>NC_133297.1:11820092-13136093 GCF_005239225.2 Populus alba | reverse complement strand
GAATTTTAATTTTTAATCATTTTTACATTACAAAAACATCTCTCACAGCTGAAAACTACATCGTGCAAACATCAATTTAGTGCCAAAACTATAATCAATATCTCAATTAAATCTCTAGAGAATTATTTCCAATTTGTAATCTAAGAGCTTGGAATCCTTCTTTTTAATAGATTTTGGAAGTCTTTCGTAATGGATTTGTGATAATCTTGGAAAAATAGTTGAGCTGAGAATTCTTTTAGGGTCTAAATAAGAAGAAAAATCTTTGGATGACAATTGAGATTCACTAATTGAGAATTTTTTAAATAGTTTGAGGACTACTTGCCTAGAATCTTTTAATAGCCAGACTCAAAACTGTAACAGCCACATTTACTGAAAAAAGCAGCAACAGCATTATCAAACACCATAGAACAATATATATAACAAATTTGCAAAATTGTGATTTATAAGTAACATCCATGATAAGTATGCAGCCAAAATCCCTCTTATTAAAGAGGGTTGATTAAAATGACAATAAATATTAATGAAAATAACGAGAATTTAAAGAATAACTAAGTAAATAACTATTATTTTACAACTTCTTGTGGATAAATACAGCTATTGATACTAACCGTCAAATGCCTAGGATAGATAGCAGAACCATACCTGTACGCCTAATACAGGAAGCCTGGTAAACCTCAGATGATAGATAGCAGAACCATACCTGTAAGCCTAATACAGGCAGCCTGGTAAACCTAAGATGAAAAGTATAAACTGACATGTCAGGCTTGTATGATGGCTGATGTTATTGTTTCCGATTCCGTAGGACGCCACGTTGTCTTTTGAACACAAAGCAGTCCCTCATTGTCTTTTGAGTAAATCATCCGGATCTCCCATTTCAGAGATTTGGCCAGGCTCTCAATCTCGCCAATGATTTCAACATTGTCACGCACAATCAGCTTTCCTTCTGGCCTCAGGATCCGATCAACTTCTGCTATTACTGCCACCAAGTTGCACCTATGTTCAGAAAAACAACAGAACATCAGGTCACACAAACTATCTAGATCTCTTTCTTTAGGAAGCGGCAATGTGATGAACCTACTACCTCTTTTTTAGACTGGAGAAGAGATGATCAGCATGGAGAAGATCATAAGTTCTGGGATAGGTATTGAATGATTCACACCAATCATGATACATTCCAAACAGACCACGCTCATAGATCATTGGAAGCGTGTCTGCAGAGTCAATTGGGACTATATTCATAACCCACACTTTCAAGTCTTTCAGTGCCGCAGCAAACCTAAAGCAATTACAGAAAAGCATAAGAAAATAAAAGAGCCATGGCAGCACAAGGCTATATGCATCTTAATCATGGAAAATGGAAACAGAGCAACCATGATGATCATGAGCTACTGAGGGGAAACCCCCATCAATCATTAAGTCGAATGACATGCCAGCACATGAACACAAAAGGATAAACCAAAACACATGAAACACTCCTTTACCCAGCAGAACAAATCAAAAGAATGCAGCTTAAGCTTAACACACCAAAATCTTATCTTTGATTTTATGGGTTCATCTACACCCCAATCAGATCTATCAAAAAAAGCACGTTTTGAATTGGATAGCACACAGATAAGAGAAAGTGTCTCTACTGCAAATGATAAACACAAGTATGCTTAGCCATCTATAGTATAAAATAAAATTGTTAAATTGCTTACCCTCCATATACAGCTCTCATGTCCATGATATTTCTCACAGAAGACCAGTTGATTCCTATCCCATTCAAATAAGACTGGGAGACAACATTTTTCCAATGTTTATAGTCAGCAGCAAAATCCTCTGCAGCAGCTTTACCATAAACTCCAACCTGAGAATTCAACCAGTATGGTGGTTTCTCCAGCCGTTTTGGCCATTGCTCAGGCCAATGAGACCCACGCACTGATGCATCTACAGGCACTTTATGCATACATGCCTCGAGCAGGACATTCCTGAAGACAAACATCCATTCCTCTATTTAGAGCTTATAATAAAAGTGGTAGCATTTTTACATCGCTTCAATTAGTTCTGATTTTTCCATATTTAGTTTTAGTTTATAAACATTTTCTACCCAAGCTATGATGAAAACTCAGGAAGGGGTAATTGTGAAAGAACAAAAGGTGATTCTAATTCCATGGGACAAATGAAAGTACCACGCTGCATTTGGATCATCAGATTCTTTGCACAGTGGAGGCTCATTTTGCGGTCTATTATTATAGCAGTCATTGGAAGTTGGCTTTCTATATATTGCTGCACCAACACCATTTAGCTTGTCCGTTTTAATCACCACCAGATCCCAGCACATTGACTTTGTTAGTTTGGACATTGCTGCATAGAAGAAAGAAAGAAAGAAAAGTAATATGAAGACAACCTATAGTACTATCCTCTTGGAAGGAATGCAAGCGTTAGAAAATATTCTACCTTTCCAAATACCCACATCTTCTGGACGCTTTCGATAAACTGGGGTGGCAGACCAGACAAAGTAACCACCAGGCCTCAACACCCGATTCAGCTCCAAAAGAAGTTTACCACCTGCAAGAAGACTCAAAATATCTCTCTGAACCAAAAAAACAAACCATCAGAAATTTTTTGCTAGAGTATAATAGACACGGACATTACCTTCAATGTGCCAAGGAACCCTACAGCGTGCACAATGAACAAGATCAAAAACAGAACTAGGAAAGGGTAATCTCTTCGTGCCCATAACAGCCAACATCGCAGGGATACCCCTTTCAAGTGCAAATTGAACCTGGGCTTCATGTTCATCCTTGGGAGCAAATGACATTGCAAGAACATCTTTTTCCAAAAGATAACCTCCAAAGCTTGCCACCCCACACCCAACATCCAATATCACTCGGCTTCTTTTTCCCCATGCAATATCAGGATGAGACTGCATCATTCATAGAAAAACACTATCACATCATACTCTTCAGTGTACACAAACATATTTGCACACAATCAATCTTGTTCAATGAAATTGTGTCTCATGTTCAATCTGTTGAACTAGTGATTATACAAAATAAAGGACAGGAAATGCAGAACACAGGTGTGATAAAGAAACTCACATCCTGAATGAAATCAATATAATGAAGAGCACCATGCTTGAACTGAGTTCCACCACCTGGAAAAGTAAGATATTCACCAGTAACTTTAACCCAATTCTGATGCCCCTTAACCTCGGCAAGCTTGGTGTTAGGGACATTATAGAACCATATCTGCCATGTGCGCCAAAAGAAGAAATTCAGCCTATAAACAGGAAAGGTTTTTTCATGGATTAGGTGGATCAGTGTTTACCTTTTCCCTGCTTTGAGGCCACTTAACTGAGCGTCTATATCCTTCAGGTATGGGCACCAAACAAGTGGGAGCTTCTTGAGGACAGTGCCTCTCTCGATGTTCATAGTGCTTTGTGCTTGGAAGCCTTCTTATAACGTACCAATTATCAAGGCAAGGAACATAGGCTGGTCCAGCAGTGACATTACAAAGTTTCCATCCATGACCATATTGATCCTTAGCTATTGAAGATTGTTGAGACATCTTCTCATTCTGTGACTCCACCACTTGAGTCGACCAAGCCCCATTTTGAGTATTGGTTTCATTTAGAAGTTCTGACTGTGTGCCAGCAGGTAAAATCTCAATGGAAGTTTGATCATTCTCTTGACTATCCACGTTATTCTCAGTAGCACCTTCCTGGTTATTTTCATTTGCATTCTCTCCTGAGTCTGGGTTCTTCTCCCCATCATCTGACCTGGATTTATTTTCACCTGAGCTCTTCTCTGATTCTGTTTGATCGCTTTCATTTACTTCATTGCCTTGAGCTTGGGTCTCTCCAGCTTCTGAATTTGATTCTTTATCACCTGAATTCAACTCTCTATCCTCTGTTTTTCCATCCTCATTATTTTCAGTCTCCAACTTTCGTTCCTCTTCAGAAACAGTCTTCCCATCCTGGTTTTCTTCTACCACATTCTTAGATTCGACCTTCTCATCTTTGTTATCCTCAACAGTACTTTCACTCTCTTTTTCAGTCACCTTTGGGTCATCATGGACATCAGATGGGCTATTACCTTGAGAATCAACAGCATTGCCATCTTCTTTTGTTGCATCCTCCGGTAAATCACCAGGACTGTCTTCAAAATGCTTAGAAATATTTTCACCAGCCGCTCGTTTCACAATCTCTTGGGATGATGGGTATGAGTTTTGAACTGGAACAGATGATGAGATAAACATCCAAGCCCCAACTAAACACAAAGCAACAAACACAACCACAGTGGTTGTAGAACAGTAGTTGGATAACTTCCTCCCATCAACACGGGAATATTTTCCCATAGCCATGCTTTCTTTAGTATGATGCTGCTTGTTGTGCAAATCTGGAAGGAAAAAAAATTAGCTAGAATACAAAACCTTACAACTTAAATTAAAATTAAAATTTAATAATCTATCATGAAAAAACTAATGGGGAACAATCACGGAGGAGTAAATATAAAGTAAGAAACTGACGCAACAACAATCCTTTTTTAACATATTTTGAAATCTTATGATCAAGCACATGTTATCTTAATCTCAGGGTGGACTAGTCTTCTTCTCTTAGAGATCATACTTCATGGCTCACGTTCGCTTCCCCTTTTAACTTCAATTAATGAAAAAACTTATCCTTTGTGGGTTCAAACTACATCTTCAGTTTCATTCTCTTTTAATATTCCTTTTCGACTTTATTTAAAACACTTTGCCTGCTTTAATACTGTTAAAAACATGAACTTTTTCAAGACCCAGTGGAGTGACAACGAGAGTATTCTTTTATCCCTTTTATGCATTCCTTAAATCTAATTTTCCAAATTATACATTATAACACCAATAGCTAAGGATATTTAAACAGCCAAAAAAGTCACAGGTCACAAACATATCAGAACTTTCAAGGAAAACAATAAATAAAGACCAACATCAAGAGTAAAAAGTGCCAGGAATAAAATCTCAATAGAAATCACCCATGGTGTGAAACGTATACATAATTCTCATAAAGGAACAGTTTTTTGGAGAAATAAAAGACAGAAAGACGGGTAGATTTTTTTAAAAAAGAAGACGGGTAGATTTTTTTTAAAAAGAAGACCTTTTTGTAGCTGGATTAAAGAACGAGAACTAGGAGTCGAGATTTTTGTTCTGGCAATGTAAGTTCAATAAGAAACTTAGAAGTACTTAGAAGTATTATATGAAGAAGAATCAAACGAGTAAACAATCTCAGACTCTCGATTGATCGCAGGTCCTAATAAATGTCATCGTCAAAGCATATAGGCAAACTTATCTTCCACACAGAAAAACAAGCGGTGGTCTTGAACTAAATCAGGAACAGTAAGAGGTAAAATCACAACTCAGCTTAAAAGTTAATCCACGTTCAGAAAGTGAAGAGATTAATAACATGCAATAAAATGTTGAATCTTGTAAAGGTTTCGATCATGTCTTTTTAGAACAACATTGTAGGAGTTTAAAGTAGAAGCTTTGGAATTGTGTTTTGCAACAAGTGAAAGTGGGAACTGAGAGAGAGAAAAGAGTTTAGATACAGTTACCTTTCTTCTTTACTTGAAAGAGTATACCATTTGCTTGGATCTGAACGGAAAACCCAGAAACGGCAAAGCAATAGCCTTTTGGTTCTCCTCTTTATTCTGTTCAAGAAAAAGAAAACGAGAAAACAGAGATTTTTAAGCACAGTGTTTTTTTTTTAATCAGGTTCAGAAAATAAACTTTTTGAGGGCTGTTATAAATTATTAACATTAACATGAAATTAGGATTTGAAAAAACAAGGTGGACGAACCAGTGGCATTCATGGATAATTGGATATAAATGGGTAGTATATTGAGTATTTTTTCAATTTAATTTCTGATATTTTATAAATTATAAATTCTATTTATTTATTTATTTTTAAACCAAGCGGTTAAATATGTTATTTTGAGCTAAGTTTTTTATAGTTAGATATTAATGAGTGGGTTTAGCTTAATTAGAACTAAGATTTCAGCTCAATAAATTAGTTCAAACATATTATAAGCTTTAACAAATAATTTAGATTTAATATATCACTAAATCAATTAAATAAAATAGAAGAATTAATTGCAAAACAAAAAATATATAATAACAAATTAAATTCTTAAGAACAACAAAAACTCAATACAATAAGTTATAAACATGAAATTGAATTAAATATCTTTTACTATCATCAACCAAAATCAACTACTTTAAAGTAACAATAAGTAATAATAGCGCTCGATAGAACAACATCTCCAACGACACGTCTCAACAGCCAAAAAGCTGTCATATACATGTATAAACCTAATTTTATAATAATTACTTAATAATAAAAACTCAAAAATTAATTATTTAACAACCACTCACCATCTCATATTATCAATAATAACTAATTACAAGCACTTGAGGTCTTGGCCCAGCGATTGAAGGAACTTGTTTCCTTTCTCTGTATCCTGTGTTCAAATCTCACCGTGCATGTCTGTCACCCCGGCGGTATCTTACATGCTCATTAGGTTTGCAGAATGTTCAGTTAGCCGTGGAATTAGTCGTATTGCGCGCAAGCTGGCCCGGACACCCACGTAAATAAAAAAAAAATAATAACTAATTACAAGAAACAATGAATATATAAAAAAATAAAAATAAATAACTAATTACAAGAAACAATAAATGAAAAAATAAAGCGAAACCACAAAAAAAGTTGGCTTAAAATCAGCAATTGAATATCAAAGAAAGTTATAACAAAGAAAAACAACATAGAGATTCAAAAGAGAAATAATAAAGTGATCAGATGCTGTGTCAAAATAAAAAATCGAAAAGGGGAGAGGGACATAATTGACCTAAGAGAGAGTTTACAGGGTTTTAATTTATTTATTTCTTAGGTTGAATTGACATGAGTGTGGTGGAGGTTTCTTAAAATCAAGTTGAGGTTTCTATTTAGAAGATGAGAAGAAGGAATTGATGATTTTAGTTTGTTAAAACGAAGGAGATGAAGGAACCAGAGAGGCAAAGCGACAAGACAGAAAAATATAATGAAAAGACAGAAAGAAAGGGAGTATTTATATCTAGTTGACAATAGAGTATATTGGTTGGGTTTAGTTGACTAATTTTTAAAAATCTTAACGCGTGATATTTTTTTTTTAAAAAAATTTAACTCATTATTATTATTAATATTTATATTATTTAATTTTAAGGTGTAAGTTCGAGCAAGATAAGATATTCAACCTCCAAGGAGATAATATTTATATATTCGGTTCCTTTTCTAAAGTGTTTTCAATTTGATCCCCTGGAAAATGTTAAACAATTCGTTCGTTGCTGAAAATTTCTTACTTGCATGTGCGTGGCCCTCCAAGAATATAAAGTTTCCCCTTTACTTTTTTGAAAAATGAAACACTCGGTCTCCTTTCTTAAAAAAAAAAAAGAAAAAAAAAGGAAAAAACAATTTAATCCTTGAAAAGAAAACCATCACTTTTGCCTTAAAAATAATGTTTATTAATATATTTTAAATAGCTTATTTTCCACGAGAAGAAAAGGATATCAGTGGTTCTCTTAAATCTTCATTTCCTGATGTTTTTCCTTCGCGCGATTTGTTACGAGAATCTAGTGAAAAATATTTTAAATGAGCAAGGAAACTCAGACCTGCGTAATTATAATTTCAGACCTCGGAAAAGAAAGAAAGAAAGACTTTCGAGCGGCTCCCTATAGCACTACCTGTACGAGTTCTATGTATTTTTTAGCTTGTTGGGTTTAGGCCCCAAAAAAATAAAGACTACTGCGGCCCTGTGGCGTGTCGTTGTTTTTGGGAAAGAAAATTATATCTTGATCATTTCACTCTGGATTTGGGCTTTAATTTTTCTGGACTCGGGTTCGAAGTATACGAAAGCTTCTGCTTCTCCACGTGTGACGAAAACAAGCCTTTTAAATTATGTAGAATGTTACCTGGCAAATAGATAATGGGCTCAACTGGAGAGATCAATAAAATTCATGTGAAGCCCAATGGGCTAAAAGAGAAAATTCAGGTTTGAGAGCGTGGCCATATGTTAGTTCGTTGGGTATGACTTAGAGTGTGTTTGGTATTGCGGTAGCTGTTGTGGTTGTGGTTTAAAAAAAAATTGTTTTATAAAAAGTACTTTTAGTTGAGGTTGGTTTGAAAAAATAGGTGTTTTGTTAAAACTGTGATTAAAATTGAGGTTGAAAAAAAAGTAGTTTAAGGTGTTTGGTTAAGAATGCTTTTGAAATTGAGATTATAAAATAATTTAAAAATATATATATTAATATTGATGGTTTTAAATTTAAATATTATAAAATTAATTACTCCTATTACATCATGAAAAAATAATACTTTATATAAAATATTTTTTATTATTCCATTAAACTATTTATAATTCCATTACGCACAAAATTCATTCGATAAAAACTATAAAATTGATATTACTGTGCGAGTTAATTTAATTCACTTTATACTAGTTTTTCGAGAAAAAAATATTGTTTTGTCAATGAATTTAACTCTCTAAACTATTTTTATATAATAAAAATAAAAAATAAATAAAAAATAAAAAATAAAAAAAAACCCATGAAAAGTGCAAGTGAATTGCACTATTCACGTGAACAGTGCAGTGAATTGCACTGTTCCTATTTTTTTATAACATGCAGAGAATGAAAAGCATGTTTTCGTTGCTTTTCCTTTTCAGCGTTTTAAACGCAAAAATTGTGTGGGTCCCATGAACAGTAAACTGTTTTTTTATATTACCAAACGGCTGCGTGCTGCGTTTTAAATAAAACGCAACCGCAGCCGCGTAGACAAACGGAGTTTTATCAAGTAAAGTAGCGGATACACGGTGTTTACAGAGTATTATATATACATACGAACGTGTGGTTGATTTTTAAATTATATTTTATTTAAAAATATATTAAAATAATTTTTTTATTTTTAAAAAATTATTTTTAATATTAATTTATCAAAACGATAAAAACATTAATTTTAAATAAATAATTTCCTCAACCTCTATTGACAGCAAAATAACAAACAGGGCTAATTATGCAACGTTATAGCATTGCCACAAAACTACTCAAATGTTCAATCAGTGATGCTGACCTGTCACCACATCCCATTCCATCACCGATCACCATTTCTTTTTAAAAGTCCCTGTACCACCGCCAATTAAAGTTCACCAAAAAGATTCCAATTACTAGCCTTTTTTTTTTTTTTTAATTTATTTTGAGAAGTATTGGGTTCAAGCATCGCTTGATAAAGATTTCTGGACGTGGGGTCTGAGAATCCGAGTCCACATGACCAAAACTAGTCTCTCTATCCTTTTCGCTCTTTCAAGGTAAGTTTGGAGAGAAGACAATGGTGAGAAGTGAAAGATGAAGAAAAGAAAGAACTTGTTATGCATGTCCCATGGCCTGTCATTGTGCTTACTACGCCTTCTCACCATCACTACACATGCGATATTTCTACATCAACAACAGCACCAAGCTATACTGTTCTTTCCTCCATTGACAGCAGCAGGGCTTCCTATAACACATTGGTCTCCGAGGTATTCTCCTTCCCTCCAATCTGACCAGCAAAATTTGAAGCTTCGAAGCTGAAAGTTGTCTTGATGAGCGAAGAGATGAATCAATACGCTGCGATCATCCCTCGGACTTATATGTTGTCTCATTGTGACTTCACAGCAGACCTAACCTTAATCGTCTCCAATGTCATCAACCTAGATCAGGTGGGTTCATATGATTTTCCTTTCCTTTTTTTTTTTTTGGACTAGAAAAATTTGTGTTTGGAACTCTTGTGTAAGAAAATGAAATTGCTCACTTAGTTTGACTATCTAACTGGCGGTGATTATGGGCTGCCCGTCGTGTATATTCAGCTAGGAGGTTGGTATAGCAAGGATGATGTGGTTGCTGAATGGAAGAAACTAGAAGGACAATTGGCTCTGCATGTCCATTGCTATGTGATTATGGGGGCCATTGAAGGATGCTGCTCGGGTAAAATCTAAACTAGCCACCCATGGCCTGCACACATACTGTAAAATTCCTAAGTAAGGAATGAAAAGAGAGGCATGCAGATCAGGATTTAGGAGAAGAGAATGAATTCTCAAAAGTAAAATTGAGAGAATTCTCAATCAGTTGAATTCTTAATCAGTTTTCTGTATACTAAGCAATATTGCTTTACAATCTTCTTAAACTTGTACAGATGGAATGAATGAAATATATACACGTTTTCTAACGTAAATCTCTCAACTAACTGCAACTAACTGTAACGATTTATAACTAACTTATATTCTTTTAACAGTATTTTGTATACATGAAGACTGCAGAAAGGCCTTCTAGGAAGAAGTGGCCAATGGTGGTGCTTCTGCATGCTGCGGAGATTCTTTTGCTTCTTTGTTAATCATTGTAGATTGTGGTAGATTCCAACACCCCCCGTCAAGATGAGAATGGATATTTATCATTCCCATCTTGCTAATAATCGGAACAAGGGTGAGACAACCTAGTGGTTTAGTGAGTGCGTCTGCAAGTTGATATCTTGAGGGGATATGAATGATGTTAAGCAAGCCCTCCTGCAATTTTTCACGGATAAGATGACAGTCAAGTTGGATATGTTTAGTGCGTTCATGGTGAACTAGATTTGAGGCAATATCGGAAGCAGGCTTGTTGTCAATGTACATCAGGGCAGGCTGAGAGTGTGGTATATGAAAATCAGCTAACAAATAAACAAGCCATTGAAGTTCACGGGATGTAGTTGCTAAGGCTCGATATTCAGCTTCTGCTGAGGATCGACTAACAGTCGGTTGTTTCTTCGATTTCCAGGAGATGAGAGAATCGCCAAGAAACACTAAGTATCCAGTAACACTGTGTCTAGTATCAACGCAACCTCCCCAATCACTATTAGAGTATGCTTTTAAATGGAATGTAGAATCAACTTTGAGAAGTAATCCTTGTCATGGTGTTGCTTTGATATAGCAAAGGACTCATTCAACAGCTTGTAAATGTGTGGTATGAGGATTGGACATGTATTGACTGAGATTTTGGATGGCATATGATATGTCAGGGCGTGTGATAGTGAGATAGAGAAGTCTGCCAATTAAGCGACGATAGGATGCAAGGTCAGGTAGAGCAGGACTAGAATCATGGGTACTAAGTTTGAGGGTGGTTTCCATAAGAAAGCTTACTGGTTTAGCCCCAGAGAACCCACTATCGGCTAGGATATCTAAGGCATATTTGCGTTGACAAAGAACAATGCCTTGTTTAGATCGAGCAACTTCAATTCCTAGAAAGTATTTAAGTTTGCCCAAATCTTTGATGGGGAAGGTTGTGCGAAGGAAATGTTTAACCTGGTGAATGGTTGTAAGGGTGTTGGAAGTGATGATAACATCATCAACATAGATTAATACAGCGGTGAAGGTTGTGTTTGTTTTTCTGATGAAAAGGCTAGAATCAGATTTAGCTTGTAGAAATCCAAAAAGCAATAAGGAGGTAGACAGTTTAGAGAACCATTGTCTAGAAGCTTGTTTGAGGCCATATAAGCTCCTTTTAAGTTTGCAGACGCGAGGATCATGAGGAGTGGAGTAACCAGGGGGTAACTGCATATATACCTCTTCATATAAGTCACCATGTAAGAAGGCATTGTCGATATCAAGTTGGTGTAAATGCCAATTGTTGACAACAGCAATGGTAAGAAAAACTCTAACAGTTGTCATTTTTGCCACAGGAGAGTAAGTATCAAAGAAATCAATGCCCTTTTGTTGTGTGTAGCCTTTAGCTACTAATCTGGCCTTGTAGTGTTCAATCTGCCCATTAGCTTGGAACTTAACTTTGTATACCCACTTACATCCAATGACAGATTTATTAGGAGGTAGAAGTACTAAATCCCAGGTGTGGTTTTGTTCAAGTGCTGTAATTTCATTAGTCATGGCTTGTTGCCAATAAGGGATAGAGCAGGCTTGGTTGTAAGTTTTGGGTTCAAAAGTTAAAGAGACAGAAGAAGTGAAAACTCGATGTTGGGAGGATAGTTGGGAAGTAGATAAGTAAGATAAGAGTGAGTATGGCTTACCAGGATTGGAGCAATGGGAAAGGTGTGGATTTACTGAAGAAACCTGAGCCATATTGCCACAATGATATTGTTGTAAGTAATGAGGTGGATGTTTATTTCTTGCAGACCTTCGGAGTTGGGAAACAACATTCTAAGGTAAGGTTGTAGGAGAAGGAGCAGAGTTTTGGAAAGGCAAGTTTATTTGAGGAACAGAATGGTGTGGAGTGGACTGGGATGGTGGGGGAGTGACTGAATCAAAGAATTGAGGAAACTCAGGAAAGACAAGAGGTGTATGGACTGTATTTGGTATGGATGGGAATGTGGATTCATGGAAGATGACATTGCGAGATATGAAAGTTTTGCATGTTATTAAGTCTAGCAATTTGTATCCTTTAGTGTGGGGGAGATATCCTAAAAAAATGCATTTGGTGGCTCGTGGGTGAAATTTACCTTTATTGTGTGTGAGTGTGCTGGCATAACATAAGCAACCGAAGACTTTGAAGTAATTATAAGTGGGTGATTTATTAAAAAGAAGCTGATATGGTGTTTTATGGTGTAAGGTAAATGAGGGAATGCGGTTGATAATGTGGGTTGAAGTAAGAATGCAGTTAGTCCAGTAAGATAAGGGCAGTTTGGATTGAAACATAAGGGATCTAGCTACATTTAGTAAATGTTGATGTTTCCTTTCAACTCTTCCATTTTGTTCAGGTGTTTGAACGCAAGTTGTTTGATGGATGATGCCATGATCTTGATAGAAAGCAAGCATATTAAACTCTTGTCCATTGTCAGTTCTTATGGTCTGAATTCTGGTGTTGAATTGAGTATGAACATAAATGAGAAAGTTGTTAATGAGATCTTTAGTTTCAGACTTGGATTTCATCAAAAATAACCAAGAGAATCTACTATAATCATCAACAATTGTGAGAAAAAATTGATGTCCAGAATATGAAGTAACTGAGAAGGGGCCCCAAATATCAATGTGAATTAATTGAAAAACCTGTGTGGATGTATGCATGGATAAGGGAAAAGGCAACTGTTTTTGCTTAGCTAAGGGGCAAATGTCACAAATAGATTTGTCTGTGGCAGTTACTAAAGGATCAATTTTATTAAAAAGATTGAGTTTGGAAATAGGAATGTGGCCTAGACGTAAATGCCAAAAGTTACTGGTGACATTACAAGAGGTGATGAATGGTCTAGGAGATGAGTATGCTGGAGACTGGTTAGAAGTTCTGTGAATGTGATATAGACCAGATTCAGCTTCAGCATGCCCAATCGTCCTCCATGTGCTTAGATCCTGCAAATAACACTTTGTGTAAAGAAAGAACAAACCAATCTTGTTATCAGCAGTTAGTCTGGAAACAGAAATAAGATTAATATTGAAGGAAGGTACATAAAGAGCATTGTTTAAAATAATAGTGGGAGAGAATTTAATCATCCTTGTAAAAGCAATAGGCACCTTGTGGCCATTTGGCAAATGAACTTGCTTTTGTATCGTAGGCAGAATAATGGATTAAAAAAGGATGGGATTACAGATCATGTGATCTGTTGCCCCTGTATCAAGTATCCAAGTGAATTTGTTCTGAGGTGAAAAATTTATATGACAAGAAAATGATATACCTGATACAGATTCTTGTTCCTTAGCAGAGTGATGTAGCTTTGAGTTGGAAATGCTATTTGCAAGGGTAAGTAGATTTTGCATCTATTCTTAAGAGAAAACGATGTTGGGAGGTTCTTGTTTTTGTTCTGAAATAACAGTATTATATGCAATTGGTGGTGTTTGATAATTTATGTTAATATGTGGTATTGTAGCAATTCTTTTTCCTTTCGGCCCCTTCCATCCAGGAGGATATCCAATGATCTGAAAACATTTATCAACTAGGTGTCCTGGATATCCACAGTGGGAGCAAGTTGCCTCTGATTTTCCTTTTTGTTTTAAAAAACATGGAACATATGTTGAGCCTGGCCTGTGATTAGGATTGTGGTATTGTCCAGCGGCCATGGCATATGAGTCAACAGAAATTCCTACCGTATTTGTTAAAGACCTTTGGCTTTCTTTTTGCAGAAGCAAAGAGAACACTTTCCCCATGGATGGCAGGGGTGTTTGAAGTAGTAATTGGCTTCGGACTGCAGAGAAGGAATCATGAAGTCCAACTAAAAATTTCATCACATAATCAGATTGTTGTCGATCTGTTAGATGCTTTAGGATGTTGCAAGAACATGAATCAAGATTTCCACATTTGCAGTTTGGTATTGGACGAAAACTGATATATTCATCCCATAGGCCTTTGAATTCGCTGAAGTAATCTGTGATTGTTTTTGAGTTTTGAGAAATAGAACTTAAAGATTTCTCCAAGCTGAAGACTCTTGGTCCATCACTTCTCAGATATCTAACTCTCAACTCTTCCCAAATATCGAAGGCTGATGTGAAGTACAGAAGACTGCTGCGAATGTCTTTGGCAATAGAGTTCATCAGCCATGACAGTACCGGATTGTTTGATCTTAGCCATGCCAAGTGTAGTAGTTGATTGTTGGTATTTGGCTGCATTAAAAAACCATCAATGAAAGAAATCTTGTTCTTTACTGTTAGAGCAATAGTCATGGATCTGCTCCATGCGATGTAATTGTCGCCTGTGAACACTTCAAGGAGGGTCACGGTTAATGCACCGTTTGCATCGCGTTCCATGAAATTTAAATTTTTTTAGGCTTAAATTTATTTTTTTATATATTTTTCATATCGTTTTGATATGTTGATGTCAAAAATAATTTTTAAAAAATAAAAAATATTATTTAAATATATTTCTAAACGAAAAATACTTTAAAAGTAACCGTTATCATACTATCAAACACCTTCTAAATTAATCATGAGAATGATGTTAGCGGGTCACTACCATATTTGAATGTAGATTACCTGATCATATGTTTGCTTGCCATGAATGCGGGGGATAATGTTAACATTCACTTCCAGAAAATTAAATGAATAAGGGGTTGTTTGTTTTTATGGATGAAATCATGTTTTGTGATTTAAAAAAAAATATTTTGTTTAAATTTTTTTGAGTTTTTGAATTATTTTGATGTATTAATGTAAAAAATAATTTTTTTAAAAAAATATATATTATTTTCATGCATTTACAAGCGAAAAATATTTTAAAAAACAATTACTACCACACTCTTAAACACTACATGCACTCATTCTATTGGCTAGCTTTCACTATATATGTTCTTCCACGAAAAATCTTGCAAGAGTTCGAGATTGCAAACTGTATTTGGTTAAGACTATATAATATTAAAGAGCTTATATAGTATACGAAGTTTAAAACTTAAATTCTCTCAAGGACCCAGACAATCGATCATATATATTAAATTATCTGGAGGTAATCAAAATAACATTAAATAATCAAAAACATCTAGTCATTTTCTTGTTAATTAACTGTTTTGATTGTAAGTACATTCATAGAGATTGGAATAACAGAAATCTCTTGTCGCCGGCTGAGACTGTGACACAATAGACATCTTAATACAAAATAGAATATGTTATCTGCGTTACCATCAACACGTATTTCTTGCGTGTATGATCACGCGAAGGTCTTGAGACTGTCTATATTATAATTAAGACAAGGTTAATTCTTTTCCAAGTAATTTAGCTGAGCACGACCAGAATTAATTTGAATTGAAGAAAAAGATGTGCGATTTTGGTGTTTTCACCTTGGCCAAATAACACATCTGTGATCATGTATTGGAATGTTCCAATTTAAAGTCACATCCTCGATCTTCACACGACTTTGATGAAACCAATTCTGGAAATGGATCGAGGGAGAATCAGTGAAAATTGTTACAAATTCTACGTCAATTGGAATCATAAATGATGATTATATATGACTAGGACGCGGTGATGGAGATCCTCCAACTAATTATATCTCATTAAATATTACAATAATCAGAAAAACATCATACATACAAGAAATAAGACATTATACGAAGACTATAAATCTGCTTCCTCGGACTCTCCAGTTGTCCCCTGCACGTTCATCTCCTTTACACCTACCCTTTTGGCACCCATCTAAAGTTGAAACGTAGAGATACATGGAGAATGAAATGATGATTAAATGCAATAACATTAATACAGAGCTTAGAAAGAGGAGTGGCATAAAGAGAATGGTACTACTGCCACCTGCCAGAGGATGCATCAAGCGGGGGATTTTTAGCAGTCTCTTCCAAGCTCTTAAAGTTACAGCAAGAGGAATAAGTCGTCGTCTTCTTTGCAAATATTCTGGAGAGGGTTCTAGCTACTCATTATGATGGAAGCATGACGCATGATATATGCATTCGCCCTCTGAGTTCCTTTCCAAACAAGTTTGGTTTTGGCTTGGTGACTTGTGCTATTCCGTTCGAGAAAAGGATTAGCAAACTTCCAATCTCCTCCCACCAATTAATTCTCAATTAATCCTTTAATTATATCAGTAATTTGTTTCCAGAACAGTACTATAGTCGTTGAATTAATTAAACTCCATCTCCATTACTATATATGTATGCGTGAACCCTGGACTTGAGTACTTAGATAGCTATCTACTACAACGAGGGAAGAGTGCTCTCTCTCTCTCTCTCTCTCTCTCTCTCACACACACACACACACACACACACACTACCATATGCCTGAGACCATACTAATTAACGACCGACGTCGTCTTCCAATTTGAGAATCATGCACACTCAAGCTTCGTCTGTAGCCTTAGACACATCGTCCGTACCAAATAACAATCACCTCCTGTGACAACAAAAAAGTGTTTTGGCAGCTATATATCTCAACTGTTTATGAAGTTGAAGTGTGAAAGAGGGAGGAAGGTTCCTACGTACCCTAGCTAGCATGTGTAGCGTATTGCCACACAGCAGGGCCATGAGATAACTAAATAAATAACTCATGCAATCTCTCCCTCGAAATGGACAGAAGGATATAATAATATCTGAGATCATGGGATTAACAGATCTATCCCAAAGAGCAGTAGTTGCCAGAACGAATGACAAGAAGAGAATCCTTTTGCCACCAGTCAGAGGAAGCATTAAACGCAAAATTTTTAACCTTCTTTCCAAAAAATTGAAGCTTGCAGGCCATATTGCTTCTCCTTACCTGATCAAGAGCTGCAGCTAGAGTTAGCCACGCATCTTTCATTCCCGTAACGTTTCCGTAACTCTTCATATTTATTGTTTCTTCCTCTGTGAAATTATGGTGTAGAAATGAAGGGTTTTTTGAAAAATTTCAGTATGTAGTGGATGATTAATCATGGGGAAGGAGTCAATTTCTCTAATTAATTTCTTTCTGTAAAACGTTTGACGAATCTTTTAGTTTCTTGTAACTCCAAGAAATAAAGCTCCATCAAATTACATAAACCACTGAAATTGATAGGTTTATGCTTATGTATTAGCACATGTGTCAGATAATACCTGAAGGAAGGTTTCGATCTCTGTGGTAACCTCAACTGAGAGATTTATTATTGCCGTTATCAAATATATTTTTTTTTTGTTTTTGTTTGTTAGGGATAAAATAATATTTTAATTTTAATTTATATATAATTTCTTTATATATATTTAGATTAACATAATTGTTTTTAGAATAAATTGATTATGCATGCAATATTAATATTAATGAAACCTAACTTTTTATATATTTTTTTTGTTTAATTTAAATTATTTAAACATGATTTCATGAATCGATTTAATCTCTAACAGAACTTTCTAGAATCAAAATATATATATATTTCTTGGTGCATGAACAAGGGAAGACTTATTCTAGACAGACAGTCGATCGGCGTGATGATGAACCAAAAAAAAAAAGCATCCTTTATCATCATGGATTAAAAATCTCGTAATTAACACCAAACTACATCTAAAAGTGAGGAAGATAACATATCAAAGCCTTAAATTTTGTTCTTTGCTTGGTAATGATATTTCTCGGTTACGTAATTTAATATAATGCAAGTCTCGATATGGTCATGAACTAGTGAAGAATATTGGTGTGTGTGTGTGATATATAAAGGAATGTAAACTATACATTAAGAAAAAAAATAATTAGTGAGAAATAATTTAGTTTCCTATGTTTAATTATTTGATCATCAGCTAGTCCTTTGATTGCTTAATACTGTCTATATAATTAGGGCATTGCACTCACAAAATCTCATGATCTATGCATCTAACATCTACAGATATATATGCGTAAGCATTAAATCTAAGGTTTCTTGCCAATCTCTTCGTTGTGCCTTAATTTTACCCTCTCAGGTTTAGTTGGAATATTTATCATGACAGTTCTCTCTCGATCTGAAAGTTGGTCGAGGCGTAAGAGACATATTCATAAACAAATTAAGAGTTCAGGAGAGTCAACCAGAACGGGAAAAGGTCCCGGCAGTGGTTTCGTAGGATATATGTGTAAATCTAAGAAGTGATAGCAATGATTTTTGAAATCCAACATGCAGGTTTCCTTTATTAATTGTCGCCATGTTTATGAATGCTTGTCATGGTGAGAGAAAGAGATGTGTGTTTTGGTGATCCATTTTCATCGCTCTAGAAAGTGTTTTTGAATTGAAAAATATCAAGTTAGTGTTTTGTTTTTTCGTGTGATTTTAATAAGTTTGTGTTTGCTGAATAAAATATATTTTTAGAACTTGTTTGTTTATTTAAAAATAGTTCTTTTTTTTTCAAAAGTTATTTTCATAGAAAATATATTTTTTAAAATTGAATTTATTTTTTTTTTGCAATGTCATGGAAAATAAATTAAATTTTTTTAATATATATTTAGTTATGCCATGAAAAATAAGCTAAAAATCACTTATTAATATTTTAATTTTTTTTAGGTTTATCTAACATATATAGAACATTAAATATAATTATTTTCTCATTTACAAGAAAAGAATGAGATATAAAAAGTGTGATGGTAGAACAAATTTTTTTACTGTATATATATTTTATTTTATAAAATTCACCTATACATATAATATTATAGACATATAACTATTTTTTGGTGTTCAATGAAAATTGAAAATAAATTTCTTTTTTATCATATCCTAATTTTATAACGTAATTTATATAATTTAAATGTATGATTATTGTATGATATAACATATTTTGTATTCAAATGCATGTATTTTCTAAAAATATTATCTAAATTAAAGTATTATATGCACTAATATATCAAATTAATATATTTTAATATTGTATATTAATATATCCTAATACGTTATTTTCTATATAAATATATTAGTAATGTATTATCTTCTAATAATATTATATTTTAAATTATTTATTACTATTTTATTGTTTATATATATGTATAAGAATAATGAAGTATTATATTACTTTAGTTTTTAGATCCTTTATGAAAAATGTTTTTTAAATTTTTTAAACTTAAAAAACACTTCTATCTATCTAAACCTTTATGTTTTTGTTTGACCATGAAATGAATGAATTCTATTGACCAAATTTCCACAATATAGATAAACATGAGAAAGTTACGAAAGCTTTTCATTATAACCCGTGTCTCTAAAACAAATGTCAGTGTTTTATTTTATTTAGGATTTATATAATTTTAATCCTCATTATTATTTTAATTGCTTCTTTTTTATTTTTTTTCTTAATTTAATTTATTTTTTAATTTAGTCCATTATTATTTTATTTCACTAGTTTTTATATTAGATCGAGTCCTTATTATTTTAATTACTATTTATTTTCTATTTTAATTTTTAATAATTGAGAATTTTGTTCATATTTTTTTTATAACTTTTACATGACAGTCTCATAACCCAAGTCACTAGTTTAAATATTAGCCCTATTTAATTTTAATATATTTTTTTAGATACTTTTTAAATTATTTTTTTTTTCAATTTCATCATTTGACATTAAGCTATTGGGCACTGAGCTTTTTTTGATTTTTTATGTTTTTTTTTTCTATAGGGTTATCTCAAGTCACAAGTTAGTTAACTTAACTCAAGTTGACTTGAATTTTTTTTTTTTTTGAATGTTTTTTTTTTAAAATTTTATCCTTTAAAATTAGGTTATTGGGCCTTAAGCTTTTTTATTTTTTTTTCCACTTTCTTTTCTTTAAGGTTATTCCAGGTTACTTGTTTGTCAAGTTAACTTTTGGTTGATTCAATTTTTTTTTCAATATTTTTATATTTATTTCTAGGTTATTTTTAAAAAATTAATATTTTTTTATTACG
Organism: Populus alba; assembly: GCF_005239225.2. Classification (NCBI taxonomy): domain Eukaryota; kingdom Viridiplantae; phylum Streptophyta; class Magnoliopsida; order Malpighiales; family Salicaceae; genus Populus; species Populus alba. Next base: position 13,115,840 of record NC_133297.1, on the reverse strand, counting down.
ATCTCATGTTATGTATGACGGGTTAGTAAAGTGAACCTATATTGACTCGGGTTTTTTTCTTTCACATTTCTTTTTAAAAATTTAATTTTTTTTTTATTTTCATCCCTACAGCTTTATGTTTTTTCACTTTTTATTATGTTGGGTATCTTAAGTCACATGTTAATTCAAATTTTATTATTACCTAGATATATTTTTTATGTTAAAAAAATTTGACTGATCCATGACATAATGTGCCCAAAAAAAACTAGTTATACCCATGATTCATCTATACGTCATATCCTCTGTCAAAAGCAATTGAAAAGGTATCTTCTACTGTATTTTTTATCATTTATTATTTATTTTAATTATTTTGAATTATAATAGATAAGTTTAATGGGGAAACGCTATTGGTTTTCCAATCTAATAAAGATGTTTTTCTCACCCTTACTAGTTTGGCTTCTTTGAACATGAAATGTTTGGGTAATAGATATCCAATGAATAACCAATAATCAAGCCTACGGCTATGATATTTAATCCAAAATCTTTAAGCATCAAATAATGGTAAAAAACTTAGGATATGGAAAAATAATCATTGATAACCACAATCATTTACACTAAGAGTAGAAATGTGCAGGGAAAGAAAAGCAGCCAACAGTGTCAAATTAGAGCGCTGCTGGCTGATTTCTCGGCCATTTCATTTGGCACTGCGCAGGAGCAAATGATATTCGGCCACCATCCGAGCAAATTGTATTCGAGAGAGATGCAGAGAATTTTACTTCATGATGCAGATAGCTAGAGATGCAGAGAATCAAGAGTAGCTCTCTAGATACTGAATGATCGCTAGTGAATTTTACTTCAACCAAATTGATCCACGAATTAAAATCACAAAATATTAAACATTGTTATTGCGCCAAGGCCTCCAGTCAACGCAACCACCGCACAGAACCACCCACCCTTCTCACGGATGGATTTTAACAACGTTGGATATGTAAAACTGCTAATATTACGTGAGAAGTATATACTGTATATGAGAGTGGACAAAAAAAAAATAAAGAAAAATACAACGAAGAATGGGGTTCAAATTTTGAAAATAAAAAACACAAGCTGCTGGGATGTGAGCGCAACAATATGATACAAACACATTCTGAATACTTGTGTACTAAAATTAATTCAGCATGCAGTTCATGATCTCCTCTCAACATAAACCTCTGCTAAACAGCATAGATGACATAAGCCAAAGTTTAAACCGGCTTTTATTAAGTAAACAAGCAATCAATCCCATGGTCTGATGAAAAACCTGATGATCTAAAAGTAATCAGAAACTGTACCAATACGGATGAACTATACCAAAAACTCAGTCCCTCAAAATGACCTGTTGTTGGGTTTGGACGATGACGATGACTTGGATTTTGCAAAATCAACCAGGTCTTTGAAGAGTGCATCTTCTGGTTTTGCTTGTTTTGGAGGGGTAGACGAATTAAGAGAGAGATTTTGTGTTTGAACAGCTAAGCTGTCATAAGAAGAACCAGGTCCACTGCTTGAATGAGAAGCACCACCTACACCACCGATATTATGCTCAAAGAACTGCTGTCTTTGATTATACCTGGAAGGCGGTGGTGGAAGAGATCCAGGGGGCTGTGCATCCCAAGGAGCTGGGGGCAGCCGATCACCAGATGGGCTTAATGGAGCTGGTTCGTCAAACACAGGATGTCCAGTTAGCACAGGAGAAGAGTTCACAGCACTGGAGGGAGGAGATGAGGCCGATACCGTTGGAGAATATGGTGGCGATGAGCTTACGTTGGAATGCATTGGGACTTTAGAGGGTGTAGGTTCTGATATTTGAGGGGATCCTTCAGACTTGTAGACATCACCACTGAGAAAATCAACCATGCCCGTCTCCTTGTTGACTGGATTCTTTGACAAGGGAGGAGGAGGAAGAAATGGACTGACTGGTCCTGGTTGAGTCCTAACACTAACTGGTTTCTGGCCCAGTCCTTGTGAATTATCTCTTGATGACCTGTGGTGGCATGATTACACCAGCTTATTAGAATTTGATTATACCAACTTTTCCCTCCTTTCCTTTGACAGTCACTATGTTTTAAGATCAGAAATCTGATGGTTCATTAATATGATCCATGCTCAGTAACCTCAAACATACTTCCCAGCCAAAATGAGAGGGGCAAAAACATCATGAAACAACAAGATAGTCAGGTTTCCAAAGTTTTCTAACAGCTGAACAAGACTAAGCAGTGGCATGTGGTAAAAAGAAAAGAAGTATAAGGAGTGGACATCCACACATGCAAATGTGTATCCCCATGACTTTTTGTTTCGCCAAAACACTCTCTTGCTGAAATGTTTAGACCATCCAATGGTGAGAACTTGCATCTTAAATTTGTCTAGGTTCCGTGGGTAAACCCAGTAAGAATCCTCCATCACACCACAGAACAATGAGCATGGCATAAGAAAATACTGTAAGTGGTAGGGGAGAGGGCAAGGAAAACCATTGCAAAAATCCAGTACATTACCTGTGCGCCAGCTGGGTAAAATCATCTTCCGACTCATCATCATCATGGTTAATATTAGCAAGAGGCACAACTGGAGTTTCCATTTCCCTTTCTCCCACACCAGGGATTCCTTTCGCGATATCATCATGCTGACGGAGTACCCGCTGCAGGTCATCATTCAGTGCTAGTCCCTGAAATAGAAGCCCCTCGTCTCTGAAAGAGCACTGTATTTGTCAGAATTATCTGCAGCAGAAATTGGAAAAGTAACATAAAGGCCTAATTCTCACATTGTATTATTAACAAGAAGCATGACACGCTTTTGGTAAGAACGGCACTGGTCAACAAGGTCGACAACCACTTCTTGCTTTACACCCTGCCAAAATATCCAACAATAACAATACAGAAATATTATCCAAATGTTGCAAAAAAATGCAGTTTCTTTGAAATTGCTATCCAGATGAGAAGTTGAAGCATTGATATGTGCAAGTTTCATCTCAAACAGAGAGCACAAGAGAAAATTGAACAAGACAAGACTTCTTCATCTATTGATTGAATATTTACTTTCATTTGATTGATCAGAGTTTAATTTTATTTTACTATTTTAGAAATTTAGTTTTATCCTATTTATTTAGTTGCTAAAAGTAACTTTTGTTAACATTGTAGTTATGCATCCTCTTAAGAATCCTCATTGCTAAGTGTTTTAGGGTTTTATCAGTGTTCTCTGTGCAGCCTGCTCCAAATTATTGTGAACGTGATTTCAGCTTTGACAGTTATGGTCTCTCAAATTTAGACATTTGGTCAAATCAACCCATCTATTTTATTTTTGGTCAAATTAAACCTCCACAAAATGGAGACCGTTATCCAACTCATGCCTATTAGATGATGATTACATGTTGCCACTTGTATGCATATAAGTCAACAAAAGGATACAACCACTGGTCAATTGGAAGGAAAGGGTTCGATTTTATCAGAAATAAAGTAGGGAGTAAATTTGACAGAATGCTGAACTTGAGGGATCATAAATTACTTTTATCCTTTGGCAATTGATTGTTGAGTATCGAAAGTGTATCCTTCCTATCTTGACAAGTATGGAGTTTTTCCATCCCCTTTCTTTCAATTCAGAACTTCATATACATAGGTGTGCATTAAGGTTTAATATCTCAATCCATGAAGCACTGACATAGTACAGAGACCCCACTCATGCTCAGAACCAGGGAAATTTCAACAACCACATAGCCTCTGAACTTAGCAACATGCTTTGCTAGAACGATGGGAGGAAATTTCCATGGGACAAAAACTATATTTTACCTCAGGGTTTTTGGGATCCAAGGCACTAAGCATTTCCATTAACACATCTGCTAGTCCACGAGCGTTTTGAATCTCATGCAAGCTGCAAAATATATAAAAAAAAAATTACCAAGGTAAAAAGATCTACCAGTAATTAATCATTAATCCCTACACCAGCAGGACCAACCAGTAAATGAGAGATAGAAAGCAAAAGGCAGATGAAGAAATGCAACATTAATGAGACTTCCATTATTTAGGACTGAATTGCACGATCAGAATCATCCTACCACTAAGCAGTTTTAAATTAGTTCCCTTATGCTTATTGCCACTTGTGCCTATCGCTTATGCATAGGTCATGCAAGTGCACTTACAATATATTCTCGCATAAAAGATTGATTACAAACTAAATTCCAACCAAGTCATAGTGTTTTCATTTAAAAATGGGGATACATTAGCAAGCTAGAAATTAAAACGTTAATTGGGAAAGAAGATAACAGCTGATGTAGCACTCAGTCAACATTATGCAAGAATCCTAATGTACTCAAATGCATATTTATGGAACAATAAATGGAAAACCATAAGTACCTTTATTAATAGACCTATTTAACCCTAAGCTGGGGAATGAGCTGAAGAAATGAAAGTCCAAACAGTCGAAGTCTTACCTGAGGCCAGAAGCATCAGACTGCAGAGAGGCTTGAATAGCAGCATCTTCATATGCTGAAGGTACATCAGCTATAGGCTGTGTTTGGGGAGGAGTAAAGAATGGTACACTGTTCTCTGATCGAGGTGGAAATTCAACCCCTGCAGCCTGCCAGGTATCCAACATTTAGCATAATGAAATAAAGCTTCATGAACACATAAAGGAAGTGAAGGTTGATAATATGATTTCTGATATTAAATCAGCCACCTAAAGCTGATCAACTTCAAAGGGAATAGAGTTTAAAATCAATGGCAAAACTCACACACTCTTGAGTTATGGAATGGCGAGTAAAAAAAGGAAATTTTAGATCATTGACACATTATGGCAATTGAGAACAGCCTTTTAACTTTCCAGTCATTAAAACCAGAAGTTACAGCCATCATTCACTAGAATGTATTGATCTGGGAAGGAAACATGAACCAAAAGATATGAGACTCATAGGAATTCTAATTAAACAATTCTCAGTAGAACTGCTGGCACCAAAATAAAAGGAAACTGAGAAGAACTTCTAAAAGGTGGAGAAATCAATTACCCTTAGTTCATTATATGCAGCATAATATTGAGGATACCTTCCACTTGGTCCCCCGAAAGCTTCTTGCCATGCATCTATCAGAAGAAGTATCTTTTCTCGCACATTTAAATCAGGCTGCTCAATTTCACAAGAAGAAAAAATGAGATGGGAACAGGAGAAGAGAAATTCATAGCACTGGTAAAAAGAGAAAGCAGCCACCTTCTTTTTTACTATTTTAACCATATCATGTAAGATATCACGTTCAATGATTTGCTGAAACACACTGTCACCACAATTTTTGCTAAGTGTCTCCAATGCCTGTATGCAACATAGCCATTCAACTCAACATCTATCAACAACCGCAATTTCAGAGATGTACACCATACAAATTTAAAGGCAATTGAGACAATATAGAGAATGTTAGAGCAGTCAGGCAGCAATGTCATGATGTGTGCAGCTCATGATGTAAAATTAATTTGAAAACATGAGCCAAGTCTAGAAAGTTTGAAAATACTAACAAAAAGAGCCAGGAGTTGGATTTTAGGATTTTTGCTGCCTAGTCGCTTCTTGAGTATTTTCAAGGCATCCTTTGCTTGCCTGCAAGACGAATCAAATTCAGAGAGGAATCAAAATCAGCATAATTTAAGAGCAAAATCAAAATCATCAAAATCAGCATAATTTAAGAGCAAAATCAAAATCAGCATAATTTGACTTTTTGAAATGGAAAGGGATAAAAGTGAAATGAATCATATTGAAAACTTTAGATATACATGAAAAAAAAAATCGGTAACAATATGAAAAAGGAAAAAAAAATAGCCTACGGCATTTTCTAACATTACAAACATGACACGGTTTCCAACACTAAAACAAAAAAAATGATAAGCCCATTTCTCAAGGAATTGGATATGTGAGCAAACGTAAGGATTTAAGCTACAGCTTATCAAGAGCCTGCTAAAATATGCAATCAATCAGCGACTATGCCTGAGAGGTCGCACAATCCAAACAAGTATAGAAGTTGCATTCCATCAAGCATAATGCTATCTAAACCCAATCTATCCAAAAGCTACATGCGGTCATGTTGCACAGTCCATCTCAGTTCTCATATGGGCCAGAAACATGCACAAAGAAGAAAGCATCTCAGCTAAATTTCAGTGCTCTAACATAAGGATATTGACAAAAGTAATACATTCATACCAGCTCTGAACAACTCCCAACGCGCGCACATACTCTATTCAAACAAAGTATTGAGCAATACTAACATTCCTACGTATTTCATTCGCAAAATAAGCACAGCTCAGAGAGAACAGTACCTGCATGAACTCTACCAAAACAAGAATTTAGAAAGGGAAGAAACGTATACCCAGGATCCATGTTGATGATATCACATAGCTCAATGTTTACAGCCCAGTCAGGACCAATCAACATGTCATTGGTAGCCCTCTCCGCACAAGCCGCAGCAGTATTAGCCATGATTATAGATAATCACTAGATGGTACTTTGATTTAAGCTCGGTTCCCTTATTACCCTACAAATCACAATAATCAACTAAATAATCAGTTGCGAAATTCAAAAACCGTACAAAATAATATCAAGAAACATCATTCATGAAACACGAAATTGAAGTGATACAGTTGACTTGTGACATATATAAGCACATGATCGAATACAAAACAGCAAATTATCACAAATTGAAAAGCCCAAGACTTAGATTCTCCATCAAAACCCATTAAAACTCGAAAAGAAAACAAAAATCTCATGGCAATCTCAACACAATCATAGAGTATCAAAATCATCAACAAAACCCAATTTGACCCAAATGGATCAAGGGAACAAGAACCAAAAACAGTTAAATTATATATAAACAGATAAAAGCCCCGCATCAACCTTAAACCCCAACAAGAAAACAGTAGCAATCATTAACAAGAAGCCTTGATTACCCAGATTTAAGGCAATTAAAGAGAACGCCCAAACCCCACTTGACAGGAAGTAAGAAAAGAAAAATAAAAGGACAGGATGTAAGAATCAGAAGAGAAAATATAGTGGGGGGTAAGGATCTTGAAGCTTCCCTGTCAAGAGAGAGAGGGAGAGAGAGAGGTAACAATAAATGAAAAGGAATAGAAACAATACTGGCAATTTTATTATACAATAGGAGGGGACTGGGTTAGGAGAGGGAGATAGTCTTTCTGTTTATTTGTTTGGCGGTGTTTTTTATTTATTTATTATTATTTCTATGCCATCGAGAAATAATATATTCTATAAGAATTAATTAATGATGTTATGTTTTATTTTTTTATTATTTAAGATAACAGGTGACCTGTTTCCTACGCATGACAGATGTCTTCTTTGTTTTTTGAATGCAATTTTGCCTTGGATAAGCTCTTTGCAGCCATATTCATTTTTTTAAAGGAAATTAGAATATTAGAAACCTAAATATAAAATTCTCTCGATTAAATTATGGAAGATTAATTTAAGAAATTAAAGGAGAAAAGTCTTTTTAGACCTCTCTTCGCACATCTTGCACATGAGCAACACCAATGGAAAATAATCTCATGAATAAATAAAAAAAAAAAAAAAGGGAACCAAAATATAAAAAGCATTGCTCATTATTGGCCAGTCGCGAATTAAATTATGGTGTGTCACTGCTTCATATTTTCTTTCTGGGAAAAGAATAATATATTTTCATTTCCAGTAACTAGCTGCAGGAGGGTTACCAGTAGTTTTGACTTTTGACTTTGCTTCCAATACCACAAACGCGTTTTTCTCAGCTCTGAAACCAAGCTTGTCGTTCTTATTGACTTTTTTTAAGAATATTTTAAGGGTTGTTTTTTTTTAATATATTAAAATAATATTTTTTATTTTTAAAATTAAAAAAAAATCAATATTTTAACTAACAGTGTTCAAACACAATGCTTACGAGTTTGTTTTTTTATAATTTTTGTGATTATGTTTTAAAAAATATAATTTAAAAAAAATATATGATTATTTAAATTTAGGTACGTGTATTTGATAAAAATTATAGTTGAGGTTTATGTACAATAAAAAACATGTATAAAATATTTAGTTGTGGTTGTTTTTTCAAAAGTGTTTTTTACTTTGGAAATGCATCAAAATAATTTTTTTGTATTTTTTTCAAAGTTATTTTTAATATTAGCACATCAAAATAATCTAAAAATACAAAAAAAACTAATTTAAAGTAAAGAAAAGAATTAAAAAAAAATATTTTTTAAAATATAAAAACAAATAGAGTTTTACAAAATTAGTTAAAAAAATATGTAAAAACTTTACAGAAACCGCCTTTCAAACTTATTTTTATTAAATTTCATAATATAAAATATAATTTACTATATTACTAAACATTTAACTATAATTTTTATACCACAAACACAAAAGCTACATCCTCAACAAACGGAACGTTTGAAGAAGGATAACACACGGCGACAGAGAAAATAGAGGTCTTCCAAACTGCTGGTCTGGGTCAAGTATCGTCATCCTTTCTCAGTTAAGGTTTTACTATTCCATTTGCTATGCCTACGCGTCAAGACTGGATAGGATAGTGGTGACCCACGTGGAAAAGAAAGTTGGTGTTTACACATGCAAATTAATCGGATTTAATAAAATATCACGCCCAGAAAAATCATGTCGAGAGCGAATTCATTTGTATTCGTCTGAAAATATTTGGAAAGTCAAAAAACAAAATCTCACGTGTTAGTAAAGGAGAAATAGGCACTCCGTGATTTTAACTAAGACTTGTGCTCGTGCAGCAAAGAATTTATACCGAGTCTTTACCTAATATTTATTATTTTTTTAATAATTTTATTCAAATAATTATTTTATTTTACTTTTGTCTAAACTCTGCATTCAGAAATTTACTATACCTCAATTAATCCGATCGAGCTAAATTCTCCACTAAAAAATAAAACTCATATGATATGTACATAAGACTCAAACTAAAAATTTTATTTAAAAAGAACAAATATTGAACTATTTGAACCAATCAGTGTTGTGGATAATGATTTTACCAAATTAGCCCAGACAAGCTGGATGCATGGGGTAGCCTGAGCTTAGGGAAAGAAACACCATTAAATATATGAAGGGCAATTCTCAAACAGCAGCTTGACGACATAATTTTCTTCTTGGGTTCCTACCAGAGACCTGTCTAAATCTTTTCGCAGGCTTATTAATCATCAGAAAATCAACTGGGGATGGATGTGTATTTTCCTGAATATTTTTTTTTTTATTATTAATATAAGTATTCGGTCAACTTGCACACATCTCAACTAATCTCAGGCTCTTAAAGCTAATAATTATATAAACCTCTAAACTAATATTTTTAAAAAACAAATATAGAATCCGAATAATTAATCTATTTCCTCTCATGTTTTTATTTTAAAGTGTAGGGACATGGCTGCAATACCATTGAAGATACAATTTTTAAAGCTCCCATGCTAGCGATGATCTTTTTTTATTATCACTTTCTAAATGCAGTAAAATATCAATTTTATTCTTGAAGTAAGAATTTCAAAGCTTGCTTTGAGAGCAATATGTGGTAAGCAAAAATTTCAGAGATGTCCTTTGTATTTTTTAATTTTAATCTGTGGTATTGTGTTATATGGTGATTTTCACTTAAAGATACGTTAAAATAAGTTTATTTTTTATATTAACATATTAAAATTATAAAAAAATACTAAAAAATCAATTTAGTAATTTTTAATGAAACACTAAAAAATATCAAAAAGCAAAGCTAGCACATCTTGTGGCCTGGAAAATCCAAAGAACTTGTCCAATGGACCTTTTGCAGCCCATTTAGAATGACTTATTTGCAGGAAAGAATCTAACCTTCAAACGGGCCAAGATCACAGACATGGGAAGAAAGACATTCAGCTCCTCGTTGTTCAACTGGGCTTCGCTCATCACTTTACTGGGTTGTTCATAAACACAACTCAGCGACTCGTCAAGGGAGAGTTTCCTGCTAGATGATTTTAATTGCCTAGCTAGTAGCTAGCCGGGAGAGTTTCTACTTTTTTAACAAGAAGTCACGGGAAGTTCCGGCGCTTCGCTACAAGACGCTTAGCCTTTGTCTGGAAAGGTGGAAAGCAGGGAGAAAGAATCAGAAGGAAAAATGGCAAAAAAACAAAGGTAACCTACCCTGTTTGGATAAAGGAGAAAGAAAATGGCTGGAAAATGTCATCATCATGACTCAGTCTCTTCATGATTGAGCAAGTAGAGGGAAATTAAAGTTGGTTCTCCTTCTTTTTCTGTTTATAACAATAATTAAAGTTCTACTTCATAAAATTAATGTTTAGTTCATCTTCGTAATATTTATGAGAGCATGCAAATTAAAAGAACTCTCAACACATAAAAATGAAATTGCACAAGAAAAAAAACGTAAATGATCAAATTGAAGTCTTTCTCGTCAAAATCTAAATGGGGTCTATTTTTTTTGTTAGAGTTGGTGTTTTGTTTTGTTTTTATATTAAAATATGCTCCTTTTTAATTTCTATTTTTTTAACTATAAATGAAGCCTTATTTCACAAAATTGATGTTTAATTCATGGTCAGAATATTCACATTTACTTCATACATGTAAGAGCATGCTAGTTGAAAGAAATTTCAACACATAAAACAATACTAATATAACTTGAAAGGATAAAATTGCATAGAAAATAAAAAACTAATAACTTAAATGGGAAAAAAATTATGAACTGTTCATCTGAGCAGTGTGTAGTCAATAATGCAGGAGTCTGGGTGCGGGCGCACAGTGAACTCTACAGGTAGCTTCCCCCGATTCTTTTAGTCAGTAGGATTTTTTTTTTCTCCTCCTATTAACAGGTAATCATGCTAGTTGCTTGCCAAAGCAGTGTTGTAAAGCATTCAGATTCAACAAATTATCCAAGCTGAAGCATTCCCAATATCAAAAAACATGTTTCATTACATACACTCAGGTATGGTTTGCAAGTCGGGATAGAACTCGAAGAACAGAGCGATTAAGAAAAATCGTAGCAGATTCTTCGAGCATCAGCGAAAGGATATACATTATTCTACAAAGGAAATCTTGGCTGCCATTAATAACGTTTATATTCCGCCTTTGATATCAACATCAGAAGTAAAAGGGATGCCAAAAGCATTTCATGTAAACAGATTCTGATCCATGCAAGATCATGTCATTCATCCTGCTGCTTTGCCTTTCTTGGAGTAAATGAAAGGCCAGCAACCACCTCTTCCGTTCCTGCAATGCAATCAGTAACCCCAGGTTAAATTCTTAGGCTTGAATATTCCCCTTGTGATTTACAACAATTATCTACTCTCTCTATCAATCCACAGCTGCAAATCTCTCCACAATCTTAAATTCCTACTACTTGATGAGTTAAAGGGTTTGGATAGAATAGCAAGTCACATAGAAAAATCTAGTGCACTTCATTTTTTCTATCTGTCACTGTCATGTTTTCCTTAACAAAGACTTTTGACCAGTCAAGGGGATCGTAATATTACTTATTATTTAGATGACAAAAAGAGAATCGTAAACAAAATTTAATTGTATGGTGCACCTGCTGATTTCATAAAATCAAGGGGATTACTTTGTTTATTAAGACAAGGATTCTATACAGGATTCTGTTCTTGGCATGATTCCCCTGTTTCGTACTATATTTCATGTCGGAGCAGTTTCATTGAATTTCTCCAAGTATCCTACTGGATCTCAAAAAAAGGTTTAACATTTGATCTTGGATTTTAGTAGAAAAATTAAAGGAAGGTGGAATTGGAAATATCAGATCCAACTTAGTTGAGATTGGCCTTTTGCCTCCCACAAACTTCATCTTTAGAAAATTATGGACCTCTATCACTTGCAACAAGATCGTTAAAAACTAGCAATTGAAAAAAAAAATACTATATCCAATAGAATATATACCTGCTGCTGTTCTTTCTGCCGCTGCCGCTGCTGCTGCTGCCGCCGCTGCTTTTTGAGCTTCCACTATTACTGGTGGTCAATCCAGCACCATTCTCACTGTCCTTGGATTGCCGGAATTTATTCTTCCACCACTCTTCATCGACAGTTTTTTCAGATCCATTATCAAATAGAAAAGGCTTTGGAGAAACCCTTCCATCCTTTGAACTGTTATTGATGGTCTGAGGACTAATGATATTTTTTTTCTTCTTTCTTGAACCAAAAGAAAATGGAAACACCATCTTCAGAAGAAACCCTTCATTGTTTATGCTTCCACTTCTATTCATTTGCACTTTCTTTTCAGTCTTTTTCTTCTTCTCTTTCCCCCTTCTTAACATATCTTCACTAATACTTTCTTCTTTAACATCATCAACAACCATTGGCTGCTCCACAAGATCTCTTAAAGATAGCTCATAACATCCCTCAGGCATTCTACTTACCATCTCCGTGAGCTCCTTTTGGCCCCTAGCAATAGCTTGAGCTCTTGATGACGGAGAAAGACTCCGGTAATGATTTCTGCGATGCTGGGGGCTTCTAGGTGGACTTGTCCTCCACAAGGGAGGTGAACAAACCCCAGAGTCCTCACCCTTCACATCCCTTCTTTGAGCTCCAAGCATCCCCATATTATTCCAACCATGGTTATTGCAATATGTCTCCGCTGTTTTTCTCGTCAGAACACCATAACTCAGGACACCGTGATAATTACAACTGTCCCTTGAATGGACTTGCAGGTTATCTGGGAGTTTTGTGCCAGGGTCTAGCATTATTTGTTGCTGTTGTCTTGGTTGGGGAGATGAGTGGAGGAGAAGAGAGGAAAGGGTGTGATTGTGGTTCTGTTTGAATTGTATGCTTCAAGGGAGATTGGGTGTGGGAATAATATCATCACCGAACCTCGATGGTCAAGGTCATTTTCTTTGCAACCAAGTTTTAATTAATAAAGGGCGTGATGCTATCTGCTTACGGCTTGAGCCTCACTAAAGTCAAGGTTTCTAGATGGCGGGGTGTGTTGGTAGGGTCCATTTTTCTCATTATTGTCTTTTGAGGACCTTCGCTTTGGTTTTTGTTTTCTTTCGATGATGGAGGGAGGGATTGGCCATCTAATGTAGCCTTTTTTTCCATATGATTTGACCTTTTCATTGCATTATTTGTCCTGCCAATCATGGTTTTAAAAATATTTTATAGAAAAATATATTTTTATTTTTTTTATATGTTTTTAGATATTTTAAATATTTTAATATTAAAAATAAAAAAAAACATCAATTTAATATATTTTTAAACTAAAATATTTTAATAAATAACTACATAACACTTTCAAATACAATAAAAGTGAGACGTAAGAAAGACTATCTTTTTGGGCCTCTATTATTGTTTCATTATGTTTTTTTTTAAATAAAAATGTATTATTTAGATATATTTAAAAAAATACTTTTAAAAATATATCTATGATAATCCAAAACATGCCCCTGATATTATTGATGATTTGCTGTTAATTATGTCATTATAATAACTTTATGAAAGTAAACAAACTGTGAAAAGGAAACCTAGAAGGACAGCAGCTAAAAGCGGAGACGCTCCATTTTGTAAGGATAATGCCTGAGTGGGACACTACCGTTAGCAGGCATTATTCTCTTATTTAATACCTCAGTATCTTTAATATTCATTTTCATATCTACGCTCATTTTCCTATGTTTTGTATATATCGCATTCTTTCCAGGTATTTCTGTAAAGTCTTGATTTGACCCTTCTTTGTTTTTTAAGATGATTTCTTTAATATATTCGAAACTGGTCTCTTTGCTGGAAATACTAGAGTTTCATTTTGAATTAATTCCCGATTTTGCCATTTCGCGAGGATAACCTGTACTCATACGAAAATACGTTGAATACGTTTACAGATGATTTGAGCGCCGTCCTATCATTTATAACGGATAAAAAATGTTTTTAAAAATATTTTTTATTTTCAATATAAGTGCATCAAAATAATAAAAAGAATACTAAAAAATATTAATTTAAAATTTTCAAAAAAAAAAAATTTTCAAAAACGTTTGCAGTTATAAACACCTCTCTTCGAGGGACGAGGTTCATTGTTTTTGTCCGCATCTTCCAAATTAAAACGACGAATGAATGTTTTGGCATTTAGCTTTTGGAGTTGCGGTCAGGAAATGTAAATGTCAGCCTTAGATCCTTGTGGCGAAGAGTTCCAACATAATATATTTAGGTTAGTCAAGACCAAGGCTAGATCATTCGCAGAGCTGGAATGCAGGTGAGATTGACTCCCTTTTTTTAATGCAAACAAAAATATCTAAGTGTTTTTAGTGTGTTTTTTTAATAATAAACAAGATGCATATTCACGCGCTGCCGTGGGTTTATAAAATAAATATATTTAATAGTATTATAATTGTGAATCAACGCTAGATAAGTAATAGAAACTAAAGATATGATGAGACTAATATTTCATGACGGAAAAAAAAAGTTCTGTTGGTGATCAAAACTTAGAGACTGAACAAAATGATTTGTAGCAATCCATAATGTTTTGAGAGGAAAGATACAATTGCTTTCGCCACATGATTTAGCTTTTCTGTTAATAAAAAGCAAAAAAAATTACAAAGCTAGATTTTCTACCAACTCAATATTAAAAAAACCAACAAAGATAATTTTGAAAGGAAAAAAACCTATAAGAAAAAACATTGCAGCAGTTGATAATGTTTTTTTAGGAAAACTATAGTATTTTCCCCAATAAAATAAAATAAAAAACCATTTAGATAAATACTGTAGCAATTCTTAGTGTTTTGTGAGAAAAACTATAACGCTTTCCCTGTATGATTTAACTTTATTGTAATTATAATTCTTAACCAACTTAATATTTTTTTTAAATGGACAAAGATAATTTTGGAAAAAATAAAAAAAAAATCATATGAGAAAACACTGTAATAATTCACAGTGTTTTAAAGAAAAAAATTATAAAGCTAAATTCTTAATCAGCTCAATATTAAAAAATATTAAATCGACAAAGATAATTTTAGAAAAAAAAAATATTAAAAGAAAACACAAAAAAAAATCATGTTGAAAACACTGTAGCAATTCACTATGTTTTGTGATGAAAGCTATAGTGCTTCCCCATATGATTTAACATTATTTATAATAACTTTTAATAGTAATTTTCAACAATGTTTTGTGAGGAAAGCTACAGTGCTTTCCCCACGTGATTAAGCTTTATTACAAAGTTAAATTCTAACTAACTCGATGTTAAAAAAAATAAAATCGACGAAGATAATTTAAAAAAAATATTACAAAAAAGAAAAACACGAAAAGAAACTGGAAAAAAAACCATGTGAGGAAAAATTGTATCGATCCATAGTATTTTCTGAGAAAAAACTTGTATTTATTTATAATTGCAATTATTAACCAGCTTAATATTTAAAAAATAAAACTGACAAAGATAATTTTAGAAAAAAAAAACATAACAAGATAGAAAAAAGCTACACAAGAAAAAACATTGTAGCAATCCACAGTAATTTGCGAGGAAAGTTACGGTGCTTTCCTCATATATTGTAATTGTAGTTTTTAACCAACTCAATATTAAAAAAAAAAAATTCGGATAAAATAAAAACAAAAACAAAGAAAACCATGCAGAAAAACACTGTAGCAATCAACAATGTTTTAAAGAAAAAAAAATTACAAGACTAAATTCTTGATCAACTCAATATAAAAAAAATAAAAAAATATAATTTTGAAAAAATAAAAAATAAAAAAAAATCTAATTGGAAAAACACTATAGCAATTCACGGTATTTTAAATGAAAAAAATTACAAAGCAGAATTTTTAACCAGTTTAATATTTAAAAAGTAAAATCAATAAAGAAAACATTTTAAAAGAAAATTAAATGGAAAAAAAAAAAAAAAAAAAGGAAAGTTGAAAAAAAAAAAAAGGAAAGCAATTTTGAAAAGAGAGAGAGAGAGAGAGAGAGAGAGAGGGAAAGTTTTTTTAAAAAAAAAATAAAAAAACACAAAAAAAAAAAAAAACACTGTGGATTACTGTTGTAATCCACGGTGATTTAGGTGTGGGGGAATCACTGTTCCCCCACACCATTTAGATAGTTTTATAATAAATTATAAACTTTAAATATAATATAATATATGATAAATGATATTTTTAAGAAAAATATTGATACATATATATTAAAATATATTTTCCAAGTGTTGACAAGATAACATACTGAATCAATATGGGTTAACTAGCTAAATCTACAATCCGGATCATAAGATCATGATAACTTTATAAAAAACAAAACAAATAAATTATGAATTTAATTCTCAATCAATATAACGTTTAATAATGAAATTAAAAATTATATTAAATTATATAAAAAAAATAGTCAACCTTAGTTAATCTACTAAACCTACAACCTAGATTATTATATCAAGATAATCATGTAAAAATCAAGTTTAAACAAATTACGAAGTTCAATTTCTAACTAGTCTGTCACTGGAAAAATAAAAATAAAATAAAACAACTTATACAACTTATATCAACCCATACTAACTTATTATGATAACAATCTAAATTATCAAAATCAAACTTAGATAATTTTAAAGGTTTAAATTAAAAGATAAAAAAACTAAATTTACAATACTAGAATAATTTTATATAAAAAAAATTAGAAAAATAAATTACAAAATTATATTACTAAAAGATCCAACGTTAAATTTAAAAAAATTAAAAACTAAAAAATTAAATAAAAAAATTTGAGTTAGTTTTTTTTTTTGGTATAACCATCCGGTTTCCGACCACTGCCGACTAATCCGGATTCGAGCCGGGTGAGACCCGTAAGGGCAGCAAAGCTCTCCCACATAGCGCCTCTGCATACCCAAGGCTCGAACTCGAGACCTTGGTTAAGCTAGGACAGCCCTCTGCCAGCTGACCTACACGATAGGTGGTAAATTTGAGTTAGTTGGTGAAATTGAAAAATAACCTTAAAGATTGGGCTTTCTTTCTCTAGGTGCGGCACACCTTCCAAGTTCACGCTAATGCCCCTTCATCTTTTTGTTAGTTTATTTAAAAAAAAAAAAAATTAAATTAGTAAAATGATATTTAAAAATAATTCGACCATGCCACAATTTTCAAATAACATTGAAAGTTTCTTTTAACATTAAAAATTAATCTATGAATAATTATATATGAAAATTGAATTATTAATTCTCTTATTTTTATATATAGTTATATTAAAATAGCATATATATGTTTTTCTTTCTAGGTTGAGAATTATTTTTCAAGTCATGATTAGTTTTTATACGAAAAAATAAACTTCCAATAAATAATGTATTTTTTATATTAAAAAAAAACCACTGAATAAGGAAGGGGGGGGGGTTATGATAGAAATAATTTATTTTTAAATCATTTCAATTCATATGAGTTTCTATTTTAACTGCTTTAAGTTTGTGACGAAAAAACCAAGTGAAATAGTGATGACCACATCAAGTAACTAAACAAATGTATCAATAAAAAGACAGAATTTTGACTAATAAATATATTTTTTGCTCTAAAATTTAAATTTATTTTAATGTAATTAGTTGAGAGAATGATCCAACAGCTGCGGGTACAAAAAAAAATTTGTTATAATCTATTAATGGAGCAATGACCGTATGCCTTTTCAGATTATCTTCTCAAGCTTTTGTATATCAATCTAATTTATAAAATATAACTGTGATACTGGGCTAAAGATTATCTTTCAAAATTTATGGTTAATTTTTAAACTATTTTTTATGCTTAAAATATATTAAAATAATATATATATTTATGCTTTAGTAAAAAAAATTAAATTTTAATAAAATTTAATTTACACCGTATTTCCAAACACATTTTTATCCAAAAAGAATTTCATGTCTCAAGTTAAATTACGAGTTACCAAATTAATTATTTTTTATGAAAACAAAAAAATAATTAATATTTACACGGTGATATCTGTCCGGAATAGTTAACTGAGTTTAATTATATTAATATATTTTAAAATTAAAATTAAAATTAAAATTCAGTAAACTCAAACATAAATTTTCGTAAAGCTTACGAAAGGGTAATGAGCTCAGTGGTTCTTGCCAGCTCGACACCTTTCTGTTTTGTTTTATTGCAGGCTTTTACAAAAATTGATAAGATATGAAATGACACGACAAAAGCAGAGAAGTGATCGTGGCCACCTTTCTCTGTGTGTTTTCCCTTTTTTACTGTTTTTTTAATTCGTCTTCTTCCTTCGTGCCTTTCTCTTCACCCAAGTGTAAATGGAGCCTAATCAATTACTCTGCTGGAACACGCAAATCCATCGTTTTTTAGCGAGACTTTAGATAAATGGCCATACCCACTCCGCTCACCGATTCTTACCAGCGCAAAACAAAAAACAAAATCATGCGATGTTAATGATTCAAAAGAAGTTTAAAAATTTTTAAAAATTTATTAATTAAAAGAGAAAGAGATTATACTTGTTATCAAAGTATTGGTCCACAAAACAAATAAAAATTAAAACGTGAAAATTAAAAAACTCAAAAAATAATGTTATGTGAGGGTGAATAAATTGATTTAGCTTCATTAGTGTATTTCCTACACTTTAGGGTTTTGTTCAGGCTAATTAATAATTTTGAAAGCTTATTCCCACACTATTTCAAATGTGAAAATTATTAATTTAAATTTTTTTTTTTTTTAAAATTAAACTGTATAGAAACTATCTTAACATAAACTTATTAACGAAGCATGTAAAAAAATTAATAAAAAAAACATGTTAAATTAATCATAATCAACCTATTAAACCCACAACTTGAGCTATAAATTTTTATTGGGTTGAATTGATTTTTTTATTTTATTACACAATAAAAAAATATAAAAATAAATTTATCATTAACTCAATTTTTAAAAAATAAAATAAAATTAAAAATGCATCATTAAATGACAGACTTAAAAATAAATTAAAAACAAAAAAACCCAGTATAAATAAAAAATGCATCATTAAGTGTTTTTTATTTAAAAATATATTAAAATAATATTTTTTTTATTTTATTAAAAATATTTTTGAAATCAGCGCATTATTCTAAATAAACAAATCTAAAAATTTAATACACTAAAAAATATATATTAATTTAAATTAAAAATAATGTGAAAAATAATTTTTTTTTAAAAAAGCTTTTAAATAATACAAAAATAAGGATAAAATGTTTGTTAATATTATGTACTTTAATTGTTCCTACACCTGTGCAGTGTTTTGTTTAGACATCGCTGCATTAGTGCGTGGACGGCTCGATTCGGCTAGTAAGATGATAAACCTGAGCCCGCCAATAACCAGGTTAGTCAAGAGGCTAAAAAACCATTCACAGGCCCAATACCCTTGGGGGTACGGACTAGCCCTGTTGAGCCGCGCCACCCATAGACCTGTGAGTTGATCTAGCTAACAAAAATCACCCATAATGATTTCTTGCCGTTCTTTCGTGTTAGTGTTCTATATTACATAAATTATTTTTTAAAATATTTTTTTATTTGAAAATATATAAAAATAATATTTTTTATTTTTCAAGATTTATTTTAAATATTATCATATTAAAAAATTTTAAAAATCAAAATTTATGAAATGAGGTCTATACTGTACAAACAAACCGTTTTACTAGGTAACCAACAGATGGTAGCCTGACTCTCTCAAAGCCCATCACATGACAACAATAGCTTTAATTATTTTTAAAGTTAACAAGAGTCTTTGGATGATCTTATTCATATTCCGTTTATTATTTTTAATGTTAATCTCACTTTATAGCTTTATTTTTTTTAGCTACAATATTCAAATTTTTTATGGGCCTATTGCTGTTGGAGCCTACCGCATCCGGATCCATTATTATTTGGGTCTCACTGTGTGCCAGACCAATAAATTTGGGTCTTGGCAGAAGTACTCTTTTCTGCTCTCTCTCTGTCCCCCCCCCCCCCCTGTGTTCTGCTAGTCTTGCCCACACATTCACTAACCTGCACCTCACAAAAATTCACCAACAACAAGCTTTACACTAACTGCACCGACCTACCTGCCCTCAAGTCATGATACCTGCACTACACCTACAATTCCCCACTCTCAGTCGCGTTCATCGCTTCTCCGGTCAAACCCGATGGCTGGACCGGTTGGGGCATCAACCTTAATGGCATCGGCATGGCGGGGGCCCAAGTCATTTTAGCTTTGAAATCCAGCAAAGGCGCACCAGAGGTAAAAACATACAACATCATATCATACGGTGGCATCAGGGAGGAGAGACTGTCTTTTGATGTTTGGGACTTGAGTGCTGAGACCAATGCAACAAGTGGTGAGTTTACCATCTATGCATCGGTTAAGTTGCCTGAAAAGATTGAGTCTTTTAATCATATTTGGCAAGTGGGTGCTGCTGTGAATAATGGGAAGCCTGTCAAGCATGAATTTGCAGCAGAAAACAAGGATGCTAAAGCAACTTTGGAGTTGACTACTGCTCAGAAAACTGGCAAGACTGCTACCACCACCACCCCAGCTGGTGGCAATTCAACAGGCAATGGTACTACTAGTTCTTCAAATACCACCGCTACTGGTGGGTGGCGGCAATAGTGGGAGTTAAAGGATAAAGGAGATGAATGTGGGCTTATGTTTTGCTGTGTTTGTTCTAACCTAAAAGTTAAGAGCTCCTTTCATTACCCGTTGAACGGAAAGAGGACCACCGAGAAAGAGCAAGTGAAACTGGTGCAAAGTAAACTTATTCTTCCTATGTACACGAAGAACTCTTTACCCTGTGAAAAAAAAAAAAAAGAGAAAAGAAAAGCAAATGCCAGTATTGGGTCTGCTGGGGAAGGACCCAACGTTTTTTTTTACGATGGGTCTTCCTTACTGTAGGTTCTAAAATTGATGGGTCCCCAGTACTGATTGATCCTGAAATACTATTAAATTGTACAAAATAAAACTTTGAAAATTAAAAAAAATTAAAAAAAAATTATGAGTCCACTATAATTTATGAATATGTGAACAATGTTAATCTACAATAATAATGTCACATCTAAATCTATAATGCAGTATTATAGCATTCAACAAGTAAGTATCAAGATTCCAATAGATGAGAGAGAGAGAGATTAGCTACACCAACATTTTTATTTTATGTTAAATTTATTTTTTATTAATATGAATATTCAGATTAAATTGTATTTATCTTAATTAATTTTATAAAATTTTTAAATTAATAATTATATAAATCTTCAATAAACTGATATTTCTCATACTCCAACTTTTAATATAATCGATATAAAAAAACTTTTGATATGATCAATAGTGGAGCGCAGATGAAAGAACTAATGACGTTCTAAGCAGGTTATTAGTTTAAAATAAATAAATAAATCCCGAATTGTAAGCTTTCGAACAGATTAACAACCCCCCGATGGGAACATCCTCTCAACCGGCATAAGGCTACCGGTTCAGGGTAGTTATTAGGTCTTCATATTTGCCGCCGCAAATAAAACTTACCATATGCCTTAAAAACCTTATTCTGCATCATCTTCAACTGTAAAATGCAAAATAAAAAACCATACAAAATCCCGTTCTCCTTCATTCTTAACAAAATAAGGTTACTGTTTTTATATACCAAAACCGAAATATCATTCTCTATCAATAACCATGGATCTAGATCTTCAAAATTTGGCTCGCTTTCTCCAATCCCTTAACACCCCTCATTCAATACACCAAGGAAGGCAGCTCCATATTCTCTTCTTCAAAAAGGGTCTCATACAATCTACTCTATCACTAGCAAACCGCCTTCTGCAATGTACACTTGATGTGGCAGCATGGCCGATGCACACAAACTGTTCGACGAAATGGTCAACCTAAGCTTAGTCGAATTCTTCCCCTAGGTGAACTATCTTTAGCTTTCGAGAAGACAGTGAAAGCAGAAGACTAAGTCACGACGAGGAAGCTTTCAAAGAGAAAATTTCTTACCAAAACCGGTCGTTACTTTTTTATTCTTTTCCTTCCGATGAGTGGCGCTTCTATTCTCAGCTCTCTTCTCTCCAACAAAACCCTCAAACTCCAAACCCGACCTGCAAATGTCAAAGCCTTGACCAAACAAATCCTCTCTCACCTCGAAGCCAATCGCCTTAAACAAGCCGTTTCTATTCTCTTTGCATCTCCTGATTGCTTCGCTTATTCCCTTTATGCCCATCTCTTCCAGGTTTGCTCGTCCAGTCTTGCTATCGTCGAGGCTCGAAAGGTTGAATCGCAGTTACTTGGTGCCTGTCCAACGCCTCCAACCTTCCTCTTAAATAGAGCCATAGATACTTATGGAAAATGCCGGTGTTTGGAGGATGCAAAGGAATTGTTTGATGAGATGCCTCAGAGAGATGGCGGATCTTGGAATGCGATGATTAGGGCTTGCTTGCAATGTGTGCGCCCGGAAAAAGCGTTGAGTTATTTTGGGGATATGCATAAACAAGGGGTTTATGCAAATGAGGTTACTTTTTCTAGTGCTTTGAGAGCATGCGGTGATGTTCTGGAACTTTGTCTTTCGAGGCAAATTCATGGGCTTATTGTGAAATATGGGTTTTGTGGGAATGTCATTGTTGGGAGTTCGCTTGTTGATGTGTATGGTAAGTGTGGAGCTATGAGTGAATCAAGGAGGATTTTTGATGAGATTGAGAATCCTAATAATGTTACTTGGAACATTATTGTTAGGCGGTATCTTGAGGTAGGTGATGAGAATGAGGCAGTGGCCATGTTTTTTAAGATGTTTCGTGCCAAACTTAGACCATTGAGTTATACCTTCTCTAATGCCCTTGTTGCATGTTCAGATATGCGGGCAGTCAAGGAGGGAATGCAGATCCATGGAGTTGCAACTAAGATTAACTTTGAGGAGGAAGAGGTAGTTTTGAGTTCACTTATTGATATGTACGTTAAGTGTGGTGAAATACAAAGTGCTCGTAGGGTTTTTGACCTGCCTGGTTCGAGAGATTTAATCTCTTGGACTTCTATGGTGTCAGCTTATGCAATGAGTGGCAGAATGAGAGAGGCAAGGGAGCTTTTCGATGAGATGCCTGAACGGAACATGGTCTCATATAATGCATTATTGGCAGGGTACATCCGTTCCCTCCAATGGGAAGAGGCCTTAGATTTTGTTTATCTGATGTGCAGGACAACTAAAAGCATTGATCACATCACTCTTCAGTTGATGCTTAATGTATGTTCTGGCCTATCAGATGTTGACAGGGGGAAGCAGGTACACGGCTTCATTTATCGTCATGGTTGGTTATCCAACACTCTTATTGGAAATGCCCTTCTTGACATGTACTGCAAATGTGGAAACTTGAGAAGTGCTGGAGTTTGGTTTCATCAAATGAGACAGTCACGAGATAGTGTTTCTTGGAATGTTTTGTTGACCAGCTATGCTCGTCGTCAAATGAGTGAACAAGCTATGTCGATTTTCCGGGAGATGCAATGGGAGACAAAACCGCATAAATTTATATTTGCTACTCTTTTGGCAGCTTGTGCAAATACTTTTGTACTTGATCAGGGGAAACAAATTCATGGGTTCATGATCAGAAATGATTATGACATAGACACTGTGATTGCAGGAGCGTTGCTTGACATGTACTCTAAATGCCGGTGCCTTGAATATGCTCTCATTGTTTTTAGAGAAGCTGATAAACGGGACTTGGTTCTTTGGAACTCCATGATTTTGGGTTGTTGTCACCTTGGAAGGGGTAAATTGGCACTTCGATTATTTGGATTTATGGAGGAGGAAGGAACCAAGCCAGATAATGTCACCTTTCAAGGTATCTTGCTTGCTTGTGTATACGAGGGTCATGTTGATTTGGCTAGGCAGTATTTTAATTCAATGAGCAGTAAATATTGTATCATACCAAGGCTGGAGCACTATGAGAGTATTATCGAACTCTTAAGTCGGTATGGGTGCATGAACGAGCTTGAGAATTTTATTAAGGATATGCCTTTTGATCCCACTGCTCCGATGTTGACAAGAGTAGTGGATGCATGTAAAGAGCATCAGTGGTGGAGATTGGGAGAATGGGCTGCTAAACGACTCGATGAATTGAGTCCTCCAGTTCCTTTGCCCTTTGAAATTGCGGACAGAACCAAACTCAGCCTGTTGTGATTGCCAAGGTACATATTGAAGGAGCCATAGTCCATATCTGCCCATCCAGGTCGGCAAAAATCTGCATTTGGAAGTCGTGAAGTCATAACTGGATGAAGCATAAATATTAGTATTAGACTCCAGAATAATTCATCTAGATGTTCATGCCTCATGGTGAGACACCAAGCTTACGCAGGCTCCTCAAAAAGCATCAACGGGTGCGTTACGTTATCATCTGAAGTGATTTGAAGGAGCTCATACAGCGGGGGCTCAATGTTTCCACAGTTAGATGATTCGGGTATTTGGACTTTTGTACGCTGTGAGTGGACTCGGTTAGATAGCAAAGCCTGATGATCGGTACACCGCCAAAGCTGAGTTGAATAAATCTGAGTTATCTAGCATACTCGCAGCGATTTCTCATGAAATCCAACAAGTAGTTTTGTAACGGGGAAATTCCACAAGTGGGAGCTGCCATTCACTCTTCACTCTGCAAAAATTTCATTTCTCTGATTTTTTCCTGGTACTTCCTTTTTTTCTCTCCTCGACCGTGTAATTAGTTTAAAAACACCTTATTCTAGGAAACAAGTTAAACTCTTATTTTGAGAATAATAAAGTTATTAAAGTACATTAAAAAAACTGTCAAATATGATGATGCCATCGAAAGCAAACCCGTGACGCCTGTCAGCATAAAATTTAAATTTAAACTTGGCAACCAGACCAGTGTACGATCCATTTTAAAAAGTCCCGTATACGGGCCCTATTTTTCAAAAATTAAATTGGGGTATTATTTTTTTTAAAAAAATAAAATTGCAAACAACCGTTGTCTCGTTTCCATTAAATTCTGACAATTACACTAGTTATAACAATAAGTTTTGATATAAAAATTTATTTTTAATATATTTTTATACTTAAAACATTAAGAAAAAAATCTAAACACCTTAATGAAATCCATAAATAATTAAAAAAAATACATAAAAATTCAAATTCAACTCGAAACAAATAAATTTTCGTGAACTTATATCTGATTATTTTAGATAATTTCAAGATGAAAAAACACTTAAGTGGAACTCTACTTAATAAATAAAACTCATTGACACTAAAAATTAATTATTTTAATGATCAAAATTGATATCAATGCTAGTTTTATCTTTTTACTATCAAATTCCAACAATCATCTTTCTCTTCTCTTAAACCAAAAACTAAAAATAATAAAAATAAATTTTTGTATCAAAAATTAATTTTTTAAAAAATATAAAAGATCTAAATTGTATTATTTTTAAAAGATTAAAAAACCTAAGTATATTTTTCACAAAAAATACGAAACACCATCTATTTCTTATGCATTTTTATTTCAGTTCTTTTTGTTCTAATTCTATCGTTGCTTAAGAAATAAAAAGTACTTAACTTTATAGATAGAATAAAAAAAAATTGTTCAAAATAAAATTCCGAGAATCAAAATAAATTAATAATAAAGAACTGTAAATCCACAATAAATCATGTGTAGGTAAACAATAATATATTATAGTAATGTTAATCTACAATAATAACGTCACACCTTTTGGTATTTTCTATAATGTAGTAAATATTATAGTATTCAACACGAGATGACATGTCCGCAGCGCTGCGCGGGTCTTAATAAAACAAATACACTTAATAGTATTATAAACTGTGAACCAATTGCTAGATAAGTAATAAAAATTAAAGGTATATTTAGACTTAGAGCAAATATTTCATGACTGGAAAAAAAGTTGTGTTGATGATCAAAAAACTCAGAGACTGAACAAAATGATTTATAGATATCTATAGTGTTTTGTGAGGAAAGATACAGTGTTTTCACTACATGATTTAGTTTTTTAGTTAATAAAAAGAAAAAAAAATTACAAAGCTACATTCTTTATCAACTTAATATTAAAAAAAATCCAATAAAGATAATTTTGGAAGGAAAAAAACCCATGAGAAAAATATTGCAGCAATTGACAATGTTCTATAAGGAAAAACTATAGCGCTTTTCCCAATAAAATAAAATAAAAAAACCATTTAGAGAAAATATTGTAGCAATTCATAGTGTTTTGTGAGAAAAAAACTACAACGCTTTTCTCATATAATTTAGCTTTATTGTAATTATAATTTTTAACCAACTCAATATTAAAAAAAATCAACAAAAATAATTTTGAAAAAAATAAAAAAAAAATCACATGGGAAAACATTGCAACAATTCATAGTGTTTTAAAGAAAAAAAAATATAAAGCTAAATTCTTAATCAGTTCAATATTAAAAAAAATCAACAGAGACAATTTTAGAAAAAAAAAAAAAACAAAACAAACACCAAAAAAAGAGAAAATTATTATGTTGGAAACACTGTAGCAATTCACAGTGTTTTGTGATGAAAGTTACAGTGCTTCCCCACATGATTTAGCCTTATTTGTAATGACTTATAATTGTAATTCACAAACAACTCAATATTAAAAAAAAAATAAAAAGGATAATTTGAAAAAAATTTATAACAAAAAAACCATGCGGAGAGACACTGTAGCAATCCATAATGTTTTTATGAGCAAGGCTACAATGCTTTCCCCACATGATTAAGCTTTATTATAAAGTTAAATTCTTACCAACTCAATATTAGAAAAAATAAAATGGACGAAGATAATTTTGGAAAAAAATATTACAAAGAAAATAAAAACACAAAAGAAACTGGAAAAAAAAAAACCAATATGAGGAAAAAAATTGTATTAATCCATAGTGTTTTGTGAGGAAAAACTTGTAATTGCAATTCTTAACCAGCTTAATATTTAAAAAATAAAATTGACAAAAGATAATTTCAGGGAAAAAAACATAACAAAAAATAGAAAAAAAGCATGTGAGGAAAAAAAACTGTAGCAATCAACAGTAATTTTTGAGGAAATTTACATTCCTTTCCTCACATATTATAACTGTAATTTTTAACCAGCTCCATATTAAAAAATAAAATAAAAAAAAGATAATTTCAGAGAAAAAAAAAATCATGCAGAGAAACATTGTAGAAATCAACAATGTTTAAAAAAAAAATTTACAAAACTAAACTCTCAATCAGCTCAATATTAAAAAAAAATCGACAAATATAATTTTAAAAAATTAAGAAATAAAATAAAAAAATATGTGAAAAAACATCGCAGCACTCCACATTATTTAAAAAAAATAAAATTAGAAAGCAAACATTTTAACCAAGTTTGAAAAAAAAGTTAAAAGTAAAAAATAATATTTAAAATTTAAAATCAACAAAAATAATTTTGAAAAAAAATTAATAAAAAAATGAAAAAAAGAAAAAAATAGGAAAGTTGAAAAAAAAGAAGAAGAAAAGAAACGGAAAAAAAAGAGGAAAAGTTAGAAAAAAAAAAAAAAGAGGACTGTTAAAAAATGAAAAAATAAGAAAGTTAAAAAAAAAAAGGAGGAAAGCACTGTGGATTACTGTTGTAATCCACAGTGCTTTCTGTGTGGGGGAACAGTGATTCCCCCACACCATTTAGATATTGTTAATAATTAATAATAATAATGTAATTATCAAGATTCCAATAGCTACCGGTTCAGGGTAGTTATGTTAGGTCTTCATATTTGCCGCCGCAAATAAATCTTACCAAATGCCTAAAAAACCTTATTCTGCATCATCTTCAACTGTAAAATGCAAAATAAAAAACCATACAAAATCCCGTTCTCCTTCATTCTTAACAAAATAATATTACTGTTTTTATATACCAAAACCGAAAAATCATTCTCTATCAATAACCATGGATCAAGATCTCCAAAATCTGGCTCGCTTTCTCCAATCCCTTAACACCCCTCATTCAATACACCAAGGAAGGCAGCTCCATATTCTCTTCTTCAAAAAGGGTCTCATACAATCTACTCTATCACTAGCAAACCGCCTTCTGCAAATGTACACTAGATGTGGCAGCATGACCGATGCACACAAACTGTTCGACGAAATGTCTCACAGAAACTGTTTTTCGTGGAATACCATGATAGAGGGCTACTTGAAGTCCGGGAATAAAGAAAGATCAATTCAGTTGTTTGATATAATGTCAAATAAGAATGATTATTCATGGAACGTGGTCTTTTCAGGGTTTGCAAAAGCTGGTGAAATGGAAATTGCTCGGAGGTTATTCAACGAGATGCCTAACAGAAATGGGGTTGTATGGAATTCGATGTTCCACAGTTATGCTCGAAATGGGTCACCAAGAGAAGCTGTCAGGCTATTCAAGGAATTGAATTTGGACCCTTTGGATAAATCATGTTGTGATACGTTTGTGTTGGCTACAGTTCTTGGGGCCTGCACTGATTTGGGTGAAATTCAATGTGGCAAGCAAATACATGCCCGGATTTTGATTGATAACATGGAACTTGATTCGGTGTTAACTAGCTCGTTAATTAATTTGTATGGAAAGTGTGGTGATTTGGATAGTGCACATTGTGTTTTGAATAGGATGGAGGAGCCAGATGACTTTTCCTTATCAGCATTGATCACAGGTTATGCGAATCATGGTAGAATGAATGATGCTCGAAGAGCATTTTATAGGAAAAGTAATTCGTGTGTTGTGGTATGGAATTCATTGATCTCAGGATATGTTACCAATAATGAGGAAATTGAAGCATTTTTACTCTTCAATGACATGCAGAAAAAGGGACTCAAAGTAGACTTCTCTACACTTGCAACCATTTTGAGTGCCTGCAGCAGCTTATGCAATTCTCAACCTGGCAAACAAATGCATGCTTATGCTTGTAAAGTTGGATTGATTTGTGACAATGTTGTTGCTTGTGCTTTCATTGATGCATACTCCAAGTGTGGAAGCCTGAATGATGCTTGTAAATTATTTAGTGAGCTCAAAACCTATGACACGATTTTGCTCAACTCCATGATCACAGCGTATAGCAATTCTGGTAAAATCGAAGATGCTAAACAGATCTTCAATACAATGCCTAGTAAAAGCTTGATATCCTGGAATTCAATGATAGTGGGTCTTAGTCAAAATGGTTGTCCAGTTGAGGCATTGGATCTTTTTTGCACGATGAATAAACTGGATTTGAGGATGAACAGGTTTAACCTTGCTAGTGTGATCAGTGCTTGTGCTAGTATCTCTTCACTTGAACTTGGTGAACAGATTTTTGCTAGAGCAACTGTTGTTGGCCTTGATTCTGATGAGGTCATCTCTACTTCCCTAGTTGATTTTTATTGCAAGTGTGGATTTATTGAAATAGGAAGAAAACTATTTGACACAATGATGAAATCTGATGAGATTTCATGGAATTCAATGCTGATGGGGTATGCTACAAATGGTCATGGATTGGAAGCGCTAACATTGTTTAATGAAATGAGGCATGCTGGTGTCAGGCCAACTGAAATTACATTTACAGGGGTTCTATCTGCCTGTGATCATTGTGGATTGGTTGAAGAGGGATGGAGATGGTTTAATAAAATGCAATATGACTATCATATTGATCCAGGGATTGAGCACTATTCTTGCATGGTTGATCTTTTTGCTCGTGCTGGTTGCTTGGAAGAAGCAATGAATTTAATAAAACGTATGCCTTTTGAGGCAGATGCTAGCATGTGGTCATCAGTTCTAAGAGGTTGTATGGCTCATGGAGAAAAGGATCTTGGAGAAAAGGTGGCACAGCAGATCATTGAGCTCGATCCTGAGAACTCTGGGGCTTATGTGCAGCTATCTAGCATATTTGCCACTTCTGGAGACTGGGAAAGCTCAGCACTGGTTAGAAAGGTAATGCAGGAGAGGCAAGTACAAAAATACCCTGGTTACAGTTGGGCTAATTGTTGAATACATTATTCAGATGGTGGTACTGGTACATAATCATAGGACTTTCATCTTCATGAGGTGAAACAACCTATCTGTTCAGGTTTGTGGATATTTTCTTTGAATTCAACCACACTGATTTGGTGGTTTCTTTCTTTACTCATTTTGACAACTCACTGAATATTATAAATTTTAGGGAAATTATGTCGTTTTGGAGATGCCATGGTTTCACAATTACTACACATCAAGATTCTTCATTTGTATTGACAGGAGAATTGTTCATAAATCAGGTTTATCTATTGATGCTACAGTATCTAAGGTTATTCAGAGTGGTGAATGGATTTCGCCTAGTGCAAGGACTGCTGAAATTGTTGAAGTGCAGAGTGCTACTTGTGTTTGTTCTCCCTAAAGCTGAACAGGAAGGTAAAGTTACTTGGAAGCCCTCTGCTAAAGGCATTTTCTCATCAAGAAGTGCTTGGTATCGTGTCATGCTTAAAGAAGCAAGAGTTGATTGGCACAAGCTCATATAAGGGTCTCGGCCTGTACCAAGATTTAGTTTCATAACTTAGCTTGCAGTTCCTAAAAAACAACCTACCTAGTGTAAGCAAATTAGGATGGGGAGAGCTGTGAACACAGATTGTGTCCTGTGTTTTGGTATCGCTTTTGAAGACTGAGATCAATCGTTTTTGCTTGCGCCTTCTCTTAGACAATTTGGAAGTCTATTCTGCAGTTATGCTGCATCAATCAGAATGCTCAAGACTGGAGTAGTGAGTTTCAATGGGCTAGAGCAAATGTGCAGAAAAAGAGCTTTTTAGCAATTTTGTTAAGACTAGCTTGGTGCTCCACAATTTATGGAGTTCGGAAGGGAAGGACCGGTAAGTTTCATAATGCTCCTCATAACTCTTGAGGATGACATCATGTGGATTGTACATATTGTCAAAAGCAGTTGAAGGCTGTAATAATTGGCAACTCTCGTAGGAGACTCTTAGTTTTAGACATGTTTGGTCTACAAGGAGATTTTTCCTTTTAGTTTTGTAATCTGCATTGGGCTCTGCCGTCAATGGAGCTTTCATTAAAAAAAAAAAACGAACAAAAAAAGAGAAAAGATTCTGCATCTTTGAGGGAGGGTGACTTTCATGAAGCCACGCAATGGATTCCTCACCGACAAGCGCTATTCTGAAAGGGAGCTTTCGGAAGCTGATTCCAAGGACACCAACAAAGATTAAAGCCTGAAGAAAGCCACCATGCGCTACCCCAATGTTACAGGCTTCTCTCTTGCTAGTGCGTTGATTGCACAAACAATACATTTTTTATTTGGTACCTCATGATACCTTTTTATTTGATAACTCTTCAATTATTTAATTTGATTTCTTATTATTTGATAGCTCTTTCTATATTTCATCCCACCGGTGCCAATCGAGAAGAAAAGAAAGGAAATGAAAGAGATATATAACCAAATCAAAGAACATGTCATTACCCAAAATATGAGTTTGATATGTTAATTTGGATTAATATAACTTTATTTTTTTGTTTTAGTTTCTAAAGTTTTTTTATATTTATCTTTTAAAAATTTATTTTTAAAATTTAAAAGGAAAAGAAAAAAAATTGTATACAATAAAATGAAAAAAAAAAAAGAAAATTCTCGTTGACTCTTTTAGATTTTTTTTAAAATAGAAAAAAAAGGAGTTGAACCTCCGAAAGTTGACAAATTGAGATATACCGCACCAGCTTGCAGAGAAAATTAAAAATTCCCAAATACTTAGCACTACAATTCCGAGATTGACATGGCGAGTATGTATTGGTTAATTTGCCGAACCGAAGCCCATACACCGTGTGAGTTGTCCCACCACCAATTTTTGTGTGCTGGCAGCTTTATTATGGATCTTTAACAAAATATTTTTGTGTGAGTTGTCCCACAACCAATTTTTCAAATGAGAATAGTTTAAGTAAACAACACACTAGTTTTTGAAATTTTCTTTTAGAGGAAACCTTCTCATGTCCTTTTATAAAAACACGTCCTAAGAGCATCTCAAATGCAAAAAGTCAAATTAAAAAGCCAAATTGATGAAATGGCTTTTTAAATAATAGAAATATAGCTTTTTTGATTATGTGCATTCCAATGGTAAAAAAGCCATTTAAAAAAGCCATTTATATTTTAATATATTTCATGTTAAATTCATTTTTATATAATTATGTAACTAATTTAGATATTTTATATATAATATATGATGTTATGATGTTATTAATATATATTAATATTAGTAATTTATAAAATAAAAAAATAATAAAACTTAAAATTTATTTATATGAATATTTTTAATTTTCAGTTTTATATATTACTGTTAAAATTTTAATTTTTTAAAAGTAAATTCAAATTTATGCTTTGAAAAAATAACCGCCACCATTTAATTTTTAAATTTGAGAGAAGGGTGAGGCACAATACAAAAATTTAAAAACTACAAGTTTTTTTTTATGTATTTATAGAAAAAAATTTCTATATTTAAAAAAAAAAAAAAAAAAGTAGAGCTGCTGGCCAACAGCTATAAAAATAGCCGTTGGCCATTTTGGCCATTTCTACAGTTAAATGTAGAAATGGCTGTTGAGAGCATAAATAGCCATTTTGGCTTTCCATTTAGCATGCCCGTTGGAATATAAACAGTGAAGAAGGAGCAGGCAAATGAGGTTTGGCTTTCCATTTGCCTGCTCCGTTGGAGCTGTCCTAATAGGTAATATTTTTTAGCTATAATTGTATTACAGCACACAAAAAATAAAATAAACAAGATACTAATTAGCGTAAAATGAAGAGAAGG
Organism: Populus alba; assembly: GCF_005239225.2. Taxonomy (NCBI): domain Eukaryota; kingdom Viridiplantae; phylum Streptophyta; class Magnoliopsida; order Malpighiales; family Salicaceae; genus Populus; species Populus alba. Next base: position 13,083,220 of record NC_133297.1, on the reverse strand, counting down.
ATAAAAAACTTGTTACAAGTCAAAACTTTCTAAGATAAAAAATATTATAAACATAAAAAAAAATCTCTTAAAATATTTAATTTTATTACTCTATCTCTCTACCAAAACGCTATTATAATTTTTTATATAAAAAAACTAGAAAATTCTAATAATAGTAAATAGAAAAAAAAAGTTAGGGAAAAATATCCTTTCAAATACAAAAAGAAAACTAGAAAAGCATCGTAATAAAGAATAAATAAAATAAAATAGGAAAAAAAAATTAACTAAGAAGAAAAATATGTTTTAAAAAAGCTCATGCATGAGTGTGTTCTTGACAATGGAAGAGCTGAATGTTACCTCTTGGAATTCGTTGATTTCAGTATGCTGTAAATCGGGATATCCAGAGCTGGCATTGGGTAAGTTTTGTTTGATGGGATCCTCGGGGGTATTCACCTAATGTTTTTTCAGTTTCTGCAGTGATTATTTCCTGTTCAAATTTGCGAAATTTGGAGAAGGGTGAGGGGATTTTTGCTCTGTGTCGAAGTGTGATTTCTTTTTAATAGCATTATATCAAATGCCACTATTGACCTGTTTTCCAAATGCAACAGATTGGAGGATTCAGTTCGACTTTTTGAAGAGCAGGGTCGATGGGATTCTGCACCATGCAATTCCATGATTTCAAGCTATGTGTACTGCGGCTTGAGGGAGGATGGTCTCCGACCTTTTGTGCTCACCTTGAGGGAGGATATTAGGCCTACCGAGTTCACGTTAAGCAGTGTTCTTCACTCTATTTCCTTTCTTCAGTTGGAGCAGGGAGCACAGGTCCATTCCTTGGCAGTCAAATCAGGTTTGGAGGTGGATGCTATTGTTACCAGCTAGTTGGTGGAGAAGTACAGTAAATTTGGTTTCATTAACTGTGCTACGAGAATCTTTAATGAGATGATTTTAAGAGATTTGTTAGTTTCAGACTTGGGTTTGACTCACAATGGTAGAGTGTATGAGGTCCGGCAAACCTTCAAGGAACTACTCCGGAGAGGTCTGCCACCAGATCAAATAGCACCAGCTGAGAATCTTTAATTTAGCCTGCAGCTTTGGGGTTTCTATCAATGAAGGGATGGCCATATTCTTGTTCAAGGAAGGAAGGTATGGGGTTACACCAAGCAATGAGCATTATGCTTGCCTTATGGACTCGTTGTGTCGAGATGGTAGGGTTGATCAAGCATTGAATGTTGCAGAATCAATGCCTTGTGAGCCTGGTTCTTTAATCTGGGAATCAACACTTCATTCTTGTTTGATTCATGGAGACCTGAAACTCTCTGAAAGAGTAGCAGAGAGGTTGATGGAATCAGAACCACAGTCATCCCTACCGTATTTGGTATTGGCTCGGATAAACGAAGGGGTCGATGGGAGGCTGTGGTTCGAGTTAAGAAAGCCGTGAAAAGGGAAAGGATGTATAAGGTGATTGGATGCAGATGGATTGGAGCAAAAACCATTCATTTACTTTCATGGAAAACCAGTTACAGCATCACCTCTCGGAAACACCAGGATCCAAATTTACGCTCAGGTGCAATATTTATGATTTAAGAGTATATTCTTTCTTTTAAAAATTAAAGTTTTAGCATAAAGTAAGTAATTTTATAGTGATTATGAAGTAAATATCTTATTTGTTATTTTATATATCCACTTAAAAAAATAAAAAGATATAATTAGAAAAGAAAAATTCTAGATGAAATATTTTTTTCAATTTACTTTTATATATTTATTTTTTTGAAATAACTAACAGTAAGATTTTCTTTTGTTAAAGTCTTTCTCATATCTCGTGTACTTAAAGCTAGAGTTTAGGCTTTGTACTACAGCACGTTGGGCTGTATCGAATTACCCTTCCTAGTGGACTCAAGTTGGGCATGTGCCTGTAAACTGGGCTAAGGCCTTTTAATGAATCAAAACTCGAATGCTAAAAAAGAGAGTATCCCTTCAAATAGCTTTTGAGTTTTTCAGGTATCTCAAAATCTTTTAGTTTGTTTTTATATTTTAAAAATATTTTTAAAAAAAATTTAATTTTTTTATTTTAAATTAATATTTTTTTTGATATTTTTAGATCATTTTGGTGTGCTAATTTTAAAATAATTTTTAAAAATAAAAAATATTATTTTAATACATTTCTAAGTAAAAAATACTTTAGCTAAAAAGTGAGTGAACTTCTTGAATTATTAAAAAGACTATCATTCCTTTTTAAAGAAAATGATCTATTTTGTCCTTATGACTTTTTCATTACTTCTTATATCTTTTCATTATGCTTATTTAATTTTTAAATAAAAATTCATGTGTTCTTTTGTTTATATTTTTCATTTAAATTAACAGAATAATCTCGTGACTTGCACATGTTATATTTTGATGTAAAAAATATCCTTAACTCTAAATATAGTAAGTAGCTCATGTGTTTTATATTTTAAATAAATGTCTCCAATAAATCTTTAGATGTACAGTTGTATCTTTTTTTTAGTTGGATCCCAAATAGGTCCTTTTGTCATAATTTACCATTCAAATTAATATATTTATGCATGTTAATTATACTTATATTATTATTATTATTATTATAATTTTAAATTCAAACAATTCTTCTCTTAATAACTGAAAATAAAATATGAGACAAATACGTAATTTGCTCTTTTTGTATGTTTAATAAATATATCACAAATAAATATATTTAGAATACATCTTAAATCCTAATAAAATTTATGAGAACAGCCCTTTTGGGTCAAACACAACTGATGTGATAAAAAGGAGCACAAACAGGTGAAGAGAACGCTGCGTGGCTCACGCTCAGCCACGTGGTGCCCACCACATGCCGACGAATTCACCTTGACCTGGCGTCAGTTTGGAATGCGAGTATCTGACTACCATTCGGTGTCAATTATTATTATCAGATTCCTCAAGCTTCAAACTGAAAATATAAGAATTTCTTTCGTAGCATTGCTTCTTTTTATTATTATTATTATAAATATATTTTTAAGAGAAATCAAGTTAAAACTCTTTTTTTTTTTTTTATAAAAGATTGTTTATTTATCCAAAAAAGGAAATATAAGTTTATTTATGTTTTGTTCTGAAGCTCGAGAAAAATGTGAAAATATAAAATGGTTTTGGAATAACCAATGACCTATTATTATACTCAATAATGAAATTCTCATTCACTGTGCACACGTGAAAAAGACTCCATCACATCAATGCTGAACTTATGCCTCGACAACCTCAAAAAAAAAAAAAAAAAAAAAAAATATATATATATATATATATATATATATATATATATATATATAGAGAGAGAGAGAGAGAGAGAGAGAGTTGGAAATATATTGCTATTTCTCCTATATAATTAATTAAAGATTTTCTAAGTAATATTAGGTTTTAATTATGAGTTTGCAGCTGTTATTTAAAAATAAATACAGCCATCCAAACGTTACTTACACTTAAAATCCATACACAATTGAACTGCTGTCTCTATTATGGTTGTAAGAAGATATTTGATAGTGCGTGTATATACGATATTAATGTCATAATACACTAAAAAAATTCACGAAAATTTCCTTATATAATCAATAAATTTTGATATATCTATGAATAAAGTGATGTTGTGATAATTTTTGTGGATGTAGTTAAGAAAATAAATTTTTTAAAAATATTTTTAATTGTATTTTAAAAAAATAGATTGAAAAAACATGAATACGGTAAGAAAGAGTGAAGGAGGAGTCCAAACTCAGTCCGGACCACCTAATCCGGGACAAAAAGGAAGAGAGAGATGGTAGGCTACCACGACTCCACGTGGGATTGTACGAGGTGATCTGTCACATGCAGCGGATCATAAACGCTCATATCTTCTCATCGTAAGGGTCTGACGATTATTAAAGACAGAGGCACACAGACACTTGCTTCTCCATCCCCAGCATTGATGATATGTGTATCTCTCCAAATCGTTATTCATTGCTTTCCCTTCTTCAGTCCCTGTACTTCTTTACCAGCATTTTAATTAACCAGTGGAAGAAACCGAAATAAATATGAAGAAATTGAAGATACAGATTTCATCGGCCTGTCCGTTACGTTACAATATGGCTGTTTGGCTCGCAAAATCAAGAACCATCACCCATCACTTAAAGAGAAAGGTGGGGTTCATGGGGATTTTTCACCAAGATCTTTGGACTTCTTCTTCTTCTTCTTCTTGCATGCAACCAGGCCCTTTATTGTCAATATTTATCCCAGGGTTTCACGAGCATCAGAACTCAAGTACTCCACGTTTGTTTCCTTTTAACTCATCAATTTCCACCCGTTTCTCCCTTCATCGATTCAAATCCACCAAAGCTGCAAGCCAACTTGAACATCTGTACTCTAGTACTGACGATGATGATCATGATAATAGTCAGGTAAATATTCTAATTTTCAACTCTGCCTTTCTAGTGGATATTTTGTTTTGCTTTGTTTTCTTCTCTTTTGATCATGAATTGGTTCTTTTTACCCACTTATGGAGTGTTGAGTACATAATGCACTTCCGATTCACAAAAAGATGATGGCTCAATTGCTTGTGACTATGACAAAAAAAATTGTCAGAGGGCATCTCTTACCAAAATATTATGTTTTTTCCTTGTCATGACCCGAAATGTTAACCTTAATTAGATTCTAGCAGTTTACAAACATTGACTTGTTCTTTGCACACCTATTTTAAAAACCAAAATAACTTACGATTTCGGAAGATATCATTTTTGTTTCTTTTCTCTTGCAGAGAGAATTCAACGACCCTCTCTCATGTAAAACATCTCCATATGCTTCTATCAATGGAATTCAATGATCTTCGAGGAATTACTCATCATGTTTTTCAAATTTTTACACACCACGTGCTTCTTTATTTTAAGCTGATCTCTGGCAAGTGTATACTGCCAAGGTGTTACCCTTTTTTATATGAGATCGATGTCCTTTTTCATAAGTAATCATGAGCAAAAACATTTTACGGTAGTTTTGAAAAGAAAAGAAAGGTTTCTGTTATTATTTTTTATAAGATGAACAACAATCAAGCACAATGTGTTTTGTCACATTTTCGAGATCAGCTGCTTAGCAGGTGGCTGCTTCCTTCTACCTTTCTGTTTTCCTGGAAGGAAAAGAAGAAAGAAGAAAGAAAAGTACCTAATCTCCGATAATCAAAGAACGAAGACAAAAACGATCTACCCTCTCCTGATTAAAAAACAAATCTATTCATCATCCTTCTTTAGGATAAGAGAAATGATAAAATAACATTTTCCTAATAAAGCAGAATAAGGATATGGACACGGAGTTCGTATTTTTGATAAATGGGAATTTTCTCATTCATGGAAAAAAAAAAAACCCATTAATAAGTAAATTAAATGATGGGGACGGACCCGTATTTCGAACTCGTTTTTTTATTTCTATATTGTTCCCGGCCGACAAAACAGAAGGTATTACCTTTCCTAATTATTTTTACTCCAAAATAATATCTGTCTCGAGGAGGAAGGTATTACCTATCCTCCTTTTTTAGAGGAGAAGGCAGCGGTACCATTCCTTTCCTTTTTGGACAATCGTCCGTTCCGGTTTTTACCTAATCCTTATCCTTCAAGCTTGTCCACTTATCATCATCAAGATATAACCTTGAGCTCTTCTACTATTTGAGTTCCAATAATCCCTATATTTCGGCTATCAAATTCACTGTCAGAATAGTATTGTGCCGTATTTTCCAGAATACCCAGTGCTCATATACATATAAGGTGATGATGTTGCATTTTCTCGATGTAATGAGCACTGGCCAAGACATGATTTTTTGTCGTCGCAGTCGTCTTCATTTCAACTGAAGAGAATCACATGTTAAGGTCTTCTAATAAGAGATTATTCCTACGTACATAGAACTAGTGCTATATTAAATTATAGAAACCTAGTTCTCTGCCTCACCTACAAGGTAGCAACCACCCATCTGTCTTGTTGTAGTATTTAAGATAGCAGATCGGCCTTCCAGTTGGCATAACGTCTGCAATTCTATTTTCACCAAACAAGGTGAGACAAGGAAGACCGGAAGAGTCCTTATGTTGCCAAAAGAAGAAGATACACCGCTTCTTTTTTACATGTATTAGAAAACTAGCACTTTCTATAACTCGGACTGAGATAGATTCTAAGCTGTCATGGGTCCCCAGAAGTGCTTCTCTTTCAAAAAACTCTTGGTGCCTTGTAGAGAAACTACGGCATAGTTCAGTTCGAATCTCGTATCGTTTTCGACCAGTCCATCACTTGATCCGAGCCTAGATGGCACCCGTGTGTTGATTTCCGCTTCCTTTGACGTTAACTGATCGGGACTTGACCTCTTAAGAGATTATTCCCTGGCTGAGCTCATTTCTAAGGTAACATCCACATATCGTTGTCAATAAATAAAGCCATCCTTTTGTAATTGGTAATCCTATTTGCTTGGACAAGTAGAAGAGAAACCAAAAGAGAATAAAAAATAGGGGTGCTGATTGTTGAAATTGGAGATCGAGTTCGAGCTAAAAATGGGAATTGAGTTCCAGCAAAATTAGGCCTGGGGCTTGTGGGAAGGGTCCCTAATAGAAGTTCATTTTCATCGTGTTGACCCTTTTAAGTCGTAATAATAGCTTTGACCCTTTCAAGTCGCAATAGCGTTGATCCATTAATCAAAATTGTACTGAAGAATTACTGCTAGTGAACTCCTTACACTATAACTAAAACAAACTTGCAAAACTCTTCTTTGAGTCCATGTAGAACAACTATGGATTTTGAAAACTGAACTTGTGTTTCAATTATTACAAAATTGAAAATATATCTTGCTGTTTTAGGACCTGGATTTTCCTGGAGGGAAGGTCGCTTGCATATCTGAAATGAGATTCTTACCAGAGTCCGCTGGGAAGAGAATACCCTGTTACCGTGTTCTTGATGACAATGGAGAAATAATCGTGGGCAGCGATTATGAACAGGTATCTCTTTCCATCTAATGAAAGCAATCCACAGCCGTTGAATCTGGCCAAAAACTACATCATCTTGGTCGTAACAGCATAACGAGTTGTTTAATGTAGTTGCTTGTGTATGAAAATTTTGTCAGTTGTGCGAGGAAATTGCAGTGAAGATGTATACGAACATGGTGTCCCTTCAAATGATGGATACCATGTTCTACGAGGCTCAGCGCCAAGGAAGAATTTCCTTCTACATGACCTCAACTGGTGAAGAAGCAATAAACATTGCATCAGCAGCTGCACTAAGTGCAGACGATATCGTCTTGCCTCAGGTATAGCATTTGCACATTGGATGCTTAAATTTGCAGTACCGGGCCAAATTGTCATGTCACTCGTATTAAAGCAAGAGTTTGATCCATCTGATGTAATTTCAGTACCGAGAGCCCGGGATTCTATTATGGCGTGGTTTCACAATTGAAGAATTTGCCAGCCAATGCTTTGGAAACGAGGATGATTGTGGGAAAGGGAGGCAGATGCCCATGCATTATGGGTCTAAGAAGCACAATTTTGTCACTATTTCATCACCTATAGCGTAATATATCCATACCAGTAGATATTTCTGAAATCCTCCGTGCATTTCTTATCGTTAATCAATGTTACGTTTGTAATGTCATCAAATGTTCTTGATTACTATTTATGCTGTTTGTCAGAACTCAACTTTCTCAAGCAGTAGGCGTTGCATATTCTCTTAAGATGGACAAAAAGGATGCTTGTGTTGTCACATATACTGGAGATGGTGGTACCAGTGAGGTAACAGTACAAAAAGCTCTCAAGAGTTTTTCCTTTCTTCCTCTCGGATTTGTTTTTGTTTTTGTTATCTAATGTTTAACTAATTTTTCAGGGAGATTTTCATGCTGCTTTAAACTTTGCAGCAGTGACAGAAGCTCCTGTGGTGTTTATCTGTCGCAACAATGGCTGGGCCATTAGTACCAATATATCAGAGCAATTTCGAAGTGCTATTCTGATCTCTTATCTTCTTACGCTTCCATTTTTATTCTCAAGTACAAGGTCACCGTATTTTGCAACTTACTAGTAACTGCTAGAGACTGATCAGTCCTCGTCCTCGTGCGCACCTAACCAATCACATTATTTGGACACTAACAATTCGATGTTTTTTGGTATTTGTAATATGTTCCGCAGGCGATGGCATTGTTGTCAGGGGTCAAGCTTATGGAATCCGAAGCATACGAGTAGATGGAAATGATGCTCTTGCTGTTTACAGTGCAATTCACACAGCTCGCGAAATGGCCATAAGTGAGCAAAGGCCTGTTTTAGTTGAGGTGAGATTGAACTTCCTCGTAGGATTTTCTTGCCAGAATCTGAGGCAGTGATCCCTTCTGAACTTCACAACAGCCAGAATACCTTTAACATCACCCTTGTAAATTAACAAGCAACAAATCTTCAGGCTCTTTCATACAGAGTAGGCCACCACTCCACATCTGATGACTCCACAAAGTATCGGTCAGTTGATGAAATTGAATACTGGAAAATGGTACGGAATCCTGTGAATAGATTCAGAAAATGGGTCGAAAGAAATGGCTGGTGGAGCGAGGAGGAAGAATCAGAGCTCAGAAGCAGCATGAAGAAGCAGGTAAAAGTTTACAGAACTTCCCGTATAAGCGTCTTCTTCATTGTTCAACATGTTTTACTTGGCCAAAGCTGACATCAAGTTTTGTTTATTTCTTCTCGCAGCTTCTGCAAGTGATTCAGGTGGCAGAGAAAAAAGAAAAACCTCCACTCAAGGAGTTGTTCTCTGATGTCTATGATATTACACCTCCAAATCTTCGAGAGCAAGAGAAACAACTCAGAGAAACCATCATTAGACATCCTCAGGACTATCCCTCTGATGTTCCATTGTAGAATATCTGAGATATGCTGAGAAGATAAGAGATAGTTTCGTCATCACTGACACTTCAAGCCCGTAAGAAGCAACATGTAATCAATAAAGGGATCCGAATACCGCATCTGTAAAGATTCCAACTGTTATGCTCGTATAATAATGCAAATAATTTCTCTATTTTAACTCTTGTTTTTTCACAAGAAAGAAATAAGAAGAATCTGAGCACATTACAAGAAATTAACGTTAGTCTGATGGGTTGCTTAACTCGAAGTTGTACACGGAGGTCCTCCAATGACCTCGCAATGAAATTAAAAAAATATTAATAATTAAAATGGTAGTAAAAATTTAGGCAAATCCTGAACGTTTTGTCAAACTTAAATTAATTTCTGAATTTAAAAAAAAAAACAAATTATCGTTCCGAACCTCCCAAGATCTCTCAATTAGTATTTATGTGAAAAACAACTAAAATATCATTAGAACATCTGAAGTATTATTTGACTTTCTAATTTAGCATGCACCTTAAGATGTTTTTAGCATCAATATATAAACTTGAAAGAAAGGTGAATTTGAGTCAGATTTTGATTTTTAAAGCAAACTTCCTTAGACTTTTAAGGGAATTTTAAGTTTTGAAGGAAACTTTTTGTGTTTTTGGAGGGAATTAAGATCTTAACCTATTTTTGGTGGGGTCAGGAAGCATTAATAGGCACATGGTCCCACCATTAAGGATGTGAATGCCAAGGTCTCCTAACAAAAGGGCTAATTGAGAAATCTTTTACTTCCGGATAGCAAATTGAGAAATATTTTAGTTTAAGACTAAATTAAATTAGATTTCGATAGATTTTTTTTTTTTCTGGAGCTTCTGTACGTTTAAGCCAAAAGTTGACTCTTGTACTAAAACAATAAAACTCTAATATTCGGGTCCTGCTATGAATAATTATTCTTTTCATCATAGTTTCACCATTAATTACTTCAGGTTTTAATTTAAAAATCTCATATCATGTTGATTTCACTTTATTAAAATAATGAGGAATTGTGGTGGCCCAGTGATAAAAGTTTGGACCAGAGGTTTGCTCCAACATCCACTTTACATGGTCGTTAACTTCATCTATTAACAAAAAAAAAAAAAAAGAGGAATTGTCATGTCTTCTGTTGTCTCATTGTCTCATCGACAACAACTCATTCTTGAGAAGTTGTAATATGGTATCCTTCTTCTTTGAGGAAAAACTAGCAAGGGTGTCCCTTACTCTTTTTTCTCCCCAACAACGTGAACATCTCTCATGTCTGCTTCTATAAAATCAATTTAAAATACTGTTGTTGAGCCTGTGATTGACAACTGTTGTCACTTTTTTAAGCTGCTGCTGCTGGCACTTCTGCTTTCTAGTGAGGCTGCTCTTGCATAGAAGGATGCTGGTGTTGAAAAAGGGCGTCGTTGCTTCTGTTTTCTTTTTCCAAAAAACAAATTGTTGTGGCGTTTGTTTTACTGATGCTACGAGTTTTTGTTGCTGCAAGGAGGATGATAATGCGTGGGGTTCTACTACAAGCTGCTGCTACTGCCTACTGCTCTTGTTTTTTTTTTCCCTTCCTTGGTCTTTTAATCAACCTAGGATACCAATTATTGAGCAAAAACTTGAACAAAACTCACGCAAGTTTTTACTCTAAGAAAAAAAAAAAAAAAAGCAGTAGCTAATGTTTTTCTTTTGTTCTTGCTCTCATTGATCTGAATATTCAAGGTGGTTTTAAATAGCCTTACAAATCCTAGCTACTAAGTTAAGACTTTTATTTTTATTCAACTAAGAAAAAAACTAATCAACTAACTATCTCTTAACTACACTAAAACTCTAATATATCATTGATCTTTTAGAATTCTAAAAATATTAGAATTCTTGTAAACTCTAAATTTCTATGAAGCTAAATTCTAGCTGATGTTAAAATTCTAAGAAAAGCAGACCTCGATCTAGACGTTCTTCAATAATCATCATAGATTCAGGCTAAATTCAAGGTGAAAGTGGACAATTGATCTGGAAAGAAAGAATATAATTCAACGGCTAATGGAATTCCAATGAAAATTTTGTTCTACTTTCTAAAAGCCGGTGCCTTGTTTAATCATTTGTCAACTCTGTGTTCATCTTTTTTTCTTGCTCCCCACTTCTTGGGTGCTTTATGGTTCTTAGTCCACTAGCGTGTTTCTAGCAATTTCAAAGGTGATATTATGCAAACAAGAAAATGTGAAGAGCATATAAAGCCCGGAGACATAAATCAGCGTTGACTACACGGAAAAAGCAAAGCATGATAATCTGATTGTAATTAATACCCTTATTTGAGAAGATCTTTCTTTCTTGGTGAGTATAGCGTAACAATCACATCCAATATCAATTTGTAATGAACTTCGAGAGAGAGACAGACATCAAATATCAATGCGGGAGAAGACACTTTAAATGGTTCCTGCGATGGATCCTTCCAAAACGAGAAAAACCAAGGATTCCCTCAACAATCCATAACCTATATATCAAAATACAACTCAATTCAATAACTTAAATTATTAGGTCACATATAATTTGTATTATTTTCTAATATACCTTTTTAAGTAAAAGTCTTTTTAACTTAAAATTTACACATGCTTACATTAACTTGTATTTAATTTTTATTAAATAAATGAAAATGGTAAGATTCGAACTCGTGATCACTAGATCATCAAAACTCTGATATCATGTTAAAAAACCAACTCAACCCAATAACTTAAACTATTAAATAAAATTTAAAAATATAATTTATATTATTCTCCAAAACACACGGTATACACCAACATTGTGGCAGGAACTGTTGTATAGTCTACCTTATAGTAGGTTTATCTTGTCTGCTGCCATGCATTGAGCTGGCGCCTAGCTTGGTAGATTGTTAAGGTTCGCATGAGTCAGGAGACATGGCAGATATGCTTTGACTATTGGGATTGCATTGCCTGGCTGGAATCTTGATATTTTAGCAGTTGTTTGACCCTTATCCATATATATACCAAAGTGAGTACTTCTGCCATGATATTCTCTGCATCCTCATAAAGTTTGGTGGGCTACCTTCTAAATGCGCTGGAATGATTATTGTATGGGGATGGAGTAGGTTGCCGGCAACATCAAGATGAGAAACTATCGTATGCTCGAGTTATGCAAATTAATATCATTTTAGCAGACAGATCAATTATGAATAGCTGTAACAAATACTCTCAGCATATAATATGTTTAATTACGCCATGATAAATTGTATCTCTCAAGATAAGATATCTGTATGACGAGCAGATTTTCAGTTCGCTAGTGCTCGAATATTGCATACTATATGAACCATATCAATCTTAATGTTGACATTTATTTGTGATGCAGGGTTGAAACCGAAAGTTTTGAATATTTGAGTATGCATCCAACACTGTTAAATAGTGATATGATACAAGTAGATTATGTTTAATTGTTTATGGTTCCTGAGATAAGTATAGATTTAAGAGTACACTTAGTTACGCTATATCAACATTTTAAAATTAAAATAATAAGAGATTCAATTGTTGGATTGAAATTAAATTTTTTTTGATAATTTTATAATTAGTTGTCCTAAACAAAGATATTTTTTAAAATTAGATCTAAAAGTTGTTATTTGGATTAATTTTGTTGTTTTTTTAAGATTTTTTATTTTTATTTTGGATTCTATGTTTTAAGGCTTTAGGTTATTTTATAGGAGTGGTAGGCTTTACTACCTTATTTAAAGTTCTTGTAAACATGAAAGGACAACTATTATATGCTTTATCGCTTTGCATAATGACGTGCAAATCGCTCCCCAAAGGCTGGACGTGGTCATCTCTTGCTTCAAGCAGGCGCACCACTTGTGGTAGGAGCGTCCATTCACAAATTAATTACTTGAATGCATTAATTAGAAAATTCGAGTAAGCTGTTTTAGCCATGAGGTCCAATTTATATGCATTAATATTTTTTCTCTCCCTATTTTCAAAATCTCATTTGCAAGCATTCTAATTTTTTTCCTCCTCTGAAAAGACTTAATTAATTAAACTACCTTTTATTTTTTAATTATACGAATTTAAAATCTAATCAATTAAATTTATCATTTTAATTTTCATCCTCAACATTAAACATTAACATCATCAATTACATCCTGACAGGTATCTACTGTTGTCAAATATTTTATGATAAAGTAAATCTTTATCGTTTTCAAAAAATAAATATTTGGACTTGAGATTTCTTAGAAATAGGAAGGATATTAACAGCAACTGTACTGTTGTGATGAATGAATTAGTTGCAGTACGTATGCACAATTAAAGTGTAGCTATTTTCTGATTAAAAAAATGGAGTGCTGATTACTGATTAATTTGAAATTATTGTGGCAAAATACCTAAACAACAAAACAAAATGCTGCGCGTGCGTTTAATATAATCTTCTTGGTGTTCTTCGTGGGGTTGATGCTACAGATTTTGTGTCAGCTGAAATAATATTCCATGTGCCCATTTTTCCTTCAGTGGGATCGACTATCGAGGACAAGGACCTCAGAGAAAGCGTTAAAATCTAGGTAAAGTTTAGAATTACGTTGCAGAATGTTTTGAAAAAAATATTAAAAAAATATTTTTTTTATTTTTAATATTAGTAACTAATAAAAAAATATTAATTTTAAAATTTTAAAAAATACAGTAGAGCTGCCACTTCATCGATTTATTTTATAATACCTGTCAAGACGCTAGATAGTAATATGTACATACCGCAGCCCACCAAAAAAAATATACATTCCTTCTTGTAATCATGTTATCTCTGTAATTGAACGTAACTTGTTGCGGGAACATATTCTAAAATTAAAAAAAGAAATATATAAGAAAAAACAAGATGTATATTAAATTTAAATTCTTAGTTATTTTATATTTTTTAAGAGAAATATTTTTATTAACAAAAAGATTTAATTAAAAAACAAGAAAGAATAAAAAAAAGAAGCAATTGAACTCTTATACTATCAAAAAGCTTTGAACAACTTAAAGTACTTTTATATTGATTGATCTAGCATAAAAGATTATCTTTTTACTTATTTTATTTTTGCATATTACTGTAAGATATTCAGCATACATATTAAATTATAGATTATAATATAAATTTCCAACTGGTTTAAGTAAAAACAGTTTATGATAAATTTATCTTAAAAAAATTATGATTCAAAAATATTTTTCTTATATTTTTTCCCACTCAATATCAATGTTTTAATTTTTTTTATAATCTAAAGAAGGATCAAATGTGTATTTCATTCTTAAAAAAAATTAAAATTTTTATTGATTAATATTTAAATATATCTACACATAAATAATTTATACTAAATAACATTATATTGATTGATTGATTGATAGATAGAGGGCTTCTTCACGTACGGCATTCAGTAATTAAAAGTTGAAATTATACTACAAAATCTCATGTTCGAATTCGAACCTGTGAAAGAAGGAGTGGAACTTATAGACAGGTAATGGACAGCTGAATTCATGGGCGAACATTTCGATAATTTGGGTTAATTTTATTTTGTTTGAGAAATTATCTGCATTATTAATTTTTTATTTAAAAATATATTAAATAATATTTTTTATATTTTATTTTTAATATCAAGATAATCTAAAAAAATTAAAATTAAAATTTTAATTATTTTAAAATAAAAAAACAAAAACAAAAATACTTATAATTGTCCCATGTTCGCGTAAAACTATGGTAAACGGTAATTTAAAAAAAAATATTTTTGAAAAAAAAGAAAAGAAATACTAGTGGTCCCATCCCATGTTCCGTAAAGTTGTGGTGGACGGCTAAGATCCAATAAATAGAGAAGGTCCAGAAGGATACGGATTACGGAATCCTAGCAACTTGAGTTACTTGACCCTTCTGTCTTGAACCGTCGCTGTAGCATACGGTCCCCACTCCTCCCTGTAACAAATAGAAGTAGCTAGTCCGCTAGCTGTAATGAGATTTTTTTAAAAAACAAATCTAATTATATTAAATTATATAATGATAAAAATATGTATTTATATAAGAAACAATGAATTAAAATTATAAAAAATATTTTTATTAAAACTATATACTTTTATTATTATATTTTTGTTATAAATATTTTTATTACGCGAAAGAATTGTGAAAATAAAAAAAATTATATATTTTTTTATTCAAAAATAAATTTAAATATATTAAAAATTAAACCGCGCATCAAACAATTTATTATACACATGTCAACAGTTTTAAAAAAATTTATTTATTCTAGGTTGACTATATAAATATTAAAAACAAATATTATCCACCAAACTGCATAAAACAAATACATGCCAACGAAAATATACTGAAAATAATTATTGAATAAATACTGTTATATTGATTTTAAATAATGATCAGATTTTTAAAATGATTTTATATTAATTACAAAACAAAGAGATGCGAGATTTGTTAGGACTTGGTGGAAGAAAAAAAAAAAGGCCAATTATATTCTTAAAATTATTTAGAAAGAAAATTGCATCAGTTACGAGATCTAAAGGATAGATTTAAAGTTATCAATTCTGTTTTGTTTTATCTAAAATAATTAAATTATTTCATATTAATTTTAAAAATAAAATAAAATAAAATATTTTTTATTTCATTTGAAATCTTGATCTGTTCCAAATTTTTTAGTTAAATTTCATTTGGAATGTTCTAGTTTCATTTTAATTGTTCCGTTTTAGTCTTGAAAAACCTTTGAATCAAATTGAACCTGATTTAATTTGATTTATTTATTAAACCACTCAAGTATAAAAAGCTCTTTTTCATTACTATTTTCAATAATTATGATATTAATAATATTATTAAAAATTATTATTACTATTTTCATTAATAATTATATTAATTTTTTAAAATTAAATTTATCACTAATAGATATAGATTATATTCATGTTTATTTTTCTTCAAGTTTATGCTTTGTACGAATTTGAACAAAATAAGAGAAGCTTTAGATCCCATTAGCCTTGATAACATTGACTCAGCTTTATATTTAAAATATTTATATTTAAAACATTTTAATTTCATAATATTTTGATATTTTGTTTAAGTTAAATTACTTTAAGTTAAATATATATTTAATCTTCACTATTTAAAAAATATTTTAAATTTTAAAATTATATTTGTTTATATTATGTTTGTATTGTATAATTTATAATTAATTTATTTTAAATTTAAATTATATTTGTTGGATATATATATATATATATATATATATATATATCCCAATTGAACAGTATAACTTAAAAATAGCATGATAAAACACTTCAAAACTAAAATATTTAATTTCAATTTAAAAAATAAAATACCCACCAAAATAAAATTAACAACCTTGAATAGAATAGCCTCGTGAGATCCCGAGAAGGATACGGGAAACAGACTGTAATGGACGTCACCGAGAATAAACATGCTTGGAATCCTCTTAGGTCAGCTGCAGGGCAAATTACAAGAGGCCGCGGATGCTGAGAGACCGGATTCCGTATACCAGCGGATTCGAAAGCAGCGGAGCGGCCTTCTCCTACTCCCCGCCTTCCTTCTTCCCCACGTTGATTCCAATACCAATTCTCGTTGCCGGGGGGAAATGAATCAGCAAACGCCACGATAAAACAAAGGAATGAAAGGCCGCTTTGCGTCGTCGTTATTCTCTCAAACAAACGTGAGGCCATTAACCCAGATTCTTGCCTATAGTAAGGTTCTGGTGGATTGTGATTTCATCAGGCCACAGCGAGCGAAATATATATGAATTATCGTACTCCGACTTAAGAAATCTGCTTGATTCCATCTTTAAGAAATCTGATTCCCATCATGGATCGTTAACCACTGATTTATTAAATAATGCTTTGGGTTAATAACGAGAGAGATCTCATTTGCTTTTCAGTTCAACCAAACAAGTGTTTGCTGGACTGTTGATTAACTATGCAAAGCACCACAGCAAACACAGATTATTGAGAAGGAGAGCATGTGATCCGGAATCCTTTGAAAAGACGAAAGCTGACTTTGGAAACCTATAAAATCCACTAGCGTTTATATCTAATGGATTGCAAGCTTGGAATTTGAACCCACCTCTCTTTATATCTATTTATTTCTCCATTTCCTTTTGGTTTGATGTAATGGCACTCTTTTATAATGGTTTTAATTATATGTTAATTGAATAAATCTCAATCATGGCACTACCTTCGCGACCAAAGGAATTGACATTTTTTTAATGGTGATTCATTGTTTATATGTTCAATGGTGAAGCACCTTTCTCTTTTTTTTTTTTTTTTTTCAATTCAATCCTTATATTTTTCTCTCTTTTGATTTGATTTTTTTTAGCCTAATTCCATGAAATAAAGCTTTTAATTGAATTGGAATGACAAAATTTTCCCTTTTAAGTTTAATCATTTATCTTTCCTCTGCAAATTTTTTTATATCAAAAAATCATTTTAATTCAATAACTTAAGTTGTTAGGTGAGTTCATGATTTATATTATTATGTAACACACTCCCTCAAGTAAAAGTTTTTTGACTTGAAACTTGTACAGATCCACATTATTTTGTGTTTAATTTTTATCAAATAAATAGAAATGATGATGTTCAAACTTGTAACCGCTTAATCATCAAGGCTTTGATACCATGTCAAAGAACCATCTTAACCTAACAGTTTAAGCTGTTAGGTGAGGTGTCAAGATATGATTTATATTATTCTCTAATATTCTATATGAGTACATTGAAAATAGATTTTAGAAGATTTCAATATATTATTTTTATATTTTTAATACATTTTGATTATGAAAAAAAATAAATTTATTAAACTTTCTCTCAAGATTCTCATAATTGTTGGGTCCAACAAATAAATATTTTTCATAAATAAATTGCCAATAAAACAAATAATTTTAAATAGCACCCTTTCATCTAATTTTTTTAAAATTGTTTGGTGCATATTTTCTAATTAGTATGTAGTTATTTTTTTAAAAAAATTGGATTATCTTTATAGAAATTGTTGTAATTTATCTTTATTTTTTCCTTTCATATTTTATATAAAATAAGTTTTATTTCCATGATATATTTATAAAAATAAAAGTTATTTGTTCTCGGTTAAAGAAAAAAAACCTTCAACATTAAGATTAAAAAACCTTCAACATGCATACGTTTTTTTTAATTAAAAAATATGATATTTAAAATAATCCATAATATTAATATATTCTCTTATTAACTTCTATATATCCACGGTGTGGAACGGGAGATTAAACTAGCATCATTAAATATATGAAGGCCTCAAAGTTAGAAAGATTGGAATCTCCACGCTTTTTTTTTTTATTATTTTTTTTTGAGAATCCAGTCTTCATATTCTTTTTTTCTTACTTGATAAAAGATCTCTACAAATTAAATTTCTATTTTGAAAGGGAAAAAAAAATCAACAGAAGTACCTATATACACCAAATCCGTTTAATTTCTCCTTCTTCGTCGTCGTCATGGTAAGTGTCTATGTTTTGTCTTTAATATTCATTTGGAAAATTGACTCAGTGGACATGAATTAGGGTTCATTGCAGAAAAACCTAATTGTTATTTTAATTATTTAGCCTTTAATTACAACAACCTGAAATAGAATGACTCATGAGAGTTCAATTCAGGATGCTTAATTTAGGCGTACGTGACACGATCCTTATATCATTTCACTATGAATATCAATCTCACATGATTGTAAGCAGGACTTTTGAGTTTTTTTTTTTATATATCTTTAATTAATTTGCTCACTTACAAATAAAAATTCTCTTTTAAAGTTATTTTACTCTCACTCCACACAACTCATAAAGTTTCATTTGTATAGACTTTAACGATTCACTTGATCTACCACACACTTGCACCTCACTAAAATCATCACTTGTATCTATGTTTTATATATCCATCGCTTCTATAATTCATAGCGCACTAATAAGGGCATGCGTTGCATTACCGTCAAAATATTTGCTAAATTTATTTTTTTTTTGTTTTAAAATTATGAACTTTTATATTTTTAAATTGTTTTAATATGTGTTGATATTAAAAAAATTAAAATAAATATTATTTTAATATATTTTTAAATAAAAAAACATTTAAAAAATTACTATTACAACATCATATCCACTATAACTTTTAATATCTTAGCTACTTTGTGGACTAGTAATTTGATGTACAATTTAAAATCATTACACACTTGTTATTATAACAATTCTTCCTCATTCTTCTCATTGCAGCACCTGCATTTTGCATTTCTTTTTTTGTGTTTTTTTAATTAATATAGGTATTTAAAGCAGATTGTGTGCCATCTTTATTAATTTTATGGGTCCTAAAATTAATAATTATGTAAATTTTCAGTAACTTTAAGATTTATGAGACTCGAACTGATAATTTTTAAAAAATAAATTCAAAATCTTAATGGTTGATTAAATTTACATTTTTATTTCCCTTTTTTTTTTAATAAAGAAATCTACGCCACATTCGTGGATTCCATCGACTATGTTAGTTTATATATATATATATATATATATATGAAAAAAATTAAGCAAATGAAAAAACAAAAGAAAGAAAATCCGATCCATGATTCTTGATCACACTCGGCGCATCACCCACGCTAACACAAAATGATAAAAAAAACGAGCTATCGCCTAAGAAATATTCCAACTTGGTTTTGGCAAGGGATCATCATGTGACCTCTAGCCTAGTTATTTAGTTTAAGTTTGTAGTCCAGCAAGGACCATACATCTCTTATTTATTTATTTATTTTATTTTTTTTTAAGGGCATCCCACCCCCACAATTATAAAACGCCCCAAGTTCTTATGCCCGATCGCCCAGTTATTTTGAAGCATATGTTTTTGCTCATAACGGTCCCATCAGCTTTATCTGTACGTAGTTGTATTAAAAATACAGATCAAGGGCTCACTCAACGGTGGATATTGAACCATGTTGCTTTCGGCAATAAAGAAGAGTATCAGTCTTCTCATTAAATTCACTTGTACTTGCTTGTAATCTCCTGACAATATGGTACGAAAGATTAGTATTTATAAGCAGTTAAGTCTAACCAATTAAACTGTTACATCTAAGATTAAAAAAAAAAATCACACAAAAAACAACGTGATTATAAAAATTCAGTTACATTGCAATTTTTCTTTCTATTTATTCTAAAAACAATACAAGGATAGTTTTTTTCTTCTTCTATATTATGGCATGATTGATGACTTTCCACGTCAAGCATGTTTAATTGACTAACTAATAACTAGTATATTTTTTTTTAATAAAAGTGTATTTATTTTTAAAAAACATCAAATTAATATAATTTTTAATTTTTTGATAATTTTATTTGTTATTTTTTTTAATATATTTTCAAATAAAAAAAACTTTTTTAAAAAAAGATCTCCATACCTAACTGACACTGACAACAATTTTATAAAACTATATCGTACTTCATTATACACACACACATGCTCTACCGACCTTTATAGGAAGGAGTTGAGTGCAAGTTGAGGAATATCTAGTTTAGGAAAAGAAAACAAAGCGTGTGTTTGATATTGAAATATGTATGGGTAAGATTAAGTTTTTTTTCAGCGACACTTGACTAAAACTAAAAATACTTGTTTTTATTATTTATTTAAAATCCCATAAA
This sequence comes from Populus alba, assembly GCF_005239225.2. Classification (NCBI taxonomy): domain Eukaryota; kingdom Viridiplantae; phylum Streptophyta; class Magnoliopsida; order Malpighiales; family Salicaceae; genus Populus; species Populus alba. The sequence goes on along the minus strand of NC_133297.1, from coordinate 13,062,739 downwards.
AAAACCTTCACCGCACATCAATAACAAACAAACATGATCCAGATCTTGATTTCACGCTCATGGCAAGGCTGTGACAAATATTTGGTCATCGCACCAAAATTGAGGATTAAGGCGTTTGGTCGCCGCGTCATGTATGAAACATCAAATGATTGTTAATGGAAATAAATTAATATTTAAAGGGTTAAAGGCCCTCAGAGGCCACGCCATTTCTCAAGTGTCTGCTTCATTTCCTTCTCAGAAAGAATTCCACTGCCCACTTCCATTTATTAGAGGCAGAGGAGGGTTTGCAAGTGCTCTTCCAACGTAGAAAGCAGAGAGTTGAGAATACAAAAGAACCCTATTTTAGGCCCACCCACTCCCTCTGTTTCTTTAATACCCCTCTTCCTCTTCCTTTTTGGGTTTTAAGGATGTGAAGTGGCTCTGCTTCTTTTTCTTTTTTCTTTTCTTGTGTTGGAATTTTGGAAGGAAGAACCATCAAAGGTTAGTAAACAGCGACTTGGAAATTCTTCCCTTTAATTCTCCAGTTCTCTCTTTGCGTCTTTGGTAAATTATTTCGAAATCCCCAGAACTGCAGAAATCTTTAAGTTTTCTTGAATGAATGGTCAAATTGTCAGGTTTCCCTTCCTAATTTTCTCACCATTTCTCTCATCCGGATCCTGGGCACCACTCATCAAGTTTCGAAAAATCTTCTCCTCTTCGGTAAGTTCTCATACAAATCTTCCTTCCAGCTCTATAGAATTCTAATGAATCTTGCTTCAAATGGTTATGGTGGCAGAGTCAGTCCACAATCATATCTAAAAAAAAGTGGTTTGCCTGCGTAATTGAGGCCATTTGAAAGCGTGGAACTTTCTACTTCATTAACCGCCGCAATTTTCCGTTTGACTTTTGTTTCAAGGTAGAATTAATTTAAAACAGATGCTAATTTCTCTTTCAACAGCTAGTATACTATTGTTCATGTGGACAATAAGATCTATGCTTTAAATCAATATGTAAAGTGGAGGACAGTGATGGTGGGGGGTTGTGGGTGGTCAAATGGAGTATAAGGATACTGACGACGGCAGGAGTATAAGGATTCTGACGACGGTAGTTAAAGTTGGGGAATCTAATTCTTCTATTTTTTGCCACCTCTCCTCTGAAGAGATTTTTGTTCTGCTGAATCTACTTGGCTGGTTCACAAACACCTAAACTCGATTCATAATGGCAACAATTCTTTGGTTCTGCTACCGTTTCCTACCTCTGTCTCAACCACGATGGCATATAATAATTTTTTTATACATCCGATATTTTTTATTTTATAATTTTTTTTTATGTTTTAAAAATATTTTATGAATTTTTTTTGTTTAAAGTAATTTTTTTTTTGTATTTAGATATTTTAATGTATTAATGTTAAAAAAAAAAATCTATATAAAAAAATATTTTAAAAAACAATCTTTTTCACACACCTAATCATCTATTTTTTTCTGTCCCTCTTGGCAAATCCTTGCTTTGCTTGAACAGAAACTTTCATGAGTAGCTTGAAAAAAAAAATGTAGGTAAATTAAAGTTTAGGTTTCAAGAGTGTAATGATAGAGTTTGATTGTGTCTTTTACTTGTAACGCGCACCAAAAAAAAAAAAAAAAAAAAAAAAAAAAAATATATATATATATATATATTATATATATATATATATATATATAGAGAGAGAGAGAGAGAGAGAGATGAGAGAGAGAGAGAGAGAGAATAGGCTGATTGAAAACTCATTGGATGGGCTGTGCTTGGGTCGACTGAAGAGGAAAAACTTAGCCCATCATGGAAAAAGAAGAAAAAAAAAAACCCTCTTTCTTGAGCAGCTTTAGTGGAACCTTGGGCTAGTTTAGGCCTTGTCTGAATGAAATTTCTCAGCATTCAGTTTGGAAACAAAATAGAAGAATGATTTGAAGATTTAACATCTCAAAAAGAGAACAAAATGGCAAAAAGAAAAACTAGAGAATAGTGCAATTGTAGTTTGTTCAGTTGGGTTTCCTGCACTGCATGTCCACATTCTTACATGTTAGTAACCTTTTATATTACTCAATAATAGTAACCTCCACCAACATGTCGTGCCTTAATTCAGTGGAAGACTAACTTCTTAAATCTCAAATGGTCACTTGAGATCAAGAGGTCAAGATTAGATGTTGATAGGGTTGAAATCGTACATGTTAGGCATGTCATAAAGTTGTTGTTCTGTAAATTGTAACCAGGAAACTGAGCATGTTTTGTCAACAGAAAGGGATTGTTGAATCTCCTGGCCTGAGCGCTTAGCTATCGAAGAGTAATTGGTGTCAGCCTCGGACAGGGTATTGCTCTTAAAATATTTCCTTCGTAAGGTTTGGTGAGAAGTCCTTTGCATGTAGCTCCTTTGTAAGTGGCTTGTCTTCCAACTAAATTACAGTAGAAACATCAAATCATTCTGGTTGTCGTTCCATTCATTCACAAAGTCCTGCCTTTTGAGTCCTATATGTCTATGCTAACTGTTAATGAAATTAGTGCTGTCTGTTGAAAAGGGCATGACATGGCTATTGATAATAGGATGTTTGTCTTTTAACATATCAAATGTTAATAGTTAATGCTGCTGTGACAGGAGAGGAGACTCTTTTGTTGATTGGAGAAAGTAATTGCTGCTTAAATGGCTAACGTTTGTTGGCCATACTTTGATCCTGAGTATGAGAACTTGAGCACTAGGATTAATCCTCCAAGGTACTTAACACGATTAATTAAATTAAGTACTCCAAGACCCTGCTTCATTTTTTTCTTTTCTTTTTTCGTCCCTCTCATGTTTTCTTTTCTTTTGATTTTCTTTTTGGGGAGCAGGGTATCTGTAGACAACACTAGTTGCAGTGACAGTACTCTTGTTAAGGTAATCTTTTTTATTGTTATTGCATGACCATCAAGATCAGTGATACTTGTGTTAGAGCCAAGTCCTACCGGACCCTTCTAGAGTGTTGGTCACATAATACTACTGGTTGAAGTTTGAATGCTAGTTCGAGCTTCAACCATTGATAGAAATGAAAACAGGCCCTGTAATGTATGGGTGGCTAAAGCCACACCATAGGCTATTGACAGTCATTTTGATGTATGAATGACCCGAGCCAGCCAAATTGCTGAATATCAGACTTTCAGAACGTATCCCTTCCTTTGTAGTACTTTACTGCACGATGGGCCTCTACTGAAACGATTTTTGTTCTTAAATTTTCCTCCATCCAATTACACTGCAGAATTGGGAATATACAAAGACAGGATCTTATCTCTAAGCAGATTCCTTGTGTGCTGTAATTTATTAATTGGAAAGCAAATTATTATGCTTGCTATGAATTTTTTTTAGATAATGTCACCGCAATGACAAACTAAACTTCATGAATGTGATGTATTAGGTTGACAGCATGAACAAACCGGGAATTCTCCTGGAAGTTGTGCAAGTCCTAACGGATCTTGACCTCATTATCACCAAAGCTTACATCTCCTCGGATGGTGGTTGGTTCATGGATGGTATGAGTATGCTTCTATTGACTTCCCCTGTTTTCTTCTTCCTTAATGGTTATGCAAGGGCAGTGCTCTACATGTGCTTCCTAAGATCCTTTCTGGAATTAGTACATGTTTCACCTGATTATGAATTTATTATATCCAATCTTTTGATTTTAAGTCTAAAGAATAGACTTTAAACCAAGTGATCAAAACAAGGCGCCATCTTACTATATCCTTCTGTTAAGTTTTCTCTTTCACTTTCTCACACAGAACAAGTTGGTATTGATTATATAGTTATTTCTGATCCACAGTATTTCATGTCACTGAACAACAAGGAAAGAAGATTACAGATAATAAAACCATTAACTACATAGAGAAGGTATGCAATCCTTATGTTTTTCTCGCTTATCTGCTTTCATGTGCTATAAATTCAAACCAATATAGGATGTTCAGTGCTGATTGGAAAAGAGTTGACCCATTTTAGCACCAGTGTTAACTGAAAGTGTCTTCAACGCAACAGGCTCTAGGACCGAAAAGCCAAGAAGAAGTGACTACTTGGGCAGACAAACGGGTTGGAGTGCACTCTGTTGGTGGGCACACTGCCATTGAACTCATTGGAAAGGATCGCCCTGGTCTTTTATCTGAAATCTCAGCCGTCCTTGCCAACCTTCACTTCAATGTGGTTGCTGCTGAAGTTTGGACCCATAATAGGCGGATAGCATGTGTTGTCTATGTCAACGATGACACCACATCTCGTGCTGTAGCTGACCCAACCAGGTTGTCTATAATGGAGGACCAGCTCAAGAACATCCTACGCGGGTGTGAGAATGATGAGGCGGGTCGTACTAGTTTCTCCATGGGGTTTACTCATGTTGACCGTAGGCTGCACCAAATGTTGTTCGCCGACAGGGATTATGAAGGTGGAATAGGGGCTACTGAGGTTGATTATCCTCCCTCCCTCAAGCCAAAGATCACAGTTGAGCGTTGTGAGGATAAAGGATACTCTGTGGTCACCGTTAGATGCAAAGACCGTGCCAAGTTAATGTTTGACATAGTGTGCACTCTCACAGACATGCAATATGTTGTTTTCCATGCTACAGTCTCGTCTGATGGCCCCCATGCATCACAGGTACCTCTTACCCCACTCAAGTATACGTACACCGATAACTAGAAGAAAAAAAGAAACATTTCTCGTTTAAAGGCATTTCTAGTTTTGTTGATGTGACGCATGCATTATGAAGCTCAATGCTTCCATCTTTTCACATTGACACTAGATTGTCTGTTTGTGTATGTGAGCTCATGCTGAAGATTAGTTAAGCTCGTAATTGTTTTACCGGAACTGCTCCAATCAGTAGAGGGGAGTAGCAACTAGAAACAGAATGTTTTAAAATTTTTAGTCTCTGCAAATCAATTTGTCAAATTTACACAGATTTCTACTTCATTCCATCTTCCTTTTGTCTTTTTCAATACAGCATTATGCTTTGTGTGCTGCAGAATTTGAATTTAAGAAATAAAAAAGGTTCATTTGTTATGAGCCCATTTGTTCACTGAAATGATTGAAATGACTCCACTATCTTTGTTACAGTTGTAATAAATTTCATAGCCTCTGTAGGATTTTATTGAAGCAACTGACCCAGTATACGAACTTTTAGGAGTACTATATTCGTCACATGGATGGTTGCGTGCTTGATACCGAAGGAGAGAAGGAAAGAGTTATCAAATGCCTTGAAGCTGCGATTAGAAGAAGAGTGAGCGAGGTGAGTAAACTGTTTACCTTACAGTTTCCTGCTGGTGCTGTATGAAATTGTAGATAAGGGCATCGCTGTGCTTTGTCGTCTAACATTGCTGTTTGTCTTTCATGGTTCAGCTAAAAGTAGTGATTTTAAAATTCTATTTCTGTTATTCCCTTTATATTAGTGTAGAACATCTCAGGTTTTGCATTCTGAGTTATGCTGTAGTCTATCTTTGATGCCCAGCTGAAATGACAGAATCTTTGAGCTGTTGGCCTTGAAACAGTTTCATGGTAGAATCCTTTATAATAGCATAAAATAGAGAGCATTTTTCAGCTACAGGCCTGTGGCAGAATATAATGTAACTGAGACAACAGTAAGAAGATATAGGTTTAGTTTATGTTTAATTTAATGCTTCTGAAAGTCTATAACTGGGATTCTCACATGTATTGTATTGATACTTCACTTCATGGTTAATTTAACGATTCTCTATAACCAATGCGGAAAATTGTAATCACTTTTGCTGGCTAACCATGTCAATTAGGTTCACTAAGCCGGGAATGAAAACGGTATGAAGATGGCATCTAATAATTTGTAGCTGTCAGCACAGTCACCACATAACAGACATCGTGACAGTCCTCTGAGTCAAGAACCATCTCATAGACTTAGCTTTTAGATAAGATTTCACTCTAATAATGTAAAAGTACTCATAACATTGTCTGTCATCTTCTGCAACCTCACATCTATCACTTCACAAAATACATGCAGCATGCCAAAGTCTTGTCAGCCTTTCGTTTTCGTTTTCCTTTTCTTTCTTCTTTTTGATGAATGAGAAATCAGTATTGCTAGTCTACAAAGATACTTAGAAGAGTTGAGAGATGCTGATTGCTATGGATATTAGGTCAACTCTAAGGACGAAGTAAGAGAATAAAAGAGATTGAAATTATGCTCAATATTCAGAACTGTACAGCGTGCATCATAGGACCTTATCGTTTGCTTTCAGAAGCATGAGGGATAAGAGAAGGTGATTAATTAAAATGAAGAGAACCTGTTTTCTGAATCTTTCACTGTGATTTCAGGGTCTGAGCCTTGAGCTCTGTGCAAAGGATAGAGTAGGCTTACTGTCTGAAGTCACAAGGATTCTGCGAGAGAATGGATTATCCGTATCAAGAGCAGGTGTGATGACAATAGGAGAGCAAGCAACGAATGTTTTCTATGTAAGAGATGCTTCTGGGAATCCAGTGGACACGAAGATTATCGAAGCGCTTCGTAAAGAAATCGGGCACACCATGATGCTTAACGTGAAGAAAACACCTGCTAGTTCCAGAGAACCTGAAGCTAGAGGATGGGCCAAGACAAGTTTCTTTTTCGGGAACTTGCTGGAAAGGTTCTTGGCATGACAACGTTTCTGTTTTGCTGTCACAGAAATAATTAACTGTACAGGACAATAAACCTCTTCATTACCAAGTATGAACTATGGACAGGGCTTGCACTAGACTGTGTTCAATATTCAAAGAATAAATCTTGCAAGCTAATGAAGTTCGAACCTTCGGCGGAAAAAGGACAGAAATTTCAAAAATTAATGATAATATATATTTCAATCTAGAAAACATTAAATTAATTTTTTAGTGTTTTTTAACGGGTTCATATTGATAATATAAAAGAAAATAAAAAAAATTTAATATATTTTTTAACAAATGTTTATTCAAAAAGCACGTACGAGAGTAGGGTATTGAAACTCCATCTATAAAATGTGAGGAATAATTAGATATACAAGTAGTTATACTATTATTGCTTTATAAAAATACAATTTTTGTTATGAAAATAGATTCATAAATCTTGCTCTGGATATAAGATGTAGGAGTATAACTATGTGCATACTGAATAAATACTTTTTATCATATAATATAGATTTCTTGAAGAAAAAATTCACATTTTATGCAGCCTTTATGTTGTGTATTAAAAAAATTATTTTATTATTATTTTAATATACTAATATAAAAAAATTTTTAAAAAATATTTTTTTTAATAAAAAAAACATTTTCCATCATCATAAAATTGCAAACTGTCAGAGTTCAAGTGTCAATTTGACGTAATATAAAGGAAAGCATACCGCTGAAAGATCAACTATTAACCATCCATCGACGCTGCCTACGAAACATAGGCAATTCAATTATGTGAAAGTTTTAACAGATATATTTACGAACAGTATTCAGGAGTTTTATTTTTTATTTTTAAATAAAATTTTCTTGTTAGGTAAGCTTTTTAACAACAATAACATAATTTTTTTTTATGATTATTAAATCAGGATAAATTTTTAGTTAATGCATGTAGATATTGAGATATGCTCAAATTAGACTTAAGAATAGGTGTTTTAATTTTTTTTTAGTTATTTTTTTAACAATTACATAATTTTTACTTCACTTGATTTTAATTAGTTAAATCCATTTAACTAATACCAAAACTAAGCATATATTTAAATTATATATCAATTGCTGCAATCACCACACAAAAAAATATCTTTCTTATTAGGACCCATATTTTATCAAAAACAAAATATAAATTAAAAAAATACTTATGAAAATTTATGTTTATAAGCTTAAAAAACTTTGTTTATTGTATATTACTTTAATTATGCAACAAATATAACCAATTAGATATCTTTAATATAATAATTTTTCTAGCCTTGAAGTAGGGGTGAGCAAAAAATTAAAAAAACCATTAAATCGAGAAAACAGAAAAAAAATAACTGAAAAAAACCGAACCGTAAAAAAAAACCAATTAATTGAAAAATTTTAAAAAAACCTAGCTAAACCGCAAAAAAACAAAGGCAAATCAATTTAAAAAAAAAAAAAACAAACCAAAACCAGTTTTAACCGGTTGTATTTTTTTTAATTGAATTTAATTATTATTTTTTAATAAAAATCAAACCAAACAAAAAAATAAACACCTTACCTTCAAGTCTGTTTAATATATCCACCAACTTGACAAAACCAACAATCGTTTCCTTTTCTTGCCAGCTACCAACTACTAAATGTATTTTCTCCCATATAAAAACATATGATCTAGACGTCAGCCGCTCAGGGGCCGAGTCTGAGATTTCAAGAGAAGGAAAATGTTTTATAAGAGTATATGATTAATTCCTTCACCATACCCATTTAAAAAATTATACAAACAGTAAAAAAATACTCATACAAGTTAGGACGCTATGATCCATTATTTTCCGAAAAGGTTACTTCTTGTTGACAACCTTTTTGATCCTATCTCCTCTCATTGAGTGTTATTACTATTATTGTTTTTTTCTTCTAGAATCAAATCAAATCCATATAATTAAAAACTATTATTTCCGACATAGTTATTTGATGTTTCAAAATATACTTATCCACTCTTCTAGCGAAACATAAGAAAAAGGTTTTATTTTTCAATATTCTTATTTTAATTATTTAGTCATTAGCAACTCTATTCCCAGTATGCTTACTTCTATATTTCTCAAGACGTAGATAATTTAATTAGGAATATATTACAACAAATAAATAAATAAATAAATAAAATAAATAATATCCTGATATAATAGTTGAAGATTTAGGACACAAAAATGATGGGTTCAAGTTTTCAAACAAGTTTCGAATGGCCGAAAATTTCATTCCATACCCAATTTCAAAAAAACGAAACAAAACGGAAAACAAATTTTTCATCTATTTTTTAAAATTCTCGGCCCGTTCCGGGAACCAAATTCCGGCCAAACGTTTTCATTCCACATGAGCCATTAAATCTTGAACCTTGTTCAATTTCATTAATTAAACCAGCTTTCCCGATTATAAAAAGTTTTTTTATTATATATTTTCAATAGCGATATGGAAAACAGATATTAATTTTTTAATTAGTTTTTATCACTAATATATACGGCTATTTATAAATTTTATATATATATATATGAACAGTTATAACCTCGAAACGGCACGCCGAAACACTCCCAAAACTAAAAACATTCTGTTCTAATTGAAAAAACCAAAACACATCGAAACGGGGAATTTACATCTTGGTTTCAAACGAAAACCTGTCAGAGCATCCACCCTCACCGTTGATCCTCCTGGTCCACAAGTAAAAAGGAATCCAGGTCCTAAAGTAAAAGGAAGGGGAATATTTAGTCAAAGGATTCATGAAAATGGAACTGCGAATTAAAAGTTTTAGAATTTGTCCGATCAACACGAAATCAAATTGGAATATTATCCAGCCCACATGTTATTGACCATATTCGTAATAAAGGGAGTCTTTCTATCTTGGAAAAATATAAGATTTAAGATAGAGGGAAGGGTTTTTTTTACTGTAGTTTAATTATGTTTTTGAATTTTTTTAGTTTTAAATTAATTTTTTAATATTTTTAAATTATTTTGATGTCTATATATAAAAAATCATTTTAAAAAAAATAAAAATAAATATTATTTTAATATATTTTTAATAAAAAATTTAAAATATAATTTGTTTCCAAACACTCAACCATTAAAAAAATGACGCCAAAAAATAATTTATATTATTTTCTAACACTTCATCAAGTGAAAGTCTTTTGACTTGAAACTTGAACATACCGTTTTACTTTATGTTTAATTTTTATTAAATAAATAGAAATAATAAGATTCGAACTCGTGAATGTTTGATCATCTAGTCAAAAAACTATTTCAACTCAATAACTTTAAACTATTAGGTGAGTTTCAATATATGATTTATATTATTTCTAACACTACACTCATCCATTCTCTCCGAACTTTTTTTATTTGTTTTCTTTCTCCACTATATTTTACAGTTTCTTAAAAAGCAAAATTCATTTCCCTTCAAAAACTGTCCTCTATTCTTTCGGGACAGAATAAATAATTTCATCAAGATCAACATGTTTCTCCCACTGGAGCAGTGTGGTTTTTTTTTTTAAAAAAAGTAAAACTATATTTTGAATATTTAATTTTAAAAAAGTCACATTTCACGGAATGATCAATAATAGCTCATTAATTGTTTTATGGAGTCTCTATATATTTTGATAATACAGCTCCATTCCTCGGTCAATCTGAAATTGTCTAATGCTTATCCTGGACTAGACTGGTACTAGTATTGTATGCGAAAAAAAAAAAAAAAAACTCAAGGCTTTAAAAACAATGGAGTATTGACGGGGATTTTTTTTTTTTTTTTCAAACTGGCATAATTTAAATAATCATACTATTAAAAATAGTATAAGCAATAAAAATTTAATAGGTTGGATTATTCTTAATAGAGCAACCGATTATTATTGTGCTACTGATTACCTTATTTATTGCAGCGTAAATCAGATGACATTTAAATAATTGTGTTATTTATAGTTTTTTAAAATTATATATATATATATATAATATATATATATATATATATATATATATAAAAGAAAAATATGCTAATAAAAAGTATCACATCCCTTACATTTTCTAGTAAGCATTTGTTCCAAGATTTGGGCTCAAATGAATATTTATTTGTTTGTTTACTGTATTTTTGAAGGCTTTTGTTATTTCATTAGCGAAATTCTTTAATTTTTTTATTAATCATGCTATTAAAAAATGGTGCGATTTCTTAAAATTTTATTAATTATGCTGTGCTGTTCCTCATAACAGATCTAGTTACACTGTATTTTTTTTTTTTAAGCTATGCTAATTTATATAAAAAATTCCCATTTATAATGTTAAGAAAAAAAAATTTCTTAGAGGTAGTTTATTTCATCAAACTTTAAATTTGCTTTTAAATAGTTATAAGTTTCAATCCTTTTAAAAATTATTAAAAATTTAAATGATCGTTAAATTTGAGATTCATAAGAATAATTGAGATAACATTAATTTTAAAAAATAAAAAATCTCTAAGAATTGTTTATCCATAAAAATATTTGTAGCTTTCCTCACGTTACATGCTTTCTTGTTTCTTGTTTTTTATTTTTTTATTCTTTATTTTTATTTTTTTTTTAAAATTATCTTTAATGATTTTTTTTAAATATTGAATTGTTTGAAATTTTAGTTATGTAACTTTTTTCTTTAAAACACTATGGATTACTATAATTTTTTCCCTACATGCTTTTTTTTTTTCAAAAATAATATTTGTAGATTTTGCTTCGTAGTTTTTTTTTTAAAAAAAACACTATGAATTGTTACAATGTTTTCCCACATGGTTTTTATTTTGCTATAGTATTTCCCTATATAGTTTTTTTCAAAAATTATCTTTGTCAATTTTTTTTTTAATATTGAGTTGGTTTGAGAATTTAATTTTAACTTTCTGTTTTTTTATTTTTTTCATTTTTTATCCAAAATTGTCTCTCTTCTTCTTCTTCTTTTCTCTCTCTCTTTTTTTTATTATATTTTTGTTGATTTTATATTTTTAATATGCAGCTGAGTTGAGAATTTGTTTTTTTATTTTTTTTTTCAAAATTTTTTTTTATCGATTTTTTTATATATTAAGTTGGTTGAGAATTTAGTTTTGTAGTTCTTTTTTCTTAAAAACACCGTGGATTGTTATAGTGTTCCCTATATATGTTTTTTTTTATAATGATTTTTTTTAAAATTATCTTTGTTGATTTTTTTAATACTGAACTGGTTGAGAATTACAACTGTAGATTTTTTCATGAAACATTATAGATTCCTACAGTTTTTTCCTGTATGGTTTTTTCTCTCTCTCTTTTTTTTGTTATGATTTTTTTAAAAATTTTTATTTGTTTAGTTTATTTTTTTAAATATTAATCTGGTTAAAAATTTAGTTTTGTAATTTTTTTTTTTTAAAAAATTATAAATTGCAATAATTTTTCTTTATATAATTTTTTATTTGATTTTTTCATTAAACCCGCCACGACGCACAAGTATGCCATGAAATTGTGGCGTCGCGCGGCATGGAATCTAGTAAAATTAGAAAGCAATCAAAGGGCCACTTTTGAGCGGGGCCGTCATCACATCACTGATTAACATCAAACACATGGCACCACACGGGCCGCTTAACCTCTTCCCGTACGTTTCTCCTTTCTTTAAAATCCTTTTGTCTCGATAAATGCACCTCCGCTCCAAAGCTTCAGCCGTTAGCAGAGCTCACACAGAGAAAAAGAAAATTACAGCTGAAAAACGTATATCACTGACACCCTTCAAAATTTCTTTTATTTTTGTCCCTCTTGACTTTTGGTACTGAAAGACTCAATTTTTCTGTCATAGAATCTGCCGGTAATGTGAGTTAAAGATTGTTTTTTAATGATCATTTAGTTGTGTCTTGTTAATGATTCTTAATCAATGTTTCTTTTGTTATGCCTTCATGATTTTAATTCGGTTTTTGACATGGGTTTTTTTTTGTCGTCTTACTAAAATTTTCTTCTTTTCTCTCGTAACCTCTTAAACTGTATTGATGACAGAAAACAGAAACAAGAAACAAACAAACTTTTCCACGTGAAATGGCAGGGGAAGTAAAAGGGAGGAGGGAAGACTTGAATTTGTATTCTGAGAAGCCGATGATGCTTGCTTTTGATGGTGGAAAGAGTGGGATTGGTGCAGGAGGTGTGGAAATCGAAGGCTTGGTGATCACTGAGTGGAAAGATATCCCTATGGAGCTGTTGTTAAGGATTGTTTCTCTTGTTGATGATAGGACCTTGATTATGGCTTCCGGGGTTTGCAGTGGATGGAGGGATGCTATTTGCTCGGGACTCACCCATCTGTGTCTCTCTTGGTATAACCTTTCTTCCTCTGTCTTTAATAATCAATATGTTGTTCAAGCTGATTGTAATTCTTTTGGGATTTTGTTTTATTTAAGCTGTATCGATTGTATATAAAATTGTTCTTATCTCTTAATCCGACCCAGGTGATCATGCCTTTTGAGTTATTGAAGTGTTTCTTACTTAAGAGTTTGTATGTGGTTTTTAAACAGAGCAGTTTGTCCCGGATTGCCATCTTCTCCGAGGCCATGATCGAAAACATTGCTGATTGGTTACAGAAAGTAACATGAAACATGCTATCTTTGAAAACTTGTAACCCTAATTCAGTCTTAATGTCACGTGCTGTAATCAGTTCTCATCATGGTAGTTTTTGATTTTTTTACGGGTAAATGAGTGATATACATAGACAATCAGAAATTCATTTGCTTGTTTGCGAGGGGAATGTTAAAAGATTTGGTTGAGTTTGCTCTGCATCAAGATTTTAGATTTGTTGTGTATAATTCCTAAAGTATTTCTAATCAACATTCAAGACCTTTTGAAAAGTAACCTTTTAGAAATTGTTCCGGCTTATTATCAGGTCTTATTTTGTTGACCAATCTGTTCTGAATTTATTCTTCTTCATCATTGACACCGATAACATCTCGCATCAGCTCTTTTCTTCAGGTGCAAAAACAACATGAACAACTTGGTTCTATCTCTTGCTCCTAAATTTACAAAACTGCAAACTCTTGTGCTGCGCCAAGATAAACCACAACTCGAGGACAATGCTGTTGAGACTATTGTAAGTTACTGTCATGATCTGCAGGACCTGGATCTCAGCAAAAGCTTTAAGCTTAGTGATCTCTCCTTGTATGCATTAGCTCACGGTTCTCCCAATCTTACCAAACTCAACATCAGTGGTTGTACGGCATTCAGTGATGTTTCTCTAGAGTATCTGACAGAATTTTGCCGAAAATTAAAATTTTTAAATCTCTGTGGATGTGTGAATGGTGCAACTGACCGTGCCTTGCAGGTTTATGCTTGTAACTATTTTTTTTTTTTCCCCATCTGCCACTGAAGGAGTTATATGGCTTACAAGTTTGGTAAACAATCTGCAGGCTATTGGACGCAACTGCAGTCAGTTGCAATCTTTGAATCTGGGATGGTGTGAGAATGTGGGTGATGTCGGAGTAATGAGTCTAGCATACGGGTGTCCTGATCTCAGAACCCTTGACTTGTGTGGTTGTGTCTGTATAACAGGTATTTTCAAATTTGGGGATGATTTTGTATCATTTCACAAGATGTTCTTGCATTATTACTTCACCAAAATGTATTTGTTAATTGGCTATAAGACGCAAAATTTCACTGAACCATTGAATGGGCAAGAGACTTAGAAACAATGCAATCCCAAGAATTCTCATGGCCTGATCAAATTATATTTGCAATCCTATGACGTTTTCCATAGTACTGGACGGTGTCCCTTTTTGGTAAGAGTATGAAATTGAGAAAGGTGATTCATTTAGTGCTAACAATATTAAACTGAACCTGCAACCTGTTAATTTGACGTGAAAGGTATACTGCCAATTTGAATTTGAGAGCAGATGTTATTTACATGCTAAGGCTGTTTTGGTATTTTGATTATGATGATAACTGATGGAATACTCACAATTTTTCTGCAGATGATAGCGTGATTGCTTTGGCAAACAGGTGTCCCCGTCTTAGATCCCTCTGTCTGTACTACTGCCGGAACATCACAGATAGAGCAATGTATTCCCTTGTCCACAACCGAGTGAAGAACAAGCCTGCAACGTGGGAATCAAGGAAAGGCAGGTATGATGAGGAAGGATTAAAGAGTCTCAACATCAGTCAGTGCACGGCAATCACACCTCCTGCTGTTCAGGCTCTATGTGACTCGTTCCCTGCACTTCATACCTGCTCAGGGAGGCATTCCCTCGTTATGAGTGGCTGTTGGAACTTAACTTCCGTGCATTGTGCCTGTGCTGTCCAAGCACACCACACCGCAAGTTCTATTCCTCATCCGGCACATTGAGCCGCACATGCAGTTCTGAATTTAAAGCAACTGTGCATGTGAACCTGTAAAGGTAGAACTGTGCCCTTGTAAATGTGGTTGTGTTTAAGAGTTGACAATGTGGATGCACATGGGCAGCCCATTCATTGTTGCGAAATATGGTCTGTAAGTAAAGCTGTGGACTTTTTTCTGCTCTTGGTTGAGCAAGTATGCTGGCTCCAAGTTTACTGGTCAAATGTGTGTGTTGGTTGCTTATGATTTATTATGACAATTATAAACCTACCTTCATGTGATAATCAATCCAAATCATTGGCTATATGCCTAAGTGCTTCATATGATCTACCAAGGGGCACGCTTTCTTGAGAATTTTAAAGATTGTCTCCGTTTCCTCGAATATGTAATGTACTTCAGATTTTTAAGCAGAAAGTATTCTGTCACGCGAAAACTCCGTAAAAGATCTCAAATAAAAAGAACAAGAATCTGACTGATCATGCTATGTATTGTCTTTTTATTAGCGTTTGAGGATGTTTAAGTGGCTCGGAAGCCATTCGGCATTTAGGTTTTTTCTTGCTGGTGGTGGTGCTTCCTGCGTTTCATTAGATTTGCTTCGACCCAAATCAAGAACCTTCCAGCCCAAGCTGTCATGTTCAGCTTTTGGAACTGCCTCCTAATGCCAACGAGTTATTGTAGGTATTGCTCATTTCGCACTCAAAACGACTTGGGAAAAAATCAATCAAGAAACCCTAGTTATTTCTCTTGTCGCTTACCTGTCGCCAGGAGGACAGTTGGAGCCATGTTACCTCATCTTTTCCTTTTCTGATGGCTGCTAGTGCGAGGAATGCAATGAACATAAAATGCCCCACCCCGCAGCTTTGTTGGACTCATCATTCGAAGACGGCTTGAACCAGGAAAAAGTGCTCAATGCATTTCTGAAAAGTGCCCTTCCTATTATATCAGAAAACAACCTCTACTTGACAAATAGGGTTCCAGTCAAATGGACAGCCAGTTCTATACGAGAGATTACAATCAATGTGATTTGTTCTCTCTTTAAATAAATACGCACACAATATAAAATATAAATATAGCTTGTCCCAATCTATGATTAAAAGGAGAAAAACACTGTGTTACAGCCTCAGAGTCAGCCTTTGGCATATACATTCTTGTGCATCATTTGCTTTTGTACACGATCTCTTCATCATCCACATCAAATGCTGGATTGCACAGGCATCTGAATAGTCTGCCAATACCCTGCCAAAGCAAAAGATCACACTAATGACATTGTTCTCCTGGAATCAATTTACTATTAAATTCAGAATGATTTTCCTGGAATGCAGGTCATAACAATTATGCTCTCATCGGGCATAAATTTAGAGCTAAAAGGAGAAAAGAAGAAGCAGTCGAAACACGAATGCAACTGATGTATTAGCTCTAAATGGTATTTCAACATGCCTGAGTAAGGAGAGGAGTTCGATAGGATAATGCCCTTGGTGAATCTTCTTCACTACTGCTATCATCGTCGTCGTCGTCAGTTTCAACAGCATTTTTTCCCTTTGATGTTGCGCCATTTCTTGATTGCCTTTCCTGCTGAATATTTTTTATAAAGCAACATCAAGTCCAAAATTATCAATTTTTCCGATAAATGTTCATGGAATTACAAAGACAATATTGTGTAGTGATTATGATAATAATCCACCTGAAAGATCCTCCCAAGAATTTTCAATGCCAGAGCACGGGCTTTAAGCTCTTCTTTTCTAGCATTATTTTCTTTTAGGACCTGCAAAAAAAATAAAATTATGAGAAGAATCTTATGGAAGACCTTTTTCTTTCAAGCAGTTGAAAAAAAAAAGTAGCTACTAGGGAGAAAATGCATTCCCAATTCATCTCTGTTTTTCTCCAACAAAGTCTTAAACGACTCAAAATAAACTAGATTTCCTAAATTCTACCCTGAAATGGAAGGTTAAACAAGAGTTAGAATATAAAAAGGAATAGTTCGTGAATAACTCCTACTTGTGAAACAGAGAAGATAACCAAGGTTTTCTTGAGTTGAAATGGAGAGCCTCACCATTTGGCACACATGTATCACGGTAATTTCAATGTCCACTACATTCAGTTTCCATAACGAGTTCATCAATGTGTCTTTGTTTGAAAGTAAATGTGATTCAACATCATTTCCAGGGCCGCTTCCATCCATTTTAAATTGGCGGCGCATATCTTCTTGAAGCTGTAGTAACTGAAAGGCACCTGGATTTGTTTTCCATATTTAGTTAGGTAAGCTTACTTGTACACAGACACCCGCAAACAATGCTATTACTGGAGGCAGAGATGTGGGTTTGGGGTGCTGATGTCTCATACCTTTTGCTGCTGTAATCTGTGACTTCCAGAAATGTCCTTTATTGCGAACCCACTCTGCCAAAAATGGCACCCCTAGATAAATTGCTTTCTTTCCAAGCTCTTGTGCTGCTTGTCTTGAATATATGTAGCCAATAGTATGTAATATATCCACTCCAAAAGCTGTATCTTTCAGTCAAACGAAATATTAAGCTACGCTGCGGAGTTTTCTAATCATAGAGAACCATCAAATTGCAGATGTAACAAGAAAAGGAAGGATGGGAGAGTTCAGTTTAATTTACCTGCATCAGAAAGCCTCTTGGCTTCTGATTCTGCACGCCTTAAGAATCCAATTCTGTCACCTTGAGCATATTGGTTAAGAAAATCTTTCAGAAATCTTGCTAGCTTTTCTTCTCTTTCTTTTTGGACAGCCTTCAATGAATAATCACAAACCGAAAACAAAAGGTTAGTCTAAATAATCCATACATCATAGCTTATCAAAAACAGAAACGTAAAAAACAGAATAGGGTTATGTAGGGATAGATATGTTAGAACAAGCTACACACTGCATACTTCCAGCATGTGTGATAACAGGGACAGAAATTCTAAGCCATCGCTACTTTTGCAGAACTTCAAAGCTGAAACATTTAGTAGGGTAAGGGTAAAAACACAGGTAGAAGTCGAAGTCAAAATACATGGTACTCTGCTATTCGTGAAATTACAGAGGAAAATACAATGGGAACGGCCAAACCAACTGGAATTTCCTTGGTGGAGTGAAATACTACAGTGTAAGCTCTATATGAGTGTGACGATATTACCTGCTATTGCATAATTGAGTTTAATTGTACTTAGAGGACTGCTTACTTCTTAAGCACAAGACTTCATGAACTTGGTGAAATTCCATACCTTCAATTTCTCATGTACTTTATCAGGATTCCCACTTTCACTAGCTAATTCAGAAGAAGCCATTGATGTCACAGACAGATGTCCTACGTAGTCCTCAAATAGTTCACTCCCAAACAGAAGAGCGAATACAGCAGTGGGGTCAAGCATGGTTTCCCTGAGAAATAGGATATCAAATTATTTGAAGGGGAAGATACCATACTGGGAAGACGAAGACAGCTATATTCAAATGGAAATCTACATCTTAATGACGCATAAAATCCATTATGCAAGTAAAAATAGATATTTACATGCCCAAATTGTTGATCAAACTGCACTCGCTAAAAAGTATTCAGTGAAAAATGAACGAGCCATTATTTGAAAAGGGTTTTGCTACAGTAAGAAATATATAGTATTGACCAGAAAACTGTCTCAGTTGATCATTCTGCATTTTTCAAGCCAAGACATCTATGGTATATATTTTCAAGCAAACCTAAGGGACTAGAATCATCTTTAAACAGGATTAGAGAAAATTACGGAAGAAAAATTAAAATAAACACCTTGATATGCAATACTTTCCATTTCGATCGTATGCGTCTCTTTGCACTGGATCACTCAGAACTTGATAAGCTTCACCTAAAACCTGCCAAAGTTAAAATGGTTTAAACCCTTTGTAGTTTCCAATCAATAATTTGTGACTAGATTCTCTATGCTTGTTATGTGAAATTGTGTTCTGGAATATTAGACACTCCACATTTACTAGGTGTACACGAGAAACACACTGCCAATATAATAATGGATTTAGCAATAGAAAGACGACTCCTGACACCCTCATCCCTAATTGCATTTTCCTTGCACTTGCCCAATTATTTTAAGAAACGAATCGGACATTTGATAAGGAAAAAGATGTGGTCTATGTCTATGTTGAAGGGATAAATAACCATCATAACCGGGTGGACTTGCCTGAAATCTCTCTGCAGCCTGTGGATCATCTGGATTTTTGTCTGGATGAACTTGCCTGGCCTGTAAAATATAATATCTCTCTCTCTTATAGTTAGCCATGGTGAAAAGAACGAAAACTCTTACAGAGTTACAATATAAAATCCTGAGGAAAAACAATTTGGACGCAAAGAAGCTCAGCATTTTTTACTTTTTGAAAGGCACCAGGTTCCATTAAAAAGAAATCAAAATTTTCGTTACTTTTTAAACTCAATTTAGATTATAATTCACTCTTTACCAGTCTAAGTAAAAGCAACCTGGATATGTTTCTTAACTCAAATTCACCACAGAGAAACCAAAACTAAAACACTAAATTTTGTATTTCAGGCATCGCTAGTAGCCATATATAACCCTGCTAACTACACTCGGTAACACAGCGTCAAACAATATAGGTCCTCTCTAAGTGATCAAACCTTAAGATAATAAGCTTTGCGAATCTCCTCCTCTGAAGCAGATGGGCTGACACCAAGAACATCATAGTACTCACTTTCCTTCACCATCCCTGATTGTGTCTATAGAGTAAGAAAGTGAAATGATGAACTGGAGCTTCTTCTCCAAGTAGTTGGAGAGTCAGAAATGTTTTGGGAAATGAAAAGATGATAGGAAAAGAAATGAGAATATAGGAAAAGTGACTTGAGTGTGAGAGAGATGGCCATATTGAGGAGAGCCCGAGAGCCCCACTAGCTTCTATTGCCTTTCCAGTTCTTCACTGCAATAAACAAATACCTGGAACTGCCTTTACGCGGGAGCAAAACAGTATTTTAACTGCCACCAAGGTGGCGCATATGATTTTCATTGATTTCAGGTCAGAGAGCTGTCGTTGGGCTTGGGCTCGTGTTGCCGGGGCTCGTCCGTAGGTGGGCTTGATAAAGGTGGCCCCTCTTTTGGGTAGTGGGGTTCACTGTTAGGTTTAGTTTCGATCCAAGTTGTTGAAGGTGGGCTCTATTATCTAGCCCCAGAAGGAGATTGGGTGGACCTACTCAAAAGGGAAGGTCTCCTGAATGATCTTCCCTCCTTCTTTTTCGTAAGGCTGTTATATACAATGAACAAAGGAAATATTTCTTCAAAAATAAAATAATGATGATAAAGGAACGTTGCTTTTGGGGATTGAGCATCATGAGAAGGAACGTGGTATGTGTTGGCTCCACGACACAAAAGAAAAGCACTAGTCAGGCTACAGTATCTGCATTTTTATGGGGGTTGCCGTTAAACTGCTTTTTTATTAAATTTTAATTTTTTAAAAATTAATTTTTATATTTTTTTGATATGTTACTATCAAAAATTAATTTTAAAAAACAACTTAATCATACTCATAAGTAAATACAGCAAAAGCAGCGGTCCATTGAGATAGGGCTGGCAGGGCCTTTACTCGGACTATATGTTTGTGTCTGAGTGCGGTGCCGTTTAGAGGAAAATAGGTTGTCAACCGAAAATACAAAAGTAAAGGTCCTACCGGGAGTCGAACCCAGGTCGCTGGATTCAAAGTCCAGAGTGCTAACCACTACACCATAGAACCATTCTTGTCTAGAATATTACACTTAATATATTTATAACATCATTATCGTTAAGGGAACTAAATATGTATATCTTTAATTTCGAGCCACCGTATCAAACTATCGATCCCTCTTTTCAGGGTTGTGGCGATCAGCAAAGGCAGCAGGAGCAGGAAATATTTTTGGTGTTTTGCCAATGCGATCAAATTCTTTCACGGAGCAGAAAAAACCCGAAGTGTCATTATTGACTATTATTATTTGACAGGCGTCCTATTCAAATTTGCCAGATGCCACTTTCAAGATATTCTTCGCTGGATTATACCTGTACAAAATTTTGTTTTCGCACATGTAGTGAAGGAATTTTGTTGGGCTTTTTTCTCTTCACCGCAAAAGACACTCTCTAGTTACTGTACATAAGGCATATTGCTTTTCCTTTTTGCGAAATATACTGGTTTTGTAGGCAATTTGTGGTTGCAGACATAATCATTCCTTTTCCCAGTTGCACATCTTCTTTCGTTGTATTATTATTATTATTATTATACCTTCTTGAAGCGATTTTGATGTATTGCAGGATCTACGAAGAAAACCTCCAGTTACTTGCACCCTATTCTCATGGCATAATACTCTACAATTTAGCCTAACAAGAGATATCCATGAAGAACTTGGTATTGTTGAGTGACTAATACCATGCCAAAAGTGTACACCAGCATCACTTGATCTGTAAAGCCGAGATAGTGAGATCCCAATATACCACTCCAAATATATGAAAATCTTAAGACATGTTCTAGAGTCCCTTAAGAGGTCAAAATGTTTGTTTTGTGAACAACATGTGGAAGATTAAGGTCACACCATCTCATCAAATGGTATTGTTACTGATCCTAAGAAGACGGGGGCTATTAGAAAATAGTCAATTCCACAATCAGTCAAAGAATTGAGAGGGTTTCTAGGGTTGGTAGGATACTATTGTAAATTCTTTAAAGGACTTGGAATTATAAGCAAACCTCTAATATATTTGCTAAAGAAGGAAAATTGAAGTTGGAACCAGAAATCGATCTTAAGAGACTTTTAATCATTTGAAGGTCGCCTTGTGTCAAGCTCCTATTTTTGCATTACTAAATTTCAAATATGCTATTATACTAGAAACACGTGATTCTTCTAATAGGTTAGGAGCAGGAAGGGAGGCCATTTTCCTTTTTTTAGCAAGGCATTGAGTCTTAGACATCAAGTGTTATCCATCTATGAAAAAGGAGTGTTCGATAATATTAATAGTTGTGGATAAAGTGGAGACACTATTTAGAGAATGACTTGTTTATAATCAAAGCTGATCATGAAATTTTGAAGTACTTACTGAAGCAGAAGATCCATATTCAGTTATAGAAGAAAGGTTTAACGAAACTACTAGGGCTGAGATATCAAATTCAATTCAGAAAAGGGAAGGGAAATGTGGTGGTTGATGCATTATCTAGGTCTATTGGAGTGAAAAGTGAATTGGAATCTGAACAACTGATGGTTATTCAGGATTGTGGGAAATTAGAAGCCATATCAGCAATAGTACATGTATGGTATGAGGAGGTTAATGATTCTTATGATGATGGTCAATAATTGATAAAGATTATGGTTGATAACATGTTGAATAAAGATAGCTAGTCTGATTATTCATTCATAGGAGGGGTATTGAGGCTGAAGAACAGGATAGTAATTGAAGGGAAAGGAAATCTCAGGGAGAGATTGGTGCAAGCTACTCATGATTCATATATTGGAGGGCATATTGGCATCTAAAATTCTTACAGGAGCTGAAATTTATGTTCAATTGCTCGTCCATGAAGGTCTTGATAAAAAGAATGGTAAATGAGTGTGATGAACGAAAACAAGCCAAATCAGAAAGAATAGCTTATCCTGGACTGCGACAACATTTGCCAACTTTAAAAGGCATATGGAGGAATATTACAAAGGATTCCATTGAGCGACTTCTACTGTTATAAGAAAAAAGACACCATATTGGTGATCATTAAAAGATTCACCAGGTATAGTTATTTCATTGTTCTTAAACATCCTTTCATAACTCATAATATAGCTCAGATATTCTTGGATCACTTCTACAAGTTCCAGGGCCTGCCAAATACTATTGTTTCTGATAGGGACAAAATTCTCACAAGTCCATTTTGGAGGGAATTGTTCAAGTTCCTGGGAGTTAGGTTGCTTATGAGCTCTTCATACCACCCTTAAATAGATGGCTAATCTAAATGAGTCAATCAGTTCTTGGAGATATACTTGAGATGCATGATTATACATGCCCCTAAGAAGTGGATTCATTAACCCAATAGTGGTACATCTCAAGTTACCATACTTTTATAAAAATAAGTCCATTTCAAGCCTTGAATGGCTATTCACCTCCTAGTAGAGAGGTTCTTACATAGGAGGTGACTGCAGTACTAGCTGTTGTGGAGGATATGATATAACAAGGAATTAACATGGACCAGGTGTTAAAGATTCAACTTGAGGCAGCGAGGCACATGATGAAACACGTTAAAGACAAAGGTAAGATTAAGAGGGGATTTCAAGTGGGGGATCAAATGTTTCTCAAGTTACTTTATTTTTTAACAATAATCTGCAGTACTTTTAAACAGCGCAAGATTATAAACTGAACTCGTGAAAGCAGTGGCATCCTGATCTTTTCTTCACCTAAGGTACTCGCCGGTGTTAAAACAGTACTAATTTCACAAACTGTATGTCGATGTCACGGATGCCTTGTCAGAAACTGTATGATCTGGTGATTTCAGTGGCAGTTTCATCCAGTTGATGATTGGAGACTGCAAGCATAATACACAGTGATAGCGTATAGCAATCGTCGGGTATCAGAAGCTCCATCAGAAGGAGAAATAATCCTGTGCAGAAGCTTCGTCTAAAGGGTAGAAGGATTGTGCGTTAGTCTCTTTATCTAGCCATCTTAATGAGAATGACTGACATAGAAAAGACTGCAAATTTAGATGCGAGCATTTTCCCCGCTCACATTTAGACTAACTTACGATTCTGTGCCCTAAAGCATCACCATCTACCCCTTAGAGTTCAAGTGTAGGTATTTGTTGCTTCACTACTGCTGGGAAGAAATTTTGGTCTTATTATAAACTGGGTTTATGCCCCTTCTGTTGTGCATTGTTTTCTACGGTCACCGTGACCGGATTAACCAGCCATGTTCACCATTGAATTATCCCATGTTCCACCATTGAATTATCCGGGCTTTCATTCTCCACCTGAAAAGTTAGTTTGAATAAAATTTGTCTTTTGAACACTCATTTTTCATACAAACTCCACGACGAAGGAGTTCTGTGTTTTTGGATTGTTGCATTTGAAGTGAAAGAAGCAGAGATCACCAAGTAGGATTCGGTTCTTAAGGCGTGTCAACAAATTTCATGGATGATTTGACCTCTGCTCCTTTTCCTTTACTTTTTTCTCAAATTTTATTTGTATACGTTTCATAATTTTCGAAAACCGTGTTTGTAGTTTTATTTTGCTAATTTCATGGTTATTTTGGTAATTAATTGGCCAGCTGTTCAATACGATTGAAATAATTTTTGCATTTGTAATAAATATCAGATCCATTTTCTAGAGTATTGATTCAGCTTTTAAAAAATACCCAATTATAAAAAAGAAACTAGAATAGCCGCCGTCATTACATTGCATTCTGTCCTGCTAAGCGCGAAGTCCTTGGAATAATTAATCATGACAACGGAAAACTCCCTGACAATGTCAGTTTCTGATTTTAAGGAGCTCACAGCGAGAAACCCACAACAGAGCCAGTAGTGTACTGATACATCAATAGATAATCAACTAGAAAATTCAGCCGCTAGCCTGTAACAGTGTTCGACAAATCTCTATCCAAACGAATGGCAAAAAAATCCGCTGGTAGAAACTTTTTTCTTTCTGTCTACGATGCTACTTAATGGCTATTAAATCAACAAAATAAACAAAGACGGGCTAATTATTTGATCATGGGTATAAATATATGGTTGCCATCACTGTGATAACTTTGGATCTTGATGTGCCTGCTCATGAGTCCTCAAATCTGACGACAACACAGGTGACCAATCAAATCGGACGACGACGCAGGTAATGTTGTCGGTGCTCCCACGTGCATAAGCTTCTTGTATTAGTTTTCTTGAAGCTGCTTCTGCATCTGTTATATCTTGCACTAGTGCTACTGCATCCTGGAAGCACATAAAAGCCAGCACGTTAACATGCCACATTCAACTAAAATGTACTTATAATTGTGCAGGGTAGTTATCTCGATCCAGCCAGTACTAAACCAGAAAACATGTTTTCAAGCTTCCATGACAGTAAATAAAGATTTACTACTAATTTAAACATCCTACTGCCAGAATTCGTGATTTTCACAAATCCTAACTGAATTTCCCATAATAAGAGGCTATTCTAAACGGGAAGCAGCCCTTTTGACAGACAGAAAGCATCCTCGCCAACACAATCACGAGCTTGCCAGTCTATACCTAGTTTCAAACCTCGATGGTTTGGGCAGAAGTAATCCTCCAGAAATACAATCCTAGAGTAACTTTCTCTAGAATGGCAGACTGTATCATACATTAAGTGCATGCCTCTTGAATAAAGATCTAGCAGGTACTACATCATCCATAACACTCAGATGAATTAAAATGCCCGTTTCATTGATTTCAAACTTCAAAATCATCATTCCCACTATGAATTTTCAATGATAAAAAATTATGTACTTCCTATTAACAGTTCAGCCAAATTTCCACCATCAATAAGAGATTGATTTGGGGTCCAACTCTGAGTCTAATGGTTCCTTGGGTACCATAAATTAGGACAAAGGAGGCAAGAAAGAGTGGGCAAGTGGGAACAAGTAGAAAGGGCACATTTTTCCTGTATGTTCTCAGGACATCCAGGAGGAGGAAAAGAACCAATTACTGCCAAGATCCACTCTCATCAACTGGAGACAAGGGATATCTCGTCCCAGCCATTCAACACTAGTAACCCTCTGTGCATGTGCCTAGCCCCACCCACTCCCCCAAACGCCCCCCCTCCTGAGCTTTTGGATACAAATAATATTATTCTTCATGCATAGTACTGACATCAACAATTTTCAATGCTAGGAAAGACTTCATAAGATTTTGCACAATCCATTAAGAGCAGAAAAACCTGACCTTATTTGTTAGGACATTCCATAGCCCATCGCTTGCAACAATTATAAATTCTACACCATCAATTTCTTCTTCCTAAACATTGGAACAGGAACAATCATGAGTGATGTTGAATTAAACAAGAAAAGCAAATAGACATGTGATAATAGTAAAGTCCAGTTTCCCTGCTATATTTCCTTTCCATATTTCCACAATGAATAAAAAGGCAACAAGATCACACATGAAAACAGTATGAACTAGCATATGATTATTTTTGCTCCCCAAAACTACCTGAATTTCTGGCTCGGCAACAACATATGGCTTAAGTAGCTTATCCCCAAATGCGCGAGAAACAGCAAGCACGCCACCCACTCGCCATGTTCCTAGAAATTTTAGCAACATGTTAAGATATTTATCATAAAACTTTTGGCCACTACTTCATCAAACCTGTATCATCATATCGAGCATAAAAATAAATTAGTGGCATATAATAGAATCATTTGCCTTCCCTACAACTAAACACCAGCACCGGCAAAGCTCTCCCAACTTGCACCCATAATAGAAAATGGTTCCAAAATATAATTTTTAAAAATTAAATCAAGAAAAGGCCTACTGTATCCACATTCAAGAAAAATAAATGAACAAGGCCAGCACATTAAAAGAGCTTGAAATTATGTTTCTACATGTTAAAGCAAGAGCAGACAGCCAAAACCTAAAAGTCAACTTAATATTAAACCTTTGTTAAAAAACTCAGGAAAGTTTTCGAGTTAATTTATAGAAGAAATTAATCAAGCAAAGCAGAGTTTTGGCAGTTCATCTCCAGTCTCAGAGAAATTAATGAGATTGTTAGAAATCTAAGTTTGCTTAGCTGAAAAGGCATCCACAGGCTGAAATGGCAATATCCATGGTGAAATTCATTCTGCACAAGTATACAACAAATGCAGATGAAGGAACAATAAAGGAATACATATTTCTCAAGATGATCAAGTTTCACCTGCCCACACAACGAAACCTCCAGCCTCTTCGATCCTTTGGCGTTCATCAGGTCTATCAGGTTTGTGATCAATAGACAATGGAATAGCTACAAAAAAAATATAATAAAAGTCATACAATATACAAATACAATTCATAAATGTAATTCTTAACTACCCTTTATCTAATAAAACTCTTGAAATTACAAGGAAACTTTGGAACTCTTTCCTTAAAGAGACCTCGTAAAAGCATTTTTCTGACCTGGTATCATTATTCATCAGCCTATGTTTACTCATGTATAAATAACTGGTTTCCGTAATTTTTATTTTTATTTCATGCCATTTTATACTACATCCCTTTTTCACTAAGAATTTACGATGCCATAAGAATACTTAGACTATCACCACTTATAATTCAGTCTTGACAGAGAAATGAGCCACCTGAACCAGCTCTACAGGCAACAACTCGAGAATCGCCAACATTAGCAACAAGCAACCGGTCCCCTAGAAGAACAGCAGTTGACGCAGTTGACCCAGAATCTTTTTGATGGGCCTTTTCTTCATGGAGGTATTCTGCATCAGTCTGCCTAAATGCTTCAACTGCAACAAAATACTAGGTATCAACATCAGTCAACATTGCACTCATTCAATACAAACACAATTCCATACCAATTGCTGTCTTTGTGTCTCTGATAAAATCAGGGTGGCTGCTTAAATTCTTGAAAAGGTTATTTTTCAGATATTCCGCAGTTCTAGCACCTCCATGGCCTAAATAAGACACCATGAGTGAGTACCCATTAAGTTTAAAACACACTCTTAATTTGATGAAAGAGCTGAGGCAAATACCATCAAAAACACCGAAGAAGGCAACCATTTGACCATCAACTTCAGAAATACTTGTCTCGTAGAAATCCTCCATGGACGCTCTTTTACCCTTAAAACTCGAATATCCATAACTAAATTGAGCACCTTCGCTTCCATTAAGAAAGCTGCAAACCATAACAATAACTGACTTGTAAAAATATTTACTTCAATTTTGATAATCTAATACTTAATATTTCGGATCGAACCAAAAACAAGTTCAAAATCCAAAACTATAACAGCAAAATAGAAAAAGCAACATAAAAATAAATGTTTTGAAGAAAAAAAAAAACAAATAAACCTGATGCCGCCGCCGCTGAAAAGGGCATCGGGATCTCTACCAGAGATCATAATAGTATTTGAGCTTAGAGAAGTCGATTCTGATTGTGATTGGTGATGTGGTGGCGGCGAAGGTAGTGGAGGCCGGGCGTCGACGTCATCCCCGACTGGGGAAGGAGGAGAAGTGGAGTCCGTCAGGTTGATTGATTGGAATAGTTGACTTATAAGAAAAGTAAAGGCAGATGATGATACTGTGGTAGAGTGTTGAAGAAGAATATTTTATTCTATTTATTAGTAATTAAAGAAAATGCTTTTCTTCGTTCCACCAGCTATTTTATTAGTTTCCTTGGATAGTGAGTGTAACCGTTGTATATAAATATATTAAAATAAAATTTTTTTAAAAAAATTATTTTTTATTTTAATATATTAAAATAATCTAAAAATATAAAAAATATAAATTTTCATAAATATTTTTTAACATCGAGAACAAACACGTTTTTAGTTATTAGTTGACTGCATTGACCAAAAACTAGGAGTAAGGAGGGAAGGGAAGATGGACTCTTAAACTCAAAATACTATTTTTTGACAAATCTGTTCCATACTCAAAAAATTATTGGGCTATGATTAGAGGGCAAGATGATCTTTTATTATTATTCAATGTTATCTTCAAATTGTTTGTGAGTAGATTAGTTTTTTTAATTCTTTTTAAATAGTTAAATTACTTAAATATCTAGAGTACAAAAAAATGGCTTAAATATGGGGGCTTTTACATCTTTTTTTATTTTTTTATTAAAGTTAAATTGCTTAATCACCTCATGTTTAAAATTAACAACACTATTTTTCAAAGGTGTTTTGGTGTTTTCATCATTGTTTTTCAAATAAATAGATAGCCCTCACACATTTCTAGTAGTGCATAAAAGGTTATTTGATCATCAAATATCTTTTTTTATGGCAGTGTTTAAAAGTTTTGATATCATTTTTTATAATAGGAGTGAACACATGCGCCAAACACGTCTCTGATTCACACCAATACCTATTTCGTCGTTTTTATTTTTCTCTTTATCCATCTCGAATTATGTGCCAAACCCTTCAAAATTATAAATTAGTCCCTTTGATTATTTTTTTCCTTGACATTTGGTTAATATCATTTTGATTACTGTTTATTTTATTTTAAACAATCTATTAAAAAAATCTTTTTTCAATTTCACCCCTTCATTTTTTGTTTATCTTTCAAATTTAATTTTTATTCTTTTTATTGCTATTTATTTTGTTTGGGATCATTTTATATATATATATATATATATATATATATATATATATATATTTGCAATTTCTCCTCCTTAGATTATTTTTCCTATCAAATTTAATATTCGTTCTTTTTATTGTTTTTTTTTTACCAAGAAATGTTTTTTAAATTGATATTTTTTTTATGATTTAATTCTTTAACATTAAATTAGTTGGGAGTTAAACTTCTTGATGGAACTCGGATTCAGGATTTCACGAATTATAAGTTTTAGAGATTCAACCAAATTTAGGAGGTTCACATTAAGTTTGTTTTGGTTTTTTTTATTTTCCTTCATTTAAGCTTTTTTTTTTTTCATTTTTATCCTTCAATTTTCATTAAATTAGATATCAAAGTTTCATTTTTTATTTATTTTCTTTATGAAAAAACATTTGTTGGTATTGAAAATGACCTTAATTATCTCGGTCTTTTTATTTGTCTTTCTTTGTTGAGTTTTTATTGGTCAATTCCTTAAACTGATATTTTAAAAACAATTTATGAAATTAAAATTCTTTTTAAATTTCATCCACCTTTATTTTTTTTAATCTTTCAAATTTAGTCTCTATTTTTTTTTATTGCTATTTGGTTTTATGTGAGATAATTTTATTTTTATTTTTTACAATTCCATCCTTTTTAAGGTTTTTTTTCCTTGTGAAATTTGATATATGTTCTTTTTATTATTATTTTTTGTGGATTTTTTAAATTGATATTGTTTTAGATTCAATCACTTTAGATTAATTAAGAATTGAGTTTTATACACTAACCTATGGTTGAGAGGTTCTCCTGGATTTGCTTTTTTTTTTTTCCTTTTTTAAACTTATTTTTTTTTAAGTTTCATCTTTCAATATTTATTTAATTGAAAATTGAGCTCAGTTATTTTTGTTTTCTGTATGATTTTTTACTAATTTTAAAAATGACCAAAGTTTTCTCGGGTTTTTTTTATTTATTGTTCATTATTGGATTTACTTTGACTAACCAACATTAAATTGATTAGAAATTGAACTTCTTTATTCAGCCTGGTCTAAGGTTTAATGGGTTGTGAGTTCGAGATTTTAATTATGATTTAGAAAATTTACCCAAGTTTGCTTGATTTGTTTTTTTTCTTTTTAAAGCTTATGTTTTTTAATTTTATCATTAATCATTTATATCATTGGCGATCATACTTATCTTTTTTTTATGTGATATTTTTATGAATTCCCATAAATTAATTATGAATTGATTACTTCAATTAATTTTGTGTTGCATTAAATTGATGTTAGGTTGTCAAATTAAATATTTTTTTTATGTATTGTTGGAATCAGATAATAATATAAATAACTACTATTGATGATTTAATACAAGAGAGTATGAATGTTGTACTTACATGATGAATTACACGTTCTATTAAATTATTGATAAATTCATGAATTTGATATTTACTCTGAATTATATTAATTTGCTATGAATTTAGATTTGATTTAATGCAATTGAGTTTCACGAATTATGTTTAATTATTGGTAAATTTGCTTTAACGTTAAATTTTGAGAATTTAATACGAATTTTGCCAAATAGGGTTAGAGTAATGTAATTTAATTAAAATTACATCTAATTGACTAGAATTCAAATTTTTTTTTTTTTTACATAATATCTTATGTATAATTCTTGTATAGGAGGGGACTATGCCCAAATATTGTTAAAATTATAAAATTGTTAACTCTCAATAATCATTAACTAAGTTAAAAGTAAGATTAACAAAGTAAATAGTAAATCTAAAAAAACATATTTATTTTTTTTGTATTTAGATGTTGGGAAAATTTGTTATTAAGAGGGGCAGTAACCTCATTATAAATTCTCTAGCTTAATCAATCAACCGGTTTATCTAGTGATTGGAACCAGTCGACCAGTTCACAACAAAACTATACTTTTTATCAATCCTTTTTTCTAATATGTTTTATGAATCAAAATATACATGTTTATTCAACTTGTAGACTAAAAAAAAAAAATTACAATTAAGATCTTTAAAATTTATTATTCCCACATAAGCTTACCTCTATTTTTCAAATTCAACTCCTCTGCTGGTTTAACTAACTACCATGACACGGCAAACCAATTTATAAGAATTTAACTAAATGACATTAATTATAATCTTATTATGATTGTGAACCACAATCAAATTAATTGATATCATGGTTCCCAATCTAATATTTAGAGTTTGTTTAGGATTATAGTAGTGGTAGCGGTTTAAAATATTTTTCCACCTAAAAGTACATAAAAATAAAGTTTTTTTATTTTTTAAAAATATTTTTAATATCAACATATTAAAACGATTTAAAAAATATAAAAAAATTATTTTAAACAAAAAAAAATTTCAAAACTTTTTGAAACACAATTTGCACCGCGTTTATAAACACACCCCTAATCAAATTATCATATTTCTAAACCACATCCTAAAACTAAAAATGTTTATTTAACCAAAACTTTTTACTCCTGTCCATTTATTTGCATTTTATATGCTAATGGCCCGATTTATCCCTGATAGTTTGCACCCCGATAGAGGCTTAACTGGAGTTGAAACAAAATCATAGAAAATAGCCAGTGGTTCAAAATAAAAATAAAATAAAATAAGGAGAATATTCGCATTCAACTGATAACTATATGCAGGCGGCCGAACTGGGTATATTCATGAAGTTTATATCACTGGATGATATGCTCAAGTTCTGCGTGTCTTGTTTCTTCCTCGGAGAATTGTGCATCGAAGAATGAGCTCATGCATTTCTAATATAACCCCATTTTCTTTCTCCTTTATGTTCACAAAATTCTAGCCCTGATTTTCTTCCTTTTAGCTTATTATACTGTCCCCAATTGAAGGGGAGAAGGGAATAAAAGAAATTCATGAGAAGTAAAAGGAAAATAAATCTGGTCAAATAATGGAGAGAACATAGATTCAACCAAATAACATCATTTTTTTATATAACTAATGTACAGCTTAATGTTGAAGGTTGACGTAAAACACAATATTATATCGAAGAGGACAGGAAAACCAGAGGCTACTCGATAAGGACAGTAGCAAGAGTTCAACTCTGCAATTACCATGAGCAACAACTACTGGTTGTAACATCCTCTGGAGGCTTCTGTATAAAGATGTTCTTTTTCACACCACTAGAGCCTTCAGCCAACAGACTAGGCGTTTCCAAAATCTGCATATCAACACAAAACCATCATCACCTTTCATGATTAGCATCACGATGGAAGAAAATGCATGCACTGTGCTAAAATATGAAAACACAGGTTGTTTTACCACCCGAAGTTCTACACATAAGTTCCATTTTGAAAGCATGAAATTCTGCCTTCCAATGCTAAGCAAAGCGTGATGGAAAACTCAAAACTTTAAAGCATCATTTTAAAAGAATTAGACAATAATCTATATAAATTTGTACCAGAAGAAAATGGATCAAATTCACTCAAATGCAACAAACATGTTTCGTAGATTCTCAATTGAAACAGATAAAAAGTACTTCAAAGTTAAATTAGTAGCAACTGATTGATCAGAAACGGGAATACACGGGGCAGCAAATGTAATATTCGAAGTTTCAAATTAAGAAAAGATACAGAACAAACCTAAACTTGTCCCAACAAAAGTAAGTGCTTTAACGGATTACAAAACAAAGAACTACGGTGCTAGAATTTCATCTACCTTTAAAACAAGTTCCTCAAAGCATTGCTCCACATTGACTCTAGTTTTTGCACTGCATTCAAGGAAGAGGCATCCATATTCCCTAGCAAAGTCAATACCCTCTTTTTTGGTGACAACCCTTTCGCTCTCCTGTAAAATAAAGAAAATGGATTAAATGGTGGTAAAAACATTGATGTGTAAAAACCTTTTGATATGCTACCTATAAAAAAGACACGTGCTTGATGTTGTTGTATCTAAGAAGCCTTTGACAAATTATAAGATAAATTCAAAACCATACATATAGATGCATGCACGGACAAATGATTATTAAATCTATAAATGTGTGTTGTGTGTGTATGTGAACACTTGAAATGATATTGAAACAGTGAAAAGGCTGTGTAAATCCATCCTCATCTAGAAAGAGAAAAGAAAAGAAAAGGGCAAATTCTTATCACGCCCTCCCTCCATAGTACAAATAATTTGCAGTGCAATTTTATACATACCTTATCGACCTTGTTTCCAACAAGCATCTTGATGCAATCCTGATTTGTTGAGTACAAATCAATTTCCTTTGCCCATATTTCAGATAGATTTGTAAATGTTTCTCGTCGTGTTACATCATACACTGTACTAATTCCAAAGACAACAGCATTAAGCAAGAGGAGCGAGATAAGAACAACTGAAACCGAAGCAACAATCTGTCCCTTCTAACAATTTGTGGATAGTTCTTTCACAACTATAAGTAAATTATTTATAATCAGTCCCCAAGTCAATGTGATGAATAGATCCAATTACATGGAGAGAATATCAACCATACATTACAGTAGAGTGAAATATCAGCTTTTCCCGGATAAGCTTCAAAGAACATTTAAGGGTTGGGCAAGAAAACAAGACAAAACACGAGGGATAAACAAGATGAAAACACATACCCATAATTATCCCTTGAGCTCCTCTGTAATAAGAACTAGTTAGTGTTCGAAACCTCTCTTGTCCAGCTGCAATGTGAAAAAATAGAAAAATAACCCTTTATCAACCCAATCAACCAAGCAAAACTAAAGCATTCCCTTCTAACCAAAGGAACTGTTATTCCCTGATCAGAAATTCCTCCAGACCACGATGCATCGACCAATCACGGCCAATCTCTCTATTCTAATGACAACATTATGTAAAAACAAATTCTAATTTAATTGAACATTTAAGTAAAGAAACCATTAACAGACAGACAGTTACCTGTGTCCCAGATAGCAAGCTTCAACTTTTTCCCACCTATGGTAACATGCTTTACTTTAAAATCCACACCTGCAAAATTTACGGAAAAAAATAAATAAATCTTAGAGCTACACTAAAACTAATTTTACAAACAATTGGTCTACATTCCAAAATCCAAAAATATAACATCGATACAAAGACAAGTCTCTGCAGATATAAAAGCAAGGGAGGTTGCCCATTAACTCTGCACATACTCGAAACATAAAAACAATATAAAACAATACTCAAATTAATGAAAGAAAGAAAAATATAAGCTGACCAATGGTTGGAGAAAGATCCTCAAAATTCTTGGACGTGAAACTCAAAAGCAGAGTACTCTTTCCCACACCAGAATCCCCAATTAACAACAACTTGAACAAGTACTCAAATTCCTGTTGACTCGTCGACGGTACTTCCATTATTCTACAATCCAATCCCCAGATAACATAAGCGAAAAGAAAAACATCAATGCATAACGTCAAATGAACATTAACAAAATAATTAGACGAAAACATTTGTGTGTATTTTATAGAATAGACAGAGAGTCGGTACCTGGGAATTGGTGAGGAGAGAAGGTTAGGGTTAGATCTAAGGTGGTTGTTTTATTATAAAAGAGAGAGAAAGAAAGAAAGAAAGGGGAAGGTTGCAGAGAGGCAAAGAAAGCTCTAAAGTCTTCTTCTTCTTCTTCTTTTTTCTTTTATTATTCAAGTTGTGTGTTGTAATGGCTATTTCCCCCTTTTTTTAACACCGATTGCTTGCTTACTCTTGCAAGTCAAGGGTAGTGTTTTTTATGGTGCTACCAGGAATATGTTCTTACGTTGTACTTACATTTTATAGCCGTTCGATAGATACGATCGTCTTTACGAAGGCATATCTGATTTCTCGAGCCGCTAACCTTCCTTTTCTTCTCTTTTCTCTTACTGCTATTAATAATAAAAAAATTAATTATGTAACCAGTAAGTAGCCTGAGAAATAAAAACCCATGATTATAATTTTGATCCTGCCATATCTGACGTGGGTTTGATTCTCTTGGTTCTGGAATCCACCATGCTCAGTTTTCATGGGGGTATTGTAGGAGGTGATGTTTTAAAAATATTTTTTATTTTAAAATATAGTAAAATGAAGTGTTTTTAGTTTTTTACGACTGCATGACTCAGCTGAAAACGCTAATTTCAACTTATTTTGTCTATTATTTCAGAATCAGTAGCTCTTGTTTTCAGAATGGTTTAACTTCAATGGTATTTTTCATATGATATATTTATTATTTTTATTTTGTATCGGTTTAAAGGTCTTTCCCCCCCTTTTAGAACAATAAAATACTCTCACTACCCGTGAAAACGAAATATCAGATAATTACTTTCTAGGGTTTTTTTTTAGATTTCATATTTTTAGCACAATCAATTTACTAAAATAACCTTTGTTTTAAAATTAATTGAAGTTTTTTTATGGGGCACTTTTGTATTTTGTATAAGAAGGATTTTTTGTTGTAATAAGGCTGGTTAAGAGGTAAATTAGTCTTTTATAATTTTAGAATTTTTTTAATAATATCAATTTACGTGTATCTTGACTAATTTTATAAGTCCTGAGATTAACGATTATATAACCATCCAATGATTCTAAAATTTATAAAACTCAAACCAATAATTTTTAAAAAATAAATTTAAAACCTCACCATTAAAAATTTTTTTCACAGTGCAAAAGTCCTCTTTCTCACGAAACGGTTCGTCCTGGTCTTGATGAATGAGTTATTAGCGGAACTGTTTTTTTCTCTGTTCTCTATCCTCCCTCGAGATTCACTAATTGGCTGAGTTGATTACATGCATGGGTAGGCTAGCTAACAAAAAGGCCGTTGATTGGCTCAGTTGTTTTGAATTTTACCTGTTACTAATTAATTGAATTGCTTTTACCTTTAATGTTATACTATTATCCCAACGTCATCCTTCCATCCAAATTAGCTAATATATTGAAAGTCGGATAAAGATTAAAATAAAAGGAACAAGGAAAAATTAAATACATATATATATATATATATATTGCAAAAAAAAAAAAATTAATTCATATTAGAAAATAACTAAAATTAAAAAAAGAAATTGTTTCATTATTATATATTTTCAATTTTAAGAAGAATTTAAAACCAAAAACCTATCATTTTTGTCATTAATTTTTACCTTCTTTTTTAATGTTCAAAACACCTTTTTTATTTCATTTTCTTTGTTATAATTTTTTTCCTGCCATTTATTGAAACTCATTAGCTAATCTGACTGAAGTTCGGATGGAAACATCGGAACTGTAAGCAGATAATGTAGATGATAAAATTGGCTGAATATATTGGTAAAGCCAACATTGAAAATGACAGATTGATGATATTTTCGTAGCTAATCCTATCTGCTGGAACTTGGAGTCTTGAGATTAATGTTTTGGATTGGATCATCAAAAATCCCTTCTTGATCGAGCTTGATGCGAGCTGGTCAAATTGATGATTCTTCCAATGTGATGGCTTTTGGTCGGATTGCTCATACTGATCCAATACCCGATTCTTTAAAAAAAGGAGAAGAAGGAAATATATCTAGATAAATAACTGGGAATTTAAGACGCCAGCCATGAGTATATCAAGCATTGATTGTAGGCTAAACTCACCATTTCCACCCCACTGATTCGTCGTCGAGCTCTCCATCGATTGGATTTAATGGGTTAGGAACCAACACAACCGTGGCTGGGAAAAGAAAGAAAAAGCAGTCCAAACAGGGCCAGCCTGCCATAGTCTTGTCCAAGAGCTCTCGGTTGCATTTTCTGAGCCCATCTAAGCTTTTCCTTGTTTAACGGATGTGTTGGGAAATTTGTTAAAATATAGTTAATTGGTATATTTGAGGTTAAAAATTTATTGAAATTTAATATTAAATACATATTGTTTAACATAGGACATTAAGATGATTTAAATAAATTGTGGATAAATAAAAAATTAATTTTAAATAATTATTGATTGACATGTTTTGATAAGACTCAAAATCTTTTACAGAATTATATTTCGCAATGATTTTTTTTTCAGTGTTTATAAATTGAATAGGTGAAGAGTTAAAATTGATCTTAAAAGTCACTCAAAATTTTTAAAGATGAGAGATCCTAGTCAAAGTAAGTTTTGAGTTTAAACTCACTTGAATGTTGGATTTGGGCTTGATTTTATTATAAAATAATATTTTAAACCATAAAAAAAAAAAAATTTAGATATGAGTCTAATAGTTTTTCACTAAAAAAAATAGATTTATGATCATGTTCAAATTTAATTATCGAGTCATGGTAGCTGATCAAATGTTGAATAGTGAGAATTAATTTTTAACTTTTTAACTTTTAAAATTCACTATAAAAAAAAGAGGTGAATGAAGAGCTTAATATGATTTTTTTTTTTAGATTTTTATGAACTCTTCCTCAACTCATTCTTGGTGTTTTTATTCTCCTTTTTATGTTTTATTTTTCTTTATAAAAATCCAAAGTTTAAATTCATTTTATTAAAAGATGATTCACTGTTTCAAAAACCTTAGTTTGAAAGTGCATCTAGATCAAAGTGATGTTAGTGAAATCTTGAGAGGCATAGTATAAATATTCTAAGTGCACAAGTAATGAATAATAAAACATTAAAAATAAATGATTTATTATCGATAACAACAAAATATTCATTATTTTAAAGTGTTTCATCAATCAAGTACTTTTTTTTTTATTTTAATTTAAACATAGTTAATTTTATTATTAGTATGTATAATAAGACTTTGTTTTCATATCAATTACAAGTTTAAATATATGTTTAGTATGCATGTATTTTTTTTATATATATTTGTGTTGAAAACATGCATGTTTCTCTTGAATTTTATTCTTGCATATGTATGAATTTAAAATTATAAGCATTCTAAGATTTTTTTTAATATTTTTTAATAATTTATATATTCATATTGTGATAAATTAAATATCATTATGCACCGATATAATATATTTACAACATGGAATAACGAGATGGTGATCCAGAAGCTATATGGTGGGATTTTGTTGAAACAGTGGGATTTATTGCTTGGAAGTTTCAGAGCAGAGCCCACTTGTAATTTCAATTTTCTCCGCTCTACGAGGCCTTTTGGTCAAACACATAAAGCTGAGGAGGACTTTTAATTTTCTTACGGCAATTAATCGATAAAGATATTGATTGAGAGAAGAAAAGTAGTAATTTTTTAGAATTACAGATGACACTGATTCAACAAATTAGAATTACAGACGACACTGATTTATGAAAACCATCAACAACTTAGAATTACAGATGACACTGATTTATGAAAACCATGTCATATTTTGATACAATATCAAAGTATTATTACTCTACCTCGTGCAAATTCAAACATAAGATTGCTCTAACTGGACATCCTTGAAATTCAATGGCGCATACTCTTCATGATAAACATCAAGGTGATCCGACAGAGCTGACTTTTCAATATTTTCATGGTGGTTCGATTTGCAAACAAAATAGATCACTGTTTGGATAACAAGTCCAAACAAAAACAAACCAAGAAACATCAACAAGCAAACTACCCCATATAATACTCTTGTCGCCGTGTTCATCGATACCCCTTGAACAACTAGATTCTGGAATGCCATGTGAATTACTGCAGAAGATAAATTCAGCATGAAA
Organism: Populus alba; assembly: GCF_005239225.2. Taxonomy (NCBI): domain Eukaryota; kingdom Viridiplantae; phylum Streptophyta; class Magnoliopsida; order Malpighiales; family Salicaceae; genus Populus; species Populus alba. Next base: position 13,024,020 of record NC_133297.1, on the reverse strand, counting down.
AATATAATTATAGCAGTCCACATCTTACCTTTGATTAGGGCCCTGCTCTTGGTCATGGCTTTAAACCCACAAGCCTCCTCCAACACAGACACGGCGTTAGCCAATTGCCAAACTATGGTCATATACACAATCCCCATGAAGAACAGAACCAACAGAACGATCCCAAACGAATAGAAGACTTTGAGATTGGTAAATCCGATAAAAACAAAACTTGCAATGATCAACACTAACGAAGAAACCAGGATAGCAACCACACTGTATGCGAAAAAAGCTACAAAGATAGACATAAAGGTGACCATCAGCCTCTTCCAAACCTTGGGGACAACACTCATAACCTTCTTGAAACTCACTTCTCGGCCAGTATAGATACTAGCTATGGTGTAAACAACAGCCGCGGTTGAAAGAAGAGAGAAAATAACACTAAGGATGAGATATGCAACTTTGAAGAGCCAAAAATAGGCTACTTCCGAGGAGATATGATCGGATAGTTTATTGTATCTCTTCGTGCCAGCTTCTGTTCCAAGTAACTCTACTTGGTTATTGATAATCTTTCCAGAGAGGACATTGGATACCTCGATTTGAGCTAGGGAGATGAGCGATAGGGGAAGAATCAAGGCAAGAGTTATCTGACTGAAGATCTTTCTCCATGAGAAGATAATCTTGCAGGCTTCTTTGTATATGCCAAAGACCCCAAGAAATTGCATCTCTTCTTGTTCTCTCTCCATGACTATTGTCTCCAGTGAATTTTTGGCGCAGGGTGAAGAAATGGAGGGAGGAAATGACGAGGGAGAAGTGTGAAGATTGTGTTTTGGTGAAACAAATGTGTATATATGCAAGGGCGGAGTCACTATGGATTATTAAATAATATATAAAATTTTTCAAAAATTAATTATTAACTTATGTATATGAATTTTTAAAGTTAACAGTAAAATTTTAATTCAAATACACTATCTAAAATATTAAAAAATAAATTTAAAAATATATAAAATTAAAGTGAAGGTAAAAATAAACTCATTATTAAAGTTACATCCTTCGATGTTTTTATGAAATATAATTCATTTATAATCGAATTTGAATCGATATTGTAACAACCCTTCAATCGGATAAAATAACAATTTATGTCAACCTAATTAAAATTTTCTCCTTTTCTCAATTTTTTCTTCACTTGATTCTTTTTTAGATTAGTGTTTTATAAGTTAGACTTTATAAATTTACAAGGTTATTCTTTCATTTTTTTTTATTTTTTTTCCTTAGATTTTTTTTATATATATTTTTCTCTTACTTTTCTCTCTTTCTCTCTCTCCTTTTTTGTTTTCTTTCTTTGCCTATTATGCTTCTGTCCAGTCAAGCAACATATAAAAGGAAGGAAGAGTTGATTTGTTTTATTTTTTAATGATAGATAACTATTTTATTCTTAATGAGTTATTTTGCTTTTATTTGATGGTTTTTTTTTGTTAACACTATCAAGCTCCGCTCTTCCTAAAATTTTAACTCGATATATTTTAAGATCCCTCGTAAAACTTCAGTTCAATTTGATTGTCGGATTGAAAATTATGCCTAATAACGTAAAACTGGTTAAATTGTGTTTTTGTTATCAAATTTCTGAATTTCTTTCAAAAATTCAAAAATTTTAACCCAAATTAAAGCATCATATTAAAAAGCTCCAAATTTTTAAATTTTTTTAATAATTTAATCAATAATTAAAAATACGTATATATTTTTAATAAAATTTTAACCTCAACTATAGCCCTTCCATGCCTTTACCATGCCCCCGCTGTTGTATATATGTGTGTATATATTTTTCGGCGGTAAGAAAAGCCAATGCTATATATATATATATATATATAATAGCTCGCGTGACTTTTCAGCGGTGAGAAACTACCCTGCTGCTACTAATTCTTCGTCTCTTTAATACCAAGCCAATGCTTGACTTTTCAGCGGTGAGAAACTACCCTGTTGCTACTAATTCTTCTTCCGATTAATACCAAGTCAATGCCAATGCTATATATATATATATATATAGCATTGACTTTCTTACCGCTGAAAAGTCTATACATATATATATAGCATTGACTTTTCTTACCGCTGAAAAGTCTATACATATATATATAGCATTGACATATATATATATATAAAATAAAATAGCTCGCGTGACTTTTCAGCGGTAAGACACGAACCTGTTGCTACCAATTCTTCTTCCGATCAATACCAAGTCAATGCCAACGCTATATATATATAGAAAAGACGTACAATGGAAAAACTACTATATTATTAAAAAACAAAATTAAAAGAGATGAAGAAAATATTGTTAGCCCAGATATAATTTACCAGACGGGAACAATGTTTTCTCTTTCTTAGCCTTTTTTTTAAAAAAATCTTTATAATGTGTTTAAAGGCTAGATAATCTTTGTCCTTAGATAATTTTGGTGTTCTAAAATTAACCGGCGGAAAGAACAAGTATTTTGTGTTTGGATTTTCAATATTATTGTATAGTAAAAAGATATTTGTGTCCGATAATTTTATTTTTAAGTTAAAGAGTATTTATTTATTTTTGTTGTTGTTTTAATTAATTGGTTGGGTGGAGTCACTTGAGTGTTTTAATAATTAAATAAGAATTAAAAAAAGTGACATGTATTGTGCAAGCGTTAATTGCTTTGCTATCTTTGAACAATACATGTGATTGATTCTAATGGTTAAAAAAACCATTTCAGAATTATCTTGGTCTTATGACTCGGATTACAAGTTTTTGCGGGTTAGTTGTGTAGACTCGGGTTTTCTTTCTTGGTTTTTACATTTATTTTTTCTCAACTTTATCTTTTGATATTTGTTTAGTTGAGAATTATGCTTCATAATCATAATTAATTTTTTTTTTCTATGAGGTTATTATGATTTAATGACCTGGGTTTGATAGGTTAACCCGTATTGACTCATGTTATTGTTTTTTTCTTTTTTTATTTAATTTTATTTTCAATTTAATCCTTCAATACTGGGTTGATTGAGAATTGAGATTCATAATTTATTTTTATTTGTTTTCTATATGATTATCACAGTCTTATAATCTGAGTAACATGTTAAGTTGGTTGACTTGATTTTTTTTTTTTGTTTTTTTAAGTTGATTTTTTTTTAATTTTATCTTTCAATATTAGATTGAATGAGAATTAGACTTTATAATTTATTTTAATTTGAATTCTATGAGGTTATCTTATTCTTATGAATCAGATCGCGAGTTTGTTTTTGTTGACTTTGATGATTTTTATGTTTTTTTTAAAAAAATCATTATTCAAAACTGGGTTGATAGTGAACTGAGCTTCATAATTTATTTTTTATTTCATTTTCATGATCCAAGTTTGGAAGGATAACCTAAGTCAACTCAACTTATGTTTTTAGTTAAATTTTGTTTTAAATTTCATCATATAACATTGAGTTTTGAGTTGCATTTTTTTTTTATTTGTTTTTTATAGGGTTATTAAGGTCTCATGACCTAAATAACAGATTTGACAAATTAACTTGAGTTGATCCGAGTCGATTTAATATGTTATCGTTTCAATACTTAAAAAAAAATATATGATTGAGTTTTTTTTAATTAAATTATATTTTTATCGTTCATCTAATTTTCTTTGAACCTACTAAGTCAATTAGTTCATATCAAATCAATCTTATATAGTTTTAAATTGTTTTCTACTAAAAACACATCAACAACATCTAAATATTTTATATATATAAAAAAAATTAATTCATCCTTGAAAATTATCTAGTTAATAGTATTCTTAGTCAAGTAGACATCATTGAAGCTTTATTTTTTAGCATCTTAGGATATGATAACCACAAATAAGTAGTGGACTAAATTATTCTTTATCGACTTTTTTGAAAAATAAAATAAAATAAAAACAATTATTACATATAGCAACCACCGTGATCGGTAGTGTTTTATTCAGAAATTGCTTGCAGGTCTCATCTCTGGCTTAAAGTGGCTTTATTAGAATGAATCTTGGTTTTAACTTGAGGTTTATTTTCATTTTCTTATTCTTGTATTATTTTATATTTTGATTAATTTTTTTTTTGTATTAACAAGATGTTTTTAAAATAAAAAAATAAGGTCAATTAAAATAAATACTCAAGAAAATTTAAATTATTTTAATTTAACAGAAAAATATATTTTCAATCAAACCCCTTGCCTTATTCATGTAATTCTTTTTTATTCTAAAAGAACATGATTTTTTATAATAAATATTTCTTTGTCAATAAAAACTTGAAAAAGTAATTTAAAAAAAAAAACCAAAAAAAAACATGACTTGATAATTATTACACAATTATAGAAAAAAAAATTAATCTAAAAAAATCATGTAAAGAATTATAATAATAAAAATAAAAATTTATTCTCATTGAATATTCATAAGTAAAGTTTTTTTTAAAAAAAATTATATGAGGTTCGTATATAATAATTTACAAAGTAATTTTTAGTATTACCATAAAAAACTATAATCTTATTTAAAAAAATGGAATAGCTTTTTAAATATTATTTTAATAATTTTATTTATAGTGAGTTTTATTCTAAACTAAAAAAATTGAATGAAGAAACCAAGTGCCTGGGTCTAGAAGGATGGACCCACAAGCTTAGCCCCCCTCAAAAAAGAAAAAAGAAATGTCAAACACACCTGGATTTGAAAGGTCAGGCCTTGCAAATGACACGTTGTCCGTTAAAGGTATTTTTCTTTAGAATAAGATAAGGGCAAATGATGTGTCGTCAATTGTTGTAGTTTCCCGCCATCTTCAATGCCAAAAAATATGACATTTTTAGACCTTAAAACCCTATTTTTTAAAAACCTTTTTATGGAATAAAAAAACCGAAAAAAACATCTCAAAAACCTTACTAAATTTATTTTCAACCCCAAAACACCCTATAATCGATCTAAAAATTCAAAATTAAATCAAATAAAAAAAAAACTTCATAGGTCCTGATTTATTTTTTTTCTTTTACAAGCTTAAAAATCCAAACTTCCTTTATGAAACTATCCTTTCTAAGATGAATTCATTGACATCAATATGTGTCTTTTTTATAATTGAAATATGATTATTTAGGTTTTTTCTCTCATCTCTCAATATATATCTAGGGATTAATGTGAAAAAACAAAGTTTAGAATTGAAATATAAAAAACATAAAACAATAGGGACCAGATATGCAAAAAATAAAACCTTAAGGACTTGAGAGTGAAGTTTTCCATGCATTTTAACAATAAAAATGAAAAAAAAAATCTTTTTAAAACTTTGTTGTTTTTTAAATTTAATTTTGAAACTATAAATCTAAAATTTTATTTCATAATATTGATTTTACATTTAATACCAACATAATCTCAAATACTCCATTTACACAGTATCATGCAAGAAAAAAAAAAACAAATCTCAATATATAAAACAAAGTCAATAAAAAATAAAATATCAAACAAACAAGGTTCGATGACCGCAATAAAAAGAATAACAGCTTGAACAATATCGTCCATGATAAAAGTAGAGAGAATAAGCAATCATGCACAATGTTTTTTCATTTCATTTTAGTATATTATATAATTATAATTTATTATCTATATATTATAGTAAAAATAAATAATTAGTTCTTTAAATTTTAGAAAATATTATTCAATTCATAGGTTTTTATTAAAAAAAAAAAAAGAAGCTAAACCCCTTAGAGAAAACATTGGAGCTTTGCACTAAAAAAATTGTTAATTTGAACAATGTAATAACAACTTTACCCCTCCACCTAAAAAACTTAACATTGACCATTGAGGGTATTAAAGTCATTTTATATGGCCTATTTGTCGGTACCAAATTAAGCGGGGATAGATAAGTATTTTCTCATATTAGTTGTATAGTGAAGTGACTAAAATATCTTTGAAAGTAAAAAAAATTAAACATGTCGTGATAAGGGTATTTTTATATTTTTACAATGGTTTTTTAGTTATTATAATGTCAGTTAGGGGGGAGATTGGTATTTTTCCAAGAATTAAAAATAATAAACAAGTAAAATGCATGGTGAAATGACCAAAATACCTTTAAGATTAAAAAAATTAAACATGGAGTCAAGGTGCGTTTCTGACTTTCCACAATGATTTTTTTCATTAATTAAGTCATCTTAGGAGCAATTTCATATATAAAAAGGCTAGTGTGAGTATACGATACTATGAGATGCGTGGGAGGTGCCCTCACACCTTGGGTTGCAGATGTGGCACCTCCCGATGTCAAGAAATGCTTTTTCGCCATATTGTTAGGTGCATCACCATATCCTCTTCCATTTAAAGCGGCTTGTGTTGATGTAGGTGGTTTAGTTTGTTGTTGATAGACCTTTCTTGTTTTTTTATTTTTTTATTTTTCCTCTCCAAAAAATTACAGTTTGACTCTCGTTATTGTTGATATTTCAACTTTGATTTTTATTTTTTTGATTTTTAGGTTTTGTTCTTGACCCTTTTATAGAAATTTTATTTGTTTTCAATTTCATCCTTCCATTTAAATTTACAAATATTATATTTTTCAAATAATTTTTATTCTTTTGATTTTTTTTTTGACCCTTTTTATAAAAGTTTTATTTATTTTTATTATCATCATTCAATCTAAATTAATGATATTATGTTATTCAATTTACGTTATAACTTTGATGCATGTGTAATAATTTATATTCTCTTGGGCATAAAAAAAATTAACAAAAATTGTATAATTATTTATAAAATTACTTTTATATTTCATTTAATGACTAAACATCCATTGCATTGCAGTGATAAAATTACCATTAAATTAAAAAAAGAAGAAAAAATCCTTGAACCCATTTCTCCTCTATCCTAGCCACCCATTTCTAGAAGCGGAACTGTCTTGAACACAATACAATCTCAAATCAGTATTTTTTTTTTTTTTTTTTTTTTAAAAAACGAAAGGAACAAGGCAGGCCCATAAGGCCATAATATCTAGCAGCCCACATTTCTGTTTAAATCTTTAACACTGGCGATGGCGCCTCCACCTTAAACAAGGTTCGACAGCACTCGAGATTTTTCCAGGGCAACAAACATCCAGGTTTATTTCCAGTCCCATCATCACTCTAGAAAACGCTAGCCTCACATGAACACACGTAGCACAATCTATTAATACAGGGTTAAATTAAGAGAAAGATAACCTTAAGCCAAAGGTTCAAGCAGCATTAATAGCAATCTTCATCCCAGATTCACAGTGTCCTGCAACATTGCAAATGAAGAAGTTTTGTCCCTTTGGTAATTTTATCTGATCTTTTCCTGATTTATAAACTTTTGCACCCGCTGGAGTGATGCAACTGCTGTACCCTCCTCTGTTCACGGCCACCACATTGTGGATTGTTGGATCATAAGTGAATACTGAAAAATCTCACCAGAGAATGTACATAAAACAGCCTTGTTATTTAGCTTGATCACCTCTTGAACATGATACATAGCAAATGCACAGGTTCTGTTTCTTGATTCCCTTAATTTACCAGTTCTCAACAAATTTTCGTCCATCAATATTCTTTTTCATGTGTCTCTGTCTATTAACATTATTAACAACTACTACGTGGCATTTTCCAGTTTTCTTTATGACCATTTCCTGCATGACTTTAACCAGTAGAAAAAGAATGTGTCGGAACTTACCTAGGGTGTCACCAGCTTTAAAGCGCTTGCCTTTCGGCCAACTATCCATATTAAGGGTCCAACCACCAGAGCCACCCACCATGTAAGTTGCTGCGTGAACGTGCCCGGTGAGAACCATTAAGCACAGGAGTGCAGCCACAGTAACCATCACTAGATCTGCACTGCCCCTTCCCTGAACCATGTTTAACTATTGCTTGTAAAAAAGAAAGCTGAAGTTTTGAGTGAGAAGATTGATGTGAGGATACAAAGCAAGAAAAAACATAGCCTTTTATAAGAGATTTACTGAAATAAAGAATTTGAGGGGTCCTATATGTTTTTGAAAAATGGCAAAACATGAAGACAAAACGGGGACTACAAAATATCTGCATTGATTAAAGGTGACGCCAACAACTCCATTATAGGCACTAACTTGGGCTTTCAGTGCTGAGGATATGATAACCTGCCATTAAAGAACATGAAGCTGGGTGGACTATAAAGGGTGTCCTTTGGACTGTATAAGGACACTTGATTACATAGCATGAGCAGCTACAAGTAGAAAAAGTTTTCGCCACTGAAATGGTAGCGTGGTGGTTGCACTAAATAAAAAGGTGACAAAAACAATTTCACGGGTGATCAGTTGGCCACCCGTGAACAGGGAACGGACCTGTGTAATCCACTTATATTTAAGGTTTCTTTGCCGTGAAGGACGTAGGGAATGGATTTTTTCTCTTTTTACAATGATCACACAGTAAAGGTTTTGGCATTATGAACAGTTTAATGCCAGTTTTGCTTTTTTTTTTTTTTTCATTTTAATCCATAAAATTTTTAAGGATTTTTTTTTTAAAATTTCAAACTTAGTTTTTTTTTTTTTTTAAATTTTATTTTTCAATATTGAATTTATTAGGTATTGAATTTCATAATTTGTTTTGATTTATTTTTTATGGAGTTATCTCGTTTTGATGACCTGAGACCCGAGTTTTGCAGGTTAATCGTGTTGACTTATGCCATTTTTTTTTGTTTTTTAATAATTTTTTCACAGCTTTATCCTTCAACATTGAGTTCAGAATTGAGCTTCATATTATTTTTTATTTGCTTTCAATAGGGTTATCTTGGTCTCATAACCCGATTTTCGAGTTTTACAAGTTAGCTGAGTTAACTCAAGTTTTTTTTGTCCTTTTAATTGAATAGTTTTATTTTCTTAATTTTATCCTTTAATATTGGGTTGATTGAGAATTTGAGTTCATAATTTTTTTTTATTTTTCTTTCTATGAAGTTATTTCGGTCTCGTGACCAAAGTTTAGTAGGTTAATTCAAGTTCACTTAGGTCGATTTTTTTATCATTTTTTTTCAATCTAATCCTTAAATATTGGGTTGATTGGTAATTGAGCTTCATATTTTTTTTTACTTACTTTCTGTGGTGTTATCTCGATCTTATGACCTCGGTCACGGGTTAAACCAGTTGATTTGAGGTTTATTTTTGTCCTTTTATGTTGATTTATTTTTCAATTTCATCCTTAATATTAGATTGATTGGGAATTAAGCTTCATAATTTGTTTTGGTTTACGCTCTATGAAGTTATCCCAGTCTTTTGACTTGAGTCATAAGTTTGGCCAGTTGACTTGCTTGGTTTTTTGTGTCATTTTTTTAATTTTATCATTCAACATTAGGTTGTTTGGGAATTGAGGTTTATAATTTGTTTTGATTTGCTTTCTATGAGATTATTCCAGTCTCATGATCCAGGTTTAACAGGTTAACTCAACTTATTTTTTTAGTTGAATTTTGTTTCTGTTTCATCTTTCAATATTGGATTGATTGAGAATGTAGTTTAATAAAAAAAAATAAATAAATTGATTTGCTTTCTATAGGTTATTAAGGTCTCATAACCTAGATAATAGATTTAATAGATTAACTCAAGTTGATCTAATATATTGTCATATTAATATCTTTTTAAAAAAATAGTCTTGATATTTTTTTTAGACATACTGTATCATTATCATTCGAGTTGTTTTTGAATATATCAAGTTAAACATATCATATTAGATCAATTCTCATATAATTTAAGTTCTTTTTAGCTAAAAAAAATACATTTGCAATACTTAAATATTTTTTACATAATTGTTTTTTTGGATTTTACCCGAAGTGTTGTAGTGCAGGCAATGATATAGTGTGTGTATCATCAACACACACATTACTCTTTTACTTTTTATTAAATAATAAATTATACTTGGATAATTGATATTCAAAACTGATAAATAAAATATAAATATCTAAATTTAGCAATGAATAACATATGAACATAATAAATATTAAATCTGTGATACTTATAGCTATTGTTAGAAACATTGCTTGATATATTACACAACCATAATTTCAACAAATGTCAATTAACTAAAATTAAAAGACATAGTAGTTTTAGTGTACATAAACTCACAAAACATTATTTATTGTAATAATTTTTTTTTTGTTTTGTACTTTTTCTTTAAAATTTAAATTTTATTTTATTCTTTAACATTTGAAAGATTGAGCTTCATGATTTGTTTTCTATGTGGTTATTTTAATCTCATGACTCGTGTTACAAGTTAACCTGATTGACTCAAGTTTTTTTTTTTTTTTAATTCATATTTTTTTAATTTTAATCTTCAATTATTAGAAATTAGGTTTTCAAAGTAACAAAAAAAAAAGAGTAAAGTTAACAAAAACATAACTAAATTATTACGAAATTAAATGAGGATTGAGTGTACAAAACATTCATCAGCTGCAGAGATAAATACCAGATAAAATGAAGTACATGGCTGGTTGAAACGTCTAAGGTTGTGTTTGTCAGGCGGGGATTGAGGAAGTGATGGATGAAAGGGGAGGGATGAATTGTTAAGGCTCGGGTGTTTACTTTTTTTAGGAAGAAGGATAAGGACCTTTCCTATTCTTCCTCATTTGTAATTTCCAATCCTAATAATTTGGGCGGAATAACTTTAACCCCTCCCTCCCATGTTAGCCAAACAACTACATAGATGGGTTCACATCCATCCTTTTACCTATCCACCCTTTCATTTTATCATATTCATCCTCCCCCGATCCATTCTCATTGACAAACAGACCCTAGATTTTGATACTTGAAAGTAAATGGAGCAAAAAGAATAAAAATAAAGAAGAGTTGTTCTGCTTCAATGCAGCAGACATCCACTATGGAGCTCACACAAACACATTTACTTATCAAATAGAAAGGAAATATAGGACTAAAATATCCAAATTATGTTCTCTTAAGCTAAAGGATCCGTTATTTGGAGGATACTGAGTTTTTCTATGGTCCACAGAATATTGGAACAGGAAGCATTGCAATAAAAAGACTAAGAAATTAGAAAATCATATGTTGATATATAGTTCAATGTAAATGGCTTTAGATGGAATCATCACTTGCTGTTGGTTGCAAACGAATTAAAGGCCTCAACCTTGAGGACATAATAGCAGTGGTCAAATCACAATGCGGGATACAAAAGGAGAGAAATTTTAGAATAAAATGCTTCTCTAAGTCTGGGAATAACACATATTTTCTCATGTTCCTCTTCCATGGATGTAGAATTTTCAATAAGTTTATGAAGAAAAGTTCAGCCAACACTGGCGTAGGCCAGTAGTAAAGAAATTTGAAAACTGTGGTCAGTGTGACTCGTGAATGAAGACCTTTACCGCTTCCAATCGAAAGCAACATACTAGCATAAAACCAACAGAATGCCACTTTAATGGTGATAAAAATTCGAACATCCTATCAACAGAAGAAGAATGTAAAATAACACAAGATGCATACCTCCATTTATAGATTAGCCCTTGAAATGGCATCTGAGAGACCAGTTTTTGCTGATGTTGCACGTGCATCAGTCCTAGCCACAAGGAAAAAATCAGAATCCCCAGCAGCATCTCTGGCAGATGCTATTTTGGCAGCATGGTCTTCTGCAGGTATAACCTAAAAAGAAGAAGAAAATGAGGAAGCAAAGAAAATGAGAATGTAAAGACAGTAAATCCTTAAAATTTTTGTCCAGAAGGAACAATTACATCAATTTAACAAAGAGATCTACAGAAATGAGACATCTACAGACATCTAGCTTCCTTGCATGCGCTATTCCAATAAAAAAGCTGGTGTCTAAGGAAAAATCAGCAGAATCTCTTATACTACAAGACTAGAAATCGAAATGAATACCTGTTTGCCACGCACATGCCCTGCAATTGAACACATGAAGAAAAATAATCAGAATTGGAGGCAGCTTACTGAAAACACAAGCTTGCGTTTACTTGTGGAAATTTTTCCAGTTTTTCAGAATTTGTTTTCTCCAGTTTTTTAGAAAAATACAGTCAAAACGAACATCAACGAAGGGGTGGTGATTCTAACCACACTTCTTTGGCCATGTTTGATCCTGGAAGAAAAATCAATTTCAATCAGTTGGTGTATAGCCATGAAAGGAAGGAACAACTCCGTGTTGCCATCATCATTTGCAAAAGAAATCTACAGAAGTAGCACCTCTAGAAAGCATCCAGCAACACTAGCTGCAATCAAGTCTTTGACAGTCCTCTGAACATTGAGAGCATTGCCACCACTAGTATCTGAAGTAAGCAGAAACATAGGAGAAATCCCGAGGTTCATATAAAAAGTAATGTGTATTATTAATATAAGACATTCAAGTCGACATTAAGAGATTTAATTAACCAGTTTATGCTTTCAAGTAATGCAAGATGACATAGATGCAAATGTACTTGAAAGCAAGTCTGGTTCCTCTGATTTCTACACCCCGACAGAAAGTTATAGTATTTTCCAGCATGCCATTTACAATTACAATTTACAAGTTAAGGTCGTTGAGAATAAAATAACTTTTTTCTTTTTGATAATCAGCGAAATAGCTTCTTAAATTGTTTTCGATAACAATATATTCACGTTGGCATCAAGCCACAACAAGCTCATATTTTTTTTACAACGTTGAAACATGCTAATTATCTATAATCAGAAATAATAATCACTATACAACAAAATTACATCTTAAAAAAAATAATAATTAAACCCAAATTGAAAAAAAAAAGTTTTTCTTAAAAAAAAACAAAAACTTTACCAGCATCAGCAATGATGGGTATGAGCGGAGCCGGGGCACAAACAGTCCTAGCCGTGGCAGCCATTTCCGGTGGCCTGCAAAAACCAATCCAAGAAATGTTAAAAATCTTATACAAATGCAAGTACTCATCAAGTGAGTAGAGAGAGAAGTGGTGGTCCACGCACGTCAGGAGGCCAAAGTCGGGTTTGCCGAGTAGAGAAGCAGAGAGAGCATAACCCGAAATAAAACCGGTACCGAATCCGGTTTCTCGACATTGACAGCAGAGAGAGCATCATAGCATCTCGGCAGTAACACGATGCCTTCGTCTTCAATCAGACGGTGTATCCTCGTCTTCGTCGTCGTCGTCGTCTTCCTCTGCATTCTCACGGTTGGATACCCAGAGTACTTTAAGTTTTCCTTTGACTTTGAGTTTGACCGTCATGCCGAATGGTTCGGGAGTGCAGTTTCAGCAGCCATTGGCGTCATCGACATTTTAAATTTAGAGAGAGACGATGAACGAATGATTTTGTGTTTTTAGATGCAGAGGCTACAGAGTACAGAGGGATAAATAAGAGTATGTTGGGGTATACGCGCCAGTAAGGCACGTGTGTGGTTGGGTGGATGATTTTTCTGCTTCTTGTTGTTGTCGTTTTGGATAAGGACCTATTGATGCAAAAGGTTTTTTTACACCATAAAAAGAAGGTGCAGACGCATTTTTAACACCATATAAAAACATTAATTATAAAATATAAATTTGTTGAGTATGTTTAATAAAATAAAAAAGGTTATATGTGTAAATAAATGTTAAAAAAATTATTAATACTGATTAAATAGCAAGTTAAAAAATATCTTGCAATAGAAGGACAAAAAAAATATCTCAATATAACTTTTCTTATGAAATGAAGCACATTAACATAAAAAAATAATTTTTTTTTATTGTCAAAATATAAATTATAATCATTCACTTTCTATCTTCTTCCTCATTTTTTTTCTTATTTTTTAATTAAATTTTTGGACTGAAATGTAAACAAAATAAAATTTTTAGATAAATATATAAAAACTTTAATGAACAGGATCAAACATTAAAAAATTCTTTGAGGACCAAACATGAAAAAAAATACCTCTTGAATAGTAAAAAGAAAGATAAATGGGATGCATTTGGTTTTACTATCAAATTTGATGCACGGAATTTAAATTATTTTTAATTAATGAAATCAAATTCTATCTCGCTAATTCAAACATTAACTTCATAATGAAATATATTTTTTTTGACACCTCAAAAACCCAACTAGTGAAAGACAAAAATCAACAGTTGCACTCAATTATTCATCCAAAGTTTTCGCCCTCTCCCCATCTCCATCATCTTGTTTTTCCTGAATTGTTACAATTCTTGGGTCTAAATCCTCGTAGGGTTATATGCCTTTTTCTTCTTAATACATTTGCCTAAATTAATTATAAGATCTAAATTCATTTAATATAAAAGAAAAAGAAAATGAGATAAAAAGAACTGTGTCGGTGAGCTGGTTTGAAAATCACCGACAACAGCTAGGTTTTTTTTAGAGAGAGAGAGATACTTGCGGCTTATATATATATACGAGTCGATTTTTGTGCTTAAAGTGTTACAAATCACTTTTTTTTTTTTTTTCTTGTTTTACAAAAGAGCTTGTAATTGTATATTCAACTATTCATGCATGGGATTCATAACACCTTCGAAGTTCTTCACATACGAGAAATTAATATAGCTGCCATTAATCTAGCTGCAATATCACAGAACATATGACGAAAATGGAAACTACTGATACCAACCTGACATTTTCAATATTTTTGCTAGAATTCTCAAATTATGACCAAAAAGGGGATCGGCAATAATGTCTTTGTTGAGGTTGTTAAGAATCTAAGAGAGTGAAATCATTGCAAGTCTTTGGTTGGATAATATCGTTTATTTGGATTCCTGTCATAATTAACTTAGTTTATATATGTACAAATTACAAGTATCATTAGAGAATCATCATTAATCTTCATGGCATGGATATTTCAGTGATAAATTAGATCATTATGCCACAAGTTTGTGAACTGGATGTGAATGTAATTGATTTTATTTTCTTTGGGGTCTCAACAAACGACGCACTTAGTCTAATTGGCATCACCATTGTCAAAGTATATAAATTGTTTTTCAAAAAAAAATAAATAAATTATATGGAGTAAAGCTCAGATTTATAAATATTAATTTAAGATGATGGGTGAGAGTTCTCCGAGAGGAACGTTTTTCGAATTCCCACTCCCGATTCATCACACAATAACCAAAAATATAGGGGATCGAAAGAGAAAACAGTGAGCCATAGCTAGCTTGGGAGTGTGACAGATAAACCTTAGAAATAGTTTTTTTTTATTAAACAAATGGATGCATCGATAAAAATATGACAAAGTAACCAAAATCAATGCTTATATAAGGATACATAAAAAAAAGGTACTATATGTATGATCTTGGCATCTCTGACCTAGAGAAGATCAAGAATGTCTTGAAATTCACTTGAAGGTCGTCTACATCATACGTTATTACGCTTGAATCTAGTCACACCCCCACAAAAAATTTATAAAGGCACGACATCGGCTGGCGATTTTCGTTGTGTTCTGATGATTTGGTTCTTTGGAGTCGCCACCTAGTATTTGGTCACTAGGAACCCTAACTGGTCTTTCAGAGATTCTAAGGCAAGGGACTGGTTGCGTAAAGGGAAGGTACTAGCACCCCTAATACGCCCTACCTAAGGTAAGCTGCTTGGTGTTTGGTTTGCTCTATAGTCTATGGTGTTGGTGTTTTCTAATCCCGTCAACTCGTAAATCGCAAGGAAAAGAGAATAAAAAGAACGAAGAAAATTTCACAATTCCTAAAAAAAAATTACTTTTCACGGCTCGTAAACCGTGGAGAAAAAAAATTTTAATTTTGAAATATTCTCGATCGCAGCCAAAGCTTCTTTCAAACATGTGCGTTGATTTATTACTCCCGATAATATTTTGGATGTTCGTCCTTTTAAGGATTTCTTCATCCAAACATTAGCGGTGAACAATAACCACAACTTCTCCTCCCAAAATAAGATTTTTATAGTTTTTTGGAATATTGGCCAATACCCTTTGGAGTTTTACAAACGGGTTGTAAAATCCACAAATGCAAGAAAATGATTTTGTGTTTAAGAAATCTATGCGAAAACACATTTTCAAAACTTCCAATATATTTTTTTATATATATAAAAAGAACATTCAAAACATGCTAGTGTATTGGCCGTATGCATGAAAACAAAACATTTTTTTTTTAGTAAACATTTTTTTTTTGACGAAAACCGGGTATTTTAATACCGAATTTGTATCTTGACAATATAAAAATACAAACCGGTATTGACCCAAAATACAATAATAAAATTACACAAAAATCACAAATTTTTTTTGAAGATATTTTTTCAAACGGGCCAGACTCGGCCTAAAAGGAAATTGGGCCAAAAATCAACCCAAAATAAATTAGGGCCCAATTTCTACAGGGCTGGACTCAGCCCAGCCCACACATGGTGTGGGCTGATGTTACAACCCGAAATGAACATGGACTGGTTACTGTGCACCTGCACAGTAACCAGTTAATTAATTAGGTGGTTACTGTGCACCTGCACAGTAACCTGTTAATTAATTAGACCTGCATAGTAACCGAAGAATTAATTAGCTGGTTACTGTGCCCCTGCACAGTAACCATCTAATTAATTTCTTACTTGCAGAACGTGCACAGTGCACGTTCTGCATGCAAGAAGACGAATACGGGATAAAGGGGAAGAGTTACCTGCGACGATGAGCTTGGGTAGAGGAGCTGACAGTGGTGCTGGTGGTGGTTTTTGCTGGCGGTTGCTGACCGGAGGATGGCTGGGATGGTGGCTGGCCTTTCTTCCTTTTTCTCTGTGTTTTTGTTCTACTCTGTTCTCCTCTGCTTCTCCTTTCTTCTTCTGCTTCTCACACTGCTCTTCCCTCTCACGGTGATTCTGCTATTTTTTGGCAGCGTTGATGGTGGTGGTGGTGATGGAGAGGAAGCCGGTGATGCCTCAAGTGGTTATGACGGTGACAGTGGCTGGGAAGCCTAAGGACAACGGTTGTTTCCTTCTTCTTCTTCCCCGTGCAGAGGAGCAGGTGTTGCCTTTTCTTCAATGGTGCTCTCCTCGTTTGAAACTTCACTCTCCTTTTAGTTTAAAAAATATAACTCTCTCCCCTCTGTTCGGTCTCTCCTCTCTCTCCTCTCTTCGGGTTCTTTGTTTTTTTCTTTGAGTTCTTTTTTTCTTTTCTGTCTTCCTCCCCCTTCTTCTCTCTTTCGGTTCTCCATTTATAGAACCAGCGGGCGTGGCTTCACCGTGGAGCCAAGGAGCGGGTCGAGGAGCGGCTGTCCAGGCGGGCCTCCCTCGGCTTCGGCAGCGCGGCGGGTGGTCGGCCAGTGTCTTCTGTCGGTGGCCCACCGGCGTGGGGCCTCGGTCGGTGACAAGAGGGACCTGCAGAAAAATAAATAATGCAAACTTTTCCTTCTTCCCCGCTGTAATGTTCGGGGGAAGAAGAAAGTGAACAGTGCCGTTCAAAACGGCACCGTTCGGTCTCCTTTTTTTTTTTTTTTTTGCATGAAACGGCGTCGTTTTGGATAAAACGCGCCGTTCCATTTTAAAATAAAGGCGCCAGAACATTTCTTGAATCAGTCCTTAATCATCTGTGTTCAATTCAATTTCGTCCCTTCCAATTTCGGTCCGTCCCCATAGTTGGCCGCGTTTTCCACTTTGATCCTTGGCCTCTGATTTATGCAATTTAGCCCTCAATTGATCAATAAACTTCTAATTTCTTCAATTAAGCCCCTGGATCAAATTCAAACAGCCCCCTCTATCTTTGCGCCTTCTCCAAATTGGTCCCTGGTTTCGGATTTTTACAATTAAGTCCCTAATTGGCCATTAAACTTCAATATTTATGCAATTAAGCCCCTGATTTGACCCAATAAATTCCTAAAAAATATATAATTTGGCCTCAGAACTTTAATTTCTTCTAATTAAAGCCCAAATTGACTTAAAAATCAATTTTTTCTTGCGATCAAATCCTTTATAAATTCAAATAAAAATCCAATTAAGTCCATAAACATCCAAATTTGGGCTTCTCCTCAAAATTTAAATTTTCCTTCTCAATAGGGCTCTCATCCTTCAAGAAAATACTGTAAAAAATCCAATCTTTGTATCTTTATACTCCTTGACCAATTTTCTAACCATTTTCTGAGTGCTTCTGCCTTCCGTTATTTTTCTAGCCTCTTTTGGCTATTTATTTTATTTTTCATGGGGACCCAAAAATGGGTTACAACAGATGCCCCCTCTTTATAATACTTACGGAGCATGAATTTTGCGCAGTAAGTGTTATAAAGATAAACCCACAACGGAACTCCCGAAACTGATCTGGTCGAAGCTTAATTGATCTGAAACCTTGTCTTTTGCAACAATCCTCTTTATCCCAAAAACTATGATCCAAATTTAGTCATCTCGAGATCCTTATCCAGCGATCTTCTGAATTCTTACTTTAGTTTGATCAATATGGAAATCCATCCGAGATCCCATCTGGTGATCTCCTTTAACCTGGAACCCTATCTGGCGATTCCTTTACCCATAATCAATACAAAAAATGTGTGTATGGTCTCATTATGATGGGTGACCTGCCCGAGTGGAAAGGGAAAGAGTGGTCTCATTCTTTGGGTGACCTACCCAGGGGAAGAATTGCCTCATTATTATGGGTGACCTACCCAGGTAAAAAAAAAAAAAAATGGAGAATGGTCTCATTCTTATGGGTGACCTACCCAGAAAAAAATATGGTCTCATTGTGATGGGTGACCTACCCAGAAAAAGAAAGAGTGGTCTTATTCTTTGGGTGACCTACCCAGGGGAAGGAATGGCCTCATTCTTATGGGTGACCTACCCAGGGGAAGGAATGGCCTCATTCTTATGGGTGACCTACCCAGATAAAAAAAAAAAATGGAGAAGGGTCTCATTCTTATGGGTGACCTACCCAGATAAAAAAAAGATGAAGAATGGTCTCATTGTATGGGTGACCTACCCAGGAAAATAATGGTCTCATTGTATGGGTGACCTACCCAGGAAAATGATGGTCTCATTGTATGGGTGATCTACCCAAGAAAAATAATGGTCTCATTGTATGGGTGACCTACCCAGAAAAATGCTGGTCTCATTGTATGGGTGACCTTCCCAAGAAAAATGATGGTCTCATTGTATGGGTGACCTACCCAGAAAAATGATGGTCTCATTGTATGGTTGACCTTCCCACGAAAAATGATGGTCTCATTGTATGGGTGACCTACCCAGGAAAAATGATGGTCTCATTGTATGGGTGACCTTCCCAAGAAAAATGATGGTCTCATTGTATGGGTGACCTACCCAGAAAAATGATGGTCTCATTGTATGGGTGACCTACCCAGAAAAATGATGGTCTCATTGTATGGGTGACGAACCCAAGAAAAGTGATGGTCTCATTGTATGGGTGACCTACCCGAGAAAAATGATGGTCTCATTGTATGGGTGACGAACCCGAGAAAAATGATGGTCTCATTGTATGGGTGACCTACCCGAGAAAAATGATGGTCTCATTGTATGGGTGACGAACCCGAGAAAAATGATGGTCTCATTGTATGGGTGACGAACCCGAGAAAAATGATGGTCTCATTGTATGGGTGACCTACCCAGGGGGAAGAATTCTTAGTAAACTCCATGCTTTTTCTAAGAAATGGTTTCAATATGAGGTCCCTTCTGGCGACCTTCCTTGATGAATGTCGAAGTACGAGATCCCTTCTGGCGATCTCAAATAACTTGGAATCCCATCTGGCGATTCCTTTTATACCAAAGCTGAAATTTGAGGTCCCTTCTGGCGACCTCCATTGATGAATATCGAAAACGAGACCCCTTCTGGCGATCTCAAACAACTTGGAATCCCATCTGGCGATTCCTTTTATTCAAAGCTGAAATATGAGGTCCCTTCTGGCGACCTCCATCGAAATACGAGATCCCTTCTGGCGATCTCCTTTAGCCAAACAACTTGGAATCCTATCTGGCGATTCCTTTTATGCCAAAGCTGAAATTTGAGGTCCCTTCTGGCGACCTCCATTGATGAATATCGAAAACGAGACCCCTTTTGGCGATCTCAAACAACTTGGAATCCCATCTGGCGATTCCTTTTATTCAAAGCTGAAATATGAGGTCCCTTCTGGCGACCTTCATCGAAATATGAGATCCCTTCTGGTGATCTCCTTTAGCCAAACAACTTGGAATCCCATCTGGCGATTCCTTTTATACCAAAGCTGAAATTTAAGGTCCCTTCTGGCGACCTCCATTGATGAATATCGAAAACGAGACCCCTTCTGGCGATCTCAAACAACTTGGAATCTCATCTGACGATTCCTTTTATTCAAAGCTGAAATATGAGGTCCCTTCTGGCGACCTCCATCGAAATACGAGATCCCTTCTGTCGATCTCAACAACTTGGAATCCCATTTGGTGATTCCTTTTTACCGAATGCTATCGATGTCGTTCTTCCTGCTGGCAGGGTTTGAAAACCATTATCTTCTCTTCTTGTTGTTCTAGAATCATGATGATTCTTTCTTCGTCCATAATCTTGTTGGAATGCGCTAAGATCTCCTCCTGTAACGATCCAAAAAATATATATGCAATGATTTATGATTAGATGCAATGCATGCATTTATACCTGGTTTTGAAACATAGGTCCCAGCCTCTTCTTCTAGTTCATGAGACTCCCTCTTAACATGAACTTGTTTTTGAAGTCATATGCTGGATTTATCTCTCGTGTTGCCTATCATATTCTTGGAGAAGAAGTCTTTGACTTTCTTCAAGTAGTCCTTTTCTCAAAATGTATGACTTGTATTTGCCTCTCTGTCATGCTTTTGTCAAATGCTTTAGCTTGGTTTTCGTAAAACTTTTCATAAAACATCTCGTCTTGCCCCCAGTGTAGGGGTGCGATCCTAGTCTAGGTTTTTATATAGAGAAGAAATTCATTTCGACTCAAAACAAAACCACCAATAAAAAACTCATTAGAGAGTGAAAGGACAATAAATTGTGTTTTTTTTCAAAAATGCACATTGTTTAGGATTGATAAACTCTATTTTTGTCTTGAAAGAAAATTTACAGGTGATGTATCAATTCATTATGTTATCCAGAGGTGAGGCTGTATTTCAAGGGTAGCTTTTCTTAAGTTTCATATTAAACCATTTTATGATACTTTATTTGTAACCACTAAACCTTGTTTAAAAAGTGCATAATCTCATCATTTATTTAAAGAAAAGGTAGGCTTAAAGACAAACACAAAATCTGGCTGACAATATGAGCTCTGAATGCTCACTAGAGAAAATAAAAGCAAAGACAAAAGCAAATGACAAAAACATGCTAAGGCAAATAAAGTTGTTTTTACATTTTGAAAACTACGAGAAGCTCCTGGGTCCACCCGTTCTGAAACTTCTTCTAGTGTGTGGAAAGTCAACCGAGGCAATGCTTCATCTTCCTTCCCCATTTGCGTTTCCTTATCTTCTCCTTTGATCTCGCCTTCTTCATTATTGACGATTCTTGACCAAGGTTTTCCAACCCTTTATCCCCTATCACTTTTGTCATGTGGCGATGGATTTGAACTGATATTGGGTGTATCTTCAAATGACACCCATCCTATCTTGATGAGCTTCAACAACTTGTTCTTGAAACCATAGCACGTTTCAAGGCAATGCCCGGGAATACCAGCATGGTACTCGCAAGTCAACTCGGGCTTATACCAGATGGGGAATGGTGGCTGTAGTGGTAATGTAGGGATAGGAGCTATTTGTCCAATGCTCAGTAGTTTGGCATATATGTCCTTCAGAGGCATGGGTAATGGCGGTAGTTGTTCTGAAACGTATCTTGGGTTTGGTCTTTGGTGGTTGTTTTGGGTGTTTGACTGGCCATTTGCTCGATTAGGGGAAAAAGGTTTGTTAAAGTTTATGTGGGCCACATGGGAGGTAGGTATTTGTGGGTTATATGAATCCGTTATCTTGTCATTGGATCCACCTTCGAAGTTGTTAACGGGACCCTTCAATTTTCTTCCGAAAAAACCTTTTGTCTCCAATGGCTCAATTATGCGTCCAGCTTTAATCCCTTGCTCTATTCTTTCCGTTATGCGTACAACATCATAGAAATGTTGAGAAGAGCTACCCATTAAATGCTCATAGTAGGGTGCCTTGAATGTATTGGCGAACAAAGCCACCATCTCCGTTTCTATCAAAGGGGGTTGCACATGCATGGCCTCGTCCCTCCATCTTTGCGCATAAGCCCTTACTGATTCTTGGCTTCTCTTTTCCATTGACATAAGGCTCGTTCGATCTGGAGCAATTTCCAAATTGAACTTGTATTGCTTAAGGAAAGCCTCAACTAAATCCTTCCATTTCTTGATCTTGGCATTATCCAGCCTCATGTACCAACTTAGCGCCGACCCCGATAGACTGTCTTGGAAAAAGTAGATCAGTAACTTATCGTCATGAATCACCTCAGCCATCTTATTGCAATAAGATCGAAGGTGAGTGTTTGGGCATTCCAGCCCAGCGTACTTTATAAACTCCGGTATCCTGAAATCTTTTGGTACCGTGATGTTTGGTACCAAGCATATTTCAGACGCTCGCATGGGGTCAAACCAGTCATTTCCCTCGACTGCTCTTAACCTTTCTTCCAAGGCTGATATCTTATCATCGTTCATACATCCGGTGGACCTATTATCGGAAGGCCCATCTGCTGTGACGTGAGCTTGAGGGGGCTGAATGGGAATGGCAGGTGCAAAGTGCTGCTCCATCATTGAATCTGCCCCCAAGTTCTGAGATACCCCCGGGACATGAACTGACTGTGCTCCTATAGGTGGTTGGGTAGACATTCCCTCCCCGTTCTTGGCTCTTAAAAGTTGCTCAAGCAGATTGGTCAATCGAGAAACTTCATTTTTCACAGATTCCAACTCGGTCTGGTAGTGCGACTCTAAGTGAGCTCTTTCTTCGTTTTCCATTCTTGATCTGGATCGGGTTTGGTGGACTCTGGATGTGGGACCTATGTTTCACGATCTGGCGATGCATGCATAGATGTATGAGAAAAAAAATGCATGATTGTGATAAAAATGCTTTATTCATTGGGTATGAATGTATGACTTGCAAAAGATATTATGGAACATACATCCTAAGGATAGGTTCTAGTTCTTCTACGTGAGACATAGGGTAGGTTTACTACTAGGTCTCTAAAAGAGGGTCTCTTGCTGTTCCAGTGATCACCCTCGTAAAGGCGATATGGAGGTCCAGCAGATAGTGGGATGGCACGTGTACCAATCACTATCAGTCTAAACACTCAGCAAAGAGTTGGGGTTTACACAAACTTAAACCTTGACTCAAGTCATAAGGCAAGCTGCTAGTCCCCCACTTAAACTTAGAGTTACATGTGTGTGCCCTCCAAAACATAATAATAATAA
Organism: Populus alba; assembly: GCF_005239225.2. Lineage (NCBI taxonomy): Eukaryota > Viridiplantae > Streptophyta > Magnoliopsida > Malpighiales > Salicaceae > Populus > Populus alba. The sequence goes on along the minus strand of NC_133297.1, from coordinate 13,000,799 downwards.
TAAAGTGATGCATGACTATGGCATGTATGATAGAATGTAAAGATATATGCTAAAGCTTTTAAACAAAACATCATAAGAAAACAAAAACCAATAACATATAACATAAACAAACAAACAAATCAAGCTTAGTCCTAACATCCCCAGTGGAGTCGCCATTCAGTCACACCCCCACAAAAAATTTATAAAGGCACGACATCGGCTGGCGATTTTCGTTGTGTTCTGATGATTTGGTTCTTTGGAGTCGCCACCTAGTATTTGGTCACTAGGAACCCTAACTGGTCTTTCAGAGATTCTAAGGCAAGGGACTGGTTGCGTAAAGGGAAGGTACTAGCACCCCTAATACGCCCTACCTAAGGTAAGCTGCTTGGTGTTTGGTTTGCTCTATAGTCTATGGTGTTGGTGTTTTCTAATCCCGTCAACTCGTAAATCGCAAGGAAAAGAGAATAAAAAGAACGAAGAAAATTTCACAATTCCTAAAAAAAAATTACTTTTCACGGCTCGTAAACCGTGGAGAAAAAAAATTTTAATTTTGAAATATTCTCGATCGCAGCCAAAGCTTCTTTCAAACATGTGCGTTGATTTATTACTCCCGATAATATTTTGGATGTTCGTCCTTTTAAGGATTTCTTCATCCAAACATTAGCGGTGAACAATAACCACAACTTCTCCTCCCAAAATAAGATTTTTATAGTTTTTTGGAATATTGGCCAATACCCTTTGGAGTTTTACAAACGGGTTGTAAAATCCACAAATGCAAGAAAATGATTTTGTGTTTAAGAAATCTATGCGAAAACACATTTTCAAAACTTCCAATATATTTTTTTTATATATATAAAAAGAACATTCAAAACATGCTAGTGTATTGGCCGTATGCATGAAAACAAAACATTTTTTTTTTTAGTAAACATTTTTTTTTGACGAAAACCGGGTATTTTAATACCGAATTTGTATCTTGACAATATAAAAATACAAACCGGTATTGACCCAAAATACAATAATAAAATTACACAAAAATCACAAATTTTTTTGAAGATATTTTTTCAAACGGGCCAGACTCGGCCTAAAAGGAAATTGGGCCAAAAATCAACCCAAAATAAATTAGGGCCCAATTTCTACAGGGCTGGACTCAGCCCAGCCCACACATGGTGTGGGCTGATGTTACAACCCGAAATGAACATGGACTGGTTACTGTGCACCTGCACAGTAACCAGTTAATTAATTAGGTGGTTACTGTGCACCTGCACAGTAACCTGTTAATTAATTAGACCTGCATAGTAACCGAAGAATTAATTAGCTGGTTACTGTGCCCCTGCACAGTAACCATCTAATTAATTTCTTACTTGCAGAACGTGCACAGTGCACGTTCTGCATGCAAGAAGACGAATACGGGATAAAGGGGAAGAGTTACCTGCGACGATGAGCTTGGGTAGAGGAGCTGACAGTGGTGCTGGTGGTGGTTTTGCTGGCGGTTGCTGACCGGAGGATGGCTGGGATGGTGGCTGGCCTTTCTTCCTTTTTCTCTGTGTTTTTGTTCTACTCTGTTCTCCTCTGCTTCTCCTTTCTTCTTCTGCTTCTCACACTGCTCTTCCCTCTCACGGTGATTCTGCTATTTTTTGGCAGCGTTGATGGTGGTGGTGGTGATGGAGAGGAAGCCGGTGATGCCTCAAGTGGTTATGACGGTGACAGTGGCTGGGAAGCCTAAGGACAACGGTTGTTTCCTTCTTCTTCTTCCCCGTGCAGAGGAGCAGGTGTTGCCTTTTCTTCAATGGTGCTCTCCTCGTTTGAAACTTCACTCTCCTTTTAGTTTAAAAAATATAACTCTCTCCCCTCTGTTCGGTCTCTCCTCTCTCTCCTCTCTTCGGGTTCTTTGTTTTTTCTTTGAGTTCTTTTTTTCTTTTCTGTCTTCCTCCCCCTTCTTCTCTCTTTCGGTTCTCCATTTATAGAACCAGCGGGCGTGGCTTCACCGTGGAGCCAAGGAGCGGGTCGAGGAGCGGCTGTCCAGGCGGGCCTCCCTCGGCTTCGGCAGCGCGGCGGGTGGTCGGCCAGTGTCTTCTGTCGGTGGCCCACCGGCGTGGGGCCTCGGTCGGTGACAAGAGGGACCTGCAGAAAAATAAAATAATGCAAACTTTTCCTTCTTCCCCGCTGTAATGTTCGGGGGGAAGAAGAAAGTGAACAGTGCCGTTCAAAACGGCACCGTTCGGTCTCCTTTTTTTTTTTTTTTTTGCATGAAACGGCGTCGTTTTGGATAAAACGCGCCGTTCCATTTTAAAATAAAGGCGCCAGAACATTTCTTGAATCAGTCCTTAATCATCTGTGTTCAATTCAATTTCGTCCCTTCCAATTTTCGGTCCGTCCCCATAGTTGGCCGCGTTTTCCACTTTGATCCTTGGCCTCTGATTTATGCAATTTAGCCCTCAATTGATCAATAAACTTCTAATTTCTTCAATTAAGCCCCTGGATCAAATTCAAACAGCCCCCTCTATCTTTGCGCCTTCTCCAAATTGGTCCCTGGTTTCGGATTTTTACAATTAAGTCCCTAATTGGCCATTAAACTTCAATATTTATGCAATTAAGCCCCTGATTTGACCCAATAAATTCCTAAAAAATATATAATTTGGCCTCAGAACTTTAATTTCTTCTAATTAAAGCCCAAATTGACTTAAAAATCAATTTTTTCTTGCGATCAAATCCTTTATAAATTCAAATAAAAATCCAATTAAGTCCATAAACATCCAAATTTGGGCTTCTCCTCAAAATTTAAATTTTCCTTCTCAATAGGGCTCTCATCCTTCAAGAAATACTGTAAAAAATCCAATCTTTGTATCTTTATACTCCTTGACCAATTTTTCTAACCATTTTCTGAGTGCTTCTGCCTTCCGTTATTTTTCTAGCCTCTTTTGGCTATTTATTTTATTTTTCATGGGACCCAAAAAATGGGTTACAACAAATCTTGCAATATATATATATATAGCTAGGAACTGTTACCAAGTATAAATTACATGAAAGCTACGATACTGTTGTTACTTAATTTTCATGCCATCAACATTTTTCACAGGATCGAAAGAAAGTGTAAGCCCTACACCATCATGCATGTGATAAAATATAATTGGAGTTTTTGTGGGTGATCAAGAAGATATACCCACACCAAGAAAATCTATAAAAGGAACATCCTTGTGTCTGATAGATTCATGATCTCCAGCTTGCTCTTGATGGTTACTCGTCGCTCTCATATTCTTTAATGTGGATGAATTATGACAGTACAACTCTTTCCTGATCATTCCATGGTTTCCATAATCATCTCCAAGTTTAAGGTATCCTAATGGACTTGGAACCACCCTTCTATAGTTTGGAAGCCCGAATTTACCGGAACTCCAGTCGCTGCTACGCACTGAGGAATTCATATGGTATCTATAAATAGATTGATCGGAGACTTTGGAGCTCTCGGTGGTGCATAATAAACTTGAGTTGAAGTAATTATCTCTTCCTATCCTTCTCGATAAATCCACCAAAGAAGAATTGTTTGAAGCTGCTAAAGGTGATGGGGGGGGATTCCAAGAAGGTGAAGAACTAGAAGGAGATATTGAGAATGTCCTATCTTGACTGGGGTTTCGAAAGTCCCACTCTCTAGAGTCCTCAAATCCAATTCTCGAACAGAACAGCTCTTGAGTCCTAGATTTCCTTGCATGCGAACTACTGGAGGGGGGATTGGAGTCACTTAGACTATGATGATAACTCCGCTTTCCACATAGCTTGGATTGTTCCCTTTGCTTTCTCGCCATTATTACATGCCAATGATTTTTCACAGCATTATCCGTTCGACCTGGAAATAGTCTGGCTATTAATGCCCACTTGTTTCCATGAACATGATGAGCTGCTAGTAGTCTCTCTTCTTCCTCTTCACTGAAGGGTCTCCTGTTGATTCTAGGATCAAGTTGATTAAACCACCTCAATCTGCAACTCTTCCCTGCATAAAGAGAGAGAATCAGGAACCAAGTGATCAAAGTGTGTGCATGTGTGTGTCCTTGTAATATTTAGAGAGAGAGTGACGCCATTAATATACTTGGTATAATTTTATCTCCCTTATAGCACGATAGGAATTTTGGAAGTTACTCAAGCTGGCATACACATATATGAGACATTATAGATCCAATCATAAGCTGGTAAAATTACTTCCATACGAAAATAAAAATAAAAATAAAAATAAAAATATCTGGTAAGATTACATCTAGCATGATCCAGAAGTCCTAAACACATTTAGAGAGAGACATAATAACATTGATATATCTGTTAATTAATGCTTAATTAAGCTAAAAATCCATCTGCAATTAATCTTAATTCCTGAAAACCCGTTTCATGTAACAAATTAAAATTTAAGATATGCGTATACTGTATGAGCTAATCCCTCCTTGCAATAGTTTTCCTACGATAATCTGTGGATATATGCGCGCGCTATCTCTAAATTAAGCATCAATTTCCGATTATCTAACGTGTTTGATCTTAATGATATTCACCTGATTCACAGAAAAAATAATTTAAAAGTTATATATAACTAACCTGATCTTCCTTGGAGCTTCTCTGCAATATCATTCCAGTTTTGTGCACCATATTGTTCAACCAGTTGCCTGAGTTTGTCATCCTCAGCAGGTCTCCAGTGACCTCTAGGGCAAGCAGTACTCTTTGCATCATCACTTGAATTACCGGCCAAAGAATATTCCTCCATGGATCGATGGCCAACAGTACTTTTAATGTTGAACACCTATCTAGCTATGAATTCTTTATCATCAAATACAACAGAGAAAGAAGTCCACAGGAAGATATATAGTTGCATAAGAAACGAGCACCAACAGAATAAGAAAGCGGGGTGTTGGTTTAGGGTTAGGATGGCAAGTCACTTTTGTTGGTTTTACACGACATTTTTAGCCCTAGTATACTGTAGAGCCAATGACCATTTCTTGTTATTACATGCTCTTAGCCCAAACACTTCTTCTCACCTATATTCTTTGTCTTTTTTGTCGTCTCCTTTATTTCTCTCTCTCTCTTTTCTTTAGACACACACACACACCATTTTAAGCCATGGTACTACGTTAAATCAAACAAAACCCCATTGATTAATTATTGGGTAACTTGATAATAATTTGAATACTAGTTAAAGAGACAGCTCTCCAGCCTATTCGCAAAGACTTCTTTCCCAATATCTTTCATTAAGAACTGGCCTGGCAGGACAATGTGCGACTACGGCGACATATGAGTCCATCTTAGGGTTTAGCAAACGATGAACAGTGGTCTAATTGGCTGGTGAAGTACAGGAGGCGATATCTGGGTACTCTTTAATTTAATTTGCAAGCACATAATTAGTAAAATAGAGGTCTCCATATATATGAATACAAATTAATAGCCAATATTGATTGAAGTTTTCTGTTTTTGGCACGTCATAATTCTTTATGGAAGCAATTGGCATAGTGGTTGAATATTGGTAAGCCTGTATAAATTAGTGTCGAAGCAAGCTGACAATGTCAAAGTTGTCATGCCCTGAAATGCCGGAAATATAAATGTTACCACGAAACGAAAAACATATCAAAGAGTTGATTATATATACTATGGCGTGAATAAAAAGTTGTTTTCTTTTAAATAATTATCTTTCTAAAAGTATATATATTTTTGGTTTTAAAAATTAAGGTTAAATTAATTATCATAATTGTCTCTATAAAAAGAAAATTCTAACAACGTTTTCACTTTAAGCAGAAGATCAACTCTTCCATTTAGAACTAAAGTTTTTTGATCAATACTCTCCTGTCAAAAAATTTCTACTATAAATTTTGGTTTGTTATTTATTTTTATTTATATGTTATTAAGAATAAAGATTGAATAAGTTTAAAAAATAATATTGCAATCACATATAGCATACAGTAAATTGTTTTAAGTCCAAATAGTTGATCCATGCCTCAGTTTACATCTTCAAGTCTATTTTTTGTTTGATAACATATTCAAGTTTATTAATTTTATATCAACAAGTATTGCAAGTTACATTTTTTTTTATATATATAATGATTTATATGCATGTTTTACGCTTAGTAAAACCATATCATCAAAATAAAAAAAGTACATTACTTAAAAAGAATTAAAGTGTTCCAATAACAATTTTATTTTTTTATCTTTTGTTTATGTACAATTTTCAATCTTTCAAGGATTAGGTCTTATCTAGGAGTGGTATTACTTACCAATCTATATTTTTTGTTTGCCTTGATGTTATCCTCACTTTTCCCAAACTTACCACCAACAATATGCTCAAGGTTCCAAACTCAATGATGACAAGTAAATACGAGGGTAATAGTGTCACTCATTGTGGGACTTAACTTAACACTTTATGGCATGAGCTGACAAGAGCCTTGCCCTACTTGTGTTTGCGTTTCTAAAGGCACACCTTTCTTTCAAGAAGATTTACGGCATGTCAAGCTCTGATAAGGTTCTTATCTTTGTAGCGAATTAAACCATATGCTCCACCGTTTTTGATCCCCCCATCAATTCCTTTGAGGTTCATTCTTGCGAACATACTCCTTAGGCGAGACACTTAATGAGTTAGCTACAACACTATATAGGTCAATACACAGTACACCTAGTATCCATCATTTACGACTAAGACTACTGGGATATGTAATCATATTCTCTCCCTTAGCTTTTATCTCTCAGTATGAATGTTGGCCTAGCAAGTGCTTTCATCGTTGGAATTGTTTTTTATCTCTATGCATTTCACCGCTCTACTAGAAATTCCCTTTGCCCTTACCATACTCCAGTTTGGCAGTTTCTACCTCTTGTCCATGTTTGAGCCCTGGGATTTGACAACAGACTTAAAAAGCCACCTATATATGTTTTATGCCCAATCATTCTGGATAACACTTGCATCCTTTATATTACCACGACTGTTGGCATAAAGGTAGCTGATGCTTATTCCTTAGATATCATCATTGCTTTTTCTTCGGGAAAAATATGTTCATAACTTGTAGGCCTTCTACCTTAACATGAAATTGCTCCATCAAGTTTTCACTCATTGCAAAAAACTCCCCATTGTTGCCTCATGTACGAGTTTGGGTCATGTTGCAGTCCTAATGTGGCTGATCATTCTCCTGGACCACCTACTAATCATTGCCTTGGTAAGATATTGCCTCATCAACTAACTAATCAGACATAAGCCTCTCCACATGCAAATTCCTCTTTTTTCTCCTCAACCTACGGGGATATTAGTAGTAATTTCCAGTTATTGTTCCCCTCTCAAGGGTAGGCTCTTACATGTTACTCACTTGTTCACTACTTAAAATACCATTTCCCGTATGACTTGCATGCATTAGGCATGCCACCAATGTTCATCCTGAGTCAAGATCAAACTCTCCATGAGATTCATAGTTGAATTACTTATAGTTTTCTTGTTCCTAGGTAAAGCTGATTTGAAATTGTCTTTTATTTCGAGGCTTGTTTTGGTAGGATATACATGTATTTTATTTTTATATTATGAAATTCATAATGAAGCAGTTAATAAATAAATTAAAATAATTAAGAATAAGGTTATCATTATCATATATGCGTGAGTGCACGTGCGCGCATGTATACTTGTGTTCATTCTCGTGACCACGATACATATATATCCAATTCCACGTAACATAGCAAGGAAAATTAAAATAAAAAATGGGAAGAAAATGCTAGAATAAAACATGGTACCATGGAAATAGGGACACAATGACAGTTTAGCTTAATCGATGTTGAGAATAGTTTTGCTGGCTGTGGCCAATATCATGGAAAGAAAATAGGATATTTTAACTGAATTTTCAAGAGGGTAGTCTCAAGGGTTAATAATCAAATGCCGTGTAAGGACAGCATAAGGAAAAGTATGGGCAACCCGTCGTCTGCCATATCCCGTACTTTCCAAGCAGATGGCAAGTCAAATACAAACGTTGAAAGATTTTGTGCACTAATCATTATACAATTGTTTCTTAACTGATCGAGATATTATACCCCACGAAATCAAACTCTTCAAAATTAATAGCAATCCATCACACCATCATATGCACTAATCGAGTAAACTAAACATCAAGATTTGGCGGGTATAAAATCATTATCTAGCTGGAATTGGTTGATGTGCCAGTTCATCAGGTTCATATATCCTATAAATTTTCTGATTAAATTGTTTTTATTCTTCTCAAACTTGTAACAGAAATTTGATGATGAAAAAGTACACTGATTACTTTGACTTGTTCAAACACGACCTGGTATAAAGCAGCTAGGTTTGATTTCTCAGGAACTACTTTACAGTTCTGTTTACAAGGCTTACAGTGGCATCATTTAATTAACAAATATTTCTTTTCTTTTCCTTTTCTGGCTGGCACCTGAAATTTGATTGTGTATATATGAGCTTAATAAGATAGAAATTAATTAAATGTTTCAATTATTTGTTACTCTTAAAAGATATATTCATATAGATGGAAGTAAATTGCTTTTTATAAACAAAGTTAGAGTTCCAAGCTTTTTATAAACAAACTAGAATCAATCATCTAAAATGGCTTCCCTGTTAACTCACAGGACCAAAACATGACCAAAGATCAATCATAAAAGATGTAATAAAATTATAATCATGTAACTAAATCAGTTTCCAATTAATCTCATGCATGCTTGACCAAGTAATCAGCTTCTAATAAATCTTAATATTTTTTTAAAATAAAATAATTAATGATCTATGCCAAAATATTTTGATGTTAGTGCTATATATCAAACGAAGCTTTTAACCAATGCCAACTTAGAGTAATGAGGAAATTCATAGATCTAATTTTTTATTTTTAAAATAAAATAAGAAAGATGGTCTAGTTTGCACGCCCTTGGTCTTCAAATCATTCTCCAAATTACTGGGAGGGATGGAAGATAATAACTTCATCAACTAAACGTGCAATGTGAAAGTGCCCTAGTGGAGTTGATATAATTGTTTACGTTGAAATATAATCTTAGATAGACCACCACAAATATAGGGAAAACGTTAACTTAGATGTTACATGTTTAAAACCACGATGCCCTCGATCGGAAAGACACATGGGATGGTTTTCTTAGTACCCAGTCCAGATTAGACAGCACATACGAGGTTTACTACATCGGATCTCTTCCCGATAAAGCGACTGATAAAATGTAGTTTTGTGGAGTCAACTGGGGAAATGGCCATTTATAGTAGCCACAGCAACATATATATACTCAAGTAGCTCCACGGGCCAATGCCACGCAAATGGATAGATTCGTTGGCCTAATTCCTTAAATTAATATCATATGCTATCTTAGGGCAAGTCACCCTAGTATCTGACAATGAGAGAGAGAGAGAGAGAGAGAGAGCCCAGCACAACTGTTATCAACACACACCGACCGATTGTCCCTCTTCACTTCTCTCTCCAACTCTCTCCCTACAGGTTGTTTCTGTGTGTGTGTATATATATATATATGGAGTGTCTGTAATAAGAAGCATAAATATATAGAAGGGTTTGAGATAGCTGTCAAACAGTAAATGCAAAGCACTTCAAGTTACCATTTCCTCAAATGTCAGGTTTTCTTCAAATGTCCTTGTATGAAATATATACCATTTCCTCTCACCTTCCCAAGAAAACTATACAAGCAACCCCACCTTCCCCAACCACACTCCATTTTAACATCACAAAGACCCTTGAAAATCATCAACAAACTACTTTGACCCCATCCTATCCAATTCCCTTTCTAACCCTACCTTTCGCATGTATGAACTCCAGCTTAATTTCCAATGGTTACCCATCTTCTTACTCTCAACAAAAGCTTTTTGTTACGTGGTAGTTGATAATGATGCTAACTTCATTTATTATATTTAAGGAGTATGAAGATCGAAATCGTTAGGTGCTGTGCTATCGGAGATAATTCTTTTTTGAGTTGTCTGTAAGAATATATAATTTGGAATATATTATAAACCTCGGGTCATTTTCTAGCTTAACCCTGCAAATGATTCACGCATGCTATATTTGATGTCTAATTTCTAATGAGGACCGTCTACGGAATTTGTAATGATGATACATGAGATGGAAAGCGTGTGGTTATGGTAAAAGATTGAGGATGGATCGATCGAGTTATCCTCCTGAATTTTGTTGGATGGCATGATTGACACATCTGAAATATAAATAATATATAGACGTATTGTAAGGTAAAATCTAAAATGTGCTTCTAAAGCACACCCTAACAGAGTAACAGGCATTTAAATTTCAGCGTAAATGGCTTATTAAATGTTTCAGAGAAAAGAAGATTGTTATTTTATATGCAAGGGCGCATGACTATGTGCCTTTTCAGCTAAATCCCATCTCTCTTTCTGATGTATCTAGGATTTTCGGGTCAATAGAGTTATTTTTTATGTTAAAAAAATCCATTTAAATTTGGAAATTTAAAAACTTGATCTTACATTATTAGTTATCCGCATAGTTTTTAGACCCGGTCCGGTAGCTAGCCCGGGTTCCGGGTTTTGACCGGGTTGTATGGGTCAATTTTTTAAAAAAATTAAAATGACGTCGTTTTAATAAAAAAACATAAATTAATGGGTTGTAATTGAGTTTTTGACTAGGTCTTGTCGGGTCAGCTCGCTGGGTTAATCGGATCACATCGGGTTTTTCTTTTTTTTATTTTTTTTTCAATCCGGCCCGATTCCAGCACTGGATCGACCTACCAGGCCAGACCGAGTTTCATAACTATGGTTATTCGTGACTTTCCTGCTAGATCTTTAATAAAAAGATTCAATATCAAGAATGGTATGATTGCTAATCTATACTTCTTACACCCCTCTTAGGGAAGTTAACAATTGTAAAGGCTATAATACCACTTTAAATTATATTATTTTAAATTTTTAATTATTTAAAAAATTATTAAATCCTTCTAAACAAGAAACACTTACAAAATTTAGAATTCTAATCTCGCTACACCTCTCCACTTAATTATAGAGTATATATAATAGGAAAAGAGAATACTTTAGATAATTAAAAAACAGGAGGAGGAATTTGGTTTTACAAAAGAATAAAATCTTTTTGTAATAAGATTGTATTCCAAACGTTTAATAAGATTGTTATTTGCATCTTAATTAAAAAAAATAAGAAAAGAAACTACACAGAGAAACGAACCAATAAGGAAAATTTTAATGGTGAGTTTTTATTAATTGTTAAAAGATATTAAATTTCTATTTACACAAATTAAAAAAAAAAGGTTTTTTTTTCCAAAATAATACAAGTGAATTTTTTTTAATAGAAAATAACACTTGTGAAATAAAAATAAATAAATTAGCAAAGCTCGAAAGAAAATGTTGCTGAGAGCAGAGCATTTTTGGAAAAACACTGAACCCAACAACATTTTATCATGAACTATATTATATCCCAAATATAAACCCCAAACAGTAACTTTAAATTCTAAATTTAATCTCTAAACTTAACTAAACTCCAAATTATAAGCCCTAATCATAACTAAACCCCATACTCAAACCCTAAAACACGTTGGGACCGGTGTTTAATTGAGTATATTTTTAAAATTAATTATTGTTCTAGTCTTAAGCATGAGGTCAGCCTTCAGAGATTGTGGCTTTCTTTTGAAGGAAGTAGGGTGCTCTTTTGTGTTGTCATGTGATGTTCTATTTTTCTTGTTTTTTCTTTCTTATTGCTTGAGTCGCTACTTGCACTTCTTTTGCTCTTCAACTTGATTATTACCAATTTGTGCAATTATACACTGCATATAGTTCAACGTTTAATTGGCTTTTTTTAGAAGAATAGAATAAAAAAGAAAAGAGTTTATATATTAAGCAAAAATGTTGCTGGGCTAGCGTTTTTTTATATAAAAAAAACTGGTTATAACATTATTTTTTTTGAAAAAACACTGGTTCCAACAATGTTTTCTTTCTAGTTGTCCTATTTTTCAAAAACAAATTATTTGTGCTAGCTTCTCAAAAAAAAATAAAAAAATAATAATCAAAGATGCTAATTTTAAAAAAAGAACTTAAAAAAATAATTATTTTTTTTTGCTATGTATATATGTTAAACCCTTAATCTAAATTACTTATAGCTAAGTCTTTTGTTATGCATCGGAAAATCCATCCAAAGAGAAGAAACGAATGATCTCTAATATTGCTTTTTAGAAACAGAAAAAAGTTTTGGCATAGAAAGATAATTTAGTTATTCCATTGTATACAGGATGTGATATAAGAATTCTATTTTGATTATTATTTACACGCATGGATCACATGCAACAAAATGAACATCCAGAAAAATTAATTTAAATTTTGAGAAATGTTGCTCAACTAGTCAGATTTTAAATTTATTTTTTAGAGATCACCAGTTTGAGTTTCACAAATCTTAAGGCCACTAGAGGCTTACATGATTGTTAACTTTATTATCCGTGAGATTAGTCAAAATACACGTAAGCTAGCTCAGATACTCACGTTAATAATAATAAAAAAAAACTAAAACTAGTTTAACAAAATGCAATTTAGAAGAACCCTTTAATAATTAAATACATAGCCAGTTGGATTTACACTCTTTAATTTTTAAAATCAAATTCGTTCACTTTTTTTTTTTTTTTTTTTTTTTTTTAATCAAAGACGAGAAACTTCATTTATAGCCATTATAAAGTAAATGGCTAAACAGCAGAGAGAAGAATAAGCATAGTATCACATACTTGTAAATATTGTGTTCTTATAATATTGTTGCTATTAATCCAAGTAATGATATTATAAGAACTAGACTTCATAATCTAGTTCTTATAATCTGCATAGAAACAAACAATACTCAATTGAAAAGCTTTTCAAATTGCCAAAACTCCATCCATGTTTGAATTTTTATATGTGTAGGACAAGAGAAAATGCATAGAAAATTCCCTTCATGATCTCTTAAAGCATCACCAATTCCTGATGGTCCTGATTTATCATTTGAAGAAACATCTATATTACACTTTAATAACCTCATCGGAGGTGTATCCATACTGAAATGTTGATCCATAAAAGAAGATTATTGGGTGATCGAAGCAAATCTATTTCAGTGTAGCAAAAATTCCCACTACCATATCTTGCCCATGTTGCAGCTCTATGAAAAAGAAAAGGATAATAAATATCATTCTATTCAGAAACTACCTCATTGAAAATCAAATTATTATGAGTATTCTAAATGAATCAAATTACTATGCCATAAAAGAACAAACACCACAGCTTTATTTGCATGGAAAAAAATTTATGGGTGTCCTATCCATGCCTCCACCACAGGAATGACCATAATTTTCATACCAATTCACCATAAAATAGAAAATATTTTATGGTTTAATCCCTTGATTACAAAAATAACATCTTAAATCATTTCCTTTCAGCGGACCTTTTCATCATAGAAGATCTTTTATGGGTAATTTATTTAAAATAATCAATCAAATATTAAACTCTACCTTTGAATGAGAAAAGGAGGACTAGATATCTTATTGAAATGTTTTATCACCTTGCAAAAGAATTGTTTCTAGAATAGTTGAACAAATTTTAATAAAAAAAGATATTTTGTATCTGGCTCCCATTTTTTTTATCCACAATATTTAGACTTAAAGAAATCTTAGATAATATTTGCAGTAATCCTCTTTCCTTAACCTTTTTATAGTCCTAAAGTCTCCTCCGACATGTTAATATCCATTAATAGTTGATGTCATTCCAAGTTTTTATATATGACATTATAGCATTTCGATTCTCACAAATAGCATAAAGACTAAAATAATTTATTTTTAGAAGAAAATCTTTTAACAGTTGAGAAATGAGTTTGTGTTCCATTTCTAATAATTACTAAATTTACATCTTTCAATGTAAGTAAAATTCCATTGAAAATAATCTTGAGAAATGGCTTAACTAGTTAGATCTTGAATTTATTTTCTAGTAATCATAAATTCAAGTCCTCTCAAAGTTACTGAAAACTTATATGGTCGTTAATTTTAGAACTTGTTGAATTAATTAAAATATACTCAAGTTAACATGTACATCCACATTATTAATAATAATAATAAAAGAAAAGGATTCCATTGATAGTAGGACAGTGTGATTCCAAACTTAGGTTCATGATCTCAATATTTTGTTTTGATAGTAATTAAAAATTTCTAAGTATTTAATACATATCACATATATCACAACTGTACTCATTAGAAATAGGTTAATTTCTCAACTTAATAATACGAAGGTATTGTAAATTTAACTCTAATAATGAAGTGATTCTCAAGAAAAAAGAAAAAAACTGTACTCATATATATGAAAACGCAAATCATATTATAAAACTTTATCACAAAGAGTGCTTCTATTGTTTATCTCAATGATTTTAATATCAGCAGCAGCCTTAACAGTTACCCAAGCAGACCTTTTAAATTCCGTCTCTTCAGGTTCTTAGAACATTATATGACGTGATATCCAACACGATGAAGGCGAAGTGAAGTAACCTGCAAGTATTTGTTTGTCAAACTTTTCTTGCATTCCATGATAAAAAAGCTCCATTTTATCTTGACCAAAATATACATTTAGGCCCACACAGAAAGATTGTTTTCATTAAATATTGTAAACAGCAGTAATTAGTTGGTTGATTCCCCATGTTCTCTCTCTCTATACATAGATATAGACACACACATACCATCTCTCTCGTTGAGCAAACAACGACATCTCCATTATCCAGTACTAATCATCCTCAATCCCATTACGACATCTTAAGTATTTAATAATGGTGCATGATTATGACATTTTAGCTACCCTAGCTTCGTTGTTCCCTTCTAAACTTTACGGTCATTATCAGTTTTAGCACTTGATTTGCCCAACTCTCTCTCTCTCTCTCTCTCTCTCTCTCTATATATATATATATATATATATATATAAAACTGTGTGCGTTATGATATCTAACCCTTGGTAATCATACAGTGATTGTTTCTAGAAAGGTTAAAGACTCCATAAGGGGCTGCCTGCTGAAGCTGCAACTTGGTTAATTAAATTAAAAACTCAGCCCCGATTACTTGCAGGATGTATATATATAGTGGCTGCTTCACGCCGCTAATCTCCACTTCATGTTTATACAGTGAGCAGATGTCACCTCAAGCATTAAAAACTCAAGGTAGTTGGACATTGTTCTATTAGCCGCTTAAACTTCAGTGAGCAATTAATAAAATATCCCAGGTCTTAATTGCTTGCTAGAACTAGCAATGCGTGCCTTGTGCTGCTATGCATCTGCAGCAGTACTTTGAATTTTATATATTGGATGTTGAGACAGTTACCACACATATACTTCAAGAACGACATTCTACCTAACCCCCAACCAACATATATACTTTTTTTTCCCGAACATACTAATATTAATGTATGTATTAAGATCGATTTAATTAATAATTAGAAGCTCCAGCTTAGAGTACTCTGAATCAAATTAAATATACTATAATTCAACAACAGACGTCTTCTTCCATCCCTCCAAGTGGCGTTGTGCCATCCTTGTCTGTGTGTTTACCGTAACTTTATTTGATAAATATTACTGGCATGGATGTCTACATTCATTTTATCTTTTTTTAAAAAAACATTATCTCACAAACTATTGATTCATTACTAAAAAAAATAATCAAATTAGAGGGTTTTTATAATTTGACCCCCCAAAAAATCACTCAGTGGTGCTTCGCTAGTACAAGTCAGATTCAATTATCATGATAAGGAGGAAATGGGATGAATAAAACATGCAATTGAGCCAAATACGTCGGCATCCAGATTAAAAAAATATTGTATGGATAAACAAGAAAAAATATTAAAGAAGAAGAAGAAACCATCTCCACCTCATTACCTACCTCTAAGGTTTTAACGGATGTGACTTTACAATGAGCACATGTAACTTTTACGATACTCATGGGACTAATTAGATTGGAAAAGTTAATGCAAGGAAAATTTCAGAGGCAGGAGGTGTAGTTTTGCCCAGATATTGGGATTATTAAACGGATTTGGGCCTCGTTACCAGCTCCTACTCTTACTCCTCAGTCGGGCTACGTACGAGCCCATAAATATTCTTTTCTATTTTTTACATATGGCCCATTAGGTAGTAGGAGCGGAAGCAGTGCATCGGCTAAAAAAGATTCTTCAAGAAAAATTCGATTGAGCTTTGAATCATGGAGGAAACCATTCCGTACCTTGAAAGTGTTTAATATATTGTGAGCTGAGAAAAACAAAAAAGTTAAATAAAATATTATCTTACATTTTCTCTTCCTTTTCCTCTCTTGTTAGGCGAAACCCAGTTGCTGGAGACCAAACTTCCCATGGTAAATACTGCGACTTTTCGAACTCTGTGGTCGCCTCGGTTTTTTTGCGAAGAAAGACAGACAAGGGTTGACCTGCCCGGCGGTGGCCCCTCAGGCACCTCCAAACAAAACTCACAATAATCGAAGAGAAGGAATGTAGAAGACAACAGCAACACAAAGAGGAGTTCAGTTAGTGACCTGATTGATCTTGTCCACCATAACTTGACTTGTTCAAAATTTAATCATTACTGAACGACGGTAACCATTTCCAATCTAATACTCATCATGGTAGCTGGCTGCATATATAGACTTCATACATGCCCCTCTCTCTATGCATATGTGTGTATTACCAAAATATAAGGAAAAAAAAAAAAAAGACATTAGTCTTACAGTGTTAATAAAGACTAGAATTACTATGGATTGAAGCAGTGAACAAGTAATTTTTTCATTGATAAAAAAATTGATTAAACATGCAATTGAGGGTAGAGATATATATTTTTCATTGCATATTTGATTAGAGGCAAAATGGGATGTGAATTTCCTTTTGTTATAGTATAAATACTATTTTGCTGTTAGAAGCACAAAGAATTAATTCTTAAGCGAGGGGTTCTTTTATGTTTATAGATTAAAAAAAAAAAAGAGCAAGAGTATGGCCATACCCCTAGAAGGGGAAAAAACATACATGCATCGGGCTTACTCATCTTTTTTTTTTTTTTAAATTAAAACAGTTATCATTGAATTAAAAAAAATCAAGGCTAATTGCTAGGGATGTTTTGGTTTTTTTAGACTGTTTTTTTTTTTGTTATTCTTAGATTTTGACAGGAATGTTTTGGTAATTTTAGACTTAAGTATATATTATTAAGAAAAAAAGCTACTCATACAATAGCGTGTGATGGCCTCCATGCCTTTTAAGTAGCACGTGAAAGCCCATACAACAATCAAAATCTTGCTTTCATTGTAGTGTTAGGAGCGGTGTGTCATTCTTTTTCTGGTGGTGTAGCACGTGCTCATAAAGGAGATCCAGTTAGACTGTGGTGAAAGTTTTTTTTTTTTTTTTTTTCTCTCTCATTCCTTAGAGAATCATACTTGAACTTCTAGAAAACAATTGTATCCCCTAGTTTGTAATTTTATTGATTTTACTCATTTTTTCTTTTAATTACTATTTATTTGGTTTTTAAACCTTTTTTAAGTTTGGATTTTTTCAATTTTATCACTAAAAATTTTATTCAATTTGATTTTTTTATCCAGTTTGGTCTCTCTGCTTTTAATTGCTTAATTTTTATGCTTTATAGTTTTCTTTATTATTTTTTTCTTGTAATTTCATCCCTTTTTATAATGGAACAGCAAAAGAGGAGTATGTATCAAAATAATTCTCCAGAATTTATATACGCTGGAAGGATTTAGGGTTTTAACGAAATTCAAAAAAGAATTGTCTAGTAATTTCACCAAATTAGCTTCTCCTTTTCAAGGTCACACTTGTCAGCCAGAGTCACGAGTTCAACTCATTCATTGTAGCCCACACTACTCATTCTATTATGATCGAAGGCATGATTGACAGCTAATTACAAACCATAGACTTTCCTCTTATCTCGTTAATTGTTTATGCATTTACAAGGATTAATTTCCAACGCCAGTGGTTGGATAAGATAAGGGAGGACGACAAAGACTTTATACCAATAAAAAAATCGAATATATATGGCTGTTCAAAATGGATCATCCAAAAAATTTCAATGCCTAATTCTACAGATTCTTATCTTATATGATTGATGCCATGTCGGATTCATTTCACTTTTTAAATGGTCAGTGGGTTAGATTGACATTTCGTGCAAATATTTATATAAAGGAACATTAAATATTAATATTATGAACAAATAAAATAAAACCCAGCTAATTTCCCCTTCTATACCCTTCAGTTTTTTATTTTTTGCATTTTGATCATTAAACTTTATTTTTTTTCAATTTTATCCTTGCAAGTTATGTTAGTATTGCTTATATCATATGATTTGTTTCTATTTGTATACCCTTGCGTGTTCCATGAGTCATGGAATATTTCAACATTGAATTCATCCTAAATTCAAGTTTGATTTTATATAATAGAATTTTAGGTTATTGCTGGAAAAAAAAAAACAAAAGGACCAAAACTAACCAAAAAAAAAACACAGATCTTTTCTAATTTCATTTTCTCTTGCCCTCGAGTAATTGGCATGTACCGAACATGTTTTTCACCCTCAAGTTGCAACGAAAAACATCAGTTTTTTCCCTCAAGTTGCCAATTATACTGTGTAAACATTGTTCACCCTCTCATATATGCCTATTCACCAACTATTCGTAGCCAAGTTTTTCTTTCTAGGCCCTTGAAGTTTTAAATTTTTGCAGTTTGATCATTGAATTTTATTTCTTTTCTAATTCAGTGGTTTTATCTATCACTTGTATTTGCATTTTCTTACGTATTTGATGTGTCATTACACGTTAAATGCTCTAAAAAGTTGTTCCCCCACTTTTTAATCAACTTAGCCCAGCGGTTAAGCACTTTAACCCCAACCTACCCTTCCTAAATTCGAACCTGTGACATGCTCCATGCGAGTATGATGGTTTACTCAGTCAAAAACGTGTATTCAACGGACTCTTTTTCTTACAATAAAAAAATAATAAAAAATAATAATAATAAAAAAAAAAAATTGAAGTATTTTGTGAAGGGTGACGAGACCTACAGTAATATTTAGCACTTAGCACTTAGCAGTATATAAAAATATCACTACTCGTATGCAAAAAATTAAAAATTAAAAAAAAAAAAAAGGTTAAGAAAATGCAACTAGAAAATAAATAAATAATCAAGTTCCTTGTAACAACATCATCGTCGTAGCCAAAACATATAGTTTATTCTTTATATATATATATATATATATATATATGGGTTTTGCGCATGCATGCCAATATGAAATGACAATAGATTGACATGAACTACAGAGACTCGTTTGTCTTCTTCCCTGCTTACGCGTCTTCAAGATTAGGTTACACGGCAAAAGTGGATTGCCTCTCTGAAATTCAAGAAAGATAAAGCTTGACGGTGCAGAAATGTTTTGGCTCCCAAAAACGGAAGTGCTGTGAGATGGAAAAACATGGAAAAAATCAAAGCCACCGCCATGAAAACAGAATAAAACAAAAATAAAATACTTTGACCTTTCCATCTTTATATATTTCGGAACCTGCAATTAATTCTCCCCGCTTTTACTCACCCACTGATCACCACTTCTCATAAGAAAATCCAGTCAAATACTCCATGGATGGCTTCAAACAATTTCATGGTTGATGCCTACATTCATTCCGGAATTAATGCAGGACTAAAGAGAAGTTAACAATTCTTATAAAGCACACCAAATTAATGGTATACAAATTAAACGGTGAGGATTGAATGATGAAATTGGAGTCACATGTTGCTGGTGTCTTTGGACCAGATTTAAGAATGACTGAATGACAGAGTTGGTAGAGACACGCAGAAAAAGGAAAATGCTCCAAACCCAAAAGACATATTAGTTAAGGAAACTCCGCCTGAGGTTCCCCATGAAAGAAAAGTCAATTTTCTGGTGAAGAAAGCTCTAAAGAAGCTTCTGACTCCAAGAAAAATATTTTTGCCTGGGTTAGTTTCTCATAACCTTCATTTAACTCTTTAAACAGGATATTGTTGGGTCTTTGGGATTTTCACTTGTTCAGATTCTTGAATTTTGGGTAGCTTAAATCTTGTCAAACTAGCAGTAGGTTTCCACTGGGTCTTGATTGTTTATTTTAATCACTTGCTTAGATTTTCTTCAAGTTTGTTTCTTTTTTTTCGTCTACTTTCAATATTATTGGCTTGTTGTTAAATGGCTTGTTGCATTCCAACCTACCTAACATCACAATCAAATGTTGGGTTTTTCTATTTGTAAAAAGATACCATACAGAGGCATATTTACCTTTTTGCCTTCAAAATACTGGTGTTCATAGTCAAATCCTGTTTTTTTTTCCCTTCCCTTCAAAGCCACTCTTTAGGTTTACGTCTATCTGGTTATCTACTAAATTGCGGGGCTGACTGCTTTGAGCTTCGCTACTCCTCTTGAGTTCTTTCTCCTACTTCAGGTACATGCCATGTTTGTAAGAACATAAGAATTCAGGACTAACTACTTGTATGACCCTCTACTGCTGATTGCTTTCCTTCCTTTGATTTATGTTTTTATCATTTGTAGTTGTTTGTCTATGTTTTATTGGATTCTCAATGGATCTGATTTTTTCCTTAAGAAGACTCTCTGTCGCTCCCTCGAAATCTGGATCCTTGCCTTCTCTGCAGTGTTGCTTATCATTGAATCCTCGTCTGTCATAATAAGAACTCCAAGTTAATTCTATGCGTGATTCCATTTCTAATTGAACAAACCGGGCTTGTCCTTCGATATCAATTATATCTTTCTTTTAAGGAAACTGAAGCCAACTTTTTTTGATCACTTTCTTTTAAGTAAAGCAATCTAAGAATTAGATCCATTAACATAGAGTTAAGGGCTCTCTCCAGTTTAAAAGAACATGCAGGCATGTGACTTCACTCTTTTCTAATATTATGTTTTTTGCCCCCCCAGCCTCCGATGCTGGGATTGCTCTTTGTACGGATTAATTATCCTCTCTGTCTATCATTTAGATATTCGGTTCACTTTCTGTCTCATGTGTGGCTCAAGTTATGTAGATAAACTTATGGTATTTTGGTTTTCCACCAAGTGTTTTCCTTGACATTGCTTGTCGCTGAATGCAGACACCCTATAAATTTCATCTGGATTTCAACTCTAAGGGGCTACTCCAGGTGATTATTTCTCATTTCTTTCGAAGAGATTGTTAGTGCTGTTTGCTAGTTCCCATGTTTGACAAACATTAACAAGTTTTTTTTCCTGCCAATTTGATGACTGTGACTCCGACCATAGGATATATGATACAACCATCTCTCTTCAAAACTGAGTTAATTTGGAGAAAATCATGTCTTTGGTTGGACCCGCAGAACTTTCTGCAACACCATACGGAAATCATAAGCTGTACTCACTGAAGGGGAGCAATGACAACTCTGGCATGTCTGCCCAAATATTCTGCCCTGATAAACGTCAGAACATGTATATGACCGATTCTTACTCCAGTGAGAGTTATGAGAAGTACTTCCTTGATTCCCCAACAGAAGAGCTAATACAACCATCAAGTTCTGGCATTTCAGGGAATTCAGCTCCACCTCAAGGCACATCTTCCTACCAGCTAAGAAAGAATTTAGGTTCATCCATGTCCCCTCAAGATGATCCATACGGCGCTTGTTTCACATTTACGACACCCTGTGAAGGCTATCAATTCAATTCTGAGTCAGATTACTTGGACATTGAGAGCCCAGATCCACTAAACTATGATGAATATAAGATGAAATTAAAGCTTCAGGAACTTGAGAGAGCGCTTCTAAATGATAATGATGAGGATGGCATGTTTGGAAATAGTCAGAGCATGGAAATGGATGGAGAGTGGTCTGATCCAGTCCAGAATGGGATGCTCCATGATTCTCCCAAGGAGTCATCATCTTCAGATTCTAGCCTAAGTAGCATCAGCAGTAATAAAGAAGTATCACAGTTATCTCCTCGAACTCCCAGGCGATTGCTTTTTGAATGTGCCAATGCAATCTCAGAGGGAAACATTGAGAAAGCATCGACTTTAATAAACGAGCTCCGTCAATTGGTGTCAATTCAAGGAGATCCTCCACAGAGGATTGCAGCCTACATGGTGGAAGGTCTTGCAGCTCGTATGGCTGAATCTGGAAAATATCTCTATAAAGCTCTGAAATGCAAGGAACCTCCTTCTTCTGATAGGCTTGCAGCTATGCAGATCCTTTTTGAGATTTGCCCTTGTTTTAAATTTGGATTTATGGCAGCAAATGGTGCGATGATCGAGGCATTTAAAGGTGAAAGGAGAGTTCATATAATAGATTTTGACATAAACCAAGGGAGTCAGTACATAACACTGATACAAACACTCGCCAACCATCAAGGTAAGCTACCACACTTGAGGTTAACAGGGATCGATGACCCTGAGTCAGTTCAACGACCTGTTGGTGGCCTGAGGATCATTGGGCAAAGGCTTGAAAAGCTAGCTGAAGCACTTAAGGTCTCGTTTGAGTTTCATGCAGTGGCCTCCAGGACTTCACTTGTCAATCCATCAATGCTGAACTGCAAGCCTGGGGAA
Source organism: Populus alba (assembly GCF_005239225.2). Taxonomy (NCBI): domain Eukaryota; kingdom Viridiplantae; phylum Streptophyta; class Magnoliopsida; order Malpighiales; family Salicaceae; genus Populus; species Populus alba. The sequence goes on along the minus strand of NC_133297.1, from coordinate 12,978,290 downwards.
GCACTTATAGTTAATTTTGCTTTCCAACTCCACCACATGCCTGATGAGAGTGTTTCAACGGTAAACGAGAGAGACCAGCTTCTTCGGATGGCTAAGAGCTTGAATCCAAAACTAGTAACTGTTGTTGAGCAAGATGTGAATACTAATACTGCTCCTTTTTTCCCGAGATTTACCGAAGCTTACAACTATTACTCTGCTGTGTTTGACTCTCTTGATGCAACTCTCCCACGGGAGAGCCAGGATAGACTGAATGTTGAGAAACAGTGCCTGGCAAGGGACATAGTGAACATAGTCGCATGTGAGGGAGATGAAAGGATTGAGCGGTATGAAGTTGCAGGGAAATGGAGAGCAAGGATGATGATGGCTGGCTTCACTTCATGTTCAATCACTCCTAATGTGGTTGATATGATCCGGAAACTCATCAAGGAGTACTGCGATAGATACATGTTGAAGCAGGAAGTAGGTGCCCTTCATTTTGGGTGGGAGGACAAAAGTTTGATTGTTGCTTCAGCTTGGAAGTAACAGCTACTATTTGGTTAATTAAGGGTAAGTAGAAAGGTGGTTAGGTCTGCCTGTGCTAATATTTTTGTTTGATGAAACTGCGTACTGATATGTGATCTTATTAGCCACAATGACTCTCTGATGTATCAGGGTTGCTAATTATCTAACCTTATCCACTTCTCCTTACTCCCTGCTTTGCGTGCTTGTCTTCATATTAATTTTTGCTATATCAAATTGCAAATCTACCAGGTATCCTGCTTACTTTCAGATTTCTCTTCGGACATTATCAGGGTTCTTTTCTTCAAAATTTTCCATATCCTCAAATCTTTTTTTTTCCTAGCAAAATCTGGCAGTCAACGTCCACCCTCTAACACAAAAGCATGGAAAACTGACCTTCAAAATACAGATATTGCAGTTTGCAAGAGCAGTTTTTTTTACTGTGAATTTGAATTACGTCATTGGATAACCTGGCTTTGGACTGACTATTACCTTGGTAGAAAATTAGTCCGAAATTATTCTTTATTCCCCTAAATGCAAACGGCCAACAGAGCAATGGTCCTGTCTTTCTAGAACCCTAAAAGAATGATAGACAAACAACCATCAGCGACCTGGTCCACCTCTCATCTCAATCTACCGAAGTAATTGGTTTTCCATTCTTTTTGTTCCTTTTTATCAAGGACAGGGCAAAAGGCTCGACCATTGAACCAAAGCTCATTGAATTCTTCCTTGCCCTTTGTTAACTAGACATATATCTCTAAATTTTCCGAGCTAATTATTTAAAATTTTAAGAAATAACGCAGCTGGTTAAGCCAGAATTACTGGCTGGAGATGATGAGAAAAGGGAGGTGAAGCAACAACAGAGGAGATGCCAAAGATGCCCAGTTACACAAAAAGAATCAGTGCATAGGCTTTCTGTATTCATTTACACAATTTGCTTGCTATTCAATGAATGATGTCCAAGGAAAATCTGCTCAGCGACTGTTTCTACACCAAATTTGTGAAAAGCTTGCTACAAATGTAAGCAGCACCAGAATGAAGGGTGAAAAAACAAAGACCAAATACCTATCTCTCATGTCCTCGGTTCTCCACACCCACAAAACACAAAGCTACTTCAGCTTGAGCTTGGAGCTCTTCCAAGACCTTTACAATCTTCTCAAGAGATATTGCAGTTTCTTTCTGCTCGACAAGCATTTTCCTTAACCTTCATCCACACAAAACGACAAGGAGAAAGAACAGCGAAGATAATGAAACAGTTTGAAAATTCAAGATGAAAGGTTGAACTACTATTAGAAACAGGCTGTTTCACAGATACACTTCAAACAAACCACTGAGTAATCAAGTTAGCTTTGTTGCAAACCAGTAACTTAGAATGGCTTCTAAACAGGCATTGGAAGTACTAAAGCAGGCATTGGAAGTACTAAAACAGGCATTGGAAGTGAGAAACTCTATTCAATACAAGCACTACATATAAAGAGCTAAGTAAAGGATATTAGACTAGCCAATGACTTAAAATGGCTATTCAAAACATACAAGTGAAACATTCAAGGGAGAAAAAAATCCCATCATTTGGACAACTAAAGATACCTATCTTTTCAAACTTATGCAAGCCAGAGCTTAATGCAAGAGATGAGAGCATCACCATAATTTTTCCTCGTCCCAGCAATGAAATATGTAGAGCTATATGCATTTCCAAACCTATCAGCATGCCTACCCGCTGACATATATGCATGGAACATTTCTGAGAGTTTGTGATCAGTCTTCAAAGTCCAATAATTGTCATATCCCAACAGGGCAGATCATGGTCAACAGATTTTTCCTAAAACAAAAGGAGAGCACATCGGTGCTCATCCTAATCACCCTAACCATTTTTTTGTGTGGTGTGGAGGCAGCATAAAAGGAGGGCATTTAGTGGAGAGGAATAACCTATCCATGCTAATCTTTTATAGGAAACATTATTTGCTTGATGCTCCTTATGTTATGGATTTTGTAATATGTTATTGATGAATGTATCAGTTTTCAGTATGGGTGCAGCCCCTTCATGCTCCTGTATATATTTTTTAACTTATTGGAACTACATACTTTAATTGTCTGTCTTTCAAAATATGAGGATTTAATTACTATCAGATGCATTTGCTTGGTTACTTTCCAGTTTTATTTATTCAATATCTAAAGCATGAACTTAAGTGATTTCTGAAAGCAAAGGAAGAAATAGGCATAGTAGATGAAACAAAATGTTCTATAACACTTAAAAATTAGATACCTATGCACTATTTCTGTATCTCCATGTCCAGTGCAAATTATGAGCACGGTATTAGTTGGTAGCGCGGAGTATAGGCAACGCACCCAAGCATCCATCTGCTTGTTTCTTGAAATAACTAATGGAATTTTCAATTCTGCTTGTTTCTTGAAAATTGAAAATTGGTCCAGACAAAATGTACTCGATCATTCATAACCTACAACCACCACTATTCAAATAAGAATATCACTGATCAAAGAAAAAATATATATATCCACGGCCAAATCCAAAACATACCTCCTTTCTAGCCTTCAAAAGTGCTTCCTCACCAGAAGACACAGGGAATGAATGGGGGATGAACCAAAAACATACCGATTTACTATGGAAATATCATCAATTAATGAGGAGGTTTTACCACACTCACTCAAAACTATGAGGAGCTTTCTACGGACAAATGATGGGGGAGACCCAAAATCAGGCCCTAGCAGAAGAGTCAGAAGCATAGAATATAGATAAGCATCCGGAAATGCATTCATACATCAGAAAACAAAAAACTACATGAGTAAATGCTAGTAAAGAACCCACTTGCCCGACAAGGATGGTCTCTTAGTAAACAAGCTTTAGGGAGCCTTACTGAATACAGTAAGCAACTGTAAGAAAATGAGAAGATAATATCTTGAGAAAAAAATCAATCAGTAAATTAACATTACACCACCAGTAGAAACTGCATGAAGCATAAAATCGGGGGAGGGGGTCTTGATTGGAGCAGCAAACCTGAACATCCTTAAGACTTGTGGTTTCCCCATTCAGCATTGCACACGTAATCCCACTAAACCTGGAAAATGAACGAAGTGTTGTTAAATTAAAAATACTAGTCGTTTTTGCAGGAGAGGGGGTTCCAGGGACATTTTCCCTAATCCAAGCTGGGAGGAGTCTTCCTATGATGGATTTGTCAGAGCTCATAGGCTGAGGGGATAAGGATTTCTTTTTGCAAAGAGGATCGAGAATCAGAGTATTTACTATATAGAATCTGTTGTAGCACGCAGAATCTTGAAAATGGAGTTGATCAACATAATTCATAATCATGCTGACAAACTTGTTCGGGAAGATATATATACATATACATATATATATAATAGAAGGCTGGGCTTGGTCCATTGATATGCTCTTATGCCGGGCCTAAATAAACCCCAATTAAAAAGATATACTGGACCCAATGTCTCAAGCCCATGTATATATGGAAAAGGAACTGGGAGACCTCCTTCTCCTGCTCCTGGCTAATAATGAAATAAAACAGCAGAGAAACAAGTTAAATCGAGAAGGTCCTACTAGAGAGAGAGAGAGAGATGTCGGTGAAGTTGCAGCAGCCGGTAGGGCAAAAACGGCTGACGAACGTAGCAGTGGTTCGATTAAAGAAGCATGGTATGCGTTTCGAGATTGCTTGTTACAAGAACAAGGTCCTCTCTTGGCGCTCTGGAGTGTAAGTGTCTCTGGTTTTTTTTTTTATTATTATTATCGTTATTATTTTAAATCGATTATTATTTGTAGTATTATGTTTATTTTTAGAACGAAGAAAAAGGGTCATATCCTCATTTTCTTGTTTTGAAAAAAAAAAAAAACAGAGAGAAAGATTTGGATGAAGTGTTGCAGTCCCACACAGTTTATTCAAATGTTTCAAAAGGAGTTCTTGCAAAGTCTTCAGATTTGGGTAAAGCTTTTGGACACGATGATCATACCAAGATCTGCCTAGAGGTAAAAGGAAAATACCTACTGTATTTGTGCAACTTTTTTTTATTGTCATGATTGGTTTACTATTACTATTATTATTAATAGATATTGGAGAAAGGGGAGCTTCAAGTGGCTGGGAAAGAGAGGGAATCTCAGTTGTCTAGTCAGTTTCGGGATATAGCAACTATTGTTATGCAGAAAACTATTAATCCCGAGACGCAACGTCCTTACACTATCAGTATGGTTGAGAGATTGATGCATGAAATTCACTTTGCCGTTGACCCGCATAGCAGCTCTAAGAAGCAGGTTTTTTGGTGGCCTTTTGAACTTCTTCAAAATGTTATGTTTGTTGGAATTTTGGCATATCATTCTTGCTAATTGTGTATTTTGTTCAGGCGCTAGATGTTATTCGTGAGCTTCAAAAGCATTTTCCAATCAAACGGTCTCCAATGAGACTTCGGCTTGCTGTTATTGGACCGAATTTTCCTGATCTATTGGAGAAGCTCAATGCCTGGGATGCTAACGTTGTTTCTAAAGATGAATCTGGAAGCCATCAATCTGTTGTAAGTTTCACTCATTCCTTTTTAGTGTGAAATTCTCAACTCCACGTTGCCTCTCCCAGGGTTAGGTTTTCCTCTTTTTTTTGTTGGCAACTTTTAAATGTTGGCTACAAAAGGTTTAGTGGCTTTGTTTCTTGCATTCACCCTCTGAATGTGCTTGTCTTGTGTATCGCCACTGGACTAGTATGCACTAGAACATGTGAAATAAGTTAGGCATCAAATTTTCAAGGCACTAGTCTATTTCTAAAATTCTACTAGGTTAGTTGCTGTTGATTTCGGCTCACTGAAGCAGAGTGAAGCTACAGGAAGTTTCATTAACCAATGCATTACATGATGGTAGACACCCATTACGTGTCCTGGTTGAACCCCTACAATGGAAACGTTTCCTATCAATAAAAAATAATACAACTAGACTGATATTGTAAACAACTTCTGAACACATCCTTTCAACTTCGCTGGATTAACTGGATTTTTCTAATGTCATGGCTGCTTTTGAGCACACCTGATGTTATGTAAAACTAGAGAGTTAAAATTTTCTCATAAAAGTCATAATTGTGACATTTAACTCTTACCAGTGTTTTTCTTGATCTGATCAAGTAGGATTTTGTGCTGTAGTACAGAAATGATACTTATTTGTAGTGTCAACTGCTGCTGTTGATTCTTTTACCTGGCTTCTATGTCTGTTGTTTCTCCATGTGTATGCAAGTATTGTGATGAGTTGTGTAATATCATTAGGCACTTTGCTTTTTAATTCTTGCTAATAAAATGCAGCAACCATAGTAGTTAAGCTGTACTTGGGCTGTAATTCTACATTGAGCCTCCCCCCAACCCAAACCCACACCCACACCCACACCCACACACACACACACAAAACAAAAGAAAAAAGGGGAAAAAAAAAAAGAAAACAGGACTAAATACAATTTTATTAGGTGGACCATTTGACTTGGCGATTCGTGTTGGCTCAAGTGTCTATTTGGTCATGAAATCTGCACATGTTTTGGATCTGAGTTTGTTTTGGATTTTCTGCAGATTTGTGAAATGGACCCAGGTTTCTTCAGGGACTGTGATGCCTTCGTGAGGAATCTGCAGGGCAGGCTGGAAATTCTTGCAGTGTCTGTTCATTTTGAGGGGGACACCCATGTAGATGACTTTGATGATTATGAAGATGTGCCACCAGCCCTACCCAAGGAGTCTACTGATTCTGAAGTACAACTGAGTGAGAAAATCCAAAAACAGACCATCTCTGAGGAGAAGAAGGCTGACACGCAGGCAAAGCAAAACAAGTGCAGCACATGCAATGCATTTGTTGGGGATGCAAAGCAGTTCAGAGATCACTTCAAGAGTGACTGGCACAAACATAATTTGAAGCGCAAGACCATGCAGCTACCTCCGCTTACTGCAGAAGAGTGCTTGGCTGACGTGGACCTGAATGACGCCAAAGCAGATTTAAAAGAATACTCGTTTTGAGATGCGACTGATCAATTTGCGATTGTTGTCTTGTGCGTAGACTAGCTGAGAGTTTTTCATATTTTGGGGTCATCTTCAATGATTCTCGCTCGAGTTAGATTTTAAAAGTTACAAATGGGGATTCTTGCGCGCAAAAAAAAAAAAATGAATGCATAATCATTGTTTTGTACCGTCTGGTTTGAACCGATTGAATTGAGAAGATCTGAATTGCATCGGGTTTGCCTGGTGATACCGTAGGAGGTATGTATGCAGAAAGACCGAGTATGTTTTTCCTCGTATAAATATTATAGAAAATCTGGCATGGAAATGATACCATACTTTCCCATACCTATTTATTTGGATGAATAACGTGGGGATGTCACCTGGGTGGCACAGCCGCATGGTGTCGATGCTTTTCTATCTAGGAATTCCATATACACTATCGAACTGGCTCTAGGAAAAGCTCAAGCCTGTTACATAATTATGTCCGAACATTTTGCAACTGGGTGTTTCCGAATCTTGTAAGTTAGATCCTATGATCACTTAAGCCAAAGCTTCCGTCACTTGCTTCTGACATTTGAAACACTTCTGTGGTTGTCATTGTCTCCTTGGTGATCAAAAAGCGACCACGCCACAATGATGTTGGTTTGTACCGTGGAAAAAATGAAAAACCCACGTTCTTCTACACCGAAGGATTACCGTACCCAGAAAACAGAGTATTTATTTTGTTTTATATCCACGTGTATGTATATTTACAGAAAAGTCTTTCATCACACGTCATGTGGTACATTTTCTCAACATCAGACGACATTATTTTAGCAGGCTGTCCGCTGGAAAAGGCCAAGAAGGGCAGGAAGAATTTTTAATCTTTTATGATTCTTTGAAATGAACTAGTTTGTATGGTAAAAATTTATCATAGAGATTCTGAACTCAAATGAAAAAGAATTCTGCAAGTGCCATGAGATCCAAGCATTGTTAATACTACCGGAGGATATCTCCATGTTAGGCAAGGAAAGGGGTTGTCCACAAAATCGGCACTAGCAATTTTTCCTGTCTTTTAAGTTTTCGATGAAGGTGTGGTGTAGCAGTTGTGAAGCTGGAGGCCGTATAGATGGATCCCTCAGCAGGCATAGTTTTACAAAACTCTGTGCATCTTCTGATTGGTGACTGGGGATTTCAGGATAATTTTTGCTCTCTGCAATCTTAAGTATTGCAGCTACCTGATGAAGAACAAGAAGATAATAAGATTGGGTCCTAAATTCTTGGCTCACGATGAAAGTCAAAGTATTTCACACGTGTAAAATATCATACCCCCTCATACTGGCTCCATGGAGGTTTTGAAGTTGCCATTTCAAGAATTGTGCACCCTAAGCTCCATATATCGACAGCAAGACTAGGAAGAAGTAGCCACTAGTGTTCTCTATAACCTGCATATGAGTAATCTTAATAGATATATGAACTTACAGGATGCAGAAAAATATTGAGATTATGAACGTAAAGAAAGAAAACATGACAGTAATCCAGTAAGCACTTCCTTTAAAAGAAAGCATCAAGAACAAGTTGTCATCTGGATTCAATTAAAAGGAGATGAGAAAAATCTTGTGGAATAAGAGAAATGTTAAGTGGAATTAATTATGGAAATCATTTAGAAACTTTACATGTCTAGCCATGCCAAAGTCAGCAGGCATAATCTCTCTGTTTGGACCGACCAGTATGTTTGCACCTTTGATATCTCTGTCAAGTGAACATTATTCCTCAGTCAATCGAAGCACTGACAACAAGATGAGATTCCTGATAAGAAACTGAAATTATTAAAATTGCCAAATACCTGTGCATTGTCTTCCTTCCATGCAAGTAAGCTAACCCTGAAAGAATCTGCTTGGTGTAATTTTGTATTAGCGGTTCTGAGAACGAACCATACTCACTTAGCAATTTATGGATTGAACCCCCAGAAACGAACTCCAGGTATACTGGGAGATTATCCACACCCTACATTAAGTATCATTGTCAGAATCCGATGTTACGAATGATGTAGGGATGCTGAAATATGCGAAGGAGCTCATACCAGTTTGCTTCCATAATATTGAACAATGTTAGGATGTGACAGTTCACTAAGCAATGCTATCTCCTGCTCATACCAAAACAGAACGATTCAACATATTACTCCTCATTTTTCTGATTTCAGAGGCTATTCCATAAGAAAAAAATGCAAATATAAGTTCTTGGTTGTAGGAGGAGAAAATGAGAGCGAAACCTGATTCAGTTGTTTGAGACATTCATTTGAGTTCTGATCATCAGAAATAACCCTCACTTCCTTCTTTGCACACATTTGTCCATTTTCACTGTTGTAAGCAGAAACTATGCCATCAAATTTCAGTGCCAATAGCCTTCATTTTCGCTCACTTGATAAAATATTGTATAAGTATTTGCTCTCTCTCTCTCTCTCTCTCTCTCTCTCTAGAACACAACGAAGTTAAAAAACTGTTTGAGAACGCGGTTGAAACACCATTTTTAAAAAATTCAAATTTTTATTTTTTATTAAAATTTAATATGATTTATATGTTTTAGATCGTTTTGATATGTTGTTATTAAAAATAATTTTTAAAAAATAAAAAAATATTATTGATATGTATTTTAATATGAAAAAATTATTTAAAAAGTAATAATTACCAGAAGATAAAAATAGGTGGGCCTGAGACCCAGTGAAAAAGCAACAAACAACGAAAGCACAAAAGCAAATTAGCCCAGAGCAGCCTCAAGCCAGACCAACAACATGCCGGGCCTCGAACATCTGGACGAACGAGACTTCCATGATAAGAAGCGGTCCTCTTGGCAGAAGTGATTAGACCTAATTACAGGGGAGCTCGTGAGGGTGATTGATGTTGAATTATCATCAATGGGAGGATGGATAAAGGCCTCGTGGCTCACAACGTTTGCTAGTGGTGGAGAGTGTTTTTTTTTTTTTTGATTAAATTACTTTTTATTTGAAAAAATATTATAGTATTTTTATATGATTTTAATGTGATAATATTAAAAAGATTTTTTTAAAAAAATCTAAAAAAAACATCATTTTAACAATTAACATTCCTCGTATGCATGTCTTTCTCGAGCAATGTAATTTGTGTCGTGAGATTATTCCCTGGCTTGTAACCTTAGCCAACAAGAAACATTCGATATTTCTTGCAACCCTTTACCACCTCACGATTTTTCCTTCTCTTAAAGGATGGAAAAATATTTCTCATAATTGGATCTTTTAGATTTTTCTTTGTGAGCTCAATTCATAAAATGTCGTCCACATGAAAACCAAACCCTTTACCACCTCACGATTTTGAGAGCATATCCCTGCTGAAAAGTTAGAGATAAGCAATTTAAAGGATTAAAAAGAAAAAAAATAGAAAAAATAAAAATAAAATAAAGATCTTGTAAAACTCTTGTCCGAGAGACCAAAGCCACAACCCCCTTTTCATGATTCTTTCCAAACTCCATAACCTGTAAAAAGATATATCATCACTCCACAGAGAGAGAGAGAGAGAGAGAGAGAGAGAATGGCTTTGAAGAATTGTTTCCAAGTTAGTTCGGTGAGCACCACCAGAGCTGGTGTTTGTCATCCATTTGCTCCTGTGGAAAAGCTTCAATTGCCAACATCTAAGGGACTGAACACATCCAATTTGTTATTATCTTCACCTTCTTCGTCCTTTCCTCCCTCATTGAGAAGCAGATGCCAAGAATCCCGCATTGTCTGCAAAGCTCGTGAAGCTGTAGATGCAGGTTTGCCAAATTCTACCTGGGCAGCTTTTTATGCGTCTCTTGTTTACTAGAACATCATGCAAGGAATGGAAGTATATAGTTACTAATCCCTTCTTAGTCAGTGGGCTTAGGCTACGTACTTCTTGAAGGAAGTAAACGAAATTAAATTGAGTTAAAATTAGATCGCCCCTGATATTTTCCTCTCCATATATCTCCTTATTTAATCGCAGGAGACTATTAAATGGAAGGATAAAATCTTCAATAAATTAATCAGTTTCTTCCTTTTTTTCCTTGAGGATGAGTATTCCTGAAATCTGATACATGCAAATGCTTGAAAAGTGCAGTTCAAGTAGCGACAGATGCAAGCTGGGATGCTGTGATTGGAGGCGACACCCCTGTTCTGGTGGAGTTTTGGGCACCATGGTGCGGACCTTGTAAAATGATAGCACCAGTAATCGAGGAACTGGCACAAGAATATGCAGGAAAGATAGCTTGTTACAAAGTAAACACCGATGACTGCCCTAGCATTGCCACAAAGTATGGAATAAGAAGCATACCAACGGTGCTGTTTTTCAAGAAAGGAGAGAAGAAAGAAAGTGTAATTGGAGCAGTGCCAAAGACCACCCTGTCTAGCTCCATAGAGAAGTATATTGATGTTTGAAAACAACAAGTTATGTAGAGCTATGACGGAGCTATAAGTGCATAGCTATCTAAACTCTCTTGCATAATGTAAATGTCACTACGAATTCAGTTCTTGTTCAAATTGATAGCCCAATGAGCATCACTATTTCTTCAGCTTATGAACTGTCTTTCCTCCATTTGTAAATGCACAGAAATCCATTTAAGCCTATCATGCAGCGCCTTGGAAGGCTCTTATTAAATTTGGAAATCACATGCATCTCCATTCATCTAAAGATCAGACCATGTTCTCTGATTTGCCACAGCTTCTAATCGTGCTTTCAAGTTTTAAGTGAGATGTCACCATTATAATAATTTGATTAATCAATGCTGAGCAATAATAGAAAAATTAGTTGCCAGTTGGCAAGATCTAAAGACAGACAAGATTTAACACTTCACTAGCCTCCCTACCTCACCACTTAATTTCAGCCTAGTGTTTCAAATCAGGGAATCACTTATCGAGCATCACCATTCTTGAGCTTAACCACCAGGTCAACAAAATTCAATGACGCGGAGTCTATAGACAGGGGTAAGAGGAAACTGAAAAGAATACAACGCAATAAAATACACATGGGCTCTGAGATAACCCTAAAAATGGAACTGATGAGCATATCCATCAACACTTGATGTATTTTCATGAATGATGACTTGAAAATGAGCAGGAACTACACGTGGAAAGGGCTCTCAACCAGACAGCTATCCCTCCCTGAATTCCCATTCCAAGACTGTTAGTTAGAAAAGAGGCTGCATTGAATCATAATTAGGAAAACAATTAGAAGTAAATGAGGCAACTCAAGGAGGATTTAACATTTCTTTGATAAAACACTATGCTATATGTTTACTTTTCCTCGAAAATTAGTACAAAGTGGGAAGCACGCCCTCAAGCTATTCCTTGGTGTAATGCCATCTTCACAAGGCTTTTATGAAATTCTGCCCACACTTGTACCGCACAAGCAGCTGCTGAGACATCAATATAATTAACAGAACCTTCAAGGGGATGGTTTCCAATCAAACTGAAGATTACTTAACCCATTAACTGCTCCTAGCCCATTAAGCAGTTGGTTCCCCAAATCCTGTTGATGATTCATGCTCTGGTCTCGTACCATCGATGGCATGCCCATCCGACCATTCATCATTGAGTTATTACCCATTGCAGCTCTGATCCCATTGACCATTACAGACTGCGCAAGTCCACCCATAGTCCCATATCCAGAACCCCCTACTCCAGAACTATTGACTGCCCCATTTCCCACCAGGCCATTTCCACCATTAAGAACCGTATTATTACCTGTTGGCAAAATTCCATTGACATTTTTCACATCATTCCCCAACGAACCAACCCCAACCATGCCACCAGTTCCAGTAAGTTGGCTGGTTAACATCATGTCATGTATGAATTTCTGGACAGAGCTTTGAGAATCACCATGGTCAGCCTCGCCAGAAAGGGTTGGCTGTTGCAATGGAATATTTGCTGGTGAATTTGTGGAACTAATGTGATTTACAGCTGTCAAGGCACTATGAGATGCTTGTGGAGGATTATTAGACGAGGATGGTGTCGGCGACTGGAAAGGAGAAGGGTTAGGTTGTGCCTGTGGAATCGTACTGGAGGAACCAGGAGATGGAATCTGAACAGAGTTTCCTCCAAAGGGACTGCTTGCATTATTGATAGAATTTTGTTGTCTTGAATTCATAGAATTTTGGTGGAGAAGCCCAACAATAGCGCTGGCATAGGTAGTTGCAGATGCTGTGTTGAGTGAGTTATTTACACTAGCCATACCATTGCTAGCAGCAATTTGCATTGTGGCTTGGGCAGAACTTTGATCACTATTTGAGTTCGCAGTTATTGTTTGCTGTTGTTGTTGCTGTTCCTCAGGCTGTTGAGCTTGACTATGAAACCCAATTGAAGCACCTGTCCTCCTAGGGAACTTGGACAAACTCTCTGAAAACAAAAAAAATAGATAGATAATTGAGCCCAGATTGGACAACAAGGTATATTGGTGATATGCATGATCATCACTGCCACGTCACAATCAGCATGAACTTTTTCAGGGATCATTTCATTAGGACCACATCAGAAAATTACAAACAAGAAAGTTAAAATAATAACCCAATCAAGAACCCGTCAAACTTACCCATTGGTCCAGTTCCTGTTTCTCGGCTATAATCAATCAAGTCTTTCATACTATTTACCACTTCTGATATCTGCAATGATATTGAACAAATTATTATGAGAAAAAAAAAATTCAATCATACTGCATATAGCTTCAGCGAAATATCATGAAACATCCTTGAAAATCACCATTTTTCACTTGACATTTTTACAGATAAAAATCTTTTCAGATGCCATATCCAGACTTCAAGGAATAATATGCAAATGATGTTAACAAAATAATTAAGATCATTTTCAGCTGTTTGTGACAGATTTGTTAAAAGGATAGGATAAGCAGGCAGAGGCAGTCTGACTTCAAACAGCATTCATTAGATATCAAAAAAATCTACAAACCCGTATCACTGCAAGAGTTTCAATGTGAGTTTAAATGAATATACAGCTTATAGCAATAAAACCAGCAGTTCAGACCTTCAGATATTTCCGAGTCACAATTCCAAACACCATGGTAGAAATGGAATTTACAATTACAGGGGCAAATCAATGCCACAATATATTATACAGATGTTGATTAATCTATAAAAGATAAAGGATGAGGGGGTACAACGAGCAACTGGGTAAAAAAGAGTATATATTTGCATGGAGGCTAGAAGCGTACAGAAATCATGATATTCTAGTTCAACAGCAGCTCTTAAACCATTGTATTTGCTAGAAGAGAGCAAGCATAATGGAAGATGACGTAAAAGCAAAGCAACTGCCAAATCTTGTACGAAATTGAGCCATCCATATTCATTATGTTACAGGTCCTCAAAGAAAATCATGCCAAACCTAACAGACACTTTAACATATCCTGAAAGATGTAGTCGAGAAGACAATTTTTCTAGGCATGACTTTGAACAAATTCACTGCAATGAGCAAAAGGACAACATTGGAGCGCACATGCATTGAATACCAGAAAACAATTCAGATCTTAACTGCAAATAAGAATAAAGAAAAGTATGAACTTGAACTTGTAAAGCTGAAATTGAAGGCACTAATATTTCAAACCCAAAGGATCTCATCACCAACATTTGTAGTGAGCTCAGAGTCCGAGACATGCATCCAGTCACACTACTAAATGTAGAAAATGTGCGCTACCAGTGACTTTTAGCCCTTAGCAAACAACAAGGACATTCACAAACCACAATGACTCTAATAGGAGTTGGAATGTCACCTGAAGGCACCGCACATATCTCTTTGTATATCCTAGATCATTTACTAATGGCACTTCCAAGGCTTTTGCCAGTTGGCGAGCTGATGCAACAAACCTAAAGAAAGATAACTCATCAATAATAGATAGAAGGCATGGACATCACCATACATGTATTACAAAAATGACAAATTTCTCATTGCGCTCATGTAGAACAGTTCATATAATACAAGGATAAAGAACTTGTAAAAACAAAAATTTCTGCAGTTGCTGAGACAATAAGTCAAAGCAACTACACTATAAAACACGGCCTACCATAAAGGATGCATTGGAGGGTGCGTGACTTTTCTCACTTTGTGGTAATGTAAATTGCATTCCCGATGTGCCCTAAATCTAAGTAAAAAAATACTTGCTCCAGTCTCAACCAAAAATATTCCTCAGACGTTCATCTCTTAAATTATCCAATGAAGAATAGAAAAACTGTGTTGAAATGGAGTAACTGACAGCGTAATCTCATCTCCCTCATGGACATGCTAAGCAAAGATGATACATAATAACCAAGTATTAGTTACATTTACATTCAGAAGCATGTTCACACAACATAAATTCAACTTGACAAATGAATGAAAGATTGTCATGCACATATATAGGAAATATTTTAAGACATTGATCTTGATTGACAGAGCAATGGTACTCAAATAATTGCATCAACTTTGTTGTAATTAATACTGCAAACAGATTCTAGTAACCACAAAAGGTAAAAACATAAAGTGCATGCTCAACCAAAAGCTCATGGTTGGTCAAAACAAACATAATGTGGCGAGAAAACTTACAAGTTACAATTATTTTGCAACTCCGGGATAGATAAGTTGGATGATGCATTTTGAGTAGCAGCCTGGTACCTTTGAGCTGCAGCACCAAGCTGACTTACCTACAAATATAAAGAAAAACACTGAATACTCGAGTTGCAGTTGTAAGCAGGAATTATGTTCTAACTCCTAGATACCATATCACATAGCAAAAACCTTAATCCTTATCATTAATCACTTAACACAGAGGTTTCTTCAGTGATGAACTGAGCATCAGTATGGGTAGTGAACTGGAAGTTAAGGGTACTTAGGTTATTTCACAAAAATCAACAGGGCCATAAACCACGTAGAAAATAGCAGAACATAATAAGCAGAACAAACAAAACGCTTCCACTAGGCATTACTTAACATCAATGTTTGTTTGTGATAAACTGGATATTTAGGTTCCTTAGCCCTTCTAAGGATATGAACAGGGCCACAAACCAGACTCTGCTAACAGCAAGTCCATACAAAATCTACAAATATACATTCAAACAAGTCAAAATATCAAACATTCACCGGTATCAAGCCTCAATTTAGTTCGTTTATATGATCCTGGTCCACCAACCATCTCAATGGAAGCACAAATCTTCCAACTGCTGTGGGTTAAACAAACACCAGTACCCAGAAGATGCATAACATTTAAGGGAAAAAAACACAGCTAAAAATGATGGCACTTCAAACTAAACAAATTCAATTAATTTCACTTCCAATGAACAACATACATGGATTACTCTAATAGATGATATTTCTCATGCATCAAGAATGTTGTTTGAAAAAGATTTATTACAATAGAGAGAGAGAAGTTGAGACAGGTGAGCAGAAAATAGCACAATTACACAAGTTCAGACATGGTTTAGCTCTTAAGATCACAATCTCATAAATTTATAAATAAACAGTGATGTAATATCAGATAGTCATAGAAAGAGCAACAAGCTCATGTTACCCAGTGTTGAACATATCATAGTGTCAATCAGCCAGCGTGGGTTAATAATAGTTTCCAACAGGAAATAAAAGTAACAAAGAACTTCTCCCCTAATTAAGTGAAGCACAGCTAACCTGTGGTATCAACAATCTTCGAGGTATTAGCTCTTCATGGCGCCGAGCACAAAACTCCCAAGAGCATATCTGGCAAAATAATGGACGAACAGGACACAGAAAAAATCAGCTAACACTTCCTGAAGAATTTAGAAGCTTATAGAAGCAAAAGGGAATTTCTCTTAATGTGCAACCTTCAAGTCTGGGGAGAAGACTATCCGCAGCTGACCATCACGAACAACGCGAAGTTGCTCAAAAACACTCTCTTGTATTGCTTTTGCATAATCCAGGACAATTTGACCAGATGAGTTTTGATATTCACGTGGCATATCAACATAAAGAAGTTCTTCCAAAGTGCCACTTTCATATTTGATTTTGAAAAGCCTAGGAAGAACCTCAACAGTTGCCTCTGAAAGTACAGGATACCAAAATCAGATATCACATGATCCAGGAGGCAGCAGCAAAACAAAGAGACAAACCAATTCAAACTAGCACCGAGGCCAGTATCATCTGTGACCAAAAACAACATGCAAAGAACAACAAAGATTTTGAAGATCTAACAACATACCAAAACCACGGCCTGGCTTGCGATTGCAAATCTCACAATGCCATACGTCCTGCAACACTTGCACAAATTGTTACAATTTGCATTCATAATTGGCTCTACAAGAAATTAAAAAAGCAGTTCTACCAAACCCTTATAATTAACTTTTCTAGCATGTGTATCATGGGAGCATCTTTTTGTTCTCTGGATTTGAAACAAAGCATCCAAAGAGAACATTTAGAAGATACTATGAATATGCATGTATCTTTGAAATGTTATTCCTAACTTGTCTACTTTCACCTAAGACACCAGTATAAAAGTGCTTGATTGAATCTACAGCACAATAATAGTTTTTTAAAATCACCAAGTTTTCTCTAGCAGCAGACCTGAGGGAAAACACCAGTTGTTTGCCGGCCACTTCCATACATAGAAACACACCACTTCTTTTTTGAATGGGGAGCAAAGAACTCGGCGACAAATTTCCTCCAGAATTCAATGTTATTGTCCTAAAAGGAAAGTAGGAGCTATTACGAATCAAAGCAGCCAAAAGGAAACAGTTAGAACAAAATCTTCACAAGGAAAACTTACTTCAGGTCTGCGCTGCTGTTGATGCATGTAATTTGTGAGACGACGGGCACACATCCCAGGTTCATACACTGGTTTTACAGGAGACCTCAAAGGTATATTCTGTTGTTGAAATTGTTGTGGTAATTGAGGCCGTTGCTGTGGCATTGCCTTCAAAAGTTGCTGTTGCTGCTGCTGCTGCTGCTGCTGCTGCTGTGTGTAATTGCAGCAGCCTTTGCTGATGCAAAAGATTTAGTTGTGCAACAGCCTGCTGAGAAGACTGCCTTGACATGTGAAGGAACTGCTGCTGCTGCTGTTGTTGATGCTGCTGCTGTTGTTGATGCTGCTGCTGCTGCTGCTGCTGATGTTGTTGCTGTTGATGTAAAAACAAAGATTGATCTGAATGTTGAGGTTCCAACTTCACAGTTGGCAAACTTCGCATCGTCTGAATTTGCTGTTGCTCCAACTTAACTGGACCCATATTTCTCAGTGGCTGAGGTTGTTGCTGCTGCCGTGCTCCATGTTGATCGTTAGTCACATGTGGCTCCAACTTAACAGGTCCAACACCAGCCAACCCTCCTCGTATTGATTGAAATTGGTGCTGCTGCTGCACCTGCTGAGTGTTATGAGCGCCAGAGAACTGTTGCATTGATTGCTGACCATGCTGGAAATTTTGTGCTTCAAGTTGTTGGGACTGCTGTTGATCTGGCAACAGCTGGTTGCCAGAAGGGTTTGAAAACTGATGTCCCTGAACTTGACAAGAAGGACCAGGGTTAACCATATTTGATGGTACAAATGACGATGAAGGACCATTGAAACCCATTCCATTACCACCATTTGAAAGTGGATCGGACTCTGCCCCAGTATCAATATTTCCGCGCTGACTGCTCCCAGGACCAGGAAGTCCAGGATTTGGACCTCCATTACCAAAAGACTGGTTCAGCAGGGAGGACATGTTGGGCACATTTCCAAGCATGCTCATGTTATTAAACTGAGTACGGGGGGACACTAGGGACGGGAATGCTGTTTGAGAACCCAAAGGGCCACCTTGAGCTCCCAGCATCCCCGAATTCGATCTCAAAAGTGAAGGAGAGACAGACTGGGCACCACCAATTGGAGTAGGCGGCCCCGAGGGTACCATCTTATCAAGAATCACAGTCAAAAAAACTCTTTGAAGAATAAAACTATCTAAAACAACATAAATTGAATAGCCTAAAATTACATAACAGAGCAAGATAAAGCACTTAGACAACTGGACTCGGTCACCACTTCAAGTGCACACCCAAATCCTGCAGACCTCAAAATCCTTACTGCGCACCAAATAGGTTTTGTGCCTGAGCAAATGGTGCTGCGTTCTATGAAACACGAGGCACACGCCAAAAAAAACCAAAAGCAAAGAAGAATCTTCAATTCTGAACATTCTACAGTCACGGTATCTTGACACGAACAGCAATCTTTAAACGGTTCTCGCATGAATCTCTGTATGTCATGAGGAGTTTCAGATCTATTTGAATCAGGATAGTATGTACAAAGCTAAATATTTCAAAAACCAAAAATACCAATTTTCACTACTAAATACAGCTTTAAAAGAAACTCAAAATAACAAAAACCATATCAAAATCACAACAACTTAGCCAAGACGAACCATGTCACCCAACTCAAACACTCACAAAAGAATATTTATCAAAAAAACCATCCTTTTTCACAGCATCCAAAGGCTCAAATTCAAATCTCACAATCCAGAAAGAATTCAAGATTGTAACTGTAACTTTCAAAAGAAACCAATATTTACCAAAAACAGTAAGCAACAAGGTTTAGAACACAGCTAAAACAACCTTGATCAAGCTTCAACAAACTAGAGGGATATAAAGGGAAAATGGGTTTTTTAAGGAAATGATAAAGGTTGAAAAAGTTTGTGAGCTAAAAAACTTAAAAACAACTTACCACAATACAATTCTCAAACAGTAGTGAGGCTGATAGTCTCAACAAGATTTCTCTTTCAATGAAACTACAGGCTGAAAGAGAGACAGAGAGAAGGAACACAACTGAGCTGTTTTAGAAGCACACAAGACTCTAGGGTTTTATTTTGTTTCGCTCAACCTCTTCAAAAATCTAATATTTAGGTTCTTTTTTCTGTTGCTGTTGTTTTTATTTCTCTTTCTATTGAGGAAGTGCTGTTGTGTGCCTTGTTTCTTTGCTGCTGAATCTAGAGAGAGAAAGGGGTTATTTTAGAGAGAGAGAGAGAGAGTGTCCTTGCGGACGTCAAATTTGTATTCGATCGGATTCAATTTTTTCTTCTTTCATTCTTTTTCTCTCTCTAGCAAGTGAAGTCAAATGCTATTCTTTCTCTCTTCCTTCGCTTGTGTTTTTTTATGTGAGCATTGCATGTATGCATGGTTTATCATAGTTTTAGTGGTCGTTACATTACATGCCATCATGTATCGGTCATGTTGCATGTATTATTCGGTTTTAAAAATGACATTGGATTGGTTGGTATTTACAGAGACTGCCACTTAGGGTTGGTGCCGTGATGAATTCCGTGTGAGTGCTTGGACCATATTTTGTTGCTATGCTATTGATCGTTTTGCCATGTGTGCTGTGGATTTGTTTTGTTGTTTCTTGTGACGTGCTCACGAGATTTTAAGTGTGTGTGGAATTTTATGCTAATAAATGTCTGTAATTTAGTGATTGGTGGAGATTGATTATCTTGAGAAAACGATATTTCTTTCTAATAAGAATGTCATGTCATTTTCAGATAAGGAATTATTTTAAGAGTTCAAACTAAAAAAAAAAAATTATGCATTACATTGATAATTCGGTTTATTATGTTTTTATAAAAAAAAAAAAAAAAAGGGTTGTGAGGTGTCTCTGTGGTATTATGATATGCTCGTGGCTCTTATATTTTTTTAGTTAAAAATATCAATTAATCATGATTAGTTGTGAACATGTGGCATGTTCTTACAACGATATGTGTTAAAAAAATTACTGTATAAATAAAATAACCCAAATAAATCAATATAGTAAATGATATAATTAATGGAGTTGATACGGTGCTGAAATATAAGGAAGATAATAAAAAATATGTTACATGTTCGAAATTAACTATGATTAGCTGACTTCTTAAAGTAATGATTCAGGGAGCCATAAACATGTTATAGAGGGATACTTAGCTATTTTACCAACGCTATTATGCTCGTCGAATTTATTTTTTTTACTAAAACAAATTAAACATGTTGGTTTTTTAATATTTTTTTTACATTAAAAATATCAAATATAAAAAATAAAAATAAAAACTTATGCTTACATTTAGTTAAATAAATTAATAATCATCGGTTTCAATAAGTAAATAAAAAAATTATTGACAATAACTAAATATATATATATATATATGAAAATGTCAAATGGTAAATGTAGATCAATATATTTAATCTTATTACACAGTTCATTTACCTAATTGTATTCAATAATTTTATTTATTAAAATTATTTTTTTATTTAATCAAATGATAGCAGAAAAAAACATGCATATAAAATCGATTGAATAAATCAAATGAAAAAAAAATCTCGCGTGTTGCACTTATTATAAATACCTTCCAAAAATAAATAAATAAAAATTATTTTAAAAAATAAATTTCAATCATGTATAGATATATAAAGGGGCTAAATACAAACAACAAAAAATTAGAAAGAATGAGTATTAATTTTGGTATAAATTAACAAGTTGTTTTAAAAAATATATGTGTGTGTTTTTATATTAAAAAAAACAAAGAAAAATAACAAAAAAGGAAAAAGAAATATGTCAAGCGACGCTAGGCCTACCCATCTAGGAAGGGCCTATGCACAGGCTCTGATTTTTTTTTAATGTAATGGGGTTGGTTGTTTTCCCTATTATGTTTTGAAAAAAAAAGTTAGAAGGCATATCATATTATACTTTTCTAGAGCGGCCGAAAAAATAGGTTCAAATTTTGTTCTCAAAAACCCATTTTTCCAACCAATTCTTGACTAGAAACATCTAGAAAAAAGTCAAAATACCTTGACAAACCCATAAATAACCTTAAAAAAACCACACGAAAATATAAAATCAACTTCAAATAAAAATTTCTTTTGAGCTCATATTTACTTTTTTAGGCAATTTCAAGGCATACAAATACCCAAGCAAAGCTCTTTTCATCAAATAGAACTATTTGATACCAAGATCGACTATTTGGTAGTTGAAATTGATGTCAATATCATTTTTCTCTAACTACTGCTAGAATCTGGCAACTTTTCTTTTTTATCTCTCAAATCATGGACTAAAAATAACAAAAATAAATTTTATACAAAAACATAATTGAAAAAACATTGAAGGGCTGAACATATATAATTAATAGAGTTTGAAAACTAAATTAAACTTTTTGTGTGAACTTTGAAATTACTATTCATTTGTGGCATATTTTCTAACTACTTTATCTTCTGTCTTTTAATTTTATTACTGCCCAACAAATTTAATTTAATTATCCTTTAATTTAGTTAAAAAATAATGCAATCATGCAAAAAAATTTAAGGATTAAATTTTAAAAAATGAATAGTGTATCTACAATAAAATATAAGGGAGTGAACAACACAGTGTTGTGTAAAGTGAAAAAACTACACTTTTTAGATTTTAGTAATAATAAAAAAAAAATACAATAACACAATGAATATATTATTTTTAAGTGTGGGTTCATTATTTAATCTTTATGTGATAATAGTTCACCACAGGGAGACAATATTGATGCTGAGATGGTCATTTCTTGACGATGTAAGTTTCGAATTATTTGTGATTATAAATCATGGTGTTGGATGTTGAGTTAATCATTACTTGAAACACTTAATCACTCAAATATTTATTTTTACTTTATTGTTAAATTTTCGATTTTTTTTTATGGTTAGCCTCAATCAAAGCTCAATTTTTCTTTGGTTCCTTGTTCTTTAAGAGTTGCATGTGAATAAAGGAAAAAATAAATAGCATGTCTTTGTATCATTGAGTATTAATGCTTAATGATTGGTTTTGCCACCACAAACTATGTGACCACAGTTATCAAAGATGCCCCAGCCTATTGATCTGAAAACCTACCTCCTCAGGATCTAACTTGGCTAGGTTTGTAAATAGAATGACCGAGATACTGACTCGGTCAAGACCACGATCGGGTCGAAAGATTGACTTTAGAAAAATGGAAGGGAAAAAAAAATGCTTAGAGTAGGGCATGAATCTTCGACCTTTTCTACAAATGAAAATTTTTTTATCAACTTATAAAAGCCAACATTAACAATTTATTTTAATTTTAGTATTATATATGGCATCAAAGAAAGTTGAATCATTAATATAATTAATTTGTTGGGTTAATCCACTTACATGTTGGATTGACTCATCATCTGTGATCTAAAGCTTGAGTTGAGTCAACCCTTGATTAGATTTAATAATTAAATATGTGACAGGTTACTAAAACATCTTAGTTAGTTACTGGTTCTATTTTTTTCACGCATATAAGTCAAATCAATTATTCTTCTAAATGCTTATTTTTTTAATTTAAGAATTAAATATTTAAAATTAAAATGTAATGACCAAAAAAAAAAAATTCTAATATAGATCAAAATAGTTGTTAATATTTCATCATCATCATCATCATCATCATTATAAACATTTACAGCTAACATAACCATTATTATAATCACTTACCGGTTGTTCGGAACAAATTATGTACTGTATTTGAATTTAATTATAGTATTTGATTTGAATTTAATTAATAAATAACTTGAATTCAAATATTTGGACGAAATAAAATTCAATTCATTTTTTTATATATTTATCTTTATTATCTTCATCTTATTTTTTTCAAAGGTTTCTAAAAAAATAGGTAGATAGGTATTTTTGAAAAATTCAGTTTTAACATTAATTTCTTATATTTAGGATTATAAAGTATAGAAGTTGACCTCTTATTTATTTTATAATATTTTTAAAGATTGAATTTAATTTGAAATTCAATTCTTAACGCTAAAAACACATTCAAAATGAGATTTTATTAAAATCTCTTAATTTAATTCAATATAAAGAGTTCCAAACATGTTAATTATTGTTATTCTCATCTCAAAACTATTAAAAACGACCATATCTATTTAAAGTTTTTATTAAAAAGTTTCCACTAATTTTCCACTCCCCTAGGAACACATCAATCCACTTTTTTTTAACTAGTAAACAATTAAAAAGCAAATACACATGCATTAATATCGTTTGAATATTGAAATATTGTACACCTATGACGATCAATAATTGGTTTTATCTTTACAAATTGACAAACAAAAATTAAATACGAGCTGTCTAATGGCAAGAAATAAACTGCATGCAGACATGAAAACAAGAATTAAATAGGGAACTTCTAAATAAAATCGTGCCGTCGTCATTATTCGATAATAATGATATAATAACCTTGTTAATTCATTATTAAAATATATTAGTTTAATTTAAGTGACACTGTTTTTGTTTTTATTTTTATTTTATACGAAAAGCATGTTATATAAGCACAATACTTATTCAATTAAGAGAAAAGTTCGTCGGGGCACGTTTTGCATAAGGTGTATTTGTATATCGCAAACTGCAATTTACTTTTTTTTTTTTTTCCCTCATGACTTAACTCGTCAGTACTCAGTACTTTTGATTTTGAAAGTCTTTTTAGTTTTGTCTGTGTTAGGGCCACTGGACATTTTTATTATAAATGAAGTGTATTTTAGAAAAACCATAATTAAATTGTCGTACAAAATTAAGGAAAGGATTGGGTTACAAAAATTTATAAAATGTAGGGTTAAACATTGGATTTTTATATCAAACGGTTCTTTGCCATCCTCAAAGTCGTACACATTTCAAAATCCCCCCTGGTTTTTCAAACTTGAAGTAGGGGTGTTAATTGATATCATTTATTCGGATTTGGATACATAAACTTAACTTTTAAAGACAAAAGTTATAAACTTTGATATTTTAGAAATTATAAACTTAACTTATTTAAAAAAAAATTACTGGAGCGGGTTGGTATATCGGGCTGGATTAAATTTTTCATAGATATTGTATATATCCAAAAGTTAGACTTATATTGTTAATTTTTATGGGTCTACATTGAAAGACAAAACCTACAACATAAATTATAGATACCATGACTCCTCTAATTTTAAGTTTAATCCTCATATCTTGCACTACCATTAAATTTTAGTTACCTTCTTTTTCCTTTTAGCAATCAGAGAAGTTATTTTTTGTTGCAACGAATAAATCTAATAGAAATTCCATTGATAAGAACTTTGAAACCAAAACTTTTCTAAATAAAACAAAAATAAACATTCAATCCACAAATAGTCAAATTTAAAGACAAAAAGAGTATAGGATATCTGAGTTGAGTCGGGTTGATCAAGTTTCAAGAATCTCAACCCACCACTTGATTCAAATATCTATTTTTTAAGTTTTTTAATTATTATATATAATATATGACTTTAACAAATCAGATCGGATTACACAGTGTAAATATTACATATAGACTATTTTTTTTAAACACCGCACTTGAAGTGTTGGGTTTGAATACTATTACCCGAAATATCTCTAAAACAAAAGTAGCCTCCACCTAGAATAAAATTTCAATAATGTTTCTTGAAAGAAACAATCCTGAATTGGGCATTCATTCCATTAAAGCTCTATCTAATCAATATGAATTGTTTTTTTTTTTTTTTTTTTTTTCCAAGCATGTATTAAATGGATGAAAGACACAAATGTAGCATGCATGCTTGAGTGAAAAAAGAAAATGAAGCACCAATTTCAAGAATAGCATTTGGTTGGTTGATTGGGTTTGTAATCCCCGTCAATGTTGCACGTACTCTTTTCTTTTGTTGGGCGTTTGGCCTCTTCTCTGTTTTCTCTACCCAGAAAAGCGAAAACATCCATGATCACATGCACAAAAACTATAAGACAATTTGCACGCATAAAGTACTTTTAATTTGCTTTGGATCAATTAATGTATGTACATACACTCGCTTTTTGTTCGTTTGAGTTTCTCAATCATGGCCTTTGAAGGGTTGAAGGCCCACTCAACTTATTTTTAGCCCTTTGAGTTTTGACGAAAAGAAATTACATTTGCATGGAGGAGGAGTTGTGTATACGGTCATGTCATTCGTCGGAATTCTTTCGTCTTTCGCCTTCCATGCTTTTGTATTCATTCCTTTTGGGCTATCTAATTTGTTCTGTAAAAAAAAAATTTAATAAAAAAGTTTTTTTTTTTACATGTTTTTATATAAAAAAAATTAGAAGTATAAATTTAAAAAATTATACTAACATCCTGTAAATACTAAAATTTCTACAAGTTTGGCCCATGACTCGTAATGGAAAGGGGTCTGGAACAATGCTAAATACTATTCACACATTTACAATGCACTGCGGACTGGAATAATGCTTTTTTTTTTTTTTTATCTCTTAACCTTTGTTTTCATTGAATGAGTCCTTTAATTGCAAAATTAATAGCCATTTGCTTTATATTTGTTGGTTAGGAACAAGATTGAGAGAAGGACCGGTTTAGAATAAGAGTTGAAAATAGGTGGTGTGTTGAAAGTTAAAATTCAAAGTACAATTTAGTGCTTCAATTTCTAAAATTCTATATTTTCAGTCTCTTATGTTTTTCTAAGTTCAATTTTTGTAGAAAATTTTATTTTTATTATTTTTCAATCCCTAATTTATGGAGGAGAGAGAAAATTTTGTCAAATATAGAGAGAAAAAATTATAATTTTTGTATTTTTATTGCATGCTAGCAAAAATAACAACGCTCATATTTATTAATACAATCATTAGCTTCTTATCCTACTAGCGGGGAAAAGCGCCTAAATGCTAATATTAAACTATATATTTGGAAACCAATCATTGTATGTTATAGGTGAAATCATTTTAACTGTTTGATAATTTACTAGTGTGCCTTTTGAATTAAAATTACCATAAGAAACATAACTTAATTAAACATTTCTTTTAGGAAATTAAATATTTTCTTATGAAATATTTTTTTTTTTTGGAAAACACATCCATATCTTAAAAAACAAGAGTAAATAATAAACAATAAAAAAAATTTATAACTTTTTTGAGTAAATAGTACTACTATGTAATTTAATTAATATTCATACAACTTTGGTGTTTATATACTTAAAATAAGATAATTGAGGTTAGGTGGTTTTAACTATGTAATTAGATAGTTGTTAATTACTAGGGATAAAACAAAAATGACTGAGGTTGGTTAATTTTAAAAAAATTAAGGTTATTTTTATCTTTTATATAAAATAAATGGTCTTCTATCTTAAGAAAAAAAAGATCCATATATACTTTTAACATGTTTTTCATAAAAACCACATTCTACTTTCAAAAGTTAAGCTAGCACATGGTAGCATTTAATGGTGCAAAACATACTCTAAAACTTCTTTATTTGCTCTCATTTTCTCCTTAGGCCTGAATAATTCTTCTCGACCTTTCCCTTTCATGTCCCAAGCTATCAAATCTATTTGCAAAGCCATGTCGATTCTCAAGCTTTTCCTCAAATCAACAACTGCATGGTAAGAAAAATAGTTATTTTTATAAACTGGCAAGCTCTCTTTCTCTGTTGCCTCGATAACAAAGAATCCTCCCTCACATAATAGGCTATTAAAAAGAAATTCCTCGTTGGTTTCACATTTCATTGACTATTTAAAAAAAGAAAAAAAAAAACAGAATTTTTTTAATATAAAAAAGATGTCTTTAATTTACGCTCATATATACATATTTTAAAAAAAGAAAAGAAAAAATGGAGGACTCGATTTAAGACTTGTTTAAACGCAAGGGAATCCGTTTATTCACCATGCGAACCCCAGAAGCAAGAGGCCGGTCTGAGTTCCTAGCTCCATGCTCGCTCTTTGACATGGGGACTCGGGAGTTATCGTGATCCATCATTCTTCACTTTATACACCCAAAAATGTCAAATACTTATGCACAGACAAATACAAAACCCTCTTGTCTGTACACCAGCTAGCTTTGTGCTTCTATGATCTATCAACTGAAATCATTCCCAGTGATGATGACTGAAGCCCACACATCTCTATATCTCTGCTGGTTGTTTGAAATGACACAAATGCCCGTCGACACCTTGCTACTATGAAGGATATTAGGGCCGGTGAACAGGAAAAGTCCCGTACAGATGAAGCGCGCAGGGAAGTCCTACAGTACGGTACCGTAACATCTCGTCTTTATAAGGTCGGCCACAGCTGATAAAACAAAAACTGGCCATGATTTTGGCCTTTTAAGAATGATAATTTAGGCTGTGAATCTGGTTGGTTTGATCAAGTCCGCCAAGCTTTAGCTAACGTAGAAGTTACATTAGCTTAGAATCGGTCTTGATAATGTAAACTTGTGTTCTCTTTAGAAGTATAGCTTGCGAAACCAAACTTCACCAACTTCGTCTGCTCTCAGAGAAAACGAGGACTGATTGACCTTGAATGTGAAAAACGGATTGAAACATCCTCTCAATAATTGTAATTATGGTTTTATTTTGGAAAATAAAAACATTCTCAGTGCCAAATTTGTGATAGTGAACCATCACAGCTGCAATGAGGAATGTTTCTTAAAAATGTCCTCAACTTGCCCCACACTATGTATTTGAATACCCAGAATCAGAAAGATCTATGAAATTCTAGGTCGTCGGATTTATGGACTCTCCTTTTTCGGCACTGATAGATCCCCTCGTAGAAGAAAGACCCTTCAATTTCTAACCTACCAACATTTGATAATTCTCTTAACCATATATATTGGACACATCAATCTTTTGGGACCAAAAAATATTAATGCCGGTGTGAGACATGCATGTAAGAGATCCAAGCTTTTTCCTTGTCAAATAATAATATAAATTATGTTTTAAGTATAATATAACAATTTTAAATTAAAATAAAATTTTTAAAATAATACTATAATTTTGTTAATTAAATAATCACGAGTTCAAATTATATTATTTTTTTTCATTTAATAAAAATTAAGCATAAATTATGTAGACTTGTATAAATTTTAAATTTAAAGAGCTTTTATTATTTGATGTAATATATTTAAAAATAATATAAATTATATTTTAAGTTTCATCAATTTATTTTTTTTTATTAAAATAATTATTTGAAAATTAATATATATAACCTTTGCTTACAAACACTTTACACCAGTTATATCATCACCAATAACTCTTTAGCACGTAGGGAAATCTTTACAGACACCACCACTAAAACACCCCCCGCTATTACCAAGTAACTGCCTGAAATTGTCGTTTCGATTGGTTGGTCAACTGTCAAATGATATTTCTTCTTTAAAAAGTGCTTTTATTATCATGGTTAGAGAATTCGGTCAAGTACAAAATTTGGTTATGAGTCGGGTGAGTAAAAATTAAATAAATTTAAAAAAATATTATTTAAATTTTTTAAAAATAAATTTAAAAAATATATTATTTTTTAAAAAATCATATTAAGTTTCACTTGGATTTTAATTAATTAACTCATTCAATTAACAGGTCAATTCCTACCAAACATGTTTTGACATGAAACCAGGTCCAAACCAGGTTCCAAGTCGACAAAAGACCACGTGTACCTGCTATGACGGTCTTAATAATACTAGTTAACATGTGCCCGGCATGCTGGCTTAGAAATGGAAAGGGTAGCATGGTAATCATGGGAGGATAGAATTGTAATTTGGAAAGAAATTTCTTAAATTCCAGGTCTACAAGAAACCCCGCAACCGTTAGGATAAAAAAAAAAAACACGTTGCTCATCATTCATGTTCATGTATGCGTAAATTCGACATGTATGGATGCTATGATTACGATGTTTTGTATGTGTCATGGAGAGAGCATGTTATGGGGTCACGTGTTACGTGAAACTTGATGGAAAGAACACCGTTATAGAAAGAAAAGGGCATAACGGCCGTTTAAAGCTGTGTTGTAACCTGACCGCTAAGTAGTTTAGGTTCTGTTGGTTTTTGTAATTGAACTGTGTTTTAAAAAAGTATTAGCTTTTTTTTTAATTATTTTGATATATTATATTAAAAATAAATTAAATAATATATTAAAATATCTTTAAACAAAAAAATATCTTAAAAAATAACTATAACTACACTTATAAACACAAACACGCTATTAAAATATGATTCTCTCTCTTCACTCTTTTATTATAATTATATTATAAAGTATTAAATAACTTTCTTTTGAGCTGGGATTCAGTACATACCTATCTATTTTCTTAAACCTCGCAGGCGAGATGAGAAGGTGAGCTCAAGTCGAGTTTTTAAGTTTTAGTTAAATAAAAGAGAAGGTGATCTTCTCCAGTGGTTGCATGGACAGATTTAATGTTGGTTTTTGTTTTTATTTTTATTTTTATTTTTATTTTTATTTTCTGAAATCAAATTGGATGAGATTAGGATTACATCCGACAAATCACATCCAACGTAGGTACTATAGTGATATCAGTGTCCTCGATTTTCAATCTTCACCATAACTCTTTCTTTTTTTCTTGGTTGATCGTTAATCAATTTAATTATTGTTGCGCCACTTGTTTGATAATCCTGATCTAGTATATTTTTTTGTTTCCACACCAATAATTATTTTCATATCAATGATACTAAATATGTTTTTAATAATTTTAAGAATACATCTCCTGTATAAATATTTTTTAATAAATAAATTTATTAGTAGTCATTTTTAATATTTAAATATATAAAAATTTTTAGTATATTTTTAATTGTCGTACCAATTTCTTGGAATTAATCCTAGTCTATTTAGATCGAATCATACAAAAATAATAAGGTGTAGATTATTGATATTTTAAATATATTAAAATATTATTTTAATATATTTTTAAATAAAAATCATTTTATAAAACAACATGTAATTAAAACACAATACACTGGCAAGGAAAATAATTTTGAAGTAACTCGTCAGCGTGATTTAACATGCAGAGAGGGCTTAGCTTGTTAATTGATGTTCATGTCACCGGAATATAATAAGAGCGGTGACGACGGGATCGAACCTGGGCTTGATAAATCTGAACTCATGATCAGTTCGATACTTATTTGGGGTGTTTTTTTTATTGGTTCTTTTACCAGGTTATTTCATGCTAATAGTATTCCATTCCCTGACTGCGACGTTGAAAAGACCTCTTCTACGTGATCGGAGAATATAAAATTCTTCTGTCAGTCAAGATTGAAATGTTCTGGCATTTTTATTGGAAATTCTGAGGCGGTACCGACGCTGATTCTAAGATGGAGATTTCTTTTCCACTTTTTTGAACCAAGATTCCACTTCCACGATGGGAATCACGACGGCATTTCTCTGTACTGATGCTCTGTTCTCTGATTTTGTTTTCAGCAACAAGGCACGTATTCTACTGTACATCCATCTCCCCTCGCTCCTCATCATCGTCTTTCCTTTTCTTTTCACTTTTCTCCGGCGACAAGACTCTGGACTGATCGTACCAGTCGAGAATTGACTTGCGAAGCGGCTGGATATAAAATTACATGAAAAAAAGGAGGTCTCGTGTTTTGTAACTCTGTAATTGCTATTTGCAAAAGAAAAAACAGGGTTTTGACTGAATATATGTAAATGTGGTTTTATTCCCAAGAATATCCTCAACATTTTAGTTAAATTGACAAAAA
Source organism: Populus alba (assembly GCF_005239225.2). Lineage (NCBI taxonomy): Eukaryota > Viridiplantae > Streptophyta > Magnoliopsida > Malpighiales > Salicaceae > Populus > Populus alba. The sequence continues at coordinate 12,947,421 of NC_133297.1, read as the reverse complement.
AATGTCCCAACAAGTTATCAAGAGCTTGTCTGGTATTACATTTAGGATAATTTAAGAGTATTTTTTACTTAAAAATGTGTTAAGATAATTATTTTTTTATTTTATTTTTATGTTTTATATAAATACATTAAAACTATTAAAAAACATCAATTTAATACTTTTAAAAAATATATAAAAACTCTCACTTCTGAACAAACGGGAAGATAATTTAACCCATTTATATTGTGAGAATTTAATATTATTGTGCAAAGAGCAACTCCTCAACTTCAATCGGTCCATTTTCTTCTTCAATTAGTTCACGCGTTCATTGAAAGTTATATTGTATGATATGATAATTTATATGAAAAAATGTAGATGTCCGGAATCAGGACGTGATAATATACATTGCAGCTGGATTCAAAAGCCAGAAAGAGGGTTGAGTAAGAGAGCCCATTTACCATCTTTTATGTTCAGGTTTTGCTAATGGCTGGGCCTGGACGAGGGCCATACCTATGTAGTATGTACTTGCAAACAGGTTACGTTGACCCACGAGAACTTCAATATATATAGTTTTTATTTTCTTAAGAGAAAACAATTTCTTTAAAAGAAAATATACAAGGAATAAGATATTTAATATCATTAAAAACTTTAATAAATGGAATTTTTTTTTTCCATTGACAACATCTAAAATGTCAAGGAATTAAAATAAATATTTTTTGAATTTATCATTCTTCCCTCCCTCCATATATATATATATATATATATATTATATATATATATATATATATATTTTTTTTTCATGTTTTCTATTGCAGTTTCTCCCTCCCTCATGCTTTGGAATGCCAATATATTATCCCGTGGGCCTTTCATACTCCTGACTTCGCTCCAACCCTGAGCATACGGATTCGAGCTTTGAACATCCCGGGTCTCTTTTACGGGCCAGTCTGCCAGAGCCCAATCGACCCTGTACGAGAGCCTGGGATGCTTCGATTGATTTGCTTCCAAAAAAGTCATGACGCAAGCACATAAACTATTTCACAGTGTCAGCAAAACTTTCAAGCCATTCAGATTAAACTAACACCGACGACCATAGCTAGAACGTCCGGCGAAATTTGGGGAACCAGAGAGGCTTCATGACGTGGGGGTATGTGACTGAAGGGTTTACAGATCAACTTGATTGCTGAAGTTTAAGAAGTTTTTTTTTGTTTTTTGTTTTTGTTTTCTAATGAATAATTTTGTTACAACCCGATGCCTTGCACAAATAGAGCAGATCGAACGATTAACAAAAGAAAATGTGCTAACAATCTCCTGTAATGTTGACATATCAAAGTCTATCTTAATCATATCTATACTTATAATGATCCTATGAATTATTTACATGACGACAACAACAACAAAAATAAAGAAAAGATTATCTACAAAATGCACGATAACTTAATTATCTCCTGGAAAATAAAGAAAGAATAATCTCCTGGAAAATTAACATTAATGTGTTTAGTTTTTTTATAAAACATAGGATTATCTACAAAATGCACGACAACTTAATTATCATAAAATAAAATTATTGGAATAATACTCAAATATCCCAATTCAAATGAAAAATATTTAAGTGTAATTAATTTATAAGCAATTGATATCATTATCTAATATTCAATTTCAACATTAAAACATGTAATGATACGTTGATTCATGCTATGTCAGAAAATCAAATTACAACCAATAAATATATAAAAACAAGTGATTAACTTGTGATCAATAACATTATTAACCCAATCTTAAATCATTATATCAAATGGTTTGAGTATTGTTATTATTATTATCAGTGAATTCCACGTCCAATAAAACCCTTTAATAACGCATAATTCGCTCGAAAAAACTAACTGCATAGAGAGAAATTGCACCCACCGCTGTAGTTAAAGCAATTTCCGGGACCATAGCGTGTTGCATCCATTTGGAATGAACAGAAAGTGAAAGAGGTGGTCTGAAGCACATGGTAATTAACCCATCAAAACACCCACAGAAAGCACGCTCCTTTTCGTTTGTAACGTACCAACATCAAATTAAGTTGGCGTTGTGTAATTATTTGGAGAGAGAAAATACAAAGGGGATTTTGGAAGAGAACAAATTAAGACTTGTAACAAGTGATCAAACTTGCAGCAAACAAGGTAACATCACGCACGCACGCTCGCTTGTCAAGTAAACTAGGAGGCAGGCGTCCCGGTGTCTTATAAATTAAGCTTGCACAATATTGAAGTCATTTACACCTTATCAACATGGGATCCATTGGCAGCCAATTCCTTCTGTTGGTGGAGTTTTGCGATACCCATCTGCATTGAATTAACAGGGAGGGCGGCGCCGGGCTTCTTGGCTTCTCCCTTGTTGTTCCGGTAGATGAAGTACAGGATCAGCTGCAATGCCCCTAGACCACCGCCAACTCCATTCGGGACCTGTAACAGAAGGCACGACAAGCATATTTCCAGGAAAAGAAAACGATGAGATCTCTGGTCGTGCTAGTCTAACGTGATCAGTAATTTGATTAGGGATAAGTACTAAAATTTACTTACAGAAACGAAAAGGTCACCACCAAGTAGCCCAAAGACAAACCAGGAAGTGCCACACAAGAAGACAAAAAGAGACAAGAAGAATGGCATGAACTCCACGCTCTTCGTTTTAATCACTGTCCTCTGCAGTTACAAGAAAAATCACATAAAATAATTATCTAACAAAACAGGGCACTGCGTGTATAGCCTGCTATTATAAATTAACTTGTATACAAAGGGTTGACACTACATGCTTAATTTAATTATACTTCGTATAATATAATATTATCCTCCACACAGGTTGTATCTCCCACTCCAAATGAGAAAACGACGAAGAAGATATTATTCGCATCTTATAAAATACACTTTGACTGGCATGAAAAACAAAACCATACATGTCCCAAATAACTACAGAATGTCAGCAGTCAATTAATACTAAATTATGCATGCACACGCTCAAAACTATAATAATAAAGGAGCTAGCTTGTCAAATTATAAGGAATATGCTTCTCTTTTCTCGGCCAGGAACAGCAAATATACCTTGAAGAAAATTAGAGTAATTAATTTGACGTACCATAATAGACAGAGGGGAGCCATACATGATGATTGAGAAAATAGCAGCAGCAAAGCCACAGAATATCTCCCTGGATTTGCCATGAAGAACGACAAGGGACACCAAGGCCACGCCAGCAAAAGTGGTGAGCACAAGCGTGAGGAGGCCAATGAATTTAGCCTTCTCCTTCTTCGGTGCATAGATGATGAAGGTCAAGACATAAATTACCTCAATTGCTGCACCAGTTCCGTTGATCGTTGACACCAGAATGTTGTTCTTAGACACAAAAGGCATCCCATACCTGCCACAAAGTATAATATCAACAATTAATTAACTGGTACGTGGCGAGTCGACAGAACTAACGTAACCTGAAATAAAAGATGCACCTGCCCGAATTAACATGCAAAAAACTCAAGTTGATTGAACAAACCTAATAGATCCTGATTAGCTAGAAATCAGCTAAATAATCCATCAAGGGGGAAAAATAGAGGAAAAAGCACTGGCTTACTAATTCAAATATCATGTGGTTTGAGGATGTACCGAAGATCGCTAGATCTTTTGCCTTTCGTGTTATTCTTGATAAACAAAAGCAATTATTTGACAACTGACAAGATTCCCCTTCTACAGCTAAACCAAAATACTGTTCTAGAAAGCGTAAAACAGCACAATTCGAAAAGAAAATAAGTAGTTGAAGAGACGAGAAGAGCCCACACCATGCAGAAAGGAGGCAGTTGAGCATGGTCATTACATATGGAATGCCAGAAAACAGCTCCGTGGACTTGCTTCTTATGATCCTCCTGAACGTTATCCTATCGACAAATTATCCATAAATACACATTAGCCTTAGCTTAACCTAATAGAGAGAGAGAGAGAGAGAGAGCTGAATGAACAAGTCCGGTGCATACGTTGGAGCCAAGAAGAGAAACAATGCAGTGGCATTTCCTGTTAGAGAGGAGAAAGAAACAGAGAGAAACCGCTAATTAGTCCCTCTGGAAAAAAACAAAAAAAACACTAAGAACAGTAAGTTAGCAACTTCTTCAAGAAACTAGAAGAAGAAGAAGAAGAAAACCAAGAGCAAAAGAAAGTTGATTGATGAATTAAAAAGAACCCACCAGAAATTCCAAATAAGAAATGCGCGATCTCCATTGTCTTCAATCTTCGAAACCTTATCTAAACCTAACAGTTGTTACAAGGAAATAGAAGACTTGTTACGAGAAATGGAAATTAATGAGATCTGTAGAGCTAGCAATTGGGTTTTATAGAAATAGAAGACCTAAATTTCCACCCAGTATTATCCCGATTGCCATAACCATGCAACTTCAACTCTTTACACAACTAGCCGGCTGGCTGAGAGGACGGCCACCATATATACAATGCAGCTTGAGTTTCTTCGATGTTTGTAAAAGTCAACTAGCATACCCCCAATTATTTTTAATAGCAACGTCTATTCCGCAGCTAAAGCGTTGTTTCTTTAACGCAATAACGATTTATCAAATGATATTTTCCTCTCATTTCATCATGAAAACAGTCCCCATTGATATATAAAATGTCGTAATAATATAAATTATTTTTTAGAGTTTCACTTGATAATTTATATTTTTAGGTTGAAAATATTGTTTAATAAGATATTATAATTTAGTTTATTGACACGCTAATCATGAGTTTAAAATTTATTATTTTTTTATTTTATTTAAATAATAATAATAAAACAAGGTAATTTAAGTTTTGATGAATCTCTCATGTTTTTACATGCTTGCGCTATGCTGCAAATTTGCGTTAATTTATTTTTATATAAAAATAATATTTAGATTTTATAAGTGTGTTTATTTTAAAAAACCTTTCCTAGTAACTGTATTCTATTTTGGAAATTCTTTCATGCCCTTTTTAGAAGATGTATCGTGTTCTCATTTTAAATTATTAGAAAAGAGCCATATCTTGACTCTTCTTTTTAAATCTCCATTCTTTGTCCTTTCAATGTGCAAACTCCACGATTAATTTAATTCTAGTTTTTTCACAGAACAGAATATGCTTTAATTTTTTATGCCCATATGAATTATTACTATGAGTTAATTTATAGTTGGCAGCCTGACATTGACTATCATTTTTATTTCAAATGTTTTTATTTAATTTTTGCTAATTCATATAAAACATAAGAAGAAGAAAATCTACTAGAAATCAAATTAATCTCTTTGAAGTATCAAACAACTAAAAACAATTAAAAAATAAAGCAAATTCATTTTTTTTAGAAATAAGAGAGAGGACATAAATTATTATTTAAATGGAAAAAGTAACAAATGAGAAAAAATAAAAATATTTTTTATAAAACTATAAAAACCAATCATTATTTCAAACATTGAGAACTATTCATTGCAATAGTTAAATTACAATTCTGTCATTTGAAAAAAAATTGGGGTACCTTGGTTTTGAGAGTGATTTCATCTTTTTCAAAGCTCAATTGGTTATTAAAAAATTGTAACGGGTTATTTTTCCTTTCAAACTTTTTTTGAATAGTGAAATTACTTATTTACCTCCATAAAAAAATGATCAGCAGGCCAAGGGTATTTATACCTTTATATTTTTTACAAAATTATTAAATCACTTTTATGCCCTTGGAATCATAAAAATATAAGGCAAGAGTTTAGGGGTGATTTTGACTTTTCATATAGTTTTTTTTTTTGTTAGTATCGGAATCATGAATGGTGCTACTATTCATTGCAATAGTTAAATTACAATTCTGTCATTTAAAGAAAATTTGGGGTGCCTTGGTTTTGAGGGTGATTTCATCTTTTCTAAAGCTCAAGTGGTCATTAAAGAATTATAATAGGTTATTTTTGTCTTTCAAACATTTTTTGAATAGTAAAATTACTTATTTGCCCCCATAAAAAAATGAACAGTAGGCCAAGGATATTTATACCTTTACATTTTTTACAAAATTATTAAATGACTTTTATGCCCTTAGAACCAGAAAAATATAAGGCAAGAGTTCAGGGGTGATTTTGTCTTTTCACATAGTTTTTTTTTTTTTTTTAATATAGGAATCATGAATGGTATTTTGGACCTTTTGCTCTTAATAATTAATTTTTTAATCAAAAGGCTGCAGGAGCGTGAACATCACACAATGGTGCGTGCGAGGCTCGTGTGCAAACTATCTCCCAGTGGCCAAAATTGCCTCACCTTCTTTCTTCTAGTGTGACATGTTATGACGACTGATAGATAGTTTTTCGTTGGTGAATTGAAATTTCAGTATGGTTATGTATTTATAGTTTGGTTGTTCAATTTTGGTAATATTATGTTTTGGTCCTTATTTTTGGAAAATTGTCATTTTAGTCCCAAAACTTAGGAGACAAAACCTGATTTTATTTTAGAAATTGGAATTTTTTATTTTTTTTGTTATGGGTTTTTTAAAAAAATTATATTTTGTATATTTTTTGTAGATTCTCCTAACGATCTTTAATATGATTTTCAGGTTTTTAATCTGATATTCCTTTTAGTTCTATAGTTTTCAGGTGAGTGAGATAATATTTAATATGCTATAATATAAATAAATATGTATATTGATTATATGATAAGTGCAACTAGTTAATTTCTTGAATATTTATATATGTTGCTTTATTTTCTAAGTACCTATTTATTATTGAATTTGCACTTGTATTTTGTTGAATTAAATTCTATTCAAGATGATATACATTGCTTTGAAAATTATACAAAAATCTATTATGCTTTAATATAGGACTTGTTAGTAACTCTTTGCTAACGAAAAATAGTTAGCCAATGTGTACATAATATTGTATATACTTAGGTAGCGAGAAAGTAATCAGCCTATAATGAGTGATCCTCTCACATTGATCACTTTTGAATGTTATATAATTTCTGATATGTATTTAATTGTTTTATAATAAAATACTTAATATGTATATATATATCAAGAAAAATCAAAGCAATTTCCGGGACCATAGCGTGTTGCATCCATTTGGAATGAACAGAAAGTGAAAGAGGTGGTCTGAAGCACATGGTAATTAACCCATCAAAACACCCACAGAAAGCACGCTCCTTTTCGTTTGTAACGTACCAACATCAAATTAAGTTGGCGTTGTGTAATTATTTGGAGAGAGAAAATACAAAGGGGATTTGGAAGAGAACAAATTAAGACTTGTAACAAGTGATCAAACTTGCAGCAAACAAGGTAACATCACGCACGCTTGTCAAGTAAACTAGGAGGCAGGCGTCCCGGTGTCTTATAAATTAAGCTTGCACAATATTGAAGTCATTTACACCTTATCAACATGGGATTCATTGGCAGCCAATTCCTTCTGTTGGTGGAGTTTTGCGATACCCATCTGCATTGAATGAACAGGGAGGGCGGCGCCGGGCTTCTTGGCTTCTCCCTTGTTGTTCCGGTAGATGAAGTACAGGATCAGCTGCAATGCCCCTAGACCACCGCCAACTCCATTCGGGACCTGTAACATATGGCACGACAAGCATATTTCCGGTAAAAGAAAACGATGAGATCTCTGGTAGTGCTAGTCTAACGTGATCAGTAATTTGATTAGGGATAAGTACTAAAATTTACTTACAGAAACGAAAAGGTCACCACCAAGTAGCCCAAAGACAAACCAGGAAGTGCCACACAAGAAGACAAAAAGAGACAAGAAGAATGGCATGTACTCCACGCTCTTCGTTTTAATCACTGTCCTCTGCGGGTACAAGAAAAATCACATAAAATAATTATCTAACAAAACAGGGCACTGCGTGTATAGCCTGCTATTATAAATTAACTTGTATACAAAGGGTTGACACTACATGCTTAATTTAATTATACTTCGTATAATATAATATTATCCTCCACACAGGTTGTATCTCCCACTCCAAATGAGAAAACGACGAAGAAGATATTATTCGCATCTTATAAAATACACTTTGACTGGCATGAAAAACAAAACCATACATGTCCCAAATAACTACAGAATGTCAGCAGTCAATTAATACTAAATTAGGCATGCACACGCTCAAAACTATAATAATAAAGGAGCTAGCTTGTCAAATTATAAGGAATATGCTTCTCTTTTCTCGGCCAGGAACAGCAAATATACCTTGAAGAAAATTAGAGTAATTAATTTGACGTACCATAATAGACAGAGGGGAGCCATACATGATGATTGAGAAAATAGCAGCAGCAAAGCCACAGAATATCTCCCTGGATTTGCCATGAAGAACGACGAGGGACACCAAGGCCACGCCAGCAAAAGTGGTGAGCACAAGCGTGAGGAGGCCAATGAATTTAGCCTTCTCCGTCTTCGGTGCATAGATGATGAAGGTCAAGACATAAATTACCTCAATTGCTGCACCAGTTCCGTTGATCGTCGACACCAGAATGTTGTTCTTGGACACAAAAGGCATCCCATACCTGCCACAAAGTATAATATCAACAATTAATTAACTGGTACGTGGCGAGTCGACAGAATTAACGTAACCTGAAATAAAAGATGCACCTGCCAGAATTAACATGCAATTTGATTCAACAAACCTAATAGATCCTGATTAGCTAGCAATCAGCTAAAAAAATAGAGGAAAAAGCACCAGAACTATGCTTTGTTCGTTGTGTCTAATATATAGTAAATTAAAAGCCGCAAAACACAGTACTAACAGACTATTAATTATAAAACATAGCAGGAAGAAAAACATCAGCACTGGCTTACTTCAAATATCATGTGGTTTGAGGATGTACCGAAGATCGCTAGATCTTTTGCCTTTCGGGTTATTCTTGATAAACAAAAGCAATTAGTTGACAAGATTACCCTTCTAAAGCTAAACCACAATACTGTTGTAGGAAGCGTAAAACAGCACAATTCGAAGAGAAAACAAGTAGTTGAAGAGGCGAGAAGAGCACACACCAAGCAGAAAGGAGGCAGTTGAGCATGGTCATTACATATGGAATGCCAGAAAACAGCTCCGTGGACTTGCTTCTTATGATCCTCCTGAACGTTATCCTATCGACAAATTATCCATAAATACACATTAGCCTTAGCTTAACCTACTAGAGAGAGAGAGAGAGAGAGAGAGAGAGAGAGAGCTGAATGAACAAGTCCGGTGCATACGTTGGAGCCAAGAAGAGAAACAATGCAGTGGCATTTCCTGTTACAGAGGAGAAAGAAACAGAGAGAAACCGCTAATTAGTCCCTCTGGAAAAAAAAACAAAAAAAGCACTAAGAACAGTAAGTTAGCAACTTCTTCAAGATACAAGAAGAAGAAGAAGAAAACCAAGAGCAAAAGAAAGTTGATTGATGAATTAAAAAAGAACCACCAGAAATTTCCAAATAAGAAATGCGCGATCTCCATTGTCTTCAATCTTCGAAACCTTATCTAAACCTAACAGTTGTAACAAAGAAATAGAAGACTTGTTACGAGAAATGGAAATTAATGAGATTGTAGAGCTAGCAATTGGGTTTTATAGAAATAGAAGACCTAAATTTCCACCCAGTATTATCCAGATTGCCATAACCATGCAACTTCAACTCTTTACACAACTAGCCAGCCTACTTAATTGGCTGAGAGGACGGCCACCATATATACAATGAAGCTTGAGTTTCTTCGATATTTGTAAAAGTCAACTAGCATGATTAACTTATCCCCAATTATTTTTAATAGCAACGTCTATTCCGCAGCTAAAGCGTTGTTTCCTTAACGCAATAACGATTTATCAAATGATATTTTCCTCTCATTTCATCATGAAAACAGTCCCCATTGATATATAAAATGTCGTAATAATATAAATTATTTTTTAGAGTTTCACTTGATAATTTATATTTTTAGGTTAAAAATATTGTTTAATAAGATATTATAATTTTATTGACTCGCTAATCACGAGTTTAAATTTTATTTTTATTTTATTTTATTTAAATAATAATAATAAAACAAGGTAATTTAAGTTTTGATGAATCTCTCCTGTTTTTACATGCTTGCGCTATGCTGCAACTTTGCTTTAATTTATTTTTATATAAAAATAATATTTAGATTTTAAAAAACCTTTCCTAGTAACAGTATTCTATTTTGAAAATTCTTTCATGCCCTTTTTAGAAGATGTATCGTGTTCTCATTTTAAATTATTAAAAAAAGAGCCATATCTTGACTCTTCTTTTTAAATCTCCATTCTTTGTCCTTTCAATGTGCAAACTCCACGATTAATTTAATTCTAGTTTTTTAACAGAACAGAATATGCTTTATTTTTTTATGCCAATATGAATTGTTATTATGAGTTAATTTATAGTTGGCAGCCTGACATTGACTATCATTTTTATTTCAAATGTTTTTATTTAATTTTTGCTAATTCATATTGTTGCTACCCAATTTTTGACCCATGTTTTTTATATATTTTCAAAAAATTCCAAAAATAGAGAAAAACAAAGAAAATCCAAAAAATATGTTTTTTTAATATATTTTCGTCATTTTAGCATTTTCAAACGTCGTCTAAAAAAGAATTTAATTTTTCAAAGGATTTTCAAACGCGTTCGACTTTTCACGCGTCGTTTTTAAAATCATTGATTTTCCTCATCGAGTCGACGTTGATATTGCTCGTTTTCAAAAAATACAAAAAAATAAGAAAAATCAAATTTTACAAAAAAAAAAGAAAATTAAGGGACCAATTTTGAGGCCAAAACAATATTTTTGCCTATGTATAGGGAATTTTGAATTATGGAAGAAGGGGCAACCTAAGAATTTTTTTTTCTCTTCACCCGAAACTAGTCGTTGCCCCTAGCCCAAGACCATTATTTAACCCCTCTCTTTCGGCTGAAAATTAGCAGCTCAACCCCACCCATGGTCCTCTTTTCTTTGTTTCCCGCCGACAATGGCCGACAATGGTGGCCCTCCTCATGATGAAAGCTTCTATTTCTTCTCATCTCCAGCTTTGTAAAAGGGGGGAGATGGGAGCCATTTTTTTGGGGAAAGATCCAGCAGGAGGGGGGAGACACCCACAAGCCCAATCCCTTTGGGATTTTTTTCATCTCCCTCTCATCAACACCAAGAGAAGCCCAGGCAGCCGCTCACCCAAATAAAGCCCTTCCCACTGGTGAATTATTTTTTTTTTCTCCCGGGCAGCCACCATCAGAAAAACCAAGGCAGCCCCCCTGGTTTTGATTTTTGACCGGCTGTGAAACAAGCCTCCATTTTGATTTTTTTTTTCTTTCCCCGTTGAAGCCGCTGATCAGCCCCCCACCACTTTGAATTTTTTTATTTTTTTCTTCTTTCTGGTTCTCACCCAAAGACAACCGAACCAACCCCCCCTTATCCTCTGCTTTGTTTTGTTTTTCCTTTCAACAACGGAACCATTCTCTTTCTTCTCCTTCAACCAGCCACAACTGATTTTCCCCTTCCTCACCGAACCCGAAACCAGCCGTCCATCTTCCTTCTCCAGCACCGAACCAGTTCTCCAAGGCAGCCTTCACCCGATTTTTTTTTCTTCTCATCTTTCACAGCCAGCTCAGACTCTCCCAGCACGCCGGGAGCCACCACCGCTGGACCTTCCACCTCTGCCTCCAACCGCAACTCACTTCTTTTCTTCCAGTCCATCGCCGACCGAACCTGCGTCTCCTCCTCCTCCAGACCATCAACGGCGTCCTCCTACAGCAGCAGCTCCTCCTCCACAGATCTCCCTCTCAGCTGTTCCCCTTGCTCTTCGCAGCTCCTCAACCGGATCGAAGCCTCCAGTAGCAGTCTGAAACGGCGACGCCCACGGATCGCTGATCTGTCCGCCGCCGGTCTCCTTCAACCGACCACCCACAGCTCCCCCCACAACCTCCGGGCATCCGAAACAGAAGAGGAGGAAACCGAAATAATATGCAGAGAGGAGCAGACTTGAAAATTAGAAGGGAGAGAAGCAGATCTAAACTAAAAATGATTTAAAATCGACTGTTTGTTGGGTTTTCGTGCTTTTGCAGGTGACGGTGTGTGTCACCGCCGGCGAGGAAAGGAAGGAGGGGCGCCGAAATAGATCCCTCTGTTTTCAGTTACAGGCGGCAAAGCGTGATCCCACGCGCCGCCAGTGGCGGAGGCGCGTGGGAGGACGCGCCGCCAGTGTTCCCGAGCCCAGGAAATCTGCTGAACACTGTTCCGCAACTCCAGAAATCCGTTTGCCACTGTTCTGAATAGTTTTGGATTATTTTGTAATTTTCAGATTGTTTAATGTAATATTTGTGTAATTTTTAGTTTTTTTTAGTTTGTACTTTATGTAAATGTGGATGGAAATAAAAGAAAAGAAAAGAAAAGAAAAAGAGAAAAAAAAAAGAGAAATGTTTGTGTGTGCTTGTATGGTTTTTTTTTATTTTAAAAATTAAAAAAGACAAAAATAATTATTTGTTAATTTAAATATGGTTAAATATCTCAAGGACAAATAAAATCAAGTTGTATTTTCCATGAAAATATGAGGACAAGTTTCTACATATATTCGGGGATTTAATAACTGATTTATTCAAGCCTAAGAATTTAATTAATATTTTAAATTTTCAAATCACATCAGAACACGAAGCAGCTTATCTCAGGTAGGGTGTGTTAGGGGTGCTAATACCTTTCCTAACCACAACCAGTCCCTTACCCATGATCTCTGACAAGACCAGTACATCAGGTTTCCTAGTAGCCCTCAATAAATTACTAGGTGGCGACTCCCACAAACGAATTCAAAGCAAACGCAACAACGAGAAAAATCGCCAGCCGATGCCGCGTGCCTGATTTTTTTTTGGGGTGCGACAGAATGGCGACTCCACTGGGGACGGTATTGTTTTCTAACATTATTGGACTAAACTTTGTGTATTTGATGTGTTTAAGTTTTTGTATTTTTATCTTTTTTGTCAATATTTATTTATTTCCATGCATTGTATATAATTCTCTCATGCATCACAAGTTTTAATTTTTGAAAGCACACACAAGCTTTAGGTTAGGTGGGGGACTAGCAGCTTACCTTATGACTTGAGTCAAGGTTGAAGTTTGTGTAAACCCCAACTCTTCGTTGAGTGCTTAGACTGGTAATAGTTGGACACGTGCCAACCAATTACCTGCTGGGCCCCTATATTGCCTTTACGAGGGCAATCACTGGGACAACAAGAGACCCCTTTTAGAGACCAAGTAGCAAACCTACCCTGTTTCACGTAAAATGAATAGAACCTGCCTGTAGAATGTATGCTCCGTAAATATTTGTTTTGCATCCGAGCAAACCCTTCTTGAAGCATTGGCCGTCACTCCGAAAATTTTCATTGGAGAGTTTGGGCAAAAATCATGATTCTTGTTCCATCATACAAGAGTTACGACCATATTGTCACCCCTCGAAGGGCAAGTTCATCATATAGATTACATATTCATACATTTATCATGCATGTACCGGGTTGAAAAGTAGGTTCCCCCGCACAAGCTGTGCTGCACGTGATTAAAGAAAGATGATGGGAGCAAAGAAAAATGTCAGATAGAGGCTCATTACCAGATTGAGGTGGGGAGCATCAAAGGCGAAGTAGCTGGACTCAGATCTGCTCGAACAAGTGTTGAGCATCAAATGGAAAGAGAATGTCTGCATAGTCTTCTATAGGAACACTGCTTGTTCACATCCAATTGAAGTTATATCTCTCATTTTCAGTCATGAACAAACAACAACGCCTTCAGTCATCAACTAATGACAACTCTGATTCTTGTCCAGTTGCATTGTTAAGTGTTCATCGCCTCCACATCATTTAATGAAACCAAACGACTACTAGCCTCCTGTACATGGTGCATTAGCTTGCTTTGAAGTTACCCCCGATTATGAGCTCAATTCCAGTTCAGCAGCACAAGATGGTCTGAAAAAAACCATGATCAGACACTGCACTTCTACGTGGTAGAGCTCTCTCTGTAGAGATTTATTTGAGGATCTGCCAATGGGAAATGCAAAAGGGGAATGTATTAATTTCATATGCTTTGAAATTTTTTCCCACCAGTGGCACCAGCAAAGCATTGTAGTAGGCAGAAGAGTCAGACCTGGTTTGAAAAACATGGAGCAGACATCAAACTTCAACGTTGCAGAGATCTCTCGGCAGGAATCTATTTGTGGATCTGTAAGTGGGAAGTCCAAGAAGGAATATAGTAGTTTCAAATCATCTATGATTTTCCTCCAACAGTGTCAGTATTAAAATGCAAAAGTAGAGAGAAGAGACATGCCTAGACTGAAAAACATGAAGAATACTGAAACTTCGACAGAGCAGGACTTCCTCTATAGGTGTTTGTTTGCTGCACTGTCAGTGAGAAATCGAAGAGGGGACAAAGGAGTTTTAGATTCATCAGGTGCTCTTCCAATAGAGACAATGTGTGATTCCACACGTCGGTAGTAGCTATACTACAAGTTTCTATGCACTGCCAAGATTACCAAGCTGTTGGAAAGTTTTCTAACAATCCGCAGCCAACCACAACAACATTGGAAGATTGAAATGATGTTGTGAGGATTTGCCGAAGAATTGAACAAGCTATGAAAAGAGGATAGATTGAAGGATCTGCCATGGATTCCAGAACAATGATTAGAGGTGAATCAAGAGATGACTTCGACGGTGTGAACAATTATGGGGTATAGCCAGGTCTCACGGTAGCATCAATTGCTCAAATGTCTTTGCCAAGATGGGACATTCCTCTGCCGTTTAAGTTTGTCGACCAGCATCTGCCAGATTCCAGAATTTTGCTTGACTCCGACAAATCCCATGCAACCACCAATTTCTCGGTGGTATAATCCAGATAAGAGATGTGATGTCATGGTGGGGTCCTCAACCATTTCAAGTGAACAGTTTCAAGAATTGCAAGAATTGAGTCTGAAAGTTGGTGAGCAAGAGATAAGTGGAGTCGGTGAAGAAGGGTGTCATTGGCTATATTGTTCCCCGAACATCATCAAAATGACATGTGATTGAAAGTGTTTGGCAAAACACAGATATTGCCAGAAAAGCTGATTCAAAAATGGTGATGGACTGTCAATCATATTGTTATGAAATTCTGCATTTTGTTTTGGGATCATATCTCATCCTTCAACGAAACATGCCTTGCTTTTGTCTTTTTGTTGTTTTGAAATCAACAGATGTTTAACATTTTATTCTGATAAAATATTTTGATCAAACTCCAACATGCGATAAAGGTTAATCAATCGGGAAGATTAAAAGTGTTTTGATTGCAGAAATGACCCGATTCTTGTTGAAATGACATGACATGACCAAACAATTTTGAACTCATACCTTTTGAAACTGAACCACACATCATATAGCTAAGTTTTAGCAGTATGCATAATGACATATAGTGGATTCAGTAGTTATGGACTCGTGAATCATGACTCTTACAAGGCCAAATCATTCATTGGATGAGGTCAAAATTTATCAGTTCTAACTGACCTTGCTTGAAATGAGAAAAGGCCATCTTTGATATCCCTTCACTTTCTAAAGGTTATATCTCTTGTAGTCCCATTTTGAGCTGAATAGAATATTCTTTTCATGAAAACCCTGACTAGGATCACACCCCATACTGGGGGCAGATGAGAGATATGTTGGAGACATTGATATAATTAATGGATAAAGAGGAAGGCTTAGAACAAAAGTCCAATGATTGAAAGAGAGCTATAAGAAGACACATAGACTGGGGGCATATAAGAAAGTTTTGAGGAAGGCTATAAAAAAAAAAAAAAAATGAAAAAAAAAACGGAGAAGAAGTTGAAATTACCTTCACTTAAAGACAAGTCGAAGATAAAGGAAAGAAAACGCCTATCATGTCTATGAAAAGCAAAAGCAATTTCAATCAAGGACACAACAAAAGTCAATACCAGAAAAAAAGACTAAGCTATAAACGTGACTTTTGGTGTCCATTATAAAGCCTCTGATGTTATCAGATGATTAAGGTTCGTTATTCATCAAGGAAATGTGGATTTGCATTATGACTTATGTTAAGAAAAGTCTAAACTTTGAGGTTAACAAGGTTATATGTCGTTTCCTCTACAAAGACAACAATAGAAAAGAGTTGATGAATAGTTGATGTTGATCCTAGGTCTTTGAAACCCTCAAACACCTTTTGAGCCTGTGAAATTCCTTTCTTTCATAGCCATGAACCATAGCCTGCATTACGTGCTTTTAAAAGCCCTTTTTAATCAAGCAAGAAATTTGAACCGATAAATGACGCTCTCAAAACTTAAAGAGCTTTTCCATAAGGGTCGTGACTTCATGAATTAAGCTACTGGTTATTATGCATGCTGATAAAATAAATGCTAAGAAAAGAAACAACTTTTCTTGATAAAGCCTGAGCATCTTGTTTTTGAAATTCACAAAAATGTCACCTCATCACAGACCATCAAATGATATACCCAATATCAAGGATTCAAATTGATACAAAGAACCATGGAACCATTTTAATCCTACAACGGGTCGATTTCTGTTTTCAAAATACAAGACAATCAAAGGACTGTGTATTTCGAATAACGTGTGTTGGGTCTTTGATCAAAAAGCTTGATTTTCAAAAGATTTCCAAAAAAGGGACATCTCTGATTTCATTTCAACAAACTAGACTTTGAATAGACATGATCTTTGAAATATGAGAGTTGATTCCAGAACAAGGAAGATTATCAAACACAGAAGAACATTGATTGAGTATGCAAAATCGTTGATAGAAATGACATTGAAGTCCTCGACACTCCTTGAAAAGTTGAGCAGCTGGGGGCAATACAGTGGACCTTAAGAAGGAAAACAAACAGTATCCAGATCAACTGGGGGCAAAGAAAGAATCACATGATGAGTCATCAAAGTCCATCAAAGTCATTCCTGGCATTCACAAAAGCCATTTGGTTGTAAACAGAAGAATGAGCATGTTCAGATCAACTAGGGGCAATGTTGTTCAAAGACAATCCATGATTTAGTGAACTTCAGCAACAATTGATGAGCAACACTGCACTTGAAGGATATTTTCATATCTTCATCTTGGGTAACCCTCTGAAACATGGCTATGACTCCTGACAGATGTTATCGGGTGAGTGCATTTGAATGAACATCGAACATATGCACACCACCAAGACTGACTGTGGAACAATGCTGCACTGGAAGGACAATCTCATATTGTCATCCTTTGAAACATGGTTATCGACAGACGTTACCACGCAACTGCATTGAATGAATGTCAGAAAGGCACCCACCCCGAAGACTGATTGTGTGGGACAATTTGTTTTAAGCCAGATGAGCACTTCACCGCATGAGTATGGGTGATAGAAGTAGCATCATTGATGAGGCCGAGGCATTTCTTTTCACAATCTAATTAGAAGAGTTGAAAGGAGTCCATGAGAAGAGCACTGAGCATACAACCATGAGCCTTTGTACTGCAAGCTATGAGATGCATGATTGGATGACTGAATGAGTTCCAAGAAGGCTGATGATAACATGTACTTGAAGAGTACTGTTTCAAATAGAGGCAAGTTCATGACTGATTAACAATTTTGATGGGTATTGACATGATGCACACAATCAATCAGAGGATAATTCTCAGAAGAAGCCAGGAGAAAATCCTTCATGATGAATCAAGCAGTACCACACTTGGGGGCAGGGTCAAGCTTGATGAACGATGCAAGCAGTAATTGTCGAAGACAGCTCGGGTTGGACACTACATTTACAGCTGAGTGGATGGCTTGCACATGAATGAGCCAATGCATCGAAAGAGCAAGGAAAGCTTTGGAATGAAAACAAAGGCACCCTATGACGATGGAGCATCAAAGAGGGGGGGACCTATATTTCAAATCAGGTAAGGATGCATGCATATCATCTAACCTAAAAAAAAAAAAAAAAAAAAAAAAAAATTTGCACATATTTTTGAATTGTTACAGGAAAATCCTTAAGGAGGTCCAGCAAGATGGTGGAAAAAGAAAGAAGCATGGTGGTGATGATAATAAAGAATCGGTTTTGATCATGGAATAAAAGGACGATGGGATGAACCCTACTATTAGGAAAATCCCAAAGAAATGAAAAGATCAACCTTGCAATCGGGAAGCCTCGAGCTTTCAACCCTTGCAGTCAGGAAACACCGAGTTTTCAAATCCTATGATCGGGACTTATCAGGAAGCACCAAGTTTTCCAGCCCTTCTTCTGTCATCCCCTCAGGACTTCGCCAGGTAAGTCCTATTTTTCACACTTGTCATATCACATTTTTTCCGTCTGGGTAGGTCGCCCATCATAATAAGACCGTTCATCATATTTTTTCCATCCGGGTAGGTCACCCATGACAATGAGACCGCAGTTTTCCACATTTTTTCCATCTGGGTAGGTCACCCATTACAATGAGATCGCATTTCATATTCTTTCTATTTGGGTAGGTCGCCCATCACAACGAGACCACTTCATCATATTTTTTCCATTTGGGTAGGTCACCCATTACAATGAGACCACACTTCATATTTTTTCCACGTGGGTAGGTCACCCATTACAATGAGACCGCACTTCACAGCATTTTTCTAGGGTTCGTCACCCGTACAATGAGACCAGCATCTTTCTAGGGTTCGTCACCCGTACAATGAGACCACCATTTTTCTAGGGTTCGTCACCCGTACAATGAGACCAGCATCTTTCTAGGGTTCGTCACCCGTACAATGAGACTAGCACTTGTCTAGGGTTCGTCACCCGTATAATGAGACCAGCAGCACTAGGGTTCGTCACCCGTACAATGAGACCAGCACCAGGGTTCGTCACCCGTACAATGAGACCAGCGCCAGGGTTCGTCACCCGTACAATGAGACCAGCTTATTTCTAGGGTTCGTCACCCGTACAATGAGACCAGCTTTTTTCTAGGGTTCGTCACCCGTACAATGAGACCATTTTTTACACATTCTTTTGTTTTGGTTAAATGAGGTCGCCAGAGGGATCTCATGTAGCTTTGGTTAAAGGGAATCGCCAGATGGGATTTCAGGTTAACCGAGTTACACAGTTTAGTTCCAGTTGAATGAGGTCGCCAGATGGGATCTCATGTAGCTTTGGTTAAAGGGAATCGCCAGACGGGATTTCAGGTTAACCGAGTTACGCAATATTTTTGTTCCAGTTGAATGAGGTCGCCAGATGGGATCTCAGGTAAACCCAATGTGTGGGCAGGTCGCCCGTGAAAATAGACTATTGGGAGAGTGTGGGTCGGTCGCCCGTGAAAATAGACTAGGGTGAGTATGTGTGGGCAGGTCGCCCAAGATAATAAAATCATTTTCCTTTTGTTTTCTTTACAAAGCTTACTATGCAAAATTTTGAGGATTTTCGCTTCGTAAGCATTGTAAAGAGGGGGCATCTGTTGCTACCCAATTTTTGACCCATGTTTTTTATATATTTTCAAAAAAATCCAAAAATAGAGAAAAACAAAGAAAATCCAAAAAATATGTTTTTTTAATATATTTTCGTCATTTTAGCATTTTCAACGTCGTCTAAAAAGAATTTAATTTTTCAAAGGATTTTCAAACGCGTTCGACTTTTCACGCGTCGTTTTTAAAATCATTGATTTTCCTCATCGAGTCGACGTTGATATTGCTCGTTTTCAAAAAATACAAAAAAATAAGAAAAATCAAATTTTACAAAAAAAAAAAGAAAATTAAGGGACCAATTTTGAGGCCGAAACAATATTTTTGCCTATGTATAGGGAATTTTGAATTATGGAAGAAGGGGCAACCTAAGAATTTTTTTTCTCTTCACCCGAAACTAGTCGTTGCCCCTAGCCCAAGACCATTATTTAACCCCTCTCTTTCGGCTGAAAATTAGCAGCTCAACCCCACCCATGGTCCTCTTTTCTTTGTTTCCCGCCGACAATGGCCGACAATGGTGGCCCTCCTCATGATGAAAGCTTCTATTTCTTCTCATCTCCAGCTTTGTAAAAGGGGGGAGATGGGAGCCATTTTTTTGGGGAAAGATCCAGCAGGAGGGGGGAGACACCCACAAGCCCCAATCCCTTTGGGATTTTTTCATCTCCCTCTCATCAACACCAAGAGAAGCCCAGGCAGCCGCTCACCCAAATAAAGCCCTTCCCCACTGGTGAATTATTTTTTTTTTCTCCCGGGCAGCCACCATCAGAAAACCAAGGCAGCCCCCCTGGTTTTGATTTTTGACCGGCTGTGAAACAAGCCTCCATTTTGATTTTTTTTTTTCTTTCCCCGTTGAAGCCGCTGATCAGCCCCCCACCACTTTGAATTTTTTTATTTTTTTCTTCTTTCTGGTTCTCACCCAAAGACAACCGAACCAACCCCCCCTTATCCTCTGCTTTGTTTTGTTTTCCTTTCAACAACGGAACCATTCTCTTCTTCTCCTTCAACCAGCCACAACTGATTTTCCCCTTCCTCACCGAACCCGAAACCAGCCGTCCATCTTCCTTCTCCCAGCACCGAACCAGTTCTCCAAGGCAGCCTTCACCCGATTTTTTTTCTTCTCATCTTTCACAGCCAGCTCAGACTCTCCCCAGCACGCCGGAGCCACCACCGCTGGACCTTCCACCTCTGCCTCCACCGCAACTCACTTCTTTTCTTCCAGTCCATCGCCGACCGAACCTGCGTCTCCTCCTCCTCCAGACCATCAACGGCGTCCTCCTACAGCAGCAGCTCCTCCTCCACAGATCCTCCCTCTCAGCTGTTCCCCTTGCTCTTCGCAGCTCCTCAACCGGATCGAAGCCTCCAGTAGCAGTCTGAAACGGCGACGCCCACGGATCGCTGATCTGTCCGCCGCCGGTCTCCTTCAACCGACCACCCACAGCTCCCCCCACAACCTCCGGGCATCCGAAACAGAAGAGGAGGAAACCGAAATAATATGCAGAGAGGAGCAGACTTGAAAATTAGAAGGGAGAGAAGCAGATCTAAACTAAAAATGATTTAAAATCGACTGTTTGTTGGGTTTTCGTGCTTTTGCAGGTGACGGTGTGTGTCACCGCCGGCGAGGAAAGGAAGGAGGGGCGCCGAAATAGATCCCTCTGTTTTCAGTTACAGGCGGCAAAGCGTGATCCCACGCGCCGCCAGTGGCGGAGGCGCGTGGGAGGACGCGCCGCCAGTGTTCCCGAGCCCAGGAAATCTGCTGAACACTGTTCCGCAACTCCAGAAATCCGTTTGCCACTGTTCTGAATAGTTTTGGATTATTTTGTAAATTTTCAGATTGTTTAATGTAATATTTGTGTAATTTTTAGTTTTTTTTTAGTTTGTACTTTATGTAAATGTGGATGGAAATAAAAGAAAAGAAAAGAAAAGAAAAAGAGAAAAAAAAAAGAGAAATGTTTGTGTGTGCTTGTATGGTTTTTTTTTTATTTTAAAAATTAAAAAAGACAAAAATAATTATTTGTTAATTTAAATATGGTTAAATATCTCAAGGACAAATAAAATCAAGTTGTATTTTCCATGAAAATATGAGGACAAAGTTTCTACATATATTCGGGGATTTAATAACTGATTTATTCAAGCCTAAGAATTTAATTAATATTTTAAATTTTCAAATCACATCAGAACACGAAGCAGCTTATCTCAGGTAGGGTGTGTTAGGGGTGCTAATACCTTCCCTAACCACAACCAGTCCCTTACCCATGATCTCTGACAAGACCAGTACATCAGGTTTCCTAGTAGCCCTCAATAAATTACTAGGTGGCGACTCCCACAAACGAATTCAAAGCAAACGCAACAACGAGAAAAATCGCCAGCCGATGCCGCGTGCCTGATTTTTTTTTGGGGTGCGACACATATAATACATAAGAAGTAGAAAATCCACTAGAAATCAAACTAATCTCTTTGAAGTATCAAACAACTAAAAACAATTAAAAAATAAAGCAAATTCATTTTGTTTTAGAAATAAGAGAGATGATATAGATCATTATTTAATTGGAAAAGTTAAAGAATGAGAAAAAGTAAAAATATTTTTTTATAAAAATATAAAAACCAATCACTATTTCAAACATTGAGAACTATTCATTGCAATAGTTAAAAATTTTGTCATTTGAAGAAAATTTGGGATACCTTGGTTTTCAGGGTGATTTCATCTTTTTCAAAGCTCAATTGCTTATTAAAGAATTGTAACAGGTTATTTTTGTCTTTCAAACTTTTTTTGAATAGTAAAATTACATATTTGCCCCCATAAAAAATGAACAGCAGGTCAAGGGTATTTATACCTTAACATTTTTTACAAAATTATTAAATGACTTTTATGCCCTTCGAATAAAAAAAAATATAAGGCAAGAGTTCAGGGGTGATTTTGTCTTTTCACATAGTTTTTTTTGTTAAAACCGGAATCATGAATGGTGTTACTATTCATTGCAATAGTTAAATCACATTTTTGTCATTTGAAGAAAATTTAGGGTGTCTTGATTTTGAGGGTAATTTCATCTTTTTCAAAGCTCAATTGGTCATTAAAGAATTGTAATGGGTTATTTTTATCTTTCAAACTTTTTTTGAATAGTGAAATTACTTATTTTCCCCCATAAAAAAATGAAAAGCAGGCCAAGGGTATTTATACCTTTACATTTTTTACAAATTTATTAAATGACTTTTATGCTCTTAGAATCAGAAAAATATAAGGCAAGAGTTCAGGGGTGATTTTGTCTTTTTACATAGTTTTTTTTGTTAATACCGGAATCAAGAATGGTGTTTTGGACTTTTTGCTCTTAATAATTGATTTTTTAATCAAAAGGCTGCAGGAGCGTGAACATCACACAATGGCGCGTGCGAGGCTCCTGTGCACACTGTCTACCGGTGGCCAAATTTGCCCCACCCTCTTTCTTATAGTGTGGCGTGTTATGACAATAGATAGATAATTTTTATTGGTGATCGTTATTTTTTTTCTTCCTTCTTTTATGTAACAGTAATATTTACAAGGAAACCAACTAAAACATATTTTATAGAAAATGTGGGATTTTTTTTTTCCATTCTACTGAAATTTTGTTGGTCTTTCTTATATAAGGAGGTTTCAAGTTATCAATATAACTTGCTTCACTTTTATTTACAATTCTCATATTCGATCAAATCATCCTAGATCTCAATTTAAATTTTTATCTTATCCTTAAAATCTACAGAAATAGTTTCACGATTTATTATGCATTTTAAGGAGAATAAAAACTAATAAATGCATATAATAGAAGTTTAACCAAGTTAATACAAAATTAAGCAAAATGCAAACAATTTCCACACAAAAAAATAAATGCACCTTATATATGCCTAGGTTGTGGCAACAAAACTAATATAGGATGCAATTCACTCTTGACGTGTGTCGATACACAATGTCGGGCGACGACTCCACTTTTTGTTTATTTAACAAAAAGATTTTTTTTTCTCGATTGGGGGGAATGAAGATTTTATTGGAGTCGCCATCTAGTAACATGAAGGAACTAGAAATCCCAAGTTAGACACTGGTCCCAGAGATTCGGGTGTTGGATTAGTTATGATTAAGGGAAGGTAGATACCACCCTTAAAACATCCTTTCAAGAGAAAGGTTACCCTTACTTGTGTGTTTTTATATTTGATTCAAATGCTATTACCTTTTAAGCTTATTTGCAATTTGTTTCTTTTAAAGATGGTTAACGTCGATCCCTAAAAACAGGAGACATGTCAAAAAATGATATCAGTCCCTAAAAATAGGAGACACATTAAAAATGACATCAGTCCCTAAAAATAGGAGATTCGTCTAAAATATTGACATTTGACCCTAAAAAAAAAAGTTACGCCTGGATTACCAAATGAAATAATGGACATAATCCATATTTGATATTTAAATTTTTGACATAGGTCCTTTCTATATATAAAAAAAAAAAAAAGACGTGTCGACAAACAATATTCATTTACAAAAAAAAAAATTATTTTGATATTGTCGAGAAATGGGTATAGCCATACTTGAGAATTGGGCATTAGACCCACGAACGATGACATGATAAGATGGGTGTTGGACCCGCGTCGTTATTCCTTTTATATTTATTTTTTGGTTTTTTTTACATAAAAAAAAATTTACAAGTATTTATATATATCAAAACATCAAAAATACTGTTAGGAACCCTAAAAAATTACCTGAATGCCACTGTTTAGGTAAAGGATCGAAATACCCTTGGTGTCACGTGTGGCTTACGCGCGGTTACTGTTAAAGGTGGCGAAAATTTCCAATGAGATTTCCGACCAACGAATGGTTAATTCTGGTAGATCTGAGGGAGAGGATTCTGATGACGATGGTTTCAACGGTTATTGATGGTTGACGAGGGAGAATTGCCGGTTTGAAGTTTCGGCGGCCGACAAAAATCATGACCTTTTTCATCCAGTTAAGGCGGCGGAAACGCTGAAAACGACCTAGGTTTTGCTTTACAGGAGGCTAGTAACCTTTCTTTGGTGGTTCGAAGGCTTCACACGGCTGGAAATTAGAGATCATATGAGAGAGAGAGAATCGCCAGCGAGAGGAGAAAGAGTCTCCGAGATTTGGTTACGGTGTGAATGCGAGCATGGTACACCGGTGCAGCTGAAGGTTGTGAGCCATTGGATCGCGGGTGAACTGATTCTTCGGCTGTAATTGGCTTGATCTGCAAGTTGATCAGACGGTCTAGATGGGCTATGAGGTGATCTGGTCTGGCGCGATGCATCGAGAGCTTGGTACATTGTATGACGTGGCACGACAGGATCGAAGGACAGATTATTTTAAAGGCTAAGATGGATTTGGGTTTTAATCTAGAGTGGTAAGCCATATTGTATCCTATTAAATCAAAGGTCCATAACTAAACACTATTAGATCTAACGATTAGGATATTTTTGGTATTTTTCAAATTGTTTTTTTAAAAAATCAATATCTTACTTGCGTGAAGAAAAAACTAAAAAAAACCCTCAAATGGTAATCCAAATCTCTGTTATCTCTTTTCTTTTTCTCCTTTTTTTCTTCTTTTTTTTTGGTGAATTTTCATTGGTTATTTATAACCAATAACAAGGGGACATCAAAATCTTATAACGGCGGCACATATCTATTTCAAAGAAAAAATTACATCGTCACAACTACCACGCCTACTATAATAAATTGTTGCATTATTGATTTTGTTTCATTATATATAATAATAAATATTTATATGGATAAAACTAAAAAAACTCAAATCAATATTAAAAAAGTCGGTTTCAACCGCTAAAAAAAATATTTTAATTACTGAAAATTATATTGGAAAGCAAAAAAAACATTTGATGGATATCAACCTGATGAACCGGGTTTTGAGCTGAAACAGTAAAAAAACTTATTTTTTACCCGGTCGCCATGGTTTGACCCGTATTGACCCGGTGGACTCAGTTTTGATCGAAAATAACGGTTTTGACTCGGAATGGACTGAAAACTCATTTTTTACCCTGCTTGGTTTGACCTGTATTAACCTGGTGGACTCGTTTTTGATAAAAAATGATAGTTTTGACCGAAAATGACTGTTTTGACCCGAAACGTCATGAAAACTCATTTTTTTACCCTGGTCGACATGACTTAACCCCATAGACTTAGTTTTGATAAAAAATAACGGTTTTGACCCGAAACGTCATGAAAACTCAATTTTTATCCTGGTCGACATGGTTTGACTTGTATTGACCCGATGAAATCGGTTTTTATAGAAAGATGTGGTTGACTCGAGAAAAATATATTTTTGAATTTTTTCTTAATTTTTTTGGGATTTTTATGAATAATAATAAAAATAAAATAACATTCAAAAAAATCTTAGTGAATCAAAAATTTGGTTACAACAATGTGAATGGACAACCCTGAAAGAAAATGCAACAAAACATTATAGATAATGAAGCAACTAAATTAATATCTATTCCATTTGAAAAGAAATATCGCTACACCCTTTTTCCTTGTGTTTGCTTGATAATTTAAGAACAAATGATTTAAAAGGCTATATAACCCAATTTTTTTGCCCACACCCAAGCCCAAGTCAGCCCAAACCCAATTTAAATTAACTTAGATATAATTGTTTTTCTTCCATAATTCTTGTGGATGTCGTGACTCTCTCCTCGTCAAACTAAGGATTTCAATTTTTGATCTTAAGTTTTTTTGTTTAAGAAAAATGAAAGTAGTAAGTGGTTCCCTCTCATGTTACTTTCGATTATGATTTATTTATGAAAGGAATAAATAAGAGATTAAGGTTTATAAAGATTTGAATTTTATGTTATTAAGATTGATTTATGATTATTATGGAAATAAGAATTTGTAAATTGATTTGTTATGGGTTAAGAAAATTTTTTCAACTTTGCTGAAAAATCTAGACAAAATGGTTTAGAGGTTGAAGATTTTGAAAATTTATTTTGGTCATTGATTTATGAAAATTACAGTTTAGTCCCTAACCTTTGCAAAATTTTAATTTGACCCCTAATTGTATTTTGGGATTCTGGGCAGTATTATTATAAGGTTAAGGATGATGAATCTTAGTTTACTAATTGATATGAAATATTTTCAATTTGGTCCATCAATTTCTGGAATATACATTTTAGTTCCTAAACTTAAAACAAATTACAGTTCAGTCTCTAATTCGTTTCTAGACAAAACTAAGGGTGGTTTATAGGTGAAATTTCAGTATAGTTATGTATTTATATTTTGGTTGTCCAATTTTGGTAATATTACATTTTGGTCCTTGTTTTTGGAAAATTGTCGTTTTAATCTGTAAACTTAGGAGACTAAACTTGGTTTTATTTTAGTAATTGGAATTTTTTATTTGTGTTGTTTTGAGTTTTTTTTAGTATATTTTGTATATTTTTTGTAGGTTCTCCTAACAATCTTTAATATGATTTTCAGGTTTTTAATATGATATTCCTTTCAGTTCTATAGTTTCCGGGTGATTGAGATAATATTTAATATGCGTTTAATATAAATAAATATATATATGTTGATTATATGATAAGTGCAACTAGTTAATTTTTTTGAATATTTATATACGTTGTTTTATTTTCTAAGTACCCATCTATTCTTGAATTTACACTTGTATTTTGTCGAACTAAATTCTATTCAAGATGATATACATTGCTTTGAAAATTATACAAAGATCTATTATGCCTTAATATATTACTTGTTAGTAACTCTATGCTAACGAAGAGTAATTAACCTATGTGCATATGGTATTGTATATACCTAGGTGGCGAGAAAGTCATCGGTTTATGGTAACTGATCCACCCACAGTGATTATTTTCAGGTGTCATATGATTTCTGACATTTATTCAATTATTTTATGATAAAATACTTTGTATGTATATTTATATGAAGATAAATCAACTTCATCACCTTATGGTTCATAACCCAAAGCAGTTCCATTTGGGAAACAGGAATCGACATTTTGAAAAATCTGTGCACAAATTTCATCTTTATTATCTGACCCTGATGTCCTACCAAACATTTCAAGGGCTGAAAAAGCTTATGCTGTCTAGATCAAATTTTTCTGAGCAATTTTCTCAATTGAGGAAATGTGATCATGGACCATGACGTGAACGGAAAACGGTCATTCACGGCCAAAGATAACAAGTGCAAGGGTCCTTTCCCACTCCATTTTACTAGGAAATGACATTCCATAGAGAGAAATTGCACCCACCGTTGAACTCAAAGCAATTTCCGGGACCATAACGTGTTGCATCCATTTGGAATGAACAGAAAGTGACAAAGAGGTGGTCTGAAGCACATGGTAATTAACCCATCAAAACACCCACAGAAAGCACGCTCCTTTTCGTTTGTATAGTACGTACCGACATCAAATTAAGATGGCGTTGTGTAATTATTTGGGGAGAGAAAATACAAAAGGATTTGGAAGAGAACAAATTAAGACTTGTAACAAGTGATCAAACTTGCAGCAAACAAGGTAACATCACGCACGCTTGTCAAGTAAACTGGGAGGCAGGCGTCCCGGTGTCTTATAAATTAAGCTTGCACAATATTGAAGTCATTTACGCCTTATCAACATGGGATTCATTGGCAGCCAATTCCTTCTGTTGGTGGAGTTTTGCGATACCCATCTGCATTGAATTAACAGGGACGGCGGCGCCGGGCTTCTTGGCTTCTCCCTTGTTGTTCCGGTAGATGAAGTACAGGATCAGCTGCAATGCCCCTAGACCACCGCCAACTCCATTCGGGACCTGTAACATAAGGCACGACAAGCATATTTCCAGTAAAAGAAAACGATGAGATCTCTGGTCGTGCTAGTCTAACGTGATCAGTAATTTGATTAGGGATAAGTACTAAAATTTACTTACAGAAACGAAAAGGTCATCACCAAGTAGCCCAAACACAAACCAGGAAGTGCCACACAAGAAGACAAAAAGAGACAAGAAGAATGGCATGAACTCCACGCTCTTCGTTTTAATCACTGTCCTCTGCAGGTACAAGAAAAATCACATAAAATAATTATCTAACAAAACAGGGCACTGCGTGTATAGCCTGCTATTATAAACTTGTATACAAAGGGTTGACGCTACATGCTTAATTTAATTATACTTCGTATAATATAATATTATCCTCCACACAGGTTGTATCTCCCACACCAAATGAGAAAACGACGAAGAAGATATTATTCGCATCTTATAAAATACACTTTGACTGGCATGAAAAACAAAACCATACATGTCCCAAATAACTACAGAATGTCAGCAGTCAATTAATACTAAATTATACATGCACACGCTCAAAACTATAATAATAAAGGAGCTAGCTTGTCAAATTATAAGGAATATGCTTCTCTTTTCTCGGCCAGGAACAGCAAATATACCTTGAAGAAAATTAGAGTAATTAATTTGACGTACCATAATAGACAGAGGGGAGCCATACATGATGATTGAGAAAATAGCAGCAGCAAAGCCACAGAATATCTCCCTGGATTTGCCTTGAAGAACGACAAGGGACACCAAGGCCACGCCAGCAAAAGTGGTGAGCACAAGCGTGAGGAGGCCAATGAATTTAGCCTTCTCCCTCTTCGGTGCATAGATGATGAAGGTCAAGACATAAATTACCTCAATTGCTGCACCAGTTCCGTTGATCGTCGACACCAGAATGTTGTTCTTGGACACAAAAGGCATCCCATACCTGCCACAAAGTATAATATCAACAATTAATTAACTGGTACGTGGCGAGTCGACAGAATTAATTAACGTAACCTGAAATAAAAGATGCACCTGCCCGAATTAACATGCAATTTGATTCAACAAACCTAATAGATCCTGATTAGCTAGAAATCAGCTAAATCATCCATCAAGAGGAAAAAATAGAGGAAAAAGCACCAGAACTATGCTTTGTTCGTTGTGTCTAATATATAGTAAATTAAAAGCCGCAAAACAGTACTAACAGACTATTAATTATAAAACATAGCAGGAAGAAAAACACCAGCACTGGCTTACTTCAAATATCATGTGGTTTGAGCATGTACCGAAGATCGCTAGATCTTTTGCCTTTCGGGTTATTCTTGATAAACAAAAGCAATTAGTTGACAAGATTACCCTTCTAAAGCTAAACCACAATACTGTTCTAGAAAGCGTAAAACAGCACAATTCGAAGAGAAAAGAAGTAGTTGAAGAGGCGAGAAGAGCACACACCAAGCAGAAAGGAGGCAGTTGAGCATGGTCATTACATATGGAATGCCAGAAAACAGCTCCGTGGACTTGCTTCTTATGATCCTCCTGAACGTTATCCTATCGACAAATTATCCATAAATACACATTAGCCTTAGCTTAACCTAATAGAGAGAGAGAGAGAGAGAGAGAGAGAGCTAAATGAACAAGTCCGGTGCATACGTTGGAACCAAGAAGAGAAACAATGCAGTGGCATTTCCTGTTAAAGAGGAGAAAGAAACAGAGAGAAACCGCTAATTAGTCCCTCTGGAAAAAAAAACACTAAGAACAGTAAGTTAGCAACTTCTTCAAGAAACAAGAAGAAGAAAACCAAGAGCAAAAGAAAGTTGATTGATGAATTAAAAAGAACCCACCAAAAATTCCAAATAAGAAATGCGCGATCTCCATTGTCTTCAATCCTCGAAACCTTATCTAAACCTAACAGTTGTTACAAATTAAGAAATAGAAGACTTGTTAGGAGAAATGGATATCAATGAGATATGTAGAGCTAGCAATTGGGTTTTATAGATATAGAAACAAGAAAATAACCGCTAGCGAGGCATTACTTTTTTTTTGCTCCGTTAAGTCTCTTACTAACCGGGAAATACCGGGTGCTGACATTAATGGGCGTTGCTTATGGAGGATGAAAATGACATGAGATGGGTTAGCTAAGGTCTTACGCTATTAAACGAACTCTTTTATTTTGGAATATGAGTTTGTTTCTGTTATACTCATAGATTTATCATTACGGTTAAAAAGCCAGTGTCGATGATAGCATTAAAAAACCTAACACCCCTTTCTCCTTCAAAAATTTAACGAGGGTTTGTAGTAACTGTTTTTGTGCTAATTATACTTAGCTGTGCACAAGGGATTTATACAGTAAATCACACATTTTAGGCCAGTGTTTGCAGGTAGGGATAAGGTGAAGAAGTGAGTACTGTCTCTTGAAGGCAAAAACCATTCGAAGAAAAGATTAATTTATTAGGCTGATTGGTTAAAAAAAGACGTAAATTTAATTTGATTTTACACGAACTTCTTCTTGTTATTATTATTCGTGGAAGATTTAATCACAGTTTCTCTTTAATTTGTCTTGAACAGCAAAACTTAAATTTCCACCCAATATTATCCCGATTGCCATAATCATGCAACTTCAACTCTTTCCACAACTAGCCGGCCTACTTTTCGCTGAGGGGACGTAACCATATATTCAATGCAGCTTGAGTTTCTTCAATATTTGTAAAAGTCACCTAGCATAATTAACTTATCCCCAATTTTTTTTTAATAAACAACGTCTATTCCGCAGCTAAAGCGTTGTTTCTTTAACGCAATAATGATTTATCAAATGATATTTTCCTCTCATTTCATCACAAAACAGTCAACATTATATATTATATTACAAGTTAATAATATAAATTATATTTTAAAGCTTTGTTTCACAATCATAAGTTCTAATTTTATTATCTAATTTAATTTTTTAAAAATAATAATAGCACGAGATAATTTGATATTTTACTTGAGAGAGTATATTAATAAATAATATATTGGTCTCTCACCTAATAACTTAATATTTTAGATTAAAATGAATCTCTTACAGACTCAAGCTATATCATGGGTAGGCATTTTACTTTTCTCCTATATAAACGATGTTTAGATTTCACAGACGTGTTTTAAAAAAAATAAAAATCAACCCACTCGAGTTATAGCCTGATTAATCAAATAAGTTGATTTTATTTTAATTAGATGAAACAAACAAAAATAATAATAAAATATTTATATTGTCAAACCCGACGTGAGATCACCCGCCCGAACGTAATTCAAAATATATATTTATATTATGTTGATATATTTGTAGAAAATTGATATTTTTTAATGCAATATCACATATAATTATATATATATATATCAATATTGATATGTTTTCAATATTGATATAAAACACACACACACACACACACACACACACACATATATATATATATATATATATATATATATATATATATATAATATGTGTGTGTATATTAAATGATAAGATGATAAATACTATGCACGGTG
This sequence comes from Populus alba, assembly GCF_005239225.2. Lineage (NCBI taxonomy): Eukaryota > Viridiplantae > Streptophyta > Magnoliopsida > Malpighiales > Salicaceae > Populus > Populus alba. The sequence continues at coordinate 12,915,773 of NC_133297.1, read as the reverse complement.
AAAGTTATTTTAGCTCAAAAAAGGGATGTCAACCCCAAAATCTTGTAATAGCGTAAAATGTGAATATTGTGCACGGTGAAAGTTATTTTAGCTTTTGTTATAATGATGCATACATGACATCAATCTTACATATCAAAATCTTGAGCGAGCTTTCACAAATTAAGATGCAGAGCACCTCAATTAGTCTATGTATGATGCATGCATGACAGCAATCTTACGTATCAAAAGCTTGTGTGAGCTTTCGTAAATTAAGATGCAGAACAACATTAAAAGTAAAAAAAAAAAAAAAAACAGAGAAATACGAGGTAACCACTATGACAAGAAGTAGCTGGAAGTTAGTCACTGTGTGCAATTACACATGACATGCGCAAGACCGCCCTAAATTACACAGTCTACTATTACAATATTTTTTTACCTTCTTGATCGACACCGGGGAACTGATACTATTACAAGGTTGAGTGCCAATAGGAAAGGAAATAGGTGATGTCCAATTTGGAAATTGCTGATCAATCTTTCAGCCTGTTTCAGGGAGGCATTTCAATGGAGTGCTAGTGTCACCATTATTATTGCAGCAGAAAATAGTAGCTTGTTGACAATTAAACCATGTGAATTAGGGTAAAACTTAGTGGAGTTGACAGAAATATGCTCCTTCTATTAATTAGATATCCCGTATCTTTGTGCGTAATTTGAAAAAATAAAATATTATTTTTGAATATATATATATATATATATATATATATATATCTGTATCTGTTTTTCTTAGTTGTGTTTTTATCTTATTATTTATATATTCATGGATGTGTTCAAATTCAAGAGCCATGTGCATGAAAGTAATTTGCATTGAATACACTAATTTGTATGCAAATACGATGCGTAAGATCTAATAAAAGAGACATTTATTTATATATCTTAACGGTTGGAAAAAAACATGCAAGTATGCCACTGTATAATATGATTATTAAACTCATGTTAAAGAATAATAAAAATTATATTTTAAAATTTTATCTAATAATTTAAATTATTGAGTTGAGGTGGTTCTTTAATATCGTATTAGAACTGTAATACCCAAGTAATAATGAGTTCGAATCTCATTATTCTTATTTATTTGATAAAAATTAAACACAAAATAGTTTAGACATTAGCAAATTCTAAGTCTAAAGGATTTTCAATTGAGGAGATGTATTAGAAAATAATATAAATTATATATTGAAACCTCATCTAACAGCTTAAAAAATTAAAAAGGTTTTTTGATAAAAAAAAATATATGATAGTTTTAATATTTTTTATTTGTTATTTAAATAATCGTGTCTTATTTTAAAAAATTAAAAAAACTTTTTTTAGAGTTAACCAGTAAAAATCCACCGCCTAAAACTTAAGATAGAATATATCTAGGCTTCTGATTATCATAGATTCATAAAGCGACTAAAAGGTGGACAATCGCATGTTAATTATTAGTTGTTTCGTATAAGGTGTAGATTAAAGTTCACGATAGGGCATTATGAAGAATGCCAAACAGCCTTTGATGTTTTTCAATTCATTACTTGAGCTTAATTATTTTACCAGTCGCTTTTCTAATCCATACATGTAGTGGGAAGTTTCATTTGGTAAACGAGTTGTCTTTGTAAAATAGCAACAACTCTAACCAATCGGTTATGAACCAAATCAACGAAACTTAGTTTATATAGAAAATACTTTCTTAAAATTTTCTAATAATATCAAATTATAGTGTAACCAATGAAAAATGAACTTATATATATAAAAGATAATCTCTTAAGATCTTATAATGACATCAAATTATGGTGTAATAAGAAATCTTAGATAGTTTCTTTATTATTTGTTGTATCGATTTTTTGTTTGACTTTTTTCTTTTTTGTCTAAGTTTTTTTTTATCCTTTTATTTCACTTTGGCTATTAATTTTATGGAATTTTCAATATATGATTATTCAAAAAAAAATACTAAAGTTATAGAGCTATAAATGCCTATTGCCAAGAATGATGGAGAGTTTTCAAATTAATTACAAATATAAGCATGCTTTCAGCATAAAAACAGCTAAAACATAATCAATAAAAAATATAATTTCAACACAAAAATAATAATAGAATTACAGCATGCAATATTAATTTAAAGTTTTAGCATTAATACTATACTTAAATTAAAAGAAAGAATGATACTTATTTTTGAAGTATTATAAAATAATGGGATTTTTTTTGTTAATAATGAATTTTTTATTTTTAAAATTTATCGTTTTACATTTGTATAATTAAAATGTTTATAATATATTTTTCAAGATTCTAATAAAATTACTTTAATTTAAATATATTTCTAAATAAATTTTTTAATAAAAAATTATATAATTTAAATATCCTAGATAAAATTAACATTTATTTTTTCTCATTGAGAGCACGCATGAGATAATTGGTGGAATAGTATAGGACATTGAATCTAGTTCCTGTCCTGTATATGTGGCCAAGCCTTGCCTGAGATAATCCACAGCACTCTTTGCTTCCCGAAACCTGTAAGCAATAAGCATGCTTGCGGTGATCAGTAATGACGGGATTGACCTTTCCCTTCTTCTCGGTTTTGCACAGAGCACTTTTTGTAGTTTTCCTTGTCATTTACTTTATATTATTATAATAATTATTATTATTATTAATTATATAAATCTTTACTGTCTCTAAAATTTATATAACTAAAATTAATAATCTCTAATAAAAAAATTTAGAACGTCTTTTCATTTACTTCTTCTATCCTGGCGATGTTAAGGCTAATGCGATGTTGTTGTTGGTTTATATGTATTTCCTGACTCTTGATAATTTGCAGTTGAAAAACTTGAACCCAAATATACTCAAATGTTTAATCAAGGATCCAGTCATGGCGATCACCGATCAAGTTGAGGACAATTGCAAATATGAAATATCTGGTTTATAAAACCGATATGAAAATGAAGGAGCAAAACACAGGATATTCTCAATATTCATTAATTAACTAAATTGATAGACAGGATGGCTGTATCATATGCAGGAACAATTTGTTTAAAGTAAAAAAATAGAGATATAAAATAAACTTATCTCTACAAATTTGAATAATCTTATACTTTCGGAATAAAATGCACAGAGAAAAGTGTTCTTCATCATAATAATCAAAAATGAACTTGAAGTCTCGTGAGGACGACAGACCATGTGTGCCCCTAGCAAAATCCATTTTCCTACCTCCAACTGTAAATCTTGAGGAAGAGATCAATTTGATGATTGATTGAGACATCAATGCTAATGGGTTCCACGTAGGACCCATTTTAGCAATGTCTGTCCTGTGTTTCATAATGAAACCTAATTTGTTTTACACTAATCTCATGTTTAATTTCTATGCACGATAATCATTGCATTCCCAGTGGTCAACATTGGCAGATCCATAATTAAATAAGTGTACTGTCAGCGATTTGCAATGGGATCTAAGTTTTTCTGATTTTAGAACTGTGAGATTATTTTTATATTTTATAATAATAAAAATTGCCTGCATCAAATCCCTTAAACAACCATTATTTTAGCCAGGTATATTGTAAAAATATCTCCCTGTAATTTAGTTCAAAGGAAATTCATATGGAATTTTAGGAAGGCTAACAAGAATCAGAGCAATGATCTTGGACTGGAATTCCTGTGAGCAGACCCAAAAAAAAACCAAACAGCTCAAGCTCCATGGTTGATCCCACGAAATTGATAGAGCCACCAAAAACTTCCACGAATTTTATTTTTAACAACCTTTTGATTAAGTTAAAATTTTTTGAAAGTCAAATTATGTTTTTTTATAGATTATATTGGAAATGGAATTATAAACTGAATTCTTCTTATTCATTGAATAATTTGATACAATATTTATAGTGTAGCTTCAGCGTAAATAACAGAATCAGTTGTAAATAACAGCTTTTGTAACAGAATATAACTGAATTCAACTGTTCATAACTGAATATAACTGCCTGCCATAACTGAATATAACTGCCTGCCATAACTGCCTGCCATGCTGAGCCTATCAGCTTCAACGTGTTCTTGCTTGTTAGTGCAGTAGCGTGAGCAGGAGTGGTTTCTTCCCAGTGCAGCATCTTCATCGTATCACTGCTGCAGTTCGTCCCAGTATGCTTGGCTGAGTATATTCAACACACCCCCCTCAAGATGAGAGTCATGAACATGTCAGGGAGAATAAATGTTATGAACACTCAGCTTGGATAGTAAGGGATGAAACAGAGAGGGACCGAGAGCTTTGGTGAAAATGTCTGCCAACTGGTTTTGAGAAGAGACATGAAAAGTGCGAAGAACACCCGATTGAATTTTCTCACGAACCACATGACAATCAATGTCAATGTGTTTGGTACGTTCATGGAAAACAGGATTCGCAGCAATGTGAAGAGCAGCTTTACTATCACAATAGAGAAGAGCAGGCTGGAGTGGGACGTGGAGGTCAGTGAGAAGATTGCGAAGCCATACAAGTTCACAACAAGTGGAAGCCATGGCCCTGTACTCGGCTTCAGCAGAAGAACGAGAGACTGTGGTTTGTTTCTTGGATTTCCACGAAATCAAAGAATTGTCCAAAAATACACAGTAGCCTGTGACTGAGCGGCGAGAATCCAAGCAACCAGCCCAGTCTGAATCACAGAATGCTTTCAATTGCAGGTTAGAAGCAACTGGAAAGAACATGCCCTGAGCTGGAGAAGTTTTAATATATCTTAGAACTTGAGTGGCTGCATCCAGATGAGGAGCTCGTGGCTTGTCCATATACTGACTTAAGACCTGAACAGCAAAAGAAAGATCAGGTCTACTGAGAGTGAGATAGAGCAATCTTCCAACAAGGCGTCTGTAGAGAGTAGGATCAGCCAATAGTTGGCCAGAGTCTCTAGAGAATTTCACATTAGGATCCATAGGAACTTTGGCCGGTTTGGAAGCCAACAAGCCAGTAGTCTCAAGTATGTCCAAGGCATACTTGCGTTGACAAACAGAAATCCCAAGCTCACTGCGAGCTATTTCTAACCCCAGAAAATACTTCAACTGACCAAGGTCTTTAAGCTTAAAACCTGTCGTTAAGCATGTGAATGAAGATGGAAGTAGCATCTGAATTATCACTGGCCACAACTATATCATCAACATAGACCAATATAGCTATAAAAGAATCTGTCAAAGATCGAGTGAACAAAGTGTAATCAGCCTTGGACTGCACGAAACCAAATTCAATCAAGGCAGAAGAAAATTTGGCAAACCATTGCCCGTGAAGATTGTTTTAAACCATAAAGTGATTTATGTAATCTGCAAACCTTGGACCCCCCCATTTTAGCAAAACCAGGTGGCAATGTCATGTATACTTCTTCATCTAAATCACCATGAAGGAAAGCATTGTTCACGTCCAATTGATGAAGATGCCATTGTTTGACAGCAGCAACGGCTAAAAGGGTTCTGACAGTGGTGAGCTTAGCCACAGGAGAGAAAGTATCATAATAATCCAATCCTTCACATTGATTATACCCCTTTGCTACAAGTCTAGCTTTATACCTCTCCAAAGTGCCATCAGATTTCAACTTGACTTTATAAACCCATTTGCAGCCAATAGTGTGTTTAGATGCAGGAAGATCAACAACAGTCCAGGTGTTATTCAATTCAAGAGCTTTGATTTCAGTATCCATAGCCTCACACCATTCCTTACTACGGATAGCTTGAGTATAGGAAGTAGGCTCAGTAAGAGCAGATACAGAAAGGCTGAAATATTTCTGAGCAGGAGAAAGATGAGAATATGAAAGTACGGATGAAAGAGTGTAAGGAATACCTGAAGCTGAAGAGGAAGGTGCAGGTGCAGAAGAGGAGGTAGCAATATGACAATGATAGTCATGCAAATATCCAGGTTTCTGTTTTATCCTAGAAGATCTCCTGCCTGGCTGAGAAAGGAGCTCAGAAGGGGATGGTATAAGTGGTGCTAAGTCAGAATTGGAGGAAGAGGGAGGAGCAGATTGACAAATAGAAGAATTGGAAGGCATTGGATCATTGGATTCAAGCAGGGGGAAAGGTAAGGGAAGAACAGAATCAGTAGAAGAAGAAGGATGTGTGAGTGCAAAAGGAAAGATGGTTTCATGAAATATGACATTGCGGGAGACAAAAACAGTATGTTGATGTAAGTGATAGAGTTTGTATCCCTTGATGTGAGAAGGATATCCAAGAAATATACATGGTTTAGCTCTAGGATCGAATTTATGTCTATGTCTAAGTAAGGTAGTGGCATAGCAGAGGCAACCAAACACTTTCAAATGAGAATATGATGGACGAGAATGGAACAAAGCTTCATAAGGTGATTTGTTGTGTAATACTGGAGTGGGGATGCGGTTGATGAGATGTACTGCAGTAAGCACACAATCTCCCCAGAATGGTAAGGATAAATGAGATTGAAATCGAAGTGATCTAGCAACGTTCAAAATGTGTTGATGCTTGCGTTCAACAGTGGAGTTTTGCTGAGGTGTCTCAACACAACTGAGTTGATGAATCACACCCTTTGATGCATAGAATTGGCTCATATGAAATTCAACACCATTATCTGATCGGAGGGACTTGATTGTGGTATTGAATTGTGTCTCAACCATAGAAAAAAAAAATTGAATATGAGTGCTGGTTTGAGACTTATTGTCTAAAAGATGGATCCAGGTGAATCTGCTGTGATCATCGACAATAGTTAGGAAATATGAGGAACCACTAATGGACTTAGTAGAAAATGGACCCCAAAGATCACAGTGAATGAGATCAAATGGTTTTGCAGAAGTCGTAAGGCTGTGAGGAAATGAAAAACGGTGTTGTTTAGCCAATGGACAAATGCTGCAAGTTGTATTAGATTCATGTAACACTTGAGGGATTACAGGAGAGAGTAATTTCAAGGGAACATCAGAAGGGTGGCCTAGTCTGTAATGCCATAGACTATTGTTTACAGAATGAACAAAGAAACTAGCAGGGGCTAGATCAGTGAGTGGAGGCTGAAACATGGGTGAAACAGGATTGAAAGACATAGAAGTTCTAGATAAAGCAGAAACTGGAATTTGCTGCAAATGGTATAGACCTCCAGCTTCTTTACCCACACCAATCGTTCTCCAGCTTGTAGTGTTCTGGACAAAACAGAATTGGGGTAAGAAAATGACACAGCACTGTAAGGTGTTAATCAGCTTGCTGACGGATATCAAATTGAAGGAGAAAGAAGGGATACAAAGCACGTCTGTTAAAATAAAGGAGTCTGAAATGTTAATGGTACCAATGTGAGTAACTGAAGCATGTTCTCCATTAGGCAATCTTACTGCTTTAGAAACAACAGAAGTGATTTGTGTGTAAAAGGATGTGGAACAGATCATATGATCTGTAGCTCCAGTATCAATTATCCAAGGAGCTTTGATGGAATTTGTGAGAGGAGTTGATTGAGTGATTGACAAGGCAGATGCAAAAACAGAATGTGTGGGAACTATAGTAGATAGTTGAGGTATAGGGGAAGTAGTACCTGCACGTTTCATAGTGAGTGAAGTATCACCTTGAGTAAGGATGTCTGATTCTGGACTGGTAGATGATGAAACTTGATTGACTGAAGAGTCAAGTTCTGAGATGGATGGTTTGAGCATCTCCATGAGTTGCTGACATTGTGCATAGGTAATAGGCAGCTGAGGGGCAGTGGTTTCAGAAACCTGATTGACACTATGAGGTGCATTCTTTCCTTTGGTGAACTTATAACCAGGTGGAAATCCATGAAGTCTGTAGCATTTTTCGACAGTATGGCCAGAAACACCACAGTGAGAGCATATAGATCGATCTTTGCGAGGATAAGAAGGTCGGTTGCCAGCAAAACGAGGTGGAGGTAGTGATCTAGTAAGTAAAGCAGTGGTGTTTGGATTGAAAGAGGTGCTAGAAGATGAAATCATTCGTTGCCTCTCCTCTTGAACAATAAGTGAAAAAACTTTGTTGATGGATGGCAGTGGATCAATCAACAAAATTTGTCCTCGAATATGTGAAAAATTCTCGTTCAATCCCATGAGAAATTGATATACCTATTGCTGATGATGATATGATAGAATAGTCTTCAAGGCTCCACATGTGCATGTAGGAGTTGGTTGATGATTTCCCAATTCATCCCATAAACCTTTCATAGCAGTATAATATGCACTTACAGAATGATTGTCCTGTGACAGACATGAAATGGATTTTTGAAGTTGAAAAATGCGTGGTCCATTATGCTGAGAGAATCGTTCCTGAAGATCACTCCAAATGTCAGATGCATCATCTATGTAGATAATGCTGTTGGCAATCTTTGTTGAAACAGAGTTCAACAACCATGAGAGAACCATGTTGTTGCAGCGAGTCCATGCCAATCCTTGAGTATCAGATAGATTTGATGGTTTAGGCAGAGTACCATTGACGAAATGAAGTTTGTTCTTGGCTGATAAAGCCATCATCATGGCCCTCTTCCATGAGTTGTAATTTTCACCATTGAGCTGCTTTGAAACGATCATGGCGCCAGGACTGTCACCATGATGCAGAAAGAAAGGATTGGAAGGATCCATTTCTGAGGTAATTCCAGCCATTGCCAGAAAATGAAAGAGAAATAATGCAGAAAAGAAAGGATGAAGAAGATGAAGAAATTTGAGAGTGCGGAAAAAAATCAGAGAGTATGCTCTGATACCATATTGGAAATGGAATTATAAACTGAATTCTTCTTATTCATTGAATAATTTGATACAATATTTATAGTGTAGCTTCAGCGTAAATAACAGAATCAGTTGTAAATAACAGCTTTTGTAACAGAATATAACTGAATTCAACTGTTCATAACTGAATATAACTGCCTGCCATAACTGAATATAACTGCCTGCCATGCTGAGCCTATCAGCTTCAACGTGTTCTTGCTTGTTAGTGCAGTAGCGTGAGCAGGAGTGGTTTCTTCCCAGTGCAACATCTTCATCGTATCACTGCTGCAGTTCGTCCCAGTATGCTTGGCTGAGTATATTCAACAGATTATTCAGATTATTTTTAGAGTTATTAAATTAATTAAATTACATCAAAATCATTTTTATATACTTTAATTAAACACTAACTTAAAAAAAATATTTATGAAAGTTTGTAAAGTTGATTTGATGTTACGAGTTTAATAATAATATAAAAAAGTTATGGGCCGTCTAGATATTTTTTTTTTTTAGATTCAACAAAATCTTGATCTCACGTCAAAACGTAGCACGTCTATTAATTAGGGTTCAAGCCCTGCGACAACGACAGCAAGAAGACGTGTACATCTTAATTTAATCCCTCGTAATCTTTCATGAAATCAACAACTTCACTTTTATATAGGTGCAGCATGAAGACGTCTATTAATCATCCATATTTGTTTGACCTCAGCACATAATTAAATTTAAAAATAATAAAACAAATAGTTCATTAAATTTATACCTATTAGATCTTATCATGTAACAATTTATTAAATTCATATTTATTTAAGTTCAACACGTAACAAATCTTAAAAATATAAGATATATTAACTTTTTGGATTTATATATATTTAAACCTAATACATAACTAAACTTAAAAATATTAGATATGGTCATTCACCATATTCATATATACTTGGCTTAGTATATAGTTAAATTTAAAGATATTGAACTTGAAAATAAATCATACCCGTATTGTATGAGTCTGATATTTTATAAAGTTTAGATATATTAAGTTATCACTCTATTTTTATTCTTTTAAATATAAATTTAGGCTACAAAATAAAATTTTAAAAATATCTTTTCTTTTTTTTCAAGTGTTCAAAACCGCAACATTAAAGAGAAAGCTCCATCTTGTTTTGGGCAAACAATGGAATTCCTGCTTTCCCTTTGAGGACCAACCCTGGATGCTTTGATCTCCAAACGCATTATCTTCCACTATCTTTTCATAGTATGTGGACACGTATTTGTGAGGACAGCCACCGTATATTAGACTTCAAGAAAGGATTAAATCTCTCTCAAGGGACTTGTCTTTACTCTATAGTCAAAGGATTTTCATGTTTATTCAAGAAGTAATTAAAGAGACGAATAAAATTAACACTGTCTAAATTGGGAGGCACAGGTCTAGCGAGAGGCCCATTTGAATCGATTCAAGTAGAGTGGAAGTCTACAGATCTAGGCCTAATCATCAAAACTATGAATGATATATGAAAAACACATATCCTAAGATTTCATGGAAAAGAAGAATATGAATGCTAAGTGGGCTTAAAATCCATTACCGACAGGAATTTTCAGGATTTAATTTATTAAAAATTGAGTTTTGAATTTTTTTTATTTTGAATTATATTAGATTGTCAAATTCTCATTTATTTTTTGTTTAATTATCAAATAAGATTATATTTAAAAAAATTATTGTATATTTTTATAATATTGATAAGCATTTATTTTTTACAATTAATCATTATTAAATTTTTAATTACCTTAATTTATTTACTGTCTTTACTTTTTAAATTATATTAGTAAATAAACTAAGTTTATTTAACTCAATTGAGTGAACAACCAGGTTCATATTTTTCTTACATTTTTTTTAAATATTTACATTTTTTTCATCATCCTTACTTATGTTAAAGAGGATTTGGCTCGGCTAACTACGTGGTGAAAAGTTTTATGCAAAATTTATGGACACTATTTTGTTGAATTATTATTTTTTTGTTAAAAAAATTAGTTCGCTTGAGTTCTTAGCCTAACCACCAATCTTAGTTATTACAATTTGGCAATCTGCCCTCAATCTTTGGATTTTAAGAAGTTCTTTGAAAATATGGTTGTAATTATTTTTTAAAATATATATTAAAAATATTTAAAATAATATTTTTTAATTTTTAAAAATTATTTTTAATATTAACATTTCAAAACAATTTAAAAATATTAAAAAGTAAGATTTCATGAAAGACATTTGAAATGCAATTATTCCAAACAAGAATTATTAGGAGATTATACTTCATCATCGGCGCTTGCATAACTAAAACAAATCAAATACATGGGAGGTAGTTGATAGAGAAATTCTGTAAAACGAAAATCTAGACTTAAAGAAATGGTCATTTAAGGTAAGAACTAAGAAGATTTGCATCTCATTAGTGAAAAATCTAAGGTTGAAGGTGTAATTTTGTAAGGAAATGGGATCAAATTAGAAAAGTTTGGAACTTGAAGGCTTAGTTTTGTAAAGAATTAGGATTCCCATAGAAAAATTTCAAACATTGAAGGTCTAATCAATGATGTCCCGGTATCTTAGAAAAGACGAGGGTGCTCCAGTCTCTCTCTCACTTCCTGTTTGGAACAACTCCAAAATTACACTAGCCCTATGTGCACAAGCCATGAAGAAAACAACTTTATACCACAAGAAATCATACACTATCCTCAAAAACAAATTCAATACTACAAATATCAAAACTCTCAACCTTGCCCTGCAACTACAAACCCCAGTTGGTCTTCCTGTATAAGAAAACACGTCTCTCATGGATCATACAGAGAAGCTATTGTTTTATACAATCAAATCCGCAGCAAAGGAGTGTACTTTTTGGGATTAGTACCTTTAGTCCTTAAAGCTTGTGCTTATGTTTCCGTGCTGAATTGTGGGAAATCTTTGCACAGTGAAGCAATAAAGCATGGAGTAGATTCTAATGTACGTATTGGGACATCATTGGTTTCTATGTATGCAAAATGTGGTGATATACCCGATTCGCGTAAGCTGTTTGAGTATATGCCTGAGAGAAATGTTGTGACATGGAATGCCATGATTAGTGGGTATGTTAAGAATGGGGACATGAAATCAGCATCAGTTTTGTTTGACAAAATGTCGACCAGAAATGCGGTTTCTTGGATTGAAATGATAGATGGGTTTGCCAGAAGTGGAGATATGGTTGCCGCTAGGCGTACGTTCAACGAGGTACCATTTGAATTGAAAAATGTGGTGACTTGGACTGTGATGATTGATGGGTATGCGAGCAAAGGAGAGATGGAAGCTGCAAGATTGCTTTTTGAAGGCATGCCACAGAGGAATTTCTTTGTCTGGTCGTCCATGATTTCAGGGTATTGTAAGATAGGTAATGTTAAGGAGGCGAGGGCTATTTTTGATCGTGTTCCAGTTAGGAACTTGGTGAACTGGAATTCTTTGATTTGTGGTTACTCGCAGAATGGGTTTTGTGAGGAAGCTTTGGATGCCTTTGGGAAGATGCAAAATGAGGGTTATGAGCCTGATGAAGTTACAGTTGTGGGTGTTTTATCTGCCTGTGCCCAGTTGAGTCTACTGGATGTTGGTAAAGATGTGCATAAGATGATATGTGCGAAAGGGATGAAGCTTAATGAGTTTGTTGTGAATGCGTTAGTGGATATGTATTCGAAATGTGGGGATTTAACTGGTGCACGATTGATCTTTGAACGAATGACCAATAAAAATAAGGCCTGTTGGAATTCTATGATATCAGGCTTTGCCGTTCATGGGAAAACCAAAGAAGCTCTAGAGTTCTTCGGGAGAATGGAAGAGTCAAATGAGAAGCCTGACGAAATAACCTTTCTGTCTGTTCTCTCGGCTTGTGTTCATGGGGGATTTGTGGAAGTTGGTTTGGAAATTTTTTCTAAGATGGAGAGATATGGGTTGTCAGCAAGCATCCAGCACTATGGCTGTCTAGTTGATCTTTTGGGGCGAGCAGGAAGAATACAGGATGCTTATCATTTGATAAAGAGTATGCCAATGAAACCAAATGATACGGTTTGGGGTGCTTTCCTTGGAGCTTGTCGAATTCATATGGATAATGATATGGTGGAGCAGGTGGTAGAAGATGTTTGCACATTGGATTCTAGTGTTGATTCTGGAAATGATCCTCATTATGCTTTGTTGTTGAACATGTATGCTGGTTCTGGTAGCTGGGAGAAGGCTGGAAGGTTGAGTATGGTCATGGTGGATAGAGGGCTTCAAAAGACTTCTGGGCGCAGCTCACTTATGCTTGAAAATACAGAACAGTTTCATATCTGATCTAGGTCACTGTTACCATTAAAGATTGAATCCATGGTTTACAGGAACCTGTAAAATATCTGGTTAGGCATCTGGGTGAAGTCTCCAGTAATATTGTTGCACTACCCTCCGTCACTATAAATAGGACAAAAGGAGGTTCACTTGAAGAAGAATGTGGGCAATATATGGCGATTCTTCTGCCCTGCTTTATGATTAGATAGGGACCCCATCCCCTGGATTCATGGTAGACTTGTGAAGGCAAGGGTTTGGCAAATGGTAGTCAGTGGAAGATGCGACATAGCCGCTCTAGTGCTCTCTGCTGAAGTATTCTGCTTGTGTATGCATCAAGCAACTTCCAGATAACATCAGGAGAGCTTTTCTTGAAGATTAGATCAAATAGATCATTAGTTTATTTTGTGTAAAATAATTCAGCTGTGCCTTAAATGCACTCTTTTTCGTTGTAACCTCTACAGAGCTTTTCCCAAAGTTCATTTGCGTAAGATAATACGTGGAACTCAATTGTTCTGTAGATACACTATTGTAACTGTTTTTCTTGTTGAAAATTACATTGTTGGTGAAAAATGCTGACTGCTCCTTGGCTATCTTAAATCTAGAAAAGAGCTTGCCTAGACAACTCGAAAGGAGTCTGCTATCCTCTTCAGATCCTGGTAGTGTCTCTTCCACTGAAGACCTGCAAAAATTATGTAGGGTATAATTTAGCTCATATTTTTTTAGCTTTATGACAAGATATGCATTATATGTAGTATTATCTCCGCACCATTCCCAGTGACATTGAACAAGTAGAGGCGATTTCCCGCTGCAGTTGCAGTGATCAGTGCATGAGGTGGCTCTAGCTCGTACTGGTAATATCTTCTTCCAGAATGTTCTTCGACATTCATGCTTAGAACCTTCCCTTCTACATTCTCTCCAATTACTTCTGGACCAAAAGCGTTAATTACTATCTCTGGAGGTCCAATTTGTTCGATTGTAGCATTTTCACCTAGATCTGTATAAATCACACGGAATAATTGAAATCATGGAGCCTGCATACTAGCATGGTTGAGAGAGAGGGATGGGGTGGGGGGATGTTGAGTTAGGATGCACCCAATGGAATGAATGCTAAAGGGTTTGGAACTCACTATCTGCAAATCTGAGAACAGGAGCTACAATGACAAAAAGGCGTCCTTCCTTGGAGCTGCCAAATCTCAAATCGATTTCTGTGCCACCAAGATCTGCTATTGATACTGGAACCTGTTAGTAAACAAGCTGATTCAGTGAAAGCATACAAACTAAAAACAATAATTTTAACCAGTTGAAAGACTTAAATTTGAAGTAAGAAATCTGGCGTTCAGTTCTTCAGAGTAGAAAGTCACCTCTTCCCAACCTCGAGGCACAGAAAAAAGATAAGGGATGATTGGACTCCATCCAACACCATGCCCCCCAGACTTGTCATCTGGCCGGCGGTATGTCCTCCAACCTGTCTGAGCATGTTTCGCATAACGAAGTTTACCATTCACACACAATCAAGAAAGGATGGGAGAAATGCAGCTCAAAGGAGTTTTGTTAATTTAGCTTTCTTTGTATGGTTTCATGCTACGTGTGGAATTTACCCGAGATGCTAAATTTGAATTTGGGACTACAGGTTATATTACATATGCTCAATTCAATTAACCTTATTACCAACTGTTGCATATTGTTATTTACATGGAAGAGAGAGAGAGAGAGAGAGAGAGAGAGATCTAGAACTCAAATGGCCATGCGGAAGCAGAACTGAGAAAACCGACCTTGGTCATCAGGTTCAGATAAGCCAGGTATTCTTCCTGCTAAAAGGCCTTGTTTCACAACTGCCAGCCCTTCTCCTGCAGATCCCAAAACTGAAGTTGAAACCAAAGAAACCCCGGAAACCAAAACTGACCTCCTCTTCAAAAACCCGGCGGATTTCTCATTTTCTCCATCAAGAAAGCCACTCTTTCTGGATTCTGCTGTTATTTTAGCTCTTGATGGGAAGCTGTCTTGTGAATGACTAAGCAAATGGATGTAAGGAACTATTTGTTGGTGATGATATCTCCATTGAAGACCACAGCTGGTGAGTAAGGTGGTTCGCATCTTCTCTACACCTTATAAAACTGGTGGAGAAATGAGGATATCGATTTGTACTCTCTCCGGAAGATTAAAGAGCAGGACTCCCTGTTTAAAAATTGTGCTCCAATCATTTATTCCGTGCCTAGTTGCTGATGGGATGAAGAAATTAAATTAAATAAAGTGCCTATTTGTGGACGTGGTTCAATAGCTGGACACATTTCGGATTTCTGATAAAAAATAAATCAGCACTTCTAGCCTCACACGTGGCATATCCATATGTTCACTTTTGGACCGTAACCCAAAAATAAGAATATTTCGCTCATTGAGAAAGGTAAGTTTACAGCCTCAAAAACACCCCGAGTATTTTTAAAAGAAAACCCATTCCTTGGAGAAGTTTCAGTACCAAAAAGCACCGTGAACCTGAACACAGTAAGTGAACCATAGTGACCTGCAGCTTGGGAATTTAGGACGGTGACCGGAGCCGTTTGTTTATATAAACCGTACAAGGTCTAATCCTTGAAAGAGAAACCATGGAATTTATTGCGCCCAGACGTAAACCTAATTTCAGTTTGAATTACAGTTTAGTCGTGTACACGTTCAATGTGGTAGCCAAATGCCAGATTTCATAAACATATGATGGGAGATGGAACAGGATGCATAGACTTCGCAAGGAAAATCCACCATTGTATCATTTCAACAAAAACACAGTCGTCTATGCTATCATCAACGATTTCTCTTCAAGTCTATGCACTGTCTATAATGCCTATACATAAATTTCATATTTAATAAAAAAAAAAAAAAAAAAAAAAAAGAGTAATCAGGGAAAATTGTTCTACAGGGCGTGAATTAGTGGCACTTAGCAAAATGAAAGCAAAAGAAAATGGCCAAAATCAAAGAATCAGGGATGTAAAGGAACTACAAGCATTTCAACGATCATCAGGGCAAAGGCATGGGAGGAACCCAGCTTGAGAACTCAACCAAGTGTCTATCAACAATCGTTCTATTGTGCAGCCAGAATGTCTCAGCTGATTGGTGGAATTGCCGTACTTTTCTCTGAAGTTCCCACATTATTCCTTGCATTGCAGAACAGGACTCAAATTCTGGAGCATATACCCACAAGCATCTTATTTGTCTACCTGCAGCTATCATCTGCTCTATGTTTTCATCTGAAACACAAACTCAAAGTTAGATTTTACGACCGAGAAAAACATCCAGGAGATCAAGGAAGCAAGCACATTGAATTTTACCTGGAATTGATTCTAAATACTCCAAAAGTTCAAGCCCTATTCGAGTAGATGGCCATTTGATTGATATCTGGGTGTAGTCAATCACATTTTGGAAAGGAAATTCTGCTTGATCTGATAATATAACCGGGACACACTCCTGTTTAGCAAAAACATAAAATCACTTCAACTGGGTTCCATGTGTGTTTGTGTGCAAAGGGGGAGAGAGAGAGAGAGACCACAAAAAAAGACTCATAAAACCGAAGTGTCCAAGAAGACTCTCCACGTGGAGCAAGGCAGAACTTGGCATTGCGCAGGTGTTGAAAGTACTCCATCCTCCCAAATTTGTCAGGGCCGCTGAGCTTCAACTCTGGAGATTCCAACTGTTTATGATGTCATTATGTATATGCTATATCACTGGTAAACAAATGTGAGCACTAACAGCACTCATCATCTCATGAAACAAAGTTACAGGGTTGAGTATGGGAAGCAGATTGCACTGACAACCCACAAATACTCATAAAGACTCTGTTCCTTTTCCTAGGGACATGCAGAAGAACAACATGCGTTTCAGTCACAAACCTAAAGTAACTGCCAAAAGAAATATAAAGACTGGACTCAGCTTGAAAGTGCAAAGTTATGCAATGAAATGAGCACGAGAAAAGGCTAATATTATGTCTATGTCTGGAATATGCATCCCTCCCTAAAGACATCCAAACCAAAAACATGACTGTTCCTACTATGACCATTCTAACAGATACATAAAACATGCTCTACATATGACCAATCAGCCCAGCATGGTCAGTTTCAAAAGCAAAAAAGATCGATACTGAACCATATGAATATTTGAATATTTCAGAATTTGTTCTCCAAGTCCATACAGAAACCAAAACTAAATCAACAATGAAAAATCCTAGACGTCCTTCTACGCATGGAGACAACCTCATTTGGGTAATCAATAATTCACAGAAGACAACATACCTAATCTAGTTATAAAAAAAGAACAATAAAACATACCTTATCTGGATACTGCTTCGCAAGCTCTATTAACTTCAGGCGACCAACTTTCCCTTGTGCACGACCTAAATAATTCGCCAAATACTTCCTCTTTGATAAAGTTAGGGGTTGAACCATTGCTACCCCTCTTTTAGTCATCCCATCTTCAACATTCCCAGGAATGATAATATCTTTCCATGTATTAAAAGCACTCGTATCTTTCTTATCAGTCCTGTCCGCCTACAATAACACACAGCCCAACATTCTTTACACCATAAGCTTCAGACCAATATAAAAATATCACCAACTAAAACAAGTAAATGCAGTATGTCAAGAAGTACAAATGGTACCTCAGGAGTAAGAATTATGGAACGATTAATATACGTCGCCCAGGATCTAAATAAATGAGCTCCGGCACCACTGCAATCGTGTAAAAGTACACGCATGAATCAAGAAGAATAGGTGATACGCATTTTAACGAATCTTGAAACGAATTCAAGTTGACATCAAATAATTATTATACCTAGGAAAGACAAAAATGTGATCACGGCCTCCTGATCGTCTAAAATACGGCATTTGACTTAATACCTGAGAAATTAACATTAACAAACACATTCAAATTACTTTTTTTTTAAAAAAGTAGCTGCTTCAGTCCGAATCAAATAAGTGAAAAGATTGGCACTCTAAAAAAAATTACCTTGACATAAGTGTGGTTTATCTCTTTATCATTTAGACCACCCATCATCCGCACACATTTAACATAGGCAGGCACAAAGAATAAATCAGCTTCCTCCTTCTTTCTCGTTCTAAATCTCGATTCTAACAACAGCCAGTGTATCTTAACCTGTCCAGAAAATCAGAAACGGCAAGAGAAATAATAAGAGACAGCCCTTGGTTTTTTGTGAAATTACCTGAGTGCCCCACTGGCCTTTAAGACAAGCATCAGCTGAGATTTTTCCGTCCCTGCCTCGCAAGAGTTCTTTCAATCCGTCAATTTCGTCTTCCTCGTAGACGTAGATCTTGAGGGAGAGGTGGGACCCGTAGCCTCGCTGAGGCCAGGAGAGGGATCCACCGTCGGATACGTGAACGACATTTGGTGATGAATGGTCGTTATTCAAGGAGGAGGGAGGGCAGGTAGGGAGGGCTTGATCAAAGAGGCGAGTGAGGAAGAAAGTCGTGGTGATTAAGAGGAGAGCGCCGATCTGGTGTGTGCGGGTGCATGGTGAAGTGTGGTTGTGAGGAGAGAAGATTCTGGCGGGTTTGTTGTTTGGGCTTCCCATTTTTTGTTTTCTGTGTTTGTGAAGTGGAGTTGGGGTCTTCGGTGTAGCGAGTGACGATAAAGAGGAGGAAAGAAAATTGAAGGAGGAGAGAACCGAAGTCGTTTTGGTTCGATGCATTAATGCCCCGACTGTCAAAGCTTTTTTTCTATGGTTATATAATATTTATAGCTCAATTTAAATTCATTAAAAAAAAAACTAACAGAAAGGCAAACCTCCCACCTTCCGACTGTGTATTAGTACATGATTTGATATTATTCTCATTCGTACTGGAATTTAAAATGAAAATGGGTTGGATAATTAGGTAACCTTTAATTTAATTGATTTAATTTATTGTTTTAATCAAGATGTTTGATATCCTGATATAAAATATTCATATAGTTGGTAGCAGATGGTATCTAGAAAACTTAAATAACTAATAACTAGTATTTGTAAAATATCTCATTTAATAAATACAAAAAAAATTTAATGTTTAAGTCAGTAATTTTATAAATAAATAAAATACAGTAATATTTTAGAAAAATAGAGTTTGAAAATATGTATATTAAAAGTGTTAAAAATAACCTTAAGTTTGAATAATTAATGATATATTTATAACTCATGAGTTTTGTCATTTTATTAAGAGAAAAGGTTAAAGAGTAATTTTATCCATATAATTTTTTTGAGTTGTATGATTTTTTTTTTTAGTATTTTAGTGATTTTACAGTTTACTGAATAAACAACAATGGCACTCAATAAAAAAAATTCAAATAATTCCTATGTCCTATTTGCATGCACTAAAATGTAAAGTATAGGGCAAAAATAAAAAATAGTGAAAAAACTATATATAAAAAAACAAAGGTCAGGAGCAAGCGTGGGATTGTGCGTTTGGCTTGTTACAAAAAAGAGCTTGATGATATATGTTAAAAATCTATGACTTCATAAAAATGAAAAAAAAAAAAACTTGGAATTTCAACCATACATGATCAAATTAATTTTAGTCAATTTATTTTAATGGCCTAAGTTGTAAATGCAGGGCAAAAAACAACAAAGGAAAAACTTTAATTTTTTTAAAAAAGATTGGTTAGGCTTGTACGCTTATCCTGTAACTAAAAGGCATGATCCAAGTGTCAACCTCTATGTATAAAATAAAAATAGTGCAGATAGGTTTTAATATCCCATATTACCGAGTGAGGGTTTGATAGCTGGCCTTATTAGTAATGCTGGCTGCTAACATGTTATATGCGTTTTGGGACGTCAGGCTCAAAAGTGAGCTCGCATCATCAAGAACAAAATCGTAAGAGTTGTAAGGTCCAAAGCAGACAATATACGACATGTTGGATGGAGCTATTATATTTGGTATCAGAGCTGACCTCGCTGAATGTTCGATTGTGCCGACGGGGTCGTCGGACACCTTGATAAATCTACTTATGATATCATATAACAAACAAAATTAGCTTCAAATCTCAAAATCAATTTGAAAAAAAAAAAAAAAAACTCTATGAGCTCAAATCTATCATTTTAAGTAAGATGGTAAGAAGAAAGAACATGTAGGTAAAACTTCCTTCATTAAATGAAATTTATTGACATCAAAATTGTTATTTTTTGTGGTTAGAATTAGTGGCAACCACAACTTTATCTTTCTTCCACTAGAATTCAACTATTCTCCCTTTTCTATCAAACCATATGATTTTTTTTTTCATTTCAATGGTAGATTCCAAACAAATCTTATCGGAAAAATTGTCAGGATTTTTATTTTTTGAGAAAAATGATGAGAGAAAAATATTTAGTCAACAACTTTATTGTCTAACTATTACTCTACTAAAACTATCGGGTTTCTCAAAACACATATATGTAGTAAAAATGGTAAAAAAAATTTTTTTTGGAAATTCCAAGGATTCCATTTGATAAATCTAGAGTTATTTATGGTTTATGTGAATATTATCTGAAAATCACATGTTTTTTTTTTGCTCTGAATAATTTCTTCAAAGCTGGATTATTGCAAATCACAAATCGTTAATATATCCGGTTTTTAACAATAATTCACATGAAATGTCAATAAAAAATATCTTAAATACTTTATAGATAAAAGAGTTATTATATTTTTCAGTGCTAACTCATTTTCATGTGCTTTGTAACCTAATTAATTTCTGTATTACTTCTTTTAAAGTTTAGGTTTGAGTAAAATGGAAAAGATAGTTTTTTTATCTGTAAAAGGAAGATAACTTATCTTAAAGTTCAAGACAATTTATATAGCTTTAAATCCACATAGATGTTTCTATACAAGGGTATGATAAACAATACGCTTATCATCAGGGAACCTACGGTGACAATAGACCACCGCAAAAACACCATAGTTCTGGGTTCTGGGTGTTGTTTAGTGTTTACTAATGATGACAATAACCAGAGTGATCTTCAGGGAACCTGTGACAAAAAGGCATGCCCTCATTTAATGCACGTGTGTTTTGTCGTCATGTTAGGTCCTATGCATATCTCAAGTTCAGTTTAATAGTGGACTGGACATATCGAGCTATTAGGGCTTCTAGAAGCCCATATTAATAGCCCATACGGATTTTATTTGAGCCTTCAATATCCATATAAGCGTTACAGCCCAATTCAAGACCCGCAGAATGAAACCGGCAAGGCAAGGCAGATAAGTGTACAGGTGGACGCTACATCAGATACTGAGATTTGGTTGATGGGGGCGGCAAAGGCAATCAGGAAGATTGTGGGGCCGACAGCACGCCACACGTCGCTTCGCTATCATGTCTAAAACCGAACAAAGAGGAAAAGGAGGGCTTGAATTTGCTGGATTATTTACAGGGGTGGCATTCATTTCACAGTTTCCCATGCCTCCTGTCCCATCAGATTCCTCTTTTCAATTCGCACGCTCCAGCACGTATGGAATTACCATAGATATCTATGTAGTAGAGATTATAATATACGATAATGACGCGCTAATTAAGTCAAGGGTGGTCATCATCACTCTTGTGGAAGTAGTGACGTCAATAGTTGATAACAATCATATCCATCGTCAAGTGCTGTGAACAGCGGATCCTATGCGGCGAAAATTCAACTCTCTCTTTTTCCCGGAGTGTGTTTGTAACATGACAGTAGTTATTTTTTATAATATATTTTTTTAAAATAATATATTTAAATCAATTTTTTTATTTTTTAATATTAGTTGATTATAAATATAAAAAAATTATTGTAAATAAAAAATATTAGAAATTTTAATAATAATTAACCACGTGAAAGCATGGTGTTTTTGCGGTAATTAGAAAAAGGTCAACCCATTATTTATTTTTATATTTTAAAAGAGTTTTTTAAAAAATTTAAATTTTATTTATTTATTTTTTTATTTTAAATTAATATTTTTTAGTGTTTTTAGATTATTTTGATGCATTGATATCAAAAATAATTTTTTAAAAATAAAAAATATTATTTTAATAAATTTATAAATAATAAATATCTTAAAAATAACTATAAATACATTTTCAATAAGAGTTACATGTTTTTCAGCGCTCGCGGTATCACTTTGTTATAGTTAAGTGCATAGAGGCACGTATAATTTTGTTCTCTGGATGATTTTGGTCCATCTTTACACGTTAGAGAAGCAAGCGTTTTCGGTAATCTTTTTTGAAGACTAGAAGTTTAACTCGGTCAACACACGTATATAAAGTGGTGTTGGAGAGCAAATGGAAGCAGTTTGTTTTTTTAATGTTTTTTTAATCTATGTGCTTATATAAAAAATCATTTTTAAAAATATAAAAATATTATTTTAATATTTTTATAATTAAAAATATTTTGAAAAATTAAAAAAATATTATTTTAATCTATTTTAAAATAACAAAAATATTTTAAAAATCAATTTGTAATTAGAGCTTACACACCTCCTTGAACAGTCATTATATCCTTATCTTTCCGTTAGAAGGCGAATTTGTTTGACATAAGAGTGCATTCCGGAGTTTGGATCACTATTTTGGTCACCATGGGATTTTTGTTTCTAAAATAATTTATTATGAGATCCCCTAATTTTTTAAGCAAAAAAAATATATATTAATATTAAAAAAAAACATTACAATTAGTTATAAAGGATTTTGCTTTTATTTTAAACTCGCGAGAATATCCATTATATATCATGACAAGATCTTTTGGTAGGGGGTTCTCGCATGGGTGTTTGCGGTGATTATTGTTGCTTCTGTAGTAAAGAAACAGTTAGTAATTAAACGTCACATGTCATCAATTGACTAATAATTTGGAAAGGAAGGGAGCTTCATGAGAATTGAAAGATGACCCAACAAACAAGCTTTTCACCGCCCCCACAGTGAAAGACCAACTTAACCAACTGTGTTTTTTTTAAATTGTATTTTTTATATATTTTTTAAAATTATATATTCATTTCAAAAATAATTTTTTAAAAATAAAAAAATATTATTTTAATTATTTATAAAAAAACATTTTGAATTGCAACCATTAAGACAATTCCAAACGGATTCTAAATTCATCACAGCACATCTTCGTGCGATCATTGGAATTAGATTTTGGGGATTTCTTTCTAGATCCTGCTCTGCTTGATGCAAGAAAAAGGATAGTTCTTGGCTTACAGGAAGCTCGAGGAGATTAAGGCCACTGTTCTTACCAATCACTTTGATGGTCGACGAGTGACAACTGAGGAGCTTGAAGGCCAGTTATCCAGATGGACGGTTCTGCGAGGCTTGTGTGTATGATCATCTTCGAGTCAAGGAATAATCAGATGTAATGTTTCTCTTCTGTAAGAACAATCTAGCAAGTCCTCGATCGCTCGATGCAAAACAAAAGGAAGGGTTTCCCGATTTCTGAGTGACAGAATGATCGCTTCTCAACAGACTGTTTTTCTGCTGAAATGCATGCGTGATGATTCATCATAGCACAAACCGCCCAATCGTGTGATCCAGATTGATGTATCACCATGTATTCTGGCTTGTTGGGTGATTGTTCCTGACAATACAGCACCATAAAGATGATTATTGCTAGTAAAACTGTCTCTCTTTTTAACCCTATTTGACTTTCCTTCTCTTTTTCCAATCCAAACCGGTTTTTTTTTCCCTGTCAAATTCCTACATGACTTTTTGAAAAGGGTCCGAAGCAGCGATTGCAATATTCTGACAAAGGTATACCATACCATGGCGGAGCCACAGGGGATTATCCTTTTTTTTTTTTTAATAATTTTGATATTGGAATTTTAATATAATAATGTAACAAGGTTTTCTTCTTCTTTTTTGAATTATTGTTCCTACCTCTTTTCCTTTTTCATAATTTTTCTTTAAGTCCTAAACTATTAATTAGATAAGTAAATAATTTTTTATGCTTTATATTTTATATTTTAGATAAGTTTCTTTTATTTTTTCTATTTATTTCATTGTTTAATTTTAGTTATATTCCTTAATAATTAGTTATTAAAAATATTAGAGTTTATGATAATTTATGAATTGATTAAATTAATACGTGTATGTATAGTATTATATGAATATGAATTGAAATGAGTTGTGATGAATTAATATGTATTTTGTTATGAATTTCATATAAAAAATGATAATAGCCAACTTATTAGTGATTAAAAATGAAGTACTAAACAACTTAAAAATTATGGATACAATAAAAAAAAAATACTAATATTTATATTTAATCTACTTGTATAAAACATCAAATCAACAAATAATTGTTGTTAATAATTTTACCAGTCCCTAGAAGATTTAGAAATAGATGAATAAAAATTTAATTTTATATATTAAAAAAGAATATCTTTAATAAAATTAATAATGAAGTCATTATTAAGCAATTTTAAAATATGAAAACAAAAAATAATACTTATAATATAAGTTTTTTTTATTTTAAAAATATTCTATAACACATATTTATATAATATATAATATCAAGCGTTTGTAATTTGCCCCTCATTTAATTTTTCGTGGCTCCGCCATGTTAATTCTAATGAAAGAGAGAGGGCCAATAAATATATTTAAAATATACAGACGAATTATAGGGTATTTTGAAAACTTAGCACAGGTAAACAAAAATAATATTTGAAAAAGATATTTAAGTAATCCAAGCACATTTGAATAGTTGTAAATATCAATTACACTTGAGTCGTATATATTATTCACAATTCAATTATTAGACTTGCTGAGAGACAAATTTTTTTTTTTGTCATTAACTTTATGTTTTAAAAAAAACCATGACTTGCACCATTCAAATAATTAGTTTTGTAGAATTAAAACATTGTTCCCACAAACACTATATAACATCTTCAATAGTAATAAAATTAAACCGTATAGCATAACATGACATTTCAAAAAAAATTTAAAGTAATTGTATATTTTTCATAATTCTCAAAACATATAATAATAATATATAATTGTATTTAATAATCATCACAGCTCATAGAATAGCCTAAATCACTCATAAACGAGTCTAGAGCATCACCCAACTTGTCCAATTCAGGGTTGAATATGTAATATTCATATAAGTACGAGGAAAACTGATATCATTTCAACTTACAGATAGTCCTAAGACAATTGTGGATGGGTTTAGGGTGCTCATGAACGGACTAGCGTCCCAACACTTCCATGATAAGTAATCTCATTTTCCACCAATACTACTTAAAGATACTCGACCTTCCAAATCTCTTAAAGTCTATCATTATATAAATTGAGTATGATATTAGTGACGATATGTTTCATCTCATTGACACATTCACGTATAATTGTTGTTGTTTTCTAAGCCTTCCATACCAAATAATGAATCTATATACATAGATTAAAAACCAATTAATAGTCATCGTCCATGATAACATTAATTTGATATTTAATAAATGTTGCATGTAAAACAATAGTGTATGCCACTCGAGTATGTCACAAATACCGGGGTGTATAAAGCATTGGATTGCATGTCACCTCAAGAAATGTGATCGAGTAAATTAAAACAATGCACAATTGATATATATTATCTCATATATTTATTGACATCAATTGTCGGATACCACTTCTAAAAAAAAATATGATATTTCTTAACATCCTAAATTTCTAACCAAGATTCATGCAGGTCAACTATAAGATCATAAGGTTGAATTTGTGCTAAATGAGAAATGTTTTTTAAAAAATTATCATTCAGTAATGGGTTTAATATTGATATTTATTTTATATAATACTATAAAAAAAATCAATTCAATTTAATAAATTTTATAAACTTGATTTTGAGATTGACAAGCTTACTAAATATCAATAAAAAAACAAAAAAAACTGGATAGATATTTTATAAATGTAAATTATTATTTCAAATTTAAAATTTAATAACAATGCCAAAAGATTTTTAACAAGGCAGATGTGTGTTTTCTTTATGTTTTAAAAAATTCATATCAAACCCACACCGAAACCTCGGGGATAAAGTTGTTGAATCTAATTAAAATCAATAAAATAACTAGACACGTTCGCAATCTTTCCTCATAACTAATTTGCGTCGGAGTAGCGAAGGAAATACCTGGAGACAGCAATCCGGCTATTCCCGTCAAAAGGGTCTTCATATTTGCCACATGGAAAGACAGAAACACCACGGAACAAAGTCAATCATTGAGCTTACCGACCATAATTCCCACTAATCACAGCACCGCACCAAGTTAATTAGCAAATATTTTATGGGCAATTCTGTCCATGAATTTCCTATATAAACGCCCAGGCACGGTCACACTGGCAAACCCCAACAAACCCAAGCTGAGAGATCAGTGCTTGGTGCTAAACAAGAGATGATAACTGCAGGTGATTTCTACAAGGTCATGTGTGCGATGGTGCCTCTGTATTTTGCAATGCTGGTTGCGTACGGGTCAGTCAAACGGTACAAGATATTCACACCGGAGCAGTGCTCAGGGATCAACAGATTTGTTGCTGTTTTTGCAGTCCCGGTGCTATCTTTCCACTTCATAGCTCAAAATAATCCATACCAGATGGACACCAGGTTCATATTGGCCGATACCCTCTCGAAAGTCTTGGTCCTTGGTCTGCTGTCAGCGTGGGTTGTCTTCTTTAATGGAGGATTGGATTGGCTCATCACTCTCTTCTCAGTTGCTACTTTGCCTAACACCCTTGTCATGGGCATTCCTTTGCTCAAGGCCATGTATGGAGATTTCACTCAGAGCCTCATGGTGCAAGTGGTTGTTCTGCAATGTATAATATGGTATTGTGAACACATTCTAGTTCCGATTTTCCTCTCATTTTCTTTCTTTTTTTTAATAAAAAAAATCCTTTCCCCGCACGAGCCTTTTTTTTGTTGTTTCATTGAGTAGATACATGCTCGTTCTTTTTTAAAAGTTTTTTTATTTAAAAATATATTAAAATAAAAATAAATAAATTTTTTTAAAAATACAATCACAACACAGTCCAAAACACACTTTTCATGGTCTTTGTGGGATGGTTGATTCCTTTTTCTTTGATGCTAATTCATCTCCACCCTCACAAATCGTCATGTGGTTTCCACTCATTTACTTCTTTTCGTAGGAAAACTGTAGCTGAAAAGGTCGTAAACACAAAAAATAAAGCATCGGTGCCTCCACACAAAAAAGTTTATTCTATTAATTACCTCAAAAAGCATTCAAAGTAACGAACAACATTTCACATGTCTCAAAAATCTTGAAAAAGAGAGTTGAAAATTATTAAGCAACCAGATATAGTACTGCGACATTATCTTTTCCCTTTGAAGTCCACAATATTTGTCTAATGGTAAAAGTGAAGAATCAGCCAGAAGTGGAATTTCGAGAATCCATCACTAACAGAAAATACATGTACTTATGTACGTATATGGTCATAGTCATCGAATAATTTACAACATTAGTATAGGATTACTTAGACACGAACATTTGGAAATGGTAGTTAATTTTGAAGATAACTTGGGGTTTGCAGGTACACGCTTTTGCTCTTCCTCTTTGAATACAGGGCTGCAACCCTCCTCATCAAAACCCAGTTCCCTGGCCCCGAAGCAGCCTCCATTTCCAAAATCGAACTCGACAATGATGTCATCTCCCTCGACGGCAGGGATCCACTTCGCACAGAATCTGAAACGGACGGAAACGGACGCCTTCGCGTCCGCATCAGACGGTCCACGTCATCGGCTCCCGACTCTGCTCTATCATCTTCCATATGCCTTACTCCTAGACCCTCAAACCTCTCCAACGCCGAAGTTTTTTCGGTCAGCACTCCTGCCCCATTGCAAGAATACCATGGTTATAATGGTCGTTTCAGTCATGGACCCAACAATGAGATAATGCTTTGTAATGGTGACTTGGGATTTGGATATCATCGGTCTGGAATGAGTCCGAGGTTGTCAGGATACGCGTCGTCAGATGCTTACTCACTTCAACCCACGCCACGGACTTCCAATTTCAATGAATGGGACTTGACTAATGCAACCAACACACCTTTCTGGGTCAGATCTCCAGTCGCCGGTAAAATATCCCGGCATCCATCTCCGGCGGTTCCTGAGCTCAGGCTAGTATGGGGTGAGTCACCGGTAATGTGTCCAAATGGCGGCGGCAAAGAGATTGCAGGTTTGGCTATTGAACTCCCTCTCTCTCGTCTTTCGTGAACGATGTCGTTTGAGTGTTGTGTAAATATTGACTCGAAATTAATTAAATTAAACGAAACTTATTGGATAATTTCAATTAAAAAATAAAAAGAAATCAGTTCGATTTTTATTTTAGAATTTAAAAATAAAAACCAGAATTAATCAAATCAAATAAAAAAAAATATTATAAATTAAATGTTCATTAAAAATATTTGAGTTTAGATCATTATATCTCATATGAATAATTCTTATAATTATTTTATTTATCCTAGATATTCAAGACAGGAGATAGGAGATGTAATCAAATCTAAATAAAAAGACATAGCGAAAAACAATTGACTTTTATCAGTTGCCTTCCCAAACCTTGAATGCGGATCACGTATAAAGACTTAAGAGACGTGTCTTGTCTCCCCTTCGGATTGGTCCGAGGTCTAGAACTAATGCTTCCCCGCCTTCCCCCCTGAAAGGAGGGAAGCCAGGAGTCCTCAGGAGGTTTCAAACCTCAAAAGGAAAGGGAAAGAACGAGTGCCTAGGACCTCTATAGATAATGTCCAGAGCACGGTAACTTCTAGCCAAGTGGATGCGGCCAGTCTTTAACAACCAGGAGATTATGTAGTTACGCTACTAGAACCTGATGACTGTGTCTCAGAAGTCATCAACAAACACAGTGGAGGTAAATTTTTAATTACAACCCTCATTTGCATGAATGAGTTTAGTTACTTGTTTTTATACAAGGTTTTGTGAATGAAGTGCCCAAATACTATAATTTGAGTATAGCTCAACTCCATCCTAATTGGTGAACTATTTTGTATTCAACAAGTTCCTCATAAGACTGGAGGAATAACCTACATTCAACCCTATTCCAAAACCTTTAGTGAAGAAAAATGGGAAAGCCGATTGATCTATAGTCTAATCGACACTAATCTCCGCATCTTACTTTGGTTGATTAATTATCTAAGCTCTTCTTTTTTAGATTTAGAAACAACGTTCTTCCTATTTTTCCAGCACATGATTAAGCACACAAATAGGCAGGTGGCCCCTCCGTGGCTCTAACCACCACCCCAAGAAAAAGAAAAGGAAGAAAAAGGAGTAGTGGTCAATGAATTTCTAATGAATCAGCTCCTCTATTGGTAGGCACCATCAACAGGTCGAGAGCACGTGTGTAATGACAGAGAATGGCTATTTGATTGCCTAACTAATTCGTCTTTCTTAATAGAGAATCTAATTATTCTTATCCTAATGATAACACCAAATCCCATTAAACAAACTAATTAACTATGCAGTGTAATTATCACTAGATCGTCCTCAACCAAAACTTTCAGAGTGATGATCATATATGTTTCATTGTCCTAAATAACACTGAAAAACAAACCATGGATCTATATATATATATATATATATATATATAAGTTTTATCTGTTCAAAAATAAAATTAACTTTAATAATAAAGCCGTGGAACGTCCATTAACCTAAGCACACTATTGTCTCATCCTAATAAAAACTCAATTCAACTTTTAAGTTTGAATTTGTAAATAAATTAAACCTTCTGTTTTCTAATACAGATTGTATAAAAAAATAAGAGTTCATTCTTTTGACTCAAATTTTAATTATAGATGACACGATGGGATTGTAGTTTTTATTGATGTTTTTCCACAGAGCTAAGAAGGCTCAAGGCAATGTTGGAGTTCCAGTTCATTGCTGTTTCTTCTGTTGTTTGATCTAAATTTTATCCGTGTCCAGTTGCACGGTAGGCTTTAAGCCAGTGTATTCTCTAGGATGAAAGGATGAAATGAGGCTATTAATATTGGATTATCATCTATCTTTTAACCTCGCAGAAAAAGAAATCAGCTTCAGAGACAGTTGTAAAATGCCAGCACCAGAGGAAACAAATTCGAAGGAAGCAGTGACCAGCCAAGAAATGCCACATGCCATTGTCATGCTAAGACTTATACTTGTTGTTGTAGGGAGGAAGCTCTCTCGCAATCCCAACACATATTCAAGTGTTTTGGGGCTCCTTTGGTCTTTAGTCTCTTTCAAGTGAGTTCCTCGTATCAGTACTCTCTTTGCCAATTTTCTTTATCTATAGACTTCGTCACATTAGCTTTTATTGATAAAGATTTCCATGTAAATGAGCAGATGGAATGTGGGAATGCCCAGCTTGGTGAAATATTCAATAAAAATAATTTCAGATGCAGGTCTTGGGATGGCCATGTTCAGTTTAGGTATTTGGAACCCCTTTTACCAGCCAATATGCTTATCCATGCATGTGTGAATTCAATTCAATTTGTTTTCTGATGCTGCATGTGATAGTAAGAGATGTAGATCATAGAAATAATAAATGAACTGTTAAACATAAGAAAAACAGATACATCAATTTTGTGTAAAATATTTATATGTTCGTATAGCATTATTGTTCTCGAAATTAATGGCGTGAATTTTTACCAGTCAAAGGAGCTTCTCTTCACAAGTATGATTAATTTATAAACATATCTATATAGTCAGGTTGAACAACTCATGCAATTTTTAGCATCATAAACAGAGCAACATTAATGTAGCCCATGTTACTGGCCCATGAATGGTAGGCCCAAAATTGCATGCACGTCCAGGTCATTAATTTGAGATGTTTTGGTTTAAGACACCCCAATAGTAGCATTTTGATTGACACGTTCCAAAACTTGCAGGGTTGTTCATGGCTCTTCAGCCTCGGATTATTGTCTGTGGCAAGAAGAGGGCGACCATGGCAATGGCAATCCGATTCATTTGTGGACCCATCGTGATGTCAACCGCTTCGCTTGCTGTTGGAATGAGAGGGGAACGGCTCCGTGCAGCCATAGTGCAGGTACGGTGCAACGCTTGGTTAATAAAGAACTGATGCATTCATTATCCGTGATTATTTCATTTCTGCGAGCATACATGATTGATGGACAAAATTGGTGAAAATTAAATACACAGTGCATTTGTTTGTGGGAAATTCTCAGCCAGAGTCTGAAACATTGTTACCGTGTAATGCCAGGCAGCTCTCTCACAAGGGATTGTGCCATTTGTCTTTGCAAGAGAATATGGGTTGCATCCTGATATAATGAGCACAGGGTAAGACAGAAGCTAGACCTTTACTTTGAGATTCCAAGTGAAGTTCATATATCTTGTACATGATTACTCTGATATTGCTGATTAAGTTAATGCCTACACAACACAACTACGAGGACATACGTTGATTGTCCATGGCTCCATGCCATTTATGGGAAACACAACTGTGTCGGTTCGAAATATGCCATATGATTAATTTACATCAAGTGATCACTTAAAGTAAAGGGATTAGGATTCGGGCATCCTTTTAACTGGAAGGTAGGTAGTGCTGTCCTGATCACTTCACACTTTAAAGTAAAGGAATCTAGTTTGCCAAACTAAAATTTAACACCTGAGCAGTGAGCAACAAATCATGGAAGCCGTGATTTTAAGGTGTTGCTGTTAAAGTAAACAGAAGGATAGGATTTGGTAGTTAGAAGAGGTCCTTCAGGATTTGACTAGATGGGAAAATTGTTGTGAGTGAACACTAATCAAGAATTATGCGGCAAGAAGTGGTGGTACATGAAAATAATATGAGAATTAGGCGTTTTATACACAGTAATCGATCCGGATCCACATTTTCTCAATTTCGAGTTCTTTAACTTAAAGAAAATAATATTAGTCATATCACGGATTTTATTTAAAATTTTAAAATTTTATATTAAAATAATTTTTTGACATTGTTTTTTATATTAAATGTGTTCTTGAACCGATCAATGAGTTGAAAAGCTTCTCTTTTAAGTTTTAAGTACTCATTTGTTATCCAGGTTTAATTTGTGTTTTTGTTAAAAAAAAAAATTTTAATAATATTTTATTGTTTTTATATCGTTTTTGATTTGTTGAATATTAAAAATAAAATTTAAAAAAAAAAAAAATAAATATTATTTTCAAATAAAAAATACTTTTAAAAATAATTTTTACTGTATTCTTTGACTAGCCATAGCTCAACTGTTATTTAAGAGATGTCGAATTCATTCTATTTGTAATAAAAGAAAGTTGGGAATTTAAATTGTGTTTCTACTCGCTTTTAATAATCAGTGGTGTATTAACTGTGCTTCTACTTTTGCAGGGTGATTTTCGGCATGCTAGTTTCCTTACCGGTAACCCTCCTCTACTATATATTTATAGGGCTGTGAGGATAAAGAAATGTTAGGTCATCATTAGCATTGAAGCACACATATATGGAGAATCCAAGGCATTATTCCCGAAGAAACAATTTTTCCATGTTCATGTCACACGACAATGTAATGTCATTACAGTATGCTAACCCGCCCACATCTGTGGTCGATTAATAATACAGCTGTCAAAATTCTAAAACCAGGGAAAAACATCCATAAATCAATTTCCGGGGCCCTCCTGCGGACTTCTTGTTCGATCCACCGGAAAAATCCACAGGAAAAATCGACCAGCTAATACTTTTATAACGAGGACTCCTTGACGTCTTTCGCCGGTCAAAAAAAACTACTCCGCCGCTATAGGTTGTCCGAATAAACGTGGATTCCAGGAGCTGGAAACGTAAGAATTTTCTCTTTGGGGGTGGTAACTACAAATAAGTCCCTGTTTGCAGCGAGGGTTTTATTCAAGTTCCTAACCACGGAATTAAGACACTTTATTTTATTCAATTGCATCCCTGGTAACATCAATCAGTGACAGGATTTTATTCAATTACATCCCTTGTGTATATGATGTGCGGTAACTTAATTTTGAAATTTTTAAACTTAATGAAAAGTATCATTACAATTGGAGGACTTGAGTTTCTATTAATTAATTAATTCAACTTTTAGGGATTTTAAAATAGGAAAAGGAAAAGAGAGCGGGAAGAGAACGTGTATTGACATTCATTAGTTATGGGCCCACGGGTTGCTCTCTTTTTTCTTTTCTTTTTTTCATTAAAAAAAAGAATACTGAAGTGATGAGAGAAAAATTTTAATGGTCAATGAGTTCATACTCAAATCTCCTTATACGTCTTTTTATTTATATTTAATTAAGTAAAATAAAATATTATGAGATGAATATCTCATATCTATATTTCATTAATTAATTTAATTTAAGTCAAAAATAAAATATTTTTAACAAAAATGAAAAATAAAAAAAACCAAAATATTCCCACTTATTTTTTAAATTAGTTAAAATTTCTATATAAATTAAATAAAAAAATTAACAAAAACCAATTTCCAATTAAATAAACGAGAAATGATGAAACTCAAAAAAAATATGAGCTTGATAAAAATGAGGGGAAAAAAAAAGCAAACCAAGAAAAAAAAATCTAAACCTGGATTGATTTTTCAAATTCAAAACCTGTGAAATCCTAGACTTGAACTCAATAAAAAATGATAATGAAATTAAAAAAAATAATAACCTTGTAAACTATTTAAAATAAAACAAATAATAATAAAAAGAACATATATCAATCCTAAAAGAAAAACAAATGGAAAGTCTACTTTGAGATTTTGCAAAGGCATGTGTGAGAATCGAGAATGAGAGAGAGAGAGAAACCGCTAACGCCAAACTAGAGATCCATTGATCGCATACATCACCTAAAAATCGAGGGGTCACTGAGAATATCTAGATGTTGCATTTGAAGTTGGCATCTAACCGCTGACCAACATCGCATGTATCGTCAAAATAGCATAGCCACCACCATCCGTTGACGATATCCACTCTTATTTTTTTATAATATTTATATTTATAAAATTACAATAATGCCTCTCTATCAACCTAATAACAATTAAATAAAAATCCGGATAAAAAAAAAAAATACCCTTTGATGCAAGTTAAAGAAAATTCAACTTTAATATTATCTAAGTCATCTTACCATGTTTGAAAAAATAAAAATAAAAAAAAAAAAACTACCAACACCGATCTTAAAAAAAAATTGATTTGAAGGTGATGTAGATATTTTACTATGCTATAAATGTAAAAATACCGAACTATTCTCCCCATAACATTGTACCGACAAAATGAATTATTGTGAATAAATCATTTCACCTCCCTTTACTAATTATTTGGTTTGTTTTGAGAGCGACAAGAAGATATTTTTTACTGTAGTTGTTGTCCCACGACTTTTATATTTTCTTATAACTATAATATGGATAGACCTCAAACAAGGAAAATCAAACCAGCATATGGCTGTGTTTTACAAAAGTACCCCGTACACCTCTAACAAGACAGATGCATTAATGACAAAAAAAAAAAAACTTAAGATTTGGATAAAATATATATAAAAACTTTTCTAAAATTTATTTAAAAAATGACCCTGAAAACAAATAGAAGAGAAAATTAATTATGCAAAAATTATACCTTTACAAGATAACGAAAAATCAAATCCACAAGCGACTAACCAAAAAATTAAAATCAAACATATTAATTAATTTCTATGATATAGGGTGTGTTTGGTATTGCGGTAGCTTTTGTGGTTGTGGTTTAAAAAAAGTTATTTTATAAAAAGTACTTTTAGTTGAGGTTGGTTTGAAAAAATAGGTGTTTGGTTAAAACTGTGGTTGAAGTTGAGGTTGAAGAAAAAGTAGTTTAATGTGTTTGGTTAAAAAAATGCTTTTCAAATTGAGGTTATAAAATAATATATATATATATATATATATATATATATATATATATTAATACTAATGATTTTTAATTTAAATATTGTAAATTTAATTACTTATATTACATCATGAAATAAAAAATATTTTATATAAAATATTTTTTATTATTCCATTAAACTATTTATAATTCCATTATGTACAAAATTTATCTGATAAGAATTACAGTTTTCATAATTTTTTTAGCGTAGATAAAATATTATCAGGTATAAAATTGATATTACAGTGCGAGTGAATTTAATTCACTCTATACTAGTTTTTCGGGAAAAAAATATTGTTCACATTACAGTACGAGTGAATTTAATTCACTTTAAACTAGTGTTTTTTTTTTAAAAAAAAAATGTTAAAAAATTTAATACCCTGAAAAAAAAAAAGGTGAACAGTGCATTAGTGTGCACTGTTTAACTAGTGTTTTTTTTTTTAATATAAAAAAATAAAAATATTAAAACATTTAATACACGTAAAAAAAAGTGAATAATGCATTAGTGTGCACTGTTCATGCTAATTGCACTGTTCAGTGAACAGTGCAATTAGCATGCACAGTGCGTGAAAAGCATGATTTCATTGCTTTTCCTTACCTGCGGTCCGAACGTAAAAAACATGTGGGATCCATGAACAGTAATTCGCTTTTTTTCATTACCAAACGGCTGCCAACTGCGTTTTAAGTAAAACGCAGCCGCAACCGCTTACCCAAACACCATCATAGTCGTGCTGAGGCTCCCGAGTGTGTGCAGGTGCCTTTTTCTACGAGATGCTTTTGGATAGGATTGTGCTTAAACAGTGAAGATATAAAATGATGATTCTTTTTTAATGGTTGATATACAATTCTGTTTTTCAGTATTTTTTATTTCAAAAAACATTAAATTAATTTTTTTATATAAAGATATTAAAAATAAAAATTATTTTAATATATTTTTAAACAAAATTTTTTAATTATTTTAATATATTAACTTCAAAAATAAAAATAATATTTTAATATTTTTTAAAATATTTTTAAAATAGAAAAATAATTGAGCTCAAATATCATACGTCAATCTAAACTTTTAGAGAGTATTTGAAAATGCAGACTAACTCGTATTTTTTAAAAATTTAATTTTTTTTATATATTTTAGATCATTTTAATATATTGATCTCATAAATAAATTTAAAAAATAAAATATATTTCAACATAAAAAATATTTAAAAAAACAATCTCAATTATACTCCTAATAAATCACAAATATACTGCTCCTAATAAATCACAAATATACTGCTTGACGATGACAGATCCCAGAAGGGCAGTGTTCAGGTTTTACTAGACAAATTAGAAATCGAACCTAGCCGTGGTCCTAATTTGTA
Organism: Populus alba; assembly: GCF_005239225.2. Taxonomy (NCBI): domain Eukaryota; kingdom Viridiplantae; phylum Streptophyta; class Magnoliopsida; order Malpighiales; family Salicaceae; genus Populus; species Populus alba. Next base: position 12,879,638 of record NC_133297.1, on the reverse strand, counting down.
ACCAACTTAGAATCTATCCCATGATCACCAAAAATAAAAAAAGAAATGTATTTCAATCTCCAAATTAAATCCACGCCGAGCAGGAGGGGCGCCGAATGGTGTCCTGGCTCGGTGGCCTGTGATTCTAAAGACTGCTCGTGGATTTAATTTTCTATGTGTTAGTAGTTTTTTTAATCATCGTCCTTCATTATTAATTCTTATTTCTCCTAGGTTTAGATAAATAATTTCGAAATCTCTGTTGATGGTAACTGTGCAGCTCGAGTGCACACTCTCTTTTCAAAAGCAAAATGACCGTCAACTTGGAGGCCACGTGTGACCATACATAATTACAAGATAAGACTGGAGAAAATCTCCCAAGTAAACTACAAAACATTAGGCGCCACCAGTAATCAAAACCACCGGACAAATTCCACCATACCACAGTTCTGCGTGACGAGCTGTCGTCTTCATTAAGTTCACTAAGATAATATCTTTATAAATCAAACCACGAGGCGGAAATAGTTGCAGCGATCAAAACACACAATCCATCATCTTAGAAACACAAAAGAAGAAGCCATGTCTAGCACAGCTGGTCAAGTCATTCGCTGCAAAGGTACCGTATACAGTGCTCGCAGTTATCACTGCTGGTCCTTTATTTTTCCAGCCGGCTAATACCTTGTCCCACTTTTCCGATTAGATAGATAACTGTGGTCTATTTTTTATCTTGTAAATATATATAATTCAATCGTATATATTGTATTGATTCAGTCATTGGGTTTGGTAAAAATCTTGAATGTTTGTTTTCATCTTTAACCGATCATCTCTCTATTTACTGTTTAGCATTGGCATAATGGTCCCTCTATGTTTAACATCCGCTTAAATCAACCTCTGATCAAAGGTGATCGGAGCCCCTTCACCCTGATTTATTACTGATTAAATGGTTGTGATGAGTTCAGTTCAGATCTAACTGGAAGGAGGTTCGCAAATTGCTTTTAGTAGGAAGCAAAGAGATTAGATTGTTTTAATTTAAAATATGGGATCTGATTCAACAAAATATATAAAGTGGAGGGACCGTGTTTTTATTTGATTTTAAAAACATGGGTTCCTTCACTGCATGATACACGTCTCCTTTTCTTTTTTGAGTTTCATATATTTGGTGTTTCCCCCCGCCCTCATGAATCCAAGTGCTTCCATTCAGTGTTAAGTCAACCCAACCCAACTTGTCCGGTCGGATTTTAAAGTGAACTTAGTGAGAGCTAACACGGTCAAAATTTGATCTAGATTTTTTTTTCAAAATTCTTGAAGTAGTGAGTTCTTTATTCATCGGATCAACCTGGGTTAATTGTCTAATCGACCATGTGGGGTATTTTACGTAGCCGCGGTGGCATGGGAAGCAGCGAAGCCACTGTCGATTGAAGAAGTGGAAGTGGCTCCACCACAGGCTAATGAAGTTCGCTTGAGGATCCTCTTTACCTCTTTATGCCACACCGATGTTTACTTTTGGGAAGCTAAGGTGACTCAAGTTTATATTTATTCTAGCCAAAATTATACGGAGACGGTTCGTGTTTAAGATGCATTAAAATTGAAATTGGAAATGGTTCTGATCCTTTTATTGCAGGGACAAACACCTCTGTTTCCACGCATATACGGTCATGAAGCTGGAGGGTAAGTACATCTCTATATAGAAATAGTAACAGCAGCATGTTCGCAAATTTGTTTATTTAGATTATCACACTGCAATATGCTTATAAATATTTTGTTTCTGTTTGCTGGCCCCTAGAATTGTGGAGAGCGTAGGTCCTGGTGTGACTGATCTCCAGCCAGGTGACCATGTCTTACCAGTATTCACTGGGGAGTGTGGGGATTGCAGACACTGTAAATCAGAAGAGAGCAACATGTGTGATCTCCTCAGGATCAATACTGATAGGGGTGTTATGCTCACTGATGGAAAATCAAGGTTCTCTATCAACGGAAAGCCAATTTACCATTTTCTTGGCGGTTCCACATTTAGTGAATACACCGTCTGCCATATTGGGACTGTTGCCAAGATCAACCCTGCTGCCCCTCTAGACAAAGTTTGTATTCTTAGCTGTGGAATATCAACAGGTTTGTTAACTACAATCACTGTCTGCTATTGTATCATCTATTGACATCGTTGATATATAGAATAAAATACTAATATTAGTGGTGAGATAAAACCCTTCTATATTCTTGATACATATGGTCACTGTGGTTTTAGGCCTTGGCGCAGCTTTGAATGTTGCAAAACCACAGAAGGGCCACACTGTTGCAGTTTTTGGACTGGGTGCCGTTGGTCTCGCTGTAAGTTGTCCTCGTTGATTGTGTTTTCACTTCTGCCAATCATACAAGGTTTGTGGTGAACTCTCACGCTTCATCTCTTTTCTTTTGAACTAATTTTAGGCTGCTGAGGGAGCAAGGTTATCAGGGGCTTCGAGGATTATTGGTGTTGATTTGAACCCCAGCAGATTCAAAGAAGGTAGAGTGAGTTTATTTGCCAAGAATACATACTTCATGTCTTAAATATTGTGGCATTTCACTAATCGCTGATGGTTGTAACTTATCCTGTTCGTCTCGCAGCAAAGAAGTTTGGTGTTACTGAATTAATAAACCCAAAAGATCATGACAAGCCAGTTCAACAGGTGGGTTATGAAACATTCTTGTCATATTTTGTATGCACCTGATCACAGCCTTGCTTCTAGTTTGGCTTTCTATCATACTATGGCACATTACTTTCGATGCATTAAATAATTTTGATCACTGCAAGATTAATGGAACATACTTTCTGTCTTGGCCAAAACTAGAGGCTAAATATTATCCATTACTATGACCATTGTTTGCACAATTATTAATATACACCACTCTACTAAAACATGTTTTCTAGATTCGAAAGGTTCACATTACTTCATTTTAAACCTTTATTGAACAATCAAAATTTTGATTCTACTAAATGTTATATTGTTCTATAGAAGTATGTATAAAGATTGCCGATTTTTAAATAAATTCAAGGCTTGATGCCAGAAAAGTGTCACTTGTATGATTGACATTGCTTTTGGTCAGGTGATTATCGAGATGACTGATGGAGGAGTTGATCGGAGTATTGAGTGCACAGGAAATGTCCAAGCCATGATCTCAGCATTTGAATGTGTTCATGACGTAATCACTTCCCATAGCTTATATGCTGTTTAATCATACTAATTATATATGTTCCTGCATATAATCGTAAAATATCTCATCATATCATCTTGGCCTCTCAGGGTTGGGGTGTTGCAGTGCTTGTCGGTGTCCCGAGCAAAGATGATGAATTCAAGACCCACCCAATGAATCTGTTAAATGAGAGGACCCTTAAAGGGACCTTCTTTGGCAACTACAAGCCTCGCACTGATCTTCCTGGCGTGGTGGAAAAATATATGAATAAGGTAAAAGCTAATATGCATGTTGGTGGATCTGCAGCCATGTAGTGGTTACTTGATGAATTTTAAAACGTCCTATATCGATTTTTGACGAAGATTTTGTCACAAAATGATTTTCAATCAAGCCTACATACGGCTGCATTCAGTTTTAAGGTATTTACTTGTGTCATTGTCACTTGCTAACTTGCATTTAAACTTCAATATTTTTATCTTTCAGGAGCTGGAAGTGGAGAAATTCATCACTCACTCTATTCCCTTCTCGGAGATTAATAAAGCATTTGATTACATGCTGAAAGGAGAGGGTCTGAGGTGCATTATTCGCATGGAGGGTTAGCTAAAGAACTGTAAGATCCACCTGCTACATGGAGGCCTTGGCTTTCGATATAGTAGAAAAATAATGCAATGGCTTTCGATATAGTAGAAAAATAATGCAATGGCTTTTGGTTCTGGTTTTTTATATTATGAAGAGATTAAATATATAAGTTGTTCGCGGTTGCCCTATTTGTGGCGTTGGCCTTACGGCATATCATAGACACAATTTTATGTATTTGAATGCATTATTATGTTCTCTTGTCCCTCCCTTTTGCCATCTCCCCATCTTTCACTGGTTATAAGTTCTTCATTCATTCTGAGGCTGTTGTCTGCAATTCTGCTCTTGGTGTGAGAAAGTTTGAAGAACTTCTGGTTAACCCTTCAGGCTTTAGGCTCAAATATTGACGAGTTTGATTGGGATTGGACCTAGGACTTGATTCTGGGGTTGTCCAGTTCATTTGATTATAGGCTAGGGGTTAATTGGCTCGGTTAGTCCTCTTGCTCTTCCTTTCTGATCCACTTCATGGTGATTTATATCACAGATGGGAGTTCTTCAGCTACAGGTTTGCTCAAATTAATTTATAGTTTGTGGATTAGACTTGATTATTAAGAGTGCCTGTCTTAATGTTTATATACCTTAGATCTCCTACATATTTTTAGCATAATAATTTGATACCCATCCATATATATAAAAGCACTAAACGACCTCAATTATGTAGGATACATTGTTTATTCTAATAATGATCTCTCTTTTCAGTTCTTGTGCTTTTTGACGTTTTAGTTCCTTGATTTTTTTAACATGGATAGAGTCGAGTACATGAAGTGTTTGACTAGTTAATTTTAATTGATCGAATATATTATCATCATCTTGATATTTGAAATCTGAAAAACAATTTACACTGGATGTATTAAATCTAGAGTTCATAATGAAAATTTTGTCTATAAATAAAAAATATTTTAGCAATTTTTTATTTCAATCCTCTAGTTAAAAAAGAGAGAAAGTTGTCAAAAAAATGATGAAAAAATGAGAGAATAATTGATAGTCATTATAATTTTTTATTCAGATTAATTTGTATGTATTTTGAACAATTCCACAAGTTTTAAAGTTAATAACCATAGAAGTAAGTTTAGAAGTAAGTTTTTAATGTGTTCAAGATTTATGAGACCTAAACTAATAATTTTAAAAAAATAAATTTAAAACTTAGACCAGTTAAATTATAGATAAGTAAAGCTATTTCTTTTATGATTTTTGGGTGTCTTTTTCACAGTGATGCTTTAGGAAGCTCATGGTTTGAAATTCATTATCACATGTATGTCCAATTCCATCCATAAATGGTGGAATGTTTTTAAAATCATTTCATCAAAGATTTTTTCAATGATGTGGGTGATCTTAAAATCAAAGCATTATGATCCATTCTTTCTTACTTTCCATTTTCTTTTCTTATTCTTCTCTCCTGACATGTAAGGCTTGAATTAAATATGCAGGGAAGAAAATATGCATGGGTTGAGAGAAAACAATTGCATGAAACAACCCATTTCCTAGCAGCCTGCCCAAACAACTAGAACTTTTCTAGACTCTTGCTGTTTGGACCCGGCCCATATAACTATATTTTTTTTTAAGAAAAAAGAATGGGGCACTATCAACTATAACACATTAATGCGAATATAGACATTAGATTAAGAAAAAACAAATAAAAAAAAGAGTCTAGCTAGCTCAATTGAACAAAACCGGAGGGCAGTGGACGTGCAATCCCCCCAAGGTAAAGCGTAAAGGAAAAATCCATAACACGATCGTCCCCCTCCCTTCACTAACAATGGAGCTCTAACAAGTCCCCCTCCCTTTACTTTAGTCCACCTGAAAAATTAGCCATCCAAGTTATAACACAAGTATCCCGTGCCATTCTTGCGATATGTTTTTATTATACATCTCCTCGCATAATTTAAACACTGCAATATGGAGATCACACCTAGATTTGCTTCCGATTCCTGTTAACGATATTAAGTATATTTTAAATTAATGAATCCCGCATGGCTATATTATACATACGTGCATCTGGCCATGCTAGGATAAAAGAAGTTTTGCAGGAATCTGTGTGTTTCTATATATATCCTGACAACGAACTACCTTGCATCCCGTCCAAAAAATAAAACAAAATAACTTCCATCAGAAAGAAATGTGGTGAAGATGATGTGAAGGTTGCTTTAGTTACCACTAATTCTTGCATAACAAGAGCATGCTCTGCCAGTAACTTGAAGTTGCGGTGATCGTCCAGAAGTGGCAAAAAGAAGCACAAAGATAACATAAGAAATGAGATTTTCTGTCAACAAATTATCAGATTTCATGACATCTATGAGGCGATCAAGGAAGTCTCCTCTTCTGCTTTCAGGGGCTGCTCGTTTTTCCTCTATTGGTTTAGTAAAACAATACCGAGTCGATTTCCCTGCGTATTGTGTTTTTATTCAAAGGCAAACAAAATATTATTCAAGTATATATGAAGCATAAAAGCAAAAGTAAAATACGCAGAGATTAGGTTTAGTGGTTTAGTAAAGTTGTTGGAAAATTTTAATGCAGTGAGCTCCCATACAACGGCAGAGCAGGAATTATTTTTATCCTGGGTTACGAATAAATAAACATAAATTGTTTTTTAATATCCATCATTGAATAGACACTCTGGTTTCAGGCCTTTTATTTTCCATCACTTCACTAATGATGCATGAAAATTTTCCCATTATGAATAGAAGGATGAGCAAAGAAACCATATTCTATACCAATGGGAGTTAAGCATATGGCAAAAGATGTGGTAAGTGCGTGAAATATCATGAAGTTTGATTGAGTATTTATTTATTTAATTTTATTAATATGAATTTTCGGGCTAGCTCACTGTACCTCGACTAATTTCATGGGTCCTGAAGTTAATGACCATGTAAACTTTCAGTGGTCTTGAGGTTTGTGGAACTTGAACTAGTGACCTTTTGAGAGCAAATCTAGAGCCTGACCAATTAGGCTACACTCCTCATAGTTGATTGAGTATTTATTTGCTGCTATAAGATGGGGCTAAAAAGTAAATAGCGTTTGGGAACGCGGTGCAAACCGCGTTCCCCTAAAATTTAATTTTTTTTTTTGCTAAAAATTAATTTTTTTGGTATGTTTTGGATCATTTTGATACATTAATTTAAAAAATATATATTATTTTGATACATTTCGGCACGAAAAACACTTTAAAAAATAACCGCAACAACACTTCCAAACTTATTTTTTTTAATTTTATTTTTTAAAATTAAAATTTTTAGTGTTTTCCTATGGATCAAATACATATAAATTGGGATATATAAAATGAGTTATTTTTTCCGGAATAGAAAATCCTAGAGATTTATTCAATGAGTAAAAAGAAAAATGGGATGCTAAAGGTTAAAAAGTCCAATGAAAAGATACGAGACTAATAAGAAATAATGCAGACGAGACTATTTACATATACGAATTTGGAAAAAGGTAAATAAAAAAGCTACACTTATAAGATGGGATATTATATTTTTTTAGGATTTATTTTTCTACCTGGCTACAACCCACCTCAGTCTTCTATGCTCCTCCGCCCCTGCTCCCATCTAATTATTACTTTTTTATTTATTTATTGGAAAAAATTCTACATTTCTTTTAAAATATTCCTAGTAGACGAAGATTTGTGTTTAATGATTAAAATCGTAAGTGTTTTGTTTATATTGATTTGGTTGTGTGCGAGTGCGTGCATGAGACGAGAGAGAATCTTATTATACACCACATTCTTCATTTCATCACATTGAATTTACTATTCAAATTTTTATTTTGTTTTTAATTCAGTTTCCATTCTTTTTTTTTATATATATAATTACAATTTTTGGGGACTAAACTCAAGGAAAATTGATTTAAATTTATTGACTAAAAATAAAATTAAAAGACAGGAAACTATAATACAAAAAGCATCACAAATAAGTGATAGCTTCAAAATTCATATATAAATTTAATTTAGTTCTCACAGTTTAAATATTATAAATATTCGGTTTCTTAATATTTTTTCAATTCAATTTTGGTATACAAATTTATTTAGATTGCTGTTTATTCCATAGTTTGAGAGAGGGGAACGAGAAAGGTTACTGAATTCTAGGGGTAGAGAGAGAAAAATAATATTGGCATCAATTTGAACTACTAAAATGGTTAATCTCTATGTTAAATGATCTAATTTGATTATGAGAGTTCAACTTAGATTTTTATTTTATTTACATTGAAAGTGCTTTAAAAAGACAGGTCTGAGCTTGAGAACATTTTTTGTCTCGAGTTGATTTTGTGATGATTTTTTTTTTAGTTTTTTTGAGGTTATGTATAAGTTTACCAAAGTTCATTGGGTGTTTTTGTTTTGGGTCAAAAATAAATTGAAAATGAGTTTTTAGATAAGAACACCTTTAGCTTCGATTTTTCGGCTACCATAATGGTCAGATTCAGGGCAAAATCAGACAATGCGTTGCCTGATTTATTTTTATTATTTTTAAAATATCATCCATTCCATATACAATAAAAGAATATATAAGGATCCAAGCTCTCAAACCCTAACAAAATAGGTTAGGGTTAGCAACGCCCAATCTTTTTTTTTTTCTAATTTCTTTTATTTATGTTTAAATTAATACATATTTTCTTTTTTATTTTGTTTATATAGCCTCTTTTAAATAACAACTAATTTTTAATTATTTAGTATCCATTTAATTTATAAAGAGATTAGTCTCCTTCATTTATAATTTAAACTATGTTGTAATCAAATAATCCTTTAAAATATTATTTTAATAATTCTATTTAGAAAGAATTTTAGTTTAAAATATATAAAAAATTAAGAAACTAAAGAGCCATTAAAAAAAGTTAGGCTCTCGTACCTAGCTTAAAAGGAAAAAAGACTAGACACGCCTATTTTTTATTAAAACAAAAAACTGTCTAGGCAGAAAACAAATCATCTATTAGAATGTTTTATGATACTAAAAAAATCACAGTTTAAGTTTCTTAACCTTCAAAATCCAAAATTCAATTTGTTTTAATCCAAAAATCACCCTAAAAATATTATTGAAACCTCAATAATAAACTCGGACCAAGTGGGTTTGTGAATTGATCCGCGGGCTGATCCAATTTAATAACTATACTTAACATGTCTAAAACTCATAATTTAACTCTCTTGTTTTTAGATACTTGTTTTTATGGTTGTATTCGTTGACTCTCTTGTTTTTAGATACTTGTTTTTATATCGTTGGATTGGATCCTGGAAGTGGCAATTGGCAATATTTACGGCTTAACAAAATCTAACGAGTCATTTAATTGACGAGGACTTGAATTCGTCACCACAACCACGTAAGCTATATGTTAGTTTTCAAAAGGAAAACCGATCGAGTGAAATACAATGGTTGAGCATATTTTCATAAGAAAAGAAAACCCGTTTCATGTTTTTAAGCTCCTCTCTCCCTCTCTCTCTCTCTCTACACATTCATGAGATGCGAGTAATTGTGAAGTTATGTGTTTTTTCTTCTGAAATTACACACTAGCTAATCTCTTAACGCATACAATGATAAGAGATTTGGAGTTTTCTCAAACTTATACAATTACACCATTGGGAGCGGATCAATCAGTTTTGATGTTTACTGAAGAAAGAATGTTTTCTTGAATAACTCTTGAATTAATTAAGAAATATACTTAGCATCAAATAAGAACAAATTGAAATGTAAGAGAAAATGTTTTAAAACGTTGTTTCAAATATGTCAATTGTCAAGTACAAGGCCATGGCAACACAAAACACCAAACATGAGATAACTTCCTGTAATAGACAAACAGTCAAGTTTCAGGGTTTTATTATTGTGAATAAATTAAAAACCAAATTAAACAAAGTTAACTGCACTTTTTCAGAAACTTTTCGCTTAGGGAGTTTATGAAATTATGGCCATCGAATCCTTAATTTTACCCCCTGAACAACACCACAAATGTTCACGGAGTGACGCTGTAATCATTTAGTCCTTGTGTTCAAGTCGGGAATGATTATTAGAACCAGAAGAGGATGGTGCTGCCAGCTGATCAACGGTACCAGCATTCCCCTCTATAGCCTTAGCATGCAAACCTTCGCCAACCTTCTCCTCCTCCTTAATTTCTTCACCGATATGCACGTCATCAACAACCTCTAGCACCACGGCTTTTGGCCCGTGAGGTCCTTCTACTATGGCCTCTTTCACCTTCAAATGTTCATGAACATGTACAATATCGGTTTCTTCAACAGTTTTCTTCGTTTTCCTCTTGATAAAGAAACAAAGAGCAGCAGCAAGGAATGCAAGGAATATAAGGCCACCAAATGAGACAAAGACAATGACTATTACTGTGGTGTTGTTACTTGGTGATGGTGCAGGCGGCAGAGGTGGTGGGGGTGGACGGATATGAGGTGGTGGCGGACGTACATGAGGAGGTGCAGGTGGTGGCTGGAAAGAGTGACTTGGTGGTGGAGGGGAATACGGGAAGTCAAGATTATTGGAGGCGGCCATGTCAAGCGCAGCTAGTGGATGTTTGAAATTGATGATTTGAATTGTTGCGGAGAAAGTAGTAGGGTTGGAGGCCTATTTGTACGGAGAGGTTAGGGTTATTTTTTTTTGTCTAAAATTCATAACAAGTTTTGAGTGACTTGACTCTCATTCTAAGATTTGTGTGGAAGGGTTGTTTGCATTGGAAAACACTCCTCAGTTTCCCTACACTCAAAATCCCATGTTTTTTAATCTGAAGCTTATATCCATATGCCTACTACAGTACTACAATCCAAAAAAAAAGGCATGCTTGCACAGTTTCTAGCGACGGGAAGATGTTGCTGCGGGAACGCCGGGAAGGCGCTTGTTATGATACGCGTTGATTAGATAGAAATGAGTTGAAATGAAGCCTAATGACCTTTTGAATAACTTAAGGTAGCATTATAATTTGTACCGGTGTCCAAATAAAAGGTATGATGCTAGGGATTTAGTTTTCCAATAAATTATGAAAATGTTCACTCAGATTTAATCAGTTAATTAGAGATTTTAAACCATTATGATTTTGATTTTTTTTTTTTTCCATGTAGAATTGGTTGGTTGAAGAAGAGTATAGTCAGCAGTTGGTCTGTGGTTGGCCTTGCTATAACCATCCAAGAGTAAATTTGTCTATTTTTCTTTTTCTTTTTCGTCCTCTTCTTTTCTTGCGCTTCAATCAAATAAAGGCAGACTCCGATAGGACTTCAAGTGAACATCTTTTTTGTCTGGGTGAAAAAAATTTAAAAAAAAACTAATTAAATCAAAGAAATTAAAAAAAAATATTGAAAAAATCAAATAATAAAAAAAATCTGATTAAAATTTTAAAAAAAACCAACCGGTTCACTTCAGTTTTATAAGCATGAAACTAAAAAAATTAAACTGATTCAAACCGGGAAAAAACCGAGTCAAATAGAAAAAAACCAAGTCAAACCGGTTTAAACAAATTTTTATCCAAAAAAACCAAATCAAAACCAATAGGTTTAAACCAATTTTTGTTTTTATATAAAAATAAAAATTTAATTTAATTATTTTTTTTTATAAAAATCAAACCAAACAAAATATAATCACTTCTACTTTTATCTACCTCACCTATCATTTTAGAGAAAATAAAAAAAATGAGTGTACATTTTTCCAGTTCAGATCATTAATATTTGTGATGTGCTCTCTCACACAAATTCTTTAAAATATTGATCATTTTCAGGAAGGGGGACAATTTCCACTGCTCAGTTGCCAATACAATTGTTAAAAGGCTTAACAAACCTTAATGTAAAGCATTGACAATGCCGGGCATACTGTCAAGCCAAATGCAACATGAACATTTTAGCAATAACGCTTTTATTGTACAACAGCTCGGTGGCATCTGAAGAGAAGAGCTTCCAGATTTCAGCTAGCGCTGGAGAGAAATCATTGCCATTACATGTGAACTCAAGTGCAACTAGAACAGACAAATCAGGTAATTTTTGGATCCCTGAACTACACAACAAACAATATTTGTGACAAACGCACACAACTTCTCAGCAGAGAAAATCTTCGTATGTACTGAAAGTAGTTGAGTAGAAGGTTTGGAAATTGAATGGGGTCAATTGAAGAGGGAAGAATATGGAACACACTACACAGTTGCATTTTCTAGCTTGTGGAAAGAATGGCCTCTTAATTCCTGGACAACATATTTGACAAGAGAATCTCGTTCCACATATCAGGTACACCAGGTAAGCACCAGTGGCTGCAATCAGGGACAGATGGATTGTCACTCCAAGTGCCAACATGAGCATCACTCCGGAATGCACCCATGGGTGTCACATGCAAAACTGTTACGGGAACGGCCATTGCCTTTACAACCTTGATTATGGTGTCAGATATTGGGCTACGATCCCTCCCTCCAGTTCTTGATGAAGGCTGCCGAGTCACTTTGCAAGAAAGGCGGTTCCGGCCACTGGTAAATTACAAATGCAATCAATACAATCAGTCAAGTTAACTAGTTAAGCATGAGCATGTCTGTAAATAGCAATAAGCAAGTATGATCTTTCAGCAGATTGTCACATTATGGTTACAAACAAAATTAACATTCACTGACAAAACAGATGAGCCAACAGTGAAGGATCTAATGGCGTGTAAAAGAACTAGACATCCTATAAGTCGCTCACTAAATTCAAAACATGATTCTGTTGAGAATAAGCATCATCTTATAGAGACATCAGTTATAATCAGTCAAGTATCAAAATCCTTGGATTCTTTCAGATTAGAAGTTATGGGATTGGATAGCGAAGGAGATTGGCAGAGGTGGGTTTCTTTAACATTGCTTTGGGTTGGGATTATCTGGTAACTTCTCCTATAGCATGTAAGGCAATAAACACACCAGTCTATGCTCTATACGGAATCCATGATCCATCCTGTCTTCTCCATTTATTTTAATGGGTATAGACTACAGAATCAATTTGCAAAATGCATGGTTCATCTACAGGGACTTGTATGCATCATTATTTTGTGTTTGATAGACACCTTTTGACAATGTTTATAATTCACTTAAGCAAATAGGATGGTAGATAACACACCTCCAATGGGAAGATTCAAAAGTGCGGAAGAACACGCTTGTTCTATTTGCATTTATGGTAGTGTTAAGCCATGATGCCCATGTATGCAGTGCCCTTTCGAAGGCAGCAGTGATAGGCATTCCTATCTTCAGCGATCTGCCCACCAGAAAATAACAGCCCCTGTCTGAGAAAATATGTTAGGAGGATTTTGTGCATTCACAGACCAAAAGAACTATGTTCATAGACTCCAACGGATTCTAGATGCAGATAATTGTTGACATGGAAGAACACAGAATATCATGTCTTTGACCATTGATGTGTATACGGGATTTTAAACCAAATCAGAGTTGAATAACTGCAGGAATGCTATATTCAGGAATTCATTGCCTATATCTACTACATCTTCCTAGTAAAAAAAAAAACGTGTCGGGTGCTATTAAATCATTCATCTTTTCAGCCAACAATACTGGATGAGATGACTATAAAACGAGAATTCAATGCAAGCTTTGTGATACATGCATTTATCAACACGTATTACTGTGTCACATGTAACATTATCAGAAGTTATCAATAACTACATAAATGATGCAGAAAGAGAAAAAAATAAATGATAGGTTTGCTTCCCATATAACATAGAAGTATACGGCAGTATTATTTGCAACCAAAGACTCCTTAAATCAGCTCATACCAGAAGGCACATCCCAATTCCAAAATATAGTTTCAAGTAATATGTCACGAATAGTTTATCAAGATATCTCTCAGACAAGTAAACAACTTACATTTCGAAGAGTTTACTCGGTGTCCACCAATGCCCTGAATTAAATATTAGAATATCAGAATCAATCCATTCATTGCGAATATCGTCCAACTTATCGATCTTCAGTGTTGATTTAACCCTCTTTGGTGCGCGCCTAGGTGCTGGACCAGGCTGCACCAGAAAAACTGATCTATAGAAATCAATTCTCAAGTCAAAAGAACTAAACCGTACACCTAAAAACCTAATCTGCTTGGTGATTTTATTCCCGTTGATCTCATAAACACTCCTCTTGTCCTCCACACCCGTCATGAGCATACATATCAAAGATTCCCACTGTGTTCTACTCAATGAATCACCAACAAAAACAATTCGCTTCCCACGCATCTTTTCAAGAATTTCACGCGCATTAAACCTCGGAATTTCACAATTCTTAGGCTTCCACCTCCATTTTGTATAACCTCTGTCTCTTCTCCCATTAGCCAAGCAATTAAATCCATTCTCAGCGAAAGGACACTGAGATGCATCATATAAAGGGTAACTCTCATCTTGTATCCAGTTTCCCTCAAAATAATTGCACTCACTTACAGAACTATTGAAATGGGGAGTCTCATACGTCTTATCAATAACAGGCTGAAATCTTGGAAACAGAATCACATATACATATGCCATGGCTAAAAGGAAAGATAACAACGAGACAACAGCAACAACTCCATTGAATGATTGAAAGATCCAGAATTTACAATGACCCTTTATTACTACTCCCTTGCCAAAACTCAAAACCCTTTTCACAAAAGGCCTTAAATGGCCAAATGACAAGTGATTGAAACTATCAACCATCTCGATCATCTCATAGAACAACACAATGCACACTAATAAAACAAATCAATTTGCCATCACATCATATCATTAGAACAACTAACTCAAAATTCCACACACCATAACTTCGATAATGGAACCGATGTTGATACATACCTATTGAAACAAAAACAGATCAGTACAGCAACAACAACCCAAATCAAGACCAAAACTTGAAGAATCTTTAAGAAGCACAATAGGTGAAGTTAACACTCAATGAGGCGAGGTTTCTTGAAATGGGGAGGTGCAGATAAAAGTGAATGGGGGTTGAAAGGTGAGGGCACTCTTGTCATTTACGGGATAAAAGTTGAGTTGGATCAGACAGGGATCCTGCGGACTGTTGCTGTTTAGTAATAAGTACGACACCAGAAGCTTGTCGGTGAATTGAATTTCTGTTTATTTACGTCTTTTTGCACAGTTGGACAGGTGGGCCAGCCGTCAAATTATTTATGAGTGTGGTTTGTAAAAAAATTTGATTTTTTTAAAACTTTTTTTATTTTAATATTCTATATCAGAAATAAATTTTAAAAAATAAAAAATATTATTTTAAATCAAAATTACTTTAAAAATCAACATTTATAATAATTCACTACATGCCTTTCAATGCAATGAAGCCTGAGTGGTGGAGCCCTCTTTTGATTTGGACATCACTGGCCTGTCTTTGATAGAGACAGAGAAACAAATCTCAGATCCAGTAGAGTAGATACCATTCACGTGTTTTCTTTTATCTGTTTTAATTTTCAAATACCTCTTTTATTTTCCAAAAAAAATTATTTTTGGATTTTTTATTTTTTTTTAGCACCAGTATCACAAAATTTTGAAAATCACTTTATTTTGTTTAGAAATTTTTTGATCATTTCCTGGGTTTCATTTTTTATATTTTTATGTTTAAAAACAAAAACAGATAAAAAAACAATAAACTATTATCAAAACAATCCCTAAACTCTTTATTGGAAAACACACAAACATGAATAATACTTTTTTTTCTTTTATATACAATTATTTTTTAGAAATGTAAACTATTAAGCTTTTTTTTTTTTAATTTAGGTAGTGTTATAAATTTAGTTTTTATTATAAGTCTAATATAAATATTTAATTAATTAATAATATAATTTTTTATGATAATCTTTAGTTTAAATAAAATAAACTTAATATTCTATAATTATATTATAAAAATACAAATATTGAGATAATTTTTATAAATTATGGTTTTATTTTTTATAAAAAATAGTTGTAATTTTGATGGATTTTTTATTTTTTCAATGAAAAAATTTATTTTCATTCTCAATAAATGAACATATTTTTTACTTTTAAAAAAAAGAAACTGTTTTTCTGTCCGTGAACATATCCTTAGATCTTAGAATGATGTTAGACACGTGTTTTACATATGATTGGAGTGGTGTAGAAAGTGGGCCGACCTGACCAATATAACAATGACGCGTTTCAAGATTTTCCATCTGTTGAAGTGAACTCCTTCAGGCTTCAACGTCACCGATATTGCTTCGCTGACTCACCCGATCATTATAACGGTGTCAACACCAAAACCATCGAAGATTTTTATATTTCTTATTGAATTAGCTGCAGTTTAGATGTCGTTTTGATGCATCACGGTGGACCCAAAAAACAGTGTTGAAACAGCGGATTTCTTAAGGCGATGATCCAAGCATGACGGCATCCATCTTCCAAGCATTTCTGCTTATTTTCATTTCTGGGTGGATCCCATCACCGGCTTCAGAGTTTTAAAGAATTCCCCGTGGATGTTATGGACAGGTTGGGAAAAAAAAAAGAGGAAAAGAACAAGGAAGCTACAAATCTACAAATGCGTAAAATCCGCTTAGCAAGAACATTACTTGTTAACGTATCAAAGCCCAAAGGATTCTTTAACAAACCAATTCAAAACAAGCTGGTTAACTAGACTCTGAGACTGGATGGTTGGAACTAACCAGCTCTTCACTCTATCAAATCAATCAGGAACCTTTAATTCCAGTTGGGTACAGATGCCAGCAATGAAATGAAGATAAAAAGTCCCAAACACTGAATTCCCATTTCTAAAGAAATAGATTGAAACGCCCTATCTCTTGCAATTGTTATTGCTGGAAACCCAATTACTCCCTCGCTGCCTTCTTAAGGCGAGGAAGTTTTGGAACTCGGAATTCAACAACTGGAAACTCTATCAGGCTGTAATAAATGGTGAAGATTCTCAATCATCCATTGAAACGTGTGTTGTATTTGGCAATCTCCGGCCGCGCACAAATGAACTGAACAGATGCAAAGCTCTTGAAGGTTGTGCATAGGGCACCATATGGGCAGCTGCCCTCACTGTGGCAAAAGTCAATAAATTTCCATATTCTGTTGCCCAACCTCCAACCTATACAAGTAATACAAGTTCGGATCATTACATATGCAACAGGTAGAAGGAACACTGGAGGAAATTCAAAGTAACTACTATATGAGTACTTTTAAGTACCTGGCCTTTGTGAAACCATGTTCCATATGGGACTGTAATCTTGAAATTTAGATCTTGGGCAAGTTCTTTGACGAGTGTCCGGGAGCCCAGAAGTGGCACAACAGAATCTTGATCGCCACTGCATTGGTCAAATTGATTGATTAAGGTTTTCATACGTGCTTAGAGTAACATAGCAACATGGCTAAAAACCAAGTTTTGTCCCCTTTCATCTGTACAATTTAGAGCTTACCTGAAAACCCAAACTGGAATATGATTTTGAATTATCTTTTTTAGAATGGGAAGTATGTCAATGTTACCATCAGTGTCGCTGTAGTTTAATACACTGCCCAGTAAACCAAGATGCAAAAGTTAGATTTACAACATTCGGTATGACGAACAAGCCTAGACAAGGACTCGTACTCATCAAGTAACTAAGGCCATCAAAAATTTACATTAAAAGAGAAGCATCTGAACCCTACTTCTAATGGTGATTTCATACAGCTGGTCTTTAAAAAATTTAACATCATGAAAAGATAAGCCTTGCAAGATTCTGACATTGTTTCCTCAATTGGTTGGAAAGAGAAAGCAACTATCACTTACTCACTGCACATGGACCAAGGATAAGTTAGTTTGGTCCGATTTGCATGAAGAGCCTTCTGAACTTCAGGAAGATTGAAATAGAAACGTCTTTCAGAGGTCATACACACATCAACACCAACACTTATCTTGGTAGCCTGGGTATATTGGAAAAGCAAAGTGGCTTAATTCTATGACAAATATGAACTTACAATGAGGAATGAACAAGGAAGAAGAGAGTAGAGAGTAGAGGGAGCAAACCATTTTCCTCAATCGTAGCTCTTGATTTACTATGGATGGATAGCAAACATCGAGAATCACATCATAATTGTTTATGTAATCGCCAATGATGCTATTTGCTTGAGATATCGCATCATTGCAAGAATCGGTTACATTATGCGGACTTGCATAGGTGTAGTCATCAAAGGCGCATTCATTCATGATCTTGAGGCCGATCTCATCAGAAATCATCCCATGGGACCAAAAGAACTCGTATGTTGCTGGAACATCCCGATCAAGTCTAAGAAGTGGATTACCAATCTAACCAAATACATTGAACAAATAAGAAAGAAAAAAACTAAATACAAAGGGGAAAACAAGATTTATGGAAGAAAGGGCCTGAAAACATAGTAGACGTGTTCATCACAGAAACAGAAGTGTCAGGTTTTCTTACAGCAACTCCTTTGATATTGAACTTGAAATCAGTTGACCGTGCATTATGGTCCAGAAGAACCTCAGCCAACTGTGGTATGTAGTGCCCTGTATGACAATTTTCATACACGTAAGAAATTCACTAAAACAGACCAACCAAGAAATGATAAATGTGTTAAGTCGTATTTAATGGACACAAAGATTGTCTTCTGTGAGCTTGGGATTATTAGGCATGGCTAATGATCGGAAACCTCTATATATCGAGCTCAGTTGTCACTACAAAATGGGAGATAACATTAAAACAAAAGGGTGCACCTCGAAAACTTTTGCATCGATAACAAGTTTAGAGCAAAAATGAAACTTTTTTCAATGCATATGGTCATACCTGCATAACTTTCTCCAGTGAGAAACAATTCTCTGGATTTGAAATCTGGGAACTTCTCATACCACTTCAATAAGAACATTTGCATATCCTTGGCTGTCAGAACAATAGGCGTTACTTGGGTCAATCTAAAATAATGTATGTACAAGCCAAAATGAACACATTCTACGTAATCATCCATCTGTTTTCTACTTCATCAATAAGAATACCTCACTGTTAAATAAATTAAGAGAAAACCAGTGTGGTTGTTTGCAGTTTTCTGTACCTGTTTTGGCATCTCCAGTAGTGTAATCAGAAGTTGTATTTGAGTACGACCATCCTACTCCAGCAGGAGACTCGACAAAGAGGAGATTCGATGCTGAGAAGATGACAGATGAAACGAATTCAAGTTATAATTAGTTAAATAAGGTACCTGTACCGGAATTTATTGTTCTGCTAACTATATGCTACCTCTGTTCCAGGACATTGAATTTCTTCGAAGGCCGCGGCCATCTCCTCTAGGAAAGAATGGACCCAACTCTGTGAACGCTCCTCCACCAACAGAGGAACAACCAGGGCCTGAAAATGGGATATTAATATTACTACCTTGAATCCGTCAACATTATGGGAAATGCACTGCATCTTTTTTCAATATTAGGACGATACAGGTCGAACTTGTTATTGAATTCTAAAGCCCTGCACAACGAGATTAAAGAAAATAGCAGAAGTTTTGACTGGAACATCATTAAAGAGTTTGAATTGAATATGAAGAAATCCTGTCGATTGATCACAGCAGCAGATTCTTCATTAATATCCAATTACTCGTCGATTCCAAGCCCAAGAGCAGAAGAGATGGTTATATTAAAGACTAAACAAGGGCTATTTTGTATTGTCCTTTTCGTTTTAATTTATAAGATTTGTCTCTGAATTATGATTCACCAAAAAGAAAAGAGGAGCAAAAGAAAACTGTGAACCTTGCAACAGTTGGTGATAGAGTACTGTTGACAAAATTTCAAACTTTTCATCAACCAAAGCATAAAATCCCCCCTACATTAGAAGGGGAGTACTATGAAATGCTTCAAGACTGTTGAGAGACAGAATTATCCTAATTTGTATTTTCATGATTCAAAACCACGAAGTTGCATCAAGAGACTTGTCATAATCATAAACATATAAGACAAAGAACAAATACAAAATTGCACAGTTCATATTTTTTGGAAAGAGAAAAGGAGAAGTGAATCTTGAACGTAGAAAGCAAATTTGAAGGACAAGACCAGCAAGTACATTTAAGAAAAATAACTAGAGCTAAAAGTAGAGTAAAAAGAAACAAAATTGAACCCCAATAACAAGACATTACAGCTCACAATATTTTTTTATGAAAGAAGGTTTCATTCATCAAAATAACAAAAAAAACAAAACATAAACATCCTCAAAATGAACATGTTGTGTGAGAGAGAAACTGATCACCTCCGTTGAGCCAGAGAGCTAGGGGCTTCTGGTCAGGGTCCTTGTCAGCCTCAACGAAGTAGTAAAACAAGCCCCTTCCATTCTTGACATCCACATCAACATAACCAGCATATTGCCTGAAGCCAACCTTTGGTTGACCAGGCAAGTTGAGGACCAGATCCTTAGCTGGATATCCATCCACCACATTACTCAACAACAACCCGAAACCCAACACAGCAATTAACACCCCACCAAACCTACAACCACCCATCTCATGAAACCCCATGACCATGTGATAGTACAGTACAAGAAGCGAAACCTCACGCTTTTATCCTGAACTCTCCCCCCCGCACATTCAAATCCTTCTCTAAGTAGATGTGTATTGCATATTATATTATACTAGAACAAACCACCCAGAAAAAAGAAGAGTTCAAAAAGTATGACAGAAAAGAAACCTGATAATGATAATACTCTATTGCATGTCTTGTATTCTACATGTATATCTTTATCTTTAATGAAACAAATTCTGTTACAACAGGGCACGTGAATCCTGGACCTTCCTTTAACGAAAAGGCGACTGTGTATATTTATAGCCAGATCTGCCCTAGACAGTGCGAAAAATCTCCTCTACACATATGTATGTATGTATGTATGTATGTATAGAAGGAGAGAAAGACGTTGGAAGCTGCAGGGTGGTCAGGTCCTGCTTTACTTAGGTGGTGAATCTGGGAGAGAGACGTTGGGAATATAACACCTTTTTAATGTTTTGGGTTTTTTTGGGTTAATAAAAGTAAATCCCAAAAAAAAAAAAAAAACCACTTGTTATCTTCCAAATTCTGATATGATGTGAGATAACAACTCAACAGAATCAGTCAAATAAGTCAAAAATGAGAAGTAAAAAAACAAAGAACAGAATAGGCAGACAGGTATCCTTTTGGCTTTCGTTATACTCTGGCCGCTTCGTTGGATTAGGATAATATTAACAGCATTCTATTATATCTGATAAATGCCATGTCCACTTGCAGTTTACAGAGACTGTAACGCACACACGGATTGATGATCATAAATAATGAAACTCAAAAGAATCTTCATAGATATTTTATACACTTTAACTAGAGCCAAAAGTAGAGACAATAACAGCCGTTCTCGTTGGCTGTCTTTTTTTTAGCTGTGTAGCCCCACATGCCAACAATTTTTTTTTCTTTCTTTCTATTTTTTTTTTTTTTTACAGTTGGAGACTCGGAGATCTTGCCGTGGTGACTGGCTCAATGTTGCCGACGGAGTGCTTTAGTCAAAACTCAATAATCATGGGCAAGAAACTCGAACTTTGACTGCAGTCGTGTGTTTATATTGCTTCTCAAATATTTCGCTTTTTAAAATAGCGAATGCGTTAAGAAACGTTTATAATAATGGGGTTCTCTTTCGCTTTCAAGGACTGGATCTAGCGTTGATCAACCAACCATGGATGGCCAAGGACGCAGCAGCATTAATTAGTGACCTTTTCCTAACACCTAATTTGTCATTACCTATAGAAATAAGGGTTCAAAAATTGCTGATAGAATTTTAGAGTGCCATGGAGAAAAGGATACGATGGCTAACCACTTTCAATTCCCGGCCGCGCCAATCATGGATTTGTAGTCCACACCTAAGACTGTGGACTTGTTTTTGCCAGAAGCACGAGCCAGTAAATGGCCAAGTCTTGATGCTCGTAGATGTCAGAGTGGTAATGACTGTGTCCACACAACTTGTTAGTGCACACAAAAGTTCATGCCTTGTCTGTAACATTTACTTTAGTAATTAAGTGCCGAAGGTTGAAGTTCCACCAGATGACCCGCTAAAGCGCAAAATATTATATGAGAAACTAAGCAGGCCTGATGGTTTGGCCATGAAAAAAGATTAAAAAATAGGCAATGAACGCAACATACCTCAGATATCACTGCAGCAACTGGGGGAGGGCGATGCTCCTATAGAAAAATAGAGAATTTGTATTTAATCATCAGAAGATAAATTCAATGTTGTTAACGGCAAGAACATTTTATGTTGTATTTATGAAAATATTCTGTATTATAATCTCTTTTCAGATTGAAACCTAAAAATTAACATCTTTCTACTAATTTAAGGATTAAAAATAGAATGAATTCCTGGTGCCTGCCAACGGTACTGGTTGGGGTTCTGCCCTCCTCCAACAATTATAGAGTAATTTAGTAACAAAATACATACAAAAGACTTTGCAGATGAAAATTTCCAAAATTTCTAGGCACAGACATGTATGGACTTGGCCGATAAGGTCGAAATGGTGACCTCCATATCACGTAAGACCCCCGATTTGGGAAGCTTTTTGACCCAAAGAAAATTTTTAAGTCAACACAGGAAGCCATGTTGATTCCATAAGCCATATGTAAGGATCATCAAAACACACAACATCATACCACCACACCAATAACAGCACTAACACTACCACCATCACCACCACCACCAGCAACAGTTAAACACACTAAAATTCACTCAAAGGGGATCGGGAACGATGCATAACAAGTTATCTTTCACTTGTAGGGCCATAAGTAACAAGTGGGGAAAATTGCACCAGCAGAATGATGCCCATATTTGAAATGTATCAGTAGGAGAATGGGTAAAAGATTTGGATAAGAATCCTAGAAAGCCCTAGGTTTTTTGTTTGGCAACTGGGGCCTTCTGTGTGTGCGTATATAGTTCTAACCAAACTTTCGTATTCAAAGTTTTAACGTATACCTGTTTTGGAGGGGAAAGAAGAAAATTAATTAATAAGAAAAAGAAAGAGGAAAAAAGAAGATAAAGTGAATAATAAACTGGTTAGGAGTAGAAAGAACAATTCTTTCAGCAAACACTACTGGTGAACATCATAACAATCTCAAAAGCTATGGACTCAGACCTCAAGTGTAACCAGTTATTATGCAAGCTCTGGAATCGCAAACAAACAATGATCGTGCATGCCCCAGTGTTTTCATTTTTCTCCATCCAAAATGATACACGTTGATATCAAGCATTCAAATCAGCAGTCTTCTCTTCTCTGACTTTAATGATGATCAATAAGGAAGTTTAGAAAGTGAAGACTATGGACAAAAGCTGTTTTGAAGAGCGTGTGACTACTGTGGGACAGTTTGAAATAGAGATTCAAGAAGCAGGCATACTTCTGATTTAAGTCTTGTATATATCTACAATGGATGAGCAGACAAGCTATAGCCTCTTTTCCCTTCACAAAAGAAAAGGGAATGCCAAGGAAGGGTGCCTAAAAGGTAGAATTTCGAATATTACTAGCTGTATAAAGGTGCCAATCACTTTCTGGTCCCCCGCCATTCTTCTTTTGGATGCTGGCTTCCTTTTTTCCCTTCTCAGTGAAGAATCAACCAAAAAAAAATGGATTATCATAGTATGTGTCAGAGAATGGCAAGAGAGAACAAAGGTGCTTGATTTCCTAATTCACAAGTTAAACTTTGAACTCCTAAGAAAAGCTCATGATTGTTATAATAGGCTATTACGAAATAGTTTTGTATTTCTTTTGAAGATTGATAGGAAATAGTGTAGATTAACAAGAAAGAAATAGCAGCAGATGAGCTCATCATGCTTGAGCCACCATGTAGTGATTTATCTGTATATCAAAGTCTGAGGCTCAAAGATTAAAACTCAACTACTACTAAAGAAATTTTACGAAGAAAGTTACTTCAGAGTTCAGACAGTAAGCCAGGCAACAAAGTCAAATTCTAAAAACACAATTATTTCAATCACATAATATGCATGTCCATAGAATATATATACACTCACCATAAAGGAACGTTAACTTGTGAAATCACAGCTTCATTTTTAAGGAGGCTATCACTTCACAATCATATATACATAATAAAAAAAATAATCAAGCCCCAGAAGACAGTAAAAAGAATTAGCAACTTCATAAAGTATGAATTTGCAACGCTCCAATACCAATAGACATGCAGAAGGTTGTAGCTAAAGACAGCAGAGGGAGCCAAAGAGAAGTAGCTGCAACGAGCTATAGGCATTCCTGTATTCTCCACCAGGTTTAGTCCCGTATCCATGAACTCAAGTTAAATGGCCAGGAAGCAAAAATTGAACGTTCATAAATTTCAAGTCTCAAGTCTTCTGATAACTAGGCAAGTTTGATTTAGTTGAACAAATTGAGCACTGCTCATATATGCCACAGCCATCCTCAAGAAACATTCTTTCCAGAATAAAAATCTCAAGGCCAAGCTAAATTTTAAATGATAGATTCAAAACCCTGGTTTTTGGCTGGAGAATAGGACGCCAAGCTCACCATGATTGCTGCCAATTAAGGCGAAGGATGCCAAGCTTATGTTGGGACTAAACAGGTTCTAAATAGCTTTGCTACATAAATGATATTGAAAATGGCATCCACATGGTATGCATAGCATTATTTGCATCGGAGAAGACAGGAAACATTGGTTTAATTCAGTTA
Organism: Populus alba; assembly: GCF_005239225.2. NCBI lineage: Eukaryota > Viridiplantae > Streptophyta > Magnoliopsida > Malpighiales > Salicaceae > Populus > Populus alba. Next base: position 12,855,282 of record NC_133297.1, on the reverse strand, counting down.
AAAGAGGGAGAAAGAGAGAAAGATTCTAGTTTCTTGTACTTGAATAGAAAGATTGTGCTCTGAGAAGCCTTGGCTTAATTTTTATTCTTTCGGCCTAGCAAGTAGGCAAAACAAGTTTCAAGCTCGATAATCCAGCTCCGCCATGGTCCGCCACAGCTGCTGGCATAGTCTTCAACATTTGCATATTTTTACCCTATTGAACTTCATCTGATAACGACAATCGAGTCTTAGAACAAAGAATCAAGTCTTATTCAATTATGTGCGGTACAGTAGTATCAGTACAATTCATAGTCTGGAGTGTCAATTAGTGGGCCAGACGTAGCTCATTCAGAACTACATCCTCGCAACCTTTGGACTGCCTTCAACGAGTACTTCTGGAGTTTCCTATAGATTTGCATCACGAATGAACAGAAAGAAGGAAGAAAGAGTAGAGTTCAAATTTCAGAATACAGTCGAACTAGACGCAAGGAATGGAATGGGGTGTCCAAGCGCCACTCTCTTTGCTTTTTGCTGAGAGGTCTTCCCTTCCCTGCTTTTTCTCTGTTTACCCTCACATCTGCTAATCCCCAGGTGCAGTATTTGGTCTCCATATCAAAAGAAACGAGCCTGAGAACACCATCACTTTCTGAGGACGAATCTTTAGCATCAACCTCATTAACATACTTCACATACATAGCTCGATCCTTGAACCGGTCCAGATCTTCTGGAATCCGAACAACTCTTTCAACACCAGGAGAAGATACCTGATGCAAAACACTTTAGAGTTAACAGACAAAACATCTGATTACTACAAACACAAACATCATTCAAATTTCAGCTTTAAAGCATTAACTATATTTTGGATTGGTAGTGAAATCTACTAAATCGGTTCCACACGTGCATCAAAACACCAAGCATGTATAACATGTACAAAGCCTTGCCTAAGTAATGCACACTTGCTATTGAAATTTCACTGGTGTATAAAACTTGGAGGCAGCTTTGTGCACATGCACCCCTAAGTTTTCATTGAGGGCTGGGCTGGCTCTCGGTCTGACTTGAGAGCCAGCCCCTAAAGAAAAACCATAAATGCAAAGAAGTAAATAGGAAATACAACTACCTCCAAAGTAATATTCTCAGTCATAGTTTTAGCAAGTTCAGCTTCATCCAACCGTGCTCTATAGGTTGTAGAAAAAGCTTCAATATCTTCGATATTGGGGGAACCAGACCTACGATATATCATTGTGTCTTAGATCCATAATCATTATTTAGTCACAGAAATTCAAATAAGAAAAATTCAGAAGAAAATAAAAATCTAAGACGTCTAAACAACTCCCTACATTTTTAACTCCACTTTTGACAAATATTAGTCCATCTTCCTCAATTAATTTCATAATATTCAAGACATTGCATTCTAGATAAATTCACTGGACGAAATTTAATCACACCGAGCATCAAGGGTAACAAATTCATTGACATTTCTCATGAAGGTGTTGAAGATAGCACTCACCTATTTGTAAGCCTCTCAATGCGGACTTGAATGGTGGAATTCGACAAAGTCTTGAAGGCATAAATTTTCAATTCCCCGTCAAAAGTTGAGCAAACCTCTTCAGCTATCTTCAATGCTTCTTTATCCCACCATGTCCCAGCAAGTGCAATCCCACCTCCACCACCTCCATCACCAACCTTCAAAAAGAATCAAGATTTATCACCAAATTATCCAACTTCAATCAAAATAAATCAAGAAATCGATGAAAAACATTTAACTTTAATTACAAAAACTCACATATAGTTCTGCTTCATCTTCCAAAAACTCTTCATCATCGAAATAATCATCATCACCATCCATCGCTGCTTCTAAAATCAAAGATTAAAACTTTAAAAGAAGCTTTCAATACAGAGCAAGAAAGAGAAAATGGGTTATTAAGAGTTGAGTTACCGTCTTCAAAATCATCAAAGAGAAGCTGTTCTTCTTTATCTTCATCGTCTCCTGATACTTCTTCGATTATGGTTGGTTTAAGGACTGGCTCGGGCTTGGAGTTTCTCTTCTTGGCATGGACTAGAAAGGACGCGGTTGAAATTATGCGACATGGGTGTGGCCAAAATGGGAAGGAGAAGGAATGGTTTGTGAGTGAAGGCTTGCAGTGGGGGGAGGCGGTGATTGGTGGAATTGAAATCGGAGGGAATCTTAAATTCCATGGGGAAATCAAATTCATTTTACGTTAGCGTGGAAATGGAATTGCAAGTAGTTGAATTCTCGGGCTGAAGTTCGGGCAACTTGTAATGGCACTGGTAAAGGAGTTTTGAAAGAGCAGTGATAGGAACGCAAACGAAAAACGATGCCGTATATATATATATATATATATATATATATATACGCAATTTTGTGAGGCTATTCATTTACAGTCGGGTCAGTGAAAAAACATTTGAACATAGAAAAACTTTTTAATGAAACTAATTGGTATTGATATTGTTGTTCTTAAATCCATCCAAATGATAGATTAATTTTTAAATTTTTAGAATTAACTTTTTACATAAACAAAGCTTAGAATTAAATGACATAAAATTTGCCAAATGAATTATATGATGGTATTAAATATAACTTGAATAAATGAGAAAAAAAATACTTGATTTAATTTATAAAAAAAAAACTTAGGATGATAAAAATAAATTTTAATATTGAAACGATAATATATTAAATCAATTTAAATTATGTAACTTACTAAATTTATGACTCAGATTCTATTAGATTTAGTAATTATTTTAAAGCTATGTTAAGATACTCGTAAAATAAATACTTGTAAAATTAAATATTAAGATATTTATTTAAAATTATAATAATTTTATAGATAATAAACTAAAATAAATTATATAAACAAATTTAAAATGAAAAAAATACTATTGAATGAAATTAAAAAGAGGGGGAGAAAGAGGAAATAATAATAATAAAAAAAAAAAAACCCGCTGCCAACGAGGAAGGGGGGAGTTTCACTGAATTTAGTTGTTTCGTTAATTAGTTCATCGCGACATCCCATGGCTGAGTTTTAATCTCATTTTGGAATTGGTTGCTTCAAATAGAATTGACTAACAGCAATTAATTTGAAAAGGACATGGACTTTTCAATGTTGATTAAGAATTTATATCAAAAATTGATTTATTATAAATAATCACTTCCCTGATACCCTCTACTGTCATCTAGTTTGTAACTAATTAGGTGGTTTTGCTATGCCGTGAACTTATCTTTTATTTTCTTAAAAGATTGTGTCGTTGTGTTAGGAGGATTCAAGCCTATTTGGATCCTGCGCAAGTAGGATTCACGACTATTTTAGGTTCTGCAGTATATAGAGCTCAGGAATAAGTATAATTATATTTTGATGTGCTCGAGCGCGAAGTGTGAGTTGGGGGGTGCCAGACTATAAGTAGTCAGTTTAAACACCACATGTTTTCATGTAATTTTTCTTTAATAATAATAAAAATTTATTAATGGTGATAATAATAATAATAATATTAATTTTTAGTTTTATATTTTAAATCAAATCTATGGTTTTTTTCAATATTAAGAATAATTTTTTTGTAATTTAGTAATTATTTGATTAATAATATTAATTATTATAAAAATAATAATATTTATAACACAAAAGATAATGTTTTTAATATTAATACTTTTGATTGTAGTAAAAATAATAATATTTTTTATATTAAAAATTTGAATTCTTATAAAAATAATAATATTATAACATCAATAATAATATCTTTGATATGAATATATTGAATTATAAGAAAAATAATAATATTTTGATATGAATACTTTGAATAATAATATGTTTTATATGAATACTTTGTGTTATAAAAAAAAATAATAATATTTACAGTGTAAATTATAATATATTTTACATAAAGACCTAGAAATGTTGAATATTTTTAATAATAATACGTCGTGGGCTTACTTTTTATTTTTAGAAGAAATATCATAAAAAATTATAATATAAATAATACTACATTTTTAATATTAATAATAATATTTTCTTTGAAATTTATTAATTATTTTAATAATAATAATAATTTTAAAACAAACAATAATATTTAGAATCCTAAAATCCAGAAACTTTGGGTCTTTATAGAAAACCAATAATAATTGGAAACCTTGATTTTTTATAATAATAAAAACAAATGGTAATTTTCTATTTTTGTTTTTTTTAATGAGAAATATTTCTCGTTGACATATTTTATAACTTTCCACGTTAATTTTGTTGATGCATTAATAAGAAAACAATTCTAAGAGAAAATGATTTCTCTTATCATTCAAGCTTTAAATTTCTCCCATGGTTAAAAATATTGAAAAATAACAAATGCACAAATCACATTAAACATTTTATTTATAACTCTATTTTAAAATTTATTTATTGAGATGATGGTACATCAACCAACAAGGTTGATACATCATTGTTTAGTTTATTTCCTAGTTGGTGACCCGCGGGGCTATATTTGTATATAAAAATAATAATACCAAAGCGTGGCAAATACTTTTCAAAAAAAAATATAAACTCGTAACTTAAGTTATAGATTTGGCTAGATCAAAAAATAATAATTTTATTTTAATTAGATAGTAAAAAAAAATAACTAGGTTAAATAAATCAAATTTAAAAAATTATGATAAAATAGGAAAGAAATTTCTCAAAAAAATAAACAATGCAACTCAATTCTCAATTTATTAAATATGAAAGGATAAAATTGAGCAAAAAGAGATCTAAAAGAGCTAGTATAATTCAACTAGAATTAGCGTGACAAATATATAACCTTAGTAATCAGAGATAAACCAACCTGCATTACCCAACCAAACTCGCAACATAGATCATGAGATCAGGGTAACCTTATAAGAAAATATAAAATTCATAAAGCTTATTTTTTTTATATAAAAATAATGTCAACTCATGTTAACTTTTCAACCCTTGACTTGGGATATTAAACTGAAAGCACTCAATTTGAAAAAAAAAAATCATGAAACTCAGTTCACAACCAATCAAATATTAAATTATGTAATTTTAAAATGAATTTTAATTATACAAAGGATTTAAAATAAAAAATATATAAAATTGATCTTTGATTGAATAATAAAATTGAAAAGAAAAATTAATTTAACAAAAAAAATAAGGATCAAAATTAAAATAAGAAATGCAAACAAAAATTTAAGCGAGGGGTCAAATTAAAAGGAAAAATCAATTTAACAAAAAGCTAAAAAAATAAAAAGAATGAGAACCAAATTGAAAAAAAAATAACACATGACAAATTGAGATTGAAGATGAAATTGAAAACCAATAAATTTTTATACAAAAGTGACAAGAATAAAAATTAAAAATCAAAATAACAAATATTGGAGTTGAAATACCAATAATAAAAAGGACTGACTTCTACTTTTTAGGAGAGGAGAGTAAAAAAAAAAAAAAAAGCTTCATTGGTGATGAACCACCCCACGCACCATACCACAAAAAAGAGGATACACGCAACCCTTTCAACAATACAATGAAAAAGCATTTTTAGTTGCTAGAAAGCGCTACACATACCACATAAAGCACACAAGAGTCTCCCATGCATCATGTTTGTGTCACATGTGCCAAACCTTTTTCATTCTAAATAACATTTAATATATGTAAAAAGACTAAATTATTCTTTATGGAACTGAAACAACAACAACAACAACAAAAAAAAACTATAGTGAAAAGATCAAAAACCCTAGAAGCATATTTTAATTTTTTTGATTCCAATGATAAAATCACTATTTTATTGTGCATTAAAAAATTAAAAGATATAAATACCCTTCATTATCAGTTTTTTTTTTTTGACTTGGAGGGTAGCTTAAAAAATATATCTATATACTTAATAATTGTTTAATAATTAATGGGTCCTGAAAAAAAAATCTAAATACCCTTAATGTCAAGCTATTTAATTTATTTTTTTAACAAAAAAAACAAAAACATGATTACACTATTTTTAATAAACAAAACAAATAAATCTAACGATGAGTTTTTCTGGTAAGAAGATGACGTGTGATCTGATATTAGCCAAAATAACACTTTTTGGCTTTTTATTATTATTTTTTTAGGAGAAAATCCTATGATCATTTTACCATGCGGGCAATACCACTACCCGAAATGGCGGGCAATATTAAGCCCAAACATTTTACGAACGGGCCTGTTCTTGTTCCCGTTCAAAGAAAAAAATAAACCGGATAAATCGTTTTTCGACTCAATTGCTGCGCTGCACAGTCCGTACTCGGTAGAAGAAAATCATCAAACGGCGTGATATGATTACATGCAAAGAAAACGGTGCGTTGTAGTCGTTCGTGATTCCCTCTAGTCTACCAGATTTGAGTAAAATCATACCAAATTCTCTCGTCAATCTCCACCATCTCCATCATCGGTATATCTCAACGGTCAATCCTCGCCGATCACTAAAAATGGTGCTGGTATCTGCTGCACGTGATTACATAAACCGGTTGTTGCAGGACATCTCCGGCATGAAGGTTCTCATTCTCGATTCCCAAACGGTAATTACTTTTCCTTTTGCAATTCCTCACTTAGTCATTGAATTCTATCGTTATTTTCTCTATCAATTCGCTTAATACACTTAAAATTTGTATAATTACCGTTGATTCCTCGTTGAAACCCTTGGAATCAAAGCAATTGCTAGGCACAAAGAAGAAACCTAACAATTGTTCTCACGATCCAAAACTCTAGCTGATGAACTAGTATTAGAATGAAGAAGATGAGAAATGTGAGTTTTGCTAATCCGTGAATAATGTGTTGCAGGTTAGCATTGTAAGTGTTGTGTATTCACAAACAGAGTTACTTCAAAAGGAAGTGTTTTTGGTAGAGTTGGTAGATTCTTTATCGAAGTCGAAAGAACCAATGTCACATCTTAAAGCAGTTTACTTCCTTCGCCCAACATCGGAGAATATTCAGCATTTGCGGCGTCAGCTGGCTAATCCTAGATTCGGAGAGAGTCATTTATGTAAGTTTTTTATTGAAGAGTTTTGGAGGTTCAGTAATAAAAAATTTATTTGAAGTTTGCTGTTTGATTGTGATGTGTTTGCAGTTTTCTCCAACATTTTGAAGGATACTCAGATTCATATCCTAGCTGATTCGGATGAACAGGAAGTTGTGCAGCAAGTGCAGGTAAATCATTTCCATTAATCTTTTTTTTATAAACTCATTTTATAATGGTAATCATGTTTCTTGTAGTGAATTAACAGTATAATGCACATGTGGATTGAATGTTTGATGTAATTGTATCAACTGTGCTACTCCTTTTTTGATACGTGTCTTCACATGATATCCATTTTGTGGATTTTCAATATGTGACTGTACTTGCCAGCAATTTGTTCCATATCCACCTTCTAGCTCAGTTTCGAGTTAAGATTGCTTTATATACATTTTTCTTTTATTGATTGCAGGAGTATTATGGAGACTTTGTTGCTATTGATCCTTATCACTTCACTTTGAACATCCCCTCAAATCACATGTATATGCTCCCAGCCGTTGTAGATCCTCCAGGTTTGCAGCACTTCTGTGATAGGGTTGTTGATGGTATAGCAGCAGTCTTTTTGGCATTGAAACGAAGACCTGTTATTCGATATCAAAGGACCTCTGATATTGCAAAAAGGGTAGCACAGGAAACATCAGTGAGTAATACTTTGAACTGATGAAATTAAAGTGGTGTACCTTACGCGTAAACATCTCTCTGGAAATAAGTTCTATTTGTGGAGTCACAGTTTTACCCTTTTATTTTTCACATTCATTTCTAAGAATCAAGTTAAGATGTGTATTGCGTATGCATGGGTTACTCCATGCTTAGTACAGCAGCAGCTTTTGCTGCAATACCTCTATGTATAAAACTGATCTATGATTTTACCATGCCTCATCGCCAGTGAACCTTTTGTTTCTTCTTTTGAAGATTAGTGCCCTAGAAAAACTGATTTTTTTCATTGATAACTTTTGGGGCATGCAGAAGCTGATGTACCAACAGGAAAGTGGCCTTTTTGATTTCAGACGTACAGAAATTTCTCCTCTGTTGCTTATAGTTGATCGAAGGGATGACCCCGTTACACCATTACTAAACCAATGGACATATCAGGTTCAAGTTGTCACAATGATATGTGATTTCTATGCTTTTCAAATGTCAGGTATGCCTTATGAATTAATGCAGTCCTTTGATTATGCTCATTTATTTTGTAGGCTATGGTTCATGAATTGATAGGTATTCATGATAACAAAGTGGACTTGAGTAGCATCGGCAAATTACCAAAAGATCAGCAGGTTGAGTTGCTTTCCCCCTTTGCTTTAAATATATAAGATTTTTTTAATTAAAATGCATAAATTTACATACTTGTACCCCTTGCGCTTTCAGGAGGTTGTATTGTCATCAGAGCAAGATGCCTTCTTCAAAGCTAATATGTATGAGAACTTTGGAGATATTGGAATGAACATCAAGAAGATGGTGGATGATTTTCAGCAAGTTGCAAAAAGTAACCAAAACATCCAAACAATAGGTCTGTATTTAGCTAGATTGAACCTCCATGCATTTGATGATTTGGTTAATCTTTATGGCCAGTCATGTCTATGATTTTCAATTTAAACAGATTTTTTTTTTGAATTACTGCAGAAGACATGGCCAAGTTTGTTGACAATTACCCTGAGTACAGAAAAATGCATGGCAATGTTTCAAAGCATGTGAAATTGGTCACAGAAATGAGCAAGATAGTTGAAGAGCGAAGGCTCATGTTAGTTTCAGAAATGGAACAGGATTTGGCTTGCAATAGTGGGCAAGTGGCTGCATTTGAGGTATTGCATTTATTCTGATATATTCTAGGTTGTCCTTATTTCTTTTACTCGACATCTGCATGAAATTTAAGCTAAAATCAACAACATATGATAGGCCTGAGGTATCTAAACAAATTGGTCATGAAAAAAGCCAACCAGGAAATTACTGTGTTGGTACCTTAAAATTATGTGATAGCTTGGTACTTTCATTGAAGATAGTGGTAACATGTATTCAAAATGAATACAGAGCAGAACAAAAAAGAAAACTTAACCGAGCCTAGATGTTCCAGTGAGAATTGGAAGGGGAATGTAAGTGTCGAGGGCTGCCTAGAGATTAGAAGCCCAGAAATATTTGTGGCTTTGTTTTTTAAATAAACGAGATGGGGATCAGGTTCCTAATAGAGTATGACGTTAACATTTTCTACACCACTTAGGTGATTGAAGGGGTGTTACATTAATATTGCAAAATTAATGTTAATTATAAGCTATATGGTAATTATTACTAGTAATATGAATTTTCGAGCTTCATTGGTTCTGTACATGTCAAAAAAGATACATGATTCTGTCAAACTAGCATCTCATGTTACTCCTTACAGAACATTTTTTTAAAACTTTTTATGAGTTGATATTGTTTGCCATGTGCCTTGTAATTTTTGGAAATCACTAATTTGTCACCATTATAAAGCAGTGATACATGACTGCACAGAAATATTAACTGATAAGATCTGAATGGCAATCCAAAGCTACATTCAGAAATATATGGTGCTAAAGTATGTCAAAGCTTGACCTACTTCATTTGTTTATTTTTTTGTAGGCAGTGACAAATCTTCTAAACAATGAAAATGTTTCTGATATTGACTGTCTACGCTTGGTGATGCTATATGCATTGCACTATGAGAAGGAGAGCCCTGTTCAGTTGATGCAGCTTTTTAACAAACTAGCTTCCCGATCTCCCAAGTACAAGCCTGGGGTAATTTATCAAACCAGTATCTCGCTACTTGCTTGGACTTTTCTCTAGTCTTTTCTGTATAATAAACCTAGGGTATATCAGCAACATGTTTAGTGATGCATAAAATAATTGCTAAAATAAATCACGTTGAAGGGGGCCATCATTTATGATCAGTAACAGTGTTTTATGCTGGTGGAAAGATATATTTCGGATCATTGAGCATGCTACCCTTGTCAAACTCTTGCATGGTATTACATGACTGATAATGAAATGAATTACAATCCAAAAATGTTTAATTTTATTTCTCATTTCAGATTGAAGCTACTTTAACTTTATAATTATTGGATATCTTCTGTCCTTTGCTGTGGCTAGTTAAGAAAGCTTACTAGTTTTAGATATTTATTATCATGAAATGGCAGCTAGTCCAATTCCTCCTGAAGCAAGCAGGTGTGGATAAGCGAACCGGTGATCTTTATGGGAACCGAGATCTTCTAAATATTGCTCGTAACATGGCTCGTGGTCTGAAGGTTTGAGGAAAAATTTATCCTTTCCTTTCCTTTTCCTTTATGTTTCCTGATTTTCCTTTTTCTTGGATATCTATAAGTAGATGCTTATGCTCTTTTTTCTTGCCATTTTGGTGATAGGGGGTTGAAAATGTATACATCCAACATCAGCCTCTTCTGTTCCAAACTATGGAAAGCATAATCAAGGGGAGATTGAGAGATGTGGACTATCCATTTGTTGGGAATCACTTTCAACAGGGAAGGTTAGTGTTGTAAATATGGAGAAACATTTTTCTGTTGTACTTTCAGAATTGTACCCAGGGGCGTGGCAGACACTTAAGTTAATGTGATGCTGTGGTAAGTTAAACACCAGTAAATAAAGCCAAACTGAACATGATGATTTGCTGTTGTAGCACTTCTGCTTACATATTAGAAAATGGAAAACCATATAATGATTTGCATTCTATTCGAATGATTTATATCTATTATTGGTGCAGGCCGCAAGATGTGGTTATTTTCATTGTTGGTGGAACAACATACGAGGAGTCACGCTCCGTTGCTCTTCAAAATGCCAGCATTTCTGGAATTCGTTTTATACTTGGTGGTTCCGCAGTTCTCAATTCTAAGAGGTAAGTCTGTCATCATTGTGATAATGTTGTTCCAATGGATACTCAGAACCAGACATCATGTGTCCTTGGAACTGATAGCAACCATTTGGCTAGTGCAGCCTACTGCCCTCCTCCATTCCTTATGAACAACAGGCTGAACAAAAGTTTACTGTTGCAGTGTTTCTTATATATGCTCCACTATCTTTGTCATAAAAATTATAATTTTTCTAGTCTTATTATTATTAATGAAAAATAATTTATTTTACAAGAAAATATATTTTTTAATACATTTAAATAATAGAAAATAACTCGTTTTTCATAAAAATGTTCTGTAGAAAAACTTTATTCCTCGGGAAAATGTTTTCCACAAAACCCTTGGTAAACAAGATATTATTTATGTCAGGCTAATGTTAAGTTGGCTTGACCTTATGTTGAAACCTGTCCGTGCTAGACTGTTCACTGGACTTCTACTTGCCTACCGGTGGAAACTTGGAACATTGTTGCATCCAAAGGAGACTTTGGTCCGATCAATTAGTACTTTAGGAGGTGTTTGGAAATAATATTTAATTTTGTAGGATGAACATGGGGACGACAACTGATACTGATAGGAACCATTGCATGCACGCTTGATGATGAAATGTCTCTGTGCAGGTTCCTGAAGGACCTGGAAGAAGCTCAGAGAATAGCAAAATCCAGCACCAATGTCGTTTGAAGTGAATACTATCTGTAGCTGTTTGAGAGCCATGTAAATAATTGTTTGCGGCTTTATAAGGTGATTATGTTTTTGATGACTCGAAGTCGAGAATCTGTCGGTAGATTGCAGCAGCTGCCGTCATTTGCCAGGTATCACTGCATCGGGCGTTAAATGAATTGAAATATATCATTCCCTGGCATGAGAGTGGAAAAGTGAAGAATTCCAAAAGCCCTCAGCCCTGTTAGATTCATGTTAAAGGATGTATCTAACCTCACCTTTGCCGAACTCTCCACAGAAAACCCAACCGACAGCTTCATCACAATTTGTTTTTTGGTTGATCGAGCCAGCCAGCCAGCCAGATATCTTTTAGTGCTTGGATCACATTTCATATACGATAAGAGGAGCCTTATGTTTTTTTATATGGTACTTCTGACATTGGGGTCAGTTAAAAAATATTAAAAAAATAGTCTTGATTAATGAAACACGCTAGTCTATCAGTAAAGTCTTAATTACTGTTCATGAAACTTTGGCTCTGTTAGTGAAGGTGTCTTTTTTGTTGTGTGGAAAGTTTCAGCATTTCATGTAAAAGCAGGGATTGACTATGTTATCCATGAGATGAGATGATTTGGGAAGCCATGATCCCACTACGTATGTATAGACATGGATGATGGATGTATGGTGCATGCAGGATCTATTCATGGATGTGAGTGTATTCATATGCATGAGAGTTGCCACCGCAGCTTTTGAATGATAGAAATGGACTCCAGTTTCCGATTTGTGACGCGACAGGGACTTCTGCACGGTTATCGGAAACAAAGAGATGCTTTCAGCCAAATACGGTGGCTACTGGTTATCATGTGGTTGTATTTAGCTGAGTAAAATATCTACTTGTACCAGGCATATATAGGTTAGCTGCGCTTCTGGAAATTCAATGATGAAACCCTAGGCCCTTGTCTGATAATAGGTAACAGCAACTCCTGCAGATGAATTGGCTCGCACCGCCATAAATGGCAAGTTAAAAGAACCCACCCCTTTCCATGGCTTTATCTCGAAATTCGTTTCCTTCTCCCTGTCTTGGAGGATGGGTTGTTTTCCTCTCCACTATGGTGATTGTGGCGAAGTAATGGCTACGGTGTGATGTACCCCTCGACAGTCGACATGATTATCAAGCTTCTGTAGCACCACGTAAAGATTCTGTCTCCGTTGCAGTTTCTGTAGTGACACCAGTATCCAACGTACCTGAGTAGTAATCAATATTCCTGTCAAAATCTCTCTCAGTCTTTCCTCTGGTAAATTCATTAATATCTTTCTGGGTACTGTATGGTAAATTCCTTGATGTTGTGCGTGTGTGATGTACTGTTTGAACTAAACCAAAATAACTCCTCATAAAAAATATAAAAAATGGTGAGAAGTCTATATGAATTTTTATCGTTTCCCTTTACCCAACACGCAGTAAGTTTTTATTACTATTATTTTTTTTCAAATAAACGCCCAATTGCTATATGAAGATGAGAATCGTCACCAGGAAAAAAATCCAGGATTTTCATTTATTAATTTAAAACCAGTTAATTAGTAAGTTGGGAACTCGTTTATCTCAAGAGGCAGATTAAAAAAAACTAATACTATATCTGATCTAATTTGTGTCTTGAAAAAGAACTCTCTATTATTTGTGTCTGATGGCTTGAGTTTAGGTGTGCTGTGGATAAATAATCTGATCTAATTTTGTTGTTCAAAAAAGAAATCATTATGATAACATTATATCTCCATTTATCATATTAATCAGTTATAATCGTCATGAAATATTTACTAGAGAATTGCTCCACTGCAACTGCTCGGAAAGTATTTGCCCTCCTTATGCTCCACAGTTCACGTGGTTGGTGTGGAGGTATATAGTATATACACGGGTGTCCAATCTGAATGATTTGAGTGGGTTTATTTTTGTGTTTTAAAAATATTTATAAAAATTTAAATTTTATTTATTTTAAATTAAATTTTTTAATATTATCAAATAGTTTTTGATGTATTAATATTAAAAAAATATTTTAACATATTTTTAAATAAAAAATATTAAAAACCAATCCAGCATCGATTTTAATAAAGATAGATGGCTTGTACATAGTACGACTTTGCCTTGCTTGTAATAAAGTAATAAAAGACAAACACAAGCTCTCGTGAATGTTTCTTGGAACCCAAGTCATCCACCCGCTCTTTTCTCCTAGGTGTTCGCTCAGTTTCATTGGATGCACTCTTCAAAGTTCAAACTATACAGTGTATGCTGCCGTCAATGAACTGAGAAAAGGATGTTAAATTGTAAAACATGATTTTATTAGTCTCCTGATTCCAGAAGCTGAGTGTCTGCCTACATTACTCTCTGTTGTCGTTCTTATCGTTAATTGCACACTTATCTTCAGCGTAGTTTCCTTCCCTTTATTAATTCTCTCAAGAATATTGTGATCCGATCCCACTCTGTAATTGCTGGGTTTTATGATTTATATATAAAATTTGACTTCTATGTTTCTGCGTTTAGGTTGAGTTCAATTCTGTGGGAATCATAAAAAAGAAAAAAAAAAAAAAAAAGTCAGCCTGCTAAGTAAATTTTTTAAAAATATAGACTGGTATCAAAGATTTTTTTACGATGAACATGGTTACTGGACAACTTGTGTTTGCTTCCGTTAATTTTATAGACTCTAAAGTTAATAATCATGTAAATTTTTAGTGGTTCTACAACTTGTGTTTGCTTCCGTTAATTTTATAGACTCTAAAGTTAATAATCATGTAAATTTTTAGTGGTTCTAGAATTTATAAGACTTAAACTGGTAATCTTTAGAAAATAAATCAAAAACCTAACCAGTTGAGTTTCACCTCTCAAAGTTGGTATCCAAGAATTTTATTTTTATGAGTGAGTGGTTGGCATCAAAGAATTTTATTTTTATCAGTGAGATAACCACACAATTACACCCGACACAAAAGAATCAACATCATATAAAATCTGAGTTAAAAATAAAATAAAATAAATCTAATTAGTTTGGGTTGATAATTTTAAAGAAAATTAAAATAAGATTGTTTTAAATAAAAAAAAAAACAAAAATAAATTTTTTTTGACTATATGGATGACCCGCCAAGGTCGGGATGGGTTGGCCAGGTTTAATACCATTGCTAAAGAAAAGAATATTGGTAAAAATCAAAGAAACACCCGCACAACAATTTTCAATGATGAAGGGTTTTTAAATGGTGGAAAAGGTGTATTTTGATCAGAGTGATTAAAACAATCACTAAGTATTGATCTGTTTACAAATAAAACAACATTTTGATAACCTCTGTAAAGTTTTAATGTGAAATTGTGAAGTACGCCTACTAAAATCCACGCTTGGAGCGATCGTGTTTATAATTCTATGATAATATTCCAGGTTTTCAATTTCAGTTCTTGAATCTGACTCAGTCCCGAGATGAGTCGTCACATTCTAATTACGAGTAATTTAATCTCAGTTAATTGGTTAGTGTACACGGCAATCTCCTTCCTTCTACAAGTAC
Source organism: Populus alba (assembly GCF_005239225.2). Classification (NCBI taxonomy): domain Eukaryota; kingdom Viridiplantae; phylum Streptophyta; class Magnoliopsida; order Malpighiales; family Salicaceae; genus Populus; species Populus alba. The sequence goes on along the minus strand of NC_133297.1, from coordinate 12,840,205 downwards.
TGTTTCCAATAAAATATACTAGAAATTTGCTTGGTTCTCTATCAAGTAATTAGCACCAGCGCTCCAGAAATGGAAGAAAGCTTGTGTGGTTGATCAATAAAGGAAGACAGGCGGTAACAGTGTCATAAAAGCTCAATAAAAAAAGTTGAGGGTTCCATAAATCTCACCCATAATAACATTTATAGCAAAATTGCAGATCGCGTGGCTTGCAATATTTGCTCCAGTTCATGATCCCCTTCTTCCTACAAAATTGGCAAGGCTCGTAATCGAAGAAGACAAGCACTTTATAGTAATATGGTCCCCAGAAACGTACAAAAATCCAGAACTCAGGTCTGCCTCAAAAAACTGACCCAGATTTAAATTTTGAAATTTTCTAGAAGATAGAACGAGAAAAAAACTCCAGATTAACATGTTCTAGAGGTTTAGCACAACTGGCTCGAACCAAGGCAGAACCCACCATGCACCAGAACTGATTTCTTTCTTCTCTAGGCTTTTTTTAATTTGCTTTAAGTTGTTGCTCCTCTGCTAAAAGATGGAGGGACAACATGTAGCGCTGTTTTTCTCTTCACCTGCATCCGAGCCCAGTTCAGGGTTGAGCATGACTGAGACTTTGTTGCAGTTCTTTGAGAACCATTTTGACTGCATGTACTCTGCTTTCCTCCATGGAGGAATATGGAGATCATTTTCTTTGAGCGATGCTTTGGCAGCTGAGCATAAAAGAGAGATTATCTTGTCAAGCCTCTCTTCAGAGCCAACAAAGACTGCAGGAAGAGCGTTAATGAGCTCTTTGTATGTTTGTGTAGGCCTTGCCAACTCAAACTGCGACCTTAAATCCATGTCTACTATCAGCCTTGTTGTCTTGTAGCTTGAGTTCTGGTTCATGATCATTACATCTATGTAGTCGTAATCTCCTGTAAACTGGATAACTGAAACCCCAGACAGATTTTTTAAGAGTTAAAATAATAACAAAATTCACCAGTCATTCTGTGTGTTAATTTAATTAGAGCAAAGAAATGTACCTTTGTGGCCAAAAGAGTAAACCCAGGAGGTTTTACATAGAGAAGCTTCATAACCATCCATTTGCAACCTCATGACCACCCATTCTTTGAGACTATTGGGTTCTCTCATACCTCTAACATACATCAAGACCTTGTCAAGAAGCTGAGTCTCAATATCTGTTGCCTCCAAGAGAATATCCTGATAAAAATCAAGCGTGTATATAATAGCTAAAATCAGACATTGAGAATTTTAACACCAGCGAGAACACGGAAATGCAATAATTTTGCAGATAAGAACAACGAGAAGGTTATAGAAAGAAAACCTGCAAGATTGATTGAGATTTTTTGGGGGCAGGTTTTGACACTGGAGCTGGTGAGGTTGATTGATCTGATTCAATGTAGTCTCTGATCATTTGATCGAGCTCTTCCTCTCCAAGGCTACCCAACATGATCTGTTATGATTTTTCTGCTTCTTCCCGGGAGGATTTATAGGAGTTATGCGTGTTAATCAAAGTCTTGAAGAAGTCAACTACTCTTTAAAAGCCTGTGCCACAAGCTTCTAATGGTTCATGTGGACTCCTTGGGTGTTATTCCATATAAAGCGAGTGAAGTGATTCCAGTAATGGTGATGTCACTGTGAAAAGAAAGGCACCTGTTTTCGCTTTTTATCATCTACATCAAATATGAACGCATAACCACAGTAATTCGCCATGGGATCCATATACTGTCATGCTTTTATTTCCCCTTTGACTCCATCGCTCTCCTTAGTTAAGGCCATGCTAGATTCTTTGCTCTGCAATGGATTGTGCATTCCCATTGACACTGATCGATGTTGTCATGATGAATGGCTTCTGAAGGGTGAAACGAATACGCGCGCGCGCGCATAAAAAGAAGGAGAAGACAAAACTGGTAAGTATATTTTTCAAAAAGACCAATCACAAAGAATGTTTGAATCGAATTTTATTTCCGATGCACAAACATTTTTCTTACAGAAAATTAGGTAAGCATATATGCTAGTCAAAAATTATCTCAAATAAATTTTTTAAAATATAATTTATATTATTTTTTAATATATTTTTTTAAATGAAAGTTCTCTAAACTTGGAACCTATACAAGTTTATGTTATTTTATACTTAATTTTTATCAAATAAATATAATGAGATTCAAATTCGTGACCACATGATTATTAAGGCTTTACTACCATATCAAAAAACAATCTCAAATTAATAACTTAAATTTTTAGATAAAATCACAAAATATAATTTATATTATCTTCTAAAAACGAGTATCACAACATGAATAGACACTTAAAAACAACACAAAAGGTTATATTTGATTACAGTTACACCATTATATCTTTTCTGTTCACGCAACTCTAGTTGTTTGTTTTTATATTTAAAATTAAATTTTAATCCTGTTTTAAAAATATGTTTGATTTAAAAAAATACTGAATTAATTTTTTTTTTAGTTTTTAATAATTTTGATATATTAATGTTAAAAATAAAAAAAATATTTTAATTATATTTAAAAAATACCTTACTTTTCTAGATTTTACTCTTTATTTTTTTTTTCTTCTTTCAGTTGTCACTCATTGCTTAGTGGAAATGGAAGGCCTTGGTCCAAGTTAGAGGTGAGCAAAAAAAATCAAGAAATCAATTAAACCGAGAAAATTAAAAAAAAATAACTGAAAAACCTAAACCGATTAAACCAATGATTTTTTTTAAAATAAAAGTTCGGTTTGGTTCGGTTTTGATTTAAAAAATCTAAAACCGACCAAACCCCAGCCGAGCCGAACCGGTTCAGTTAAGGGGTACTATAAATATAAAATTTCTTAACCCTAGCAAGCAATACTCGTCCTCAGCGTCCAGCCGCCCCCTCTCAGCCCTCACAAACTAGATAAAAAAATAATCAATCTTCATCTCCATTCTCCCAAGTCCTTGACCCAACAAATCTGGACAAACCAGCCATATCCCTCTCCCAGTCTCCCACACGGGCATGACACCCGACCCAACCCAACCTAACCTCCAGATCTAGTAAACTAGTCACCTCCCTCTCTCACACCTGACCCGACCTTAAATCTTGTCACACCAGGTATGATTTTTTTCTTGTCAATTTCTATTTTTTTTTTAAAAAAAAAAAAACATATGCTTTGTAGTGTGATCAGTGTATTTGAGATTTGTGAACACTAGAGCTCAACAGATACAAGATCTTATCCAGTAAGTAACTCTCTTTTACTTTTTTATATGGTTTTTTGAGTGCAGGGTTTTGTTTGTTTTAGATGGTTGTGTACTGGGCGTTGATAAAGTTTAGATTTTTGGATCTTGGGTGGTGTTTTTTTGGATGATTGTGCTTTATGTGTTGAAAAAGGTGGGATTTTTAGGAGTCGTGTGCGTGTTGGTGTATTTGGGTTGTTATGAAACAATAATTTAATGTGAGTTAGACATGTTTGAAGATGAAAGGTGTTGCGTTTTTATCTGTTTAATCCTGCAAACTCGAAACCATGAGGGCTTGTTTGTATAAATCCTGCAAACAAATTAATGCTTGAAAAAATGAAGATTCTTCTAGCTTTCGCAGAGATTTGCTGAGAAGCAGTTACGGGCGGTGAGGGACGTTGAGGTACATTTCTTGACTTCATCTAAATCTTAGAAATAATTGAATCACTGTGGCAAACTTAAGATAAGAGTGCTAGATATTGCAACATGTTGCTTCACCTCAACAAATAGCCATCCATAGCTCAAAAACGTTTACAATGTATAGACTAGGCTTCTTCCAAAGTTGATTTTGTCAATCTGCAGCCAAATTAATCTTGGACATGGCAAGGATCATTTGCTTATTTTATTCTATTGTCAATAATGTTTTGGTTTCTAGGCAGCAGTACCTAGCATTCTTGAGATAATTGACGAGCTCTTCTTCAAGAGAACTATCAACATCCTAGCTTGCATTATTGTGAAGCTAGGAATCAACTAGCTACGAATTCTGTCTAACCAAAAATCAAAACTGCATTCATGTAGTTTCTATTTTCTGATTAACAAAAGGCCATAAACATAAGTTGTTTTCCATCTCCTGTAAGTGTAGCAACCGCTTTTCTTTCATTTTCCTTCGATGGAGCACCGAAATAGATTAATCTTGTAAACTCGAAACCATGAGGTTGTGTAGTCCATTGGTTTGCTTGCAAATGTTTTGTTAATTGTTTCTTTGCATTTAACCTATTTTTGGTAGAATGGATTGGAAAGTAATTGATGTAATGGAAGGAGGAAATGATGTCCCTGTGATGGAAAGAAGTGGGAATCATTTGAACACATCCAATGTGAAGTGTTTTATTTGATCTGAGAGTAGGACTTTTTCTTCCCGCAATTTCCAAGTGCAGTGTTATAACTTTTTGTTGTTAATGTTACCTTGAGTCAGGTAACTTACACCTTTTATTTTGTTTTTATGATTTATTAATTAAATTGTTTGCAATCATTTAACATGTCTAATTTTTTATTTTGTAGATTTTGATGGAAAATTACATGTAACATCGGATGATAATTAGTTCAAGATGACAAGAACATTTGATTGGGATGATGTGCACAATGAAGATTTATATTTTTTGCATGAAGTGTTTTATTTTTTATGGCAATGTTACTTGTTGTTTCTTTTTAAGCCATTTTGAAGGCAATGCTTTGTAATTTAAATTTTAATTTGGTGTGTGTTATTTAAACTTTGATGCAGGAGGAGTCCAAAACACAAATATTAGAAAGACTTGCAACATATTAAACACTTAGCACTAATAATTTAATATAAATAAATATTTAGTGATAAAAAATATTAAATATATTATAGAATTTTATAACAAAATTAGATAATATTCACATTAATTACAAGCCTATTAGAAAGCCCATCAGAAAACCCATTAGAAAGCCCAAAAAAGCTCAAAAAAAAAATAATACAGGTTTTCTGGTTTTTCTATTAAAAAAACCGAACCAAAACCGGTCGGTTTGAACTGATTCGATTTTGGTTTGAATATTTCAGTTTTTCAAATTTTGATTTTGGATAACTTTTTAGATAAAAACCGAACCAAATCAAATTTGCCCACCCCTAGTCTGAAGCCAATTGAGCTATCCTTCTTTTATTTTATCTCTGCCATGAACCTTTACAAGGATGTTTCTGAATTTCTTTATATTCTCTCGTGTTGCTAACTGGCTACTGCACATCCATTTTCATTTATTTTTTAGATAGATTTGGTAGTTGTAGTTTTTTAAAAAATAAAATTAAAAAAAGTATAAATTAGTTGTGGTTATTTGGATTTAAATACGTATTTAGTAAAAATTATAGTTAAAATTTATGTATAGTAAAAAACATATATAAAATATTTGATGGAAATATAATTGCAGTTGCTTTTTAAATTATGTTTTACTTGAAAATATATTAAATAATATTTTTTATTTTTAAAAAAATATTTTTGATATTAGTATATCAAAATAATTTGAAAATATCAAAAATATATTAATTTGAAGCAAAGAAAAAAATAAAATAAAAAATAATTTTTTTTCAAAAATATTTTTAAAACATAAAAATAAACAGAGTTTCATCAATTAAAAAAACTATTGTAAAAATAAATATATCTTAAACTTAATTTTTTAATATATCATACAGTACAAAATACAATTTAATTTTTTACTAAATATTTTACTGTATTTATTTCGCCACGAACATAAAAGCGCATAAAGACAAACGCAGCAATCATGCATTTTCGCCAATTTCATTTCACGGTTGCATAACAGATCACTCCTCCGCTCCAGCCGTCGTGAAGCTACAGAAAATGATCTTCCGAAGTGCGCGCGCGTGTATATGTATGCATGTGTGTATGTATAATTTAAGCTGTCCCCCATTCCTTTTATGCGAATTGGATTCGTTCCCTTTACGCAACTCGAGTTTTTGGCTGGCTTCTTTCTCGTTTAATTAACGACAATATCCGGAGATTTTATTCTTCGCAACTCGTGTGTTAATTTATGACTTTCGATCAAGATGTTTACTGTTATGGTAATTTATGATTTTTCAAGTTGTTTTTTATAAAAATTAAATTGATGTCTTTTTATATATTTTGATAATTTTGATATATTAATATAAAAAATAAAAATATATTATTTTATTAGATTTTTAATTGAAAAGTATACTGTTAAACATACACCAAGAGCCAAGAACATGGTAATATAGTTAGTGTTTGATTACAGGTAGGAGGGAGGGAGAGAGTAAAAACACAACACAAAGGTGTGCCAAATATATGTATAAAAAAAATTATCAATTAAAAACACAACACAAAGGTGTTTTAAAAAAGTCAAAAATAAAAATAAAACTTGACTTGAGGTGTAGACACAACTAGACAAAAAAAAGTTGGTATAGTTTAAATGGAAAATAAAATAATTGACAAGTACAGTTAAAATAATTGACAAGTACAGTTATTGGACCTATTTTTTTTATAAAAAAAAATGAGAAATGCAAAGAAAAAAATAATTATCAAAATAAAAATGGTAATGAAACTATGATATCAGCCAATAAAAAATGGAAGAATGAAACTTCAAAAAAAAAAAATGACTCAAGTTAACTCGAGCAAGGATATCAAATATACAAGTCAGATCATGAAACCATAATAAGTTTATGGGAAGCAAATAAAAAAAAATTGAAGTTCAATTTCAAACAAATCAAACACAAAAATGATGAAATTTGTATAAACCTTTGCCCCACGCCATTTGATTAAATTAATGCATCAAATATAGAAAAACTATAAAGGTCAATTCTCAACAAATCATGTGTTGACTAATAAATTTTTTCAAAAAATCAACCACACTAAGAGATTTAAAAATAAAAAAACAGTAATTAAAAAAAATACACGGGCCTCTCTATATTAACTCACCAAACACATAGGACATGTCATGAGATCAATATAATCTAAAAAAAACCATGAATCCTATTTTTTTAAAAAAAAGAAATAATCAACGTCAAGTAATGAGACTAAAAATAAAGAAAAAGTAAAATATAAAAAACATTGTGAACCTATGCCAACTTATAAAACTCGTGATCCAACCCATTTGATTGGAAGCGAGAAACCTAATAAAATTTCGAAGCCTAAATCTCAACAAATCAAATGTCAAATGATGAAATAAAAAATACATTCAAAATAAAAAATTAAAATTAAAATAAAGATGATCAAGCTTGAAAAAGACAATGACAGGATGGATATTTTTAGATTAAAAGACTAGATTGAAAAGAAAAATCAATTCTATGAAACAGCTAAGAGAAAATATCACAAAAAAATAAGGAGTAAATTTTTAAAAATACAAAATAAAAATTTTGATTGAAGAATATAATTAAAAACAATTGAAAGTTTACAAAAGGGGCAAGAAAAAATTGAAGAAAAAAAGGGATCAAATTTGAAAATAAAAATAAAAACTCTAGATTAAATGATAAAATTAAAAACCAATAAAAAAACTTACATGAAGATTTAAGGATAAAATATACAAATCAAAAGAACAACAACCAATACTTGAATATCCCAGGCTCAGAGGACCATCTATAAAATTTAAATGCTAAGCCCAAATTTTAAGGGGGTATAGAATGAAAAAGAAAAGAAAAATTACCTGCATCAAACTCGATGATATTTGTTTAAGCACATCACCTCCCTAAGAAAGAGATGCCAAAAAGATTGCAATACCGTCGTGGAAAGTGGCATTTAACCACTAGATAAACATGCACAAGCAGCTGTAATAGCCCAAGAGCTGTCTACTTGATGACGCGTGAAATATACTCATATTCAACTTCCTTTAAAATGTTTTTGTATATATTAAATTACATATGTGCCCACACACCAACCTTTTAATTACAAAAATGCTCAAGTGCAAATATAAAAATACCCTTTAACATAAGACATAAAATTCACTTTTAAGGATATGAGTGTCATTTAATTATTTATTAAAAATAAAAAAAACCAAAATACCTCTAAATATAAGCTTTAAAATTTTTTGAATTCAAATATGGAAGGATGTGCATTATAAAAAAGATGTAATTGCGCACTTTAAATCTTGAAATGCTACAAATGTGAAGTTACTAAGCTGCTACCATTGTAATGTTTTTTTATTGATTGCAAAATAGACATTTCACCCTAAAGTCTAAAAATACCTTCTATTCAGTCCGTCTCTGGACTGGCTGGGTGGATCTCAACAACCAAAACCTACCAGTCTATTAGCTGACGTGGACATGGATTCCAATGCCGTTCGACTACGTTCATTTGCTTACGTGGACAAACAAAACCACAGCCCGTCACAAAACACCAGCATCACAGCCCCATATGATCACCACACCTACCAAAAAGACAAAATCCTTACTAACTCTTAAAGAGATGGACCCACATCTAACCTTGAATCAACGTTCCTGATCTGACCCGTGATATGAAAACCTGACTGCTATGGTAACAGTAGCCTCTTTGAATCCTAGAAGGAAACAAAGTTCCCAACCTCCTAAGCAAAAATCAGTTTACTTCATTGACACAAAACCACCACCAACATAAAAAAGAAAAATTTCTTTCCCATCCCCCCAGATTTTCCCGGGAAAATCTCGACAACCTGTTTTGGAACCCTAATTCTTAATGACACGCTAAGTGAGCTCTCTCTTTCTTGATTTTTGTGTCTGACAACGTGTTTATTCGATTAACGTGACTGTGTGTATGTTAGGGTTTTGGTTGATTTTCCGATTTCGTTAATCGTATTGGCGCTTATTTGTGTTTTGTGTGATTTAAGAATAAACCAATTAGAAACTTAGTTTTCTGGAAGAAGAGATTTTTTTTCCTTTTCTTTATGTTCGAGTTCCTTTTCTTATTGTCAAAGTAATTAGTTTAATGTAATGATTTTGCAGGCTAATCACGATGTAAAAGAAGTTAACTTTGATGCATAAGCCATAGCACTTAATAAATCTTTTGAAAGCTATTTGAATATACATAATGTGGGTCTCCTGTGCATTTTACTAAAATTGACTGTGATAAGTCTTGATGATTTATGGGCTTCTTTCTGATACGATGATGTATGTGGTTTAGGTTGTGATCGACATTCACTACGTAAAAAAAGACAGAAGGTTCTTGTCCTTCCGGTACTGTAAATATCTGCAGAGCGGTAGGTATATTACAGTTGATGGTTACAGAGTATTTAGCTGCAGATGCTTGGGTGACATAAAGCCTCCAATCAAGTAGCATCTAGCCCTTTAAAGGTTGAGCTATACATACACGGACGTGTTAAGTAGCATCAGTTGTATTGTTCTGCTCCATGGAATGGAGAGGGGCTTGTTGTTCTTTGTTTTTTCTTTTCAAGTTGGTCGAGTCCAAAAGCGGATCATGGAAAGTTTGGGCATCAAATCTGGGAGCTGAGACTGTTGTAAATGTCAGCTGGCCAATCTTCATTGCAAGCATATTTGTGCTTATTGCCCTTGTCCTCTCAATGTATCTTATCTTTGAGCACCTAGCTGCATATAACCAACCAGAGGTTTGTTCTCGTATTTCTTTTGAACTTGTAGATTTTTTGGTACCTTGTTCTTTCCTCATACACTCATAGTTGTTTATTCCCTTGTTAATTTGGTCAGGCAAGTAAAATTGATAGCTATGAGTTTGATTATTAAATTTCAGGAGCAGAAGTTTCTCATTGGACTCATCCTGATGGTTCCTGTTTATTCTCTAGAATCGGTATGAAATAAGCGACCTATTATTGTTTCCTTCTTCAATTTGCAAATGGTAACTTGCATTTTGGGTGTAATGTATTTGAGCTCACTATTTTTTATTGATAATCTTATAATTTAGAAGCTCTGCTGCTAATCCTTGTAGTATTAGAGATACCTAGACAGTTTTAGAAAGTGTTAGCCTACTTACCCCGCATATCCTAAAAACTGTTGAATGAATTAAGTGTGCTAAAGTCTGCTTTGCCTGCTCTTTATTGTAAACATAACTCATAGGGTTGATGCATCTTATTATCCTGGGAAGGATAGGTACCATCACTTTATATATTCCCTGAAAGGGTAGTGTTACTGTTTTGGCATAAATAAGCAAATTCATTATTTCAAACGTCAGGACTGGTAAATGCTCTGCTTTGTTGACCTCTTTGAGCAACGCCCATTATTTTTTACACTTTGAAATGTCAAATCCTACAAGCATTAGTTGACTAGCACTGGCTTGGTGTAAAAAATTAGCACCTTGACTTGGCATCCGTTTGGTAGCAGTTACTCAAAATTGAAGTATCCATGTTGTGATTATTTGTTAATTTCCGTTGATGACCTGTGATTTTTTTTATCTTTACTGTTTTCATGGGCAGTTCTTATCTTTGTTGGATTCCAGTGCTGCATTTAACTGTGAAGCAATTCGAGATTGTTACGAAGCTTTTGCTTTGTATTGCTTTGAGAGATATCTCATAGCCTGCTTAGGTACTGCTATTTGGGGTTTTACCTCATTCCTCAACATCCTTGATAGCCATGATTCGTGGTAAATTTTTGCACTCCCTTATTTTATTTTGATGAGTTTTTGCTGATATAAGGCGGAGAAGAAAATACGATTGAATTCATGGAAAGTCAGACCTTAATCGCTCCCAGCTCGCCTCTTTTGGAGGATTCACATGCTTATGGGGTTGTTGAGCATCCTTTTCCTTTAAATTGCTTTCTGAGGGACTGGAATCTTGGTGCTGATTTCTATAATGCTGTGAAGATTGGCATTGTTCAATATGTATGTACCTGTTTGTGTAATTAAAACTTTCCCTTATTATGACATTTGCAACCATGTGGCAGTTGCTGAATATTTACCGTGCAGATGATACTGAAGTTGATCTGTGCGCTTCTAGCAATGACTCTTCAAGCTTTTGGGGTTTATGGAGAAGGGAAGTTTGAATGGAGATATGGGTAACAGACCTTATTCATTGTACCAGCGATTTCAGCATCTAAAGCTTAAATGATAATGTTCCATATTGTATTTTATCTAACAACAAATGCCATGCTCCCTGCATGGAGTGGTCATAAACAGTTTTTTCCAACACTAATCAAATCTTGTGTGTTTTACTTTGTAATTTTCTGTCAGTTGTGTATATCTGCTAATATGTAACACAATATCATTAGAAAAAAACCAATACAGTTCATTCTCTTGATCTGCCTGTGATCTGAGTGAGATTTTTTCTTACAGGTATCCATATTTGGCAATTATCCTTAATTTCAGTCAGACCTGGGCCCTATACTGCCTTGTACAGTTCTATTCTGTAATTAAGGACAAGTTGGCCCCAATCAAACCACTGGCCAAGTTTCTGACATTCAAGTCGATTGTTTTCCTCACATGGTGGCAAGGTGTTGCTGTTGCGTTTCTTTTCTCCATGGGAGCCTTCAAAGGGGCTTTAGCCCAGGAGCTGAAAACACGTATACAAGACTACATTATTTGCATTGAGGTGTGACTGATAATGCATTTATTACCGATCATTGATAATAGAGAGAGAATTGATTTATTTACTGTGGATGCATTTATTATATTGCTGATTAGGTATTCTAGTGAAATTGATAAACATGACTAGGAAATGACATTAAAGTAGAAATCCATTTAGTGCCAGTCCTTTTGAATTCATTGGTGTGGTGTCCTCTACCGAAGAACCATGTCAGACTGCTTGCGAGGGTTGATAAGTTTGTTATGCTGATGCTGCAATATGACACAGCTCCACAACTAAAAGTGACAAGTGTCTTTTAGGGGCAGTCTCACTATATGAGTAATTTCTGTAGGTGGAATTGGAAACCCTAATCCATTGATGAAAGCTATTCTTCAGCTGAAGTATCTCATCAAGGCCTGGTGCTACCATGTAAGAGGCTGAACTTCCTAATAAACCTTTATGTGGGAGGACTGAGTAGGAATGCATCAACTCTTCTTAATACAATGCTGTCTTCATGTCCAATACTATTTCTGGTTGAATCATAATGATTATCGTTCCTCTTAATTTCTTCAAGTTTAGGAGGGCGTTCTTGTTTCCTGATATTGAATTTGTGATACAGATGGGTATTGCAGCTATTGTGCATCTTTATGTCTTCCCTTCTGTACCTTACAAGCGCGGAGAGAGATGTGTTCGCAATGTCGCCGTTATGACTGACTATGCCTCTCTAGGAGCTCCTCCAGATCCGGAAGAGGTTCGGGATTGTGAGAGGTCAACTAGGGTACGACTAGGTCGGCATGATGAAAGAGAAAAACGGTTGAATTTTCCCCAGAGTGTTCGTGATGTGGTCTTTGGTAGCAGTGAAATTGTGAGATACTTGCTCTTTTTCTGTAATGATTTGAATTAATTGCTGAACTTCATTTTCTCTACAGTGCCGTCACTAACTTTCTAAACTTTTTTAATGACTGCTATTGAATTCCTAGATGTACCCTCATTCTATCTTTCTACATTGCTGACTACGAATTCTTTTTTCAGATTGCTGATGACATGAAGTATACAGTTTCTCATGTCGTGCAACCAGTTGAAAGGGGAATTGCAAAAATAAATAGAACCTTCCATGAGATTTCTGAAAATGTGAAGCGCCATGAGGAACGCAGGAGGAGCTCCAAGGATGACAATTATCTTGTTCCCTTGAATACATGGACGGGGGAATTCTCTGAAGCACACGATAACCTTCTTGAAGGGAGTGTCAGTGACAGTGGTTTGTCCGATGGCAAGAGACCGCACACCAACCCAAAGCTTCAACATTTAGAATGAGAACAGGCCCGATAATATTGAAAGCTATTACAGAGTAAAATTCTAATTGCTTGCGAGTTCACCGGGCTTCTTGGCAGCGTCATTGTTCTTGGTAAGCCGAACTCCAAAAATTTATCTGTGGCCTATTTTCCCATAAATAAGGCAATGTTTTGATGATGCTTTATTTATGGGGCGAACTATTTGGTCCACCAAATCTTGGGATTCAATAAACCGTGAAATGTACAAAGAACATTCTATAGATACTACTCTACCATTGATAGAAACCCATTGAAGTTTTTGCTGCCGAGCTAAGGCTCACCATGAAAACCCAAGCATTTTCATTCAAAACAAAATTCACTCGGAAAGATCACGACTGACTATTCACTGGTATAATTTTATGTTTGGATGTTACATAATATGATTATTCTCTGACCCTTTACGAGTGCCAAAGGAAATTCTCAACGGAAAAGCAATATCATGTTTGTTTGTTGATGCGAGAGTGATGGATTGATGAAGCTTCTCTGTGGAGTGCTCTCACCGATAAGTAATGCCTTTTTATACTCTTTCGCCTCTGATTTGCAGAGGTCAGAGATGATTTTGCTTTCCCCGCAAATATACGGTTAACAAGATACGGCTCTTAATTGGATGAATAGAATGCTCGTATCCCTTATTACAAGAATCAATGGTAACAAGGCAATATTGGATAGATGAGAGTGCTTAGAATACAAAGGGGTGATATGACTATTATCTGTATTCTGTAGTGATGAGATGGTTGATCGAGTGCGATTGACTACCCGAAATGGGTGCGTCCAAGGAAATGTGTCAGTGTTTGAGTTGATGGAATGTGTTTTTTAAACTTTTTGTTTTTTTTTTTTTAATTTTAAATTATTATTTTTAATCGATTTGGTATGTAAAAAATAATAATATTATTTTAATATATTTTCAAAAAAAAAAAATTTAAGTAAACTTTAAAAACTAGAATGACCGTGAACCTGTGGCGTGCTTCTCTTGTACTTGAAGGCTGTGGAGGGACGAATTTACGCTCGACGCGGCTCGCTAATAAACCTTGACGCGAGAAGCTCCGAGGAAATTGAGTATTAGGAGCATGTCCTAAGAGCCTCAGAGATTCGGTGTTGGGGGCATGTTTCTTTTGTGATAATTTATTAAACGGCTCGCCCAGTGTCTTTCACCCCCGCACAGGCTCTCTATATGACAGGCCCGGATACGATAAACTGCCATGCTGGCTTGTCTACTGTCAATAGGCCTAACACGCACGGGCGCACAGTAATATGTGATATAATGAGAGAAAATGTGATGCAGAGGTGTAACACTATTTATTGTTTTGTATCTTGTTTTTCTCTCTCTTTTTAATCTTTTTGTCATTTTCAAATTTATCATTAACATTTAGTTTTTTTTTTCATGATTTGTTTTCTTATAAACTCATCTGAATCTTATTATTCAGATCACATGTTTAGTGAATTAATCTAATATACTTTTTTATTATTATTATTATTTTAATGATTTTTTTACAATTTTATTTATTAATATTGAGTTGATTAAGAATTGTGTTTTATAAATTATTTTAATTTATTTTTTATAAGGTAATTCTAGTCTCATGATCTAGGATGCGAGTTTGGTAAGTTAATTTAGGTTGACTTGAGTTATTTTTTATTTGTTTTTTTATAAAGTTATATCGGTTTTATGACCTGTTCCATGAATCTAGTGAGTTAACTCATGTTATTTTTTGTGTTATTTTTTTTTAATATTGAATTGATTGAGAATTAAGTTTGACTATTTGTATTGATTTGCTTATTATGAGGTTATTTTAGCCTCATGACTTGGATCGCAGGTTTGACAGCTTAATCATGGTTCGTTTGAGCTTTTTTAGATTATTTTTTTAATTGATTATTTTTTTTTAATTTTACCATTCAACATTGAATTGATTTGGAATTAGACCTCCTAACTTGTTTTAAATTGCTTTTTGTGAAATTATCATGATCTCATGATTAAGTTTGTAAATTTCACAAGTTAAACCTGAGTCGATTCAATATATTTTTGTTTTAATATTAAAGAAAAAGATGTTTTGCATTGTTTTTAATTAAATGATGCTTTTATTAGTCGTTTAAGTTGTTTTTAGATTTGTCAAGTCAGTTGAGTTATACTGAATTAATATTCACACGGTTTGATTTTTTTTTTATACTAGAAACAATGGTACCAACATCTAAATTTTTTTTAATGTTAAGAAAATATTTTATCCATAGCACAATATTAGCCATTAATATAATTTTATCTAGATGTATGAATTAGGATCGAGGCGTTATAAAATCAACTTTACTTAAAATCTATCAAGTCTCCCCAAGCATTTTAGCTATGGAGGTTCAAAGACTGATCATGAACCCTGCCATTAAAGTGTTGAGGAGTCTTGTTCATGTTGCTATCCAATTTGTAAGAATCAAGTAATGAATTGAAGCAGGCATGATGCATCTATAACACTTTATGCTTGTTTAGGTATTCCTTTAATCCTTTCGCTCGCTGCTTGATGGGCTCTTAAGTCTTGACTTAAGAGCCCAAGGGAACCACGACCCAAAATGAAAACAAAATGGGAAATACTACAAAGCATGGAGGGTAAGAATGTCATTATAAGTTCCGAGGGCTGGATTAGGGTTTCATTCTCTTAAATGATTTGTCACTATATATACCCGATCGATGCTAGCCTATACCTCTTGGTAGAAGAAACTATGGCTTTTCATATCTGCTAGTTCAGTAAATAGTCAGGCAGCTTCTCCCCTTCCCCCGAGATCCTATTCTGTGTTTTGTTTTGTTTTATTTTTATTTTTAAGGCGTGATTTCGTTGAGAGGGCAGTGATGAGGATTTTGAGATAGTCATGCACCACTCTGATGTAATCTGTGCTGATAAATTTCTCATACCCATATGTTTCTGAGCCTCTTTCTCCTTCTCTTATGGATCTAATCTGCTAAATTTTTTTTATCGATGTTCTTTATTATTGTTTTTCTTCTGTAAAAATGTATATTAGTAAAACCGAAGGAACCATGTGATGTGGGTTTTTCTGAAATCAGATTAACCCAATGCCATGATGCGGACCGCATAGCAATTTTCTGTTGCTTCTGGTGATAACTTTTGGTTTCTGATGGTTCCTCTTTTGCTTCTTTTCCAGTATTTGTAATGCTTTATTTATCTTCAATCCTTCAACACCAAATAAACCGCTGTTTACTCCTGACGACAACATATGGTTTGTGAATAATGACGTTTTGCATCGAATTATAATCAAAAAATTGTTTTTTAGAAATAATTTATGATGAATATAAATTGATTTATCTAAAACAATATCTGAAGGAAAGATAATATAAAGAAGTATATAAGAAATCTGATGCAAGTCAGAATATTCTTAGAGTTGTAAGAATTTTAATAAAAATAGAAAATTTTACTAAATTTTCATTGGAATAGGCACGTGTAATTTGCATTTACAAATTCACTTGCAATAGCGACGGGATGAACTATTTTATCTATCCATAAATATTTTGGCAGCTTAGTTGTATTTGCCTGTGCAAGGTTCATTTTTTCAGGTCGAAGAAGCGGCTGCACATCCTAGATAAGGGCTTCCGATATTCATTATTCCCCTGACATTGCTCGGGTTTTCACCTGTCATCCGAAAACAAAAGGGTATCTTGAGAGCTTTCATTCTCTTCCGATTGAAACAGCAACCAGATGGGATTGATTTTCCACGGGTTATTATCTATACAATTTACAAATTTATTCTTTAATGTTGTTTTAAAGAAATTTTGTCACTTATTATTGAGTTAATTGTGATTTGTTATTTATATTTTTACCATATAATATAATAAAATAAATAAATTTAATGGATTCCAAAACTCAATTCATGACTTGGGCGAGTTATTTAGAGTAAGTTTTTATCTCAAGAGGCCAAAAAAATCATCAATAAAGAAAAAAAACAATGAAAAAAAAAAGAAACAGCATGCCATTTATTATCTTCAGTTGACAAGAAAATGGAACGAGCCTCCCCTAGCCTGATCTTTGCCTTGCACATTAATCACTTAAGCTAAAAGATAAATTTAATTCAAAAGGGTGAAAGAAATATATTAACCTGTTTTACTGTTCATATATACATTCAAAAATATATTCCAAATGATAAAAAAATATATGAACAGTTTACATTCTAGAAAATTTTAATCTAAGCTGTAGTGATGGCATTACGGATAATAGATTTTCGATACTGCATCAAGGAATAGCCATACGAATTTTGATGCCCTCGTAACCAAAAGACATAAACCTGGTTTGAGGTCACTCATGACCTGCCGCGAGCGTGCATCGATTCTGTTCTTTCAATTTTCTATCCCAAGGACACTGCAGACCTAAGATCTCTAACCATATCACTAGTTTCCTACCCAAGCTAGTCCACAAGGTAAGGAGGGCTTATTCAGGCACGAAGCTACTATGGTTTTCTTGAACTCATCTTCTTTAATTACATGCAAGGAACTGCTTATGCATGGAATTCAAGGCTGATGCAAAGAGGAAACAAATAGGATGGTTAATGGAATGCTTTGTCGAAGTAAAGTATATTTCGAACTTGGTTCTGTAGGTTGTTTATCCTACACCCAGAAAGGACAAAGCAAAAGGCAGCTCATCCGATATATGCAAATTGTACAAGCTCTGGTTGATTTTGTCACCCAAGAACAACATGAAATGCATGGTAGGATATCTTATTGAGCCACACTTGCCCATGGCCAATGCGATAACAAAATTTGAAAGCAGCAAAAAGTTTCTGTCTATTTGTCTTTCTATAATTTCTAGCAAATAAAATTAACACGAAGAAGGTATACTGCCAAGTCAAGCATCTGTTCTGTGATTGTTCTGCTGGTGTATCATATATTATGGACTAAGACAGCATATTATGGTTGAAATGATAAATATTTTCTACGCCCAAGGGAGGTAACCTGGATACGGAGCTTCTCCACAGTATCTGAATAGATCTTTAATTTCAGGACAACCATTTGGATAAGGAATCGACCGGTGGAAGGGATCACGCCCTAGTTTTTTACGCCAGAGAGAACCTTTACAGCCATAAGGATCTTCTTGAAATTGAGATCTCACCAATGATTCACCTTTCAAAGCAGCCTCTTTGGAAGTTGATGAGGCTGGGGTGCCTGCATAAAAGAACCTGGACTCTGGAAAACTAATTGCAGAGCGATGCAAGTTTGCAAATCTTTCCCCTTTGAAATCATAACTAACGACCTAGACCACAAATGTGATAAAAATTAGAATTGACAATCCACATCAAAAGCAAAAGGAATTAAACTTCTACATTCTTATTGCTTTTTTTCTTTTTGATGGTATAGAAAGAAGAAGCTGGGAAGATCTGGATGTAGATTTAATATAATCTTCAGTTACTTCTTATTTTCGATCTAGTTAAAAGGATTTGAACTCATTATCCTGCTTTCTCAATCAGGATCATTCACACAGCACCAAAAGAAAAGACATTTGGAAACCATGTACTTACAGTTATGTTTTGGGGATATTTTCCAGTAAGTTCTCGGAATCTACACACACTAAAGAGAAGATTCTCAAAGCTATCTCTGGCATGTTCTTCGGTCAATGCCCTCCATCTCACACTTTCCTCGTTACCTGACAATCACACATTTTAATGACAGTAAAATCAAGATCAGATGATTTGACACCTTTAAATAGTTGCACACGCCATGTGTGCTATTCACAACATTTATGAGCTGTGGATTCCTAGCACACATCAGTTTAGACAATTAGTGCAACAGGCAGTAGCAAAAAATTGTCAAATTCCAAGGATGATACTAAGTTACTAACCCAATTAAACATGGACCCCTTTAAAAACATGGCCATCAGGATGTAAAATCTATGTCAGAAACCAAATCAGATAAATCATTCATGAAACACAAATTTGGTTTTCATTGTTCAGTTGAGTTGCCGAGGAGTTCCCTCAGGACACATCAACAACAACAAATTCAAAGATAGCCCTAGGCAAACATTGTTTGCTTTTATGCAAATCACAGTAAACAGAAAGACATATTAAATCCAAGTTTATGAGGCATTGTAATCAAATAAAAAACGATCAAACAGCATATGAACTTAGAGAATCAGAAGAACTCACTGAACCATCCTTTTGATTCAGCAACAGCCCAATAACTCTGTGCTTCACTACGAGGACCAGCATTTTTACGAGTCTCACCACCACTAAACAAAAGCAACGCCCCATCATCCTTCGAAACAATTTCAACTCCCTCTTGAATATGAGCCACAAAAGTAGCAGCCTGTCCGGGATGCTTTTGATAAGACTCCAAAAACCAAGAATCCTCCCTATCAACTTTCCCACAACTACTAGTATAAACCGAATGTCCAGCAACCATTACAAGATTACTAAGGTTAGCAAATGGATAATCATTCAACCCCAAATCGAGTTTTCCAAAATCATTCATTGTTCGGTGCCGGCTCTCATATAGAAACAAAACAATGAGGATTGTGACCCCAAAAGACAATGAAATGAAGAATAAAAGAAATGGGTGCAATTTGTAAAAGTAATTAAGGCGGTTAGCAAAACATTTGATCATTTTGGAAGGGTGCAGGGAGGAGTTTTTCGATTTTCGGGACCTTCTAAGGGTTCCTGACTCTAAATCAAAATCACCTCTTGGATATGATTTGAAAGCCTTAGTATTATTTGCATATATGTTCATGATACTACAAAATCAAGCATACCCAGATGGGGATTTGAACGTATGAAGCTAAAGTAATGGGATCATATACTTTCTAAGCACAATAAAATAACGAGGGAGGAAAAGATTATAAATTGATCAAAAAAGTTAGGCAAAGCGAAATCTAGCAAACCCAGATGAGGATTTAACGATACTAAACAATAGGATCATGAATTTTGATTCAATTCAACAAGTCAAGTTCTAAGTTTAAGAAGTCAAAAGGTAGATTTTCCACCTTGGAATTGGAAATCAAACATTACCCAGATAGATATCTTGACAGCAACCAAGAGAGACTGTGAAATTGTTTTGCGGTGTTTACTGTAGAGGAAATCCAACACACAGTTGCTCTGCTTGAAATTTCTTTAATCGTGTTGTTAAATGATACTAAAATAAGATTCAGATTTGGAACATTATGTTTCGAAAGATGGTAAGAGGGGAAGAAGATCAAATAACCAAATAGGCCATTAATAGATTGGATTTGATTCCTTCAAAGTTCAAATAGCCCATTTAAACTCAAAGGCCCACCAACTGCTCTGAATAAATTTGTCGTTGATTCATATCAATGTATTCTTTCATATATCAAATTTTGATAAATCAGCAGGAATACGGGATCTACGTTCAATCTGCACTACTTTGAACTGCACAGCTCCACAATCCCATTTTGCATTTGGATTCCAGGCCCTTTTAATTTTAAGAGATCGTGGGCCTTTTGAAATTTAAATGGGCTATTTGATATATTCAGCTCTTGATTTGGTGCGTACTAGTCTCGGTACCCGTGCTTCACCGTAAGCTGGACTCTTTGTTTTAGGATCTTCTTCATATGAAGATTTAATTGTAGCACTGACAGCGCCTCATGATTTACCACACAAGTCTTCTGATTCAAATGACACTCATTTGGGAATTGATCTGCTAGTATCTTTGAAAGTATTCAATTATTGCCACCATCTGAATGTATTACAGTTGGTCACTAACTTTCGTATAAGAATGAAGGCAACAGAGAAGATAAAGGAAAAGTCATGGTAGCTGAGAGTTAAAAGAAATGTACTCGAGGATAAATTCATTTTTCTTCACTTCGCAATCACATAACCATACTTGTTTCCAAGTAATAAGAGGAAGGAAGGTGGTGAAAATTTTTCTGCTTAACGTTCCAAATGGTTTGTTGAATTTGCCTCCATTTCATACCGTGGATGGTGAGTCAAGGAATTTTCTTCAGAAGAGCTTCCGTTGCTTATGGATTTACAGCACTTCGGACTATAAAGGCTGTGTTTACTAGGAAAGCATCACAAACTAATCTATCTATGCAACATCACGTTACGTACGTAATGAATTTATCAATCTAATTGCATAGGGTACGAAGTCCACTGCTGGCTATGATCAGGTGGAAGGACGCAGCAATGGAAAAATTCACTAGCTCTCATACCAAGGATACCTTCGCTTGAAGACATATTTTCTTGGAATGTTGCTAGGAGCTCAACACAAACTCTGACAACAAGCCCCTGAAGGGCTAAAGAGGGAGGAAGAGGCCAGGGTACCTACTTCCATGATTTTTCTAGCTTCAACTTTTGAGAATAAAAATAACCGTCGGATGCTCATCCAAAAGACCCGATCCTATGATGATCAGGTCGGAGAAATATAAACAAAATGCCTTCGCGGCCAGATATTGACATTTTTTCAAGATATAGTTTGTGGACATTACAGCAAGTTAGTGTTACAGCATATTTCCCACATAACTCGATCAGCTATTCACAAAACTCATAGTTACACGAAAGAAACTAAGAAGAAAACTAGAAGTTATGTAAAAGACAAACTCTGTACATTTGCTTTGCTTTCTTTTGTGTGTTTTTTCGCCCATCTTTGTGTGTTTTCACCTTAAGTGGACTTCAACTTATCCAACCCGTACAATATCTCCGACATGGAAGAAAAGAAATGATCTAAGTAACCAGAAACATAGCAGAGACACTTTATATAAAGGCCAGGACACATCAATTTGGTGGCTTACCAGAACAGAGTGGATCTCTTCTAAAAAAGGCACAAGTAGTGAGATCAATGTTTGCATATCCTCTTTAAGGGTGTCGTAGGTTTCGTCTTTTGGCATGAGCAGATTAATCAAGGTTTTATTATCAGGTACCAATTTAAGAGCTACCTGCAAAACATTATTAATTTGTCAGTTCAAGATTGGTATCAAGTAGTTAATATGACACGTGTATCCCATATGTTACAGGAGCAGTGTTTAAGTTCTGTGAAACAAAGAATGAAAGTAACAAGGCTCATATGAGTACTTTATAAGCGGCTGATGAAATCCAACCATGCCATGGCTTTAAAGTGATGTTGTAAGATTCTTCCACGAGTTTCTCCATTTCCTGACCAGGATCCGCCACTAACCTTTGTAACAAAGCAACCGTGAAATCCAAGGATCTGGGGAGGAAAATGAGTTTCATTGTGATCTAAATTAATACTGAGGAAGCATCTGATAAAATATGCCCAAGCTATGATGTTAGACGTCCAACTACCAGGTTTATAAATGTAAATGAACAGAACCTGGATCAGAACTTTCCATTTTGACCCTAAATTAACACTCCATCACAGCATGGATGGAATCAAGCATGCCAATCCAGATTATGGCAGGGTAGGTGCTAAGCTGTGTCGAGTAGTTTTCAGTTTTGGAAGGTCTAAAGTTAACAAAAAAGAAGTGTAGCAGCATGTGTCTGCATTTTGCAGAAACAAACAAATTAACATTCTGGTGAACCGGCAATTAAAAGGGTTTCTCGATTTCGATTTGTCGGCCATTAGGCTAGATAATTACTGAGAACAATGTTCAAGAGCTGCCAAGTTGAACTAATTAATTACACTGTTGATATCAGTGTTACTGACACAATCCACTAAGTTGCAAGCTGTTATTGTTGATTGAATAAGTATATAACTAATGCGTGCCTCTGATTTAAAAATAAAAAAATCGGCCGCGGCTGGGATTAGATTTGCACCACTTTATAACTGATAATTGTCTATACCTGGCAAGCCAAACAGAGGCTTTACTGCAGCTGGCACCCTTTCTTGCACCGCCTTCATTGGCCTCTTTCTTTAAAATCTCAACCAAATTGGAGTACATTGAAGGATCAGAGTCACATAGCATCTTCAATCTCTACAAATGAAACAAAGGGGAAAAAAATACAGACAATAGAGAACCACTGTTCTGTTAGCATTCGGAAAGGAAAATGACAAATGTTGAACATGGACGGTAATAACCTAGTCTGGTTAAACAATGAAGCCTCGGAGAGCACGTTTGTTGAAATGTCAAGATCAGGGGTGTTTTGTCACGAGAGTAATTGAAATTAAAACACTTAAAACTGGGCTGCAATCTTCTTTCTTTACCTGAATATTCTGATCAATATCTTGTCTCAAAACTGTCATTGTTGGGCCTATCTTATCTTCATAGAGACAAGAACAGAACGACACAGAGAGAAAGTCAAGGTGATTGCACGTCTTGAAGGAACAAGAAGATAGAGATAGAATTAAGAGAAACTAATTACCAAGAACCTGAATAACGAGGCTGCAGACATATATAAAAGGCTTTGTCGGTATATGAACAGTAGTCCTATCATGATTGTCACCTGTAGGCTTGAGTTTGATCAGCATCGAAAGTTCTTCAATTGCAGACTTGATCTCTGATTCCTTCTCTATTTCTCTGGTCCTTTTCATTTTTTAAGATGAATCTTGGCTCTTCTTTCACAACCAGAGGTCTTAGGCAACAAAAGGGTTTCTTCAATGTCTAAGCTTGCACTTGCAACTAGAGAATCGTAACAGAGAAATGGAAGCTTTTAGAGTTTGGTCTCAGTGGCCGTTGTTTGTGAGTGAAATTTTTGAAAGACAAACAACTTCTAAGGGTTGAACTAATAGATTCAGGTATTCTTTAAGACATTGATGGTGACATTGTATCTGACCTTTGAGTTATCTGTCAGCTTATCCTATTTACTATTTCAAATTAATGTAATCTTGCCTCTGCATATCTAATCCCAATCGTCAGTTCTACTGTATCATGATTTGTCAATCTTTTAATATCAGTACGCTGATGTGGGTCCTTTGCGTCACAAAAAAAACTATAATTTCCCTGTACCAGTTGGGGTGCAAGGGCCGCAGGAGGAGCTGATTTTCAACTTAAGCTATCATATTTTCAATAAAGTCCTAGTTGTGTTTGAAACTTGCAATTTGGGCTGGCTGAATAAATCTTTTCTTTCTTTCCGATCCATTTAAATGCTTGCGATTCTTCATGATGTGTGCATGTTAAAATCATTTTAATTTCCTCTTCGTAATTACAGCTAGTAATTATTTTGCTGACATTCGTGCGTGTGCATCGAGGATAATCCATGTTGTCTGCATCGATTCTTACATATCAAAGACAAATTTACATAGTCAGTCTAATCAAAATATGTACATGCATGTCGAAACCAAAGAAGATATAATTATGAAGATTTCAACTGTAAGGACTTAAAAATGGAATGCGTATATTATATCAGAACACATGAATAAATCTCTTTTAGTGTGAAAACAAACCTTCTGATAAATATATTATTCTGTAGTTATGTATGGGTGTTTTGCAATAATTCCAATATTTATTGCTGAGTATTGGGAGACCTAACAAAATATCTGATTACCACCAAAAGCCATAATGTTACGTTGGCATGATCATATCCATCATAACGATCGAGCCCAGAAACACGCAAGCTTTGTCAGAGGAAGCTATAATCATGCATCCAATCCTTCAACGTCTCACAATTAAACCCTTCTGCTTGATTAAAACCAACTTCATCCCAGATTTTTTGAGCTAGCCAGCGTATAATCTCTCAAACAACGGAAAAAATATTCCTCTTGCAAGTTACATCTATTACATATGGCACTTGCAGAGAGCTCTAGATGGTAAATGAGTGTCTTAGTAGGAAGCCGATCGTGGAAAGCCAACCAGATCAGTGATTTCGATCATATTCTCTTTTGTTTGTAAGTTCATCAACCATTTCCATTTACCCTCATAGGCTAAAGTCCTGGATTAAGACAGAAGCCACGAGTAAGCTGGCTTGGAATTATAAACATTCGACGTCGAGTTAATTGCTCCAAGAAACATAATCATCCATGAAGTTTTCAGAGGGATTTCAATCGGGTATTCATTTGGACGTATCCAATATTCTTGCCTAAAACCTTAACGATTAATTAACGAGTAGTCTCCCCAAGGGTAACATAACTTGTTAAAATCATCAGGAAAAACCTTCGGCAACAGACGATTTCCATTTTCATACTCAATACGTACCAGTTCTTGCCATAGCATGTCCATCTTTTCTCTCGGGCATGGGGGACTTCTTGGTCCTATGACTTTATCTCTAAATGACACCTTGCCACCCTGCACTTCCTGCGTTCTGCCCTAACTCCGGTTTCCACCTCCTCTGTACGGTGGTCTGTCTGGTATAGGTTCTCCCCTCAATTCTCTCTCAGCAACGTGGACCTTCATCTTTTAAATCTGTAACAATACAGTAATTCCTATAATAAAGAAGATAAATTAACACTGAAATAAAAGAAAGGATAATTAGAAAGGCTATTTTTTTTTAATAGAAGTATTTCGAGGCAGTTTTAGTTATTCAAACTACAAAAAGGCCTAAAGAGCTTCTGAATAAGTTTTTTGAATTTACATAGTTTACGTCAATTGGATAGTGCTTGAATCGAATTAAAAGTCATGAGCATGCGCATTCACGCTTTCAACATGTCTTTTTAATTTTTTTTCTATCAAGTTGGTCTATAAATTTTTCGGCAAAACACAGCCAACACTGCTACTATCCGAGAGGAGCAACGCTCTTTGACGATAATGGAATACTTAACGAATTATTGAAAAGAAATTAGTAGAGGGATGAGGTTAAAAGAAGATAAATATGGAATGATACAATCAATCATATTATACTGTAGGAGGGTGGATTTGAGAAGGTAGCAGCATCCTTTTGATGCTCCGGTGGGACCTCCTGTATAGAATAACCAGACTACTTTCTGGAGTGACCTTTGTTGTCTCTCTCCCGGGAAATGGAATTACAGAAACGTCAGTATTGATCATTTGAGTTTAATTGCTGTCTTGGAAAATATGAAATAGAGATTCCCATAGTTAATATAGATAATAAGAATATGATTTATATTATTCTCTAACACACAAGGATCTTAAACCTCACGACAATTTTTATATCTTTTTTTTCTTATAAAAAATGTGCAGACAGAAAAAAAGATGCAGGTCATTGGGATATTTAATAAAAAATATGCTTACAAGATCACTGGATTTTGACATTGAAACGTACGGCTTCACGAACACCATGGATTCATTTGACATTGGAGACCAATTGTTTAATTATAACTCTTTTGCTAGTTGCAGGGTAGCCTTTTATTCTATTTTATTTTGGAATGCAAGCTGTTCTCTGGTAGTTATGGTGTCATAAAGCACGCTGGGTGATAAGCAAATCTCCCTTCATGGGATCTTTTGACGCGCTAGCTGCTTAAGCGCGTCAAACTTGACACTGTACAAATAGTAATCTACTCGCATTATGGGAACCAATTCTACACTGAAAGCATTTTTAAGCATTTCAAACTTGTATAGGTATATATTTTTTTATATTTAATTTTTATTAAATAAATAAAAATAATAAAATTTAAATTTATGATTATTTAGTCATTAAAAGTTCTGACATTATATTAAAGAATTATATATAAAAAAATGAATGGCCATAAAAAAAGTCTAATCTTGGTACAAATAAATTTGTCTTAAAGAAAGGAGTTCAATAAAGATAGTTTTGCCCTTCAAATATATCGAAAAGGTATATTAAGATATGTAATATTTTTATATTTGATTTGATTTTGAGCTTTTAAACTAATTAGATAGTGTTTTAAGAATTAAAAAATGAATTCATTGAGGTTTTTATGATGTTTTTAGGTGAAAACGAGTTGAGAATTTTGATTTTTGAGATCTAAAAACTCTGATTTTTTTTTTTCAATCACTAGAGATTACTAAAATAATATTATAGTAAATGACATGTTATCTTTTTTTTTTTATATAAAATTGAACAGATGACTTGTTGTATATTCCTTTGTATTTTAATGAATTTTTTTTTTTTTTTAATTAATAAACTTTCTCTCAATTCTTTTTAATGTTTAGTTAATTTTTTTAATATATATTAAATACTATTTTGGATTGTTTCTATACTTTCACAATACTTTGAAGAGATTATTATAATTAATTTTTAATTTTTATTTATTAAGTTTTGGATAAACAAGTTCTATTTATATGAATAAAAATCACATGTACTTGACAACGAAATTTAATCTCTAGGATAAATAAATGAAAGCGTATAAATATATGTACATTTATTTTTTGTTTTTTACAAAGAAGATTAACCTTTTAAATAACTCTTTTTATTATTTATTAATTTGTATATTTTAAATTTATTCTATTAAGCATAAACATTATTTTTTCATTCACTAATTTAATCTGCTCAGGACCACCTCTGTCACCAAAGAATTGATATCGGAAAAGACATTCACAACGTAAACAACTTATTCTTTTATATTAAAAAGTAACTTAAAATCCTTCAGATATCATATCGATCGGAGGTACACGCACGCATGCACGCTAGCTAGCTAAATTTCTGAACGAGTTTCTTTCTTGCCAAGCTTCAACTCCAGCTCGCAGCTAGTGACGATGACATGAACTCCCAGATAATAATTAATGGATTAAACAATTTCTTAACATTTTTAGCATATATAATATATGTATAAGAAACAAACGACAGTGTGAACACAACGGATTCCTTGTTAAAACAATTAAGAATTAACCAGTGAAGGGTATGGTCGACATTTTTCACTACGAAGCATGAACAGCTCAAGCTCTTTTTATAAGAAAATGAACTTCTGTCATATGGACGGCAGTTTTTTAACAATTTGGATCAAACGTTAATAAATTAAACTAATTAGTAATTAATTAGGAGACTAGACAGCAACATGACACTGTACAAGGTGTAAACACAATAGCTTCTCTTAGGAACTTTATTGTTTTTTTAGATTAATTTAGATGTTTTGACTAACTTGTACATACTTTAATTAATTTTATGGGTTCTAAAATTAATGATCATGTAAATTTTTAATAGTCGTGAGATTTGTAGGATTAGAACTGATGACACGAATAAAAAAAACAATGAAAAGAGACCTCCAATTCCATAGGAATAATATCCATTTAAGTTTAAATTAAAAAGTTTATTTAATCCCTTTGAAATTACAATCTGATAGTTTCATTAGAATTTCATATTCTCTCTTCTACTCTCCATAATAAATAAGCCAGCTTATTTTCCTACACTACGTCACGGGTCATAATAATTATTATTTGAGTGAAAAAAATTGTCTCAACATTGGCAATGTGTCTTTCTAAGAATTTTTTTTTTTAACTATGAATTTAGCGGTATTTCAATTTACTATTAAGATGAAGAAACATTTGATCCACTTAAATTAACTTGAGCTAACTTTTAAAACTTATGGATATAATTTAAAAAAAAAACAAATTAAAAAGCTTAATCTCGAATTAACTCAATATTAAAAGATGAAATCGGTGAAAAAAATATTTGATTAAAAAAATCGAGTGAATTTGAGTCAACCAAGTAAACTCGCAATAAAAGTTATACACTTCATAGAATTCAATAATGTTTTTATCCCAAAGACTATTTCTCATTTAATTATATAACAATCAACATGATATTTTTTTGTATGAAGCTTGTTTTTTTAAATAAAAAAATCGTGATAGGCATGTGAAAATAAAATAGAAAAGTTAGATCTTTGATAATAAGATATGAAATTGTATTCTTTTAGGTTTAAGTTAAATATATAAAAAAAATCGATAATAAATGATGAAATTATATTTTGTTTTAAAAAATTAAGAAATAAAAATTATTAAACAAAAAAATAAAAATAAATAATAGTCTAATGTCAAATTAGCCTATCAAACCCTCAAACCCATTACTTGAATTATAAACTCAACTAACTTTATTTGTTTTATTAATTTCTTTTAAATTAAAAATAAAATAGATAAAAAAAAAGCCCGCTCATGGACATTAAAAACAAATAGCCCAGCGTGCCTGCATCTATCTTACTTTTCTTTTATTTCTTAAAGGGTTGTCTGTCTTTTTTTTTTTGTTTTTATAAATATTTTGGGTAAAAAATAAATTGAAAAATAGATTTTGCATTGAAAAAAATCGAACAACATTGTAAATGGACCTAGTCATGGATCTTTATCAGAAACTTGGGCTTTCTTAAAGCCCATACTTTCTATCAACCCACCGAAGCCCCAATTATTCCAAGGAAAAAACCACAATGACCCTTTGTGATCGACTGTAAATCACAATCACACTCTTTTCCAAGTTTAAATGACTGTTTTACCCTTTTCCAGAGAAGACTGGAACGCCAATATGAACGGTCAAGAAAGAACGAAGAAGAAAATCCACCACCATCAATCTCAATCATCAGTGAGACCCAGCCACGGCCATGGCTACCACTTGTACTGCTCTGAGTGTGGCGTCCATGGCAGGAGGCGCACGCGCATGCTTATTTTCTCATCTCCCCCGCACGCTAGCAAAAACCAATATCAGTACCACAAGTATTGTTTCCTCAAAATGGATTTATTCCTCGAAAATGGGTCTTAATCCTCTGCAACGCGAGTGTGCGATAAACAAAACTGTACATACTAGGAAGCTTCAAGTTCGTGCTGCTAGAACCGAGTCACAAGGTGTCTCCTTAGGGTTTAGAGCTCCCAGTTTCGAGGTATCATCCATGTTTATAAATTTGGTTCATCGTAGGATTGCCAAATAATCATGGGGCTGTTTGTTGTTAATGACTCGTTCTTTTTATTTATATAAAAATCTATAGTTGCCAGAGCCTCTAACTGGGACAACTTGGAAACTTGAAGATTTTGAGCCATATACTGCTTTACTGGTAAGTAGTTTCTTCAATATTTTGAGCAAACCACAACGTTTTGCTTTCTGATGAATAAATGTAGAATATGTGTCCAATTTGTAATGTGTAAAATCGAGGGAAAGGAAAACAAAGTTTAAGATATGATAATCTTGTTTTGTTGATGTTGTGGTTTCTATTGGAAAAGTTAGCTTAATTGCTTTATCTTAGTAATGGTTGCTGGAGTGAACTATAAAAGTTCAATTCAATGTTATTCGGTGGTTTGAAGTAGTGAGAATTTGCCAAAATTCCTTTTTATTTTTTTTCTTTTGAATGTTTTATGCATGCCTGTATTGAGTTTTAATATTTATTTGTAGATTAATGGTTTGGACCATTCTAGACGAAATATTTTAGTTTTTCGATTTTAGTGATCAAAAGTGGTGATTGCAGCCATGAAGAATGTGATAAAAGTATTGAAGGTTGCTTGAGAAGAAACTAGTTAAGTTTGGTCCGCTGGGCTATAGAATAGAATCTTGATCATTGTGAAGCTAGCTGGGAATTGTACGTTGCTTAGGCTAAAAAAATGCAAGATGTTTGTGTTTGATATTGGAATTGTACGAGTTTAATACAATGAAGAAGAGAATGAATTTGACCGTAATATTTGGGGGCCTTTCAGCTGTTAGAGTTTTGGATGGAAACCCTTGGCCTGTTAACTTTAGTTGATTGTCCCAACTTGGCAAATGAATTATCAGTAGTCATGCAGTTCTTTAGTTAGGATATTTCCCAAAGTGGCTTCTCTTTGAAAGAGAAATTGTGATATTGTTTCATCTCACTTAAAATATATGCAATTATTTTATGTGTGATAAGGGTTTGGTGGCGCAGGTTATGTTTATCTGCAATCACTGCCCTTTCGTTAAACACTTGAAGAAGGATATAGTGAAGCTCACAAATTTTTATATGAAGGTAGTTGAATCCATTTCCTTCTTATGTGTTTCCTTCATTTCCAATTGAACATGCCATGACTTAACAAATGATTATAGAAACACCATATTGAAGTTCATTTATGTTCTGCTACAGAAAGGACTTGCAGTTGTAGCTATATCTTCAAACTCAGTAGCTACTCATCCACAGGTCGTAATAAACCCCATTCTTTCAGATCAGAGCTGTGTTGAAGTTGTGGTATGATTTACCTAAAATGTAATTGTTCTTCACAGGATGGACCAGAGTTGATGGCAGAGGACGCCAAAATACTTAATTACCCTTTCCCTTATTTATATGATGAGGTATGCTAATGCTTGTCTCCACCTGATCCACACTATTGAGTTTTTCTACTCCACTTCTCTCTCTCTTTTTTTTTTTTTTTATTTCTATTTCCTGTTTGTTTCAAAGGAGTGAGATTAAAATGGATAAAAGGTAAAGCAACTTTTCATGAAATTATTTTATGCCTTCACGTAGCCAGCAGCAACTATGCATGCTATTGTTTCATAGTATTTTCATAGGCAGCTCTTGTTTCTCCCAAGAGAGACTAAAGAAGAAATAAGCGTACAATTACAAGAGGTGAATTGGACATTTGTGACGGAGCTTTTCTTTTTGTTTATTTATCATAATTAATTGGATGGTGATGATGGATGAAAGCCAGCCCATAGGATATGGTATTGAGTTATTTTTTTTGTTTTCTTTGATTGAGTTGCAAAGCTTCTACGTTCTGTCAATAGTGGAACAGAGTTAGTCATTATTAAGTTTTGAAATATCCCTGAGTAATAAACTACTGGCTCCGGTTTTAAAAAAAAAGAAAGAGAGAAAAAAAAAATACTAGTCTATGAATGTTACAAATGCAAGAATGTATATTCTTACAAAAGAGAGAATGCGGTGGATCGAAATTCTAATATTCACGTCGATGCAATAATATTATGTCATAAATTAAGTGTTTGTTTGGGAATATAGTTAAAACCATGTTTTCTAAAAATTTGAATTTTTGTTTTGCTTAAATTTTGTTTTTGTTTTTGGATTGTTTTAATGTGTTAATATAAAAAATGATTTTTAAAAAATGAAAAAAACATTATTTTGATGTGTTTTCGAGCGAAAAGCATTTCGAAAAGCAATCATTATCAAACTCTCAAACACCCCCTAAACATGTAACTTATTTTATTGTTTTGGAACAAATGTATTACTTATCTGGATTGAAATTGCTTGACTGCAGTTGCAAGAAGTAGCTCGAGACTTTGGAGCAGTTTGTACACCAGAGTTCTTCCTATTTAAAAAGGTACTCACGACCTTCAGTAATTGTTTTACAGGGCATTTCAAGCATGTCATCATGCTCTTGTTTTTTGCTACCACTCAACACCCTTAAAACGTAACTTTCTATTCAGGAATGTCATATCATTGTGAATTGAGCCATAAGCACCAAACATGACAGTGCACGCAAGAGTGGTACTAAATTAATTTAATTCCATAGGATGGACGGAGACCATTTGAGCTGGTGTATCATGGCCAGTATGATGATTCCAGACCCAGTAATAATGTGCCTATCACTGGAAGGTTGGCTTTTTTAGTTACAAATTTAATTTGAACTGATTTTATGTAATCTTGCAATTTCAAAGAAGATAAAGGTATTTATGTTTTGAATCACTTGTTAATAATTTGGTTCAGGGACTTGAGTCTTGCAATTGACTCTGTTCTTAGTGGCCAGCCAGTATCACCAGTTCAGAAACCCAGGTATATGGGATCTTGTTTTTCTTCTTTCCTAGATGTCTTTAAGTTCTCTTTCTGTAATAAGATGCCCAAAGTGATGGATTCTTGTTGCCAAACAGTGTTGGATGCAGCATAAAATGGCATCCTGGGGCAAAGTAACCTTCCATGTGGGGTTTCAGGATCATAATCCAGAAGCCTGAATTTTGTTCTATGGTATGCTATGTCTCCTTTCTGAGAATTCATAATCATTGTGATATTGATAGCCTATTATCGATTATTCTATAGCATCATGAATTTTTTCTGTCACCGCTGCTGTTTCTTTGTTATGCCTCCAGTGTTCTAATTCATCTTTGGAGTCTTCCAAGAGCAGGACGCAAGGTTTAGTTTAACATGAGTTATTGTATTGAGATATGTTTCATGACTTGTATAGGTTTACATTTTTTATTTAAAAATAAAAATGAATAAAAAAGAGTGTATTTTTTGAGATGCAACTAATTTTATTTTGATGGCAAAATGGAAAGGGAAAATTCCGGTGACCGTTCTTGTTGGTTTTATGGTGCCCAATTAATGTGGGTGATGATTACCTAGAAGATTAGATAAAATATAGTTTTTAAATTTATTTTTGATATTAGCAATTAAAATGATTTATGATATGAAAATATTTAAAATAAAATTAATTTTTTTAAAAAATTCGTTTATCCTTTCACCTCTTCACCTTTTCACTTTATCCAATCTATCCCTTGTAGCAAACATACCCTTGATTGTTTGTGTAGGTGAAAGCATGAGTGTTCTCAAAATCGTTGCTTAACAGATGGGCAATTAGATACGAAAGTCATAAGGGGGCCCTGATGTATGCTTGGGTCCAACTTATATCTCTTGATTAGGTTTGTTTTAGTTCTTGCATCACATTCCTTCCTGTTTCCTTGAACTTCACATTCAAAAAAAAAAAAAAAAAAATCCTGTTCAGGACTTCAGGTGATTGGTTTGTTAAAATGCTCCAATCATGTTTTAAATTTTGAATTTCACTGGCACCAAATATCTTGGAACGTGTAAGCTGACGTAGAATATCTTGCGTTTCTTAAAAAAAAAAAAAACAGAGTTTTAAAGGATTTAGATACAAACTACCTAAGTGGCATATGCTAGAGTACGCGTCTATCTATTTTTTTTTCACTATAAAAAATATATCAAAACAATTTAAATATTTTTCAAAAAAAAATAATTTAAGATTCTGGTCATTAAATTGGATGAGGTTAATAAACTTTGTTAATTTAATAATATGATTAGAAAATAAAATATCAAAAACAAATAAAGAGGGTAAAATATAACAACAATTCAATGCAAAAGTTTGTGCAATATTCATAAAACATATCAATGATCTTATTTGTATGCTATTCATAAAATATATGAGCTTCAATTTTTTTTAATCGGAAAGAAAAACGTTCAAGAGACAATTATGTCCTCAAAGAAGTAAGAGAAATTTAATAACCAGGTTAAATCTTGATTAATTTCATAATATGATAAAAGTATGAGGCAACAACAACAAAAAAAAAACTAAAAAACAACGTTGAATGATGAAATTAAAAAAAAAAAAAGATAAAAAAGATTTCAATCCCTGTTAACTTTTCAAATTGCTTAAATAAAAATAAAAGAAAGAAAATTCTATGCAAGGTTTCACATTAAAAATCTTATAAAAAATCATTTTTTAAAAAAACTTCAATCTATATTAAATTTTTTTAAAAACTCACATATAAATCATACCGACCTCTTTAAAAATTAAACACACCTATTATTATAAAAAAGTAATCACAATCTACAAAAGGCTAAATAAGCGAAGAAGGGGTATTAATCAAATCATATACCAAAAAATTATTTTTAAAAATTCATATAAAATAAGGTATGAAGTAAAAATATCACCTCTTTTTTTTTTTTTTTTAAAAAAAAGAATTAGGTCCAATGCCTTGCCCATGAAACTACAGCTCGCATGCAAGCCTTCTATTTTTTTCAAGTTTAATGGGGTGGACAACTCCAAAAAAAAAAAATAAAAAAAAAATGATGTGTTTCTCTGTTAAGTCCAGAATTCAGCCACGGGTATGGCTACAAAAATAAGATTCATTTTTTTTACTAAAACAGCTTCCATATATTTTTTAAGTGTTTTCAAGTTACAAAAACCTAACTATAACCCACTTATTATGTGGAACATCTTGACATAAAGAATGACCGTTTTGGTGGTCGACATCATCACCAACAATAATTCTCTCTCTCTCTCTACGTTGAAATCTAGTGGCTCCCTCTCTTTTCTCCGATCGAAAAAGGATTGAAAATGATGAAAATAAATTTCAAAACCAAAATGAGATTTTTGCACAATTATAGGAATTGTTAACCTAATATCTCAAAAAGATAAGAGGCAAAAATAAACTTCCACAATAAACTTTAAACTCGCTGTCTATTCTCTTCATCCTTTTCACTTCAGTTCCTTGTTTTTTAATTCAACCTTTTCTCTTTAAAAAATATATAATAAGAAGTTAATTTGGGCTTACAATGACTGACTCGCGCAAAATAAAAGATTAAGGACAAAAGTGAGAATTAAAATATATATATATATTACTCTAATTCATAGTGTATTGTGAAAAGGTGAATAGTAAATAAATTTTTTTTATCTCTTTTAGTATATTGTATAACTAGTAACATAAATTGGGTGGTATTTGCCTTCAGATATTTTTTGAATCCTAAAATAGGATTTGCATGGTCTCTATTCTTGGACTGTTTTGCATTACAAGATTAATTTGCATGTTCTAATAATATTATTGTGTTGTGCAATTTAATTATGTTGTGAACATACAGCCATATTTTTTTGTTCCACTGTTGTTTCCTGTTGCCACGGTGCTGTTGAAGGGCAAAATTCTGTTCTGTTACTATGCGTCATGATTCTTTGAATTATCTTGATGCAGCAAGCATTCCATGTTTATATTTATGAATTAATTCACTGGTATTAACAAGTACTGCAGCAGGTTAAAACATTACTAACTCTTATGATTACTGGAAACACGTACAGCAGACGATAAATATGCTTTAACAGTATTATAGTAGTTGATATGTGGCGAGCTACACCTTTCATTTGATTTATTAATGTTACCAAGTGTGCTGTGGAAACCGTTTGCCTACTAGAAGCACCAACCATTATAATTGATCATTATTTTTTCTTAATTTTTTTAAATTGCTTGTTCGTGCATATAAGAAAACAATGAAGATAAAATTAGTGAAACATTACTGTTATTATTGAGGTTTGAATCGCGTGCATGAAAAGCTCCATGGAACTAACTAACTAATGACTAATATTGCTGGTTACTTGCATTCTTAGCCATTAGAGCTTGATAGGGTTCTTACAGCTATCTGTGGGCCTGATATGGTTTGCGATCACATGACTAGAAAGCTATGTATCCTTTCCGGAACATGGAGCGTATGGGATCTCTTTTGGATGGTCTTATGGGGGCGGTGGTCCTTCCGCATCCCCATAATTTCAAGCTTCATATTGACATCTGCCAACCAAGATCGTCACTGCCATGGCTTTTCCGTTGCCCGGATCCCTATAGACAACCCCATAGCTAAATTTCCTTTTACGTTGGTCCCAAGCTGAAAACTGCCTCTGATAACAAGGCCATGCTAATTGATATATTTGTACTGTAGCACTTTTGATTATTGTTTGCTTTCTGTGACCCTGCTGTCCATGGAAGCAGCTTCCTGGTGCTAAGATGACAGTCTGGGGGGCATTTTAGTTTCTCATAAACGAATTTTAGCTATCAGGGAAAAAAGAACTAACGTAGAAGGCACCATTTTGGGTAGAAGATAGGCTACTATTCCCCTGACATTTTGGTCTCCTTGGTTGCGGGGCATATGCATCTCTTAGCAGTTATGAATGTTCTGACAGGGAGGAAATTGGAATAGAGAACATCTGAGTGAATCTAAGTGCATGTCTGGAAAATCTGAACTTCTTGAGAGGATCTATCAGAATCATTTTCTTTCATTGTTAACTACAGGATGGCGGAACTGGCAAGCTGGGAAGTAGAACAACAATCTTTTACTCATAGCCTCGTCTTCTGTTTAGAAAGATGACAATAAGAACAGGGAACGCGCCCACTAATTGAATGAAGCCAAACTTGTATTAGGTAAAATAAACAGAACTTGTACCCTGGTGGTACTGCATATATCAATCTATACAAATTATTTTGTTGTTTAAAAAATAATCAACGAACTGAATGCAAGATTTACAGAGCTACGGATTTATGAAGGTGATCTAATTAGAGGTTCAGATGATCTGGAGAAACTAGAGGAGTGAACTGCTGCATTTGGATTGGAAGTCGCTTCCATGCCACGATAGTTTGGTTTTTCAAAATCCTCATTTACATGTCTGATCTCCTTCAACATCGCTGTTACATCTTTCATGGTGGGTCGTTCTTCTGGTGAAGGGTTCACACACAAGAGGGCCACCCCAAGCACCTGAAGCATTTCTTGGAGTTGTGTACCTGATCGCAAAAGAAGTTGCGGGTCTAGGATTGTTGTCAATTCTGTTCTTCTTTCTCGGAGTGCCTTGCTAACCCATGTGACAATGTGGACACCTTCAGGGATCCGGTCATCAGTAGGTTCTTTCCCTGTTAAAACCTCTAGGAGCACTACACCATAGCTGTACACATCACTTTTCTCTGTGATTCTCAAACGGTATCCACATTCTGCATTCACACATGGAAGGATGGTTAAGTACTTTCGGAGTTATTGAATGCAGTGCAAATTCAGAACTTGTGACCTTTGAAATGTATTTGGAATGATTTAACATGTGAGCCCTAGCAAAGATGAGGAGGATCGGATCCAATTATATTTTTCCAGGGATGATTTGAGTTCAAAAGAAAACCATTTGCGAAACTGATGCTAGAATTCTTCTGTAAAAGAAACCGTTAATTTTTCTTCATGAAAAAGAAAATTAATACGAAGGTTGGGGACGTTACCAACAGCGTTTGAATTACTTTTTCCTGTGAAAAAATGTTGATAAACTAAAACTACTGAAAACGGAAGTGCTCGTTATATTCACCTGGGGCAATGTACCCATAAGAACCTGCAACTACATTAGAAACTCTTGAACATTCTTCAGAATCAACAAGCTTTGCCAGCCCAAAATCTGCAAGAAAAGCTTCAAACTGTGGTCCAACCAAGATGTTATTAGTCTTGATGTCACGATGTACGATTGGAGGAATACAATCATGATGAAGATAAGCCAAGCCATGAGCTGCCCCCAGTATTATGTTGTATCTTGAATCCCAATCCAAGCATGCCTTCTCATGGAGTAATCCAGCCAAACTCCCCTTGCTGATGTAGTCAAATAAGAGCAACCTAGTTTTTCCATTGTTACAGCATCCTAGAAGCCTCACTATATTTTTATGCCGTATCGATCCAAGAGCTCTAACCTCGGCAGAAAACAAGTCTCTCTCTGGAAACTCACCATTCTTCAGCGGCCACAACTTTTTCACAGCAATGACCTGTTTCATCGGAGTCTCGACACGATAAACCATGCCTGAAACACCCTTCCCAACAATGTTTGAATCCGAGAGCTTTGTCACAATATCATTTACCGAGAAGTTAAGCTTTTGAAATGGGGTGATATCCCACTCCAAATTGTCCTCTTCATCTTTCCTCCCAAAAGCAGCTCCACGAATTCTGGTAAAAAGAAGTCCTCCAAGAAGCACAATCAACAAGGTCACTGTTACGCTGAGAAGAGTGCACACAACAAGGTTTCTGGTGGAGTACTTGCCATGGTCACTTCCATCCATGTGACACTTGTTTCTGTTAATGCAGAGCTCTTGATTGCCAGCATATGCGGAGGCAGGGAGATCATGGAAGAGCTTGGTATCAGGAAGCAAACCTGAAAAGTTGTTGTGCGAGACATTGAGAGAAACAAGATTGTCAAGACTGCCTAGGACTGTCAGCGTTCCTGTGAGCATGTTGTGCGAGAGATCTAGGTTGGCAAGATTTGAGAGATGCGCAAAGCTTTCAGGAACAGAGCCCGTTAGAGAATTCCTACTAAAATTCAAGAGGATGTCTAGCCCTTGCAATCCACCTATCTCATCTGGGATTGAACCAGTGAGTCTGTTGCTGCTCATATCTAACAGCTGCAGATCCCTACACAGGCCAAGTGACTTCGGGATAGAACCAGTAATGTAGTTTTCACTGATTACCAGTTTGTTTAAGGATGTAAGCATGCCTAAGTTATCAGGTACGGATCCTGCGATAGAGTTCTTGGAAAGGTCTAATACGTTTAGACTAACAAGAAACTCGACAGATGTGGGAATGGTTCCATGGAGCCTATTGCTGTGCAAATCAACCATTTCTAGCTGAGTGCAGTTACCAATCTCTGGAGGGATTTCTCCAGTAAATTGATTATCTGACAATTCGAGGAAGCTCAATCTATGTAAGAGACCTATTTCTGGGGGAAGTTGACCAGTAAAGTTGTTTGATCCTAATCGTAAACGGATCAAACCAATGCAATTACCAATATCTGGTGGGATTTCACCTGAAAATCCATTTGATATCAGAAGCAATTGACTTAAGTTCTTGAGATGGAACAGAGAATGTGGAATTGAGCCAGTAAGGAAATTGTGTGAAAGATCCAACGCTTGAAGTTTCTCACACTTGGCTAGTTGAGCAGGTATGCTTCCATGGAGCTGGTTCTGCCATGCAAAAAAAATTAAAAGCTCCTTCAGTTGGCCAATGGCGGGTGGAATCTCGCCAGTGAATCTGTTGTTATCCAGTTCAAGCTGCTTCAGGCCAAAAAAGTTGCCAACAAAAGGCGGGATTTCTCCTGTAAGGTAATTGTCTGATAAAAGAAGCTCCTCCAATGCAGCCAAATTGGCAAGAGACCCAGGAATCTGACCACTTAGAGAATTCATCGAGAGATCAATAACTTCCAAAGCTAAACAATTGCCTAGAGCATCTGGAATGCTCCCGGTTAGATTGTTCTGCCATAACAACAACCTCTTGAGATTTGTCAACGAAGCCAATTCATCAGGAATCCTGCCTGAAATTTGGTTTCCGTACAGATAGAGATGCTCCATCGCTGAGCAGTTGCCAATATCTGCTGGAATGCTGCCTGTAAGTTTAGCTGTGTAGACCGAAAGAGTCTCAAGATGCTTCAGTTCTCCTAAAATACTTGGAATCTGTCCTGAAATCCCAGTATCTGCAAGGCCCAAAAAGAGTAGTTCTTTGCAGTTGGATATCTGCATTGGGATTTCGCCATAAATTCCCGGGTTACCACCTGCACGAAAGGTCTTCAAAGCTAACAATTGGCCTATTTCTGCAGGAATCTTTCCGGAGAGCTGGTTATCAAACAGTTCCAGCTGTCTAAGCCTTGAACAGTTTCCTATTTCTTTTGGAATCTCACCATGTAATGAATTTGTATTCAGAGCAAGTAACTTCAATTGAGATAGTCTCCCAATTTCTGCTGGGATGTCTCCAGTCAAAGAATTGAAACTGAGGTCTAAGGTGCTCAGCGAGGACAGGTTTCCTATCGACCGTGGAATTTCTCCAGTGAGATTTGCATTTGAAAGGACGAGAGTTGTGAGATGGTTAAAGGAGAGTAGCTGGGTAGGGAAGCTGGTAGGAAGGTTGATGGAAGTGATTGTTATTCCCGAGACAAAACCATTACTAGAACATCTAACATAATCCCATTTGCATGGATTTTTGTGGCTTGGATCCCATGTTGAGAAGAAAGTAGCTGAAAGAGAAGAATTAAAGGTTGAAAGCCATGAAAGTAGACAATGACCTTCTTGGTTCAAGGCAGAGATGGCTGGAAAGATAGAGATGTTAAGAAACAAGAGAAAAATGGTGATTGCGTTGCTTGACATCATGAGGTTAGTACTCCCTGCTACTGTGCAATCTCATTTAATTATAGCACACCAGTCTCTCAAATTCTTATTTGTGTTCTTTTATGACCGTGGAGTATTAAAATGCCCTTGCTTTATTCCACATTTACTCCCTGTCTGTAGACTAGAAATCCTCTGCTCTTCTAATGACAACTCGGTGTGTTTGTAATTTTGTATTGGAGTGGATGGGTACAGATACAGTACAATTCTAGCTTCCAGGTCATGTTTTGGGCCTTCTTGCTTGTCTTTCTCCAAATTTTACTGCGTGAGAGTAATTTGAAATAATATAAATTATATTTAAAATTATTATTTAATAGATAATTTTTTAATAATCATCAACTCTATCCTAATTAATAAAACTAAATACAAAATAGTATTAATTTATGTAAGTTTCAAGCGGAAAAGAGAAACCTTGCTTGATAATTTAATCCCTTAATTACCTCAAACAATTTCACAAGTGTTAATCTTAAACACCAACTATGAAAAACTTGGTACTTTGAGACTGTTCAAATTTTATCTAGTTCCATGATGCTGCATGACAACAGGATGCTAGCTAAATGGAATCTTAATCTAGAAACATGTTCAACAGATAAATTTAAGGAGCGAAAATGATGTCATTGTATTATATATGAACTCGTATTCTTTGAAGTTTTTGTCATAAATTATGGTGAAAATAACTTGAAAAGTTAAACAAGACATTTTTGTGATTAAGACTACATAGGTAGATCATTTCGCTTGCACGTACCTTAATGTTATTTCATTAGAATTGATTCTTACATCGGCCCAGGGATCGGTGAGGTTCATATCTAAAGAAAATACATGGTGATCATGTCTGTTAAAATTTCCTTATATGTGTAGGATAAATGTCTGATATCAGATTTTCATTTTCAGTGGTTCTCTTACAATGATTGTTCATCTTCTCGAGTTAAGATGCACTTACAATACAGAAAGGGACAAGCAGCAAAAGGAGGCGGACACCACAACCTCTTCTCAAATATAATTATATATGGTAAGCTCTCCATGTCAGTTTATATGGGATTAAAAAAAGAAAAGGTGTTCGGATCCTTGCCTCATTCGGACAGAACCCATGTCTGTTCCCGTGCATGAACCTTCTCACGGACCTAATGGACTAATAACAGAGAAGATAGCTCGACTTTGGTGTCTGTTCCCGTGCAAACTGCCTCCCTCGTTTGTTAATAAGCTCTTCATTTTAATTAATTTATGGCCTTAATGCTTCTGTTCTGACACCTAAGTCTCCTGTGGACATTGCTTGTTTAAATTTCCATTAATCTTGGGTGTAAAGCTTGCCTTACGTCTTCTTTATTTCCCATGCGTTATCGTCGTGGTAATATTGCATTGGGGATGAATAAAAATTACAGTTTGGGCTGCAATTCTTTTAATTGGAGAGTCAATTCATGCCATCGTCTCACTCATTAAAGCTAGCTATGGTGTGCCACTTGAACATCTTATAATTATTGGTTGTCTCGTCATAATTATATATGGGATTATAGCGTGGATCTATGTGCAAACATACCATAATCTGGAAACTGTGGAAATTATCTCTTTTTTGGACCACTCGAAGCAAATAAATTGCTTCCTGCTATCTTAATGACCTTTATATATGAGTCAATCCAATGTCTGCCCGACAATGACAGCGTTCATATGAATAATAGTAGCAGGTGCTCAACTAGAATTTTACTCAATGGGGTGTGTGTGTGTAAAATACATTAGGATGCATTTATATAATAATGGTTTTATATAAACTACATATGATCGCTAAAAAGAATATCAACATAACCTATAATAAATATAAATTACTCAAAAACAACTTGTAACAAATAATATAGTAGATTTCAACTCTAATAATAAAAACCAAAATGTAATTACAAAACCAAAACAAATTTATTTAATTGATTCTCAGTATCTCTCAAACTGATCAAACTAAAAAGAATTGATCAAACCTCACTATTAGATCAATCGGTCAATCAAAATAACCAACTGGTCAACCACCATTATAGGCTAGTAGGTCGACTAGTTCAGACCAACTGATCGACAACCACCATCAAGCTAACCGATTGATCAAGATTCTATAATCTTAATCTGTTTGTCTTTCAAAATTATATATATTCTTAGAATTTAAAAATTCTAGATTTTATATCAAATGATTTTAAAATCAATTTAATATCCTAAAACATCAATTAAACCTCTTAAATTATCGAATTATCGAATCAATATATACATATCAAAATCCACAAACACTTCTTTAATACATTAACTATCAGATCTTGTAAACAATAAAAGAGAGAGATATTTATATGTTTCTTCATATCCTTTTTAAAACTCAAAAGATTAAATTTAGATAGAGTTGAATTCCTTTGTATTTTTAAAAGAAAAGTCATAGTAAAAAAGGAAAAGAAAAGAAATGAAAAACAGATTATCTGGCAAAAATTCTCTTTAAATATATAAATTAGATTATGTTCTTAAATTTGAGCTAGACTTGGATTTGAATCTAATGCGCTAAAACATGTGTCTTAAATGGGTAAAGAGAAAAATAGATTCAACTGATCAATAGTTTATAAAGTAATACCTTCTCGTTAAAAGGGAATTTGTTCATTTTAAAATCTCAGGATACTTAGGGATAATAGTTTGGATAATTAAAGTAATGTACTTATCATAACTTTTAAAGATGACAACGACAACGACAACGACAATGACCGATTCCTATTATAAATTTACAATAATATAGCTTTAAAAATTTATTCCATTCAATATTTGTTTACATCCAATAGGAGAAGTTACTGGGTAAATGGATGCTGCTCAAGATTTTCATTTTTTTTTTCAAGAAAGTTGTCAAAATACACGAAAATGCTTTATAGTGAGTGGGTCTTTCACATATCGGAATATTGCATTGTGCCCTTCATTTGTAAAATAACCTAAGCAAATCTTTTCTGCTATCAATTTATGGATAAGTTTGTAAGGGAAACCACAATGAACATCGTAACTTCCAACTACCAAATCTTTGCTAGATATGTGTCACATAATTTAGCTCCAAAATCAAGCGATGGCCCAACAAGAAGACATGAAGGGAAATAACTTAGAAATATAAGAGAACAAACAAATAAAAAAAGGAGGAGGAAAAGGAACTCTCATTCATGTGGGTCTTGCATAGATGTCTAGTGACCTGATTTGAAGAAGGAAAGTAAGCTAGATTAATTAATTGTGAAGGGATAATATGGCCCATGCCTGGAATAAGTTTTTTGTTCAAAAAAATGGCTGAAATAAGCTGTGGAAGGTGGGGCAAGTGATCCCTCCCAACCATCGCTAGTGGTCTAACTTTTTTGCCCTATTTTATTATTTGGATTGGTCCTTTGATACGACCCATCATTCTTTTCTAGAGAAATTATCGGATTTGTTTTTTAAAAAAGGGAAAAGTAGAAATAGCAACACTACTATATATCGAAGAAGTTTTATTGTGTAAAAAATAATTATTTCAGATCTTATATAAAACAATTTACTATTTTTTAATTGACATGTAACGGCACTTTGGAAGAGGGCAATGACAATTTGTTATTTATTTAAGAAAGAATAGGAATTTGATTTATAAATGAAAGTAAAAATAAAAAAAATAATATTATAAAATAAATATGATTACATGATGAGTAATTTGAACTTGGGGTCACCTCTACAGAGGAGCTACAATATCTTTTTTTTTTATCAAATGTAAGAATATATTGAAATCAAAGGAACAAAGCCATAAAAATAGCAAAAACACAAAATATATATACAGAGGAGCTACAATATCAATACAACTAGTGCTTGTAAATTGCACTTAAAAAAAGTAGGAAATTATAGGACAATAATTGAGCTTCTAGACACCGAAAGTTAAAAAAAAAAAAAAAAAACAAATCTGTGAACGAAACAGAATGTCCCGGCCAGTGAAATGCATCAGGTACCATTCCTTTTAAGCAAAACTGTAAAATCGCATGGTAAATTCATTGCAGTAATAGATATAGTTTATTATGGATTATTACAGTAAATTTATATTTGCGTTTCTGGGTGGAAAAATTGAAAGGTTGGGATAGGAGGGTATTTTAGTTTTTTTAGGCTAGTCAACTTGTTATTAAAAGATTGAGCATAAGTATTATTGTTTTTATAAATTGTTTTATACAGTAAAAATATTCTTCTACTCCCAAGATAAACGAAATTTAAACCCTTTAAACAATGGGTATTTTTTTTTTTTACATTATAATAAGTAAAATACTTTTTTGCTATGAGATAGGATAAAATAGCTTCTATGCATTTAAGGGTGTTTTGGTACTTTTATATTGATTTATTTGTTATTTACAAGGTTATGAGGGGGCTTTTTAGTAATTTGACATGTATTTTTAATATTACATTTTGAAAAGCTATCGGTGCATCTTTTTCACGTGCCAAGTGTTGGTGGCATCCACGCTTTTTTGACGGTGCGTGCAATG
The DNA here is from genome assembly GCF_005239225.2 of Populus alba. Lineage (NCBI taxonomy): Eukaryota > Viridiplantae > Streptophyta > Magnoliopsida > Malpighiales > Salicaceae > Populus > Populus alba. The sequence continues at coordinate 12,795,728 of NC_133297.1, read as the reverse complement.
CTATCATTTGTTCAAAAATAACCTTTTACAGTGTCACCTGAAGCGCCGTCATGTGCTCTTTCTCCTAGTGTGGAGCGTGTCGGTGGTGGTCCGATGATTTGTCAATGGTGGTCATTTCTTCTTTCTTCTTCCTACTTTTCTCTCTCTTATGGTTAAAGTGTATTTTTGTCTTTTTTTTTTTTTTTGGTTTTTCAATTTCAGTACTTATATTTTTTATTGCTTATTTTCATCTTTGACCTTTTTAGAAAAAAAATTATGTTTTCAATTTAGTTTTTAAATTACAATTTGTCATATATTATTTTTGTCAATTCGGTCCTTATTCTTTTTATTTATCTTTTTTACCCATGGATCTTTTGTTAAATTTTTATTAGTATTCCATTTCATCCTTTAATCAAAATTTATGTTGTTTTTTTTAATTTATCCTTCATTCTTTTAATTTGTTTTTTTTTCCTTTTGTTAATTTTTTTTTTCTTTCTGTTTAACCTTGCAATTAAATTTTTAAATGCCCTCAAATCTATTTTTTATTTTGGTTTCCACCCTTATTTTTTAATTAATTTTTTTTTATGTGATTGGTTTTTTCCTAAATGCATCCTTCAATGTTTGATTTATTTGGGATTGAGCTTCAAGGTTTTTTCATTTGTAATCCTTTTAATTTAATGACATAGATCACAAGTTTTAAGTATTAATATGGTTATGAATTTTTTTTCCTCATTATATTTTGTGATTTTATCATCTACATCGTTTAAAATAATTGTTTTGTGGTTACCTTTGTATTTTTTTTATTAATTTATCTCAATTTCATTATTTAAACTATGAATTTTGCAAGTTGTTTTTGGATAAAGGTTTTTTTTTAAAAAAAAAAACTATTTTGTTTTGTGTTTAATTTTGCTGATTTTTAGTTTCTGCAAAACCAAAATTTAAAAAGCAATTTTGCATTGGATAGAATACAAAAAACAGGAGCTATTTAACTAAGCAAACAATTTTTTTTTGTTGGATAAAAAACAGAGCTACAATCTCTTGGTGTTATACATGCGGGCCACGATACAAGTTGTAATACTCACAAAACACATGGAAGTAATAACAGTTAAAAGATCAATCAGAAGGAGTTCTTCCAGAGCTGGCGGCTGTCAGGGAACTTCAGTTGATCTAAAACACAGATCAAGGCAGTTGCAACAGTACAGACGTTTTCGTCAACTATAACTTGTTTTCAGCGTATCTACTTACATTTTCGACTCTTGGCCTTGTATCACTATACTTATTTGTTTTCTGCTCTCTGGAAGTTCTAACAAATATTTGTGTAGAATCCACAACTTGAATATATCAAATATCAAAGATAAGATTAGAAGGCAGCACGCCCTAAGCCCAGAAACTAAATCCTTATGGGCTTAACTACTCCTGTGCCTGTTTAAACCAAATTAATCGTGGCTGCTAGCTTCTTTTTCTAGTGCGAGATTCAGGCCTTGGGTCCCCGGTTGTTCTTACAGAAAGATGGATGGTGCTTCTTCTTCTTCTTCTTCTTTTCACCCTTTGTCAAGGTGATTTTACACGTTGTGAAAAAGAGATTCCGAGTAACATCTTGTCCCCCATTATAACATCACTTCACCAGTGTATATTAAGCTCATTACCCTCACAAAGCTTGTAATAGAAAGTGGTGTTGTAAACTTAGAGAATGGCATCATCGTTTCCCTATTGTTTGGACCTTGGTGTACGCAAGGAATATGATTTATAAAAAGCAATTCTGATTTCATCTCGTGTTGTATGTACTCACCAAACGCACCCTAATTGTACAATCATGATACATGCTAATCTTTGACTTTCTCTGTTTGCGTTGCTATTACACCTATTTTCACATGACGAAAGGAAAGGAATAGCATCTGCTTTGCCTCACTAGCAATCTTGGAATGCCGCGAGGCTAGATGCCAAGCCCCTCTATCAAGCGATTAAAAAAATGACATTTACTTCCATTTCCCTCTATATATATCTCTATCTGTCCGAGCTTGTCGTACATCTTCAGTTTCTTACACTGAGTCATGGCATCTATGATTCATTACAATTTAGGTGCTGGCATTAGTCTTAGAAAAACCCTGAATAGCAAATTTTCTGCAGTCCAGCCAAATAATATTGCTAATGCAAGGCATTTGAGCAACCTAGTAGTCACCAGTAATGTCCATTCTCCTATCCCCAAGTTCACATTTCCTCAACAATCATTAGCAACAAAGAGGCAACTAAATGTTGCAGCAAAGAACAAAGAGGATCATTGGAAACTGCGGTGCGGTGATTGTGCACCTGGTTTCACATCGGATTCCGTTGATGATATTGACATCCTGATCCACAAGTTCTTCTATGCCATCAATTCGAGAACCGACGAACAATTACTGGAGGATGTTCTCTCGTCTGACTGCGTGTTTAAGGACTTCATTTTTCAGACTGCATTCGATGGAGAACAGGTTAGTACAACTCCATCTTTTCTCCAAGCTGTTCGTTTTCTCGATGTGACAATGTGCTAGATCTTTACCTCAAATACTCAGTCAAGATTTATTGTAGAAATTTAATGCAAGTATATCAAGGAATTCACAACGACTATAGTACCGACGGTTCAATATTTTAATATGCAGAAGATTTTCACTATGTTGTAAATATTCTGCTGTATTTACTCTGCAACATTTCTTTCCTTCTTTAGCTCTTGATCATGGGCACTAATTAAGCTTGTATTTTGTATCTATAGACCTAAATGAATCGAGTCAGAACGAGTCTCGCAATCTATTTTATTTGACTTTCAATATATCACAACATCCCTGAATGTTAACAGTTTAGGCTGGCCATGTACAGAGTATCATACAATTTCTTCGGAAGGTAATGATGGCAATGGGGCCTAATATTCGTTTCAAGATGGAAAGCGGGCGTAAGAATGAATTGCAGGCTGCAACTGCTTTCTTGCATCTAGGTGAACGCCACGGCCACAAGCTCTTTTCAATTACTCAAATTCAATTCAATAGTTAGATTTTACCATTTAGATACAACAGCTTTTCTTTTACCTTGACCTCTTGGAAATATATCTATATCTATATGAACGCGCGCGCGTGCGTGGTTTTTGATTGTGTAGCAAGCTAGATTCAACTGTGAAACTATTTTGTTCCTTTTCAGAGTGGGACAATCAAGTTATACCCTTCACCAGTTTTTGCACTTACTTTGAATGCGAGGAGCTTGACGAAAAAAACTTGATCAGGTGCGCAATAATTTGATTGAAATATTATATTTTTTTGACTCCATGTTTTAGTATGATGGTAATCTGTACCAGTTAATCTGGAAGGAAGGGATCTTATTGTTTGAATTGAATTTCTCGATGGTCTCAAGGAACGGCAGATCGATTTGTAAACTGATCAGAACTAGTAATCTTGAAGGAGATTTCACTTCATAAGCACGGATATAGTTTTAAGATGGGTCGGAAAGAATGCCGAGAAATGGAGATCCATTTGTGCTCCAATGGCCAAGATAAAATGGGCCGTCCAAGCAAACATAAGAGAGCAAATGAAATAGCCCCATTATCTCTATTTGCATTTTTTTTCCCTCTCTAAATTCCAAGTTTTTTTTTTAAAGAAAAAAAAACTCAGGTGATTAAGAACTTTCACGCGTTAATTTAAGATTCTCAACTGACCAAGGAAGACTATGAACATGTGTAGGAAAATCACAGTAGTGAAAGAACAAGGCGAAGACGTTGACATTGACATTGACATTATGCTGGTATGAGCAATTGATCATTTTTTACTTCCTCGTAATTTCTCCATTCTCTTTACATTAATTTGTACAATCACACGCATATATAGCTGCGTTTCTTATGTTGTTTCTTATGTAAATTCGCAGAAACTCTTGAAGGCAGCAAGTACCATATTTGACATGTTCCCAGATCAAACCAGGGGTAAGGAGAAGTTCTTTGATGAGATAAACACAAATTATCATTATTTATACTTTTTCGAAGATTTATTTCAATTTATATGCTTCAATTTTCTTACATTTATTCCAAATACTAATGACATGTTACAGTTGCTTAAATACTCTTGAAAAACATGTTACCGGAATATTACTTAATCAATACTAATTTTTAAAGGTGCAAAAAACTAAATAGAAAAAATAAAATATTTCACAAAAATGTCCTCCAAAACACCCCCTTTTGTACGAGAAATATTCTTACTACTTTTAAATTCACTCCCTCAATAGTAAGAGCATTAATTTGGATAAAGAGAAAGGTTTTCCTTATGTTTCAAACTTTTGAATTAGTTTATATTTCTTTAATATTGTAAAAGGGTTATTATAACGTATTTTATCTGAGATTAAAATGTAAAAACTTCTTTAAAGATTCTAATTTTCTCTTTTTTCTTGATTACGTCAACCTATGAACAAACTGATAAATTACAAAAGGATGCAGGGAAAAAATGAAAAGAGAACTAGTTTTTTTTTTTTTTTTTTTCCCATGGAAAGAAGTTAGTAGAGGATATTAATTTCTAAAGATTAGTAGGAAAAGGAGAAAAAGAAAATGACAGTGACTAACTTCTCATAATTTCTTTTGCAGAGCTGCTATCGAAATTGAACGAATAATAAAGATGGTTTTGGAGATATTTGGAGGATATTCGAAGTTATTTAACTCGATATGGATCCATTATCTTGCCGTGATCTATATGCAGTGGCAGATTCAAGACATCAAATTCGGAAGCATCGTGTATTATATAATCTATAGGATTGTTGGTTAAATTAATTCTCTGTAAGAAAAACAAACAAATTAATTAATATGTCACTAGAGGATAATTTTCTAGTTGCTTGAAAAATCTTATTTGATTGTGAAGTGCAAGAGGGATATTTATTTTCTTAAATTTTTTTTAATTATTTCATATTTTTCAATTTTGTACATGCTATTTTTTAAATGAAAACTAAATATTTTTTTCCAAAAACTAGGATATACGCCAGATTAAACGACGAACCATTTTTTTTATTTAGTTTTACAAACTCTAGTTCGTAGATATTTATGTTACAAATCGCATAGCATATGCTATACAATAATATGTTTTTGTAAAATTCTTGACATGTACCGTCTGAAAATTGGAAAATCTTTAATAGCAAACCCAATAGAAGAATTTTAATACTTTGGGGATAAAATTTTTAATTTGGATAACTGCTTTGATAACTATTTTTTTTGCCAACTAATCTTAGGTTTACCAGAAAAATATTTTTGACAAAAGATGTTAGTGCTAGTTAATTAGCTCGTAAAATCACTTAATGAATCGCCAAATAACCTTATCTAATTATGATTATTTTTTACCCGTACTATCTCTACAGGGTATTATAAGATGTTCTGCGTGGGTTTGTGTGTTTGACACGCCGTGAGGTAGGATTTTTTTTTTCTAAAAAAAAAAAAAGTTTTTTAACGTATTTTTTATATAAAAAATAAAATGAAAAAAAATATGTATATTTAATAAAATAAATTCAGAATCATATGTTTTAGTAAATAACTAAAAATTCATTAACAATAAATAAAGATGATAATTAAAAAAATTAGGAGTTAGATATAGACTAAAATATTTGACATTGCAACTAGATCTTTGATAAAGTTATGTTTAATAAATTTATTCATAAAAATTAATTTTTAATTTAATTGAATAATAATAAAAATAGACAACTCATGAAAATGATTAGATAAAATAAAAGGAAAAAAATATTATGTAAAGTTACACATATTAAAAATATTATCTGAAAATAAATATTTTTAATTTCTTAAAATAAATTTCATTTATATAAAACATAAAAAAATTATAGATGAATTAAAAAATTTCTTAAAAAAATTAAATGCATATAGAATAACTAAAAAATAATTGTTATTTAAAAGAGTCTAAATTAACAAAATAAAAGAGAGAGTGAGTATTAATTTAAATATAAATTTTAAAATTATTTTGAAAAAACACATATAAAAAGCATTAATTAAAAAATATTCTTAAAAAAGGAGGAAAAAGCTAGGTGTTGTTAAGCTTAGTCTATCTAGTAAGGGCTCGCGTTGATGCTTGTAAGAGCAGGATCGTGTGGTTGGACCCTTAAATTTTTTTTAAAAAAATTTGATGGGGTGGATGTCTGCCCTAATTGTTTTTTAAAACAAATTAATCAAACGACACGTTATCTGATATTGTCTAATTTCATCAGGGGAGAAATGTTTTCGATCCAAAATCTGATTTTTCAATTTGTATTTTACATATAATACCTAGAAAACATCTTAAGTAACTTGATAAACCCATTAATAGCATAAAAAAACATCTCAAAACCCAAAATTAAAAATCTTACCTAGCTCAAATATATTTTTCTAGGGAATTTCATGGTAAAACATCTAATATAAACTCCTCTCATCAAATAAAACAATTTGACATTAATATTAACTATTTTTATGGATAGAATCGGTGCTAACAAAGATTTACTCCTTCTAGTGCTGAATTTTGATAATTTTCTCTCATCTTTTTTAAATTATAAATTTAAAAATAATAAAAATAAAGTTTGGCATTAAAATTGATTTTGCTCTTAAATTTTGAAAACTAAAAGGATCTAATATTTATAATATGAAAAAATATGGAGACTACAGTAAACATCTCACTCAAATTTTGTTAAAGCCATTCATTCCCTCGTGTTTTTCACTATGGTCCCATATATTTCAATTACACCATACGACAAAATAAATTGACCGATAATTTTATCAATAAGGGTCAAATTAAAAAAAAATAAAAAAAAACTTGTGAACTGGCCGGCCAGAAATACAATGTGAGGGGATATAAGTTCATTTTTCACGTTAAATTCCCACACGCATTTTAGATTTATAGTTAATTTATAAAATCAATACACCAAATATTATTAGCACAAAAAAAAAAAAAAAAAAGTGAATGGAACACAAGAACAGAGAACAGCAGGGACTCGAAAACACACACCCCAACACCAAGATACCATGGAATTAAAGACAAGACAGAAAACCAGTACTCTATATGATCAAAACAAATCAGCATCATCTCTCAATACTCCGCCAATTCCAGCAGGCCCTGGTTTATCCAAGGAGGATAAACCTTTTGATTAGAACATTTAATTATACCATCAGCAGAACCACACAAAATCTGAAACCCACCATTCACAGAACCGAGCCAAATCTTCCAAATAGAATAGTGTACAAGATGATGATCAACTGATTCCTCCAATATTGCAAAAAGGGCAACAAATTAGAGAAATAAGAAGAACGCCTCCGTGAAGAAGATATATACGCGGCTATATCCTCCCCGGAAACCAATGAACTTCTAACTCTTTCATACAAGGAACTGAACTTGTTTATATTTCAGGTAAGAGATGGACTTGTTTAGTATCTTACTGTGATTGTCAGATTCAGTCCGACTTTTCCTTCCTCCTAACGTTATTAACTAAGCACGAATGTAAAAAACTAAGAATCAAAAAAGAATTTTGATTGACACAGGGGAAAATGATTTCTGCAAAATAATATAGGCAATCGCTTGTTTTTGCTGGGGCAATGCTTTTTTCTTCATCGGCCCGTTTTCTAGGGTATTTTTTTTGGCCCAATTGACTTGAGATCTGCACTAGTTTAGGGTATGATTTTTGCTGGGGCAAAGCTTTTTTTTTTTTTTCCTCGGTCCATTTTCTAGAGTATATTATTTTCTCAGCCCAATCGACTTTGAGATATTACCTGGTCTAGGATATGAGTTGTCGGGTTAATAGTTAACTTAATTTTATGATTTGTTTAAAATAATATTGTTTTAATATTTTTTTTTAAAAAAGTATTGATTTTGACTTGAATAGATCCATCTACAAAATCTAACTTGTAAAATCACATTAATTTAATCAGGTCAATGTAAAAATGAAACCAAATCTTTAAAATAAAACCCAGTCTAAAGAAGATTTTGGGTCAGCTCCTCAGGCTTTAATAACTGTGCATGTACAGTTCTCTTTAAGCCACGTATAAATTATTCCTCCATGTAGGATACAATGCTGGTTTAATTATAGAACTCTACTTTTCGAACTCCCGTTTCGACACTGCAAAATTATTTTCGTCGTCCATTACAGCCAAATCAATAACAGAGAGGAAACAAAGTAAATATCTCTAATATCTTTTCATTTCATTCTCAGTCCTTGTGCAATGATGTCCATGCCATAATCTTTCATTTTCATGGGTATTCAACAGTGAATTTTGCTTCTTTAAAGAAGAGCAAGATCATAAAATACAAAATCGAAAAAGGTTAATATATAGCAGAGTATGTATCAAGGTCTTGGAAAAACCTCAAACCCCGAGAGATCAAAAGAGCTCCAATTGTTGTCGCTGGTAAAATTGGCTGAAATCTTTAGACGATCATCCACTGAAAATGAATCAAAATCTTGCAATTGTACCATGGGTTGCCAGTTAGGAACATTAGGCAAGGTCGCATCATCTGACCACAGAGCATCTTGCACAATTTCATCGATCAGTAAATTTTGCAACCCAAATGCATTCATGTCTTGCCTTTCGATGAGTTCTTGAAATCTCTCCTCTTCAATTTGTTGATTCTCTCCTACAAGCACCTGAGATCTCCCTTCAGGTAAATTGGATTCTTGGGCCAGATCAGACCGCTTCAGGCTTTCCATCATCGGATCATTTTGGTAGCTGTCTGATATTGGGGTTGAAGAATTCGATATATTAACCAACTCACTGCCCTCATCGCGCAATTCTTCACCAATAAACTCGGGCCCATAACTCAAGTCTTGATTCAAGAACTTAGAGAAAACAGCAGCTAGATCAATATCGGATCCATTGGCTCCATCTTGTTGAGCCACTGAGTCTTTATTCGAGGAACAAGCTAATGTCTCATTAGCCCTACTATAATCAGCAGCACGTTCATTCTGCGAGATCTTAGAGGACCTCGCTCTGCGATACTTGCGACAACCACCACCTACAGGAACATTTCTTAGCGACCCTCCTTTAGTCCAATACCTTCTACAACCCTTACAAAAATACCTAGGCTGTGACAAGCTGTAGTTGTTGTAGTAGCAGAATTTCGTGTTCGGAGAAGCACAGCGAGGGCAATTTGGAGCAACTTCGATGTTGGATTTCCATTTTCTCTCCATTGGCAATGGCCTGGGAGGGCATTGAAACATCATCTGGTCACTAGCAGAGTACATGCTCGTAAACAGCACTGTATATCTCTTTTTTGTTTGATCTGGTGAGAGGTATGGAAGGAAAGGGAGAGATTTGGGGTGATATAAGAGGATGTGTATTGGTGTGATATTGTGTGAGAGTTAGTGCAAGGGCATGTGTGTGGGGACTAGAAATATGGGGTTTGGGAGTTGCAGCATGATTTTGATTGATATAAACGTGGTCGGTTGCGAGCCGTTTGGGTTAAGGAAGGTAGGGTTCATGTGTGTGCTTGTGTGGTCATCGTTACAGTGAGCTGTCTCATTGAAGCTCTATTGCACATGGCACTCCCTCATTGGCCACATCAAGATGGTGATTGAAATCGACAAGTCAAAGCTTCTTATAATTTAACATTGTCCTTTTCTGACTCTGAGAGCTCAAATGACCAATATGTCCTTGTGTGTCTTGGATTGCAGTTTTTTTTGCTGGATTGGAGTAGTGTCCGGTACCGTGTCGAGATTTTTTTAACAAAAAAAATATAAAAATGATTTTTATCTCTTTTAATTTTAATACTAATATATTAAAATTATAAAAATATTTTAAAAACACATTAATTTAATAATTTTTAAAGCACTAAATCATATTTAATAAGCAACTTTGTTTTGAGAGTAAAAATTAGATTTAAACAAATAGTAGTGAAATAGAGAAATTCTATTCTAATTGTAAAATTCCTTTTTAAAAAAAAATAAAGAGAAAGAAAGAGAATGAAATGCTTGTGATGATAATAATGTAATAAATCCATTTATGAAAGAAGAAAGGATTTAAAAGAGTCTTCTTTTTCTTGTAACCAAAACCAAAAACTTTTACAATTATATATGCTTATTTATCACTAATTTGTTATTCTCAATTACGGATACATTCTAAATTGCTATATATATATATATATATATATATATAATATATATATATATCATGGAAGTCATTTTTATATAATAAATATAAAAATAAATAATATTTATTTTCTTTCCTCTACTATAAATATAATTATAATTATTTTTTTTTATTTGTGGACAGTAGATACATTATCAAGTAAAGCGTGCAATAGACTTGTCTTTATCTATTTGAACATTTATTTGGAATTTACATTTATGATATTAATGTTCTCATTATATTGTTAAATCCACAATCCACAACAAAATAGTATCAATTATAAGATAAAAAATAACTATTTAGTAGGTGGTCCAGTGATAAGAGCTCGAGATCAAAGGATTTGCATCCATATGGTCTTAAGTTTGAGTCTTGTGGTTATTAATATGATGATCACTGGAGGTTTATATAGTCGTTAATTTTAGTGCTCGTAGAATTAATTAAGATATGCGCAAACTGGTCAAGATATCCATGTTAATAAAATATATATATATATATATATATATATATATATATATATATAAAATCAATATAAGAGATTCAAGGAGGTAGGAACTAATTAAGCTCAGGGTCATTTTTTAAAAAAAATATTTTAGGGAAATTAGTTTACTTTTCATGTTAATTGTTTGGAAATATGTTGTGACTAGGACATGTACAGTTTGGTAATTTCAAGATTTTGCACGACGGACTCGACACAGTGAACCTTCTCACCGGGATTTAACCAAAATAAATAAATAAATAACACAAGGGAATGAATTAGTTAATTAAACTAAATTAAGCGGAAGCGTCAAGGTCACGCTTGCTGCATTGCCATTGCACGTGCATAATCCGGTTACGTGGCATGCCTTCCTCGCCTTCAATTCCTCGGTTAAGGTCCTTACTTATTATTTTTCTTATCGTAAGCAACCAAATTAGTCGATAATCATGGTCTACATCTCGGGTTGCGGATCGTGATAGCCACGCGTCAATTCTCAATTCTCGTTAATAAATCCCTCCAATTTTGAAGTCAACGTGCCTCTTGGGTTCAACGCTAAGAACAAGCGATCAAGGGCGATGCATACTCTTTTTTTGTACGGTAAACTAATACAGAATTGCCAGAGAGAATTCACATCTTCTTTTAACATTCTTTTGGAATTTTGTGAAGATTAATGTGATTGTTTTAAATGAGAGTAATAATTTAATTTAAAAAATCACATTAAAAAAGAGAAATTAAAATTTTCTATTTAAATAAAGAAATTTTATAATATTTAGAGAATAAATAGTAACATCCTATTAAAATCAACTTACAGAAATAAGGGAAAGATAAAAATCTAAAATGAAAATAATCTTATTATTTTTTATGGTTATGAATTTTATTATCTTATTTTTTTTATTTTTTTAAATATAATTAATATGATGTTATCAATTACCTCCTTATGCATCATAAAACTTTTTCTTCTAAATCATTGAAACAAAACTAGTTTCTTAAATTTATATTTAGTTTTTAAACATATTTTAGAGGTTTTATATTTTTATAATATTTTTTTAAAATTATAAAAAGTCAGTAAAACAATATTCTCCTTTTATATACATGTATTTTCTAACAATTTAGAACCATTAAAATTATTTTTATAATATTTTCATGTTTAATTACCATCATAAATTAAAATTTTTAATTATAAATATAATATAAGATATTTTTTTTGAGCTAATAAATAAATTCTTTTCGTGTAATTTTAAATCTCAATAAAATAAAATTAAAATTCATAATAATATTATCATAAATATGAATTATAGTCTTGATTTTTTATTTTAAATTGATATAATCTTGACATGTTTTTTATTTTTTATAAAAAAATATTCTTTATTTTCAATAAATGAACATGTTTTCTAATTTTTTATTGAAAAAATGATTTCTTTTAGTAATCTCTTGCTGAGGGAAAAGCTGTGGGACGGAGACGTCAGTTACATGCATACGCAGATCTCCAATTGAATTTGCTCATAACTATATATGGAAGGTGGTGATAGTATTTTAGGAGTAAGAGTCACTCCATTTGCGTAATCATTTTTTATTGAGTATTATGATGACATTGAAGAAGGAGAGATTGGGAGGACTTTACCATAATATCGTTAAACATTTACGCTAGCAATTTTTACACCCCAGATTTTTATTAGTTTTGTTTTTCAATTAAAAATTTGTTTATTTTTATATTTTAAAAAAAAAAATTTTTTAAAAAAATTTTTTTATTTTAAATTAATAGTTTTTTTATCTTTTTATATCTTTTAATATATTGATATCAAGAAAAAAAATTAAAAATTAAAAATTTATATATTATTTTAAAAATAATTACTATTATGATATCAGTAAGGATCTAAAATGATCGGGCTACACAATGTATGTGGTTTTAGCTTTACTGAGACGTCATTTTCCAAAAACACAATGAGGTCTCATTTCTCCTTGTAGCTACAAGGATTCACGAACGCACACCACCCAACAATAGTTTCGACTTGCATTAAAACAAAGACTCCTTTAATGAAGTATGTAGAGACACACCCCTTGCCTTATTCCGTTTTCCTCCAAGATTACCGCCGCCGCCAACTACAACCAGAAAACGTCATCACTGACACACCGATCAGGTAGGGTCTGATATCGAGAGAGCATTAGGATCACGTGGGAGGTTTTGCGTCACTTTCATATATGATCATATATATCCATATGAAATCAAATTAATTCGCAGAAATAATATATACATATAGCATGGCTTAACAAATTGATAAGAAGCTAGCTTCCACGACTCATTTTCTTCTGATTTTTGGTAGCATGTTGAATGTGTGGGTACGTGGCTCTATAACCCTAATTAACACTGTGCATTAATGAGCATCATGTTCAATGTGTCCCAGTAACAACGTCTAGGAAAATCAAAGACACGTGCATGGTGCTGCTCGCCTGATCATATAATATATGGTTTATACGTATTGGTTTATGAGGGTTAATTTATTGGGACCCATAATTTCATACATACATATTTGAGATTAATTGGGTATATCGAAGATTTTTCAAAATATTTGCTTCCATAGACCGCAAATCGTTGCTCTTAATTTGTTGGTTAAAGTTATCTTTCTGGTTTCCGTTTGAGGAAATTAAAGCAAGAGATTGGCAGTTTCGTCGCTCTTAATTACATGTAATCGCACTATTACTTGACAAAATATTCATACAACAGGGTTTTTTTTATTATTAAAAAAAATAGAGAAGAAAAATGGTCGATATTTAATCTCCGGGAAGGTGGGGTGGGATTATGTCATATGACCCTTGAGAATTAATGTTGTGAAATTTATGAAAGAATACAAGATTTAACATAGTTCAACAACATATTTATATCTAAGAAGTAATGAACTATTATTTTACTATATGTTAATCTAGGATTACATAATATATATTTATAATAGATCTTAAATCACCCTAAAAATATTGATAATTTTCCGCTCTGCTCAGTACGCTCTACTCTCACGTCTGCCTATAAACTATAACAATTCAGATCAACCAAGAAAAAGTTCCTGGATCAAGATTAATTTGTATACCATCTTCATCAAGATTCAAGAGCTTAATTATTGAGTCAGAGCACAATTCCTGGATCCTCACGAAATTGGTGCTTTCGCCATGATGGGCTGCTGTGATTAGCAGGCTCAGAAACAAAGAGAGTTGGGTTTGCGTTTCCCCTTAAGTTGACATCATATGTATTTTGAAGCCAGGCCCATTTGGTTATCATAAATGTTCTGTGGTCGGATAGCTTATTGCCAGAAGGTTTTTTGGTAAATATCATTCCTTGGTCTCTGACGGCAAGAATTTTATTAAAAGGACATAATTAACTTATAGTATAGTTTACACTAATAACCTTAAATATTTCAAGATTACCAAACTTTTTTGCCTCAAGAAGAATCTCAAAATGGGCCAGAAATTAAAGAGGAACATGGAATATCAAGTACGGATTTTGTTTGTGATATGAATTTTAATTAAAATTATTTAGTAATTCTCTTTACAAGATATAATATTTTTATTCTTGTTTTTTTATATTCATCAGGAGCTTCCACGGATCTTGGGCTATACAATGAAAGGTAGCCATCTCTATCACATACTAATCAATTATATAAATTATAGTCACTAGGGCTGAACATACTTCATAGGGAATTATCAAGTACACAACCGCCCTGCTTAAGATTCTTGTTTCTTTCTTACTTGTTTTTTTTTTTTTTTAATGATATTCGTATGTTGTTCAAAAGAAGAACTCCATTTCTTAAAAACTTTATAAATAATTGTTATCACACGCGCAAGTCGATCGATGGATCTCACATGAGGTTAAAGTGATTATATGTTTTGTCATGAGAATAAAAGATTTATCCGGTTCACACGATGACCAGACGCCTAGTATTAACGAACAGCCAAATATTAGTCATAACATTACAAAAAAAAATAAAAAAAAATTGGAGAATTATATGGAAGGTTTTTTCTAGGTATCAGAACACTAGTGGTTGAATATGGAGATTCTTCACCTTTTACTTCCAATATTGGGCAACGAGCCAAAGGCTAAATCATTGAAATGAAATTAACGAGACAAAGAACAACTACAGAAAATGACAGGTTACCAAACACCTTTATAAAAAAGGGTAGAAATTAGAATGGTTGCACGAAGTTGGAACGCTGATTTTTATCATCAAATAGAGAAAATTTGCTTTTCAAAAAAAATGAAAAAACTTTGTTATTTTTTTTTATTTTAAATTAATTTTTTTTTTATGTTTTTATATCATTTTGATGTACTAATATTAAAAATAAATTTTAAAAAATATATTATATTAATATATTTTTAAATAAAAAATATATTGAAAAGTAATCGATACCACGATGCCAGATTACCTCGAAGTCAAAATAAGCATGAGATTTTTGGAAGAGAGCAATGAGAACTCCATTGCAGGCAAGAAGCATGTAAAAGAAATTTCCAACTTTGACTGCTTCAAATTTGTATGCTGGGGCAGCCATGTGATCTCGAAGGAATGGAGCATCAATTTGCTATATCTTTGTAATCCCAATCCTAATTGTGTTATTGATTAATTAGCAATTTTTATTGTATATGTGAAATGTGTGTGACAAGCAATAAAGTGAGACTATCATGGGTTCGAAAGGTTTAATTATTGGTATTTTTTGTTTAATTTAATTTAATCATTTATTTTTATGCACTGTTTACAAATTAACAAAACCTTACTTGTGTTCACAAAAAAAAAAAAAAAAAAAACGAATGTAAATTGTACCATTTATAAGTTCTTGGGAGTGACGAAACGGGACATTGCTCAACTTAAATTTTGTGAGTGAGAGCATCCCATATTCTAATCCAATTGCCTCTGAGATGCAAAAAGCTAGTGATATACTGATATACTGTATATCAGCATGCTATCTTAAATTTTAAATTATTTTTTTTATTTCAAATCAATATTTGTTTGGTGTTCTTAAATTATTTTGATATATTGATGTTAAAAATATATATATATTTTTTTAAAATATTATTTTGATACAAATTATTTTTTAAAAAAACTATAATTATATTTTAAAAGACGTTTCTAGTTTAGAAATCTTAATAAGCATAGGCATATTATTATAGGCTTTCAAAAAAAAATGTTAAATTTAAGTTTATTAGCAATAATTATTAAAAAAAATCCGGATTATATATGAGGAAATAATTTAATGGAGGCGGCAGAGACGAAATAGTCGTCCACTACCATGATGTCTACATACAATAAACTTGCACAGCCATTCACAATTTAGTGCACTCCACTAGTACCCACAGCCGTTTTCTCCTTATATGAGAACCTTGAGACGAGACAGCTATGATGCCAAGCTCACACCATGAGTAAGTTGCGAACATTTTGAACCCCTCTGTAAGTACAGGTTAAAAAGGTTTTATGTAGCTGTTCGAACATTTTGATCCCCTCAGCCATGGGTTTTACTTTACTCCTAAATAGGTTTGCTTACATGGACATGCACATCCCACGTCACTGAGGCTTGGTCTCACTTGTCAAATGACTCCTTCCACGTCTGACATCATCCCTGTCAGAAAAAAACTTGGACACGTTCAAACATTAATAACACCACGAAACCGGCCACTTCTTAGTTGAAAATCACTACGGAAGTAGCCAATCTTTACTTTTGTCATCTTCCAATGGTATTTAATTATTCCCATTATTAATTTCCATTGACTTGCTCTCCTTCAAGTATTTCAATGTCCTCCCCCCTATGTTCCCCTTATAATTTACAGCACAACAATAATGCTTTTGTCCTCCTCCTCCTCCTCAGTACCATCATCCCAATCTCCTTTTGTTCCTTCTTGTTCACCATTCAGGACTCAGCATGGATTCATCAGACTTCCCTATCAGTAGATCACCAAGAAAAGAATTGCAAGGTCCTAGACCTCCAGCTTTGAAAATCCGCAAAGATTCACACAAGATCAGAAAACCACCTGTAGCACCGCAACCATTCCAACGGCAACCACAGAATCAACCACCAACACAGCCACGCCCTCCCGTGATAATCTATACAGTGTCACCTAAGGTGATTCATACAAACCCTAATGAATTCATGACCCTAGTTCAACGTCTCACAGGCTCCTCATCAACATCAACCTCCTCCAATCCCTTTAATGATGATTGTGGTGCAATATCGCCTGCAGCAAGGTATGCTACAATTGAGAAGGCCAATTCACCCAAAGATCAGCAAAAGCAGCAGCAGCTAGGCGGAGATTTGGGTTATGTTGAAGGGATCATGGAGATTGATCGAGTAATGGAGAGACCAAGTTTGGGTCCTGGAATTCTGTCTCCTGGGCCAGCTTCACTTCCTCCAATACCACCAAACTTCTTCTCTCCTGATCAAAACTCGGTTAGCTTCTTCCATGATTTGAGTCCTATTCTTTATGGTAACAGGAATTTTATTGAGGGTAGTTTCATGCCTAGTCCTTCAACCTTCGTTTCGCCACGCATAAATTCTCCAAGCACTCCATCTATAGACCTTTTCAATAATTTCAATGCTTACAATAATTTCTTTGACTTTTGATAGTTTCAAGGTAGGGAGAGATACAAACGAAGGGAAAGGTTTCGCTCTTTTTTTTTTTTTCTTTTTCTAAAGCTTATTTTGCTTTGATGATAGAAACGTGGGGCAATAGTAGAAATCTGATCTTTCTTTTGGTGGGTTAGCAAGTTGGAGACTTCTTGATGGCTTTATCTATTCACATTTGTAATCTATTCGATGCTGAGCTAGATGGTTTTTTTTTCCTTGGTCGACAGCTAAATCAATACAGTAGTTGAATCAGATTATAAAACCATAAAAATGCATCATGCAATGCAGCACCGGTACCCTTGAAATAGGTGTTAATTAACATCAGATCCAGACACTGATTATAGAGCAAGAGAGTATGTATGATTTTCATTGATTACCATCAAATTACTCTATGTATGATGTTCAAGGGGAAAATAAGAGAGGAAGAAAAGATAAATAATATTCTTCCTTTTCTTTTCTTTTTCCAAATATTTCAGATATGAACGATCACCTTTCTTCTTCCATCCCTTTTCTTGTTTTCAAATTTTCATGACAAAAACTTGTGGCTGATAAATAGATTATAACAAGGAGCACCAACATTTTGTTTTAAATGATGAGGAAAATATATGGTCCCTTTAGATATTTCACTCAAGCGCAGCTTGAAAAAGGGTTGATTTTTAGTCCTTCATTACATCAATCAAAGTCAGGTCAAGCTCCTCTACCAAACCCAACTTCATCCTTTGTGACAATGTCATTCTGAACCTTAGTTACATGAATCGAAGTCAAGTCAAGCTCCTCTACTGAATCCAATATATACCATCCTTTTTGACTAAGTCATTTTGAACCTTACTCTCCTCGTCATGGAAACCCTCTAAACACAGGCGGAGGCATGGCAAAGATTAAGGTAGGCTTTAGCCTAGGTCAAGATTTTATCAATTAACTAATTTTATGTAAAAAAAATTTATAATTCACAATTAAGTTATTAAAAAATTCTGAAAATTTGTGTAGAGCCTTCTAATATGATGCTTTAGCTTGGATTAAAATTTCAGAATTTTTGAAGAAATTTAGAAATTTGATAAAAAATCACAATTTAATTAGTTTTACGTTATTGAACATAATTTTCAATCCGGCCATCAGATCAAGTTGAAATTTTACGAGGGATCTTAAAATATATTAAATAAAATCTAGTTAAGAGTTTAGGATGAACGAAACTTAAAAGCAAAATGACTTATTAAGAGTAAAATGGTTATTTACCATTAAAAAATAAAACAAATCAGCTCCTTCTTTTTTTTATATGTTGCCAACTAAGCAGAAGCAGAATAGAAGAAGAAAGAAAAGAAAAGGCGAGAGAGAAATAGAAAAAAATAAGGGAAAAACATAAAAAAAATTCAAGGAAAAAAATAAGAAGTGAGAGAATAACCCTGTGAACTTACAAAGTCCAACTTATAAAACACTAATTTAGGGAAGAATTAAGCGAAGGAAAAAAGAATTAAAAGAGAGAAAAAATTTAATTACTTTGTTTTGCAGTTGACATGAGATTGTTATTTTATCCCGGTTGAGGGGTTGTTACAATATCGATTCAGATTCGATTATAGATTAATTATATTCCACAAAACATCGAAGGATGTAACTTTAATAGTAAGTTTATTTTTACTTTCGCTTTAATTTTATGTATTTTTAAATTTAATTTTTTATATTCTGGTTAGTATATTTGAATTAAAATTTTACTATTAATTTTAAAAATTCATGTATATGAATTAATAATCGATCTTAAAAAATATTTATATATTTATTTAATAGCCTAAAACAAAAAAAAAACTTCTAGCACGGCCCTTGCCTCTAAAATTTTTATCTCCTTGACTATCTTAAAGTTTGAAGGCGAGCCTCAAGTGAGTTTCAAATTTAAATTCTTTCGGTCTTTACCTGTTGCTTTTCTCTTTAGTACATGATTTACCCTTCCAGTAATCAGCTCAAGGAGTGGTTATCTTGACGCTCAAAAATCCCACAGCAATGCAACCACCTTAAGGAAGTCGCCTGTTTTTCTTCGTGGCGAGGGCATTATTATAAAGAGCAAAAAAAAACCTTCTTTTGTTATTCAACAGACGTCAAAGTTTAGAGCTGGATACCCACAGATCAGTTTATTTGACCCGTGTGAACAAGTTCTAAACCTACCAAAGCAGATAAATTGAGAATAATTTCCAAGTTGAGCTAGCCTGGCTAAGATATTGACTCGACCAAACCCAACTTGGACAGCGGCTTGGCAACCTTCTTACCGTTGACCTTGACTTTCATATGTGACCTTAAGGTTGAGGCTGGAATGCATTGGAAATAAATTGCTAGTATCGCTGAAGTCGTTTGGAAATAAATTTTTGAATATTAAGTGATGTGCTATTGTTAAAGCACCTGGATTCAAGCGCTTCATCGTGTGGCCTATATGACACCAACACCGTGTCAAAATATTATTAATTGAAACATGATGTGCTACCTTTCTCCCCTACTTGCCTTTTTAAAATTGCCAAACCAAGTAAATGTGAAGGCACTTGACATCCATCAAGTATTTTCTGATGCATCCATTCACTGTCTATCAATGTGAAACAAACACTTCCGAAATTGACTATGAGCTAAAGTTTGAATGCTGCCCTGTTTTTTTTTTTAAAATACAAGGATTAGTGCTCTACACCTGGAGTTTTTATCTCATACACTATTAGAAAATTAAAAAAATATCAACAGAAAATTCAATAGATGTTTAGATAAAATTACACCAGTAATAGCATTGCTGATAGAATTATCAATGAAAAGCTATCATAAAAAAATATCTCATCAGAGTTTTTTATTTTGTTAGCATTAAAAGATGTCAATGAAATTTTTTATTAGTAATTCGGTTGGAAATTACATTTTCTTTCTTATTAATGTATCTTATGATCTCCAACCACAACAATCATACTACCTTAAATCCTAATAAACAACAACATGGAATCAATTATATTCACGCCCATAAACTGAACTAGAATATAAAATCTTAACAATTGCATGCTAATAACAAGGTTAAACGTTAATTTCATTCTTCTCAACTAAAATTCAAATGGCATATCTTAGTAAAATTTGTTCACAAAGTTAATATTGTTCATCAAATAGACCTATTTAATATTTCAAGTACAAATACATGCATGAAAAATGATATTGACATAGAGAGACACAAGAAAACGAGAAAAAGTTTTGACAAAAAAAGAAGCATTCCCACATAGCAAGCTGAATTTTAGTATCAATTGGGTCCTCTTCATGCTTTAAATATTAACTTATTAAACCTAAAAAAAAATTTCATAACAGAAATATATCAAATAATTGGTTAAAAAATAATAATAAAAAAACATAAAATAATTGATATATCAAACAGTTGATTGGTCCTGCTAGATTAGCCATGATAAAAGTGATGAATTGCCTACTAGATTTGTTGGGAGGCATGATATCTTTACAAGAAGTAAATTGCCTATTATATTTGCCGAACAAAAATTTCATTAGAAAAATAATATAAAACTAGCTTCACACTAATTTGTCTAGCAATCAAATAAATAAAAAACATTTATCTTCTAGGTTATTTTAAACTACTATAAACAAAATCTTGACATGGCTGAGAAACTTCAAAGAACCCAAATTTTCAACTTAATTATAAAATTAATAAAAAAAATAGTCGATACTTATTAAATTATCCATTATTTCTTTAATTTCAACATATCTAAGTTTTTAAAAAAATCAAACTCAATTTCGTCAAGTCACAAATTAAATTTATTTCTCTTAAATCTCAAACAAACCTCAGAATATAAATCATATATTACTACAACAAATTAATTATTATTATATAACAAGTAAAACACTTAAATATGCTTGCAAATTATAAATTCAACAAACAAATTTTGAATAAATTAACTTCAAACATAAATAGATGTTACAACAAAAATAAATCACTTTTTTTATTTGATGAATTGTAGTTGACAAGAAATAGAACTAAGAGAAGGAGAATGTGTCGGGACCGGCAGGTGGGTGGTTGAATTTTAAAGGGGGGTGTCTGAAATTTAAAGAAATTAGGGTTAGGATTTGAATTAAAAAAGAAGAAAAGAGAGGGGAGATAAAGAACTGTTGAGTTTAATTCCTTTGATCAAAATTATGTCGATAATTTGACACTTTAAAAATGCTAATGGAATTGTTGATGGAAATTTTTCATTACAGTTTTCGTTGGTAAGCAGCAATGGGATATTTTCCATGGGCAATCCTAATGTTTTTTTTTTTCAATTTTTCGGTGGTGATATCTTTTGGTGCCACGAAGTCAAAAAAATCAATATTATACTCTACCACGTGGTTAAGTTCAAAACTTTAAGGTATTTATTTTATCAAATTCGCCTAGTTATGTGGGAGTGGTTAAACAAGAACAGTAATTAAGGAAGAAAAACCAGTCAATAAAGGTTCAGATTAGCATTATTTTTAATATTATACTAATCAATATGGGAAAGTTGTAATTAGTGAAAACAGAAGCTGGCTGGCATGACCTTAACAGGCTGCACTAATTTTAAATTCATAATTGTGCAGACGATTTGTCAGCCCGACAAAAATGGAAACATTCAGGTAAAATCAAACATTTGGAGATTAAATTCCATGTCATGCAGTACTGTTTCAATGGAGAATCTGTCAATTAATTGGACTTGGTAATAACTGTGATATACGTTTTTCACTTGTTTATACCATCATTTATACGGCTTGTAGACATAATCAATACGATTAATGGAATCTTCTAGTAGATCAGTCGTCACCAACATCCCTGGCGTCCCGATTGAATCCTCTGACTCTTCTTTTAGGCATGTGCCTCGACTATTTCCAGGTCTCAGAGGAAAATCACTTGACGTCTCAATTTATGATGATTAGCAGGAGCTCGTTTTAATAATGACTCAAGAGGAAAAGGTCTTCTTTGATTTTTCCTTTCGTATAAGAGGAGCATACGAAAAGTAACCAAGTTGGATGCCTAGGATATTTATAAGTGTTATTATGGTTATTTTTTTGAAGTATTTTTTATTTATAAATATATTAAAATAATATTTTTTTATTTTATAAAAATTATTTTTAATATTAATGTATCAAAATGATTTAAAAACATAAATAAAATATTAATTTAAAATAAATAAAATAATAAAATAAAATTTAAATTTTTTCAAAAAATATTTTTAAAATACAAAAACAAACCGGCTTACATGATACACGTCTTCTATTTTATAGTTAGGTTAGATGATTTGTGTAGATGTTTTTATTAATTGAAAGCAATTTTATATTTGAAAAGAGAAAAGACAATGTGAGTAAAATGATAGAAGAGACTGCAAAAAGAATAATGTTCAATTTAGATGTGGATATATCAACTACATACAAAATCAAAATCTTTCTTTTTTCAATACGATTTACATTAAAAATAAAGAAAAGCATAATGTAACTTAAAGCAACAATATATTTAATAAAATCAATTAATGTTGACACTCAAATACGATTCAATGCTTAACTCATAAGAAAACATAAAGTAATTTATTTATTTTTTATTTTTAATGAGCTCCATAATTTAAAAATTTACATATAGTTTTTAGTTAGATATATATTTTACTATTTTTTAAAATATAAATGATGCATACGATGTCATTTAGATCTTTAATTGAAAGTAGAAAACTTTATCTCAAGATTTTATATATTCAGATTTCAAAGGTCTCGGCACTAAAAAAGAAATTTTTTTTTTTTTTTTTTTATTAGTTGATTCAATATAAAACTTTCGAGGGAACATTGGAATTATTCTTTGTAAAAATCATGTGCAGTTCATGGTGTGGCGTATGAAAATTGACAGCCTACCATGAGAACTCAATTCTTAAATACCATCATTACCATGAAAATTGACAGCCTACTATCACAACTCAATTCTTAAATACCATCATTATAAGTAGCTCAGGAGCACCTGTAAAAGGATAATCCTTGAAAACTCGGAAATGATGTAAAAATACCATCTTCATATTTCCATCCTCCTTTTCCCAGGTTATGGCCTTCGGGATGCGTTGTTCTTCCCCAGGAACAACATCAATTGCCAAAGCGAAGGTTTCTTTGGCCTGAACACACCCCACGGAAAGAATTTTTGACTGGAATCCTCATGCAAATCAATATAGAGACAAGAAAGATTAAAAAACTGTGAGTTGCAAAAATGATGAATAATGTTCATGTTGCACTCATAATTAAATAAAAAGAAAAGGAGAAACAGGTTATCCGGAAGCAAATATTACTGCAGCAAACCTTTTCTTCAATAAGGAATGCTTGATAGGGAAAGAAAAAAAAAGGTGAAAATGCAGAAAACAAACACCAATAATACATGAACAAATTTCGGAAGACGAGCAACCAAATATATATATATATATATATATATATATATATATATATATATATATAGAAGAAACTTAAAAATAAATTAACATATGGCCTCAATTAAACATAATCTTTCTGTTTAAACCTGAATTTATGACAATTTGCAAAACAACATAGAAATCATAAAAGAAGAAGAGCTAGCTAGTCACAGACGCAGCAATTAATTTCACTGACATCCCAAGATCTAAATTTTCATTATAAGATCATTTCAACAATGTCACAAAAAATATGCCAGAAAAGCTTCGATGCGGCAATCGAGACACTGTTTTACGTAGTTGCTTTTGCATTTATGACCACATGCATCAAACAAATTAAAGATTGAATGTAATCTAATGCTATACAAAAAAAGAAAGATTAAAGTACGGTTCAGTTCAGAAAATTTAAGACTTGTTCACAATTGCAACAAAAACCCTAACATCAAATCATTCAAAATTTATATTAACTAATTAAAAAACAAAAGCCAAGAACAGCCCAACTTCAATCTTAAATTTATGTCTTTTTAAATTGATATTTATCAATATCACTTGAAACCCATTAAATTTGTGTCTTTTTATGTGCTCTTAAATAATTTTAATATGTTATATTAAATATTTTAAAAAATATTGTTTTAATATAGTTTTAATTATAAAAATATTTTTATAAACCTCATGTGCCTTCTCTTCTTTGATTACTTTTGTGATGAGGAAGAATTTCATCTATATATTTGATTTAATTCTCTCCTCCTTGTCAACCTCTATTACTCCTTATGATACTTTCTATGATGCTGTGATAAAATCAAGTTTTGAGTTGAATTAATTATTTATTTTTATGCGTAGTCCTCTATTATCGCTTATAATTTCTTATGTAGGTGTTGTATTTGCCCATCCACCTTTCTATTGTGCTCCTCAAAGTTCTTAATTGATGATGTCCCAAAATATAACATAGATAAATAATGACTTATTTAGTGTTTGAGATAGTAGTTAATTAATTTATTCAGATAATTGGATTTCTTCTCTTTAGACTAAGGAATTCTACGCTAATATTAAAAGTTTGAATACCTACAAAAATAATCTCAATTAAGGGGATTTAAAGACCATCCAATGATAAAGTCAATATGTTTACATGAAAGACAATAAATAACTTAAAAGAACCTTAAATTCAAGGATAAAAAATATTTGTTCCCGAGTTTTAAGATGATTAATGATCTAAAATCTATATAAATTTATTTATAAGAGATAAAAAGTTATTAATTCTTACTCGGATGGCTCAAGAGGTATTTATACTCTCTAAACCTTGTCATTTTCATAGAAGTGAAAGACTGAAAAAGTCCTCTGCTTTTCATGACATTAATAAGAACAAATATATTTTACATATCATAGTAAATATGGTAGGCCCCTTAAAAGATTTTATGTACACTCACAAGTATAAGAAAATCATTATATCAAATATGAATAACTCACGTAATTATCTTAGATGCAGAGATATGGTAGTTTATCATGCTTTCAATACTTTTAATTTAAGGGATCATCTAGAATTAGATATATAGCTTTAAAACTTGATAATGGTTGAAATCAAATGTTTTAGATTTGATATATTTGTCAGACCTACATTATCTTAGGCTTGACTGATTGTCAGGCCCAAATCCTCTGGGCCTAGCAAATTTGTTAAACACGTGTTATATTGAACTTGACTGATTGTAAAA
Source organism: Populus alba (assembly GCF_005239225.2). Lineage (NCBI taxonomy): Eukaryota > Viridiplantae > Streptophyta > Magnoliopsida > Malpighiales > Salicaceae > Populus > Populus alba. The sequence continues at coordinate 12,770,501 of NC_133297.1, read as the reverse complement.
ATCAAGTTTCTTAGATTTGACATATTTGCTATATTCATTTTATTTTAAAGATTCTTTTTATTTATAAAAATCTATAACAAAAAATATTGACTCTTCTTGTTATTCTCTATTATTTTAGCTATGTATCAATGCCTGATACCAAGTTGTTAAGTTTACTCCTCATCAGCAGTGAGAAAAGATTGAGAATGAGAAAACAAGAAAATTAAAAGAAAGAGAGGCATAACAGTATTAACTGTCAAAATAGTGATTTCTTATTCCTTACTCGTCACGTTTCTTGCGCATGATTATTTACAACTTCAACCTGCTAACCATAGCAATTATTAGCTAACAGCTAAACAAATAACTCTGCTAACTGACTAACTGCTCCTCTGCTGTCATATTTCTCATGTGGAGAACTCTTCTTCAACTGTTGCTTCTTTCTTGAATTCAATGCTTGCTTAATGGCTAATGGCTGAACGTAACAGTATTTCATTTTCTTCTTTTATTTTTCTCCATGATAGAACTCACCAGCTGCACTTGGACTCTACCATTCAGGGCTGATAGCAAATCGATCTTAGGAAAGGAATCAATGGCGTTGCCGCTTCTTTACTGAGATGTCACTAAAAAGGATCATTGATGAACTGTATGTATCTTGCACAAAAAGAAAGTTAAAACTTCTTTTTATATTTTGCATAAAACAACATTTGAATCCGACTACATATTTCGCGTACAAAAATTGGAAACTAAAACAAGGAAACCAGTGTATTGTCTGGCTTTGCCTGAGAGCATTTCCCCCTTTTTTTCTGCTTCAGCGTTACCTTTTCATCAGACGCACATCAATTAGTCTCTTAGATCTGCTGCTGTATCATCCTGGCATGGTTGATCATCAGGCAATTTGCTGGCTGCTTGTAATTTTGGTATTCAGGATTGCATATTTTAGGAATTCAGGATCATTCTCGAATACTTCCATTCTTTTTCCATCTAAAGTGATCCCTTTACTCCCCTTTGTTTCACTCAAAATAGTGAAATTCATAAACGCAGCTCCAACTTTCCCAAAAGCCCCAATCCTCCCAGGCTCCAAGACTAATAACATCATCAACACCGATAATAATTAGTCCAACTTGTGATGGAGAGAGCCTATCTGATTTTTCCGCACTAAGCATGCCTTCTAGCATGTCTATGCTTTTCAAAACACCTTAAATTCCTTCCTCTCCTTGGTAGACTTTTCACAATCATCGTCAAGTTTTGCAATAGCTTCACTTAATATGTTGGTCAATTTATGCAACCCTATGAACATCTCTGCAGTAGCAAATAGCACCATCCAACAAGCTTGACAGTGTCCGCTGCTGCATGTTCATTGCTAGCCGTAAAATGGATGGCCTTGAGGAGCCTGATGCAGCTCCAGAAGCACACATGAAATATTTTCAGATGAAACCAGACAAATACTGTTGAATTTCGTTTGTAAAGAAGAAGAGTTTGTGGCAGAGGTCTGTATTTTTGAGAAGAAGAGAAGAAGAACTTGTATATTTCTTGTTAGTTTCTGATGCAGGAATCCTGCTTTTATACACGTTACATAATCAGTTCATCTCAACCATTCATCAATTGATGGCTAAGATTTTTACACATGCAGGAAACGGCTGTAACAGAATTGAAAACAGAAATAACAACTTTTAACTGCTTTAACTGTTTTAACTGCTTTAACTGATTTCAACAGAATCTTCTTCCTTTACTTCCTTCTTCACGTTATAACTTCAGGATTAGCATCTGAAGCTTTAAAACCAAGTAACCAGCTTAACTTTCAACAGCCTCTCCTAAGCTGCTTACTGGTTTAACTCCTAGATTCAATCTTAGTTGTTTGAATCTGTCCTTAGGCAATGCTTTCGTGAAGATGTCTGCAAGCTGTTCTTCACTTCTGTAGAATTTCACATCTATTACTCCCTCTTGCAGAGCCTCTCTTATGAAATGATACTTCATGTTTATATGTCTAGTTCTTTGATGAAAAACAGGATTTTTGGCCATTGAAATTGCTGACGTATTATCACAGAACAAGGGTGTTGCCTCAGCTTGCATTTCACCAAAATCATCAAGAACAAACCGTAACCAAATGGCTTGAGCAGTTGCTTCAGATGCTGAGACATACTCAACTTCTGCAGTTGATAATGCAACTGTGTTCTGCTTCACAGATGCCCAGGAGAATGCTCCACTTCCAAAACTGAATGCATACCCAAAGGTGCTCCTGCTGTCATCTTCACTTCCTGCCCAATCTGCATCACAGAATCCAATAAGTGTTGCTGACTGATTTCTAACATATTCGATGCCATAGCTGAGAGTTCCTTGCACATATCTTAGAACCCTTTTTGCAACTCCCATATGAATTTTGGTAGGTCCATTCATGAACCGTGACAACAAACTGGTTGCATACATCAGATCAGGTCTTGTTGCAGTTAAATATAGTAAACTTCCTACTATTTTCCTGTAAAGACCTTCATCAGCCAATTCACTTCCATCTGCCTTCTTCAGTTTCTCACTAGTGGCCAAAGGAATAGTTACTGGTTTGCAGTCCTCAAGACCAAACTTGCTAAGCAAGGATTTGGCATACTTGCTTTGATGAATGAATACTCCTTGATCAGTTTGTAATATTCCCATGCCAAGAAAATGATGAAGAAGTCCAAGATCAGTCATCTCATATCTCTACATCATTTCCCTTTTGAACTCACACAGCATCTTCTCACTACTGCCAGTGTATATAATGTCATCAACATAAATTGAGACAATGATCAAATTACCTTCACGATCTGACCTTGTATATAGAGTAGCTTCACTTGTACTCCTTTTGAATTTACACATGGAGAGATACGCATCAATCTCACTGTACCAGGCCCTTGGTGCCTGCTTTAATCCATATAAAGCCTTCCTGAGTTTGTAGATTTTATGTCCTGCATTCTTCACTTCAAATCCCTTAGGTTGTTCTACATATACATCTTCTTCAAGCACACCATTTAGGAATGCGGATTTAACATCCAACTGGAACAACTTCCATCTCTTTTGTGCTGCAAGTGCAATGAGAGTTCGGATTGTGTCTAACCTTGCTACTGGTGCAAAGGTTTCATTGTAATCAATTCCAGATTTCTGTGCATATCCTTTAGCCACAAGTCGTGCCTTGTGTTTCTGTATTGTTCCATCAAGATGAAGTTTGGTTTTGTACACCCATTTCACTCCTATAACAGGTTTGTTAGTCGGTCTCTCCACCAATTCCCAGGTGTTGTTCTTCTCTATCATTTCCAGTTCCTCCTTCATAGCCTCCTGCCAGGCTTTATCTCCAGCTGCTTCTAGATAATTCTCAGGTTCTATGATGCACATATGGCACCTTGCATATATCTCTTCCAAGGATTTCAACTTTACTGGAGTAGAACTAGGTGTTGATTGTTGATTGTGATTACTGTCAGTATCTTGTTGAATTTCAGCAGAATGTCCTTCAGGATTTTCATCTTCAGCTTCATCTCCCTTAAGATTGAGAGGCATTTGCATTTGATTCATCTGACTTCTTCCCCAATCCCATGACTCATTCTCACTGAAAATCACACTTCTTGAAAGTATAATCTTCTCAGATTTCAGATCATACACTCTATATCCCTTTTCACAACTTCCATATCCAACAAATACTCCTTTTGCAGCTTTGCAATCCCATTTCTGCCTTAGAGATGATGAGATATGTGTGTAGCATAAACACCCGAACACTTTCAGGTGCTTGACTCCTGGCTTTCTCCCTGTAAAGGCTTCAAATGGTGTTTTTCCCATAACTGATGTTGTATAGCATCTGTTCTGAAGATAAACAGCTGTACTTACAGCTTCTGCCCAGAATCTCACTGGTATTTCTTTCTCAATCAACATGGACCTTGCCATCTCACAGATTTTCCTGTTTTTCCTCTCCGCAACTCCATTTTGTTGAGGAGAATGTGCAATTGTCAGCTGCCTCTCCATTCCTTGTTTTACACAGAATTCTTGAAACTCGGTTGAAGTATATTCACCACCTCTGTCACTTCTCAACTTCTTCAATTTGTATCCACTTTGTAGCTCAACAAATGCTTTGAATTTTGTGAATATATTGAGTGCATTTGATTTGTTTCTGAGAAAGTATACCCAGCACATTCTTAAATAATCATCAATGAATGTGATGAAGTATCTGTTCCCTCCCACAGAATCATTCTGCATTGGTCCACACAGATCAGTGTGGATCAATTCCAGTGGATAGCTTGCTCTCCACGTTTGTTCTTTGTTAAATTTCTCCCTGTGATGCTTTCCTGAAGCACAGCCTGCACACACACTTTCCACTTCTGTCAATACTGGAAGTCCACATACCATCTCCTTTTGTTGCATCTTTTTCATGCTAGCAAAATTCAAATGTCCCAGTCTTCTATGCCAGATCCAGGAATCTTCAATCACTGATGCTTTCCTTGTTGCAGGTGTCATGGACTCAAGTGAAAGGGGAAAACAACGATTTCCTCCCATGATCATTTTTGCTACAATATTGTTGAGGCTTTCATCATCAAATATCACTGCTTTGTTTCCTCCAAACAGGGTATAATAGCCATGCTCCATCATTTGACCCACACTCAATAGGTTTTCATCCAATCCTGGAACAAGCAGCACCTCTTGTATGTATCTTATTCCATGCTGAGTCTTCACAACCAATGTACCTTTTCCAGTAGCTTGCACAAGGTCTCATGAGCCCATCTTGACTTTGCATGTTACTGATCTATCAATGTTGATTAGTTCAGATTCTTGAGATGTCATATGGTTGCTGCATGCACTGTCCACGAACCATATATTACTATCTTGCAGACTTGCAGAATGACAAGCATAGAACATGGTTCATGTGGTTACTCCTTCTTCCTTTGCATAGTTGGCTAATTGTTTGTTACTGTAACTATCACCATCTTTTGCAATATGGCCAAAACGATTGCATCTTCCACATCTTGGTTTTCCTTTGTGCCTGCACAATCCAAAATGATGTTTCTGACAGACTTGACACTGTGGTTTTTCTCCAGCTTAACTGCTCCCTCCAACAGTGTTATTCCAGCTTGAATTGCTGTAGCTATTCAGAGTTCTGTTTGGAGTCCAATTTGATCCCCTCATCTCTTGTGGTTGTCACTTCTGAGTAGGTCTACCTTGGAAACTCTTGTAAGAATTGTAACCTTGATTGTTTCCAACTTTTAAACTGCTAAAGGCTTTTTCTGTTCCTCTTAGCTTATCCCTTTCATCATGCAGATCCTCCCTCTTATCATATACCTTAATAGAAGCAATGACTTCTTCTGCTCTTAGAACTTCAAGATCTCGTGTCTCTTCAATGATTGACACAATGGACTTATATCTTCTGCTTAGACTCATTAATAATTTCTGCACAATTCTGTTTTCTGATACATCTTCACCTAATGATTTTAGGTTGTTTATAGTTGCAAAGAATTTAGCTAGATAACCATCTAAGCTTTCACTTTCTGACATTCTCAAATATTCAAAGTCTGCTCTCACTCCTTGAAGTTTCACTGCTCTAACCTTTTTATCTCCTCTGAATTCTCTGCTCAAAATATCCCAAGCTCCTTTTGCATCCTTCTCGTTTCTTATTCGTGGGAAAAGATCGTCTGTTAATGCTCTTTGTATGAGGGTTAATGCCTTAGCATTCTTGATTTTGTTTTCTCTGGAGATAGTGGATGTTTGCAGCGAAGAAATCTCAGCTTCACTCTCTTCATCGCCTGATCCAGTTGCAATCTCAGATGATTGATGAGATTTTATTCCAATTTCTATTACGTCCCATAGATCAAATGCTATGAGGATTGTCTCCATTTTTACAGCCCAAAAATCGTAATTTGTGCCATTGAACTGTGGAGTTCTTAGATCTCCTCCAACAGAGCTTGATCCAACCATTGTTAAGAATAAACAGTTTTAATCCATCTGTTTTCACAGTTTACGCCCCTCTCAGGAATCAAAGATGCTCTGATACCATGTTGAATTTCGTTTGTAAAGAAGAAGAGTTTGTGGCAGAGGTCTGTATTTTTTAGAAGAAGAGAAGAAGAACTTGTATATTTCTTGTTAGTTTCTGATGCAGGAATCCTGCTTTTATACACGTTACATAATCAGTTCATCTCAACCATTCATCAATTAATGGCTAAGATTTTTACACATGCAGGAAACGGTTGTAACAGAATTGAAAACAGAAATAACAACTTTTAACTGCTTTAACTGATTTCAACAGAATCTTCTTCCTTACTTCCTTCTTCACGTTATAACTTCAGGATTAGCATCTGAAGCTTTAAAACCAAGTAACCAGCTTAACTTTCAACAAATACTGCTGCAACACGGCTTGGAGCAGCCTCACGGTTTCATTTCGTCATGTGCTTCGGTGTGGCAAGTGATTTGTGATCAAACAAAGATCTTCTTGTTACGTGCTTGCCTTCCTGGCAGGAGCCACCATCTTTCAACTGTAGAATAACATGTTTTTAGGAAAGGATCTATTGGTGGAAAGATGGACGATGCCCTAGCAAAATCAGGGTGGACTGTTCTATGATGTGCCCCGCGAGTAATGGCAGCCCACGTTCCACAGAAAACGAATGCTGTTACTCCATCCCCAATCTTGCGAGACATACATCCACCGACAACCATTCTGCCACGTGCAAATATGTTCGCTTGAAAAGCTGAAAGGGGTACATGTACATCGTCGTATGATTCCTTAGAGAAGGGAGAGCATGTAAGGAATTTGTCCAACCACTCAATTTCTGGATGTTCAAAAAATTCAGACATGGCACAATTGATTCGGGCTTCCACAAAGGGCACACTTCATAAAAGCGGTCGACGTGGATGTGATCCGTCACCATAACAGAAAATGGATAGGAGATTAAGCGTTTCTGAGAGGGAACCCCTTAGGGGGGGCTAAGGTTTGAAAGATGTCAAGATTATATTGGCTTCAGTCTTGAAGTAGAAAATGTTTGGTACAGCATAAGTAGTGGGGGTGAGCTTATTAGATAGTTTTGTTTGCGCTACTCTGAAAGTTGAGTCAATTGTTTATTTTTAATGTAAAAAATGATATCCATATGATGATAACATGAGTAAAATTAGGTTTATAGTTAGCAGACCTGATCCAACTAATTAACTCAGGATCTTGGTCAGGTCTGAAGTTGTCAAAAACAGGACTTGTTATTGGCTCGGAATAACTTGCTTGGTCTGCTAAGTTTACCTATATAACTCAAATGACTCGGAGAAACTTGATAGTGATTTTTTTTAGGCAACATTTTTCCAAGAAATCCAAAAACTAAATCAATTAATAGGCAAACTCAAACATTAAAACAATAAACTAATGAATATTTAATTGACCTGGGGCTCTGGTCAAGTCTTAAATAACCAAAAATCAAATATATTGTTGGCTTGGTATAGACCGCCTAATCTACTGGGTCAACTTATAACTCCTGTGACCCAGAAAAACACCATGAAGAACTTTTTTTCGGGTAATATTTTATCAAGAAATCCAAAAACTAAATTAATTAACAAGGAAACTGAAATATTAAAGTCATGAACCCATGAGCCCCTTAACCCATATTAGAGAACAGCCAGGTTTACAGTCCATGGACACGAAAAATCCAAATCTTTTATCAACGTACAAAATGCCTATGGTCGACATATATTCCATAGAAGCATACCTTAATATTTTGTTCAAAAGTCTTGCAAATAAATTGATCTTTTCGTGTTTTAATTTGATCACATCACACTCTTATTGTGTTTTGTTAAAATATCAGTCCAATAAAATGCCTATGGTCCAGTCAAATCATATCAACAAGGGAGTTACAACGAAACGCTCAATAATATTTTGGTAAGAGTTAAACAAGAGGGGCAGAGAATGGCATTGAAAGCTCTTTTTTGTTAATTGATTCCGATCTCAAAAGATATATTTGGATGAACTGTGTGGAGGAAATAAACAAAAGGCACATAAATTGAGATAATTCTACAATAATTTTATGTAAATCAGTAATTTTATAGTAATAACCAGTAATATCTTATTTGTTATTTTCTAGATTTTATTTTTAAAAAATAAATATAAAAAAAATTAAAGATATTCTTTTAGTTAATGATTCATGAATTTTATATTCTTTCTTTCTTTGTGTTTATCATTTTTAAAAGTAAATTTTAAAATATAATTAATAAAATATCCCTAATTACTCTCAACATTTTCCATTCATTAAATCTACCAGCACAGATCAGGTAATTACTTCACAAGTCTTCTAAAAAACCGGAGTCAGTTTTGTGTTCTCAACTTCTTTTCACGAGTCTTGTAGGCGAACGGGTCTCGAAAACATCGTGGTCTCATTTTCGTCAAGAGAAACTTTACAGGACGTCCAAATGCCCGTGTTTGCACAGGAAGAAAATGGTTCTGTTAAAATAAAATGGGAAACAACAACCCAATAGGCATCAAGCCCATGGACTTTACAGGATTCTAGCCTATCCGCACAGCCTACAAGGCCCAATGGTGCACCTACAAAAATTAATAAAACTAGCGACAAAAATTTGCAGCCTTGTTTTTTTCTGCCATGGGCCGAAACTGTAATGGCATGTAGCAACAACACCAATGTGATTTTTCCGGCTGTGGCAAAGCTAGCTCTTCCTATAGAACAACCAGAGTGAGTGGACGTAGATGCTGTTTGGTATTTTGACCGTGGATGAAATTCACCTGCAACCATAATTTTTATCGTTTGATAATGTTGTTATCATAGTTTTTTAATAATGAGTCCCACCATTAACTATGGTGCAATCTCAACTATCAAGAAGCAGCTCTTGGCTGCTTCTTGTAACGGGAAAATAAGCATGGCTCCATTGTTCTTCTAAACAATGGAGCCATGCTCCACTATTCACGTGAACAGTGGAGCATGGCTTCATTGTTCATCCATTTTCTTCAATGAATAGTGAAATTGATCCGACTGGACTGGTTCGGTTCAAAGCTAAAAATGCATTGAATCGAGTCCGATCCAACAAAATAATTTTTTTTATTAATTGTGTTTTATTCAAAAAACTAGTGTTAAACATTATTCAATAACTACATAAATTAGACGGAGATCGCTTGATGACACCACATTTACATAATTTGATCACAATTTTAATTTTATTCATGATTATATTTTACTTGATGTTGTTGCGCTCTTACAAAATTTGTGAAAACTATAGTCCTTGTCAGATACATTTCATACGTGATGGAATTGTAGATAATTTAATGAAACAATAAAAAATATTTTATATAAAGTATTATTTATTTCATGATGTAATAACAATAGTTAAATCTACAATATTTAAATTAAAAACCATCAATATTAATATATATATATATATATATATATATATTATTTTATAACTTCAATTTCAAAAGCATTCTTAACCAAACACATTAAACTACTTTTTGTTCAGCCTCAATTTCAACCACAGTTTTAACCAAACATTTATTTTTTCAAACCAACCTCAACTAAAAGTATTTTTTATAAAACAACTTTTTTCAAGCCACAACCATAACAGCTACTACAATATCAAACACGCTCTGAAAATTGGTCCAGTTGAATTATCCGAGGAAGATACAACGAGCCATTCCAATTATATACAATCAAGATGGAGTTCGGCGAGGAAATTATGATAGTACCTAATTTCAATCAATAAATACTTTATTCTTAATCCTAATAAGCTATTATTTTTCTGTGCTACGTGGAAAAGTATAAATATTCAAAAAAAAAAATGTTAACAAAACCCAATATCATCTCATCCAAGTTAACATGTTGAATATGCAATATGATTGCGATACCGACATAACTTTTTTAAAAGTAAACTAAATAAAATTATAAAACTTAATTACTGTTGAAGGATAAAACAACAAAAAAAAATAAAGGCAACAAATTGTTTTTTGAAAAAATTGCGTGAAACAATTCTGGGTTCAATAAAAACAATATTAATTTGTCAAAATATTTATTCGTCAATAAAAACAATATCGATTCTATAATATTGGACACGACTCTCGTGTCCACATTTAGATATAGAGGTTTGATCATGTCAACTTTTATTATTCATTGTAATGTCATCCCAAAATTGACAGCAATGGTGTCAGGGATCACAAACAAGCAACGAACGCCGTGATTAGTGTACAGGCTGGGGAATAAAGAATATGGTATATAAGAAAGTCCTAACAAAAATTGGCCTGAAGAACATTCTGTGCAAAGGAAAGGAAAAAAATAAAAACACAGCATAAAATGATATAATTGTATAAATTTTCATTAGACTGGAAGCTGAGCTTCAAATTCAAAATCCATTCAAGATCAAGAGTAAAACAATTGAGCATTTTCTTCTTTTCATGTGTGTACGTTAATGTTTTTATGTTAAAAAGAAACTAATTTCACATCATCCACAAAAGCATCATCAGATTCAGCGTCTCCAAGAATTTAACAAGGCATGATATGAGTAGTTTTGGTCTCGTAACTCACCGCGCCACCAAGGCCGCCACCATTTTTACAGCCAAGTCTTAAAACCTTGATCAAGTCACCACACATCCTCCTTACATTCCCTTCCCCTACTTCACTTTGCATAATCAACAAGACTTTTGTCACTCCATTGCTCCTCACCACTCTCTCCAGCACCTTCTCATCCCTAAACAGACAACACATGCTCCACAGCACCACCACGGCATCCTCCGTTGCCGTTTTTGAGACCTTCATTAATCTCTCCACTATCGCCCCTGCGCATGTCGGGTCAACGCTTATCGCTGACCGTCCATCCGCACACGTACAAATCATTGACAATACCTTCAGTGACTTTTCCACGACAGAAACGGCAGCGTTTTGGCTCAACAGCATGTTCGATAGAACTCCAACCAGTCCGAGTTGAACTAGCCGAGTCTTGATTGACCGAGTTATAGACACCGAAATCAAAAACGACAGGACCACTTCGTTTAAATCCTGATGGTCGTTTTCAATTTTGAGAAGTTGTAATAGAACCGGCAAGACGTCCTGTGTCCCTGCAACGAGCTGTTTTGATTGGTTGTTTATTGTAATTGACTCCAAAACGGTGACGCATGCGATATTGTACTCCAAACTTCCGTTTCGCAAAACAGAAATAAAGGAAGGCAGGCAATTCAAATTTGATGTGAAGACTAATTCGTGCAATTTCTCATTGACTCCATTTTCAAGCAAAACTGAACTTAAAACCCTGATAACCGACTCCAGAACACGAATTGGCACGCAATTTGTGTTCAAAACACCCACGATCGCCTCCAAAAAACCATCAAAGCTGACCAAAAACCTTCGGCTGACCTCTCCACAACTAACAAACTCTACAATCGAATCCAAACACCTCTCTATCTTTCCGCTCTTAATTTCTTCAATCCAAGCCCTGACTTTCTCTTCGGAAACTGCCGGATCGAGAGCAGAGGATTTGGTGGCGGCTGTGGTGGTCCAGAGGTTGATGAGGCGTTGGAGAGTGAGGTTAGGAACAAAGTCCTTGGAGGAGAGGATTTGCATGGTGGCGGGACAGGTGTCGTGACCGGAGTCGAGCCAATGTTGAATACTGGAGCGATCGTATGTGACGCCGGTGCAGAGACTTACGGGAGACTTCATTACGTCGAGAGAGATTGGACAGCGAAAGAGGCTGGGTACAGTTATGCAGAGTTCGTCTCTCCCCATTCTTCTGAGAAAAAAAAAAAACAGAGAGAGGCAAAGGTTGGGGACAGGAGACGGAGGGGTTTTGTAGGGGAAGGAAGGAAGGAGTCAAAGTGTAACGTCGGGTTTTTTTCTTAGTCAAATTTTCAATTTGTTTTTATATTTTTAATAAAAAGGATGAGCTGGAATTGAACTGTGCGCGGTCCAATTATTTTTTAAAAAGCAATTTAATTTTTATTTTAAAATTTTTTAAAAAATATTATTTTTTAATATATTTATTTTTGAAAAAAAAAACCTCTGTCGCTGTCCCAGCATCCTTTAAAATTAGTATGCACCGCGTTACCGGTGCAGCTCTTCTTCCTTTGGTGGTCCCCTACCCCCCTTCAAGGTATTTTCCGACCCTCTTTTCTTTATTTATTTTCCTTATAAGTAGGGCATAATTTTATTTTTATTCAAAAGTATCTTCAATGTTTGAAAGATTGCTTGGACATGGCAGGATAGAATAACTAGGTCAAGTTTCACTTAGTTTTTCTATTAAAAAAATAAATCATCTTAAAGATATTGAAGTGTGAATCGGTTCACTTATTTAAAATAAATAAAAATACAAAGATGAATCTCTTCTTTCAAGAGAAATAATCCCACCCACCAGAAGAAAACACGGTGAGAGATACATGAACATTTTTCTGGTCCATGAGAGCGTCTGTCACGAAATAAACGAAAGTCAAATTGTGTTACGTATGTACGACTACTCAAGATTTCTTATTTCACGATTAGGAGTAGGGCAGGGCCACGTAGACTTTTTGAACCTTCCATTAGTCCAGTGTGGAGTCCAATTTGGTGTTCCCTTAGCGTTGGGTTTTAATTTATTATTATATTTTTTTAGGTACAAATATGTATTAATTATTTTTTTTTAGTTTAACGTAAGTATCCGGACTAGCTTGCGTGTACCTCGATTAATTCCACGAGCTCTGAAGTTAACGACCATGTAAGCTTTTAGTGAAAATCATATGAACAATCTAAAACTCGAACCTGAAACCACAGAAAAAACAAACCTCTCGATCTCAAGTTTTTATTACTTACATCACTAGATGGTTGTATTAATTATTAGTATTATGAGTAGGTGAGTTTCTTGTACGTGAAGATTTTGAACGCAGAGGATTCAACTCAAAAGAAGAAATTTAATGCAGAAAAGAGGGGTGTTTGAAACTTTCAATATAATGCCTTCCGTTAGACAAGAAAACGCATTCACTCGCGTGCTTTCCTTACTGTTGACCGATCACCTAACTTGTTTTCTTTACATGTGATTTTCTCCGATGATCCAATCTCAAATCCACAATAAATTCATGTAGAAAAATGATTCATGGTCTTGATCCACAAGAAAAATCATTTATCTTACAAAGAAAATACTTTAAAAAGTCAGATACTAATCACATTTCTCTAGATTAATTAAATAATTCTAATATCATAAATATTATAAAGAAAGCTCTTGCATCAATGTTTAGGTTATTCCATATTTTTTTTAAAAAAAAAATAGACAATATAGTCTCGTGTGAAAAAATACAATTAAAGACTATAAACAAGCCATTACATCATACTTCTTTTTAATCTGTAATGTTGTCTTTAGATGGAAATCAAATCCTGTAACGGAATCCATTTGTTTTAATCATTCCACTTAATTTGTTTTAGCTAGTTTGGCATGTTTGAAATTGTGGTGGTTTTTACTGTTGTGATTTATAAAAATTAGTTTAATGAAATTACTTTTAGTTATGGTGTGTTTATTAAAATATACATTTAATTTAAACTGTGGTTAAAATTATTAATGACTAAAAAACAGCTATTCTAGACCATATGCATCCTCTCCAAAGTCCAATTCCAAGCTCTCAAGTCTCAACCTCCTAAAAATCTAAAACTTCCTTACGCTTAGGCCCAAATATGCTTTAAGGTCATATCTCCCTCCTGGACTCCACCTTCCCTTTAGGCTTGCCCAGGCCACACACGGCAACGCAGCCGAAATGGATATGACATGGCAATGCGCAACGGCCCATCCATTTCCTGAGCTCAACATTACAAGTCAATGAAGAAACGACGTGAAGAAATTAGCAAAGTTATGTCTTTTATAAAAAGGAATTGGCAAAGTAAAATGTCCACAAAAGTTGTGATTCTAATCTTGTGACTTGTTAATCATCGAGCAGCAGGTGTTGAATTGGCACTGAAAAAACAGGCTCTTCAACCCTAAATGGAGTTTTAGATGACACGTTTTGCCTTGAGCTACGCACATATTATTGCTAGACTGCGAGTCTATGGATATAGACATGACGACAATGTTTCGCATCATCGCGAAATTTGAGGAGGATAACTTGGACGGACAACTGTGAAATCGATAAAAGCACATATCAACTTCGAAAAGCCTCGATTCTATTCGCATATTATTATTATAATAACTTCAAAACTATTGGTGGCTTCACTTTCATGTTATAAAAGGGTAAATAAATTGTTTTTGTTTACTTAATTCAAGAGGAAAAGGTCTGTTTTTCTCATATCTCAGAAGAAATTCGAGATTTGAGTCTAAACTTCTAGCCAAAATTGCACGAGAGAAGAAATAAGAGAAGGGATGTTCGCCTACCTGGCCTACTCCTTCCTCTGAAATATTTTATCAATGGAGGAATAATATCATTTTTTTAATAAAAAAAAAATGAATCTGATCTAGGATGTGATAACTTTAATTCATCGAAGAAAAACCCCAACCTTATCTAGTGTTCAGAAATGACTCCACATGCAGAGACTAGTCACTTGAACTTTCAATCCAGAGAAAACCCACAAGCTCCACAAGAATGCTAGTCACTTCTGTCCCTCGATCTTAAAATCGGCCTCTTCGACTCAGCCTCTCTCTTTTTAGCGCACCCATTTATTAACCCTATTTATTGAGCATCCGTACCCTCCCTGTTACAGCAATTGAGATAAAATTAAGAACAATCCAATAAAGTTAGTAAAAAAAAAAAGTGGAAATCAATGAAAGAGAGCTAAAGATCTCGTCTTGCTCACACCTCCGACAGTGCGGATTGGGAGACACTCCTTTAAATTAGGGGAAAGGGGAGATGACACCATGTACTCGAAAGGTCTTTAAAGGGTCCTAAGCGGATTAGCAAAGGGACAAATTTCCCTGAGGAACCTGACACAACAGTTCAAGCCTGTAGCCGGCCATTAAGTATGGTATGGACCCATGTAGACACCTAACCATGCTACACAGCTCCCTCTTTTTCTCCAAATCTTTTATCCTTTTTCTTCCATTTTGTAAATATACTTTTGGCCTTGATGTCTCATGAGTACATGTTCACTCAAGACACTCTTCCTAGAGACCCGTTCAATCCACGGGTCTCTCGGTACAAATTTAAATGCGCAGACTATTTCTTAGGGCAATTAATTAATTTTACTTGGTCTTGTACGTTAATTAGTCATCGCATGTTATTAATTTCCAAACACGATAAACAGAACACAACCCACAATAGGTCAATGTAAAGGCACATGCCGGCCCAGCATTTACTTCCCCATGTTTCCACATTTCCTCCTTGTTCGAATTTTGTTTAGCACTTCATCCATGCATTTCCTTTGCAAACAAGCCACCTCCAATACCACCATCATACCGAACTCACTATTTATTACTGGTGTGTGTGTGTGTCTGTATATACATATCCTATGCATGAGTTTTTGTAGCTATCAGTCATTTCCTTTGTAAACCTTCTGGCTTACTACACCCTCCCTCTCCTGTCGGACTCTCTCTCTCTCTCTCTCTCTCCTCCTCCCTCCTTACACAGTCATCGTTTGTTTTTGGGTTGCTTATATGGGTAGGAGTCATCTGGTTCTAGTTCTATGGTTACTCTTGCTCGCACCATTTGTTAGTCATACTTATGGCTCGAGGCAGACTAAGATTTTCAAGATGATTGAACCGAATTCTCAGAATTCTTCACCGGGTACTTTCTCGGGGTTCTTCCCAAAGGGAATGCCGATCCCCCCATCTGGTCCTTCGAAGAAGCACAATGACATCGGTTTACGAAGTTCCGATCCATTGCCATGAATAAGAGTCCACGACTCGAGTGATTACTTGTGTCTTTCAATTATTTCACCACTCGTAGAAGCAGGGTATGTATATCACTAGATGGGGACTGGCTATTAGGTTATTTGTTCAACTTCTTGGCATTTCTCTTTTTTTTGCTCCATCTCATGAGAGAACTTTTTATTTTTGTTAAAGATCTCATGATCATGAGGAAGCAAAGATTAGTTACTCGAGCTTACAGAGAAACATCGTCTAGTATGGACTTTCCTTCTCTTGAAGGATATTCTAAGATAGTTTTAGCATTTGCTTATCTCGTTCCTGGTTGGAATAGAATGACAGAGACAAAACTGGAAGGAAAATATTTTTTTTGTAAACACATGCTATAAATATTTGTAACAAACTTGCAGTATTCTTTTCGTCCTGCCTGCCTGCCTATATAGCTTCGAATCTTGCCAAGTCTAGAATTGCTGAGGCATTCTTGGATTTTAGACGTTGTTGAATTTCATTATTTTGTTACTTCATCATTCGTGACATGTAATTGTTCTTCCGAAATACATGATCCAACCCTTTTTACAAAGTCGATGCTGCTGTTATTCTACTCGTACTGTCTAATTAATGGGCTCGGCGGATTCTCATGATTAATCTTAGCTTTTTGCTGACCTGAACTGTGAATGCGTGCAAGAAATAAACAGTTGATCAAAGTGACCTTACACACTCATGAGCTATGCAAAGGAGGGACAATGGTGGTACCCTGTTCCTTTCCTTTTGATTGATCTGATATAACATTTAGTACTCGATTGGGTGCTGGTGGTGGTATTTGTTGTTGTTTTTTATAAAATTTTATTTTTTAAAAAATTAATATATTTTAGTATTTTTAGTTAATATTAAAATAAATTTTTAAAAATAAAAAAATATATTATTTAAGTATAAGTTATACCATAACTCCATGGTTTATATTTGTAAGATATGGTGGTGATTAAACGACCAGTATCTCAACCTCCACCATGCATATTTCACTGCATAAACTTTTAGCTTTATCTCAAGGCCGGCTGCTAGTGTTACGGCTGCTAGGTAGACATGAAGCTACAAGTAAAGACTTTGAAGGAAGTAACCTTGTTACAGTGATGACGGAAGCGACAACATAGGATGTACAAAGGTCTGCTCTGAGCATTTATGATACTCGTTCAGTGCTGGAACCCACACGTAACTTTATAGGTGTTTTATAATTCTTCTCACAGTTTAAAAAAAAGTTTCGAGAGAAATCATACGTTTTGGAAATACTAAAAGTATTTGTAAAATATAATAGTTTAAATACAAATGCTATTCTTTTTTTTATTTATTACCAATAATTTTATTTTTTCTTACTTTATTTCTCTTTAGGACCACATTACTTTACCTTCTTATCTCCTTATCCATATTAAATCTTATCTTTTAATCATTATTTTTTTTATAAAATTTTAAATTAACTTTTGATGAAATTAATTTTTTTTTTTTTTTAAAGAAAACATCACCACACAAACACTTCAACCAATTCCCATTAGCGATTCTACACCATTAATATAGGAAATTATGCTCACGCTATATTATTTTTTAAATATTTTTTTAATCTATATTATTCTCACAATTTTTAACAATTTACGTTATTTTCAAAAAAAAAAAAATCCCTAACTATTCAAAAGGTTTTCCGCAGTACCCGACGATTCTACGAACTTCGATCTGAGACGATATTATTACAACCATGTGAGATCAGGCTAGGATGCGAGATGTAGTCGAGACAACAGATCCAGAAATTGAAAGTATAAAATGGCTGCTACATCCAGGGTGATACAGGAAAGGAAGTAATATTACTTCATTGATTATTTTAACTACCAAATGCTCAGTATTTCATGGCCAAATCGTAATTTTAAAACCCAATCTAACCTGACAGGTTAACCTGAAACCCAAAATTGAAACCGAACTAGGTTTATGAAAAAATAAAAGTACTTAAAAACCTAGTTGAGCTGGTAAATTCACCGATAACCCGGTCAAAACCCGTAACTCAAGTTTTGAGTGAAATCTGCCACCGGACGGGTTTAAAAACACCGGACAACCACACAATTCAAAACCCTTCTACGGCGCAGCCACAGCTGACTGGCATTTGCTGTGTTGTCTATGATCTGATTTAAACTTGTCTAAAACAATGAAATGCAGGTCAAGGTATTCGGGGAAAATCCGGGAAATAAACCTACCCATAACAAAGAGGATTGATATAAAAGGGACCCAAAAACTCAGTATGGATGGCTGGAGAGCCAGGAACAAAAACTTTCTTGCCTGGATTGTCGCAATTGATGCTTTTTTATATACACTACAATACAATAGATATAAAAGGGTTAGATACCCCAGCAGAATTAAATGGAAGAAATAAATTAAGGGGATGAGAGGAGGAGAACATCAATCAAAAGAAAAGAGGACAGAGAGAGGGCAATTGGCTTTCCTTCATCTTTGCTTAACCTTAAAACCGTTTGTTTTCGAAGGTGCAAGATATGCTAACAGCCTCCCCCCTCCAGCATTCTGTTGCTAAGGTAGAGAAGCAGAGGACATGCCTCCCTCTGATCTGCGAGCTGCCTGGCCACTAACTGATGATTTGTCTGAACCTCTAACATTGTACTTCTCATACACTTTTTCACGATTCTCCGACCACCAAGTTTCTGCTTGGTGCTCCCCAAATCTTCTCCGACTGCAGATAAATTAATAGTAACAGACATAAATGAAACGATTAAGAGATCAAATCAGCTCTGATTAAGATGATTTCAAACTTTTGCAAGGTGAAACGTTGATGTAATACTATCAAAGCTCATGTTCAGAATGATCTATGACTGTTTATAAAAATGCAATCTTGAATTTATAAAAAAAGCCTATCAGCAACGTCATGTTAACCAATTGTTTAGATTTTTTCTAGCTCTATGCCATACAAAATGAGTGAGTCATTAATATCTAAAATAAAAATGAAATAAAGAAGTACCTGAAGCGCACCCGTTTGAGATCTCTAGTTCCATCACGCAGGGAAACAAGAGTGATATACACTCCAGGCTCATACTGTTCAATCCACTCAGCCTCAACGTGATTACCATTAGCAACCAATGATGAATCCCTCGATTTCATACCATTCTCGCCATCTTGAGGAGACCGAGGTTCCTTCCTGGCAACAGCCTCTGACACAGTATTACAACTTGGCTGATCCCCTCCACCATTGGACAGTCTCACATCTGGATGGTCATCCCTCCCATTGGCTCCAGGTGAATCCCGGACTGACTGAGTGATACCTAGAGTTCCATTTATTGAAATTGAGTCAATCCTTGTCGGGGAAGCCAAGGAAGTTCCACTGATAGAATCAGATCTTGAATGCCATTCTCCATTTGCATCAGGAAAATGAACGCCATTTGTCTCCAAACCATTTGGTACGTAAGCTGGTCTCAGGCTCTCAGTGTCATAGACCCCAGGCGGCAGCCTCTCAGCCATATCCTTGAGCTGGAATTGATAAGTGTAGAAATCATTAGTACAAAACAAGAGTAAGTCAAGAAAACGAGAGGAAAATTTCTAACAACAATATAAAAGACAAGGATATGCTCCAATGGCTATAATGGGAATGTTAGCTACCTAAATTAATCGCAACCAGTGTTTCATTCCTTCAGAAATCTATTCTATCAAATTCATATAGATTTGATGGGGTGGATGCATATCGTGACATACATCATAATCATGGTACAGAGATCAAACAAAAATTTCCAAAATTCATTAACATGGAACCAATGATCAGTGGGCAAAAGCAGACTTACCTGTGCAGTAAGTGACTTTATAACATCTTTTGCAGCTTTGGACTTAGCTGATTCTTCGGCGGCTACTGCCATAGCTTCTTGTACCTTCTTAGCAGATTTCTGGAGCTCTGATTCTTGGAATTCACATCTCTGTCTTAGGCTCTCAACCTAAACAAGATCAATACGCATCAATGATCAAACCCGGCCCAAAACATAAAAACCTGACTTAATTCATTCAGAAACATGTGATTAATTTTTGCGGAAAACTCAGCCAGCATACCTGTGTACGCAGCTTAAGCACTTCTTGATTCAAAAGTTCATTTGTTTTCTTCAAACTATCAGCTATACTTTTGGAAAAGGAAAGTCCTGAAGTTGTTGGGACAGGCGTTGCAGAACGTGGGGGGCTAGGTCTCCTTGAGAAGGGCGACACGGATCTGGAACTTACTCCAGATGGTGTAAGAACAGGTTTGGGAACCTTTGGTCGCAGATCAATAGTGGTAGACAAAACAACATCTTTCAGCTGCAACAAAGAAGGTGCTTGAGAAGACCGAACAAGAGAAAACGTATCAGCTTTCTTTCCTTGTTTGGCTGCTTTGCTATCTAATTGCTTAATCAAATCCAAATTTGAAGGCGTTGTTAATTTCGACAACCTTAAATCAGCCTTGTCCAGCCTGTCCTTGTTTTCACCTGAAAGGCGAGGTCCAGCATTTCTTCTGTTGGTGTTACTAGCATCCGACACCTTATTTAGTTTGGTAAAACAGGAATCACAGACACGATATGGTTTGCTGGGATTAGGAGCTAAGGCTGCTCTTGTTGCTTTTCTGGAACTGCATGAATGGCAGTGAACAAGTCCACAGTTATAGCAGTTATGCCTTTTACGTGTGAACCCAAAAGCCTGTCTGCAGGATGAACATTGAGATTGCTCAGAACCAGATACCCATTTATGGAGGCATATAGCTGCAGAATAGTTTGCACCGCATGCAATATATTTTACATGTTTATCCTTCAAAGCTTCAACTAGAGTAGGTGTTTTTCGATCTTCAACATCTCCATGACCCAACCTGCCATTGGCACCCTTTCCCCAGGTATAAACCTCATTTCTGGATGTCAAAACCGCTACATGATATGCACCACAAGCAATTTCTTCAACAGATTCTCCAGAAAGCTTATCTTCTACCAAGCAGGGTGCCTTTCCATCAGCATAAGGATTTCCAAGTTGACCATAAACAGTACTGCCCATTGTGAATACATGTCCTGATGTGGTCAAGCCAACAGTTAAACTATGTCCACAAGCAATTTTGTGAAAATTGTAATCAATTAATGCTGGCACACATGTGGGTTTAAGCTTAGGTTCTTTGTCTCCATGTCCAAGACGATTTTTGTCTCCATCGCCCCAGGTAAATAATTTTCCAGATGACACGCTGGAACTTGAATGTGTGACAATAACCTCCACCACAGCAGCAGTATGCCACACGCCACAAGCAACAGCAATAGTCCTCAACCCAGCGAGTGATTCAACTTCTCTAGGATAGGCAATATTTTCTCTGTTTCCATGTCCCAAGACACCAAACGTTCCATCACCGAATGTAAAAAGCTGCCCTGTTGATGTCACCAAGGCTGTATGCCACGGACCACATGTTACAGAAGCAACTTGAAGACCCTCAAGAGGACCAGAGATTCTCTTGGGTATCCAGTGACTAATATCAGTGCCATGACCAAGAAGCCCCGCATAGTGCATCCCATCTCCCCATGTATAGATTTCCCCAGCCATTGTAACAGCACAAGTATGGAATTCTCCACATGCTATAAAGTCAACAGTAGTCATTGCCAAAGACTCAACCAGGCGAGGTTGAATAACATCTTTCCCAACGCCATGGCCAAGCCTTCCACCAGATTCTTCACCCCATGTAAAAACTTCACCCTGCCTTGTGACCATTGCAGCATGTCTGAATCCACAGGCAATATGATGTACATCTAAAACTACATTAGATTCTAAGGGCCTGGGAAGAAGCACATCGGCTCTAGTGCTCAAATATGTGGCATTCTTATCAGCCCCGACCTTGACAGCATTATCACATATAATCTCACCCCATACGTATACATCACCTAAGGCATCACAGTCATCTGGTGCAGAGCCATGACTGGAAGTGCTGGGAGCACTAGAAACACTAACTCTAAAAGCATCTGAACCAGAACCTTTGACTTGCATATTTGTGTTTTCTGATGCTACATGTGACCGATCAGAATGTGGAGAACTCTCAAGCTGAAAATTCTTCGGAGAAGTATTTGGGTTGAAACTGACAGAAACCTCTGGAGAGCTAATATCTCGTGAAATACTAACAGAACTGTCACTAGCACTGTTTGGTGTTAAATCTCTGCCATCCTGAAATCAGAAATTTTCATGACAAACAATACACAGCAGCATAATTAGGAAACAACAATGAACTTTGCACTGAAACAAGAATATAGCATCACTAATGTAATGAACAAAGAAAACAAGACAGAACTCCAGAGTCAAGATAGGGTACAGGGAAGGAAGAGAGGAAGAGGAGGAAGTACGAGGTGAAAATTAACTAAAGTTTCATTAGGTATAGAATTACATCAAGATAGAGGCCCCCGTCACTCCATCCATCGATTTTGGAGCGCCCACCTTGACCAGAGATTATTAATGCCTTCAAGCCTGCAATCCACACCTCCGCCTCAACTTTGTCCTTGCAAATCTGAAAACATGACATATAAGATTCACAATTTAAGCAGATAAAGAAGAAAAACACAACTTCATAACTTCATCCCATACCAGATCGAGGGACCGCTTCCCGTTGTTGTATATAAGAGAAAATGATAAATAGTCCTTTTCAGGACGGAGATATCGTTGAAAAACAGCCTGGTAGCACATTAAGAGAAAACAAATAGAACGAGTTTATATAGTATATACAAGAACAGAATCATTAAATATACTATGCTATGCTAAAAACATAAAACAGATATGAAAGTGATGGCAAATCTCACAGTTCTTTGTCCAGGAATAATTTTAGAGACCGAGGCTAACTTCAAACTTCTTTCACCACTGCTTGAAATCCAGATCAAAGTCGTTTCATCCTGTGATTTTTAAACATAAGAAAAGTAGAGTGTTAAAAAGGGAAGGATGGGAGAGAGAAGAGAAGAGCGGGCAATCTGCATGCTGAATGACAAGGCCACAGGTTACATCATATTTACCTAAGAAAGAAACAATCAAACAGTAGAAGACAACACACTAGATGAGCACATGTAGAGCAAATAAGATGACTTGTATTAAAGATGACATGGAATTCTTCACGAAACACACTGACCAGTTCATTAAGTTATTCACTAAAGGCAATATAGATGCTCACTGAAACACCACGTATATAATCTACTGACCGATAACAAACTCCAGTGGACAGGGTACACAGGTTTTGGGCAAAACAATAACGAGCAATTTGATGTGCATCGAAAAATCCCATAAATGATATGTTATATATAATTTTCATAGTTTATTACATATGCATGCCATTGTATGACCATATCTATACATCCTCAGATGATTATAATAATCATTATAAACAACAGTTCGACTGCAAATCACACTGAAGAGGATCATTTGTTTTATGAAAAAGTCATTACCCTAAACATTTAAAACTGAAAATGAGTGCAGTAACAGCTGCGAGTATCCTTGGTCAAATGCACAAGAATCAAACTTACATTAGAAAGTCTAAACGGACAAAACTTAGGCTTTCCCTTGCGACCATATTTAAGAAGTTGAGAACCCTTCTTCAGAGCAATCAATGCCTGCAAGATGCAGAAAGATAATTTACTACCATTGGGATAATACCTTTGGCATGTGGACATTATATTATTCAGTCAATCAAAAAAAGAAAAAGGTGCCAGCTTTGAATTTAGTTCATTATTTTAAACATGTTTTGGCACAGCATGCTTGTTGAGATTATCAAGACATCAAAGATTTCTAAAACGTACAGTTATCAGAGGCACATTATTGCTTGTTATAATCATAACTCGTTATTGGATCTGCTTGAAAGAGATACTATCCCACACCCCATCTTATAAATTGATCTTATCCTTTACAAGTTTGCAAAAAAAAAAAATTCAACCTGCAAGTATTGGCATTGAAAGTATGGCAAATTTGGGTCATTACATATGATGAAAGCTATTGTTGAGTGATCCCATCATAAGTCCAAAAATAATGGTCAATATTGTTCTTGGCATACAATATAGTGTTCTAGTATTAAGTAGAGGCATAAGCACTTGTTCCCTCTAAAATGCACCTTTAAACCCCCACTTCAATTGCTAAAAATAGCCACAGCCAACTAAAAGTTTCAAAAAGAAAAATGGATGAAAATGGTAGTGAAAACATAAGGCATTTTATGGACCGTTAAGACTCTACTCCAGACATAACCAAAAAGAAAGAAGATAAAGAAGAACGATGTATCCTATTTTCACTCGGAGAGTGGATAACTAAAAGCAAGAGAAACAATTTCCTTTAATTTCTCCTCCTTTCAAATAGGCCAACCTGATTCCATGCAAATTTTAAATTGAATTCAAAAACCCAAAAAAAAAAAAAACCCTCAAATTAAGCACTTTTTTCTTTCAAAATTTGTCAAGGTGAAGCAAATTTCCATTTAATTTCTCCACGAATAGAAGAAAATTACAAATAATAATAACAATAAATTCACGCAAAATTCAAAGGCATTTCCCACCTAAATAAATAGATAAAAAAAAAAAGCAACAAAAACTAAACCCAAAAATTTTCAAAAAAAAATCCCAACCTTGACACTAATTAAACGCACGCGTGGGTAGAGAGAGAGGATGGTACCTGCTCGATGTCACGTTCGGCATTACCGTAGCTAACAAGATCTGCCATTCCATGTGAAGATATTTACGAAAACACAACCTCCCTCTCCGATCGCTCACCGGAGCTCCGTTCATCATATACCATCTACTTCCTCTTCACATCAATACCCCTCGCTCTCTCTA
The DNA here is from genome assembly GCF_005239225.2 of Populus alba. Lineage (NCBI taxonomy): Eukaryota > Viridiplantae > Streptophyta > Magnoliopsida > Malpighiales > Salicaceae > Populus > Populus alba. The sequence goes on along the minus strand of NC_133297.1, from coordinate 12,745,998 downwards.
GCAAAAAAATCAGCTCTTTACAGATCTATAATTCTCTCGAAAACCACCAAAAAAATCAAGTCAAAGCCGGTGATCGCCACTGTTGACTAAGAAGATTAAAGAGCGAAGAGCGGTTCCTACGGTGAAAGAAGTCGGTTTTGTGGCAGATTGAGAGGATTCCGGCGAGAGAAAGTGGTGGTGTCGGGGAGAGAAACGGAAGGGAAGAGAGACTCTTCGGTTGTTTTTTTGTAAGAATAAAATACAAGTACGGAGAGAGTCGAAGCCAAGATAACAATTGGGAACCTGTGTTAAAAACTAAATTAATATTAAATTACAATGGGGGAGGGGGGAGGTTTTAGTTGTTGTGAGAGCATGAATTCTCCGGAGAGAAAAAAAAATAAGAAAGCTAAGCCACCATTATTGCCCTTCTTATTTTATTTTACTTGGTTATTAGAAAAGGTCTATGATAGTATTCACATATGAAGTATTACTTCTTCTTTTTTTCATTTTTTACTTTTCTAAAGTACTTGTTTGGTGCATCATTTGAATTAGTTCTTAGAAAGATCAATGAGTAGGGGTATGTTGCCAAGATTATTCGTGAAAATGGTTCTCTTCTTCCCTTGATTTCTTTCAAATAAAGTGTGTTCAACGTGGTGGGAGTAGTTTGCTTTGTAATTGGATTAATTTGGGTTAATATTTATGTTGAAATGCTATATTTTATTATTTTTTAAAATGAATTTATAAAATATCAAATTTTATCGATTTTTATTCAGTCAAATAAATTTCACCGAGTTAATATATTTCTTAATTTAATTTAAAACCTGATCCAATTCAAAATCCTGGATTAACCTCTAAAATCGAGCTGAGTTGAACCATGATTTTATATAAAAACTTAATTTTTCTAGAAAATAAAACTTATTATTCATACTATGATTTAAAAATAAGTATAATTTATTTGTTATCATGAGAGAGGGTTTGAAATCTAGGTAATTATTATTATTATTTCAAATCTTGGGTAACATTAAAAGGTTTTTTTTTATTTTTCCATAAATAAAAATTAAAACTTTCTTGGCCCTCCTATCAAAGGTAATGAACTTCCTAATATTTTTTTCTTTAGAAAAAGAAAGAGGGGGGGGGGCATAAAGGAAAAGGCGGGGTAGCCAAACAGGTCCTAGTTATCGGGAGTTGTGAAGAGTTAACGCTCTTGTGTTATGTTGGACTTTCTGCTTTCAGGCTGAGGGAGGAGGGAGGAGGGGGGCCGCACGTAGAGGTAGTGGGGTGTAAGGTAACGGACACGTAACACATTGAGAAGCTTAACGTTTGCCTTGGTACATTTAAGTGACGAAAATGCCTATGATGGAGAGTGACGTGGTGGTAAAAAAGCGGCGGTGTGTACCTGAGTCCAACGCAAGCGCAGGGGTAGGGTAGGTAACTTCCGTTTCGATGAAAAAGAGAGCAAGGATATTGTCGAGCCATTAAAAGAGAAGTCCTGCATGGGTCCCCGGATACGGTGCCGTTTATGACGCTCGGATTTTTGGAGACCAACGAGGAGAATGTATTGTATGGCTTAGGCGAAACCAGATGCCTAGATGTAATATCTTGGGGTTTTTAGTGAATTTGATATCTCTCATGAAATCTAGGGAATTAGGATAATACACGATATTTAGGTTGTATCTAAAATCCGAGGTCTTATAGATATGTCCCATGAGTAGAGAGTTAACGATTCTTTGTCAGGTGTTGAGAGGGAATCCATTTGGTAGTTAGGTTAACAGTGTGTAATGGCTCGGGTCATTTGAGGCTTTTGCTTTTAGATATTGCCACTGGTTCGATGTCCGTGCTACGCCGCAATTTTACATTTTATTTTTATAAAAATTATTGTAAAAATTTATAATATAAAAGTAATATTTTTTAATATTAATAATAATTTTTTTAATTTTTTAATTATTTTATTAATAATATTAATTATAATAGAAATAATAATATTTATAGCACAAATAATACTATTTTTTATATGAATATTTAGATTTATAATAAAAATAATAATATTTATTGCATAAATAAATTATATTAAAAATTTCAAGATGATTACAACATATAATGATATTTTCTATATCGATACTTTGAGTTATAATAGAAATAATAATATTTATAACACAGACAATACTGTTTTTTATCTGAATACTTTGAATTGTAAAAAAAAAATAATATTTTATAAAACATATTATTATATTAACTCGTGTGATTCGATATGGACTCGTCCAGACCCAACTTGGAATACGGATGTGGATGCGTCCAAACCTAACTTGGGTTTCTAGCCACGCTTAGGGATGAGTGTAGATTCGCCCAATCCCAACTTCAAGTTGAGCATAGATGCATCTATACTTTTTAATTATAATAAAAATAAAAATAATTATAACATAAATAATACTTGTCTAATACTTACTAATCACCTAACTTATCAAGTATCACTTATTACAAATTATCAACTCTCTAAGCTTTTTGTATAAAATCACCAAATACTTTAATTATATAAAATAAATCAAATTATTTGAATTAAAAATCAAGTTTCAAATTATTTTAGATTTTAAAACTCATCAATATTCTTGTTTATTTTTTCCATTATAAGTCCTATTTATGAGTATGCAAAACTACAAACAATTGACTTCTATTTTCATTGTCAAAGATCTAAAAACAGCTTAAAAGCTATCAACAACTATGAAGAAAGAAAAAACACGTACACAGGAATAACAACAAGAAAATCACATTACAATTCATCAAATAATTAAATCGTATACCTGGTTTTTGCTCCATGCCACTCTTTTTGAGTCACTCATTAATGCTTCTGATATCTCTTGCTGATAATGAAAAGTGGCAACTTAATTATTCATGAAACTTTATAAATTATTTTTATATCTCTGAGAGGCAATTTAATAAAAATTATTCGTAAAACTTTATTGTCATCACGTATATGAGAGAATATTTTGAAGAATATTATTTCAATCCTTGAACATGCCTACAAAAGAGGCTAACACAGTTTTGTTTTGTAAAATTATTTTTAAAGAAGCTTTTATGACATACATACATGTCAATATGTTACTAAGCTCTAAAAAAATACCTAGATGTATATCATTCACACATTCTTGATTCAGTATAGTGATTTTAAATTTATTTTGAGAGAATTACATTTAGTGTATAAATTGCAATTATCCACTATAATTTGAAAATTACAAGGTTAAGAAAAAAAATTTAGGTGAGATAAAATAACTAAATTATATCCTATATATATTATATCAAAAGAACCTCGAATTAAAGCCTAGGAAGAACCCTAAATTTTATTCTAATCTCTCTCTCTCTTTTTTCTTCACTTCCATTTGAGTGATGGAAAATCAGAATTGAAGTGTCTCATCAACTGCTTTCCAAGGTTTGCTTATACCGTGGTTATTTATTTATTTTAGTTTATTTCCTCTATTTTTTTTTTTAATCACAATCTTCTACTCTCCAAGAAACGATGGCATATTATTTGACAATTGGGACAACAAAAATTGTCAGCGACAATACGTTAACCGAGACATGGATGGAAAAGTTGGGTTAATTTTTTTGGCCTACCAAGTGAAACTTTTCACGGAAAAAGCGAGCGAGTAGAGAAAATGCCGAAGAGATGGTATTATGTGGAGAAACATTGACTGGTCTCCTGCGTTTCTTTTCCCTATAGAATTTACTGGTGTATTTATGGCTTTTAGCGTGAATTGCTTCTTCTTTTTTTAAGTTTTTTTAATTTAAAAATATATTAAAATAATATTATTTTTTATTTTTAAAAAGTTATTTTTCAATATCAGCACATTAAAATAATTTAAAAATACTAAAAAATATTAAAATAAAAAAATTTCAAAAACATATTTGACAAACACAAAAACAAAGATCTTCTACTTGGAGTTTAAATGGCAGAAATCTCTTTTCAGGTAACCAAATACCGTCAATCTGCACTCTATACCCTCAATCATCTAATGAAACTGACGAATGAATTTAAGTTCTTTGATGGTTGCTTAACTTTATAACATCTTTACTTAGTCCTTCTGAGATCATCCTCAGACCAATCCGCCGGGATGGAACCAAAGTTCTTCATCAACTCTCTCTTTTAGGTGAGATTCATACCAACATGTGGGATTGTATAGTGAAAAGGAGTCGGGTTGCAGCACTGTTAATGGCTTTTTTAGGTCCCATCGAGCTGAACTGTGACACCACTATTCTTTTTTTTTTTTTTTTTTTTTTCAGTTTCAAAATACCTTGTTTAAGAAATAAAGATATTAAAATACTATAAACCATACATTCCTGTATGGTGATGTTAAAAGTTATTTATACTATAAACAATTAAATGTAACAATTTAATGATAGTTAATCAATCATTCACTTGGAAATTGGGATCGTTCAAAAAATTTAAACATGGAAAACTTAATTCAGTAAACAAATAAATTTTATTTATGTTATTTAAAATATTTTTTATATTTTTAAAAATGATTAAATAATATATGAGCTAAGAAAACTAATAAAAACACACATAAACAAGCCTACACCCTTGCGTAGCTATAGCTCACATGTAATTGAAGTCGAAAAAGAAATCTCCAGGTATAAAGTATAAACCCTTCTCCTAAAAATAAAATAAAATACATCCACACAATTTGAAAAAAGATTTGAAACAATGAGATTTGAATCTTTATTGGATGTTAACTCGAGGTTTTTGACAAATTGTTTTATATTGACGTGAGTTTAATTTCAAGAAAAAGAAAAAGAAAATCACGTCAGATTGGGTGATCTACCAGAGTCCAATCAGCACTTGATTATAAGGAGACGAGGAGGCTTGGCAGTCAAGGGAACACCAGAACGGAACAAAAAGTGACAAAACCCGTGTGTGGATGGATCGTCTGATTCCTGGTCATCTCAAAGCTTTTCGGAAATCGAGGGATGGTGACATTTTTAATTTATTTTTAAAAAGCTTAGTGAAGTATTCCCATCACTGATGAAAAGGATTGGCATTGCTGTGTGTGCATTTTCTTTGCTTTTGAGGAGTGGCCATTTTTAAAATGACAAGAAACACCCTCTCACTTCTGGTGGGGCTTCTCCCTGTCCGAAGCCGTGTCTTTTTTTTGATTTGGTAGGTGAGCGACCATGTTTATTTGATGATGTCTTTGCTGCATTCTCACAGGACCCACTGTCTGATTACCGGAGATTGCCTTTTTAATTTCTAAGTGGGAATAGTATTTGTTTTAAAATAATATAATTTTATATTTTTAACATCAACAAATTAAAATTAATTTAAAAAAATAATTTCAAGTAGAAAAATTTCAAATTCAAACACACGGTAATTAAAAGGAGATCACCTATTTCTTTCCCTCTTCTTTTTCTTTTTTTCTTTGCGGCGATTATTAATCTTTTTTTCTTAAAAAAAGGGCGGATTATTTGACGACTATCTTAGCCGCCTATTTCGTAGACTCGTTCAAGTTTCCATCATTCAAATTTCTGTCACGTGATGGGAAGGGATGCACAATGAAAATCGGCCATGGAACGTCGGTCGGTCTCCGTTGGCGTTCCCGTTTCAAGAACAATCAACTTCTGGTTGTATTTTACTCACGGCTTGATATTGTTGATGAGATATTTTAAAGATATATATTTTTAGATATTTTATGATATTTGAAGAGTAATTAGTATTATTTTATTACTTATTTTCTAGATTTATTTTAAGAAATAGATACAATAAAAAAATAATAGGTATAAATATTCTTATTTTTTTGGGTTATAATTTTAAAAAAATAAATTTAGAAAATAATTAATAGAATATCACTAATTATTTATTCTCATATAAAAAAATTTGTATTTCTACTATAATTTTATGATAATATCAAAATCATGAAATTAAAATATATGTTTTTTCAATCAGTATTATCAATCACATCTTGTCGTCTTTCTATGAAATAGATTATATTGAACTGTGAAATGATAAATCACGGTGATGCATTGTGCATAAATTTATTTGAATTAAAACACCAAAAAATACATAAATTGATTGTTAGATTTTTAGTAGTAAAATTAACAGCAATAAAAATTGACAGATTGAAATATTTTATTGATTTAATATAATGTTTATAGTAATATTTATTTTATTTTAGAAGTATAAAAAAATTGCTCCAGGTTTTTTTAAAAAAGAACATATTTACTGCAAAAAATAAATAAAAAGTAAGTTTGGACTTTCCATCAAGTAACGGGACACCAAAAAACATCTAATATATATAGGAAGACTTGTTTTGTGAGTTATCACTAATCGCTTTGAAAAAGAGTGATGGTAAGTATATAAGGATTCTAATACTTCTTTGCCAACTATTGACAACATTTGGCAAGTTGAAAGACGGGAAGGTATTGTTTATTTGTGTGTTTTAAAAATATTTAAATTTTTTTTTTATTTATTTTATTTTAAATTAATATATTTTTAGTATTTTTTAAATCATTTTAATATATTAAATTAAAAATAATTTTTTAAAAATTAAAAAATACTATTTTAATATATTTTTAAATAAAAAATATTTTAAAAAGTAATTACAAGAATTCACCTCATGACAATCCGTTCTATCTTCTTCGCCGATCTCTACCATGTAGAGTACAAGCTGCCTACGGCTATTACTGATGAACTTGAGAAAATTTATAGCTTATGGTTTATTGCTAGTATCTATAAAAGATCTTATTTGATGGAGATGTAGACTCTTCAATGCTTATAAATATTTTTTTAGAGAAAAAAAATTCAATAATATTCTAGAAAAAGATACTCTGCAAATATATATACATTAAGGAATAAAGATTGTGAACCTTTTGTTCTAAAAATCTCGTGATGTATTTATATCCCATAAATTTTGTTTTTTTATAGAGAAAATGAGCTCGAGTATAATTTTATTTTTATGATATTTTAAGTTATATTATGAGCTGTACTCCACTCATTTTATCTGACTAAAAAATAAAAAAATCACAAACCATGATTGATTTAAGCCTATTTAAGGCGAGATTTGACATACTATCAAGTCTAATCGTAACCAAATTATATTAAATTTGAATGTTTTTTTAACCTCAGCCGGTTCCAACGAGTCAACCTTTTTAATCATATATAATTAGGTAAAATTACGAGTGTTTTCGCCCACAAGAAACCGATTGGAATGGGAAAGTGTCAAATCTGCGCAGCAAAGTTTCAATCTTCCCACCTTGAGACAGTGCATGAGAAATATTGTTCCAATGTCCAGGTCGCCTTTACTCCAATTAAGGACGAAAGTAGTTGATCAAAGCACAGTAAGGGGCAACTTGGGATGCCATCAGCATTGTTCCTCTCAGTATCCTATTGCAAATTTGACTCTGGCCTCACGAGCATACACTATACACACTGCCCATCGCTAAATAATCTGAACTAGCCTTTTCTCTTGGTGGTTGGAAATTCGGCTTTCATGTCGGAGGAAGTGCTCATATGTAGCAGGAAAACCCTTTGTTACGCCACACACAAAATGTCAAAATTAGGAGGTTGATTACTCTCACTTTTGAGAAGTGATTAGCGTGGGTAAAACATCGAATTGAAATCTCACTACATTTTCAATTCGATCATCTCCTTTGCCCTACAATTAATATTTTAACTAATTTACTCCACCAGTCTAAATATAAGCATATTTGTGTGTGTTGATCTCTTGAGTTTCCATGGCAGTTTACCAAATCTAACCTTTAAAATAAAGTTTTTCATTCAATCATGGCCCGTTAAAATGAAAGAATTATCTCGCATCAAGAGGTTGGTTTCATAGCTCGGGAATCATCAATAAATTATGAAAATAAATTTCATCAATCCCACCTGTGCTTGCATTGTAATCTTTGACGTGGTTGGGAATTAACCACCACTAGCACGTTCGCATTCAGTTGTTAACCTAATTTTATGGCCCTCCATCAACTAAGTATGGTTCCAGGACAAAACAGCTTAACAATATGTAGTTAGCCCAGTTAATCAATCCACTTTATGTTTTGTTTTTAAGCCACCTGTTGCTTTGTTCTGTATCAGAAGAAAGCAGGTTTTGCCATGGAAGCGATCCCATTTCACCCTCTTTCTCTGTGTCCTGTCACTTACATTCACAAGCTGCTAAGATTTTCAGCACCAAATTCTGTACTGCTAAATTCTTTCCAAAAGCTTGAATAACAAGACATGGCACCTTAGGCCCTGTTTGGTTGCCATCATTTTCTTTTTTTCATTAGTTTGTAAACATTTCTGTTCTGAGACGACATTTTGAGACGAAATGTAAATATGATTGTGAATCCAATTCCTCCATTTCCATACAAGGGTTATATACGGCGACATCAAATTTTAGAAAAAATGTCAAAAGTTGAGAAAGTATCTCGGTAATGATGGGTTGGATTAGTGATTAGAATAATGGTGCTAAACTACTAATGATGCGATTATTATAGTATCACTATCAACGTGATAAAGACCTTGAAAGCCGCCTTATTGCAATAATTTTGATGGGGGCAGTGAGAATCTTGAGGCGAGTGAGATGAAGCATAAATGATGAGAAAGGGGAAGTTGAACGAGAGAAGGCTAACTTTGGGGACAAGAAGCCAAAATTGTAAAGCGAGGGACCGCTCGATTTCATACAATTACACAGCCCCCATAGCCTGGTCGGCCTCTTGTTTTGCATATGGGGCCATTTGCATTTTAAGGTACAGTAGAGGGGTTTGATATATTTATATAAAAATATATATATAAAATGAGAACAGGAAACACTCGCGATTTGACTGTTAATTCTCATAATGAAATGAATATTTTGCTCTTCATAGTAACAGCCAATGAAGTGTGAGATTTGGAAGGTAAAATAGTTTTTTTACTGGATTTATTTGACACTATAAAATTAATTTGGGGTAAATCGGTTTGTTCAACTAGCTATCCTTGAAAGCAAAAAACCTAAACTGACGTATTGAAACCTTTTAGTCTTCTCGTTGTTTTCAAAATACTAAAATGTTTTTTTTATTTTTTTGCAGTGAAATCCCTCCTCATCTTGAAGTTATGAAATTTAATATAAAAAATTGTTAAATTACATGGCGACCTAATGTTTCCAATTAATTCAATTCATACCCCTGCATTTATTACGTTCACGCGCACACAGATATAAAGTAACGTTTTGTGGAAAAGAAGTCACAGAACGGATTCCATTGCTCCCCCCGCTGGATGGCAAATGCTGCTAGAGCTTTTTCTACGTGACTGGATCTCCTTTGCGATATCTTTTTCTTCCCCGTGCGAAAGAAGTGCCTGATTAATCAACTTTCATGAAAACAAATTATTTTATTTTATTTATCCTTTCTTTTGTTTTTTATTTATCCTCCTTCCTTCCTTCCGGTACTTCCGTTTTAGCCGATCGAGTTTCCTCTCCTTCCATTGTAGCCTGAACCCACACTCGAGTTTCTCTACAGTTGATAGCTAATCCTGCATGGTACTTTAGGAGCACGCAGGCGAGGAGCATGTTGCAATCATAGGCAGAGAAGACAAAATATATTTTCCAGCAGATTGAACAAAAAAAAATTAAAAATTAAAGGGGTCATCATCCTACATGTTATCAAAGCATTATCCAGGGCCCGGAAATTTGTCATGTCTACATCATTCGAAGCATGAATACCTTTTCTACTCACTAATGGAGACCAAAGGGTGTTTTTCTTGCGCTTTTAAGAAGAACACGGCGCTACCAGTGCCACCCGTCACAGTTATGGATAATGCTTGTAATCATTAATGATGACAGTGTGACTCGTTATTCCATTGTCGAAAAACTTGAACAATATCAAGCTAAAACTAACACACTCGCAGTCATTTTTCCCTTCATAGGAAATTAGTGGAAAAGGTAAATACAAGTTATCTCACCAACCCAGTTTGTGGAAACTGTTACTTGAATCAAATCTAATCACAATAACTTACAGCTCTTTTCTCAAATCACAAGGGAAATAACATAGTTTTCATTTCTCAAATGCCATACCTTTTAAAGTACGTAGACAGATTTATATATATTATCTGTGGAGATAATTCTCTCTTCCAATTCTGTCTCATTTATTCTATTATAAGGTAAAATATTTTATTAACGCAGCCGAACCATTGCAGAATTCGGATTTTGGAGTTGGGTCGTGGTTACAGGCTTGGCGTTTCCCGTGTCCTCCTTGCGTTTTTTTTTTTCTAAATAAAAAAAAATGCTGGAAATATGCATTCATGGAATATACACTACACAACACATGCATATAGGTGAAGTGATCACTCAAACTTGTACGAATTATAGGAGCCGAGGTGTTCACGTGGGAATAGTAATTAAATTGTGCACTCACTACTGCAAAGACGAAGGGGAAAATCTAATTTCGAAAGTATCCAAAAGTCTTCTCTCCTAGCTACATCAATGGAGATTCAAGGACCCGTGAAGAAACTACTAGTGGACGGGCCTGGATAACTTAAGTTCTTGCGTGAGATGCTGGACATGCGCAAGTAAATTGGGTATCGTGAATTAAGGCATTAGTTTTAATTTCATATTTCTTTCCTTCTTTCTCTTCCTTCTCTTTTTATTTCTTAAATGAATTTGCCAATTCTCATACTTCAAAAAACAATTTCACCTGTTTTGTTTTGGATCTGTTGACTTAGCTTTTTTTTATGTTTCCAAATTAAACGATTTAATGATATGCCTAAAATTAATAACAAGTACACCCAACACACTCTTTAAGCTATCTATCAAATTGACAATGTATGCTCTTAAAACTTGTGTGGCGCATGATATTGTGTTAATTTCTGCCTTTTATATAGTTTTTTGTCTAAAAAAATATTAAATTAATGATTTTTAGATGTTTTTCTTGTTAATTTTTATATATTGATATAAAAATATTAATATATTTTTAATTAAAAAATATTATATATCACAATATCAAACACACATTAATCAATCTCCTTTGAAATTTTTCAAGCCATGGATTCTCTTGCCCTTCCACAAATAACATCAAAGTCCCACTTGAATTACCTCCATCCAGTCGGCTTCCCACCTTCGTTTTTAAACCGAGAATTGGGATATGACCATAAAATCATCCCTGGATTTTTGTCACTTTACGATATTCATCGAAAAAAATTCAAACACACCAACATACTCTCATAAGATCATAGTTGAAACCTGGTGGTTGCCTATCGGTTGAACTGATATCAAAATAGGGGGGAATGAAGTCAAAATTGACATTTAATATTAAACTGGGATTTTTTTTTTAAACAATGTTAATACCTCTGCTCATAGGGGACGGACGACATGTCATTTCTTTGCCAAAGTGTCACATGATCCTCCTCCATGAAGGACCAGTAAAATTATGAGTGTGGCAAGTGATATTCTCTTCTATCCATGTCAACCTATTACCTGCTTGAAACATGACACGTGTGATTCTAAAGTCAAAATTAACCTTCATTATCATTGACCACGACCTCTAACAAAAGGATTTTTAACGTGTAACAGTGCAGATTAAAAAAAAAAAAAAAAAACAATACTCAATTGCCGAAATTGATAAGTGTTATCGCCAAAAATCAGAAAATACATAATAAACAAGTTGTCCTTTAGCGTGAACAAATGGTTGCATGTCAAATTAAATTAAATTAAATCTATATAATTTGGGAAACCACATGTTATGTTTCCTGATGAAAAAAATGCTTTAAATTTTTTTTTATTATTATTTCAAAATTAATTATTGTTAGTGTTTTTAATTTTTTTTAAACATGCTGAAGTTAAAAAATAATTTAAAAAAATAAAAAATATATTATTTTAACGTATTTCTAAAAAAACATTTTAAAAATCAATTATTAACTATTATTCTACCAAACACCATCTCAAAATGAATGTGAGATAGCCACACCTTGTATGCAATGCCATTTTCCTGTTATTTTACCTATAGAGGAAAACTACATTTTCCTGGTTATATTAACTTTTCTCCAAGTTTCTTTAATTAGTTATAGATCTCAAATTATTATTTCTTTACGTCTTAAGATTCAATTTAATTTTAAAAACAACATCAATGATAATACATTACAGTATAAAATACTAAATTGAAGACTTGAAATCAATAAATTAAAGAAGGAAAAACTTTCCCAGATATGAAATAAACTCTGACATGCATGCATGGCAGGAGACTCAGATTCCACAACATGGATAAAGTGGAAAAAGAAATGAAGAAAAGAAAAGGCAAGTTCAGTGTTTGTTTGTGGGATCGTCTATGTCGTGTCTACATCATATCCCGACATGCAGAGGCTAGGTTTCTTGTTCCGACGAGTAAAATGGTAGCAGAGTAGCAGCGAGTCTCTCACACTGTAAAATACCAAAAGAAACTTGTTAGCTTTGAGCTGGCAACATCAATAGGGGGCTTACATATCACTGCTCATTGCTAGCTTCCATTTTGTCTCTCATGGCGAACAAGATCCAGTGATGGAATTATTATCAGTGGCAGACCCATTTTCAGACTTCACTGTAACATGGAGATCCTCGTGATTAACTTAATAAAAATAGGGTGTTTAACCGACATCAATATTGTGTGGGTGCTATTATAGATTACCCTTTCTTGACAAATGAAAGATTTTTATCCATATTGGTTCTTTTAATGTGTTTTTTAACATAAAAAAATTTAAAATGTCAATTGATCAAAAATCCATGATAACGTCTAGTTAAATAAACTAATAACTAATGTATAAATAAATAAAATCATTAATAATAAGCAAATAAAAAAATAAAAATAAATAAAAAATAAATACGGATTAAGATATTCAGTCATGCAAAATGAAACATTTATCCAATTGTGTTTATTAAATTTGTTTACTTAAATCAATAAAAGATAAATATACACCTTAAAAAACTCATAACATAATAGATAAACATAAATAAAATTGACTGGATAAACCCGCCTTCAAAAACATTACACATGGCCAAACACATCATCAATATTATTTACAAATAAATATTTTTTTATTTTTAAAAATAAGTTTTATTTGTAAAACAAAAAAAAATGAATTAGAGTAATATCTTGAAAAATCAGCAAACAAACAATTCTAAAATTAATTATATTAAAAAATGGCATGCAAAACTTGTTACTTGAATCACGAGACTGGAACAAATCTATAGAAAAAAATTGAAAATCATCACAAAACCAATATTTTCTTTAAAAAAAAAACAAATACAAAATTATAAGATCATATCAAGCCAAATATCCAACAAATCAAATGTTAAAAGATGAAATCATGAAAAAAAAATTCAATTACATAAAAAGCATCCAACAAAAATTAAATGCGAAAAAACAATTCATTAGAGGGCAAATAAAGATTTTATTTGTCCAGTTCTCTGCAGCAGGCTGTAAATTTAGTTTTAAGAAAAAAACTCGAGTATAAAGACTATTTTGATATGTTTTTTTACTTAATAAAAATTTAAGTGTAAATCAAAAAGTCTATCCAAATATCTAATAATTATCTATGTAGATAAAAAAAAATCATTAATAATAACTAAAATAGAAAGTGAAAAAAAAATAAAAAATAGATGTAGATTAAGATATTTGATCTCGCAAATTGAGACATTTACCCACTTGTATCGACTGAACTAGTTTAGTGAAATCAATAAAAGATAATGAAAATAAAAACACATATGAAATCATGTGAATAAAATAAAAAATACAAAAAAAAATAAATAACAATTAAAAGAATTGTGACTGAATTCAACATAAAAATTACCTGAAATTAAATGTTCAGAGATAAAATTTTTTAAAAAAAAAAATTAATTAAGAAAATGAATAAAAAATAGAAATTAAAAGAATTATCAGGGATGAGATGAAAAAAAAATCAATATAATTGAAATAATTGCAACCGAGAGAAAATGGACTGGATAAAAAGAAAAAGGGAATTGGGGGCTGGTTTAATTTTTGCATGGTCGGCATGCAACCCGAATAACAAAAAAAAGGAAAATAAAAAAGAAAAAAAAATTAGAATCAAACCCAACCCAGCCAACCACAATATATGCGTTGCTAAGAGAGGAAGAGGATATCAAGACCAATCAAATGATGTGATGGGAGAACAATTAAAACCATTGAAGTCAGTCACACACGCTGCCCGAAGATGACGAAGCGTCTAATACATCTAGGGTACATATTAACAGCTATATTTTTTTTTTCAAAAAATAAAAAATACTTCTAGAACTAAATAATAATAACAAAAAATAAACTATTGTGAAATTACAACCAGGCCTAAAGCCAAGTCTAAAAACATTGGTTGTGAATGGTAATGGAATGGTTATATTGTAAAATAATTAAAAGGCCCTGAACCAAAAGTTATGACTATTTACTTTTCAAGGTCAATATCATAATCTTATTGTTAAAATAAATGTAAAATTACTACAATGCCTCTCTTTACCTTATAAAATAACAAATAAATTAATAGAAAAAAACAACACACCCCATCTTAAACCTTAAAGCTGCAAAATTCTACCTTGCAAGTCGTTTTATCAAAATTTGAGATTTTTTTTTTGTAAAAAATTATTATTTATTATTTTTTTTAATATTTTTTAATTTTTTTGATATTAAAAATAATTTTTAATATTTTTTTTTTAAAAAAATATTTTGATACATTTTTTAAAAAGAAAACATTTTAATCCGTACAAGTAATACTTGATAATCTTTGGACAAGCAAGGCCCGGCCATAACACATGCAGCGGGCTATTGGGATAGTCGGCCCGAATTTACAATCGTTGGGCCCGTAGGTAAGATTCCCCCACCAGACAGAGAAACCTAGTGAATAATAAAAAAACAAAAACAAAAACAAAACAAAAAGAAAGACAGACGAAGTTAATTCTGTTTCTTTTTTCTCTCCCCCTTGAGACCAATTGTAGGGTTTTGCCAAAAATCTCAAAACTCCAAAGAAATCCAAGCCAAAACCTACCCTGTCTGATTAAGAAAACCACAAGAGCTCTTCTCTTTCTTACTTTCTGCCCATTAACAATGACAGACGGTTACTGGAATCGGCAACAGCCTTCCAATGTCCCTTCCAGCGGCATGCTAAAACGACCTCGTTCCGACTACGGTACGTTCTGCTCTCCCTTCCTTTTGTTATATGCAAAATTTAGATGCCAGATTAGGATTACTGTATCTTTTTGTTGGAATTAGATCCATAAATTACTGTTACAATGAAGCATGTTGGAACTATTGGTCGAATTTAAAAAAAAATTAATAGAGGCGGTGCCTGCTGTTGCTACTGCTTGGTTGTCTGGTTCGATAATTTGTATGTTTTTGAGAAGTAAGATGTGGATAGAAGTCTCAACGGATTTGATTTTGGGGGTCTTGCAGATATGCCTTCAAGCTATGAGATGCAGAACTATTATCCGCGAGATGTTGATGATGATCGCACTAGGTATGAAACTGTCAAGGACAGTAAGACTATAGGATCAGCATATGATCGCTACCTTCAGAATGCGGTATGCTTCTTTTCAAACCCTATATATTGCTGTTTTGTTACCCCCCTGTGTATTTGCTGATCTACTCGTCCTTTTTTGTGAAGCAAGCTCCTACTTTTGCTTCTAGAGAAGCCAGTGCATTGGGAGGAGCTGGGTTTGGAAGGGGTATTGGTGGTGGAATGAGCGGTCTTCCGATAGCTGATTCTGCTGTAATGACTCGCCCTCGGTCTGCTGGTCTAGACCTGGCATCGAATGGTAGAGATGTTGGTTTTGTTCGTCAGCGAACAGAGGATAGAATTGCTAGGTCAGATCGTGAAATGGCACATCTACCTCCAGATGCTTCCAACACTTTATATGTTGAAGGATTTCCTCCTGACTGCTCAAGGAGGGAAGTAGCTCGTATCCTTTTAATGTCGTAGTGATGTTGCACAATAATGATACTCTTTGTCTTGCTCTTTTTATTAGTTACCAAGGCTTTCTTTCCAACTATGATTTATGTTCCTTTACTGGATGTGATAGATATATTTCGACCTTTTGTGGGATATAAAGAAGTTAGACTTGTGAGCAAAGAAGCTAGACAAGTAAGTAGATGAGTTAGAGTATGTTCTCATACTTGGTTTAGTAATCTGATGCTCAAACTGGCTTTTTGGAAAGTGTGACTCGTCTTTCATTGAATGCAGCGTGGTGGAGATCCTATCATCCTTTGTTTTGTCGATTTTGTAAATCCAGAATGTGCAGCAACTGCGATGAGTGCCTTGCAAGGTGATGATTTTGCATTTTTATCTATCTATAGTGAAACCAATGCTAGGGGTTGGAGGTTTTCTTAATACAATGATGTTGGCTGCTATTCTACTTTACACTGTTGTATATGGGTTTGCGTGTGTAAGACTCACCTTATTAACATTTTTTTTCTGCTGCTCACCAATTTACATATTCCTATTACTAAGTTGGTTCTGAAGAAATTCTTGCATGAGAATGATATGTACCATGGCTTTGCTTTTTTTCTCCTTCCTGTAGATGGGTTGGGGGGGGGGGGTGCGCTTTTCATCATCCATCTTGCCACAATAAGAATTGAAATTGCAAATAAAAGTCATCCCATGATAGCAATTTACTCATACTTGTTTGAAATGTCTGGAGATGCTAATTACATGGATCTAATCTGCAGGTTATAAAGTTGATGAACATGATCCTGATTCTAGGTATTTGAGGCTGCAGTTTTCTCGACACCCAGGCCCAAGATCTGGCCCTATAAGCCGTGGAAGGAGGTGAAAATACTTGTTGCAGGAACACCTAGCTTTCAATGCAAAACAGTTCCTTAGTTTGCATTCATCCACCTTTTCAGAGTGTTTATTTAACAATCTATAATCTAGAACTTGCAAGCTAGATTGCTCATCCTGGCTGTACTAGTTATGTATAATCTTGATCTACCAAAATAACGAGGGTTCAATTAATTGCAGGAAATGACTTGGTAGTTTACCGATTTTATTTAGCAGAAAATGTTGTGTGATGATTGTTGAATCTCAAGTCATTTACCTTTGGTGCTGGGAGTTATTTTCTAGCATTTTGTTTCTAATATTTGGAATGTTTAAATACTTGGCTTTCGCTTTATGATTCCATGTAATCCTTGTGTGGTGCCATTGATTGAAGATCCTTCTGGGGATAATTTAAGCATGCTACTCGTGTGACAAAAGATGACGACTAGTATTCAATTAGGAATACTAGTCATCTTTTTTTAAAAAAAAAAATAATTGTTGAACTTTAGAACTTCAAGAGACTTGCATGAATGTGGTTTCCGGTTTCATGGTTGCTAATTTGCTGTGTTTTTACAATAAATGCACTGTTTGCTGGGAAGTTGCAGCCATTAAATAGCTACCCTATCTTATTGGTGCAGTCGTTTGGGTAAGTTTAAGCATCTTTTTTTTTTTTTGGGTAAAGCTATTTGCTGTTTGTACTCTTCTTTTTATGTTTGTTGATCTGCTGCCCCTTGCTTTGGAGAAGCTCGTCTAGCAAGTTGTGGAAGAGAGATCTTTTCTGTTTGTGTTTCATCTTTCTTTGTGTTTATCTGCATGACAGACTGATGAACTTTGTTCATCTGTTCGTTTGGAACTGCATCGATCGGCATTGCATTATAGGTTCGCTATCTTTCCTTGGACAGTTAAGCACACGCTTTTTCGCCTTCCTGTCTACACTGTCACTTCGCTTCATTGATTAGCATTTTGCATCCGGCACTCATGGAATGATTCCGAACTGATACCTTGTGATGCTCGGACTCCTATGGCTTTCCCCAAGTACCTTTGGTGTCTACGTGGGTACGACTAAGAAATAAAGTCCGACTCCTCCAGAACTCTGAACACGGCAGTTTTGGTTTTCAGATACCTGTTCCGTCGTGGCATTGTGTGTGTGTTTTAATGTCCACGCCGTAGATGAAAAAAGGAGGAACGAGAAGAAGAAACAACTGGCCGCAAAATTTTTAACGCCATCCATTGGATTAATACATCTAAAACCTTATTGAAATGAATTTGGGCTTACTTGTAGAATTAATTGGGTCATGAGTTAATGATATTTGGAGTGGGAATTGTGGGCTAGCTAAATAGCTTAGTATCAAGAAAAAGTATTTTTTTATATTTTTGTGTGAAGTGAAATAATCTCGCTCCCGCATCCAAAATTTAAATAATTCCAAGCTGTGTCTCTCTTCTAAAATCTTAAATTTGACAAGTCCAAATATCTGATATCCGTATATGAGTCCGAGCAATATAACTTACACAGCCAACGCCCTCATCAGGATTATTGAACACTTGCTCGTTAGCAAAAACCGCAAGACATGTTTTTACGAGTCCCATAGCACTTTGGATATGGTTTGCAATGGTGCTCTGTTTTTATTTCTTCCCCGAACTTTATTTTTTATTTCATCCTTTACAGGAACAAATTGATGGCCGATTTAATTCAATTTGTTTAGAGAGGGTAAAATTCAAAGATAGAGGATTAAAGTGGAGACAAAAAAACATAGAAAATGCACGGCTTTTCCAATTGAATTTTTTTTTGGTTCCTTTGGTTTTTAAAAATTTTAATTTTGATCCAAGACTTAATTTTTATTATTCTTCAGTCCTCCATTTGAGAGTGGAAAGATAGTCTCTAGATTTCAATTAAAAAAAAATCTCAATTAACATTGATTTTGACCATGAAAAAGCTTTAATCTTTGTGTTTGCGAATTCTATTTGACAAGATAAATTCCACTATGGTTTTTTTTAGAATTCACATCACTTGAGATGGTAGATATGCTTGAAAAGGTTTTTGAATTTAGATTGATTTTGAAAATTTAAACCAATTTTAAGGTTATTTAAAATCATAAATTGATTTATCAAGGTATATCATGTATTTTGGTTAAAAATCAAATTTTTAAATAAAAAAAATATTCATGGTCTACTTTCCAATAATCCTTCAATAATTGAAAATTAGACCAACAAATAATACATTATGGACATCCATTTTTAAAAAAAATCAATTTAAGGGCGCGTGGCGCGCCTTTTGCCCTTTAGTATAAGAAAATTAAAAGGCTTGGCACACAAGCCATGCTATTTTATATATATATATATAGGCCATGCATGTAGGGCCACACCCCCTTCTTGGCCTATTTTGTTTGTTTTTTTTTTTTTTTTTTATTCTCTCCTTTAAATTTTACATTTTGATCAATTCAAATAGATTGACGAAAAAATAATTTAATTTTTTTTTTATTAAATATCCATTGAAATTCTATTTTTTTAATGAATAAATTTTTATTTTATTTTATTAGCAAGCGTTTATTTTTACAACTCTTCATGATTATTCTCTTCATAGATTTTATTCTATCACTATATTCTTTCTTGCTCTATTTGACTCAAATGAAAATTATTTCTTTTATAACATTATTTTTTTTAATATTATCCCATGTTTTTGCAGCCCTTCATAATGCTTTTGGCTCCCAATAATTTTTTTTACTCATAATGAAAAATTAAAAATTATTGCTAAAGAAATACGTTGCTAATGGTTATATTTCTTTTTAGCTATCCGATCTACGAACCGAGCCGATGTACTGGACTATCCATCTCTATTTCATGTTTGTAAATTCCAAAATTTCAACTCAATTGCAAGTCCTGGTCCCCACTCAGGGCCTGTGTTCAACCAAGCAATGGAACCCATTACCCAGATATTGCCGATTATGCCTCCCAGGCCCATCCTCGTTTATTGGGATCCAATAAACCGACGTACAAAATACAGAGGTCTGCATGCTGGAAGGAGAGGCCAGGAAGGAAAAAAAAATAAAAATGGTTTGCGTTTTTTTTTCTGAGCCGACAATTAATTATCACCCTCGGGTTTGTATTAGTGTATGCAAGGAGACATAATCCACTTTCCAGATAACGTTAATGTGGTTTAGGATTTGGGTATGTTGGGAATTTAGTTAATTAATCAAATTAATCCATCTAGTGAAGGTGTATTCCCAGCTATTTGTCTAGCCAGGCATTATCTAAACCTTCCAATTAATCCTCGGCCCCCGAAGCATATTTGGTAAGAGTATTACAAATACAATATGTTAGGAATGAAGTTTTTTTTTTTTTTTTTTGTCTTTGAATATGAATAATGAATAATTATATTATCATGTCAATATTTTATTCTCCAGATTTAAGAGGGTGGGTGGATGATTGGCAGTAGTTTGGTGGGGTTTAGAGATCTTTAAATAAAAAAACCAGTACAATAAATAAAAGAAAAAATCTTAAAATCCAAATGGATATAGATACAATCAATCCCTTCCCAGTTCCCACCGATTAAAGGTTTATCACCCTTGCCTTTACAATGAATAATGCTCAAAAAGCGCCAAAATACGTATCCATCAGTAACAAAACAAAGACACGTTTCCATGTACGTATGCATTGAATCTTCATTTTTCAAAAGCATATGCCTAACCAGGTGTTAAATCTGTTGATTAATCAAAAATATTATCTTAAATGTGTTACATCAACGGATAAGTTTTCTTTCCTTGCGAGATAAAAACGAGAGCGATTAAATTGGTTTCATGTCATGACATTACTGCATCTCTGTTCGACCTCTGGTGGTTAAACCTAAACGGGGGAATGAAAATGCTCTCTCTCTATCCCAAGGGGTCGACATGGCAATCAGATAAAGAGATCTAATCAATCCATTAATTGTTCTTTCGTTATCACTTTACGTGTCTGCCTACAAGGCGACGTACGTCTCTATGCGAAGAAGAAATTACAAAGAAGGAGAAACAGTATGCTTAATTATTTGTTCGTTTCTTATTCTATTTTTAGAGGGTACAGTAGCAACCTGGTTCCATCATGCAGTCTATTTTTGCAGAAGAAGAAGAGTCTCGTTATAGAAGATGATAGCTCTTTCCATTGGTAAAAGTTCTTTTAAGAGCTTATAAAGGAAAATAATTTTCTCAAAAACACTAGATTTTTTTCGCCTTCTGTGGTGCTTATCTACGCTTGATTCTATGCATGCCCTTTTCTTCTTCTTGTTTTTCTTTTTGGGAGCAATCTATGGGCAAGTGGTTGTATTATTTCACTGGTTTAGAACAATGTAATTGGAATATCAAGTCCTGTATCGAGGAGTTTGAACTGCTATGTCTATCAGCAATAAAAAGGAGCCTCACTGGCAAATTATGGCGAACCAGGCCAGAAACTGATCCCCCTTAAGTTACGTTATGGACTCAATTGCTCACGAAGTCACAATCGATCGCTTTCATGTCACCATTTTCATGTTGAACTACAGGGTGATCCAAGGACAGAGCTAGGAAATTTTTTTATCCTGAGCTATTAAATAAATATATATAAATATTTTTTAAAATTAATTATTAACTAATGTACATGAATTTTTAAAATTAATAGTAAAGTTTTTAATTCAAATATATTATCCAAAATATTAAAAAATAAATTTAAAAGTACATAAAATTCAAGCGAAAGTAAAAATAAACTCACTATTAAAATTACATTCTTCGATGTTTTGTGGAATATAATTCATCTATAATCGAATCTGAATTAATATTGTAATAACCCCTCAACCGGGATAAAATAACAATCTCATGTCAACTAGAAAATAAAGTAATTAATTTTTTTTCCTCTTTTAATTCCTTCTTCCTTCACTTAATTCTTCCCTAGATTAGTGTTTTATAAGTTTACAAGGTTATTCTTTCACTTTTTTTTTTTTTTGAAATTGTTTTAATTATGTTTTTCCCTTACTTTTTACTATTTCTGTCTCGCCTTTTCTTTTCTTTCTTCTTCTATTCTGCTTCTGCTCAGTCAGCAACATATAAAAGGAAGGAGGAGCTGATTTGTTTTATTTTTAATTGCAAATAATCATTTTACTCTTCATGAGTCATTTTGTTTTTATTTGACGGTTTTTTTTTTTTGTTAGCACTACCAAGTTTCATTCATCCTAAAATCTTAATTAGATTTTATTCAATATATTTTAAGATCCCTCATAAAATTTCAACTCGATCTGATGGTCGGATTGAAAAATTACATCCAATAACGTAAAACTGATCAAATTAATTATGATTTTTCATCAAATTTCTAAATTTATCAAAAAATTCTGAAATTTTAACCCAAGATAAAGCATCATATTAGAAGACTCCACGCAAATTTTCAGAATTTTTTAATATTTTAATTGAGAATTATAATTTTTTTTACATAAAATTAATTAAAAAATATTGATAAAATCTTCACCTAGATTAAAGCCTACCCCAGTCCTTTGCCATGCCTCCGCCTATGGGGTGATCGTAATTATTACTATTATAACTATATTATGACGATGAACGCATTAGTTGAAATAATTCAAGGTATTTGATTAATTAATTGGCAATCAACACTTTCATAGAGTTTAATTTCCACGACCCTTTGGTGCGAATCTGGAATTTTGGAGTCTGAACATAATTAGGTTTCAAGATAGACTCCAGGCTGTTTTGATTAGGTTCAGCGAACAATAGACAATGATTAGGTTAATGAATTGGTATAGTTTTTCTTTTTTTTTCACGGTCATAATGGCCTCGATAACGAGATAGTCATGGTTTAGGTAATGTGCTGTGAATCATTAACAATTTCGATATATTTACAAGCTGCAGGGATAAGATCAAATTGCTTTCTTTGAAAATGAATATTGACTCGTTCAATAACCCGTTAAAGTCTCGACTTTGTCCTCAAGAGAAAGAAAATAGGAGAAGAAGAAAAACTCTTCGCATAGAAGGCATTTATCATACTATGAACACAAGAAACGTGCTCTGTTGGTATTTTAAAATAAAAAAGACAGGAAGACATTTAATTGCAGGGGTAGTAGAGATAAAAATATCAAAATAAATATTTTTTTGAAATAATTTTATAGTATATATCCCTTTCATCTTAATTGTCTTTATCTCTTTTATATAAAAATAATAATAACTAAACACAATTTAAACATGATTATTGTTTTTTTATAAGCCAATAATCATATTATGATACAGCTGCTGGAAACAAGAGCATAGAGGCAGATAAGAAAACCCCTGCGTCCTGTACAATGAAGATCCCAGGTTGTGCAGAAATGGAGAAATGTACAATCATTTTAGCTTCAGGAAAAATAAATTGGGTGTTTTATAATATATAGATGTATCACGATACAATGACAGTTATTTTTTGAAGTATTTTTTTATTTAAAAATATATTTTAATAATATTTTTTTATTTTAAAAAATTGTTTTTGATAGTAATATATTAAAATTTTACTTAACTATTTGAAAATGTACTACAAAAAATTAACTTATTTAGAAATGTAGTTATGGTTTTTTTTTTAAATGTTTTCTATTTAGAAATGTATTAAAATAAAATTTTTTATTTTTTAAAAATAATTTTTGACATTAACGCATTAAAATGATCCAAAACACTTAAAACTTATTAATTTAAAATTAAAAAAAAATTAATTTTTTAAAAATATTTTTAAAATAAAAAATAAACATGGCTTTTCGTCTTCCCATAACACGAACGTACATTTCGAAATTTTATTTATTTTTTTATTCACAAAACGTCTTGCGCTCCATTTCTCCTCCACAGGCGTTAGTTCTGTCTTTCACCAACTCTTCCGTACAGATCTGTTGTTTACTTGCTCAAAGGCACGTGAGATGAAGTCGTGGAGATTGATAACTTTCTTCGCAAAGAGCCATCACACATGTATCCGCCCCCCTCTAATTCACGCATCTTTTAAACGTAAACAAAATATATTTTCTGCATTTATTCTTTTAAAATATTTTAGTCAATTTATTTCGCATAAAAAATTTTATATTTGCTTATAAAAAGTATTTTTTTATATTGATTTCTCTTAAAATATTTTACCAGAAAAAAATAATCAATAAAAAATTATTTTATAATCTGCTTTCAAAACATGATTTATTTTCGCAAAAATAATTTTAGTTTATAAAATATTTTACAAATAATATTTTACTTATAATATCATTTAATTATTCTTATCACCATCAACACCACTATCTCTTCCTTCTCCACAGCCTTCCCATTCATCATTATTATCACTTTTTTTTTTTCCACCATTACTATTATTTCATCACCACAATCACTATCTTCTTTTCCTTTACTATCATTAAAAAAAATATTTTATAAAATATTATTTTTGAAAAATAAATATTGAAAAATATTTTATGCTGAAGGGTGTTATGGATATAGAAGAACAATAATATTGCATCTTGTTATTATCTGAGACATAAAAGTTAATTGAAAGGAGTCTTTATCATTCATTTTGTCTCCAGTTAAAAGTGTCATAATTACGAATTAATCTAATCCGAAGTTAATACTTTTTTTTTCTTGATTAGTTAGCATTGCTTAAGTATATATTTCGAGTGGTATATTTAAGAGTCGGTGATTAAAATAATTCAACTAGCTAGGGAACTGAACATGACTAATCAAATCTAGAACTTGGTCATAGCAAGAATTTTAAATTGGGTTACAGTTTGGTAGCACATTAATCCAAAAGGGATTTTACCTTTGCATATATATATATATATATATATATATATATATATATATATATATATATAGAAAGCAATGGTATTATAAATGACTTTGGTGAATTGAAATTAAAAGTGTGTTTTGGAAGTGAGATTGTGGTTATTTTTTAAAATTTTTTTATTTAAAAATATATTACAATAATATATATTTTTTTAAAAATTATTTTTGATATCAGTATACTAAAATGATATAAAAATATCAAAAAAATAAATATTAAATTGAAGTAAATAAAAAATAATTTTTTTTAAATTTTTTTAAAAGTATTTTTAAAATAAAAAAAAAACAAGACCTTAGCATAAATATAAAACCTGATAAATACCATACACCAAGACATGGATTACAAAAATAAAATGATTATGTTTTTTCTTTTTTTTAAAGAAACCAACAACATTGCTATAAGATGTAATAAGGTATTTTTTGCTTTTGGTAAGATTATACTGGTATCATATTCAAATTGTATATTTAATATGTTAATTAGGGTGGATTTGGGTTGAGTTTTTTTGGTTATCATTGTTTTTCACTTTATTTACCATTGTTATTTTTTATATATATTATTAAATTAATTGAATCGATTAAATACGTTAATAATTCAAATTCAATTTTTTGTTTTTGCTTTTTCTAAAACGATTGCATCACCTTAATATTTTTTTTAGGCTAAAAAAAACTGAGGCGGCAAACGATACAGCGTGAAATATCTAGTAATTTCAAAGCTCATTAAAGGCATGCAAAAATCAAAATGTGGAGACAGATTAGACTGGAGAAAGTACTTTTTTTTTTTACTTCCAATTATGAGAGAGAGGGAGAGAGAGATAACGTAGCCGCCTGGTCCCTCACCGAGAAGAAAAAAAAAGTCAGAGAAGTTAGGCCATTTTTTTTTTTCTTTTTTATAGCTAGCTTCTGGCTGAGAAATTGATTTAGAAGTTACATTGGCTAAAAAACAAAGGACATATGGATATAGTACAATTATAAGACTATATTCAAGATTAATTTGGTTCTAGATCTGAGTCACGTATCAGTGGTGACACTCTGTCTTTTTTTTTTTTTTTTTTAAATAAAAAAAACTAAAACTACATTGTTTTGGTAAATAAAAACATGTCTTTCCGTTTACTCATGAATTAGGTGAAGTCCCGAGCTAGCTAGTCATCATGAATTAGGTGGTAAATTATCTGGTTGGCCGCAGACCAAGCCAATGTACGTATTCTTCACAATAATTAAACAAGATCTATTCATAGTAACATTGTTTCAAGTGAACACATATAGTACTTGAATTAGCTATTCAATTTCCATACCTTTCACTAAGGTTATAAACTTCTCCAAAGTATATTTTACCATGATTGGTTTGCTACGTGTTCAAGGGTAAAAGCCAAATCTATATAAAGAGAAGCGAGGGTTGCCTAAGAAGCAGAACAAGATCTATTCTTAAGTGAAGTTTGCAAAAATGGGGTCTCCAATGGCCTCTCTCCTTGCCACTCTTTTAGTGGCAACAATCTCTCTCAGCTTGCCATCAGAAAGCACAGCAGACTACAAGTACTCCTCTCCTCCACCTCCTAAGAAATCCCCTCCACCACCACCTCCTCCTTATCACTACAAATCCCCACCACCTCCTCCTCCAGTGCATTCTCCGCCACCACCAGTGCACCCTTACAAGTACAAGTCACCACCACCTCCTCCACCAGTGCACAAGCCTCCACCAGTGCACCCTTACAAGTACAAGTCTCCACCGCCTCCTCCAGTGCATTCTCCACCACCACCAGTGCACCCTTACAAGTACAAGTCACCACCACCTCCTCCACCAGTGCACCCTTACAAGTACAAGTCACCACCGCCTCCTCCAGTGCATTCTCCACCACCACCAGTGCACCCTTACAAGTACAAGTCACCACCGCCTCCTCCAGTGCATTCTCCACCACCACCAGTGCACCCTTACAAGTACAAGTCACCACCACCTCCTCCACCAGTGCATAAGCCTCCACCAACGCACCCTTACAACTACAAGTCCCCACCACCTCCTCCACCAGTGCATAAACCTCCACCTTCACCACCAACGCACCCTTACAAGTACAAGTCCCCACCACCTCCACCAGTGCACAAGCCTCCACCTTCACCAACGCACCCTTACAAGTACAAGTCTCCACCGCCTCCTCCAGTGCATTCTCCACCACCACCAGTGCACCCTTACAAGTACAAGTCACCACCACCTCCTCCACCAGTGCATAAGCCTCCACCAACGCACCCTTACAAATACAAGTCCCCACCACCTCCTCCACCAGTGCATAAGCCTCCACCAACGCACCCTTACAAATACAAGTCCCCACCACCTCCTCCACCAATGCATAAACCTCCACCTCCACCAACGCACCCTTACAAGTACAAGTCCCCACCACCTCCACCAGTGCACAAGCCTCCACCTTCACCAACGCACCCTTACAAGTACAAGTCTCCTCCACCACCACCTCATTACATTTACGCATCACCCCCTCCACTACACAAGTCTCCACCACCACCTCATTACATTTACGCATCACCCCCTCCACCTCACCATTACTAGATCATGGCGCTCATAGTTTCAAGGTACATGCACGTACGATTATTTTGACAATGCCAAGTATGTATGTGTGTGTGTGTGTATATATATATATCTTAATTAATAAGTCTCTGAAAACATAAAGTCAGGTCAAAATATTTAAGTGCAGCATTGCATTGCATTGAATTAATTGATTACTTGGTTTCTTTTTCACACAAAGATTAATATTTATCGTTTAAAGATGCACCAGTATTGACAGAGATCCAATGTATATGTTTTTACAGGTAAATGGAAGAGTATCACGCAATAAGGAAAAGGAATGCGAGCAGGAGCTAGCCTTGCAAGGAAGGAAAGGATAGCTAATGCGTATAACGGAGCAATCTGTGTTTTATTTAGAAGATGAATAAAAATACATGTAGTAGAATTTCCTCATTTTCATGTACTATTACAGAGGTCTGGTGATCGGTTTGCTTATTTGGTCTGTCGAAAAGTAGCTTATATATATGTATGTATGTGATTTGAAACCTTTTGTGTGCTGTTGCATGCATGGTTTGTTTTCATATGAAGTGGTAAGATTAATAAAATAATCTTTAACCAAAACAGAAGGTTACGCTTCACTTCTTTTTATTAGCATATTTTTATTTTAGCCACCGCGCGCAGTTTCGTTTAAGTGTAACAAACACGTACTACTTTGTAAAATCGGCATGCTTGACTAGCTAGCCAGTACAGAAAGAAGAGCTAGCTAGTATCCTTGGTAGCCAGCCAGCCAGTACGAAACCGTTAATTTCCCCAGGACCCTTGGTAGAGTTCTTGAACAGTTAATGGACTCGCCTAGACGCCGTTAGGTACGCGGTGGAGTTATTTTTGGTTCTTTAGCTGGACATCTGACGAGCATTTTCTGGATATAAATTAGATTCATCCAGCTTGCGATTATTTTGATCACTTTTTTCAGTTACGTATATATATGTTGCTAAATATATAGTCTTTCTGCAGTAGCTTTTCATTTTTCATAACAAGATCTCTTGCCAGCAATTCCCCACTACTAATTGACAACAAATTAATATTTATGTTATCCTAGACTTGCATTCAGTAAAAAGAATCTCGGTATAGTGATTTTCTTTTCTTTTCTTTTTATATGCAGTGTGAACGTTGCCAAAATATGAATGGAAAGATGTGGAAAATATTAATAAATAAAACCAGTGATTCAATTAGTTCTAGAAAGTCCGCACTGAAGGAATAAAAATGTCAAAACTGGGAAGCGCAAAGGACAAATTTTGCGCACACTCTTCTCTATATGCGTTCACATGCTATTTGATATATAAAGCAAGAGCAAGCTTTCCCAAATAATTCATCGGGTTACCGTTTCTCTTTTTAAGGAGTTTTTCCTGATCTCTTCAGACATCCTTTTCTTACAAGGATCGATGAAGATTATATTAACTATAGTCATTATCTTTTTTGGTAATCAAGACAAGATGAAAGGGGGTAATTAAGCTGGAAAGGCAAGTGCTGTCTAGCTAGCTAGTAAAGCAACCATTAGTAGTCTTCCTTGTTTGCAACTTGCAACAGCCCCAATCACGGAAAGATAAAAACGGATATTCGTCCGCACAGGGAGAAGTTTTGCAATCTACTGATGCATGCATCATGTCTTGCTTCTAGTTAATTAATGGCATATATCACCCTGAATTTTAATTTTGTCTTCTAATTAATGTTCTTCATCGCAAATACTCTGTTTAGTAATGCTATCAAGTGCTAACATGTTGCTTTTACATCAATATAGATGTGTACATATCCTCTTTTCTATGAGCTATGAACCTTTCTTCGATTTCTGAAATGCAGTAAGTAACCTAATGGCCTATGGTCTTATTTCGTATCACTAAAATCGGCTAAAACTGCAGGTTAATTTCTAAAGAGGCATGCATGCCATAATTTCAAGAGCAATAAAAATCGACCCCTTAATTACACCCGTAAAACGCTAGATATATAGTCCAGTGAGATTTCCTTTTATTTCTGCTCTCTCGCACAGCTATGCATATAATATTGACATCTTTATTTCAGGTTTAGTTTCTTGGCATTGATCTGCGGCGTAGATTCAGCTATCTCTGTTCTGTATACATTATGCTTTGCAACAACGTAATTTATTCATAAGCGATACATACGGAAAGAACTATGGATTGCACGATAACCATAAGCTAAACTGAAAGGGAGAGTGAATCATGCCATGAATCAAACTGTCTATAATGACCAGTGAAAATGGTTGGAATGTTAGATAGAATAAATTATTAGCTCGGGTGAATGCCGAAATGAACTGGTCATGTATGTATTGCCTTAATCAAGGACCATGGCGTGGAATCCGAGCTATGTGCCGACAGAACACTACTGATGATAGTACTGTTGGTCCACTATATATTGAATGCCTCGGAAAGGACGAGCTCTAGTTACCTGCTATAATATAATAAGACAAATAGAGAGACCACCTAATATATAATGTAAAGGGATGGGAACCATAATGCAAAAAGTACGTCAAGATGGTAAACCCTTACTGCTTCTGCTCTGTTTTTTGTTTTCTGACATGAAAAAGCTTGCGATCATGAAGCATGGAATGAGGACATTATAGTGGGGTTCAACCTCGAATCATTGATTAAAGCATGAGAGCGATGTTCCACCAAATTATATACAGGAACGAAGTTTTAGAGCGTCATTACTGTTAAAAGGGTTTTAAGGGTATACTTGAAATGAATTATTTTCTTAAAGAATATGCATGCAGATAATCATATCTCTCTCTCAGAATTAACTAACTAATCTCGGTCACCGAAATCAGATAGCTACCTCTGCTCAGTTTTTTTTGGGAAGATTACGAGTTTTTCTAGCCCGATAATTGAAGAAAAGACGTGTAATTAAATCCGATTAATACCAGTAGCAATGCTAAATGAAATAAGTAAAAAACCGTACGATATTGAATAGGCTAGACAGCAGGTTCCAATTTTTCTGCCGGCATTAGTCACTGTCTCTTCAGCAACTTGCAATAACAAAGACATGTGCGCAGGAGAAGCTAGACTCGGTATGGTGGCCTTGTTGGGAATCTATTCTAATTTCCACTGAAAAGGAAATAAAAAAAGAAAAGAAGAAGAAGATAATCGTATATCTGGTCTGGTTTCTTCACCTAAAATTAAGCAAAATCCTGGAAATATGAAGAAGAGACGATTGACGGATCCAGAAATAAATAAATCCTTAAATCAGAGACAAACTGATTGAACATCAGTGCCCCTCCAACTCCACATGTACCAACTTAATTAACTTTCTGCTGGCTGTCATATTTGACAACAATTATTTTTAGCTAGCGGTCCCCCAATTTTTATTTTATTTTATTTTATTTTTTTAATCTGTACTCGATATCACCACCTTGATTATATATATTGCGCGTAAATAGCGAAAAGCTAATTTCACTATCCCCTACAGCTTCCCCCACAAATATTCAAAGAAAATTTGTCATCATCATACTTCGTCAATCTTCTTTTTAGTTGTCCATTGCAATTTGTTTCCTTATTTGACATTGTTTCTTATTTGTCATCTCTTCCATGTATGAATTAAGGTTGAGAAATTATGAGATAGCCTTTCAAATCGTCTCATTTTAACCCCTTTGAGTCATTTATTTATTTATTCATTAATGAATGTGCTTGATTTTAATTAACGCTATTAACTTAAGATTAATAGATGGTAGAATATGGCCACAAATAAACCATGGATAAAGAAAAATAAGCACAAACATAAAAGCTTATGAAGCTGTTGGGTCCAAGCCACAGATTAATTAAATTTCGTTGATGATTTCATAAAGTTTTGCTAAGAGGTCGAACGAAAGACTCGATTAAAATTTTTTAATTCCAATTTGAGGTTAATCCGCCCAATGTACTTAATTTTCACCTTTAAAATATGGTCGCCCAGATGAAGGCCTGCTTTCCTATCAATTCTCTATTATTTTCTGTTTATTTTTGTATAATAGAAATATTTTTTTTTAAATAAATTTATTTTAAATTAATATATTTTTTATATTTTAAAATTATTTTGATGTGTCGATATCAAAAATAAATTTTAAAAAATAAAATAATATTATTTTATATATTTATAAATAAAAATATTTTAAAAAAATAATTATTATTAGAATTTCATGAACACCTAAAATAGGACAAGACGTGACTTAAATACTCGTGTAGCAGCCTCTCAATGCATCGCATCCGAGCGTAATTTAATTAAAATATTACAAGATGTATTATTCTATTCTATTATAACGTGGATTAGGTAGATCGAGATTTTATTAAGATCAGGTCAATGTCTGTTAACTTTATTACATCGCAATTACCAATATTTAGCTCAGAATTGTGATTAAGATTGTTATTTAAAATATTTTGTTATTTTAAAAAGTATTGAAATATTATTTTTTATGTTATAAAATTTATTTTGAAAATTAACATATTAAAGTTATTTAAAAATATAAATAAATAAAAAAATCTAGTTATTTTAACAGTACGGTGACACACAAAGAAACAAGCACTACCGCGTAATGTAAGGGAAATAATGAAGATTATGAAAATGGTAGGATAATAGACGATAAGATGCGTGTTGGAATGGCCATCGTTTTTATATACAAAACTGAATCTAGACCTAATAATGATATATAGGATACATATTACATTTATTTTTTTTCGGTTGACATAGTTATACGTACAGTATTCCTCAACAAATAATTTTAAAATCCAATCTAGTAGACAAAATTCAATAATCTAGTCAAAATTTGAAATTTAAGTTGAATTTAAAAACTATGCCGCAACACATTGTGAGATTTTGTTTTGTATGAAAATATTTTTTTTTATTTTAAATTAAAAATAAATATATTTTTGAATATTTTAATAGATTAATATAACAAATAAATTTTTAAAAATAAAAAGTATTATAAAACTAGATGGATTTTGTTTTTGCCCTTGTTCTTGTGAATCCCCAACATGTAATCAGTGAACTGGCTCCCACATGTAAGTGTCTGACTGCTGGGTCTCCGTCGAAATGGCACATGTAACGACGAAAAAAAATAAAATGGTCCCGTTTAATTAATTATACAATTAAAACATAAAATGGAAATTACGAACAAGACAGATTTTTCGCAGGAGGGGGTGAGTGGTGGGGAACACACACAAGTTTTTCAACATTCCGCGTCACTTGATCACGTGTCTTTCTGTTTTTCAGTTCCTTTCCCCGGGGAATGTATCATCATCATCATCATCGTCAACGTACATATTATACGCTGTCTTTAATCATATGAATAGCATCCGTCAACTATGGCAACATATTGACTTCGTGTCGCTTGAATATATTACTTTTTGCACCGTTGGTAAACCGGGTGTAAATAATATTTTTTATGTTTTTAAATTGTTTTTAATTTATTGATATTAAAAATAATTTTTTAAAAAATAAAAAATTATATATTTTTAATATATTTTTAAATAAAAAAACCACTCACACACTATCAAACACATATCATTAGCCGCCCCTTAGATTCTTTATTCTGTTATGCATGGTCTGTGATTGCTGCTAGAAAAGAGATGAAAAAGTTGGGTCATTGTTAGCCTAGTATGGAGCAATGACCACCTTCAACTTTTTTGGTACACAAACGTAAGTAAATCATTTTTCGCATAAGAAAATGATACGCTCACACACGCTTATGACACCAACGCATATGAGTACATTTTGGTCCTAAGAGTTTGTAATTATGCAAACAAGTCCTTCAATAAATAAGAAATTTACCATATTGTTATGTTTTTACTCGTGCAACCTTTAAAGAAGTAATTGGATACAGTTTGATTTTTAGAATTAAAACGCGTACAATTACGTCATCAATTCAAGTTAAAAAAAGAAAGATAAGTATATGTTATTTATTGAATTTATAAAACTCTAAAAGATATGGTTAAGTCATTATTATCGCACCCATAAAATACAACTCATTAAAATAGTGTTATATATCTTTTTTTTTTTAATTTCACCTTATCAACCTTGCTACAAGGGGTTGGTATGATATTTCATAAAAACCTCAACAACCTTTTTATAAAACTTTAACAAAAAAATAAAGAAAAAAAATTATAAATAAAAAAATAAAGAACAAATTG
Organism: Populus alba; assembly: GCF_005239225.2. Lineage (NCBI taxonomy): Eukaryota > Viridiplantae > Streptophyta > Magnoliopsida > Malpighiales > Salicaceae > Populus > Populus alba. The sequence continues at coordinate 12,712,830 of NC_133297.1, read as the reverse complement.
AAAATGATAACATAAAACAAGTTGTAATAGGAGAACTAAATAAAAAACAAGCAATTTCTTTTTAAAATGTTCAAGAGAAAAAATTACAAATCAATAAAGACTAAAATTGAAACTCAAAAAACAAAAAGTATCAACATGCATTTTTGATTGGGGAGAGAAAAAAAAATGATAATGGACAATAAACAAGACATCATTCGTGTCAATAAACAGGTTATCATTCACCGACATGCATCGTACATGATAAAAAAACACATAGTGACGCTTTTAAAGACTCGATGGTAAAGCAAAGTTTGTTAAACTAAAGATGCACACAAGTTGAAGTGTAGACCCAACGCATTATTAGCTTTTTAAAATTAAATATTAATTTATTTAGTAAAAAAACTAAAATACCCTTAATTGATCTAGAATTTATATTTAAATTTTTTTTTATGAATGGACAAAAATATCCTTGTGCGCATGGTCATTTTTTATGATTCAAGAGGCAAAAATGCCATTTGATTGTTTTGAAAAAAAAAAAAAAAACTTCAGAACAGTTCTATTTTTTAAAATTATAAGATAAATTAGTCATTTTACTGAAACAACATATATATCTAGAATAATCCTCATTGAAAAAGTGTCTCAAACCAAAGGCATCAAATTTCATCTATCATGGACAGAAAAATAATTTCACTGTTAAAATCTAGTGATCCGTGAGCGTTCCCAGTAATTTCCATCAGCGTTTTAGGGTTTTGTATGATGTATAATGGCTACAATCTTCGTAATTCATGTTTTGGAAATGAAAAAAAGTGGCGTATCGACATAGACAACAAATATCAAGCATGGTTAATAAGAACTAACAGATATACAGAGGAAAGTATAGACATTTTGCTACTTAAATGCTTTACAAACTCAGGTGTTACGGTGTAATCCTTCTATAAAAATTGGACCCAGAAGAATAACTAAACCTTACTCTTTGTTTCTTTTGTGTTGTAACGGATAGCCTAAAATCATTTTCCCTCGGGTATACAATAAAACCTCAATAGCTATGTGTTTTTTTTTTTTTTTTTTTTTTAATCTTTACACAACCATGTTGAAGAAGGAACAACAAATGGGCAAATCATCAAAACGCGCCTGTTAGAATGTTGCGTGCGGAAATAGTCAGTTCCTGTTATCTGCTTCCGCAGATTCCTGACAGGTTTATCATTGAGTTAGACTGGTTTTCTGTACTAACCAAGGAGGAAAAGAAGTGTTTAGAAACCCACCTGACTTTCTTGCAGAAGTGTTTCAAGTTCAACTGTTATCTCAGAAAAGGATGGCCGCTTGTCTGGAACTGTTTCCCAACATCTTTGCATCAAGTCTAATAGTTTCGGATGTGCTTTCTGAGGGAGATCAGGACGCAGCCCCTGGAAAATATTACGCAAAATTTGTGGAACTATTAACTGCACGAGCTTTTATTGCATGTCAACCCTAGAATGCTTTAACAATGCAATAGAGAAAGGCATTGTCTATCTGGCACAAAGTGGTTCCTCTGTAACTTGGAAATGCAATCTTGAAACTATTTTAAGTTACTTTGTAACTGGCAATTTCAATAACAGGACATAAACACTGAGAAGCAGCTTTCATCATATACTAGAATTGAATGAAGCAAAGCTGTCACGCAATCCAGAAGGCTAATGCCACTCTCCTTTCCAGAACACTGACACTCGCAATTACAGCGTAAAAATGCACAAGACGGGACACATCACAAAACAAGGAGACAAAGAAGATTACTGTGTCCTTTCTACATCCAATTCAAAGGCAGCCTAGATTAATATATTTCGAATATAAAACACAGTATGTAGAATTCATGCCTGTCTCACTCCCAGGGCAGCTTGTAGTGGAGTCATGCTATCATATGGAACCTACAACACCAATAAAAATGTCTTGTGAGGATTATCTTCACTGCCAATTTTATTTATTTTTTATCTATTTGTAACGTTGATTCTTTTTGTAAAAGCACGAGTGCTAGGAGTAAGTTTAGGAAATACCTTTGCAGTTACTAGCTCCCACAACACAATAGCAAAGCTGAATACATCTGCTTTCTGATCATATGGCAGATGGTTTATGACCTTGTATCAGACAAATTACAGTATAAGAAAATCAATCAGATGTAAGTTCAAAAAGAACAGAGCCCATGATGTTGCACAGAAGATGAAAGTTCACAAGGAACATGAACTTAAGAAAAACATACAAAAACCGCATCCATTTCTTGTCTTAAAAGAGGATGAAAAAGTGGATGTATATCTTTCAATCTAATGTTCAGCACAGCAGAGGAGCGAGAGTACAGTAACTGGAAAGTTTAGAAAAAGAACATTTGCCTTTCTTCCTGGAAGGGAAAACATTGATCTTTAGTTATGGCTGTCAGAATTACCAAGTCTGAATTCTCAACAATTCACCTAAAAGAAAAATTACAACACGATCTCTACCAAAGAATTGCAGATAGTGACAGTTCTTTTTAACAAGCAGCTAATCAATTAAGGAGTTGAGTTGAAGATCCTGAACTAAGTTTTGAATAGGGACAACTCAAGGGTGGTGCAAGGAAGAACAGGTGGCAATCGACAGCTTGTATCTCTTTATAGTAAAGAAGCAAGACCACATAGCCAAGTTCAAAAATTCAAACCTCAGGTGCCATCCATCTGTAGGTTCCAGTCTCTGCTGTCATTACTCCCCCTTGATTCTGGAACCGAGCAACCCCAAAATCTGCTACCTTGACAACCTTGAGTAAAAAATGACAATAAGTTGAATTAGACCATTTTATATTGAATTATTAACGCAAGACTTTTTCAATCTATCCTGAATAATACAAGTTGAATAAAGATGCAAACTGGAATGACAGCCTATCACATTTATAGTCGACTACATGGATGATTTGTAACCCAAACCAGCCACTAATGACCAGAAGAAAATATAACAATATCGGAACTTCATGCTCCATCCATTAACTCTGTGACCCATACATAAAAGGAGTTTCTAGATGGTGCCACATACAGATTAATAACATTTTTAAAACAAACTTGAACTCCTTAAACTAAAAAGGATTGAAAAGCAAACTCTTCAATCACAGCCAAACAGAAGGGAAGAAAAGAATAATTAATAACATCAGAAAATGATGAACATTTTTAAATAATTTATGTTTACAAGGTCCACAACAATATGATCTCACTTCAATCAATCAAAATCAGAACTCATACGTTTTGAGTATCCATAAGCAAATTTCCTGTCTTCAAATCCCTATGAATGATGTTCTTTTGATGCAAATACTCCATTCCTTTGCAAACATCAATCACAAACTTCAGCAATTGAGGGAGCTCCAATATACTATGGTTCTTATGCAAATAATCATAGAGATTTCCTCCAGGCATAAACTCTGCAAGCAAGAACATCATCCTTACAGAGGATTCAATGAAACAGAAAACAGGCAAACAAACAAATACAGAACCAATTACATTTGAATTTGACTCAATTACAAAAATGAAGCCATGTATGCCAAAGGAACAAAGATGAAAATGGATATTTTGTATCCCACGTTAGATATTAACAAAAGTACGAGCACGATCTTCAACTTTAGTAGACTCCCACAAAGAGAGATGGGTACATGAGTACGAGCACAAGCCTTAGATATTAACTTAATGAAATGACAGTAAAAAAATTCCCAACCAAAACAACTTGAGGAACTTAAACCCTAGCATAAAACCGAACATTATTTCACAACAATACATAATATTGTAGGTATGCCACGAAAGCAAATCCTCCACAATCCACTTCGTGGTCTCATCAACTACTAATAGTCAAAAATAGATTTGCATTGATACTTGATACTCATAATAAGCCCCAGAGGTTTCCAGCTTCTAATTTGGAAAAGAAAATGACAGAGAGATTCGTATCAATTACTTAAAAGAGAGAGCACCATAAAGAAGCACAATCATTAAATAGAAGAGCAAAGCCTTAAGTTCTCTTTAGGGCAGTGTATCTTCCCCTCAATCAAAGCATATGTGCGATCGGATAATTCTGATCAAATAAAACTGGAAAAGGGAAAGAAAGGTGAAGGGAATATTGCTTCCTGTAGAGTTCTGTACCAGTTACTATACACAAATGCGGAGATTTTGTGCATGCACCAATAAAACGAACAACATTTCTATGCTGGACTTCCCTGCATCAAGAAAATCCCGAAAGAAGATATTTAATTTGGATAACTATTCAGGTACAAATGTTAAACAATTAAACAATAAAAATGCTTTGAATGACGGTAAGGAAGAACAACCAGAATATTAACAACTCAAATGGACCAGTTGAAAAGAAATTCATGCTCAATGAAGTGCCAGAACTTTCAGACTACACTATTAAATTACATTACTAAACTGAAAGGGAAGAGATTTCCACTACAAAGAAAAGAGGAATTCTTAACAACCACGTGGATGTATAAATAAGAGCCATGTCTTTGGACACAGAACAGGGTTAAATGTCATCCCTCTTTTTCATGGTTTTCCCCCATACTGTTAAAATTGAATAAAACAGCATGAATGAATAAAGAAATGACTGAAAAGGTCAAACAAAAGTCGACTCCATGGCTGCTTGAAGGACAAATAAATACAGGTCAATCAAATAACAGAGATTAGTCCTTGGTATAGAAGTAGAGGTTCTTCCAGGAAATATGCAAGCGTTTTAAGTGTCAATTAAGTCAAAATCATACAGCAGGGCATATTAACTACAAAATATGTTTTCTGTATCAGCAGCATAGTGCAATGCTTGCATCAAAACATGCACTTCACTAGGAAATGTATGTTTAAGAAAAGGAAAGAGGAAAAGAAAATGGAGACTTCAATGCGCATGATATATACTGTATTTTAATTGTCAATGACATTTCGCCTCCAGCATATCTAGAATTGAAAAAAAATAATGCAAAAAGAAAAAATATCAGAAAAGTTCCACTGGTTTTGTTTTGCAATTTTCTCAGTGAATAAATTATTAAAAAACAATAAAACATAAGCCAAATTTTAATTACTAAGACAAAGACTTGCAAAGATGTGCTCTCAAGCACATTACATAAAACCAAGTGTAATATTATTGGCAGCTTCATTGGTGTCAGATTATGTCATTCTCAGGTATCCTTGCAAATATAAAGGTTAACATTACAGACACATGAGAGTTGATGAATGAGTGGACAACCCATACAACAAAGTTCAATGACTTTCGCTCTCTCTATTTATAAAACTTGATTTAAAGAATCTTTAAGGAAGATAAGGAAGATAAATGAGTTCGCATGATTGAAGTGTGAAGTCAAATTCTTAAACATTTTTACATGATGTATTTAGCAAGAGTCAATTTAAAAGGCGCAAAGTGAACTTCAATATTACAGTTTCCGCCTATTCACCTTAGAATTGCCACTTCTTGTGCAAACTCTTCTTCTTGAGTATCATTTAATTGCTCAGATCTAAACATTTTAATGGCAACATCTTGACCAAAGTAAACTCCACGGTACCTTCAAATTATCAGTAGATATAACATATGAGAAAGAGACGATAACCAAAAAATAGACTAGTTAAATCCGAAAAGCCCAACTCACAAATCTCCACAAGAACCAGATGCAATTCTTTCTCCTATCTTCAATAACCTTCTATCTATTTCCCAATCTCCAGGTTTTGCACCAGCTGCTGATGCTTTATCTATAGATGAACAAGGATGTGAAGAACCAGACCATGAACCCTGTGTTTCCAGAGAGAATAGTCAGAATATTTTATTCATTGTTTAGTGAAACAAATGCAGAGAATAGAAACCCGTGCAATAAAAAAGGATTGGGCAAGTTTAAGATTTGGGAGTCTACAGTAGTCAAATGGTGACAGCAAAGCAAAAGCATAGAGACAAGAAGAAGAGCAAGATCTCCTCAATAAGTCAGGCATGGAGAGGAATTTAATTTCAAAAACTCCATTGATATGATTTTTTTTAAAAAAATATTCCTACAAGCACTGCAAAGAGAAGCACTAAACTAAGCTTCTCTAAACTAAATAACGTTAACCTTTTAGAAAGTAAATCAGCACAGCTTCTACATTCATTAACAACCAGCAACTTCATCTGACAATCAGATTGTGGGTTTTAGACTAAGATATTTAGTTCCATCATAAACACCACATGCATCAGCAGTACAAAGAAGTATCAGAAGTCAGCATTCAAGAATTGAGATGGTTGCTACATCTTCTTAATGGAACACCACAAGGCTGAAAAACAAGGTCCAAAAGTAAATTGTTTATGAAGGATTGCTTGGTGGAACAAAGCAACAATCATGCATTGCAAAGCTCATTACAATATATGTTTTATCTCTTAAAAAAAAAAATTAAGTGGATACATGTGCACAAACCGCATCTGACATTCAAATTTACTGAATTGACAAGAAAGTGAACGGTCAAGTGATCTGCAACATTTTTGTGCAGCTAAAAGATAAGACATATGCTGCAATAATATACAAAGCCTTAGTTGATATATACTATATCCTGTAATGGTTACTCAAATTGCTGCAAGTTAATTCTAGTTATAAGGCAACAGTTTTCCAGATAAGAGACATTTTTAACATGTCTGCATTCACTTTCCATTATGCCACAATGCCAGCATTAGCTAGCTGGGGAATGAAAAAGAAGAATACACACAAAAGACAAACTCTCCCCTAAATTAGCCAGTCTTTTTCCAGAAAATTCAGGAGATAACCCCAATAAAAGCAGCACACCTTGGAACTACCCAGCTAGATGAGAAAATTTCTAAATGTTTGTTCACAGCACATATCAATTGCAACTCTCATTTGCTTTTCATTTTCTGTGTCCTCCATTACCAGGGATGGCTAAATTCCCTTCCACAAGCATGCATGGAATATCTTCCACTAGGTACAATATGTAAAGGTAAAAAAAGTTGATCATAAAATACACATACAATTTTCAGGATCTTTTTATTTTCCATTGAAAAGGCATAGTAATTCCGAAACAACTATCATCATCATGATCATGATCAAGATAAAAAAAAAAATCTAAAATGATGATGCCATGAATTTATCAAGATATTTCTATAGGCAGCAGTGTGATTAAAGCAAAACTGTAACCCAAAAAAACAAACAAAAGGTTCATACTGAAACACGAATTACCTCGCTTCTAGCAATTGCTTCTTCCATAGCCTTATACAAGTCATCTGTATCCTGGCCACAACATTGCAAAGTCAGCAACATTTGGACTCAGCACAGATTCCTGTCATAAAGAGATATAATCACAATGCTCCTTAATATAACATGAGGCCACTGTCCTGGGATAAGCACATTTATTTAAGAAACCAACTGGCAAATTTTCTAAACAAAAAGCAAACATAGAGATTCATCACTAACGTCAATATGATATTTATGATGCAAGATATGAGGGATTAACATTCGAGACGACAAATAGGAGTAAAGAGATAGCCCCCATACTATTAAGATCCTTCAGTGGCAATAATGAGTTACACTGACTCTCTAAGTGAGGAAAAAATATATTGGGAATATGGACACAAGATCTTAATGAGTATCAAGTACCTCAACAGGCCATCCATCCACCACAAATACATCCAGAGAGTAACCATCAGTAGTTGAAAATACATGAGCTTCGCGGATGTTAAGCCCTATATCAGAAAGCAAGGCAGAAAGCTAGAAGAAAACAAAACATCATCAGAAGAAATTCACATTTTTCAATTTTAAACCACCAAAATTAACCTAATTCTTGGGTTTCATTGGTTCAACTGAGTTTTGCATGGCTTTTACCATGCAGTAGAGCATATATCTGATTCTCTGAACATCATTAGCTTAGATAAGTTATAACTTCCATCTTATTAATATGCTTTAGATTGGAAAATAAGACTTCATGATGCATTAGCAAAGCTCTCATAAAATCTGGCAAGGGGCATGTTGAGAATATCATAACTTAAGGGTCTACAGGTAAATATGAAGAATTATGCCATGTTCTCCTTCCCAATGAAGAATAATAGCAAATCCCAACAAGCTGCACAAGTTGAAGTCTTATTCATACTATACGCAGTGAATCCAACAGCTTATGAATAAAAAGTAAAGGGCCCCATAAGTGTTTTAAAAATTGCAATTGGAAATAAAACAAGGGCAATAAAATAATCCTTTCATTAAATTCAAATAGCACACATAAAATTATGGTTATTTTGTGAACGTAGAAGAGAAAAAACCAATGCAACTAACTTCAAGCTTCATTTTACTTTTATGGGAGAAATAAATACTATGGTAGCAAATTCCAAGCTTGTTTTTTTTTCCACCCTTTTACTGAGGTAATTTGATATCCACTCAAAACTCATTCAGTTTAATAAATTATATATGAGCTCAACTTCTACAAATGCAAATGTCAAAAATTGTGGTTTAAGTTAATGAAGGATTCCGATCACGGAAATGGACTGGTGTAACTCATAAGAATAACAAAACATTAAAAAAAAAAAAATCTTCCCAAACATACCTGACTAAGAAGCTTGGGCTTGTCTACAGTAGAAAATATGAATTCATGAATTGGAACATGTGAAACTTCTTGCCTGCAATAAGTTCCAAGCAACCAACTTAATTCCAGTATAGAAAAATATATAAAGAACACATTAGTGATCTAGGTATAATTCATGTTAATTTCGCCTGATTTCATAAATATAGAAAAGATCTATGGCTGTGCAACAAATCTGTCTTCCTTTTACAAATAGAACAAAGACATCTTACTTTAACTGACTTTAAAAAATGCATCCAAAGAAAAAAGAAAAAACAAATAGGATTATTTTGATTAAAATCTATACTCCTTTTACAACACCCAGACAATTATGATAGATGATAAGATCAGAAAGAAAATAACAACTCTTTTTGAATTTGATCAATATGGAACAACATAGAGCATTTCTGCCACTTCCATTTAGGCTTGTCATTTCGAAGTATATGGGTTGGTAATGAGGGAAAAGTTCTAGTTCCTACAGGAAAAACACGAAACAAAACAGCACAAATATCGGCAATTATACTAATCTACAGAGTGAACCCGCTGCACTAAAAGCAAGCTCTTGAATTCTCTAATTAAAAAAAAAAAAATCCAATATAACAAATATTTTGCTCTTCAGGATTAAAAAAAGAAGTGAAAAAAGAAATGGTGACAAAGTTTCATTGAGAAAGTACCTTCTGGAAACATCCCCTGGATGATACCTCACTTCCATGTCCTTGGAACTTTTTCTAACATCCAAATTCAGATCCTCGAGCTTAGACCAAGGCTCAAATTCAACCTTACAATCCTTGATTCTACTTGCAAAAAAGGCATAAATAACAAATAAAGAAAAAAGCATTGACAAACCAGCAATTTAGTACGGTCATGAGGTTTAAATGCTCACTAAATCTAGAAAATAAAAGTTCAAAGCTCATTGATATGTGCACATAAATAAGATCTTCAAGGATGCAAAACCTCTTCTGTGATGGCACAACTCCTTCATCATCTGCATCACACACTGGCCTTGGGATAGGAGTCATAGTTATGAACTGTTGTTCACCATTGCCCTCTGTTGTAGTGCGAAGTTTCTTCCCAGAAGCAAAAGCAGAAAATAAGCAGACAGAGCATAGAATGTAAGATGTGTTACTGAAACAAAATAGCAGGACAAAATCATAAGTAATACAATCATTTTAAATATATAGTAAGTTCTTTAATATTCAGTGTCAATTTTAGGATTTGGAACTAGAAAGATGGCCTTAATAATTGCTACAAGATATATTATCCTAGTAAATAGATTCTTAAGCTAAAAGTTAGCAACCAATTAACTTGTAGAGCTCTGTGTGCAAGTGATTTATAGTTTAATACACACATGCTTCAAAGAGGTGAGGGAATATCTTCTTGGTTCAAACTCCCATGTGTTCTGTTGACCCTAGCCCCCAACAACCAGGATGATAGCTAACCAAAAAATAAAAAAAGTCCCAACATTTTGAGGCATAAAGAGAGTCAGATATGTAATAGACGTATTGTGTAAATTAGACAAATGGCAATGAGGTGCGAGATAAATTTTAGATGACACACACACACACACACCAGAAAGCTATCTGCAAAGATAAAAGTTTCTCACCAGGAACATAGAGTCAAATCCGTTGTTTTACAACTATATATGTTAACAACATCGATCCAAGAAACTAGAACCCGAAGTATCCCACCGAGTACAGTTGATTTCAATCCCTATCATTAATCACTCCACCACTAAATTTACCAAATGACTAGTACAATGTCATTAATCCTCTCGGCAATGTCATTTAAGAAAATGACTACTACCTTATTCATCATTTCATACCTTGCTTCATTTTCAGCTAATTCTCCATGAAAGTTCCGTCGAAATTATAAAGCAGATTAGAGCTTAGCTAACCATGTCATTCAACAAAATAAGAAGTTTCAAAAGCCATTGATAGTGGTACTGATAACTTGGGGGGGGGCAAAATCAAGGCAGTACCTCTAAGAAACGGATATGGTAAACAGGACGCCTTTCTGGATCCTTTGCCATAGCAAGCAGTTTTTGATGTAACAAAACGTCCTCCACTTTATCCATGTTAACATCCAGTCCGTAACTGATAACAACAACAACAAACAAGCAATACGGCAACAATAAGTTCACTAAAATAAAAATAATTAACAGATTCACAAAGAGAACAGAAGCAGGAGCAAATATGAAGTGAATAGAATTCAGAAAACCTAGCAGGCAAGCGATTGAAGTGAGAGTCGATGTGTTCACGAAACAACTCAGGATTAGAAACGGCTTCTTCATGACCACTCTCTATGAAGCGATTATACACGTCGTTTCGCACATCGTAGTTACTAAAACTACCAAAGCTTCTCGGCGGTGAAGAGCTCTCTCCAACTCCTTCCGTTAAATCCATTCGGTTTTCTTTCTTCTTTGGCGCTATAAGCAAGCTTCTTCAACTCCAACTGGTTCCATGGAGAGGGGAGATTTTCTTTGTGAGTGGAGAGCGACAGGATCTTTGACTGTTGGTAGAATCTACCAGGACAGGTGAAATGGATGAAATTGGGGTTTTGAAGGCATGCCAAGGACAGTTTCGTCCTATGAAAAAATCTGTAGCAGAAAACGAAGACTCTACTCGACGTCTGGAAGAACAGAGCAGGGAGACTGTATGGTTTTCTTTCCAGTTTTTTCAATTCAATTTTTATACTTTTTATTAGCCTTCGTTGCTTGTACTGCATTTTCATTTGTCAAGGGAACTGGATAAAGTTACTGAATTACTAGAGTGCCCTTGATGGTTTAGAGTAATTATGGGATTTGGAAATGGAGCCGTTGGATTTGAGTATATCGCGAAAAAAGCCATTCCGGGAGAGAAAAAAAGAAAAAAAAAGGACGGGGCCACGGAGAATTGTACAATACTTTTATTTTAAAAATAAGGACAAAATAAAGGAATAATAAGAATATTTTAACTGCATTAGAATATATTTTTCTATTTGATTTTTTGGGGAAGTAAGAAAAAATAGTTAATTCTTAAATATCTTACAATTTACCAAACACATGATTTCGTGACAGAATGCAAAAGAAAGTGATGGCATTGGAGTCATATGCGTGTTTGTTGGGAGTGAAATGGTTTGCTCCTGGGTTTCGGGTGGGACTGGGATTCAATTCATTAAAAAATATATATATTTCATCCACTCCCAGCTGATCATCTTTGTTCGACCGTTTCAAAGCGATCCGGCAGGCCATTTATTTGATGAATTTGCTGAATCCATAATTTTATAGCAGTCCGAGTCACATCCAAGATGCAATTTGCACTCGTCAGATAACATGCCCTGTGTCTTGATCGCGGAGTTGTCTGTCGCCCTCCTATTGCAACAGCAATATATAAGTTTATGCTGTCCGTCTCTGAAGCCTTCCCCGTCCCAGATTAATGCCGTTCTGTGCGAATAAATAGAGCATGTCATCTGGCAATATATATATATATATTAAACGACTGCTTTGAGCATAGCAGTTAACGATGAGCTCAAAAGTCTTTCTTATTCACTATTCCTTGACCTTATTCCCTTAGCCTTTTCTTGTGATGATTCCCTTCTTCTATAACAACTCCATGGTTGGTGAGCGTCTTTAGAAATGTTTTCGAGGGTGGTGGAGTTTGCTTTTTCAAGTTTTTTTCTTTTAAAGTAATGTAATAAATAATATTTTTTTTATTTTTTAAAATTTATTTTTGATATTGTTAAATCAAAATGTTCCAAAAACACCTAGAAAAATAATAATTTAAAAACTAAAAAAAAATAAAAACATGATTGAACTATGATGTGAGATAAAATCTTTATCTTGAGAAATAATGAGGTTTGTTACTGGAATATGAGATAAGACCTTTATCTTGAAAGATAATGAGATTTGTTACATTACTCCATTTACAAAAAGCTATTGCAACTTTTTATATATAAAAAAGCTATAAGATCATAGAAATATTGAATGTGAAAAATAATCTAGGAAAACTATTCACTTCAAATAAAAAAGATTGCAAAGTTATAATAATACATAATAGAAAAATATAAAAATAACTTAGAAAAAATATCTATTTTTCTATATATATATATATATATACATATATATATACATATATATATATATATAAAGACTTACATGTTTGTCTTTCCATGTTTGAACGAACACGTCATTAAATTCATTCCTCAATCGAAAACTATCATCCACCATAAAAAAAATTTTATATTTGCGGTTTATCTCGTTGTGGGTTTCTAGTATCTTTATCCATGTCACCTCATCATGGGTCCTTAATACTATATTCATGTATGTCGCCCCATTATAGATCCTTTACACAACACTTTTGTATAGGTAGGCATATTGTGGATCTTAATACTAGGATTTTTAACAATAGCAGCAGACGAAAACAAAAATAACATATTATTTCTAGAATAGTAACATGTATGTTCGTTTTTACATAAATACATCATGTTTTGTGACCTTTTTCAACTATAATTATTTAACAATATACAAAAACTAACCACAAGGAATTGATACACATCTTATACCACCTCCATCCAAAATCATTATAAATTATTGGGCTTTGAAAGCAATTTATACATATAGGAGCGAAGGGTGATATGGCTTGTTAAAAGTCACAATTCTTAAGAACCAAGAATATCATAATTACAAGAAAATATCTAAAATATTTAATTTTTATTCATCTGAATCTATAATTGTAAAAAGACAAACACAACTCTTCATATGAAAATAAACTATAAAATCCTAATAATATTAAATGTGAAAAAACAACTAAAACAAAACTAGAAAAGTATAATAATACTAAATAAAAAAAAAATATCAAAACATAAAATTAATTAAGAAATATTTCTATTTTTCACCAAAAAAAAATTTTTGTTACAAGTTAAACCCTTTATTCACTCTTATTTGTACTTACCATAAAGTTATTACAATTATTTGTGCGGAAAAAACTAGAAAATTATAATAACATCAAATAGAAAAAATAAAACAAGATAATTATTTCATCAAAACAAAAAACTAGCCCCGTGCGTCCCGGCATCACTCATCGCACCGTTTTATAGCATCATTTGGTAAGATTTCGACAATATCGACGATGTAGGATTGCATCCATTATTATATGAGGGATTGACCTCCTCATTAAAAGAGCATACTCATTCAAATTAGTGTGATAATTAAAGAAGTATACCTATTAGATATATATTAATTGGGTCTAACTACCAGAATTAAAATCCTAACAAATCCTATAATCCTAGCGTGTAAAATCTAGCTAAAACATGAACTCGATTCTAGCTATTGCAGTGATTCTAAAAACAATGATATGTTTTATATCGTGTTATACTTTAACTTCTGTTATGATATATTAGTCAAAGGTAGCATAAAATAAAGTATTGTTTGGTAATTAATTATTATTCTTTTAATATTTTATATTTTTAATCTCATCAAGTAATAAACTAAACTTCATAATAAACTGTTTATTCTTGGTTATAAACAAAATATCTTACCTTGATTCAAAATCAAAACATATTATTTTTAAAAGATAATAAGGTTTGTTACGATTCTCAATTTACAAAAGGCTATTATAATTTTTTTTTATATATAAAAAAGCTATAAGATCATAATAATATTGAATGTGAAAAATAAACTAGAAAAAATTATTCATTTCTAATAAAAAAAAAAGATTGCAGAGTTATAATAATACATAATAAAAAAATATAAAATTAACTTAGAAAAAATATCTATTTTTCTATAAAAAAAAAAAAGCTCACACTTTCATCTTTCCAGGTTTGAAGAAACTCGTCCTCGGGTTCATACCTCAATCAGAAACTATCACCTACCATAAAAATTCTTTTATACGTGGTTCATCTCATCGTGGATTATTAGCATATTTATGTGTGTTAACTTATCATGAGTCCTTAACATTATATTCATGTATGTCACCCCATTGTAAATCCCTCGCACAATATTTTTATATGGGTTGGCACATCGTGGATCTTAATACCAAGATTTTTAATAACATCAGCATACAAAAACAAAAATAACACATTATTTTTGGAACAGTAACCTCCATATTCCTTTTTACATACACACGCCATGTTTTGTGACTTCTTTTAACTATAATTATTTAAAAAACATATGGAAAAACTAACCACAAGGAATTGATACACGTCTTATACAATCTCCATCCAAAATCACTACGAATTATTAGGCACCTTTAAAATCAACTGATACATATAATAGCAAAGGATAATAGAGTTTGTTAAAAGTCACAATCCTAAAAAATGAAGAACATCATAATTATATGGAGACATCTAAAATATTCAATTTTTATTTATCTAAATCTTCAATTGTAAAAAGACAAACACAACTCTTCATATGAAAATAAACTATAAAACCCTAATAATACTAAATATGAAAAAACAACTAGGAAAACTATTTACTTCGAAGAAAAAAAAAACTAAAAAATTATAATAATACTAAATAGAAAAAAAATATCAAAACATAAAATTAATTAAGAAAGATTTCTATTTTTCACAAAAAAAAAAAAAATTGTTACAAGTTAAACCCTTTATTCACTCATATTTGTACTTACCATAAAGTTATTGCAATTATTTGTGTGGAAAAAAGTAGAAAATTATAATAACATCAAATAGAAAAAATAAAACAAGATAATTATTTCATCAAAACAAAAAACTAGCCCCGTACGTCCCGTCACCACTCATCGCACCGGTTTATAGCATCATTTGGTAAGATTTCGACAACATCGACGATGTAGGATTGCATCCATAATTATTATATGGGGGATTGGCCTCCTCATTAAAAGAGCATACTCATTCAAATTAGTGTGATAATTAAAGAAGTGTACCTATTAGATATATTTTAAGTGGGTCTAACTACCAGGATTAAAATCCTAACAAATCCGATAATCCTAGCGTGTAAAATCTAGCTAAAACATGAACTCGATTCTAGCTATCGCAGTGATTCTAAAAACAATGATATGTTTTATATCGTGTTATACTTTAACTTCTGTTATGATATATTAGTCAAAGGTAGCATAAAATAAAGTATTGTTTGGTAATTAATTATTATTCTTTTAATATTTTATATTTTAATCTCATCAAGTAATAAACTAAACTTCATAATAAACTGTTTATTCTTGGTTATAAACAAAATATCTTACCTTGATTCAAAATCAAAACATATTATTTTTAAAAAGCCACATGTTTGATTTCAAAAATAAACAAATAAATAACTCAATTAAACACTGCTTTGTAATGTGTGTGTGTGTGTATATATATATATATAAAGCAAATATGTTACAAAAATACAATAATCTTGGTTACAAAAAATCAAAATTACCATCAATAATATCTCTTTGGCCGATGTATCTGAATTAACGAGTGATCAATATAAATGACATTTGACACATATATCAATCACCTCCTTTCATTGGTGATCGGGCACGGCGCCGAGATTTTAAATTTATTTTTTTCCAATCCGCCCGGCCAACCCATAAAAACTAACTGAGAGCTCCATGCAAAGAAGTGGAAGGGCCGAGAAGCACTGCAGCAAAAGTAGCCACCGGAAAGAAAGTGCCTGTGCCTTTCAAATTGTATACATAAAGCTCTCTAGTTCCCGCATATATGGTTTCTGTTTTCCGAATTATTGATAGATGCCATATGTTGTTTCATGTCCCATAGTGTCTGTGATCCATGATGTCTGTGTTTGGATTCTGTGTTGTTAGTTTGGTGCATAAATGTAAAAATATCCATAAATATCTGAAGTAATAATTATTGATCATATATTAAAAAGTATATACCGCTTGTGTATCAAAGGCCCCACCGCCCATGGCAGTCCATTGGGTTGGCCGTCCATGTCACGTTAAAAATCCACTCCTACAGATAAATGGAATGGTGGGGTCAGTTTGGTAACAGGGTGGGTCCTGTCCTGATCTTCAAGATCTGAAGACAGGGGAAGGAGACGGTGGGGCGCCTACCCCGAACGTCTAGTTATGATGCGACGCAGCAAGATGCATGCATGTCAAAAAGGTGAGTCTTCCCTTTAAGAAATGAAAAGGATAATAACATAAACAGATAGCACAAGAAAGGTAAGAGATTAGCTTCGATTGTCCCAGCCCCTTCAAGAAGAAAAGAAAAGGAAAAGGAAAAGGAAAAGGTGGGAGGGAGGGAGTGAGGGAGGTTGTTATTTGTTTTCGGACGTGTTTGTTATTGCTTTGAAAACACTGTTTTCAGAAAAACTGATTTTTTAACAAATTAATTCTTTTTTATAATTTTATATTGTTTTAATATGTTAATATTAAAATTAAAATTATTTTTTTAAAAAATAATAATATTGTTTAATAAAAAAATATTTTAAAATATAACTAGTATTATAATCTCAAACAACCAATCACTCCGGTCTGCACTTAAAAACACTGTATTTATTCAATTGTTTTCTCTTGACAAGTGTGATTTTATTTTAATTTATTTAGCATGTCTGCTGCCAGACGACAAAAATAGAATACGTCAATCAGAAAGAACTTTTACCGCCCGAGTCCAAACGCCGGTTAGAGTGGTCCGGACCGCCTTTACACCCTAAAATGCGGCATATTTCTGGAGTATGGTATAAAAAATTCGGTGATAGAGTAACACGTGCAAAAAATATATACGAAAATAAAATGGTTAGTAAATTGTAGATAATATCAGTGATACGCTAGTTTCAAGTAAATTGTAGATAATTCCAATGATAATTGTAAATAATAAAATGGGTAGTAAATTGTAGATAAAATGAGAAGAGGGAAGAATGGGAGAAAAAATAAAAGAATTTTTTTTTTTAAAACACCTCAAAACTCTAATAATAATAATACTAGTATTATTAAAAAATATATTAACAAGACGAATCCAATAACATTAAATAAAACCATAAAAAATAATCATAGTAAACCATAAAAACATCTCAAAGATAAATAAACCCTATCATCTTTGAACAACTTATCAAATTAGAAAAGACTTATTAATCCTAATTAATTGAATAAAAACTAATAAATTTTATAAAGATATCTAAATACCCTCTATAATTATTGCAAGAAATTTTAGTAAAAAAAGTAAAATCATCATTTTTATTGTTATAGCGAATATCCATGAGTTTGTGTGTTTACCTTGTTTTCCCAAAAACAATTAGTTCTTTTTAATTTGATAAATGAAAATTTTATTCCTAAAATAATCATTTGTATAATAATTTGTCTTTCTTAGAGTTCGCATCTACCAATCACGATTTACACACATTTCAAAAGGCAACAATTCTTCAAGGTGGTTTGTTATAGATAATCACCAGAGTCAAAATGCAAGATGAGATGGAAAGTATATATAATTGGAGCTAAAAGCATATAAGAGGAGTGTTTTGCACAAAAGCTATGATGTTCTTAATCTATTGCATATGAATTTATTATATTAAGATAAATTAAAATCATGTGATCAACTTAACAAGTGTCTATTTAGATTAGATTCTAAAAAAGATTTATTCATGTCAAATAATATGTCTAAACTTATAATTATCTGGATTAAATAATTATTTTAATCCAAACTCGAGTAGAGAATTCGTGCATGATTTAAGTTCAAAAACTAAATGGCTCATAACTTCTATTCTCTAAAAGTTTCGGTATTCTAGTAGCTCAATCTTTAACTTTTCAACTTCCTACTTTACAGCATATAAGAAACCATTATAGTCTTTCAATGTTTGATTAAAGTAATTGGGGTTTGCAAAAGTTTGTTAAACAAGGATTATTTGAAATCAATTTTTTTTATTCATAGTTAATTTTAAACATGTATGTTAAAGTATTTGTGTTGAAAAACAATTTCCAATAATATTTTAAACCAAATTACAAGTGAATCTGTATTTAAATTGACTTCAAATATATCTATTAAAAAATGTTTTAAAACCAACTTTATACTACTTAAATATCATAAGAGTTTAGAAGGAAGCCTAGCTGTGTTTTTCAATCACAATCCTGGTTCGGTTTTCATTACTGTTTATGATATCAGCCAGATACACTATAACTATGTAGCCGATAATTCAGAAGGTGTTTGGACGTACTTTTTAAAAATATTTTAAAAAAAATTTAAATTTTTTTTTTTTTTTTTTTACTTTGAATTAGTATGTTTTTGATGTTTTCACATTATTTTGATGTGCTGATCTCAAAAATAATTTTTTAAAAATAAAAAAAAAATTATTGATATACTTTTCTGAATGAAAAGCAATATCAACCACACTTCCAAACACGTAGACCTCTTAACTGTTGACAACGTTGACGGCTTCTTTTTGTGTTGACCTAGTTGAAGTTTTGCTGGGGTTAATTAGAAGCTCGAGTCCCAGCAGGTTTAGGCTCCTTAACAGAGGTAGAGGTGCATTGACGATCGGGGGTCTAGCTAGATCTAGAGCATGGCATCGTCCCCATGCGCAAAACACAGACACTAAAGCAACCCTTAACAGAACTGCTGTCATAACATTCACAGGCATGCATAGCCTTCTTTCCTTTGTGAGTAGCCAGGCGCCTTTCCTTTTCAATTCGCAGTCGTGCAGCTTGCGGGAGCCAAGCCTGAGACTTTTTTCGTTGTTGTCTTTTCAAGAAGGCTAGATTTTTGTATTCTTTTAATTCCTTGTAGTCGCGGTAGTGATGTCTCAAGAGGGAACTAACACAACTCAAGAACAGATTCAAAAGCAACAACAAAGAATCAGAGCGTAATCAAGAGCAGTGGTGTAAAATTACATGATTAATAAGTTGCTTGTTTATTGTGATAAACGTGCTTAGTTTTCTAATGTTCTTAAATTATTTTTGCACCTCGTAATCACTACACAGAAATGTGCACAGTTTACCTGAATGTTAGATTATTAAACAGCACTGAATAAAAACTGCATGGATTTCAAGGTCCAGTTCATGATCTCTGATAACTTATTCAACGCATGTGGTGGTTAGAACATAATTTTAATGGTAGCAACAAAGGCTAACCTTAACCATCTTCAACAGTTCAGATCTCCATGGGAAAGTATACTATATACGTGTACACTGTCTAGCTTAAGATTAAAAAATTAAAATGCAAGATTCCTTATTCTTAGCTTGCCCAAGCAGCGAAACAAATTAAAGTTGGGAAATTCTGATGCACCAGAGAGAGAAAGCCGAATGCCTTTACCTACCGTTTTCTATTGCGCGCCGTTTAACTATTATGTTTTTGAAATATTTTAGCTTTAAATTAATTTTTATTAAATCGTTTTAATATGCTAATAACAAAACAAAAAAAAAAGTAAAAAAAATAAAAAATATTATATTGTTTCTAGTTGTGCTGTCTTTGCAGATAACACCACCAGAAAAAATGGTCGAAGTCTGTTCAAAATCAATGCCAACCATGCAGACTGTCCTTTATAGAGAAGCATGTGATTCGATCGCTGATACAAGCTCCGTACATGCTCCCAACCCAGCAGAGGTCAACTTCGCGAGAGTTGAAACATTCGCTCACAAGATAAGATGGTCTCAATCAATTTGCATCAATATTCTGCAAAACGACATCTAAGAAAAAAAAGGGGTTCGAGAATCTTTCAAGGGATCCATCCCAATGAACATGCGAGCAATGGTGACCTTATTTTTTGGCCAGCAATATTGTCCTTCGCTCTAGTTGTATTGCAACGTCACATCCTTTTACATAGCCATGCGACCGTACATGTTCATGTTGTCTTCAACCATTTGTTTTTATTTTTGTACTTTAATTTTTAAATTATTTTGAATTGCTGATGTCAAAAATAATTTTTAAAAATAAAAATATATTATTTTAATATATTTTCGAGCAAAAATATATTTAAAAAAATTATTGCTAATACACTATCAAACACTCTAAAAAAAATAAACAAGAGAGTGCATTGTTGAAATTAAAAAAAAATTACGGCTTACATCATAATATAACAAGTTAAATCACTAACAACCTGCTTAGCTTAGGATAGTTTTTAACTAATTAATTTATTTTAAGTGTTTGGAATAATAGAAGATATTATTTTTTAAAATATTTTTTATTTTGAAATGTATTAGAATATTTTTTTTTAAAAAAAAATTATTTTTAACATCAAAATAATAAATACATATTTTTAAAATAAAATTCAAAAATCCATGTTACGATGATTACAGTTGCAAACACATTAATTTTATTTGACATGACTTTTTCAAGTTCATTTAAGTCGTTTTATTTTATTCTAACAAGCATTCTTCAAGAAAGTTGCTTTAAATGATTTTTATCAAATACACTCAACTTAAAAGTCGCTTTTAACTTTTTTTTTGTCATAAATTGTTTATAAATCATGTAAAACTAATTCTATTCTTTCATTCTCTTTTGTCCTTGCGCAAGAGAGTTTCCTCCAAGTGGGGGATCTCTTGTTGGCACGCTACAATATACAAACACATAAGATTGATCCAAAGTGAATGAACTGGAAATTCAAGCTCTCTGCTCTGACGAGCTTCAAATCAAAGCTTGACTAAGATGGGGCCACCTTTTCTAGACGAATTAAGATCACAAAACAATCACTTTGTTTAGATATATGCACGTTATCTTTAGAACATGATCTTTGAAGAGTGCTGTGGTACGAAGCTTCCTTTGTCTCCAACTAATGATCTAGGAACAAAAGTATTTACATAGATGATAATCTGACGAGAATCTTAGATCATTAGGAGCGAAGTACTTCTAGGTAAAGCTGACGAGAATCTGTTCAGTGATACTCAAGAGCTCTCCTTCAAATACAGAGATACTGGCATTAGCATTTGTTGGGTGTCGAACAATAATCCAGACCAAGCGACCACGATCTGTTCTTTTTAATCATATATTAGAAGAAAAAAAGTTTTTTTATTATTATTATTAATATGGATATCCAGACTAGCTCGCACGCACCTCGACTAATTTCATGGACTCTAAAATTAACAACCATATAAGCCTTAAGTGACTATCATATAAGCAACTACAGGGCTCGAATATGTTTAGTGTCATTCGCTTATATGTTCCACTATCGACAATCATAAACTGCATTTTCTGATATTCACTTGCACGTAGCCATGGAAGTGTGGGATTTGCACTCTTTCAAAAGGAGAACATGGGGATTCCGATTATGGATGGATGGTGTTTGGACTCTTCCGATTGGGAGAGAGAAGTGATCGTCGTGGGAGGGACAAGTTTCCGATGCTAAAGGGTTTCAAACCAACTCCCTTGAGTGCCACAGATGTTAATCAAGCCCAGTTATTGGCAGGTTTCCTTGGCAGAGGGTGTTGGGTGCAGAATGAAAATTCAAGGGTTTGTCTGTGTTGGAAATCAAGGCCTTTAACAACTGCTTCCTAATGAAAATTCAAGGGAGCTTCTGGATTTGCAATATAATAAAATCCAATGACAGGTAATCTTCTCTCTGTAATCGATTCCACGTTCCAGTTGGAAAAGAGACTAAATTTACTTAAGGTGTCTGAGCTCATCATGCAGTAGTGAGACTTAGGGATACTTGATCCCCCCTATAGAGTTTATTATCATAGCATGTTTGATATTATTATAGTAATTATTTTTTAAAATATATCAAAAATAATATTTCAACATACATATAAAACAAAAACGAGCTCTTCCAACTGGAACGTGGAATAAAATAAATAAATAAATAAATAAAAAAGAGCTCTTCCTCTATATTACTCTGTATCTGAGGAGAGTGAAGAGGGATTTATTTTCTTTTCTAATATCCATTCGATGATCTTGGACAAGCTTTCAGAAAGTTACCAGTTCTCAAGTGTATAAAGCATCTTAGAATCCGGAGCTTAATTTCTTTGACCATTGTAGCAAACTTTGTTTCCATCACAGTGATCAATCGTTCAACACAATAGTTTGTATAAACGATCAAACGGGAATATTAGCAGCCACCATCTGATGGCTTCAATGCTCAATAAATAGTTATCTAACATGTGTATCGGAAAGGAACAAACCAAGGTACGAATAAACAAATACATAAAAACAATATTTATCAATTCAAACCATCGATGCATCCCTTGTATCAAGCAAAGGCCAAAAGGGTAACTGGAAACAATTAAACTAAAGGTCACTAATTAGGCATTAGGTACAGGCTTTGAGTTCATAAATAATCGAAGTAAAGACAAATGCAAGCTGTATAGGCAGGCCAGTGGCGGAATTAGAGGGGGCAAGCAGGGGCGTGGCCCCTGCAAAACATTTATTTTGTTTTATTTTCCTGGATGCTACACTAAACATGAAAAGAATGGATGATTTTTGTTTTAAATAAGTGGACCCCTGCAAAACATTTATTTTGTTTCATTTCCTGGATACTATACTAAACATGAGAAGAATGGATGAGTTTTGTTTTAAATAAGTGGGCCCTCCTCGTAGTAAATATATTAGCAAGTGTAGTTATGAATTTGTTTTAACCCTACACAAAAGAATATAAATTGCCGTTACTTTTTAAAACCCTAATATAATATAAAAGATAGTTATAAGAATATAAACGGTAGGCTGTTGGTGGAAAAGCTAAAGTAGACAGTAAATTTACATCTTTCATCAAATAAAACAAGGTAATTAATTACTAATAACTTAAATTTAAATTTTATTTTATTTTATTTTAGGATGTTTGTTAAGAATTTGATGATGTTTTCTTTTATATAATTATGTTATTTTTGCTTCTTTTTTTTTTTTATATATCTGCTAGTTTTACCAAAAAAAAATTTTAATTCTTGTTATAGTGATGTTTTTTTTTTCTAATTAATTTGATATATTTTATGGTTTGTTTTGATTATACTTAAATTTTCTTTTTATGTTTTGTTTTTAGTAGAGCCACCAAAATTATCAATTTTTTCTCACAATATATGTTTTGATTTTAGGTTGAACCATGAACAAAATAAGAAGAATTGATTCTTTTTTGAGAAAAAAGAGAAAAAATATTGATAATTCACAGCCTAGTAAATCAACTCCAATGTGTAATGTTGAAGTTATGGTTGAGCAGCCCCAATGTGCTTCAGTTTACGAAGAACCTGCATTGACTAGTGAACCACCTCCTACTAGAATCGACATTGCTCATTTAATTAGAGATCCAAGCAATTGTCCTCAAATTTGGGAATACCCGGTTAATCAACAGGATGAAATTCGAAGGGCATACATTAATTTGGGGTCATATCAACCTTTGATGTATGAATATCCGCTGACTGGTGAAAAACATCCTCTTCGCTTTCAATCTCATTGGTTCAAAAGTTATCCATGGCTTGAATATTCAAAGAAAAATACTGCATTTTATTTTTCTTGCTATCTATTTTCAAGTAAGCCATCTGGGAAGCCAGGATCAGACACATTTACTGTTAAAGGATTTAATTGTTGGAAGAAAGTTAATGATGGAGAGCGGTGTGTTTTTTTTACTCATATGGGAAAAGGTCCAAATTCAGCTCATAGGTTTGCTACTAAGTGCTTGGAGAATTTGAAAAATCAGTCATGTCATATTGAGAAGATAGTTAAGAGACAAACTACTCAAGAAATTCTAAATAATCGATTGCGTATTAAAGCTTCAATAGATATTGTTTGCTGGCTCACATTTCAAGCATGTGCTTTTAGAGGGCATGATGAACGTCCAGAATAAAAAAACCGAGGTAATTTTCTTGAAATGATGGAACTTTTAGCATCTTACAATGAGCAAGTAGGAGCTTTTGTTTTGGGTAATGCTCCACAAAATGCTAAATACACCTCACATCAAATTCAAAAAGAAATTTTGCATGTCTTTGCTAAAAATGTTCAGTCTTCAATTCGTCATAAGATTGGTTATGTAAGATTTTGTTTAATTGTTGATGAAGCTCGAGATGAATCTAGAAGAGAGCAAATGGCCCTTGTTATTAGGTTTGTTGATAGAAGTGGATTTATACGAGAATGATTTTTGGATATAGTTCATATCAAAGATACAACTGCTTCAACTCTTAAAGAAGAGATTTCCTTTGTTTTATCTCATCACAATCTTGATGTTCAAAATATTAGGGGTCAAGGGTATGATGACGCTAGTAATATGCTTGGAGAGTGGAATGGTTTGCAAGCTTTATTCATTAATGATTGCCCTTATGCATATTATGTACATTGCTTAGCTCATCAGTTACAATTGGTTCTTATTGCTGCAACTAAAGAAATATATGATGTTCACACTTTTTTTTAGAATTTGATCTTTATTATTAACATTGTTAGTGCTTCTTGCAAGCGTAATGATGAGTTACGGGCTTTTCAAGAAGCTACAATTAAGCATCTAGTTGATGTTGGTGAGATTGAAACGGGTAAAGGAGTTAATCAAGTAGGTGGTTTGCAACGACCTGGAGATAGCAGATGGAGTTCACATTTCAAATCAATTTGCAGTTTGATAAAAATATATGGGGCAACTTGCTTGGTTCTTGAAAACATTGCTTTAGATGGATCTACTTATTCTCAACGTGGTGATGCGGCCTTTTCATTGAAGTTGCTAATGTTATTTGATTTTGCATTCTTCTTACATATAATGAAGAATGTTATGGGAATTACTGATGTGCTTTGTCAAGCATTGCAACAAAAATCTCAAGACATTTTAAATGTTATGCATTTGGTGACTAGCACAAAGACTTTAATTCAGAAGTTAAGAGATGATGGTTGGGAAACTCTTTTAGAAGAAGTGACATCATTTTGTAAGCATCAAGACATTGAAGTGCCTGATATGGATACTTGTTTTTCTAATGTGGGACGATCTCGTCGTAAAACAAAATCAGTAACAGTTGAACATCACTACCGAGTTGATATATTTACAGCTATCATTGATCAGCAATTACAAGAGCTAAATAACAAATTCAATGAGCAGGCGATCGAGCTTCTTAAATTGAGCACAGCTTTAGATCCTAGAAATAGCTATAAATTATTCAATGTTGAGAATATATGCTTACTTGTTGACAAGTTCTATCCTGAAGATTTTTCTGACCAAGAAAAAATTCATTTGAGATTTCAGTTACAACATTATGAGCTTGATGTACCCAATCATTCAAAGTTAAAGAATATGTCATCGATTGCAGATTTATGTCAAGGATTGGTTGAAACAAAAAAATCAACAATTTATTCACTCATTGACAGGTTGATTCGGCTTATCTTGACTCTTCCTGTTTCGAGAGCAACTACTGAATGAGCTTTCTCAGCGATGAAGATTGTTAAAACAAGACTTCGCAATCGGATGGAGGATGATTTTCTTGCAAATTATTTGATTGTCTATATAGAAAAAAAAAAATTGCTAAAAGATTCCCAATTGATATGATAATCGATGATTTCTATTCGATGAAAGAACGACGAACACAATTAAAATAAATATGTAAGAATTATTATTTATTATTTTATTTCAAAGTTTATTAAACATAAATAATGTTTTGTTTTAGTTAATGCTTCTTATATACTTTGTATATTTGTATTTAATAGGTACAAAGATTATTATATATTTTGTAATACGTTCTTTAAATAAAACTAAATCAAGCAGTTTTTATTTTATTTTTACTTTTTATATATAATAAATTAAAAAAATATATTATATTTTTTAGCTCCCCCTAACAAATAATCCTAACTCCGCCCTATAGCCACCATCATAATCCACGACCACCCAGAAGCATTGCACCTGTCCAATATAAGAAATCTTTTCTTTTTTTTTTTCTAAATAGAAAAGGGATAAATTTAAAGGGCTTATTTCTGGCTGGACAATAAACGAGAATCATTGTGAATGCCACTGAACTGAAACAAGAGATGGGTCGTTCAACTACTATGAGTAGTAGCAGGTAGGATTCGTTAAAATTTCGGAAAACAAGGACCTTAAGATCATCCTAGGTTGAAAACAGCTGTGGCTGTAATTGGAACCTCATCTCCCCATGATTCAACCACATATAGAGTTCTCGAGAAACAGGTGAATCAACCGAAGAAAACTTTTTGCAGGCAGAAATCTTCCCCGACAAACCTTCCATGGATCCATTCTTTACACTCGTTGAAATTTAAAATTCAGTAGATTCACTCCCGGAAACATATCTTCTTGCCTTGAAGTATGTTTGCAGCCGCAATTAATTCATAACAAGAGTGAATACTGGTCAGGGATTCACATGCCCATTGCTGTCCTCTCGTAAATAAAAATGAAGTGAACGTAATACACACAGTTCACTTACAAACACAATGATCATTTAGCCATTCCCTGTATCTGAAGACCCAACATGAAGACACGAACCATATGTAATCAAGTAAACACAATAAATGAACAATATAGAAAAAGGGCTCCGAAATGAGCATAACTCAACCAAAAGGAAACCATAGGAAAACATTAAGCTAGCCAGAACAAGAAATGAAACCGGACGAGAAGTCCCATCACAAGAATCGCATTCACGTTTCCAGTAAATGCAATATCAAATTCCCATCAGCATAATGCTCATAACAGCAATTTCTTGCTCACAAGTGTATCAAAAGCAAATCTGAACTCGTTAAAGGCCTCAGACCTAAGGACACAAACTAATTTCAGCCGATGAAACAGAGTAGAAGCGAGACAACCAGAGAATATCTCATATGCAACTGGTACCATAAAGCAAAAACAACATTTTAATTGATAAACCAAATACATGGTACAGCATAAATAAGCCAATAAGTTTCTCAAATACAATAGTGGCAATAAAACCCAACTCTAATTTAATAACCAAACATACCAGTTCAAGGCAATGCAGTACGACCAGCCTCAAACACAAACCCTCTACAAAGCCCATCTCCACCTCCAGGCACTCCTTCAATCCACCTCCAAACAACACCATCACAATCATCCCACAAAGCCAATTTCCTCATTCTCTTGGCCGAGAAACAAACCCTATCCCCGCCACCAAAAACCTTCAACTTACTCGATTCCTGAAAACTCCTATACATGTCCACCGGCATTCTCCCTGCCTCCTCCCATTCCAATCTCTCTAAATCCAGCCTCAATATCAAAATCGTCGAACACGATGTATTCAACGAGAAATTCGACTTTAACCCTCCAATCATCAACAATTTATTCCCCTTTCCTCGAACCAAACGTGGTCGTTTTATAATATCAAAAATATCTCCCCATTCTTGCCTTTCTAAACAAACCCAGTTGTTATAATTGTTATTAAGTTTCGAAAGTATACATGTAAAAAGCTTCCATTGAGATCTCCATGGAGACCCAACATCGCATAAAGCGAAAACAGAGTCCGATATTAGAATTGGGCTTCTGGGTTTTGATGGTAAATTCGCAGAGAAAGTTAACCACGAGTTTGTCTTGTTTGTGTTAGAGAAATATAAAGCAGCGAGTTCAGTTAATACCATGACTCGGTGGTTAACGGAGTCAACCAGGACAGATCCGTGTCGTGACCAGGCCGAGCCAAGTTGAGGAAGCACCTGAAATTGGCGGGTCAAGGGGTTACAGACAACGAGTGACCTGTTCGACTCGATCGAGGTTGGTGATTCACCCCAGAGGTAAATGAGTCCACTCGCTGACGCCACCGGGTGAGGTGACCTGAAAGGTAAAAAGCTGAGACTGAACCTGAGCCACTGATTCTGGTCTGGATCGAACACGTGGAGGTAAGGTACAGAGGAGACGTGACTGTTTTGTCTTTGATGGTGGAGGTGGTGGTGGTGGTGGTGATGTGGAGGGCGGAGAGCGAGGAAGCGCAGCGGGGGCTGGGTGGAAATTAGGTCCATGAAGGATGGTGAGGTCAACATTTGATTGAAGAACTTACAGACGGATCTGCAAATCATGATTTGACGAAGTGGGAGAGATGAGAAAATCTGGTGGAGTGTGTCTTGTGGTAGACGGTTGATTGGTGAGTTGTCCATGGTATCAGGTGGACCGGCGACGCAGAGAACAGGGAGGAGAGAAAAGGAAGAGATGACAGAGGGGATTGAATGGAGATTTTTGTTTTGTTTTGTTGTTAAAGTACAGTCTGGGGCAGGCCACCGGCCACATGCGATGCCTTTGTTGACTGCTCCAGAGTCAAGAAGAGTCAAGGCTTTAGCTGGTAATGGACCAGCTATTTGATGGATCCAGTTTTAAGTCCGAATCTATCTAACCGGGTTGGATCCCGAAACTATGTTCAGGCAAGCTTTGGGCTTGTAGCTCAAAAATGTTAGAGATTTGATTGATTATAGAGATTGATGCTTGATGAATTTGCCAAGCAACTAAACAGAAGCTGGGTAGTGGGTAGATTTGATTATCATATAAGAAGAAGCGTGTAGAGGATTAAATACCAACTAGCCTTCGTTTAGCAGCGGAATTGAATTATTTTTTTATACAGAAAATTAATATTTACATATTAAAATAAGGTAATAAAAGAATATAAAAAATCAGTTATGATTAATATATAATAACACTAATTAGGGATTTCAATCAAAAAAAAAAATAAATTATAAATCCTTTAAAAAAATTTATTGACTTTTTAGACATGTGATCCAAGTCAATAGACTTGAAGCATCCAATCCAGAAAAACTATGAAGTTTAATTTCCAGTAAAATAAATATTAAAAGATAAAATTAAAAAAAAAAATTCAACCATATAAAAGGATTTTTTAAAAAAATAGCAATTCAAATAATGATGTTCTAAATTATTATTATTGTTGTTGTTGTTATTTTTGTTGTTATTGCTAATACCATTATTACTAATATCATAACCATATTTTTCATTATTATCATTATCACCATTATTATTATTATTCTAGCAAACTACTACTACTACAATTATCATCATCGTTATCGTCGCTATTATTATTATTATTATTATAACTATCAATATCATTGTTGTTGTTATTAAAATCATTACCATCGTCATTACCATCATAATAAATTACCATTATCATCATCAATGTTATTATTATCATTACTATTATCATCACCACCATCATCGCTACTGTTATTTATTTATTTTTATTAACATGGATGTCTAGGCTAACTTGTGCACACCTTGACTAATCTCACATGCCCTGAAATTAACGATCATGTAAGCTTCTAGTGGCTTTAGGGGGGTTCGAACTTGTGACCATTAGGGAACAAACTCAATACTTGACCAATTGAGCTACCCCTATTAGTGGTGGTTGTATTGATGTTATTATTGTTGCTACTATTATTACTGCTATTATTATTATCATCACTATTTTAGTTGTTGTTGTTGTTGTTGTTGTTGTTGTTGTTGTTAACAATGTTAATTTGATTATTGTTGTTGTTGTTACTATTATCACTATTATTATTATCATCATCGGTAATATTATTATTATTTTTATTATCATCATCATCGTTATTGATATTATCATCACTAATATTATTATTTTCATTGCTATTTTTATTATTATTATTATCATTGATATTTTCATAAAAAACATCACTATTATTTTTATTTTTATTTTTGTTGTTGTTGTTGTTGTTACTATTAATATTATCATCGTTGATATTACTATTTTTGTTACAACCACCATCACTATTATTGAAAAAATAAAAATCATGAACTTGATTTAAATAATAGAATTGAAAATTATAAAAACTTTGACAAAAAAGACAATGAAGACAATAAGAAATAAAAAAGAAAAGGGACTGAATTGAAATCATTATCGTCATTGAAAAAACAAAAATAAAAAACTTGATTTGAAGGATAAAATTGAAACCCATGAAAACTTTGACAAAGGGGCAAAGAAAAAAATATAAAAATTAAAATTTGAAAGACCAAATAAAAAAATATTATATAAAAAAAATAAAAACCAATGATTAAATTGAAAACAGATAAAACCTTAACAAAAGAGAAAATAATAAAAAACATAAATCAAATCTAAAAGGACTAAATCTAAAATATCAATAACAATAAGGACCATAGTGTATTTATTAAAGTACGAGAGAGAAATGAAGGAGAGAGAAAAGAATCATCAACGATAATCTAGTCATATTTGGACGACACACGCCACTCATAATAGAAGAGGAGGTGATAATGAATAAAATGATATAGTAGGAGCTTACTTTTTACCATCGAGAACTGCCACTTGCACACCCAAAATGCACAACAGCTCCAATGCACTAACAACTTTTTCAAATAAAAAAATTTATTTTAATGCTAAATTATGTTATTACTCTTAATCAAACTAACAATCAATAAAAAAAACCAAGGTTAAAATATCCTAATACCCTTGACCCTAATGAATCAAATTTCTTGGATAAAACTAGATCCAATAATTTATCTTCCTTGAATTTATTATGCATCGAAACAAAACATAAAAAAGTTTCAAAAGAAGCTCTAAAAAAGAGACTAACGTGTATAGACCTATAAAAAAAGCATTAGGCTTGCGCGCCCAAGTATCATATATATATTTTTTTGTCTTTTTAAATGGTGGAAATAAGTCATCCCTTTCTATTTTCTCTTAAATAAAATAATCAGGCAACGTGTCATCTATCTATCTAAATTTTGATCATCTTAGTGGTGGATAGAAAATTAGAATAGACTTTTCTCCCATAGAAATATATTTTGTAACCCATTTTAATTAAATAACACTTTACAAATACCAATAAATCAATTTATCAATCTAAAATACTTAAAAAAATATCATAAAACAAAAAATCAGATTAAATTAGATTTTTCTTACACGACTTCGATATATTTGTTTAGATAAAATATTTCATCATTGTTTATTTTGTCTTTGTGAAACTCAATCATGATTCAAGCGATCTCTGCTTAGTGCTCAAGACTTTCCAATTAATTGTTTAGTAAATACATTGTTTTGGGAGAGAAATAAAAACTAGTCTAAAAAGAGGGGAAACTCTTTAGAAAAGAGAAGGGAATTTCCGAAAAACACCATAGAGAATGCTTTTCTTATCATGGTGTTGTTGGTCAATGCAAACGGAAGATGAAGAATAATAGACGAAGAAGATTTTCCATAGAGGATGCTCATTGGCAAGCGTCTCCTTTTGGCGTCGGCAATGTGACACATAAGCAATTAAAATGTGAAGATAAACAAGGAAACAGCATTGTCAATGCCACCTTGTTCGCTCCACATCGAACAAACCACTTGGGACCTTCCTGCCCTTAAACGACAAACGATTAAAGAAATTTTTTTTTTTGGAGTTTAGCATGCTAAAAAAATTTAATACAATAATACATTAGAAAAAATATTTTAATAAATTACACAGTTTGGAGAGTTATATATGTAATTTTTATAATTCGTGATTGTCTTTTACTACTATTTCAAATTATAAAATTTAGAAGACAAAAGCTTTAAAAAGGAAATATAGGAGATTTAGAAAAAAAATAATCTTGAAAGCACACTGAAATTCTGATAACGACATCATTAGCAACGTTAGAAAAATTTAGAGAATATGAGTCTATCAACACTAAAAAAATGTCATAAATAATAAAAAAATGGGGCATAAAAGTGTTAGATTCATTTGCTTTTGGAACGCTCGTATAACCTACTCGAATCACCGTTTATAACCTTTTTTGATATTGTTAAAATTATTTTATCGAGATTTTTTTATTGATATCAATTATATATTATAGAGTTTTGATATGTTTTTGTATTTTTTTTTTTCACTCTCTCCCCTCTCCCCTCTCCCCTCTCCTAATTAAATCTTGTATCTTTCAAATGATTTCATATAATAATTGGGACTCGTGAATTACAAAAATTATTTGTGATTTAATGTAATGTATTATTTTTTAAAATATTTTTTTTATGTATTATTTAAAAATAAACACCATAAAAAAAATCTAAAAAAACAAAAGGTTCCGCGTGATTCTGTATCTATCCACCAATCAACACTCATTTCGAATCTTGACAAATCTAATGCTATTCAATCCAGTCCAGCATAAACGACGTTGCATAATAACCATTAAACGGTACCGTTCCTTCGGCCGGCTGTCTAAATAGACCGCGCCGCTTCCCACGTTTAGCTAGACACACGATCGAGCATCAACATGCATTGGTGGCCTATGACGTTAGCCCAGGAAAAAAGTATCTCTTGCGCATGTGGCTTGCAGTAGCTGGTTTTTGTTTATTCTTGACAGCTAGGTTCAGGGCTTGTTTTACAATGTAGTAGTGGTTGTTTTTTAAATAGTTTTTTATATCAAAATACATATTAATAATATTTTTTATTTTTAAAAATTATTTTTGACATCAGTACATCAAAACGATTCAAAAAATATAAACCACACTCAATTTTAATAATAATAAAAAAAAACAATTTGAAATTTGGCCAAATACAGGTTCAATCACAGAGCCAAACAAGCATTAGTTGTTGGTTAATTCGGATTTTCTGGTGTTTTTTTCTTCTCACAATAAACCATTCAATTTTATTAGAGAACAGTTATTATCGGCATCTCTCTTTTTGTTTTTTAGAGACAAATCATTTACATGATATCACTACTTAATAGGACGAGCTGTGCTTCTTCGTGTGATCTTCCAATCCGTTAAAAATGTACTCGTATTATTATAAAAGAGACAGTAAATCTGAAAGTATGTACAGTTGAAAATTATAGACATTCAAGCGTTCTAGACATATAAATTTGATAATCATGTCAATATGCACAAAAAAATCTAAAAAAAAAAACTAAGTGGAAAATAATTTATTTTAATAACTTAAATGCTTTACTATTATATTATTTTATTTAAAGTTTGAATTTTATATAATATAATGAACCCTCATTTTGTTTTTATCATAAGGTGGTATTTTGAAAGTTTATAAATTGCTAAGTAATTTTATATAATTTGCTCTACAATAGATATACTGTGAGGCTTAGTGTAGGTATAATGTACTTCGACATATTCTCGCATTATCAATCATAAATATGAGATTCGGGTTGTGACATCTGCTATAATAAAATATTAATTTTTAAATGTGCTGTTAAATAATTCATTAGAAAAATCTAAAAGTAATAAAGAACATGAAATAACATATAGTTAAATATTCATCTCATATATAACTTGAATAATAAAAAATAATAAAATATTCATGATTTTCTATTTTAAAGAGTATAAATATAATTATATTTTTTTAAAAAACTGTTAATAGTTTTTTCGTAGCTACGTTAGCCACAAAATAAAAAGCATGAGTGGGAATGCTCTTATAAAACCAGAATTTACATCGCCGCTGAGGATTTCCCACCACAACAGGGCCTGTTAGCAGTATTCCTCTTGTAGCTTTTTGCCAGTCCTTTTACCTTTTGTCGTTTGTGTCTATTAATGAAATCCAAGTTTGTAGCGTGAAACACTGAAACTTGTGCTTTGTCGGTTTGTCCAACTTTAAGCTCCACGTGTTTCCGTGTCTATCCACCAATCGGCACTCATTCCTGCCCCGAATCTCAACAATCCATCATTAACGACGTCGCATAACAACTATTAAACGGTATCGTTCCTTTGGCCCGCCATCTGCATAGACCGTGCTGCATTCCACGTTTAGACACACGACCGAGCATCCTCGTAAATTGGTGGCCGATGACGTCATCCCAGGAAAATTAATCTCCACGCACGTGGTTTGCAGTAGCTGTGAAGCCTGGCTGGTATCTTTGATTTTTTTTTTTTTTGATAAATAAATCGTGTTGCGCTTTATATTAAATAAAATTGATATTAATGAGTGGTCCTTCGTTCAAAAAAAAGAAGCATTTATTTTTAAATTTAATTTAATTAAAACCTAAAACTTTTAATTTTTAATTTATGAATTCAAAGGTGTACTGCATTTATTTTTTATCAACATATCTCTAATTTAAAGTTATTTTAACTTATTTTGTCATGAATTATTTATAAAAATTGAAATTTTGATTCAAAATATTTTTTTTATTTATCATACTAAACGAACTATTAATTTATAAATTCTATCCTATGTTATTATATTTATTTTTAAAAAAGCTGTCGTAAATTGATTTTTATCAAATATATTTTAAAAATAACTTATTTTTTCATAAATTATTTATAAAAAATAAATTTTGAATTGTAATTAATCACTTGACCGTGGTGGCCAAAAGAAATGAAAATGAAAAAAAAAAAATCCAAGTTCTGTTTAGGTTTACCAGTACTATTGCCATATTTCTATAAATAACCAACCAATTATTTTCTATTTACCCCTCTCTAATCAACTCCCTTCATTCAAGCAAGCAAATAGCCACCGCCACTCCATTTCCTCATTTTCTTCAGGTGCCGTTTTCCCTCCCTTTAATGTTTCAGATCTACGGTTACATTAAAATCATTCCTCATTAAAGCAAGCAACCGATACATTAATCCTCCCCTCTCATTTTCTTAACGGCTATTTTTGTAGCAGTAGAAACCATGGAAGCTGTCGATGCAGTGCCGGTTCACTTGAACGGGAAGGTTGCGATCGAGGACTTCGATCTGACGGTTGTGGAGGCGGAAAGCGGAGATAAACAAAATGGAAGAGAGATTGTGTTAGGGCGGAACGTGCACACCACTTGCCTCGAAGTCACGGAGCCGGAGGCTAACGATGAATCTACCGGAGATAAAGAAGCCTATATGGCAAGCGTTTTGGCTCGCTACCGAAAGAACTTAATGGAAAGGACTAAACATCATTTAGGTGATCAATTTTTTGAACACCAATAGTAACACTAAATTTCATCATTACTATTATCATTACTCTTTTTTTTTTTTTTTATCGTAAGTGTCTAATTTGGTTTCTTAATAGCTCGTGTTGATGTTTCAATTTTAGAATTTTGCTTATTATTAATTTGTTCTTCCACAATGCGGGAATTGAATCTGTTAACACTGCTCGGGATCTGGTCATTGTTAATTTTGAAATGCATACAATTTGATTGGTATAATTGCTTTTAAAATTTATTATGTTGCTGGTGTTTGGAAGAGTCTGCTTGGTTCCATGTCTGTAGAATCTATTTATTTCGAGTTCGAATCGTTCACATGGTTTTATCTGTTATAGGTTATCCTTATAATCTGGACTTCGACTATGGTGCTTTGGGGCAGTTGCAACATTTCTCCATCAACAATCTTGGTGATCCGTTCATTGAAAGTAACTATGGTGTACATTCAAGGCAATTTGAAGTTGGTGTTCTTGACTGGTTTGCACGTCTTTGGGAGATTGAGAAAAGTGAATACTGGGGTTACATCACTAATTGTGGTACAGAAGGCAATCTTCATGGGATTCTAGTCGGGTTAGTAGATTTTTCATGTTTCTTTTTGAATATGGAGGAGTTGAATCAAGTGCTAGAAAAGAGTGAATTGCTAATGCATTTCAATTGTGCAGGAGGGAAGTGTTTCCTGATGGAATTCTCTATGCATCTCGAGAGTCGCATTATTCTGTCTTCAAAGCTGCTCGAATGTATAGAATGGGTTGTGTGAAGGTTGATTGTCTGGTATCTGGCGAGATTAACTGTGCTGATTTTAAAGTTAAACTACTTGCTAACAAGGACAAACCAGCCATCATTAACGTTAATATAGGTATCCTTCTCTCTCTTATGTGCACACACACTTATGCAGACACATGTCCATGTCTGCTTGAGCATCATTAATTTGTTTCAATGGACCATTCATATTGCAGGCACGACTGTCAAAGGAGCAGTTGATGATCTTGATCTTGTGATACAAACCCTTGAAGAAAGTGGATTTTCACAAGATCGATTCTATATTCACTGTGATGGAGCTTTATTTGGACTTATGATGCCTTTTGTCAAACGTGTAAGTGATTTCTTATGACTCCTGTTAGAAGATGATTTGATTGATCATGGGAAGGTAATAGTTCTTGTGTTTTCTGTAAGGCTCTTGGATCAACCAAATCTGAATAACTCATGAAATTTCATGAGGATCAATCCTATTTTATTTTCTCTCCAGTTGGTCTCCATCTATTAGAGTGACTGATTTGTTCTGCTTCTCTTATGTTAGGAATTAAGTAGTTCATCTTAACAAAATTTGACAAAAGGGCTGAATCATCTGATCTAAATGTTTCTGTAGCATCACCAGCCCCTATACACTTGGAACAATCTCAAATCTTTCATTATGGTGGTTTTATTTCTGGAGCGCCTCCTCTTTGTTGGCAGTATCTTTGACACGCTGATACATACAACTGTTGAACATTATAAAAATCATTGATGGAACCATAAGAAGCAAAATATTATTTTCATGTGCACAAATTGTAGAGAACAAGAAGTAGCCATATTCCATTATGCTAGCGAGATGTCATGCTGTCCTTGCTGTCTCCCCTGTAGCTGTTTAGTATGTTGCGGTCACGTATTCCAATTTTCTTTGTTTGGGTCGTTAAGTATACAAGTACCTGTTATTTTAGCGTTGTGGTCCTGGTTTTCTGTGTAGCTCATTTCATTGGTGGTAAACAGGCACCGAAGGTTACTTT
Organism: Populus alba; assembly: GCF_005239225.2. Classification (NCBI taxonomy): domain Eukaryota; kingdom Viridiplantae; phylum Streptophyta; class Magnoliopsida; order Malpighiales; family Salicaceae; genus Populus; species Populus alba. The sequence continues at coordinate 12,675,955 of NC_133297.1, read as the reverse complement.
CAAAAAGCCCATTGGAAGCGTTAGTGTCTCTGGCCACAAGTTTGTGGGATGCCCAATGCCATGTGGCGTGCAGATAACAAGGATGGAGCACATTAATGTCCTCTCAAGCAACGTCGAGTACCTTGCTTCAAGGGATGCTACAATCATGGGGAGCCGCAATGGTCACGCCCCTATCTTCCTTTGGTACACGCTCAACAGAAAAGGATACAAAGGGTTCCAGAAAGAAGTGCAAAAGTGTCTCAGAAATGCTTATTACTTGAAGGACCGACTGCGTGATGCTGGGATTAGTGCTATGTTGAATGAGCTCAGCAGCACAGTTGTATTTGAGCGGCCTATAGATGAGGATTTTGTTCGCAGGTGGCAGCTAGCTTGCCAAGGGAATATTGCCCATGTTGTGGTTATGCCCAGCGTTACAATTGAGAAGCTCGATGATTTCGTGAATGAGCTGGTTGAAAAACGTTCAACTTGGTATCAAGATGAAAAGGTTCGGCCTCCTTGTATTGCAGCAGATATAGGGGGTCAGAATTGCTCTTGTGATTTGCACAAGTGAAGTGGTGAAGACACTATACACTAAAAATTTATCACTTGAATAATCATAGATAATAGTCTTAGATAATGGATGGTAGCTCAAATGAGAAATTAGATTATGTGTGGTTTAATTTATTTAAATTTTTAGTTGGAGTTTATTAATCAGGTTTTATTTGTTGAGTTTAATTTAATTATTATTAGATATTTGTTTTGGGTTATAAGTCCATTTTCTTTGTTAGAATTTTAGTATTTATACTACCTTTTAAAATATTATACAGTTGTTGATAAATTATAAAGTTGCAGATTTTTACAACTTCTATTTTTTCTCTTTAATTTTTTTTTCTTTGGCTTATTTTTCTCAACTTTAAATCCCTTTTGCCTCATGTCAATTTTGGTATTAGAACCTTTTTTTTTTTCACAATTAAATAATGCATGAGCTTGTTTAGATCTTCAAATTCAAAAACCATTGTAAACTTTAGATCTAATGGGAAACTTTGATTAACAATGACAGAATGTAACAGTAAAAAAAAAAACAGAAAAAAAATAATCGTTCTGTTTACAGCTTAAAATCTCAAAAAAAATTCTTTAATCTTTCTGTTTACAATTGATAAGGGGTAAAAAAAAACCCTGCTGTTCATCTTTAACACAGACCCATCCCGCTTCTAACCTAAACATAGCGCTTCTAACCTATGTATATATATATTTTTAAAAAAATGTTAAACCACTGATGAATTGAATAAAAAGTGTAAAGATGCAACTTTTTCAATTCCCATTCTCTCTCTTTTCAACTTTTTTCTCCCGTTGCTTTCTTTGGCTTCTTCTTAGCTTCTTCTTTTCTCTCTCTCTCTTTTGTTAAACTTAATCTCTTTTATCCCGTATCATGAAGTATTATCATGAGTGATAATAAATCCACTCCACTGTAGTTGTTTTAATATGTCACAGCACAGATATCATTTTTTAACCTAGTTATGTTTTTGAGGATTTTCCCCTTTTTATATGTTTCTAAATCATGGTTAAACCAAGGTCATCCATAATTTCCTGCAGCTGGACAGCGGAAAATTCCCCCCTCCGTGTTTTATGATGGCTTGACAGGTCGGGTGGTTAATTAGATTCTTTATTACGCTTCACCAGAAAAAATAGAATCCTTTTCCCTCCTTCCATCGCTATGATACGTTCCAGCGTCTTCTTCTTTCAATGGATTCTGGGCTTACTTTTTCGTATTGCATGGAAGGCTAGTTTTCTGGCAATGACATATAATGTGAACCTTACCATCTACGGATTTTTGAGTTTCAGACCCAAACTTAATTCACCACGCTGAAATGGTTCAGAATAGTTTTTTGTGGCAGCGCAAAGTTGAACTTTGTTGCACAGCAGAAGACACAAAACGAGTCCTGTTATCATGAATTACATCATTGTTGAAGAGAAAATACATTGGTTTAAAAAGTTCTCGATGCTTATTCCTGTTAACTCATAAATGCTTCGAAGTTGTTCTTTCTTATCCATCCATACGTTCCTAGGAGGTGGATGCTTCACAGTTTATAGAAGCTCAACAATAACTGGATACTTGTTTCATGGCATCCGCACAAGTGTTGGCTGGACAGAGTCATCTTTGTCAAGAGGTTTCCACCTGTTATTGATACCAGAATTATAAACAGATAGTAATAACAATAATAATTAAAAAAGCTTCAAAAGGTTGAGATTGGATGAAGTGAACATGCTCTCCGTGCAAGAATGTTTCTGCCAGAGGCGGAGCTAGGATTGTTTAGTAGGGAGGGTCAAAACTAATATAAGAAAGTATAAAGTTTTACATATAAATCACACTAATATATAAAAGTAAAATTAATATATTAAAAAAAATTGATATATAAAAGCAAATCTAACATAAAAAATAAGATTATTAATTTATAAAAAAAAACCTTAAATTGAATTAATGTCAAGTATGTGCTCTTTAAAGAATTTAATTTGGCTAGAAAGATCATGTCAAATTTATTGGACCTGGTGATAGTAAAGTATATATGAGAAAAAATTGGTAATTTTGATAATTTTGCTAAAAACAAAACATAAAAAAATCCAAACTTAATCAAAACAAACCTATAAAATATATCTAATTTATTAGAAAAAAAACATTTACTATAACAAAAAATAAAAAGATGGTAAAACTAGAAAAAATAACAAAATTATATATAAAAACATAAAAACCTCACCAAATTCTTAACAAACATAAAAAAACAAAAGATTTTAAATTTGGGTCACTAATTACCTTATTTTTGATGAACAATAAATTAATTAGCAACTTTATTTTAATCTTTCTACATTGCTTTGTATTATTATATTTTTTGATTAGGATTCTAAAAAAAGAAGATAAAAAACAGTAAAAAATGATTAAATTGAACAAGTTATATATTTTTTTTACAACTTGAACAAAGAGATAATTTTATATTCAAAAATAATTAATTAATGAAATAATAATTAATTATTAGATAACCTATTACTTATTATATTTAAATATTAAATAAAAAAAATCTTAAATATTTTATAAGGGTGTCTTGCTGGGGCCTGGGCCCTGCTTGCCACCCCTTGATTCCACCTCTGGATCCTGCTCTCATGATACAAAGTATAGTACCATGCAATCTATACTGGTTTTTCTTACAAGTGATAAATTTGTCCTTTCTATTCGATCAATTCAATATGGTTTTTCATCTTACTTGTATCTTATGACCAGGTGGTGTATGAAGACACAGATTTCTAGTCTGGCAAGGTTGATTCCAGGGCACATCCGCGGTCCACTACCAGATCCAAGAAAGCTGAAAGACTTTACGGGTGCCTGCAATTGATTTCAAAATTACTTCACTCTGCATATCAACTGATGATAATGGATTGTATTGGAGCTACTCACATCAAATCTGGAAGGGTCGAATTTTTCTGGGTCGGGAAAAACTTCAGGGTCATGGTGGATGGAAACAACATCCAAGTTAATAGACCAGCCTTTCTTGATTTTATATCCTGCGATATTATGAAATGAATTAATACCACTATGTTCATATTGCTGCTTGACATCAGGTTTTGTGGATATACATACCGTCAATTTCAAAGTCCTGGGCAGCTTTTCTTGAAAACCAAGGTAATATTGTGGCTCTTCTGAGAGTTTCATTGATTACCTGGACATAATGGAAGAACCAAACATTCAAATAAGGGGGAGATTTTAGCAGATGAATTTTTTTTAAAAAAATCCCCCCCTCACTTTATTAGTATAAGGCATGTTGTTAACTTCGGACCATGTGAGGCTGGCTCCATCCGTTCTCTTTGATTGGATGTTTATATGCTCTTCCTGCAAGTCTAATATCAGGCTGCATCCGGAAGTCATCCTCACAAAATAAAATATAATTGGAAGTCTGAATTTATCATTACTCGGAGTTTCTCTAAAACTACAGATTTTCTTTGAGAAATTTCATAAGTCAGGTGAGAGCAGCGGTTGTTGTATCGTGACCTGCAACTAGCAGAGTTAATATATTATCCTTCAGTTGTTTGTCTGTCAGTTTGTCCTCCTGATCTTCTCCACCTTCTGCTTTGCTATGTTTCATTATCAGGGATTCTAGGAAATCTTGTTGGATGCTTTTGCCACTTCTCCTCCCCGCGATTATTGAGTCTAACATGTCGTACATCCCATCCCGAGCCTGATGATCAGGTGCAGAATCTTATCAGAGCACATCTCAAAATATTCGTTTCTTCATGGATTGTTGTCAGAAATTATGTTCTCGATTTTGTCCTCCGTTTCCAAAGATTAATTAGTTGCTTCATATCTCACGTTACAGTGTGACAATATGGCATGAAGAATTAATTTGACAACATGGCAAGAAGAATTAATACCTTGATACCGTTATGATAAGCTGTTCCTGGGATTTTAAATGGCAGTGATGCAAATGAAGAAGAAATGATTTTGAAATCTGATCGAAACTTTTCCTGCTCTTCTCCAGCGGGTTCTAAGTTCATTATCATGTTACCGATTACTTTGAGAGTGAACTGCAAAAGTCGAAAGATTTTTCAATAACATCCCAAAAACAACGGTACAACCTGGGTGGGAAGCAATCTCTTTGATTGAGCAACAGAGACTTAACTGTAGAAGCTTCTTCAAGGACCAGCACTGTTCGTCCAGACCATTGGTCTAATGTTTCCGTAGCCACTGTGTTAATGAAGTGAAAATACGTTTTTAGGCCATCTACTGACAGGGGTTCTCCGATCAGACGCCGAAGCCTTTTGTGAGCTTCTCCGGTGGTTTGGAGCAAGCTGGTAGGGCCCAGCACCTGCTTCCCTGTATAAAAAAGAGGTTTAAACTCACCATCCCATCATTTCCTGTCAACAAGATTTTACTTGCTTCTCTTCCAGTCATGAATACAGTGAACCTTCTTGAAAACCTTTCCATACTACGAAAAAGTTTCAATAGAACAGAAAAACAAAGATCAAATTGTTTAGTAGCTGTAGCCGTTCGGACAATAAGACAGATTTTGAGAAGTAAATTGCTTACCTCTGCTGCCTGTTTTTCATGAAGCTGAATATACCAGCTGCACTAGAAAACGCGGATAGGAAAGAGAAACTTTCGCCAACAACTGGCCAACCCAAGCTACCTGGGATTACCTCCATTTCTTTTGGTGAAATCCGTGACTGTAGCCAGAAGAAAGCTGAAAATACAAGCATGCTTATGAGAACTAAGACCAGCAAGATGCTCAGTTCCATTGCTAGTCGCTTGATCCCACTACACAGCTTGCACCAAATATATATTCAGTTAACAATTAACAGTATTTGATGCATATATATATGTGGATGATGAGCTCTGATTTCTCCGGTATTTCTTCTCCTTGCTGTCGTCGTTTCTCTAAGACCGTTGGAACTTATTAGGGACAATCTTTTTTCTCTAAATCCCTCCGAATGCCGCTTCCACATTACCACTGCTTAGTAATTAACGTCAATCTTTACTCTCTAAATTCCTCCGTTGCAACTTCTAATATTTTCCCCGCACCTTTTAGTGTATTTTTTTTTTATTTGATTCAAAATTAAAAATTGAATGTAAATGTAAAGGTTAAACGTTAAGGGTGTAAGAAAATAATTAAAGGATAAAGTGTTGTTAAGGATGTTTGATAGAAGTGTAAAAATTATATATATATAAAGAGGGTGGGTTTTTTCTATTGTAAGGGAAAAAAAAAAAAAAAAAACCTGGCATCATTCATCCAACTGATTGTATTATCAGCCCACCAAATCAAACATCAATGCGCAACAGGGAGAAGAATTCGTCACCTTTGCTTATTACAAGACAACCATAAGCTTGCAAGAAACGTTGACATGTGCGACAATCTAGAGGTTATGTTTGGTTTTATGTTGAAGGGGATAAAGGATAATTTTTATTCACTTTTAACCTTGTTTGGTATATTGTTAGTAGGAGAGGAAGGAAAAAATAAGGGGGCTAACACTTGATCCTTAAAAAATGTCAAGTATTAACCCAAGTGGGGGTGATGACAAAATGTCAAGGGAGGATAATTCTTTAGATTTTTGCTTTATATATATATATATATAAAATCATCCACTTGTTTGATTTTCTTTTCCTTTTGAATTAGACCACACAAAAGTTTATTATACATATTTTTTATTATCTTTAATTTAAGCATTGATTTAAAATTTATTAGATCCTAAATATATGAGTAATTATATGGTTCTGATTTGAAAATTTTAAGACCTTTTTTAAGGCTATAAACACTTTATATCGAAACAAAAGAATTATTTAATTCTAAATAAAATATACTCGGTTTTTGGTAATTGCTAAACTAGTAACCCATAGTTTGCAATTATTTTCAAATATAATTTAAAATAGTAGCATTAATCTGCTATAGCAGATTTATCTTTCACGTAAGAATCAAATGTTAATTAGGTATTTATCCTGATTTTATTATTTTTAAAAAATAGAAAAAGCCCACCCACGTACGTATATATAATTTTTACACATCTTTAACAACACTTTATCCTTTAATTATTTTCTTACAACCATTTAACCTTTAATTTTTAATTTTTAATCAAATTAAAAAAAAATACACTAAAAAACTATTCACCGTGAATATCGTTCAATATACATACTATTTAATAAGCAGCTATATATTAATTCTATATATTTTTTTTATACTTCAGTTTAATAAAAATTGTTTTATTTTATATAAAAAAAAACATAATATATATTAATCTCAATAGTTCCCATATAATTGAAATAAATTAAATAGCTGAAGGAGGTTTAACAGGAGGCAGAAAGCGCTCAGCAAATGGTCAGGTCAAAACCAAAAATGCAAGGGTAGAGGGCTAAATTCGATAAATTAAATGGAGAGAGGCATTTACTTAGGCAATAATAATTGTTTGTTTTAAAATACGGCCTAGTCTAGAAAATTTTCAATATATGTATTAACATATTTTGGCTTTAATATTTATTCAAGTCATGAGAACTAGGCCAATATAAAAATTCTAAAAAATCTTTTTGTTTTTTAGCATTTGGGATTACGAATTTATACGTAAAACGTATTCCTAAATATTATTAATGAAATTTTGGTATGGACGTTAGAACGGTTAGGAATTTTTATAAGATAAAGACCTTCTTACTGAGGAGGATTTTTCTTGAACCATAGACATACCAACTACTAGGAAAACATAAAATATACCTTAGATTTTATCAGACAATAAAACAATGCAGCTTACCTTAGGTTATTTGGGGTGCTAATACCTTCCCTTTACGCAACCAGTCCCCGTACCCGATCTTTGAGACCATAGGGTTCCTAGTAACCAAAATACTAGTGGCGACTCCATTCCATTTTCCACCCACAAAAGACAATATTTTCTTGTATCCCCATAGATATAGATAGATTTACATTGTAGATAAGAAAATGGGAAAAACACTACTAATTTTTTCGCCGCGATGCCGCACACGTGCGACATTATATATATAAAAAAACATAATATATATTAATCTCAATAGTTCTAATTAATATTTAGTTTTAACAAAGCATTGATCATAAATATTTAAAAATAATTTTTAATATAATAAAGATATTAAATTATAACAATTTTATAAAAAAATTTTGTAAAATATTTTTGTCTAAAAAATTATACTTTTATTCTAGATTAATTAATCAAATATTAGATTAATAAATTAATTATTTGATGAATATATATATATATATATATATATATATAATTAATATCATTTATAATTAGTTACATAACATATCGATATTAGCGAAAGTCTTCGCACGCTGCCTGCCTGCCGGATTCAGCCCCTCTGCATTGCGAGCTGCCAATGCCCTTGGCTTCGTCAAGGCAATGCGATCTTGTTGGCGGGTCTGCACCTAGACTTTCCACAAACCCACTAAACATTCTGCCATCTTCAGACGCTGCCAGAATCAGTCCATCATGTCTCTCCAGCCACATTTCTCGGCAGCGCTACTTAGCCAATTTGACAGTGTCCTTTTATCTGGAGGGAATCTTGCTCGGTGACAAGTGATGGCAGGCAGATGAAAGAAATAAAAAAGAACTGAGAAGTGAGAAGGTCCTCTCCATCAAGAATAGCAAATGGTTGGGCCAACGATACCTGCAAAATACAGTCACCAACCGCCTCCAAAACCTCTCTTCTTTAGAAAGAAAGGACTGAGAACCGGTTGCCATTCTCATCCATGTATTCTGGAGGGGTAAACTATATCCCTTTAGGCTTTTATTGATGTCTAAAAATTGCATGCTCGTCATTTAATTGTGAATGGCGTAAGGGATAACTTCTGAGCAAGGTGCGCTCATAGCTGGTTGAAACCAGGGAAGGAAAAACATATTTCAAAGGAAAAGGTGTGGTGCTTCGTCCTGCCGAACCCAGAGATTAATTATTCTGCACATAGAAGATTACAGTAGTCATCCACTCGATTGTTTAATGAAGGCCTAATTTCTATGCAACATGTGATAAATATAATCTGTCCTGAGGATAACATAGCCTGACGTGACAGGAGCTACGAGAAAGTACTCTCACAACCTGTGCCTGCAACCAATATACATGCTTACATATACAAGATGCTACGAGGGTCGAACTAATTTCTATTTTGCAACATTACATTCCAGCAAATGAGGTTCCGCCGGTGACATTAGACCCTTTGACTGAAATTTGAGAAGCTAGGGTGTGGCTGCCCATTATGAGTCTGGCCAGTGGTGGATGGCTGTGGCATGTGCAGCTGCTGCTGAGTTTGCTGGTTGCCAAAGGTTTGTAAGCCCTGATGGGACGAGAATTGAGGAGGTAGAGCTCTGTTGAAAGGGTTTCCATTGACAGCCGGAACCTGACCGGTTGCTATCTTAAGCCGCTGCACCTCTTCCCTTAATGCTTCATTCAGAGCTGCACACCATGGAAAATTACAAAAAACCAATTCATGACTACTCTAGATTCATCCCCTAAAACTACTGATGAAAAATAAGCAGGTGAACATGTTTAAAATAATCAAACATGAGCATTCCGGCAGAATGCCTAAAAAAAAAATGTTCATATGGAAATGATAAAAGGTATTTCTCCCATTTTAAGAATAATTTCAAAGCATGGCAACAACATAATACCTTTGGATAAATGATGCTGACATGCTATAACTTATACTCTACAGACACACCTACACCCAAACCTACCCAGGCACTGTTTAAGATGTGGCAAATTATGGCATATCACATCCATCAAATGCTAAAAGAGGACGATGTTCACATACCAGGTGGGGTGCTTAGATTATGTAAGTACATTATAATGTTACCTGGTGTGCTTAGATTATGCAAGTACATTAAAATGTCAAACAAATAGAAAAATGTGATTATTACACCTCCGAAAAAGAAAAACATTCTTATTCAAAGCGTACCATCTCTAAGGTGTGCTTGTTGCTCCATAGCCTGTAACCTCAGTTTCAGTTCCTTATTCTCAACAGTTAACCCAGTGGTGTCTCTCTGCATCCATAAAAAGAATATAGACAAACATTAGCTTTCCTCCATATTTTTCTGTATGTTTTTTCCTAACTGATTTTTTTGCCAGAACTAGCTAAAGCAGCCTCTATGAGTGCCATCCAGGTTACTGGAAGGATATAGACAAGTCGGAATAAATTAGTACAATTTTGAACAAGATACCCATATCATCTAAAAACAAATTCAAAAAAGCACGCAGGTGGAAAAGGAAATATAGCAACATGTACTAGACTATATATAACCCATGCAGCCCAAAACTTAAATATGTTCAACAAATATCATTGCATCTTTTGGGAAATCCATGGATATGGAAAGTATTTGCCAAGGTGAAAATAGGAGCCTACATTTTACAAAAAGTCATATACCTGTCTAATACAAAGCATAGGACATACTTGTCAATATACACAAACACATCAATGAATTGCACAATCTATATTAGGAAACATAAATAATGTTCTGCCGATTAATAACTGGATAAGAGTGTAAACAAGAATCTGAAGTAAAGCTGTCTGTAGGCAAGTCTCAAAAGCACACCAATCAACTTGAAATTTAGATAACTTTCCAAACAGTGATTTATCCAAGCATATTTTTAAGAAAAATAATCCAGATTTCAGGGAGGTGTTAATGTGGTCTCCACTTTCACACAAAATTTAAATGTATTTCAACACTTGAAACAGAGCTTGCAGCCTACTTTCCATGCATGGTGACTGCAGGATTTAATTTCATGTCTTCAATACAAAGCCAAAGGGACAAAACCATCTAAGATAGCTAGAATCTTTGCTACAGGTTCCAACTGAGATTATGGACAGCCATTGTGGGAGTTAAGATGATATGAAATCTCACAAGGTTTGTTGCATTTCAAAATAAATGTTAAAAAAAGTTACAGATAATCTTTTAGTAAAGTTTCTGGGGGCATGTCTCAATAGCTAAGGCTGATAAATACTTTCATTGGAGAGCATTTATGGGCGTGCAGAAACAGGGCTGGTTGCATGAATGGTTGGATGGGTTGCAGTTGAACTGCCATGAGCGTCCACATGCACTATTCATTTATGCATGATAACACAGAGAACAACTATATCCAGTATTTTGGAATGACAGTATGGTGCATGCTTCAGAAGATGGAATGAGTTAAGCGTGTGGACAATAAGCATAACTCATTGTTTTTGGCTATAAGTTTTGAAATGATTGATGCATCACTCAATTCTTCCACGCTTCAACATGAAATCAAAAGCTCTTGCTCAAATATCTTCTATGAAATCCTTCTAGAGTGCAAGTGCAGCTCAAACAGAGTTCAAGTCCAGTGAGGTCAATTAATCCTGTTAAATCTGGTTCATCATCAGGGGTTCTATAAATAAGATGATGTGGTAGTGACAGCACGCAAGTAACCAGTTTGACTGAGCTCAAATTGACAGGCCCAAGTATCTCCTTTTTATCATGGCCACTGACAATATGAAATGAGGCAGCTTGCTGCAGTTGACGCATAGATGACATCGTGCTATTTAAGAAACTTCATTGATATCACTAAAATATAACTATTAATCACTGTAAAGGATATATACACAACAGTTCTTTCCTTCGAGGATAAGGAGCAATTGCGTGGCCACAACAAAAATAGTAATATGATTACTGTGTCAGGTATGTTACCATAACAACCAGAACTTCTCACTGAGAATTAACACAATATTCAACACAATGCTTAAATTAGAACACTAGAAGATAATACTAGTGCATAATCTCATAAATTCACAACCAAATGAGATGATTAGTCAGCGGTTGTAAACGGTGATTAGATAAAACTTGAACAGAATTGACATGTCAAAATATTATAAATGGTTTCACAATTGAAAATATGGTTGACCTAAACTTCCAATTATGGAACACACAAGACAGTGTGTTGGGGTTAATGCCTCAAATATAAAAGGCATGTAGCTGCTTGGTGCAGGTGACGCATGAAAGACGCCATGCTATTATATTAAAGAAGTCGCTTTGATGTCAGTAAAAGAACTATTAATCACTATATGGCTACACTGTTCTTTCCTTCAAGGATACAGAGCAAGGTGCGTGGCCTTAACATAGTAATCTGATCAGCGAGTCAGGTTTGCCATCATAAGAACTGAAACTTCTCAAATCAAGAACTAACCCAGCATTTAATGCAATGCTTAAAATAAAACACCAAAAATGATCATTGTTCCATGCATAATTACATGGGTCCACCACAAAATACGATGCCTCAGTTAAAACAATAGCATGTGGAAAGAATTTTTTTAACAAAACACGAAAAAAGTTATTAAATCACGGTCTTGAAAAATGGTTATACAAATGCAAGAAAGGTTAAAAGAGATTTTGATTGAACATAAACTTCCTATTATGGGATGGACATAGCTTAAAACAAATAAGGCAGTATATCAAGGTAAATGCCTCAACATGCCATAGCCAAATTGTAAAGTACCATAGCTTCTATACTTGCTTTCCATCCTGTTCAACTCTAACAGATATCTCAAAATGGTATCAAATGAATTGTCCATCATGAGACAAAAGTCATTAATCACTCCATCAAGAGATCAAAGTCATAATCAATAGATCCAACGATTATTCACACGTGAGACATCACAAACAAAATATTGCAGCTCCATGCATTCCCATACAGAAAAAAATCATAACTTCACAGGGCAATGAAGCACAAATTCAATAAAAGAAACCAAATCTAATTATATTCTCAAGGAAGTTAGATAAAATCATTAAACAAAACAAAACCAACATATACCTGCAGCATCGTGACCTGTGCGGAGAGGGTGGTTGCTTCAGTCTGAAGCGTCTGCACCTTCCTCTCTAGCTCGCCGGTGTATCTGATTTTCCTCTCCTTTGACCGTGCTGCGGATTGCCTATTAGCAAGAATCCTAGAAAACACAAACATTTCGTTAAAAAAACCCTCACCCACCACTACTTCTCCATCTTTCTACTGAAGTACTATAATAATTAACACATATAATATATATAGCTTAGGAAGCAAGTGAGGAACAGGTAGAATTAATCATTAGAGATTAATTTTAAATAAAAAATAAAAATAAAAATAAAAGGTCAAACCTTTTAGCTCTTTTGGGATCAATCAAAGATAGCTCTGCAAGTCTATCGGGAGCCATAGCTTTCTTGACACCATCAATCATAATAGAATCCACCTCAAACGACCCATCCATCGAATAGCTATGCCTGTGGTGGGGGTTCGCGGCCCTCTTTTCTCCCGCTACCGCTTTCCCGTCGAATTTCTCATCTGCACCGCCGGCAGCCCCAAGACCCAAACCGTCAAAAAAGTCGGAGTCCATAGACAAGCTCCGGAGGTGATTGACGGGTTTGGGCTTCTGATTCTGACCGTTGGATGTGGAGTCATCGGACAAGGAGTCGACGGCCATGGGAGCTGCAGGTGGAGGGTGGGTGGTGGTGGTGGTGTTGGGAGTAGGAGGTCGTCGAGAGAGGAGAGGTCGAAGTCAGAAGCATCTAAGAAGAGGAGGTCGTCGAAGCGGAAGGACGTATCTGAGTGGGCCCTTCTGTGGTGGCTCCCTCGGTAAGGTGTCTCCGGCATCTGCTCAATGTCAACCGTCATGGGCTGCTTTCCTCTGAACTTGGTGGGGTCCATTGTTGGACTTAGAGCGGTGGTTTTGGTGAACTGTGTTGGTTGAGTAAGATTACAGACAACTGCTCCACTTGAGACGGAGAGGGTTTGTAAAGAGATTTGAGAGATTATGTGCTGTCTAGTTTTGCTTTGTTACGCGGTCTCCACAAATAACTTTTTTTTTTTTTTTTTTTAACCGCCCACACTCTACGCAGGCTTTCGCTAATCAGAGCACACCGTCTACCTTTCGCTTCGTTGTCGTCGTCGTTTCCTTTCCAAGTATGATAATTTTTATTCAAGCTCGCAATGCAATGCAGTGTTTTAACTAATTATTTACCCGCGTAATTAGGTTTTAAAATCTATTTTTAAAGTTTTTTTTATAATTTCATAGAATATTATTTTAAAATGAATTATTATTTTCTTATACATACATTTTTTTACTAAAATATTTCTTTATACTAACAAGTATTTTGAATAAAAAGTAAAGGAAATTAAAATATCTTTTTTTTTTAAATCTCAATAATTTAAAATAAATAGGAAAATATGAATCCCTTCAATCTAAACTACTTTTTTTTATTAATAGAAACATGTTTTTTTAATTAAAAGCGTTGTCTTTTAAATAAAAAAACTTATATAAAAAAATATTAATAAAATATTGAAAATCATGCCTCCATATTTCATATACTATTAAAAAATAATTAATCTAATAAAAATATCTAAGATATTTATAATAAAAAATATAAATCTTATTTTTATTGAATATTTTTTGCCACAAATCTTTTTTTTTTTGCATATTAGGTTAATAAATAATAATTAACAGGATTATTGCTAAAAATTACAAAAAACAAATGCTGTGATCAAATTTGAAACAAAGGTAAAATTGGATGGTATTAATGGAATAATATTTTAAATATAATCTTAGTTATTTATTTATAATGAATTTTATCATAACTTATTTTTTACCTCGATTTTTTTATGTATTTTGTTCAATTTAATTTTTAATATATATATATATATATATATATATATATATATATATATATAGAGAGAGAGAGAGAGAGAGGAGAGTTTAAGGGTGAAATGAAAAGAAAAGGAGAACAAGGAACTAAGTAGAGTATGGACTAAAAAATAATAATGGGAGATTGTGTTTTTTTTTAAAAAAAGAAAAAAAATACATAGAAAGATCAAGTAAAGTTGAAAAATTATTGCAAAAGATCTTACACATTAAAAAAAAATAATTAATTATGAATCCGTAATCAACAATAAAACAATATAATTATTTAATATTATTTTTTCAGTTTAATTTTTTTTTTCCCGCAAAGGATCTCATACAATAGAAATAGATGGGGACAAACCTGTACATTAAAAGAAGAGACTTTTGCCAAAAACGAAAAGAAAAGAAACCCTAAGAAAATAGCAAAAATAGACAAGGAAAACAATAACAAAAAAAAATATTACACGTTGCTGAATTGCCCAAAAAAAATCCAGCAGCACAGAAGTAACTCTCTGACCTCCGATTTCCTATCTTCAGTGGAGGTGACTCCACCGACTCGTGAAGGTTGATTTTAATCCTTGAATGTGATTTATTTGTTGTTCAAATAATTTTGCAATTTGTTTTGTTAAATTTTGAACAGCAAATATATATAATGTTGAAATGGCTTTGAATATACTCATGATTTTTTTGATAATTAGAAATTTTGTTCAAATAAAAATAAATTTTCTATTCTAATGACCATCCAATAAAGTCTTTCTTCAAAAAGTTCCCATAGAAAAAAAAAAATATCTTCAAATTTAGTAACTTATCAAATAGAGATCTTAAATAGACCATTATGGATTATTATAAATTAAAGTTTTTAAACCCTAAGTTTACAATCCTGAATTATAGAAAAATAAATAGATAAAACTCTAATATGTCTTTAAAATCCTTAATTCAATAAAAAAAAATTCAAAAAAATAGCCCTCAAGACTGCTTAAATCTAAGAAGAAATATCATAATTAATAAAATCCCAGTATACAATAATAAAAACAAAGAAAATCATGGGCAAGAACTCTTGAGTCAAATTTGGCATGTTCTCGAACAAAGTTGACTTCATGTGGACAAAACGTTTTAGCAAAAATCCCACCCGATCCATTAATTAGATAAAAAATTATGATCCATTTATATTAAAAAGTTTATTTGACGCGTTCAAATTCTTTCTGGAGCTAAGACTTTTGTTACGCGCAATGCTGTTTTCGCCACGTCGATAATGAATCCAGCACTGTCACTCGAATTGAACGCTCGTTGGTATTTTAAATATTAAATGAATATTTATGTCTTTGGATTTTATCTCTCGGATTGCTTTAAATTTGCATAACACAAGTAAATTGTCATTGGTTGTTGGTTTTTATTCAGTACAAACTTCTGCTTTCTTCAATAAGAATGTTTCTAAATTAGCACCTGTGGTCGTGGCCGGGCGGGGAAGGACGGGTTTGATGTGTTTAGTGAGTTTGAGGATTAGTCATAATTAATATGTGTAAACTCATTCAGAAATCTCGGATTATAAAAAAAAATATTTCTAAATTTTAAGGTTGCGAATTACTATATATGTTGTGAACTGTAATGGCTCTTGCTTAAAAATATTATTCTTCGATGCCTAATTTAGTTGTTAAGTAGTTTATTCTCCACTTTAACATTCAAGGTTTGATTTTTACGACAAGCTTTTATAAAATAATTTGCTCTATTCAAACTCCAAAGACAAGGATTTGATATATGTGTGTGTGTATATATATAAAGAACATGTGTATATAATTATTAAACCCGAACTGGATAAGATAAAAACCATAATAAGTAATCTAGTTGATTCATAATCCAGGTGACTTTGCAGAACCTGGTTGAAATTTAATTTTTTTTTTAAATGTGTTTTTTTTCATAATCAGATACCTTTTTATATATATTTTTTAGTTCGATTATTAATTATTTTCAAAGTTCGTTATATAAATACTAGAAAAATATTTTATTTTTTGAGATTTGAAATTCTTTAATATTATATATATATATATATAAAATGTTCACAATAAAAAATTTATTTTTCAAATATAAAATTTGAAACTCTTTAATATAAATACTATATATTCATAAAAAAAATTATGTTTTTTTCAATATGAAATAAAAAATATTTTTTTATTTAAATACTTCAACTTAAAAGGATAGTATACTAACATAATATATTTTCAATGTAAAATATATTTTTAAAAAAATTAAAAATTTTTAAAATTAATTCAAATTAAATTGTATAACCCAAAACCCGGTTAATTGACCGGATTTATGGGCATGTATATCTATCAACACCTTACAGACGTGTTGTCCCCTAAGTGTATCATTGCTTTCCATTTATTCATTAAATCGAACCTGGCAATACTTTTAGAAAGTTTACAAGAATCCATGCACGAAGTCTGTTTTGCTCCATAATTTTCAGCTTTCACCTACTTTATTGTCAATTAAAAAACCGGCAAATAAGAATTCGGTGAGGATTTTACACCTACTTTATTGCTAATTGTTGAAAGTAGAGCTGGATGGTTCTATTTAAATGTATACAAGGTTTCACTAAAATAAATAAATAAAAATATGAAAAATGTCAAGTAAAAAAATACCAACAGTCATGCATGGATCTTAGTTAATTAAATCATATAATATTTCCACTCAATTAAAAGACTACTGATTGTTTTGTTTCGTATTTATTTATTTATGTGTTGCTTATATTATCTACAACATTCTGTTTCATCGATGAGAGCACCAATGTTTTTTAAGTAATTCATTTTAAATTATTAAAAATCTCTTGATGAAAAATTTAATACAAATACCACAAATATTAGTTTTTAAAATAATTAAATAATTTTATTCACACCAAAAATACCCAAACAATTTAATATATTTGATTTTATAACTAAGCGGTATAACCACAACACACAAAACAGCGCCATGTAACAGGTAATTCCTTATTATTATTATTATTATTTCTTTTGCAAGAACCATTTTAAAAGGTATGGAAATTATACTTATATAAAAAAAAGTATTATTCTGATGAAATTAATACAGGAGAAGTGGATCCCACCAGGAAAACCAGCGACCAACTACGATGTTCGTGTTCTCAATGGCTTAGCTAAATTTTGGAGTTCCGAATGCTTCCATTTCCTTGTTGCCATAAAAAGGATGCGACTGTAAAACATATCAAGCAAAGCAAAGGTATGTATGTCTCTGTATTTTAAAAATATTTTTGAAGAAATTTAAAATTTTTTAATTATTTTATTAATTTTAAATTAATATATTTTATTATTTTTAAATTATTTTAATATGTTGATATCAAAAATAATTTATTAAAAAAATTATTAACATATATTTTAAAACAAAAAATTATTTAAAAAATAATTATAATCACATTTATAAAGCTAAAAGTGACGGCAAATAACTCCTTTGCAAGAAGAATATATGTCAGTGTCACCTTCCTCATTTGGCTACTTCAAGCGCATTACCAGCCAGCTTTGTTCATTATTATCCTAGTACTACCGAAGGAATATTTGTAGATATTTAAACACTGATTTTATTGGAAAACATATTTACCGATAGAACCACGGAGAATAAATGTAACAAAAACAAACAGAATATTTTCACTATTCGGTTTGTATTGAAAAGTCAGCTTGCAATCTAGTGTTTCAGTTTTGGTCGATTGCGTCCAAATTTACATAAGGGAGTGGAAGGACTTGTAAATTTGAAGACAATATTTCGGGGACTTAAATTTCAAATTTTTTTGTTTGCTGCAAATTATACTTAATTTGATCGACAGTTTAGCGACTGAGCACTTTAAGTGAAGACTGTGAATCGCCATGGATCTTTTGCTCGTCAAGCCATCTCCTTTGATGGAAATCGCACAAAGTTCAACATAAAATTGCCCTTGAAATATGACTAATTAAAAAAAACTAGTTCATGTTGTAATTGTTTTTTAGAGAGGGAGAGAGACACTCGTTGAAATCTTGTGTAAAGAGAAAAAATTGTTATTAGTATCTATTTTATCCATTAAAATGATTGAAATTAGTGTTAACAAAATTCATTCAACGAGGAGATTTTTACAGTGATTGATTTGAGCTTCAATATTGATTAAAATACCAGATCTAAGTTGAGAATGAAAAATTTTATTTGAGTTGATTTTGTAAATTGGACCCCTTTTTAGTTTATTAGGTTGAAATAAATTAAAAAAACAAGTTTTTTTTTAATAAAAAACACATGAACATGATTTTCAGCCACCACTGTGGTGATTGAATTTTAGGCTTGTGGATGCACATCATTTGCCATAGCAGGTGACATGTCAACTTTTTTTTTTAAAGAAGAAAAAAAATATTACAAGCTTAGATGTATGAGCCTGAGCTTGAAGGCCCACAAACCTGAGCTCTTCATTTCACAAACCTAAGGGTTTGGCCATAGGCCTACTTTGTTGGGCTATTCTTCAATTGTGTTTTTTTTATTTAATGTATTTAGGTTAATTATAGATTTATGAATAAAAAAATGGAACTCAGTTGAGTCCATGATTCAAATTGCAAGTTCGACAGGTTAAGTCATAATATCTAATCTATTTTTGTTTGTATAGTGCATATTTATCCCTCAATTTTTTTAAAATACAATTTTACTATTTTTTATAGACAATCTTTTTTTTTTTTTCAACTTAAAACCAAGAAACTGCAATTTGACTCTTTGTTATCAATAATATGCTTTTGTTATCTCAGTCCCACACAACTCTCATGATTTTTTTTTCTCTTATAAAAAAATGTTTCATACAAAAAAATTCTAAGACACTTTATTATCATATAAATCTATTAAATGAAAAAAAATCTATGAGAAAAAAAATTAATTGAATCAAATGGCGTGCATGACTTGCATTACAAGATTGGTTGGTTGACTTGAGTTTACATATATATATTTTTTTTAATTGATTTTTGTTTCTTATCAATTTTATCCTTCAATGTTGAATTAGTTGGAGATTTTAACTTTTTAATTTATTTTTTTCAAGACTATTTTGATAAGTTTTGCATGTTAATTTGAATTTACGTAGATAGATTCAATGTATTTCCATCTCAATATTAAATAAAAATATCATTTAATATATAACTAATTTTAAATTTATGATTAAATCTATTTTTCAGAGACACATTAACAATAAATAGACTTTTCTTTCATGGTTTTTTTTTTTAAAATACTCCAATGCACGATATAACGCGAGGCAATGAGCTAATCGAGAACTAAGGATTGGTAGGTCATCACTTAATCTGTGCAAAATCATAGTGACCCCCTTTTTTTTGGTCGGGGACTTCTTGTTCCTTTTATTTTTCGGTCAAAGATTAACATAGACTCTTCACTCCAAATCCCGTCATCCTTTTGAGTGCCGTCTCCTTCAAAGTGGGTGGCTCTTATGTCCCCCGATGGTATCGTCAGAAACCTGCAAGTTTATGTATGAATGATGCAAAGTAATTGGATGTTAAGTGTTTTGGAGTTTGGAGTGTGTAATTATCTAACAAATTCATGCCATTTGGCAAATCCAAATAATTAGTAGCTCAACTTCAATATCTAAACTATGGAGAAAGCAAGGCATCTTCACACATGGCTAGCACATGGTGTTAGGATATTTTATGTAGCATAAACTTGCAGTACTGGAATTAATTAACTAACAAAGTGTTCTTATATAGAAGAAGAAGAAGAAGAAGAAGAAGAAGAAGTGTTTATGACAGCTAACAAAGCGGGCAGGTTCTACTAATAATTAAATGAATTACTCTTTGGAGCACCGTGCTAAGCACTTGAATCCTCACCTGGCAATCAGTCACGTAATCAGGGTTTTTTTTTTTTAAAAAAAAAAAAATCCAAAGATGTTGGCCGTAAAAAAATTGAAGTAATTGTCGGCAAGCAGCTGAGGCGTGAAAGGGAAGTCCCGTTAATTAATAGTGTAACAGAGAATGGATGGCGAAGGGACCATTAGAAAATTATACATCATAGCCAGAGAGGCTAAAACCTAAAACTAAGGTGGCAAGTTGACTCTCAAAACTAGGGCCAGGGGATAATTAAGAAATCTACTACGGCTAACGTATGTCCTTTATTATATCAGTAATACACACACCTAACCCGCCTGCATTCCTATCCTTTTTTTTTTAATATACAATGTGGATGTTTAGACAACCATTCGTAAAAAACAAGAAAAATATAATGCTAGCGTCACTAACTTGACTATATGATTGAATAATATAATAATCTAATTTAAATTAGAAAAAATAATAGCTGACAAACTATATAAATTTTTTTGGTAACAATTAATTAAAACAAATAAATTACTAATATTATATTGGAAGGAGAATAAAGAAAAAATTTAAAGATTCACCATCATTCAATTATGGACATTGCCTACAATCATAACATCTTGGTGAGACGGTCTAAACACATCACTACAAAAGAGTACATAAAGACATTAAAAGAAGCCACATGGATTGCTAGAGTAACTTCATGGAAAAAGAAAAAAAAAAAAGGAGTGATCATTCATTTATAGTCAGCCATTAAATTCTATTTAACTAAAGAATAAAACTTATTTATAAAAATAAACTTAATAAAAAAAAATAAATAAAAAGACTCAAGAGAACTCAATCAAATAAATAAACAAAGACATATAAAGTTGGAAAAAAATAGAGCTCGATATAATTAAATGAATATCAAATTATAGAATCGAAAAAACATTAGCTTTAAAAAATATTAAATAAAACAAGTAAAACCCTAACAAACCCTAAAACTAGGTTAATTTTCAAATCTTGCTACTTGTAAAATTCCTAGACATAGGCTTAACCAAGAATCTAAAATTCAAACAAATTAAAAGAACTAAATATGACAAAGCAACAACTTAAATGAGGACGAAATTGAAATAAAATTCTAAATTTTCAATTTTTAAAATAAAGCAAATAATAACAAAAAAAAACATGAACTAAATAAAAAAGAAAGAGAAGTTTGATGGTTGATTTGAAAAATTGAAGGGCCAGGCATAAAGATGAGAAAGAGAGAGGAAAGTAAAAGAAGAAAAAAAAAATGGCTATCGGTGACAAACCAAAGAACTTATATATGCACACTATTTTTTTCATGGAGAACATGCTAAGACTTATCGAAAAGAAACCTTGAAAAAGATAATTTTAGCATTCTAAATCAGCCATATGCCCTGTCCTAAGACAGCAAAGCAGTTGACGTGCTTTAATTTTGATCTATTTATTAAAATACTTAAATGACCTCACCCGACTCATTAGTTACCAAAAAAAAAAAAAAAACAACAAAAAATAACACAAATACCTTTTAACCCAAGGATTAGTTTAACTATTATATTCGTCCGCGCTCCGCTGTGAATCAGATTATTCTTTTTCTAAACTTAAAAAAATACTAAGAGCGTGAAGATTTTTTTGGTAGTATCATTAAATC
This sequence comes from Populus alba, assembly GCF_005239225.2. Classification (NCBI taxonomy): domain Eukaryota; kingdom Viridiplantae; phylum Streptophyta; class Magnoliopsida; order Malpighiales; family Salicaceae; genus Populus; species Populus alba. Next base: position 12,654,356 of record NC_133297.1, on the reverse strand, counting down.
CAATGAAGCGGTTCGATTTTGAAACTTGCCAACCAAGCTCCTTGCCTAACTCAAATTTCAAATTAAATCATGTGAGAGCTAATTCAAAGTGAGTCATTCAATTTAACAGGTTTAAAAACAATTTAAATGATCAGTAAAAACATGACATAACTTTTAAAAAATTTTAAGATAATATTTTTTTTTTAATATTGAGACAATGACATATTGGATTGACCTTGGTCACCTTGCGACCTGAGTCATGGATTTCAATGAGTTTAATAACTTTGTTGTTTTTGTAAATTATTTTAATTTTTATTCTATAAAAAAATTACATGCTTGCAGAATTGATCACCAACCCTAAAAAAAAACATTATTGAGATCATGATAACCGTGTAAAAAATAGAAGAAAAATAAACCATGAATTTCATTTCCTAACCAATCCAATATTAAAGAAGAGTGATATAATATAAACATATAATGTTTGACTAGTAAACCTTGATAAACCCGTGAATCGGGTAACCCGAGTCATCAAACACGCAAACAAGATAATGGACTCCATTAGAATTGATAACTTATTTGTTTTTTTTCTAAACTACTGTTTATTTAACTATACAATAATAAAAATAAGCAATCATAAAATCTTACATCAAATCAATATTGAGATTTTTTTATAAGAATATGAAAAAAAAATTAAAATAATTCTTAATTCTAAATCCATATACACACAACTAAAGTTAAAAAAAACTCAATAACCATAGAAAAAAAGGATCAACATGCAAAATAATAATAATAAAAATATAAATTAGTATTATAATCCGCAGTCATAATAGATTTTGGCGCCCTACCTTTTATCTTTATACTTAATATTTGATCTGAACCATAGGTTACATGGATCCACGTACGCATCTACTTCTTGTTATTTGAAACAAAATAAGAGTACTAATTACGAAGTGGAAAATGGTGGACATTTTACATCAAAAAAGGCTCCAGCACTAAGAAAATTCGAGCACCTTTGACTTGTCTCCATGAAGTGTATCAGTCATTCTCCCTTGCGTCTTATCATCTTCTCGACATGTAGCATATGATATGATTTCCAACATGTCTTATCTCCTTCTCTAGGCTTTTGTAATCTTGCGGCTGACATTTTGCTCCTCGTCCCTTCGAAAAGAGGTAAAAAGCCACACTCATGGCCCAACATCCAATCTGATAGAGAGTGCTCAAAGCTGTTTGGAACGTGTTTGTGGAACACTATTTATTTAAAATTTAATTTTTTTATTTAAAATTATTTCTTTCAATTATTACCACCCCCAAACAGCCTCCAAGAGAATCATGTTTGTCGATATTTTATCTGTGAACAACAACATGGGAGAAGAAAACAAAAAGCTTGATCGGCAAGTTCTTGCTCGTGAATCTTGCAAGGATCATGTTTGTCGGTATTTTATTTTTGGAATGTCTTCTCAGTGTATAGTTCAACCACCGATCTAATCAGGCGAAGGAAAGTCATGGTTTGATATCATGAATTGATCGACCTGTTTTTCGAATGATTCATACCAGGAACTAGAGGGTCTCATTCGAAAATTGTCATTTATTCGCAGAGTACTTTCGACATTATTTTTCTTCTTGCAGTCAAAAGAAAATAATTAGTAACTTTCGATTATTAATTATGCCAATTGCATCCGATTAAAATTACCATTCTGCATTCCCTTGCCTTTCCTCTGTAACACAACGGAGTCTTCCCATCGAAGCTGGAAGTAATGTTTTGTCATTGATCCCAAGTGTGTACTTGAGAATGAGATTTTTTGGTTACTCAATTCTTATCCTTTAATATTTTATTAATTTAAAATTTAGTTTTATCTTTTTTCAAATGAAGTTATCATTTGATTGGAATTGATCTTTTTTTTTTATTTTTTTTTATATGAGATTATCTTATAACTGACTTCATCGTTAATATCTTTAGAACCTTAAAGGGGAGCGGGAATGATCCTGGCTTAGAGTTTAAGAGAATTTTATATCCATGATCGCGGAGTTTGATCGATTTAATTGTGTTTTTTTTTTAAATTATATTTTTAATTTTACATTTTAATATTAAATTTAATAATTTAGAAGAGCTTAGATTAGGTTTTTTTAACCTTATTTATTATCATTGTATTTTTTATTTATACTATTTAAATTATAAATTGAACTAGTGATTAGTCTCGGAATTTTTTCCCTAACATTCCTTTTTACATAAAAAAAAAAATAGCTGGTGCGACCGTTACAAATCTAATAAAAACTAAAAGAGTTCTCGCAAATTCTATTTTATATATTTTTATCTCCAAATGAACAATTATAAAACATCAAAATCACTCGAATGAGATTTTTTTATATATATTTTCGTGCTAGTGTTTCGGGATGAAGAATCGCACTTGCCATTGTCCAGAACCAGCCATGGGAATGAAACAAGAGAAGAAATGGTATTGCTTACAACTTGTTGTGTAACATGAAAACATCTTTGATTCTCTCGTCGTGTTTATTGATAATTTGTAGTGTCTCTTTCATTCATGCTCGTTATTAATTTGTTATCTTTACATGGAGCATAACATGGAAATTAAAGCTTTTGATGCACTTTATCCTAATATGGGCCCTGATTCTACGACCAAGTACGGCCCAAGAACTGAGTTCAATTGATGATTCTGAAAAATGCCCCAGTTCATTATATAGATAAAAGGCTTGGGCTATGAGTTGGACAAATTAAACTATAAATTAAACTATGGGTAAACTAATTGTGATATAACTAGAACTTAAAAATAAAGACTACTGATCCACTAATTAAATCAATGATTCAGCGATCCAATATAAACTTATTTGTACCATATAAAATATAAATAACAAGTTCCTGTCTCTAGTGTCAACCCATAACAGTCAGATGGTCGGGTTTTATTAAATTTGTCAGGATTTCATTGCTTTTTAATCAAGTCTTTTATCGGTTTTGTTCTTAAAAGGCTTGTTTATTTGTTAAAAAATAGATTTTTTTTAAAATAAATTATTTTTTAATACTTTACAATGTTATAAAAAATAAGTTTAAAAATACTTTTTAGTATTTTGTTATATCATAAAAAATAAGTTGAGAAATTACTTAATAATTTTTTTAATTTTTTTTATCAAGTTTATCTAACATACATAAAACATTAAATCTAATTATTTGACCAATTATAATAGAAGAATAAGATATAAAAAGTTTAATGTTGAATTGTTTTTTATTATATCATATATTTATATATAATTTATTTTGTAAAATAAAACTATTAATATGATATAAATATTTTAAATATAATATTATAGACATATATCTATTTTTTTTGTTTGGAGAATATTTAAAATATTTTTTTTCTACGGTATCCTAATTTTATAACAAAATTTATATTATTTAAAATGTATACTTATTGTATAATATAACATATTTTGTATTAGAATATTGTGTTTTCTAATAATATTATATAATTAAAGTATTTTATTAATATTATTGTTTATATATATATATATATATTATATATGGAAGCAAAAATAGTTGCTACTTTCTTTGTTTTTTTTCTTCCTAAATAAGACTAGCCACTCACACTATTTATATCATTATCTATTATTTAAATCCTAGAGGAAGTTATATAAAATAAAAATAATTTAACAAAAGAGTTTAGTTTAACATCTTGTTATATATATAAAAATGCTTTGGTCGGTGTGAAGCTGAGCCTAAAAAATTTGAATCCAACATTTTATAACAGTCATGAATATTTAAGACTATCACATAGCTAAGTATAAAAATATTGAGTCCGAAAAAAAACTAGATTTACATTGCCAGACTTATTATTTTGTCAAGTTTATACATACCAGATTATCACCCTATCTTGTGAACCCTTTTAGATTAATAAGCTGTGTATAAAATATGTGTAATTGCAACTGTTGGGCTGGATTGCGAGTGTATATATTGTGCCGTTGTTCTCTTAAGGCTTATCGGAAGATTCGGAACATTGTCCTGGTTACTGATCCAGTTGTCATCAGAGAGCCTATAAACAACTCAGGCCTTCAAAGTTTTTGTGAATAACTGGATTCCCCTATTTCTTCTTCTTAGATAAAAAAAAAAAAGAAAAAAAAAGTGGCTGCTGGGGGGAGACAAGGGACAAAGCTCATCTCTAAATTATTGGAAAATTATGGATTTCGTTGAGACTAGATCAGCATCCTAGTTTTGTCTTTTCCTTTCCTTTCCATTTTTTTTTTTCTTGGAGGAATTGTCAGGAGAAAATAATGCAAGGGGAAGAAATGAAAGACAGCTCGTTCAGAATTTGTTCTCTTCGATTCTGAGCTCTCAGGTCCCTTGCCATCTTAGGGTGCTTTCCCGAATATCCCAAAACAAAACAAAACAAACAAAACAGACAAGATATGAATCAGGTCTATCCTGTAAAACGCACCACCGACAGAGTTGGGCTTTCTAGAGGCAATGGATGCCCACAGAGCATCCTTTTAAGACAAGAAAGTACTTATTATTGCTTGATTTGTCCAAATTGAACATGATGCCGCCTCCCATTCTCATCCCACCATCGCTTCTTCAGTCTCCAGCTGCGCCTTAATATTGTTGTTACACGCCATGCCACTAATGTAGCCACAAATGGCTACATCAAGTTCTTCGGGTTTTATATGGCCCCACAAATAATTCCAATTAAAATGCAGTACTCACGAGGCATGTTACCCCAGAATTACAAAAATATAAACAAATTATTATTTTTAATTATTGATCACGTACGTTCTTGGTTAAGTAGAAGATACAGAATATTGGCCAATTACAGATGTTTTTTGCACGAGGGATATTTATTTTGTGAGCTGGCATTGATTCGAGCAAGAGAATCTCTCGAGGAATCCACCATACATGATGAATCAATCTAGACCTAGCATAGATGGCACTTTTTTTTTTTAAAAAAAAAAAAAAGTATAGACGGCACTTAATAGAAGTTTAATTAGTAGTGCAACATCCACCGAAAAAGTTGTGTAGATTTTTTATTGCCAGGCATAACCTATCATGATGAACGGACTTGTGGTATTGATTTACAGCATCTTCTAGTAATAAATTTATAATTTATAAAAATGGATTTCATACTTTTTCCTAGAAGTTAATTTTAGCTGCCCAGAAACCTGCTGATAATGACTGCCATGTTTAAATAATAATTAAGCTGGACTTCTGCGGTATAAAAGTATTATATATACTAAATCTTTCATCACTAAATTTCTATGCATGAAGGATTAAAGGCCAATCCTTCTGTGCATACTCCATGAACATAGACAAAAACCATTAAAATGGTCACGCATAATTAAAGTCGTAGGGGTTCCATTAAAGAAGATGGAAAGCACAGTGATAGCAGCGGCCAGTTTGCCTGAGTGGGATGTCGAAAGAGAAATTAGGACAACAAAAAGACTTCCAATAAGAGTAGTTTTTGATTGATAAAATAATGAGAGAAGGTGGCATTCGTGTGGAAAGCACACTCCTTGCATTTCCTAATATTATCGTATTCGCCAACACTTCTCTCTCTCAACTATATACCGAGTGCTTTCCGATTCAGCAATCCATTATGAATGTTACATGCTAGGAAAAAAAATCCTGGCCACGTATATGACTTGATCCTTTGAAATCATCATAATTGGAGTATCACAAATATATATATTGGGATTTATGATTTTGTACCCCATGATCTTCCATTAAATTTATGAGTTTAGAGCACAGTCCAAATAATGATTTGCAAGAAATTGTTGGGATGGCTTATATATGTTGGTGGGTTTTTATACCAACGGGTAATTACCACGTATAGTAAACATGAGCTTCGCTGTTGAAAAGGGCGTTGATGATATTCTTCTCAGGGAAATTAATTGTGTCTCGAGTTCCAGTTTTGCTTTTATCACCTGAACAAGAACAAAAGGTCAAACAAAAAAAGGAAGAAGATGAAGAAGAATTTTACTTAAGGGCCTTGGCCCATCTCTAAAAGAAAAGGAAATGAGCTGCATACATGCATGCATATGGAACTGGTGGGGGTCTAGCCTTTCAATTTTCATGGTTAGGTGCTAGGGCACAAAATTCGTGTTGCATTTTGACTAGATCATCGTCTTATACTAGATAGAAATCATAAATGAGCCGAAGCATGAAAAAACAATCTTCAAGGCGATCGAGTTGCCTTCATCAAGACAAATTCTGCTTTATCAAAACGTTAGAACAAGTTAAAAGGCAAAAAGTTGCAGGTTGGTTATATAATCTTTTCTTCGTAAGTACTTAATTAGACTTTTCTAAAAATATTATTTCGGTGAATTATTCTACACTCATATTTGGTCATCTTTAAGATCATTCAACTACTAATTTAAAAAGAAAAGATTGTAAATAATTAAATAATAATTAATCCAAGATAGAAAATTATCCAGAACCCTCTACCTGGATCAAATACACCAAATAATATTGAAAATTGAATGATGTTTTTTTTTTTTTTATATATATATATATATATATATATATATATTTTTCTGAATATCCGCATTTAATTAAACATCATCTTTTAACAAATGAAAATCCTTCAAGATCACATGGAATGATGGAAAGTCGTCTTGGACACACAACACAATCAATTAATTAATCATATTCATGAAAATGCCCTAAATATTGATTTCGAACGTAGATCCATAATATGTTAATTGATTATATTCAGGAAAATACCCTATGCCTATAATTAAATAGCAGACTACCCTTTTTTTTGTTCCGACCTGAGAATTTGACTAGAATAGAATGCTCGAGAGTGCAAATAGAGTTTAGGAAACCGAAGCTTTGAAACGCTTGCTTATGTTAGTTTCCATGTATATGCTTGCCGTTGTTAAGATAGTTGTTTGTCCTGCTTCCACAGTCATGCTTTAGTCATGACTTCCTGTCTCTGGGCCAAGTTAACTGCCTAAAAGTGAACGTCGTCTTCTTTGGGTATATATCTATATCTAGGAGGAATTACTGGAGTTGTTTTCTCTCTTCCTGCATTGGCAAATAGTTTTCACCCTTTTTCTTTCTTTGTTCTTACTTGTCATTCTTTCATGACTGTTTATGATTAGTATTCCTAATCGAATCATAATCCTTTTCTTTTCTTTTAATTTCTTCAGGAGCACAGTACTACTTGGAGAGACAAAAGGTTGGATTATATATTTTCCGTGTGTGCATGGTGGGTGGTTCTTGGGGCTCGATCGACCATGGTTTTTTTTTTTCCTGCTTGATATCAATGGATGAGTTCTAGCTATGGTGATAAGGTTACTGTGAGGGCCATTGAGGGTAATACATCAAATGACTTCATACGCACAAAAACACTATTTTCGACAAATAAAAGTTTCCCCTAGTTTCATTTAGCTTTTGCATTTCATTTCATTCTTCGTAGGCAAACCCACCATTAAAAGCACTGTGGCAACCACATCGATCATGAGCCATGACTAATAAATGAAATTAAATTCTCCTTTTCAATTATTCTTTGTAAAATTTTTGTTGCATAATTAACATCTAACATATCTTACTGCTGATTAATTAATTTCTCTGGCAATTTTAATTTTTCAAAATTACTAATATATTGAGTACGGTAAAGTATTACCCCTACTTTTCCTCAAATATATACATACTAATACAAGCGCAATAATTGTGAGACCGCATACAATTGGCAACTACAAGGATCTTTTGTTATATAAAAGCTTTTTCTTCCCCTAGTGGGCATTCCCACTTCAATTTGCCTTGCCTTCCACCATTAGCGAAGATCTTCATCTATATATAACCTCTTCAAGGCGTGTGTCATCCACACTTCTCCAAACCTTCTCCTCTTACTATCTGATTATTTAACAAAATCTCCATAATTCTCAATCTACTTTTCTTCCATGGCTAGCAACCAAACATCCCTCAATGATGCCAAATTTGCTCTCCCTATTAATGATGTTGAGCAACAAGCGACCTTAGAGATTGAAACCGAAGACTTTGACTACTCAAAACGAGCACAATGGCTACGAGCTGCAGTCCTTGGAGCCAATGATGGTTTGGTCTCCACCGCATCATTGATGATGGGTGTGGGGGCTGTGAAACAAGACATTAAGGTCATGATACTAACCGGGTTTGCCGGTTTGGTAGCCGGGGCTTGTAGCATGGCAATAGGTGAATTTGTGTCTGTCCACTCACAACTAGATATTGAGTTGGCCCAAATGAAGAGAGAAAAGGAAAGAAGAAATAATGGAAGAAAAGAGGAACAAGAAGAGGGAGCCAGCAAGGAGAGTTTGCCAAATCCATTGCAAGCAGCTGCAGCTTCAGCTCTTGCCTTTTCAGTTGGTGCATTAGTGCCATTGCTAGCTGCTTCTTTCATAAGAGGGTACAAGGTGAGGCTAGGAGTTGTGGTTGCGGCAGTGACCATGGCTCTGATGATCTTTGGGTGGTTAGGGGCTGTGTTGGGAAAGGCACCAGCTGTTAGGTCATCGCTTAGGGTTCTGGTTGGAGGATGGCTGGCTATGGCTATCACCTTTGGTCTTACCAAGCTGATTGGATCAAGTGGACTGTGAATTAATTTGCCACTCTCTCCCTTCTAGGTCTTTTATTTTCCCAAGCAATTTTCGTGCAGTAACCAAGTTGTTTGTCTAGTTTGTTTTCAGTTCTTTCCTTTCCCTTGTTATCTGGCCGTTGTGACGCATGTATGCATGGGACGTTGAAGTTGGCTTGTTGTATTATTACGAATTAGAACCCAAGGAGGGGAGGGGAGTGTAAGTGATTGGATTAATGTTTGAAGTATCAAATGCTTGTAAATTAGAAAGAGCTCTCTCTCTCTTTCACTACTCACATTTGTGAAGGGAATATTTAGCTGTAATCACACCGAAGGAATGCCCCCGCTTGTGAGGTCTATTAATCTTTTACTTTGTGTTATATTTGTTGGAAAATCTAATTAAAAAATGGTTAATAGATATATTTAAAATCAAATTAAAATTGAGATTCATTTATTTTCTACATTAAAACTTTGTCAAAATTTATTTTTCAACGAGTTTTTTTACAAGAAAGATTAATATGATTCGAATAGAACGAGAAATTAATTTAAAAAATCTTTTAGTTCACATGTTTTATAAAAACTCAAACTTTTTTAAAAACTTTTATTTCACGTGGACAAAAAAAATTTGCTTGTTATTTATGCAGTGAGAATATATATAAAATGTCAAAATAAGATTCAAAAGAAGCACTCAAAATTTTCAGAGAAAAGAGATTTTTAGCAAAACAAACTTTGGACTTAATCTGTGATCAAAGTTAATTAAAAAGAAATTTATTCTGGTATTAATCAAAATTAATATTTTTATTTGTTTTAGTTCTGAATTCCACGAAGTTGTAAGAATAATTTTTGTACACTGTTTTTTCTAGATTCGATACACTCTTCCGTACCTCTTTATATAAAAAGAGGGCAGAACTACTGATATTATAAACCCAATCACGCAGTCTTTCGATTTTTTCATCGTGACTTCACATAATATTTGCTGCAGCAGCTTACAAATCCATCAATTCACAACATTCTCTGTTATTCTAACTAAAAAGGTTTTCCTTGTAAAAATGATAAAGGGTTGACACGAATATTCAGACAAGCGACATATTTGACACAACTCAACTACGATAGCAAAAAACTCGAATAGGAAATGAAAGTGGTGTCCTGACAGCACTCCCTGTCACTTCAGTTTAGAGAATAGCTTCGGTGCAACCTGCATAATCCCAAATCCTGAATGCTGCTGATGATCCAGACTAATAATAATCTAAGAAAGCATTAAGAAGTGGAAAGAAAAACTTACGCATTTATCAATACAGAACCAGTAGTCGAAGTACTGCCCTGTACAATGTTTGTGGCCACTGTCATCCCCTTCAACTCTCTTAACACATGCCTGTAATAAGTGGAATATAATTATAGTTCCAGTGGCAAAACGTATACTTCCAACCAACTGAGACAGCATTTCAATTCAGCTGTGACTAGCGAATTTTGATCTATATACTGCCAAAAACTCTAGCACCTACAGGGTTCAATGTAAAGCATACCCGCATACCACTAACAGAATGTATCCCTCCTATGAAGCAGCAAAAGATTGAACATATAGTTAAAACAGTTAACTGAGGCCAAATTTCTCACACACACTGATCATTTCACGACCCAAGACTGATGAAGTGCCATATAAAACAATAAGCAGCGTCATTTCTATTAGTTCCTGACAAGATTTTTAAGTACTTGTATACGCATAAAACAATTCCGTTATGGAAATCTAAGGGAGTATAACATCAAATAGCTTAGGAAGGTATTGGATATAAGTCAACGGCCAGAAGACATAAAGTCAAGAATCATATTCATTGCATGTTTAGAGAACAAGAAGGCAAGGAAAAAGAAGTGACAAGTTAAATTGTGAAAGTGCTTCACCTCATATTCAAGTAGAGGCTTCACACATTTAGGCCTGCAAGAGTCCTCGAGATACTTCTTTTGATCAACAAGTTCCTCGTCCGCCCTGAATTTAATTAAATGAAAACAACAAGCGCATGCATAGTAAGACATGAAAAAACTATGACATGCAAAATAAAATTCAGAACCATGCGAGCAGATAAGGTTCATTACTGACTCTACCACAGGTATAAGCATGTTTTTAATCTTAGCATCCATGTTTTTGTGTCTGAAAACATGATAGTGTTGGGACTTGGGACCAAGCAATATCCAATCATGGATAAAATTCTTATTATGGATCAAAATCTTGCTTAAAAACAAATAAATCTTTGCCTTCGAATAGTAAATTTAAAACCAGTATGAGATTGAGAATGCTTAAGATGTACAAATCAGCCTTTCATGGTTTCTTTAAAAAAAAAATATTTTTTATAGGTCCAAGATCCCAGTTTATCACAATTACACCCATTAATTACATGGATTCAGCACCATACAAAACACGACAGCAATTGGTTTCCCCAATGCACCCATCCTTATAAACGACCTTAAACCTGAAACCAACACAACAACACTTAACAGATAATTCCATATTGATTACAACTAGATAATATCAGAAATTGTGCAACACCACAGCATGGCGAGCCAAAAGCCCATCAAAATTCTGATACACCCAGATTCAATTATGATTAGCAGTAGCTTAACAAGATAGAGGGAGCCTAATACTCACATGTATTAGAGCTAAAAAAAGGCACGATATGATAATTTGCGGTGCTCCCTGCAGAGAGGACGGCGATTAATTTAATTTTAGATACGGGCATTAATGGCGAGCCTTGAATTTTAGAAATGCTGCTTTATTTATTTATTATAAATCAGAATACGAAAATAAGGGAGAAATTGAACGAAAAAACAAAGGAGACTTTGATGATTTGATGAGTTAATGAGAGACAAGGAACTGTACCTTAGATTAGAGTTAATGACGGATACAGAGATCGTTCACTCATGCAAACTATGTCACAGTTGATCTCAGGATGCTTGGCAGAGATTTGTGACCTGAGATTGGGCTGAGTTTTGTTGGGCCACAACTGGGCTCTCTTTTTTGGTTGGTGAAAACGATAAAGACGAAGTCTATCCATTCCGTGTTTGAGGCGACAATTTCGCATCTGAAAAATGAACAAGGTCAGGTCTGGTTTGCAACCCGTTTTGGGCGGAGGATACACCGTATAATGGCGGAGGACTAGGTAGTCCGTAGTCCCACTGGTTCCCGATTTCAATCACATTGAATTCTGCGGCTTTAATACTAGCCGCCGCCTTTTAGATTTTTCACTTCTAACAAATTTATTCCTTCACTTTCATTACCATTTTCTACTGAAATTAAAAAAAATAGCCTCTTTTTTTTCAGTGATAATCCTTGAATATATCTATATATCAATCAAGATTGAATCCCTTTTTTGAATGATCTTGTCGAAACATCCTGTTCAAAAAATGATCTCAAATCCAGGATATCAAATAATGAACAAAATTTGTTTAACGATAATTTATAGGAAGATTAACTTTTTGACTAGCTTAGAATGCTGGGGATCTAATGAACCCTTTTGGAATCACAAGGTTCACAAATTCAAACTGAAAAACCTTCTATAAGAATTTTTAAAATATTATTTAGTCAAAATATATTAAAATAATTATTTATTTATTTTTAATATCAATATATTAAAACAATTTAAAATTATTAAAAAAAATTCATTTTATTTCAAAAAACACTTTTATATCACATAAACAAACGTTGAGATTCTACAGCCCTAAGGCAGTGAAAAGTCTAAACAAGTCAATCTAGCGAGCGAGCAGAGATCATGCATGACTGCAGAATATATAGGACGCTGAAATGATTGCCATGTAGAAAAAGCAAAGAATTCGGTCCGATCATCTATAAGTTTAGACAGCTAATACCTTCTATGAAGCGAAACATTGAATTGAATTGTATATATCAACACAACAGTATCTGAACAAATATCATCGGAAGCATCATCTCTTCTAGCAGTGTTATAGAAAGGCATGGGCATAGTTATACAGATTTTGTGATATATTTAGTTCCTTGTGTGTTTTTTATTTAGAAATATATTAAAATAATATATTTTTTTATTTTTTAAATTTTATTTTTAATATTAATAAATAAAAAGGATTAAAAAACACAAAAAAATCATTTTTTTTTTTTTTTTAAAAAAAGAAGAAGCTGAACTGCAAAATCAATCCACCCTGAAGCGATATATAGCCTCCATCTTTAAAATTTTCAACATGACCTCGCATGATATATCACCTTCACAACTTACAAGTTACAAAGCAATCAATTTAAGACATCTTCCATTATTTTAATTCAAAAAATGTTTGCTGATCAAATCGAAAAGAGGTGCCGCAGATAGTGGAAACGAGCCCATGATCTGACATTTCAAAAGATACAACAGGAAATGAAAGTGCCCTAACAGCATCCCTACTACTTCAGTTTCGAAAACAGCTTCAGAGCAACCTGTCCAAAATGGCAAATTCAGTTGATGACCTGAATCAAAATCTTGACGAAATTTGAAACACTGAAACACAACTTACGCATTTATCAACACAGGACCAGTAATCAAAGTACTGTCCAGTACAATGTTTGTGGCCAGTCTCATCACCTTGAATTCTCTTAACACATGCCTGTAATAAGTGCCACAGAAGTTATATGCTTTTGGCCATAAAATCAAATCCTCCAAGCTCAAGAAATAGCCATTCGGAAGAAACCAGTAAAAGAAAAGATTTTTCAGTAGTAACTACCAAAGAAATGATTTCAAAAATTCATATAGCCAAAAATTATGGCACCAACAAGGAGATGATCAACATTTTCCCAACAAGTTATCAAACAGGATCTTATATCTTATCAAGCAGCGAAGGATTGAAAATGAAGTAAAAAGGTGCTTTGATGGACCCAGAGTTTTTTTTTAAATTTTATAAGACGTCAGATTTCAGAAGTCGCTGAACGAAGACCACATTCATTTGATATCTAGATACTGGAAAAATGAAAAGATAAACAAAATAACTACATGTAAACAATCCATAATTTTCACTCACGCATTCTATAAACAAGTATGAATATAAAAATGCTTTACCTGATATTCAAGCAAAGGCTTCACACATTTAGGCTTGCAAGATTCCTCAAGATACTTCTTCGGATCGACAGGTTCCTCGTCCGCCCTAAGTTTAATTGAAAGGGAGCAAATGCATGTATAGGTGAGAAACAGAATAGAGTGAAATACAAAAATATATTCAAAACCATGCGGGTATATAACTTCTTTATCTTCCCTGACAAAGGTATTATTAGCACATCTCCATATGACTAATGCATTTGCAAGAACATGGTGACAAACATATCTCCAAATATAAAAATGCTAGTTTAACAAACAGCAAAACAAAGTTGTTGCTTAAAACTGATCCAACAAACGATATCTGCATAACAAAATAACTAAGCCAGAACAAACACGCTTACACAAGCCTTTAATGGTTTCTAAGCATAATTGTCCCAAATGGTGCTACAAGATAGTCATAGTCATTCCATTGTTATGCAAAACAGTTTCATGATCAGGACCCTTCAGACATCATACCTAAACCAAAAAAAGTGAGAACCTAGACAACATGGCCACCTTCTAGGAGATTTTATTACATATTTGAAAACCAGGAAACGTATCTAATCTATCTTTATCTCACTCACTTAAACAGCAGGAATACATGTAAAAGGAACCTCGCCTACCCACACACACGAGCGCGCACAAAATTTATTGATTGAGGTCCCAGTTTATCACAAATAGACCCATTAGATTGGAGCACTCAGTGTTGCCCTGCAGTTTCTAGTCCATAACACAATAATTGTTTACTCCATTGTAAATCCAAAACCCACATCTCAGTCACGTCAACTAGTACATAATGTAACAAGTGAACAAAAAAGATAAGATTAAGAAAAGACAGATTGCTATAAGCTTAAGATTCATCACATACATTTGAATAAAATACAGAATACTCACTCACATGTATTAGAACTAAAAATCACGGTACGACAGTTCTCGAATTCCCTGCAATTATTTGAAATCAATCATCGGAAAGGATTGGTTCGATTGTTAACGACATCCAAAGGCAAAAAAAAGAAGAAAAAACTGCGAGGGAGACCTAAATATTTGGAGAGGGGTGATTTGTTTGTAATTAAAAATACGAAACCAACCGTCAAATTAGAGAGTACTGAAAACAAAGGATGGACGATGAGAGATGGAAATAGGAGTGGTTAAGGGAAGTAGAAGAGAAACGTGACAAGGAGAAGAAATCGCACCTTGGTCGGGAGAGTTGGAGAAACGATGATCGGGAGATTGACGCAGACGAAGCGACTGCTGGTCCTGTGAGATTTACTTTTATAATCGAAGACCTCGGACTGGGACTGGGAGGTGTAATGGGCCTGCAACATTGATTGGACTATAACTACATAAAGGGCCCTAATTTGACCCACTTCAGTTCGGTCATTTCGACCGGTAAATTTTACAAAGGAAAACATAAAAAATATCTTTCTTTCTTTTTTACAATTTCCTAAAAATATTGTATTTTTTTTTTTTACTATTCTTATATATCTTATTTACTTTGGGATTATCAGCTTTTTTATATGAAGAATAAATTTAATACTCCCTGGAAATACATGAATCATTAAAGGAGGAAGGTTAATCTTGGATTGCACTGTACTTGTATACATATTTTTGCTGCATTGAAGAACTACCAGGTAGATGGTAACAAGGAAATGATGGCAATTGGGTTAATGAATGTGATTGGCTCCGCCACTTCCTGTTGTGTTACAGCAGGTGCTAACATATACAGTCTACTATCCTTTCTTTCTTTGCTGTTATGCTATTAAGTGCTTCAAAATATAAGACACATCCATGGTATCAAGACAGAACTTCGAATTTCATGAGCTTTCTCTCGTTCTGCTGTCGATCACAATGCAGGAGCCAAAACGTCAGTTTCCAACATTATAATGTCAGTGACAGTTATGGTGACCCTCCTCTTCCTAATGCCTGTATTCCAGTACACCCCCAATGTTGTATTGGGTGCCATCATAGTAACAGCAGTAAATGGCCTCATAGACATCGCAGCTGCTTGCCAGATATGGAAGATCGACAAATTTGATTTTGTTGTGATGTTGTGTGCTTTCTTTGGTGTTATTCTTGTCTCTGTCCAGGACGGCCTTGCCATTGTGGTGGGTTTTCAAGTTTTAGATAATGGTACCAGAACTAAACCTGTACAGGCTTGAAAAAGTAAACAGGAATTACTTATTAATTAGGATTTAAGTTGCTTTTCCTTTTTTCCAATTATCTTGGGAAAAGACACTATAAAGTGATTCCTGCTTTCATGTCATTGATGATACAAAACAACCAGATGCTGTTGATGGACAGGTAGGGATATCAATATTCAAGATCCTTCTTCAAGTCACAAGGCCAAAGACTCTGGTTCTGGGAAACATACCTGGGACAGATATATTCCGTAATCTTCATCATTACAAGGAAGCTATGAGGATCCCTGGTGTCTTCATTTTAAGCATTGAAGCTCCAATCAACTTTGCTAATACAACCTACCTCAAAGAAAGGCTTTTCTCTGCACTCAGTAGCTCATAAAGCATACTTGCACTTCCCATCATGACTCTAATAATTCTCCTTTAATTTTTCCTTCTTTTTTCTTTTTTGAGAGTAACTCTCCTTTAACTTTGTAACAGGATTCTGAGATAGGTAGATGAATATGAAACTGAAGAAGACACAAAGAGACAGTCAAGTATTCATTTTCTGATATATTTGTGCTCTTCTTGTTGCTGATGCTTCACTTCACTAACCAGGAGATTATTCTCACTTGATAGTTGATCCTACGCAAGTCCCCACCTAGGCATGGAACCAGAGCACACGCACGTTCTCCTAAGAAGCAAGCATTGATAAAGCATTCTCTTCTGCTGATATTTTGAATGCCGCAATCCCACACTGGGAACAAGGGAGAAGATATATCTCAGAAGCAACTCCAACTAGGACTTTTTGGGTCAGGAGTGCAACCAATGAACCAAAAATGCTAGTTGGAGTTGCTTTTGGTGTCATTGGGTCATGCAGATACAAACACTGGTTCCTCCCGTTTCATTCCCAATAAGGGACTCACGCTTTCTATGATTTCAATCCCAACGTGTGGATGGTCATAAAACCGATCCTTCAGATCCTGCTCGATAATCCATTGCCTCAACCTACCAACACAAAGTGCTGTCATGCTTCAATCCTCCAGCAGTTCCAAAGAGCTTTTCACCAGTATTGTTGGAGCAGCCAAGGCAACTGAATTGTTCACTCTGCAGAACATGGCATCAGACAAGTTGCAATAAATTAAATGGCTACTTCATAGGAAAATTATAGAATATAATGTTTGTGATGATTTCTTGAAAAAGTACGGTATTCAGCATCAATTGAATGCTAGATACACTCTTCAGCAAAATGGGATGGCGGGGAGGAAAAATAGAATTGTGATGGACATAATTAGATGTTACATTATAAAAAATTACCTAGATTTTTTTAAGAAGCAGTTGCTTGTGATATTTTATGTTTTGAACAGGTGTCCTACATTTTTTTTCATGATATAACTCCTCAAGAAGCTTGGAGTCAAAAGAAACCAAATATTAGTCATCTCATCTCAAGATATTTGGTTGGATTGCTTATTCTCATGTTCCCAATGTGTTAAGGAAGAAATTTGATAACAAGTCAGAAAAATATATCTTTTTTTATTAAAGTAATGAGACAAAAGGTTATAAACTGTATAATCCAGAAACTAAAAGGATGATCATATGTTGAGATGTTATTTTTGATGATGATGGGATCTGGAAGTGATCAGCTAAAGAAGCAAAATCTTTGTCGTTGCCAATTAAAGTTTATAATGACAAGCCAATGGAAAGATCAAACTCCACAACCTTCAACACCTCTTCCAGCAGACAGAGCCTTCTAATTGTCCACGACGTCACCATTGCTTTGCCTACACCAATAATTTTATTTTCACCAAGTTTCTATATAAGCTAGGAATGTGAGTCCTGGATGGAAAAGGATTCAGAATCCTTAGTAAAGTAGCACTTAAAATCCTTAATGGATTAAAAGAGTTTGAGTCTATTTTATAATTTTTTTATAAATAAAAAGAGCCTTGTATGCAAAAAGTGTGTTAAAAGTTGAAAATCAATTAATAAAACCTTGAGAGGTATAAATAAAGGAAAGATACAAAGAGTAGCGTTAAATTCATTAAACCTTTCCCCCATGATTTAACCCATGTCGAAGGCAAAGAACCACTAAAACAAGGCTAGAAGAACCCTGTTTTCTAGCCGAGATTTCAACAGCAGAAATTGTCAAATCAAGGTTCCATGATAAAGATTCAATCCCCGTTGATCTCCTTCTCCCGCTATGACTAACAAGCATCAACATATCAGTGTATTTAGACAAAATCCTTGTCAAATTATCATCTGGGAACCCAAAACTTCTCTTTAACGTACTGAGTTAAACAACATTAAGCCCATGACTCACAGTCATCATCAACAACTATAAAACTTTCTGTAGACACATGACAAATATAAAAATTTAGCTTCGGGAGTTGCAAAAGAATACAACAATTAAGTTTTTCCTCAAAAAAAATATATTAAAATAATCTATTAACCATGAACATTCATAAATTTATAATGAGAAACACAAAGCATGGCATGCTTACTAAGTTCTTTTATTTATTCTTCCACTGCATATCTGGAATTATACCCAACATAATTTCATCATACAAAACTTATCAATTAATTTCATATTTAGTAGGAGTACAAATAGTTTTTTAATTGTTCCAAACATTGGTATGCTCTAAAATAATTAACATCCTTTTCAATTCAAACAAGTGTCAAACTATTCTCAAATAAATGTAAAGTTCAATCTAGAAAAATTATTTAGATATATATAGAATAGGGCGTGCGTCTGTCTATATAATTCTGTTTCGATGCAGAGGGCAGTCATTACCCTATATCATATATGCCCTAGCAACCAAAAAAAATAGGAGGCTGGCTGCCCCCTCCAGACTCCCCCCCGGATCCGCCAGGCTGGTTCCATAGAAGCAATGAAAAATTAGTAACCATTCTCTTTGTTGGAATTCATGGTTGAATATTATGAATAAAAAGTAAAAATATGACAACAGGATCTCTCCTTAGATCTAATAACTCTCCAATAAGAACTCTGTTCCGTTGCCCTTTTGCGTTCCTCCAGGGCAGAGTTTAACTGTTACAACATATTCAACCGCAAGAACATGCATGATTATTTTGGCATTCCTACAATCCCTCGCCAAAGGCGTTCCAAATCAACACAAAGGCAATATAAACGAATTTTACACATCAGATTGTCATTAAACATGACAGTATACCTCCCTTTCTGAGTATCTAACATTATCAAGATTGAATTAGAATGAGCAAGCTACAACAATCCACAGCAGAAAATGGTGTTGCACATACCTGCGAAAGATAATACCATTAACACCCCCACCCCCCCTGCTTAATATAAAAGAGGATGCCTTACGCTGATTGTTTTTGTGATTGTTTTTGGATTGTATGGCATCTGTGTTTCCACTGACAGGAGCACACTAAAGGATCACAAAAAGGGTAAACATTCACACTATACTAGGCGGATCCCCCACCCAATTGCAAACTGCACGCGACCAGCGTGTTCTAATACAGTCCACCAGTGGTGCATGCTGGGAAGGCTCAGGTTTTGTCACCTCAGTGTCTTTACCACTTGATTCATTCCCAACAGGCCCGGAAGTCACTACCACATCTGCCATGAATTCCTCGGGAGTCCACCTTGGTGGAACTGAAACCCTCAATTTTGTGAGCCTAGGTCTCTGAACCGGTGTTTCACCCCCAGAGGTTGTGTGGCTTCCATTTAAATCAGATTTTGCAATCCCATTAAAATGGTAAAGATCAAACACCTTCTTACCCATTAACCCACTTGAATCCTTAAGGCCTCCCAAACTTTTGTCCAGGTCCAAAATAACCTGCCAGAACTCACTCCATACAATAAAGCCAGTGCTGCAAAGGTGATCAAGTTTCTCGGATGGAAGTCTAATTCCTGCTTCCCTAAGGACTTGATGGAAACCTTCAACACTGATAAAGCCACCGCCGCCACTCTGATCTTGTGCATCAAATGCCCTCCGGATCTGTGATTCCCTTTCTTCCAGCTCATTCTCATCTTGAACAGTGGTGTCAAGAGCAAATAGAACTGTATAATGGGATTCACTTCCTACAACCCATATTGGCCATTTAGGGCATTTTAGATGCTGGCCAACCTTACAAAAATTGAGGGATTCTAGTAGAGTGAGAAATCCAACTTCCACACTCGTGAATATGCCCTTTAGAAACATGCCTCCACCTAAGTCCATCCTACCGTCAAATACATTAGGGACAGCCTGTCCACAGAGCAAAAGGTTCACAATTTCCTGTTTCACAATGTTCAAAAGAAATGATATCATCCCAGAAAAATCCAATCATTATTCAAAGATTAACCAAAGGACAGATACCATCAAAGCAGAGGGGGACGAGATAACACAACCTAGATCAATATGTGGGTATTATACCTGTGAAGCATGCCCAAAAGGAGCAGTGACTAGGGGAAGGCTGGGATCGTCCCTGTCAGATTGAATGGAGTCCTGAATAGAAGAGACATTTTTCAAGCATAAGTGGCATAAGCATCCAATTCTAAAAAGGGAGAACCACTAATTCACAAGGAAACTTCAAAAGGCTGCTAGTGATCTACAGCATAAGACTGGAGAAAGATGAAGCCATCTTTTTTTCCGACTAATATAACATAACCCCAAAGTAGAGCTCAAAACTCCCATTTCAAAAGGCTTTGAAATTAAAATCTCAGACACCTCAATCCCACCCCACTCCTACCCTCTTCCACAAAAGGAATAGGTTTTGAAATGGACTATCGATGCCCCCATTTCCAAGCATAAAATGATGAGGATTAGATCAGACTCTCAAATGGGAAAACATTAAAGGGCATATAAATGAAGAGATAGCTTTGTAAGCATACCAATCCCCGGGACAGTAATGCAGAAATAAGGAACAGCAGTGCCCCCATACGAGATTGGAAAACAGGAAGCGCCTTATGGAGCTTCTGCAATGCACTTGTTTGTGATGTATGTGTTTCAATTCTTAGAATTTTTTGCAAATCAAAGGCAGATTCAATTGAAAGACCCTCAAGTGCTTTTGCAACAATCTGCAAGATAGAAAACAACCCCTATCAGCAATTAAATATCCAAAACAGCTGTGCAAAATAGTCATCACAATCATGTTGTTTCCATTAAATCAATCTCTAAACTTATTATTGCAAGTACATTGATATCAAACCTAAACCAACTTACCTCGTTCTTTGCAAAGCCCTTGGTGTCAAGGCCAACAACATTCAAAGTGGCAATCACAGCTCTTTTATTATCTCCGCACATAAACAATATCTCGCCCATGCTTTTGACCAGGGCTCTGTGAATGGGAAAAAATTACAGAAATGAAATGGAAATGGAAAAGTGAGCAAATATAAATGAATTTCTATAAAAGATTGATCATGAACCATATTAATTTTTCAACGCATCCCAACATTCATTTCCAACTAAAACAGGCAGAACGCTAGTTACACATATTTGATAGTTAATCAAGGGTATAATAAGTTTTCAAACCACTACTTGCTGTTAAAACTTGCCCACTAGTCTAGATATATGCAGTGGCAAATTATTCAAAAACCTCAAGTACACAAGAACATAAGCTATTAAAGTTAAACTTTAACCGGGACTGAGTTGCTCATGACATATGCAAATATAAGATCAAAGAGGTTTGAATATTCTACAAAAGATCAAGTGGCATAAACAGGAAAAAGCATATACAGCTCATATGGTATCCATCACCAGGAAACCAACTCCATCACAAACTCAAGGAACATTGTATCAATAACTTGATGACACCCACCATACATATAAATCAGAATTCACTGATAAAGAATATCATTGCAGAAAATAACTCACTTGAGAACAATGGAAAAACCTTAGATATATTAAACTGTGACAACTTAAAAATAAACCAGTTCACGGCACTTAAAAAGCAACTGAGCACATCTCAGGAATGAATACCACAATTTCATTGTTTGTAAATCAAAGGATCATAAATAATAGCATAAAATGAAAGCAAAAAAAAAAATGGAGCTCCAAGCTTTAAATACAACTGAAAAAAAGGATAGGCTACAGGAAGGAGGAAAACCATGTGAAACCATAAGTGGTAAATTTTTCAGCGCATAAGGTCTTCCATTGTGATATTTAACCGATGGTTTATAATCACCTTGCTTTTGCATCTTCAGTGAGAGAACCAAAATTATCCGATGCAACATATTGACCTTTAGACAATCTTCCAGGGCCCAAATTTTGTGGTGCATTTGATGTAACTATGCCTATTTCATTCGGAAAGAAAAGAAGGTATTTGAGAACAAATGCCTGCACAACCCCACAAAATAATGTAAGAAATAGGGATTTTGAACTGATTCTGAAGCTATGAATACTGCAAATCAGTATAGCACCAAGAAAACTAAAATAAAAGATGAAATGGTATAAGGAGATTAAGAACTGCACACTTACATTGCAACCAATACCTGGTTCAAAGGAATGATGATTGATACAGTTATATAACTTCAATTACTACCTTATACAAAAAACATAGGCTACCCATTTCCAAGTAAGAAATCAAACTCCAACCCTACTCCATTTTGGAGAAGTTCAAAAAACCAGCCATAGCATTGTGAAATGATCAGGCCAATGGCTCAATACCATTATGAAGTGAATTTTTTTTTACTTTGGTTGGTTATGGCCTATGGACCTTGAGCTTGAGGTAGCCTAAAATTATCTAAACCCTTAATGATACACAATCCATAGATTTGAAAATAAAAAATTTATGAAAAGGGCTATGCCTAGAGTTTTTTGCAATAACCACAAAGTCAAAAGATATAACAATTATTTCAAATATTTAGATAGTTAAAATAATCATCTGATTTACAACAGATTGTCAAAATCACATGTGTTAGCTAGTGTTTTGAAAGATTATCACCAACAAACACAGGGAATGGATACATAACACAATAACTAAACTCTCAACTTTGCTAAACCCAATGTAGTTTATGATCAATCACATGAATTATTCTTATATATTATAATTCTATTAAAGCTAAATTTACTATAAACTATCAGCAATTAGATAGCTTTTAGTCAGCCTTTCTCCATTTTTAATACTGACTACTAGATGAATCCAACCAATCTTCGTGTCAGGAAGTCTGAAAATGTTAGTTGAAGAGAACTTAACATCAACGGATAGAGCTAATATTTTGGCAATGGCTCCTGTTGTCTAGTTGACCTCAAGCAAAATTTCTAGTAAACTCCTACCAGGATTAAATATGTTCATGTTCATGTTCAAGTTCAATTCAAAGCATTTTCTCTCATCTTTGCTGCAGCAGTGATTGTAGCCATCCTCACCCTGCATTTGGCTTCTTTGATAATTAACTAAATTCTTTCACGCGCCCATGACTTCAACTTGCCAAGAGCCCCCATAAATTCCACTATCAGTTATAACTTTACATGACTATGTTAGGGTATTTTATATTTTCTTTTGATTTTCTAATGATCTAATCTTAATTGGGAAGATACATATTTTAGATTTATATAATATAGTATGGTATAGTATTAATTTTGTTTTAATTTATAGCATATCGCCTTGGTTCATTCAGGCATGCACCTCAACATTTTATAGGCTTGGACTCTTTTTAGCGCCTTTCACCTTTGACAACACTGATTATAAATAAATCTAAAAATGAATGGCATAGACATCCATTTAAAAATCAATTCTATGAATGACTAGACTGTTGCCTAAAGCATGAAAATTTAAAAAAGATGACATCAAAACATCCAAAGTCTAATTAGCTTTGTCCAAGGGCAAAAAGCAGAGCAGCATAAAATGCACATGCACCCCACTTCACTAAAAGAGAGGGACGCATGAGTTGTACCCTTCAGACAGTAAGTCGGTAACCCCCCTTCTTCCCATAGCACAAGAAAGAAACAAAGAAAAAACCACTCCTTGATTTATTCGATATAACACACATCATGTAGAAATTGATTAAAGATACTAGCAACAACAGAAAAACAGCATCGTTAGAAATCACGGGGATTACTTGTATAGTTGCTAAGACGCCACAGGGCCCACCTTCATGCTGCACTAGGCCCATAGATGTTTCTGGATCAGGACTAAACCTATATGAACGTTCAAAATGTTATTAACCAATAATGGGTATGCCAATGAAACTTCTGCAACATCATGATTTTGAAAACGAACCAGATCTCAAACAAGTTGTAAGACAAATAATTTAGTATACAAATTCCTATGGGATCCCCATGGGGATAGCCCTTAAAAGCACACAGCTCTACCCTTTCATCACTACACTGAACCAATAAGACCACTTTTTCTCCACTTCAGTTGCTGAACAAGAATCAAATTGCTAAAATTCAGTATTATGACCCATCAAAATGTGTCATAACTAAACATGTAAAACCATTTGCAATATGGAAGTCACCACATTATCCAATACCTTATGCCCTGGTTACTCCACTGAGCAAGAATGTCCTTCGAAACTCCGCTCCCAAACACCATCGAAAACAACTGATTAACTTCCTCACTCGATAATTCCAGTCCCGAATTCCCCTCCTTCGCAGCAAAATTCACCTCCTCTCTAACGCAGTCCGCACTTTTACCAGGATTTCTATCAGTTGTTGCTTTCGAAGGTGAAGGTGACGGTGAAGGCGAAGGTGAAGGAGAAGGCGAATGCGACAAGGAAGGAGAAGGGGAGGCAATTCTCGTCGCGAGCATCCGCTTCTCAGCGGCCGCTGCCATGAGCTCTCGCTGTATCCGCCTCGATTCCTCTGGTGACGCCGCAGGAGCTCCAGCGTCTCTCGGCTTGCTCCGCTTAGGTTCAGGAGGCGAGTTTTGCATGCTCATTCTTAGAGCCACTCTCAACTCCTCTTCTTCTTGATCCGCCATTGAAGAAAAAATCAGAATCAGAATCAGAATCGCAGATCCAAAATGGCTTGCAATTTGGCGAGTTTAGGGTTTCATACGTATATACAGGTAGATTTAATCCAGTAATTACAATGGATAAGAGGATTAGATTTGATTTAAAGATGAAGATATCAAAGAATATTGTAATTATAAAAACCCTAGTGAATTAGGGTTTGAGATCTTTTATTTAGTACGTGAATGGATTTGGATTTTATTTGTGTGTGGGAAGAGACATTTGATTTTCGACGAGATGAACGATGGTAGGATTGGTATTTTAAATTCTGGATAGGGTCAAAAACGGAAAGAGGATTAATCTGAGAACGAAGATGCAGGTGCCTGAACGATGTCGTACGCTTTATCAACTGTACGCTTTTTGTTGGGGATATCTACGAGATGATACGTTCTACCTTGTTTAGTGAGCGTGTTTGAAAATTTAATTGTAATTATTTTTTAAAGTATTTTTTATTCATAAAAAATATATTAATAATATTATTTTATTTTTAAAAAATTATTTTTAAAATTAGTATATTAAAATGATTTGAAAACATTAAAACATATTAATTTTTAAAAAAAAATTCAAATTTTATAAAAAGTATTTTTTCAAATGCAATCTCAAACGGGTTTTTGTTTAAGTTGCGGGTGTCTTTGGATGAAGGATCATGGTAGCTCATCAAGAGTGTTTTTGTTTATTTGTTTAAGAAGTGATTTTGAACGTTTTTTATTTTTAAAAAATTATATTTTTTATATGATTTTAGATATTAATATTAAAGACAAATTTTAAAAAAAAAACAATATATTAATATATTTCTAAATTTAGAACATTTGGTTTATCTTTTAATTAATGAGTGTGTGATTCAGTGACCTGTCTGGCACTCTGGCTAATTCTTTTCTTCCTCGGAGAGCAAAGCGTTTTTCTTTAGTTGTCTGAAGAGAATCTTTGACAGAATTGGAACTGGGATTTGATTGAGTGTTATGGTTGGACAGGTAGGCTTATTTTCATGATGGATTTATAACCATCGGATGTGAGAGTGTTTGAGGACGAACGCTTGATGTTGATTGCAAGTCCTTGAGGTGGAAGAAAGTCTTTTCTTGTCAATGCGGGGTAAGAGGGATTGAGAGTAGACAATGGTAACCTATAAAATGGACTTGAGCTTTTCTTTTTCAATTTGTAAAAGAGAAAAAGAAAAGGACGTTTAGAATTGAGAGGGGGTGGAAGAACGCGCTGAAGCCCCCGCACAATCTTTCACATGCTGCTGCAAGTCGCCCTCTAAGGCGAAACGTTATGGCTAGGCATGTTGATGATGGATCTGCTATTGTCAGCCTTCCTTTTGATCCAGTAATCCAATCCAGACCACTAGTACAGGCTCTGAAATAGCGCTTTTGCTGTGAACAATATATATAGATGTGTGTGTGTCATCCTAGCTGCGCTGCAGGCCGGTTCATATTTTTTTATCAGAAAAAAATAATATTTAAACGATGATAAAGTGAAACAAATTGAATTGAATTTACTAAATCGTGATTTAGGATATAAAACAAAACGGCCTAAAATAAATGAAAAAAAATATACAGTTCAAAATTTAATAATTTAATGTCATAAATAAAAAAAAATCAAAAAATATAATGTTAAATAAAAAAACTCAAGTTAACTCAACATAACCTAACAAACACACAATCCATGATATGAGATCAGGATAAAAAAAAAATTCAAAATAAATACCTAACAAAAAAAAAACATCAACAAAAAAAACCCTGGCTAACCCGGGTTATCTTTACTAACTTGCCATCCAAGTAACCAAACAAAAAGAAAAGCAAAAAAATAACAAAGCTCAAAGGCAAATTATTTCATGCAAAACAATAAAATTAAAAAATATAAAAAAAAATCAAGAAAAAAAATAAGACTTTCTAAAGAAGCACCTGGCAAAAAACAAAAAACCAAAGTTAAATAAAAAAAATAAAAAAATACAAGCTAACTTGGGTTAACTTGACTACCTCATACTTAGGATAAGCCATCATACATTGATGTGTGTATCTATTTTTAAATAATATTTAATAAAACACGCTAAAAAATCAATACTTCAATGGTAAAAGATAGAATAAAAAAATCAATTTAAAAAAAATCGAGTCATTCCAAATCAAACTCAACTAACTTGCAATTCAAGATATAAGATTGAATAATCAAAAAAAAAAAAGTATAACAAATCATGAAGTTTATGAATCAATAATTCATTGTCAAATAATAATAAAAATAATTAAAAATACTATAAAAATATTGAACTTAAATCGAGTTTATTATCAAAACTGATGTACCGAGTCATAAAAAAAATAACAATCAAAATTAAAAATAAAAAATTCAATTCAAATTAACTATGACTGCCGGGACAATTAGTAAATGTAACAAAGGGCAAAACGGCTAATATAATGTCTGAACCTATTCTGTTTTCACTCGCAAAGCATAGTAAATAACTGGGCTCGTTTAGTTTTTTTTTGTGGTAATAATCTTAATTTTGCTATTGCTGAAAACACGATAACAATTACGACTTGCCAAAATTTTCGCCCAGCTATTTCGTACCAATATTTGAATCAGTATATATATAAATATTATTAATATAATATTCGGATCAACTTACACACACTTTAACTAATCCTATAAAGTATAAATCGTGAAATTAATAATTATATAAACCTCCAATAACTATAGTATATTTATTCTCTTTGATCATCCCAATTAAGAATATTTATACTTAAAAGCTAAATACATAAACAGAATTTGTTTGGAAAATACAGCTATATGTAGGGTTGTTCACGGTTCGGTTCGGTTCGGTTCAGACTACAAAAACCAACCGAACCGAGTAACTTAAATTTTGAAAAATTTAAACCGAACCGAACCGAAAACCGGTTCAAACCGGACCAGTTCGGTTCGGTGAAATTCGGTTTTTTTTCCATAAAACCGAGAAATCCAATCCTATCATATATGGGTTTTTTTTTCAGTTCGGTTTAGCCAGAATCTTGTTCAAATCCTGCAAATATAGCAAAGCAAAGCCTCAAAAGTTTTAGCATCCCGATTAATAAGAATATTTGTTGATAAAGAAATTTACAAAACAAAAGAAAAGGACAAACTAGATTGTGGAGGCTAGCTTTCTCCCATGAGCACCGATTGTAACTTATAATCACACTTTTCACCCACCAATCCAAAGTTGCACATATAAAATTAATATTAATTTTTGCTATGAAAGCTTTTTTTTAGCTCAGCAGCCAATGCAAACAACACTAAATATCAAAAGCACTTTGACTATCTCTATTCTTCTTTACCCATTTAACAAGAAGACGAACCAGATCTTGATGACAGCTTGCGTAGAAATAAAGAGAAGCCAAAGAGATGGAGATGTTGATTTTTGTTTGGCTTGCACAGAAGAGATATGGGTTGTGCAGAAGAGATGAAGATGATGCACAGAAATAAAAAGAGAAGCCAAGGAGATCGAGATGTGTGTTTTTGTTCAGCTTGCGCGGAAGAGATGAAGATGGTGCACAGAAATAAAAAGAGAAGCCAAAGAGATGGAGATGTGGGTGGATGACTTAGCTTTTGAGTTTTGAGATGGAAAGTGGAGGGCGGCGGCTTTTTGTGTTATCAGTTTTGAGATGGATAGTGGAGGGCGGGGCAATTTGTTAGGGTTAGGTTAATTGCAGTATTTATACTCCTTTTATTTTTTTGGTTGGGTCGGTTCGGTTCATCGGTTTCAGTTTTAAAACCGAACCGGCAAGATTTTATGGTTTTACAAATCGGTTTAATCGGTTTTTCACCTCGGTTCGGTTTTCTCGGTTAAATTTTCTTCGGTTTTCTCGGTTATTCGGTTTTTTTGAACACCCCTAGCTATATGTA
The DNA here is from genome assembly GCF_005239225.2 of Populus alba. Classification (NCBI taxonomy): domain Eukaryota; kingdom Viridiplantae; phylum Streptophyta; class Magnoliopsida; order Malpighiales; family Salicaceae; genus Populus; species Populus alba. The sequence goes on along the minus strand of NC_133297.1, from coordinate 12,625,879 downwards.
ACTCTCTAAATTTAATTGAAGTTTCATGTTTGCAATTATTTTTAAGTATCAACAATTAAATTTTAAATGAGATTTAATCTTAAAAAATAATATAAAAATAAATTGAAAATCAACCCCTCTAATTTACTACACTGAATATAATAAATTAATATTAAAAATAAATTCTTTAAAATATCCATCTAATCATTTATTTATTTTTTACTTTTATCCCTCTCGACAATAGTGAATATGCACCACCATTAAAACTCAACTACACCGTCAGCAAGACACTATTTACTTATCTTCTCGTCACATTCTTTGTCCTCATTTTTGTAACTTGTATAGTCTTAAGAAAATAAGACCTTAGGAAAAGGTATATATATGAATTTGATTTTATGGGTTATTTGTGGTAATTATAGCGGAATAGATTTGGAATAAAAATAAATGTGATGAGAATAATACAGAAAATAAAATAAAATGAATTTAATTTAATAATATAGTATTTTTTCCAAATATACAAACTCGATTAATTATTTACCAATAAATTCAATTTTGATACTATAATTTAATTCATTTATAGTAGATAATTAATTATAAACAGCATGGAAAGGAGGCTGACGAAAGTTTGTTTTGAATTTGAATTATTTTTTTTCGGAAATAATAACCTTTGGCATGTATTGCACTGCCATGTTATGGCATACTATCATCCCATTTCTCGTTTTCTTATAAGCATGTATTTTTCCACCTCTCGTGGCCATGGGTCAATGGTTATGCCTTAAAACGTTGGGAAATTCGAGAAAAATATCAAAGAATATCGATATAAAGGGGTTGAAAATTCAAGATCAAAATGATAGAAACTGTAGATTTAGAATTAAATAAAAAATAAATATACAAGTTTGGAACTAAAACAAGTTTTTTTAAAATATTAAAATAAGCAAAGTATGTCAACATTTAACATGTTAATTATCAATGCAATGAGGTGGCATTCACCTTCACTGTGAAATAAAAGGAGCGACGTGAGCATGAAAAATAAGCACGCCAAGTTCTTGTGCGTGGTTGATTCTTGAGAGTTAAGGAATGGTAAACGCGTACGGTCTACTTTATTTTTCCATGACGATGCAAATGACAGCTGACGCCACTTTCTTATGAATGTATACTCGCTCCTTGTTTCTTTTAATGAAATATGTGAATTTGTCATGACAAATCAAAGATTTTTTTTTTAAATCCATGTTCTTGTATTTAAATTAAAATAATGTAGAATTCTAGTTATGGTGAATCCCGTATACAGTGTTCCAATCACATAAAAGCAATTCAATAGTAAACTATTTAAAAAAAAACAACATGATAATTTACCATTCGTTGTTATAGCTCCTCTTTGGGATTCATCTAGTCGATCTCCCACGTGCAATCTCTTGTTTTTGTTTGGTTTTGCTCTGAGCTAATCGGTAAGGGTAGGTTGTAATTGTTTTGGTTCATATGTACTTTTCCATCTGTTTTTTGTTTTTTTCATGGACATTGACGAGTGGATTGTGTGTTAATTTTGTTGTTGAATTTTTTTTATATTTTTTAATTAAATTCACGAGGAATGGTTGGCTATATGTTGTGCTTTTTAATTTTGTTGCTGGTAAGGTAACTAGGGTCTAGGGGTGGCCAGCAGCACCTGCAAAAAATATAAAAAAATGTCAATGTTTTGAGACCCTGTAGTAAGCGAAACCCGTCAGTTTTTTTTTTTTTTTTTCTTAGGAAAACATCAACGTTTTCCATTAGGGATAAAAATACATGCTTCGAGAGACAAGAGTCACACGCCCACATCAAACAACAAGTTTCACCACTTGAACTGATCTGTTCCTGTCCCTCTCTCTGTCAAAGGACAAGAGATAATTGTTTAATAGTCTTGATTCATCTTTTTAGTCTGCAAAATCCATGTTGATCATTTTTAATACAATATATATTGTATTAAAAACAATTTAAATATTACATATATAATATATAATATAAAATATATATTTTATATTAGGTTAAGGTAAGTTTCGAGTCGAGCTTTATAGTATCTATAATTTATCTAGTAATAAATAAATAAAACACTCATTCATTCAGCCATTTCAGATCATTATTAATCCAGATGGAATTAAATTATGATTTTGGATGGATAAAGAGAACAACATATCAACATGTCAGCCATTGGATTCTGATTCCTCGTAAAAGGGCAAGAAGAATAAAAAAAAACTAGAATATGGGACGCGATACGGTGTGGGTTTGCATTTATCTTTGCATGAACTTTAAAAAAAAGTAAAAAAGCGAATGAGGCCTAATCAGGTTTAATAAATTCTTTTTATTTTAATTATATAATAAGAAATTAACAATGACAATAAACAAACAAACAAAAAATCATGATAACTGAAAAAAAAATCACTGAAAATATGTAATTAAATAGGAAAATAGAATTGGGTCAATTTGAAGCATTTTAATAAATATGTCGGTTAGGTAATAAAAAGTGAGCTAACTTGTACTAATCTTCAAAATTTATAGTCCAAATTATGAAATTGAATTAACCTGATAAAGAATAAATTAAAGAGGACCACAAAGCCTTTTTGTTTTTAAAAAATATTAAACAATAAAATTGTAAAAAAAACATAAACAACTAGGCAAAAAAATGAAAGAGAATGTTTTCAAACTTGTAATCTAAGTTATTAAACACAAAGTATCACACATGCAAAAATAATGAAACTCAATTGGCAATAAATCTAACATTAAATAATGAATTATCACTGTCATCACTATCGTTGTTGTCATCATCGTTATTATTATTATCATAGCTATCATTGCTACCACTATTATTAATAAGTAATGTTATGGATGATTTTTTATTATTACTATTAGTATTATATTTATTAATATTATTGTTATCACCGTTATCATTATTTTTATTGTTATCATTGTTATTGTTAATATTACTACCATTATTGTTATCATTACTATTATTATTGTTGTTGCTGCTGTTAACTTTATTTTCATTGTCACTATTGGTATCAATACCATGACCACTATTATTAACAATATTAACTTTGCTATTATTACCATAATAATAAAATATTATTACTGCGACTACTATTATTATTAATGTTATTACTATTGCGAGTGTTGTTATTGTTTTTATTCATATTCCTATTCTTGTATTATTACGAATATCATTATAGTTACTATTATTGTTATAATTATTGTTCTTATTACCATCATTATTACTAACATTATTATTATCACCGTTATTGTCATAATCGTTGTCGTTGTCACAATTATTATTATTATTATTAAGAAGGGCCACAAAGCCTTTTTATTTTTTAAAAGTATTGAACAATAAAATTGCAAGGAAACAAAAATCAAGGCAAGAAAAAAATAAAGAGAATGTTAAGCCACGCCAACTTTTCAAACATGTAATATAAGTTATTAAACAAAAAATATCATGACATATGGAAAAACAATGAAATGCAATTGATGACAAGTCTAATGTTAAATAATAAATTATCACTGTTATAATTGTCATTGTCGTTGTCATCATCATCATTATTATCACAACTATCATTGTTACCACTAGTATTAATAAGTAATGTCATGACTGATTTTTTACGATTACTGTTACTATTATTACTAGTATTATATTTATTACTATTATTGTTATTACTATTATCACTGTTATTATTGTTATTATCATCATCATTATTATTACTATTGTTATTAGTAGTATTACCATTACGTGTCATTAGTAATTATGACCATTGTTATTGGTACTATTAACGTTGCTATTACTATCACTATAATAACCTATTATTATTGATATTGTTGTTATTATTAATGTTGCCACTGCTGCTGTTTTTATTACTCTTATCCATATTTTTATTTTTATTGTTGTTGTTATTATCATCATCGCAGTTACTATTATTATTACTATTACCATCATTATTATTAGCATTGTTATTATCGTCGTTGTTGTTATCACAATTACTATAACTATTACCACTAGTGATATTATTGTTACTGTCATTTATATTACTACTACTATTATCACCACCACAATAGTTGTTGTTGTTACTGATATCTTATCCTCACCAATAACATTATTATTGGTGTTGTTATTATTACTATTACTATCATTAGCATCGTTATTAACATGTATGAAAATGATATATAACAAATAAAATTAAAAATAAATAAAACTTTAATAAAATAGAAAAAAAACCAAAATCAAAATGAATAACTTGAAACATCAATAAAAATGAGGACTAAAGTTAAATTTTAAGATAGAAGAGAGAAGTGAAGAAAAAAAATAAAAGAAAGATCCGTCTGTTATAAAGTAGATACTTTAAGCTTATACGCACCATCCATATAAAGAGAAAAAAATGCTAGAGAATCAAATGAGATGACAAAAGTTTATTTTTCACCATTAGAGGGTCGTGAGCAAAACCTACTTGTTGGCATCTATATAGCACACTTTAACAACTTTTCTAATTCAAATAATATTAATTAAATATACAATGCCATTATTACCCTTGACCAAATGGATAATTATAAAAAAACTCACGGTAAAAAGTCTTCCAGGATTTTTTGCCTCAAGGATATATTTGTAATTTTATTGCATATAAAAAAAGAAAAAAAAAACTACTTGCACTTGTCCATTAGTGTTGGATTTTGTTTTTATCACGGAGACATTTTTATTATTTTACTGTTTATTAAAAAAGTTAAAGTGAAAAATACTTTTAAATAAACCTATAATAATTAACTATGCGTCGAGTGAAAAAACAACAAAAATATCCACGATTTAAAGACAATCAATTTTTTTTAAGAAGGCTAAAGACATAATTTTAATTGTAGTAAAATGATTCTGTTTCAGTAAATTTCTTTTCCCCTTGAGCTTTTTTTTACTACCACGTAAAAAAAGGCAGTTCAGTTGACAGGAAATATAAAAATAAAAGAAAATGAAACAGGAGTACAAGTACGGAAGCTATAAAACGACCTCCAAGTGCACCACGACCTCGTCATCCTCAAAACACAGACGAAACAAAAACCTCATAACCGTCGAAATCAGAGATAGACGACGAAAGGTGTTATCTGCATCGACGGCCACACACCTCAGTCCCTCACTCTCCTGTCTCCACGTGTCATCAGAAACCTCCGCTTACTCCGGATAGCCCTAATATCCCAGTTCCCTCTCTCTCCTCGCTCCCATGTTTATCCCCTCGCCTCGAAAAGGCCAACACATGCACTCGCACTGGTATTATCCCCCCCGAACTATAATAAAAGACGGGCTTGTTCAAGTTTTAGAGAGAGAAAGATAAGTAGAGAGAGAAAGAGAGATGGATCACTCAGCAGATGCTCACAGAACGGATTTGATGACTATAACGAGGTTCGTGTTGAACGAGCAATCCAAGTATCCTGAGTCTCTTGGTGATTTCTCTATTTTGCTCAATCACATTGTTCTTGGCTGCAAGTTCGTTTGCTCTGCTGTTAATAAGGTAGGTTCCTTTCTGCGTGTTCGATTCTTTTTAACCGAAAATGTAAACGTGACTTCTTCTTTAGCCACCTTTGATGCCGGTGAATTGGAAATGAAATGAAATGAGAATTCTACCAATACCAAGAGTCTGTAAGTGGATTTAATTTTTTAAATGGAGTAAAATTTGAGTTTTATTTGGAATTAGAATCATATTTTTTTTATAAAAAAAAATTCTATCACCCGTGGTGGCTGAATAAATTACTGAAGAAAAAATGAAATGCCTGTCTTTGAATTTATAGGTCCTATAAGTAAGATTTATTCGTCTCCATTTTTTTACTCGTGCAGGCGGGTCTAGCCAAACTTATTGGACTTGCTGGGGAGACCAATGTTCAGGCAAGTTGTCGAGGGCCGGGTCCAAACTCCAAGCTATTTATTGTTATATAAATACAATGGCTAATTCGATTATATTTCACTTTTTTGGAAAAAGGGTGAAGAGCAAAAGAAGCTTGATGTTCTGTCAAATGAAGTGTTCATTAAGGCCCTAGTAAGCAGTGGCCGAACAGTAAGTAATGGAGTAATCTATTTGTATCTATGAACTGAATTTGTTGGAATTCGTGTAAGATTTTGGATCTTGGGGCAGTGCATCCTTGTCTCGGAAGAAGATGATGAAGCAACATTTGTGGAGCCTTCCGGGCGCGGGAGGTATGCTGCTATTCTCCTTTCTTCGCTATTTGTTACAGCCGGGTCTGTTTTGGATTGTTAGACTAACACATGGTATCGGTTTTGATATATGAGCAGGTACTGTGTTGTATTTGATCCATTGGATGGATCCTCCAACATTGATTGTGGTGTTTCTATTGGAACGGTATCATGTCTAATTCTGAAACATGACGTTGTTCTATTTTTTAAATTCAAACACTTAACTGACAAGACGAGGAGTGATTGTTGTTACAGAATAACTTGATATTGCAGTTACATTTTGAATGCCTTCTCCTTCATCTAGATTTTTGGGATTTACATGGTGAAAGATGGCCATGAACCAACTCTAAATGATGTGTTGCAACCTGGGAAGAATATGCTTGCAGCTGGCTATTGCATGTATGGAAGCTCTTGCATGGTATGATAAATCACCTTTCGTATAAAGGCTATCCTCCTCCTTCTTCTTCTTTTTTGTTTTTTTTTAAAGGCCTATTTATTTGTGAAAATAGTTTTTTTTTTTGAAAAGTAAATTTTGAGAAAGTGAATTTTAAAAAAGTAAATTATTTTTTTTGATAGTGTAATAAAAAATAAATTGAAAAATACTTTCTAGTATTTAGTTGTGTCATGAAAAATATGCTGGAAAAATAACTTATTAATGTTTAATTTTTTTAAAATTTATTAAAATAACGAAGAACAAATCTTACAAATTAAAAAGTTCAATAATAATAAAAAAATTTTAAAAAATTTCATAAATTATCTTAAATAAAATAAATAATAATCAAAATAATAGAAATCATATCTAAAAAATAAAAAAAAATTAAAAGATGAAGAAATTAAAACGATAATAATTAACATTTCATAAATTACTTCAAATAAAATAAGTAACAATCAAAATAAAAAGAATGAGAATAAAATTTGATAGATAAAAAATTTCAATTAAAAAATAATAAGGGAAAAAACAAATAATAATTATAAAAATAAAGACAAAAATTAATATAAAAATTAAATTCTAAGAGGATGAAATTGAAAAAAAAAATATTCAAAACAAAATATATATAACAATAAAATGTTTGAGGACCAAATTTGATATAATCAGAAAATAATATGATATCTCTAAATTTTTCACAACTTTCAGAAAGTGTTTTTTGTCTAAAATAAAAGGAAAATATTTTTTTAAAAACCAAACTAATTTTTTTTTAACCAAAAAGTACTTTTTGTTAATTAAAAAGTATTTTATGTTGATTAATTTTTTTAATAATAAATAAATATTAAAAAATTTAAAAAATAATTTTTAAAAAACAATCATAACCTAAATATCATTTGGGATTGTCAAGATGACAGGTCGTATATCCCTTTACATCACCCTATTGATTTGAGAAGTGTCTGTATGTATAATTAGAAATTTGAATTCTTTTGATTAGGGTACGATGATGATGGTTCACGAGGTTCTTTGTCTGCCACCACCATGACTTGCACTTTGTTATGACATCTACTGATTAATCATCGTATGATTTGGCAGCTTGTTTTGAGCACCGGATCTGGTGTTAATGGTTTCTCCCTGGATCCATCCCTTGGGGAGTTCATACTTACTCACCCTGAAATAAAGGTAAATCATACTTTCATCAGTAAATTGCGGAATTGCAATCAGTTTAATTGTGTGATTACGTGTTGTAGTTAGCTGCACATACGAGGAGTTCAATCCATCCTCTTTATTTGCAAGAACCGCATGTTTATCCTTGACCAAAACTGCAGACGGCAGTTAAGTGTGTTTTAGGTAGTGTTTGATTATGGTTATAGAATAAAAGAGACAGAAATTATAAAAGAGATGGGAAAGATAGAAGATACATGATAAATAGAAGATGAAGATACAAATTATATTTAATAATGGTGTATAAAATAAAGTGATTATTTTGTATCATATTTGATTATAATATACAAAATAAAATAAAATATAAAAAAGTTTATTTTATCTTTAATATATATTACAATCAAGTTTACCTATTTTTAAAAAATAATTAGATTTTTTTTTTAATTTTAATTTATATTAAGTGTTAAAATATAATAACCCTTGTTATAAAATGTGGACTGCTCTGATGAGTTGACTCGAAACCTGAATTAGCTTAGGTTTAAAAAAAATAAAGGTAGGATTGACCTCACCTACTAGGTAAAAAACCCGAGTCAATCTGCACCCCGGGATAAAACAAGAGTTAAAAGAAACTTATTTTTTTTAAGAGTTTTTTTTTTTTTTTTTTTTTTTTTTTTTTGTCAATCCATGGCCTGAAAACTCTCGAATCAGATTTTAAAATTATAATATTAATTATTTTTATTTATAAATATTTTTTTTGAAGTCAAATCCACTTTAAAATTATTCAGCTGTCTTTTCAATAAACTATTTTTACAATGAAATAACAACCAAACTCAAATTCTTTGCAGGCTCATGGATACTGTATATCTTCTTTTTAAATAGCTACTATTTAAATAAAACTGATTAAGTTTGTTAGGGAATGTGGTTGCAATTATTTTTTTAAATAACTTTTCGTGTTAAAATGAATGCCAATAATATTTTTTTATTTTTTAAAAATTATTTTTGACATCATCACATTAAAATAATTTGAAAATACAAAAAATTATTAATTTAAAATTAATAAAAAAATTTTTTTTTTTTTTTTTAAAAATTGTTTTTGCAACACAAAAGAAAACAGGTGGAAAGAAATATTAATTGTTTCTCACATTTCTTTATGGACAGATTCCAAAGAAAGGAAAGATTTATTCAGTGAATGAAGGAAATGCAATTAATTGGGATGGTCCAACAGCCAAGTAAGTATGCAGTATTCATTATGATCATCTATTACATTTCCGGTGATTATTTGCTGTAGTTTACCGGTATTTTACAACTCTAGGTATGTTGAAAAATGCAAGTTCCCCGAGGATGGATCCTCAGCAAAATCTCTAAGATACGTTGGAAGGTATCCTTGATTCTCTTTCTAGCAACTACAATTTTATGTTCTTTTGATCAGTCATTGTCATTTAATTACTGCAGTTACCTTTTGAGGCTATCTACTCCCAACAAAATACACACTTGATTGTTGAACGAAAAATATAAGTAAAATGAATCACAATATGCCTTTCTACCTAGAAATCTTTTCAGTCCAACTGGAATCTGAATTTTATCCCATTCTGGTGCATTCAAAGTTGTAAGGAACAGGATTGAAGTTAGAAAATATTGTAGTCTCAGTATTTAGGTTATGGCTACAGCTCCAGCCTCTCTTCAGATTATTGTATCTAACTTCTGAGAACATCACCCATTTCATCGTTCTGTTTGGATACAGTCAAAAGTTAGCATATCGAAGATGTTTTATTAGCAAAGCCTCAACTCCAACTAACTAATTATTTTGTTTTTTGAATTACTTCATGAACAATTCATTATTTGGTCATATATTCCAGTTTATTTTTACAGGAGTATTGATACTCAGTTGACGACTGCTACTGTTCGTCATGAAATCAAATATTCCAGTGTGACTATTTTCTGCATATAGAAAACCGACAATATCTGTCTCTTTTCATATGGCTTTGCTGTCTTCAATTTGAGATTCATAGTTTTTTTATGACATTTTCGTATGATACACAGCATGGTAGCTGATGTCCATCGCACGTTACTTTATGGGGGTATATTTTTGTACCTTGCGGATAAGAAGAGCCCCAATGGGAAACTGCGGTACGTTTATGTACTCTTGGTGCTGGTATTTCTCCTAAAATGTTTGATGAAGCCTCTGGTATAATGTCCTTTCGTCTCTACCTGTTCTAATTTGGGACTCATTGTGGATATATTTGTGTAAACTAGTGTTCTATATGAAGTCTTCCCAATGTCCTTTTTGATGGAACAAGCAGGAGGGCAGGCTTTTACTGGCAAGCAACGGGTACTAACTTCGTTGTTTTTGTTGTTGAGCTGTTTCGCTACTCAGATTTATGAAACTTAGTATTCATTGTGCTTCAACAACCACCCACACCACCACCATTATTATTATTTAAAAATTTGCTTCTATTTAAAGTTAGCAAGCTGTTTCCTTGCTTGTTTGTCCTGCCCTCATGTAAAGGGACCATAGACTATATTAATTATATTGCTCTAAATTTGATGCATTGTTTTTTGAACTTGTATAAGGTGACATGGTACGTAGTTTATAGTTGAAGCTGCATGGAATTGGTAATATATTAATTTCATATGTTAATATGCAGTAGCACGATCCAAGCTAGCTTCCGCCATTTCAATAAAAAAACAAAAGGAAAAAAAAATAGTTAATAGTAATTGGGAAAAAAAAGAATGACCGGGGTGATTGAAGTTCCTTTTCTATAGCGTCTGATGTAATCATTTTCCTCGGCAGGCACTGGATTTAGTTCCAACGAAGATACACGAGCGCTCTCCTATATTTCTTGGCAGCTATGATGACGTCGAGGAAATCAAAGCACTCTATAATGCTGAGGAGAAGAAAGAGTAAACACCGATAATGTGGCTATATCTGGTACGGCGCTGCACCACATCATGGCACGGAGTGATTTCGCTTTACTTCCAGGGCAATTGTTTGTTTTTTTCCTTTTTGTGCTTCCATGAGTGTTTCTTATCATTTTCTAATTCAAAGTTTCAAATACTCCAGATGCCATGTTGCGCATCTTGCAATGGCCCTTTGCTATCACTGCATGGTTCATTTGATTGGTCTTTTTTATATATTATTTCATCTTGCCGAAGTTATCTGTTTCACATTCGTTTCAATGATGACAAAAATCTGCAATAATGCTAATTTTAAACCCTTTTTCTTGACGTTTGGTCGAGCAAACTGCGTTACATGAGTTCTTTTCCATGTTCAATGCATGATAATGCTTCTTGCGGGATAAAAAGATTTATCATAAAGGAAAGCAGTGTTCGGGAACATGGTTCACACCATATTTTTTAAAAATGTTAATTTTTTTAATTTAAAATTAAGTTTTTTATGTTTTTAAAATTATTTTGATGTATTATTATTTAAAATGATTTTTAAAAAATAAAAAATATTATTTTAATATATTTTAAAATAAAAAAAATATATTTTAAACTACAAATATTATAAGTCTTCCGAACACCATAGTCGCGATTACAAAAGCTCGTAGAAAAAGCAAACTTTTTCTTTGAATTTTCCTAGCAACAACAATGTTTAGAACTCTCGGAGAACGCGAGTTTACTTGCTAGCTCGAACGTCTAGAAGTTTACTGTCGGCACTTTAATTTTTCTCAATCTCTTTTTACCACACCCCTACGCGCACAAAGGAAAAGAAAAGGAAAAATAAAAATGTTTACATGATCACAATTACTCCCTCCAAAAGAGCTATCCTTTCCTAACAAACTTTTAACCATCATCATAACTCCACACTTAAAAAATTCAAAAAATGAAAAAAATGCATTACAAAAATTAAATAATTTTAGTTAATCATCTACAATTATAGAACACCAAGAAGAAGGAAAAGAAAAGGAGCTGCCAAATAGGAACGGTCCTCCTACGCACCTTTCCTTCTCAAGCGCCACTTGTCTTAAAATCCACTCACTCATACCAAGCCGTAAACTACACCAGATATATTCTCCTCTTCTCCTTCTCTCCCCACCTCGAACGTTCAATTAATACCAAATAATCAGTTATAGCAGACCAGATCTACCCCCAAACAAAAAACCCCTAAAACTCCATTAAATTACGAAAATGTCAAGCGATAGCGACGATGAAGACGAGCTTCTCCAGATGGCATTAAAGGAACAATCTCAACGCGATCTCAACTACCAGCGCCCGCCGTCGAATCAGCGCAAGCCGGTTGTCAATTTCGTCCAGCAGCCAAGGCAACCGCCTCCCCCGCAGAGGCCGGCGCCGACGAAGAACATGGCGAATCAGACGAAGAATAGGATAGCAGTGGAGGATGATGATGATTCGGAGGTGGAAATGCTGAGCATATCGAGCGGTGATGAGGAGGTTAGTAAGGACCGTGGCGGTGGAGGAGGTGCGGCAGCGAGAGGGAGAGGTGGACGTGGCGCCGGAGGGAGGGAGGAGGAGAGAGGGTGGGATGGCGAAGAGCCTGATTGTTGGAAAAGAGTTGACGAAGCTGAGGTACACACAGAACTCTCTTCAATTTTTATCAATGTATCTATATTTTGAATCATAGATGTGAATGATTATAGAAACCCTTGGTAACTACACAGTGTTGATTTGATTCTTTGTTTTGGAGAATGATATGTTAGGCATTACTGATGATGCAGGAAGAATCATAATATGTGAAATTTAGTTTAAAATGGTTAGTTTATTGAAGGTGCTGAAGCTGTGCTCTTATGACAGCTTGCTCGTAGGGTTCGTGACATGCGAGAGTCGAGAACTGCACCAGTGGCTCAAAAGTTTGAGCGGAAGCCTTCAGCGTTGGCTAGAAAGGGGCTCAACACTCTGCAATCATTTCCCCGTGGCATGGAATGCATTGATCCACTTGGATTAGGGTAAGCTTCTCGCATGCAATTTTCATTGATAAGCAACATTTTTCAGTTTCTGAGGCTTGTTTTGGCTCATGGATTGCGCTAGTTGATTATTTTGAGGATTCCAAATTTCTAGACATTTGTCAAAGCTTGAAGAACAAGAGCTTATGATATTTCAAAAGTGGAAATGCTAATGGATTCCCTTTCAAACATAGAACTATAAAATTTTATCCTTTAGGAGACTGAAGTATAGGTTTCCTTTATATTTTACCTTTCAAAGTCACTTATGCTAAGTGTTATCCCGAGTTTGTTGTGAACTTACAGGATTATAGATAACAAATCATTAAGGTTGATCACTGATTCATCAGAAAGCTCTCCATCAAAATCTGATAGAGATCACCTGGACAATATCCTTCGTGGTATTCCTCTTTTCCCTTTCTCTCACTTTTCCTCCATTCATCTTACCTATTTGGTTCATTTTATATAACTACACATCATTGCTCTCAATAATATACATTTCCGCATCACCAAATAATTTGTTCTCTCATTATAGTATCATGTACTATCATCAAAATAAGTTATTTAAATTCTGCGCTGATCTTCATGTTTTCCACTTATCAGCAATCAATAAATGAAATGACATTCTCAAAGCCATGAGAGAAGGGGCAAGGTCTTAAGATCCTTAGAGTTTCGTTGATAGAATTTATCCTTCAGCAGTGATATTCCTATCGAATTAATCAATGGGTGTATTAGCTGCTTGCCTTTTTGTCTTCCACGAAACTTTTGCTATAAATTATGCATAAGCCTTTTTGAGAACTTGATAGATTTAATTCACAGGGCAGCAATAGATGTTTATTTTTTAGGCTATTTATTTTAGTGGTTATGATGTCCGGCTACATCTTTTTAATGTTTATATTTGCAGAGAAGTTGTTGTATTTCTCTGAAAACTTTGATGCAAAGCTATTCCTATCCCGAATACATCAAGATACAAGTGCAGCAGAGTTGGAGGCTGGTGCGCTTGCTTTAAAAACTGATCTCAAAGGACGGACCCAACAGAGAAAGCAGTTGGTTAAAGACAATTTTGACTGCTTTGTCTCTTGCAAGACTACAATTGATGGTATGCAATCATCATGTTGCATTGCTTGCTAGATTGACTCTTACCCATGTCAAGTGAGCTGCAGATTTTTTGTTTACACCCAGCTTTGAGTGGGCATGGTTTTTGCTATGCAAGGTTATCCTGTAATGATATGCTGAGTGCTGTATTGATCTTGATGTTGGAATCGTTAATTCATTTACAGATATAGAATCAAAATTGAGACGGATTGAAGAAGATCCTGAAGGTTCTGGGACTTCTCACCTGTATAACTGCATGCAAGGAGTAAGCTCACTTGCTAATCGTGCTTTTGAGCCTCTATTTGAGAGACAGGTTTGTGAGAAATAACATTTATAATTTGGTTGAATTTGATACCTTTTGATGCATCACAGGTCACTTAGCTTCTTTTGTTTCTAAAACTAGGCCCAAGCTGAGAAGATAAGATCTGTGCAAGGAATGCTTCAGAGATTTCGAACACTGTTTAACTTGCCTAGTACAATTCGTGGAAGCATTGGTAAGGGTGAATATGACCTAGCAGTTCGGGAATACAAGAAGGCGAAGTCAATTGCTCTACCCTCTCATGTATGCAAGAATCCAAAGTTAATTTACTGTTATATTGTTTGGTTGAGGCAGATGCATCAAAGTATAATCTTTAGGCTTCAAGGGTTTTACTGTTGAACTTTTCTTGTACACGTTTATTGTTCTCCTGATTTATGGTAATGCTGAAAGCTTTACTGTTAAAAGACTTCTGTTTGGAGCATGTTCTACCATTTATATCTAATTTGACATGCGTAATCTCAGTTATTGTTAATGCATTGATCATCGTACACTCCTCTTGCAATTGCCAGTCATTGTATTTTCCCATTAGGTATGGTAGAGCATAGTCATCCTAGCCATAATCTTCATGCTGCATTTCATTCCAAACTTGATTTGTTATGAACTATGAAGCAAAATCAGGAAGTTTTGGTCATTTGTGAAAGATGAATGAGTATTCTTGGGCTTATCATTTCATCATTTGATCTGCTTGATAAACTGTAAGAACTATCTGATATCTGAGAGCTGTGGCCTTAGTTATGGGAGGTCCTTTTTGTGGGATAGGGTCTATAAGGTTGAGCATCTTCTGGGTGAGAAAATGAAATGAATTTGGTGAGACTGTTGTTGACATCCATGTTTAAACATGAAATGTCCTCTCCTGTGGATTTTTCACATAAATAACAGTACCTTACTCCATTATATCTAAGTATGTCCTTACATAGTTCTATTTTGCATCATCTAAAGATCTTAGATACAGCTAATTCCCATAGCATGTGTTTTTTGACAGAACATCTTTAAAACAATGTCTGAATGTCCTATTCTTTTGAATCAGTTATAGAACATTGTTCTTTTCCTTCTTGCTTTTTTTTCCCTTACAAATTCTTACTGTTTTATGTCAATTTCAGGTGAACATACTAAAACGTGTTCTAGAAGAGGTTGAAAAGGTGATGAATGAGTTCAAAGGAACACTTTACAAGTCCATGGAAGATCCACAAATAGATCTTACAAACGTAAGGTTACTAACTTTACAGTGCAAAGTCATCTTTTGTACAGGAAATTACAAAATCAACACTGATCCAAGGCTTTGCTTGTTCTAGTTTATTGATACAGTAATACGGTAATGGGATGACCCACTAATATAAACCTTTTCATATCGATGCATAAGATCATGGTTTGTTGTTTGTTTTTCGGTTTGAGTAGAGGAAAAGTATAATTATATACTGGATAGTTTGTTTGCTTTGGTGGCTCACCGTGGTAACAATCACATATTGGAAAAACCATTGTGCAATAGCAAATCACATTATAATCTAGTACACAGTGATGATCACACCCTTGACCACTAAGCTTACGGACTGTACTATATGTGCTTTAATAGAAATTCATTTAAGTGAAACAACCCAAGCGGATATGTTGCCTTAGCTGTGGATACCAATGTACGTGGTTGGGTGGTATGTCTGGTCTGGTTATGCATAACCAGTAAACAGACTATGTTGTGCCCGAGTGGAACTTCTGGTTGTATGAAATTAATTATTCCTATTTTATTTTTGTGGTTACTGAAGTATTTGTCTTGTTTATTTAGCTTGAAAACACAGTGAGGCTGTTGTTGGAGCTGGAACCTGAGTCAGATCCCGTGTGGCATTATTTGAATGTGCAGGTTAGTGAATCCATAAACCAATCCTCATATGACATGCAATGCATGTAATTGAGAAGTCCGATTAACAGAAATATACAGGTTTTGTAACTTCTAATTTAAACACAATTGAAAGGCCAATTTATGGATTCTCAAGCTTTGTCCCTTTGGCAGAATCACCGAATTCGTGGATTGCTTGAGAAGTGCACCTTAGATCATGAAGCAAGAATGGAAACCTTGCTTAATGAGATGCGTGAAAGAGCTCTTTCTGATGCAAAGTGGAGGCAAATTCAACAAAATCTGAATCACTCTGTACGTGCATTCATCAGATATTATTCTGTTACATTTGTGCATTCATGGGTTGGTGCTGAACAATGATTTTACTTTGTATTATCTCTTATTACTGGCAGTCAGATGATGACCATTCTCTTACGCTGGGGAACATCCCTCCACCAGTAGATTTGAGTGGTGAAGAAGTTGATGCTCTTAGAGGAAAGTACATCAGAAGGTTGACTGCTGTGCTTACACATCACATACCAGCCTTCTGGAAAGTTGCTCTGTCTGTTTTCAGTGGGAAATTTGCAAAGGTATTTTGGATATTGTCTTTCTTCTTAGATACGAACTTGTATCCATGGACTTTAATTGTCTTTGATGAATTCTTTTTAAAATTAATAAAAAAATGGCACATCGAGCTTTTATGACATCTGTTTCATGCTGACACTTACATTCTGCCGTCTACACTTTTACTTTTAACATCTCTCAGTTTTGTGTACTTTTTTTGGTACCATTATCATGAAGAATCGATTTAGATATTCTAACGTATCATCTACTGGCCATTTGTATGGACAGGGAGAAGCTGAATAAGCCAATATTTGGGTTAAAATTTTTGGTTATGACATATAGTCCTTGACAGTGTCGTTAGGCTCTTTGCAACCTTATATTCAGAGTGTGCAGATCCACCATTAATAGCAGCAATTTATGTTGTAGCATCGATGTTATTTCAAGAAATTATAATAATCAGATGACATTGAGGAGTCACTCTAAACAGAAAGTAGCCTTCTTTTAGAGTCTCACTGAACATTACACCATTATAGTATTCTTCCTTGACAACCTTGATTTCTCTTACCCATATGTAAATCCAATCCGAAGTCAAACGTCATTTGATGTTTTATTTGAGAATTCATTCTTGAAATCTTTTTCAAGCTTAGTAAGGAAATTTTGAAACATGGGTACAGGACCCTTTGCATGTATTGTATAGCACCATTGATACACCAAAATAAGCGATATTTGGCAACAAAGAAATTTATAGTTAAGAAAATCCATGAACGTTATAAATTGCGAGGGTTCAAGTCCCTCTAACACGACAAGAGTGCCTATGCTCAGGGAAAGTAAGAAAGAAGACATGAAGCAGAATCTAATAATTCTACTGCTACTAAGACAATAGTGGTTTTGTTGCTAAGATTCAGGCAGTGGCATCCCCCTCCTATTGGAATTGCTTGCTATAATTGATTGGCTTTGAAGCTCTTAAAAATGTAAAACAAAGGAGCAAAATGATAATTTTGTTATCTCTTAGCCTTGATAAATGCAGTGGCAACCTCTTCTCCAAGCCATGCATTAAAATAATTGTGTTGGTTTTTCTATCTTTTAAAGCCAGTTCTGATATCATATGAAGATCTGTTCGTTTCTTCGGTAAAAGTTAATTTCAGCCTTGGTTTTGATCTTGTGGATCTTACTTTTCCAGTCTTCCCAAGTTTCTGCTGAATCAAATGTTAATGCTTCAGCAACTAAAAGCGAGGAAAAGGTGGGAGATGGGAGGTACTCTACTCATTCTCTCGATGAAGTTGCTGGTATGATACGAGGTACCATATCTGCATATGAAACTAAGGTGAGTATGCATCATGCATTCATTTAATTTATGGTTGGACATTGTTTCTTTAAACCTTTTTAATTCAGATAGAAGTGGTTTGCGTTTTATGGAAGTCATTTGTTTTTCTAATCTGATGGAAGCAAGGTTTCAAATTTGTCTCAGCTATGGAATTTGAGAAGGGAGCAGATTAAGATTGAAGGTTCAACTGAACTTAAATCAGGATTGCTAAGTAAAATGTATAAATATAGTGAATGTTCTATAAAATCAGAAGAAAAAAAACAGAGAGGGCTTCTTAAGCTTTTAGAGGTAACTGAGGATCAAAGTGCAAGCAATGAGGGATTTAAGTGGAGAAACTTTTCATAGTTAATCCAAACTGTAACTTCACAAACAGATCACTTATCGATCTTTAACCAGATCACGGCCTGTTGTGTCTTTTTCAATCAGGTTAACTGGTTCTTGAATGTGCCTGACCACCTCTGGGTTTGAGGGGTCAGTCGGGCTGTATGCCTGTATCCAGACGTGTTCCCAGCTGGTCATGTGCCTGACCACCTCTGGGTTTGAGGGGTCAGTGAGGCTGTATGCCTGTATCCAGACGTGTTCCCAGATGATCATGTTTAAAGCAAGTCTGGTTAGGTTTTGATAACCTTGGTTTGCTGGAAAGACTTTATTTTTGAAAGTTTTATGACCTGTGTTTTAATGATACTGCTGAAATTATCTTTGGCAGATAATCAAATGAGGCATTGATAATGCATCTGCTTGGCAATTTTGACCTTTTTCTTGATTTTGTCAATTTAGACAGTTAGTTTGGCAGGTCATTCCAAATGACTTTCCTTCTGTTGCAGGTCCATAACACATTTCATGATCTTGAGGAATCAAACATTCTCCAGTCTTATATGAGTGATGCTATAAAGGAAATATCTAAAGCCTGCCAAGCTTTTGAAGTGAAAGAATCAGCTCCACCTACTGCTGGTGTGTAATCTCTATCATTAACAATCATTTCTTCAGTTTCCAAATTCTGAGTGTTTCATCTTTTTGTGACAGTGATGGCACTTAGAACCCTTCAGGCAGAGATTACAAAGATTTACATAATTAGGCTTTGCTCTTGGATGCGGGCAATGACAGAAGAGATATCAAAAGAAGAAACTTGGATTCCAGTATCTATTCTTGAAAGGAATAAATCTCCTTACACAATTTCTTTCTTGCCTCTAGCATTCCGCTCAGTTATTGCCTCTGCAATGGATCAAATCAGTCAGTAAGTCGTGAGAGCTTACCTTTACAAAGAATTAGTTATTGCCTTTGGAATTGATTCATAGGCTAGCAGAAACTTATGGAGCTTGCCAATAGCCTCAATGTAAGGTTTGAAGTTAAGAACGTCTCGTGTATCATGTCATATTTTTAGTGTAGGTGTTTCACACTATTTTATTGCTAGATAAAAGTTGAAAAATGGTTTAACCCTTTTGCAGAGCTTGATTGCTGAAATCCTGTAATTTGTGGACAGTGGTAACATGTTTTGGGTGTGAGAGCCACATTGTCTATCAATCATATTTATTGTAATTCATGCTATTAAGTACCTTCTGCTTCTGCCTCTCTGAATTCTTGCTTTTCCTTATTTTTTTTTAAGGATATATATAGGTTTAATACTTTTGAATGCTCCGCGCTTTAAACTATCTTGTGTTCTTAATATACGGCTTTTGAATTGTTTTTGACTCTTGGGAATATTTCTTTGCAGAATGATTCAATCCTTAAGGAGTGAGGCTGGAAGGTCAGAAGATATGTTTGCTCTGCTACAAGAAATTCAAGAATCTGTTCGACTTGCCTTCTTAAACTGTTTCCTAGATTTTGCTGGTAAAATGAATAACTTATTCCAATTTTATATTTGGAAGTAGGACTAATCTAGTTATTAATTTATGATGCTTTGTCTGTGCCCCTCATTGGCCAGGCCATTTGGAACAAATTGGGAGTGAGCTTGCCCAAAACAAATCAAGCAAGGAAAGTTTGCATTTACAGAATGGATATTCTCATGAATCAGAAGAAATGATATCATCTAATCTCCAAGGAAGTGTTGTTGATTCACATCAACAATTGCTGTTAGTGTTGAGCAACATTGGATTTTGCAAAGATGAACTTTCATATGAGTTGTTCAACAAGTATAAAACCATTTGGTTGCAGTCCAGGTAGTGACCTCTTTTTCTCTCTTCCTCAAAAGTCAGAAATATCATGTATGTTTGAAAGTGCATATGCATTCTTTTATGCCACTTGTTGCTTACTATTATGAAGGTTCTATCTTTTATTTTCTAATCTAGGGAAAAGGATGAAGAGGGCAGTGATATTCAAGATCTTGTAATGTCTTTCTCTGGACTCGAAGAGAAGGTCCTTGCCCAGTATACATTTGCAAAGGTATAACTTAGCATGGTTTTAATTTAGTATTTGTTCATACACGAGCACAAGGAGATTAGAACATGTAGCTATGCTGCTGCAAGGATATTGATATAGAAGTTAGCTCTAGCTTACTCTTCCTCTGTGTCTTTTTCTGGACCAGAATCACCTATTATTTGGTTAGTATACAAACACAAGTAGAGTACTTCATAGCTATGCTAGTGTGAGGAAATTGATTTGGGAGTATCTCCTACTTTTTTTTCCCTGTGGGCCTTTTGCTGGACCAGTTACCTTTTAGGTGGTTAGTACTTAGTACAGTCGAAATATATGTACTTGGGACTTCCAAGAGTGGATGTATATATGTTTGGTGGTACTTTATGGAATTGACTCTAAATGTGAGTGCAAGTACTATCATTTGTTTTGGCTTGATAAATAGGTAATTTTGTGTCTTCTGCCAGGCAAATTTGATCAGAACAGCAGCTATGAACTATTTGCTGAACTCTGGTGTTCAATGGGGAGCAGCACCTGCAGTTAAAGTAAGAATTTATGGATTTTATAATTGGTTATTCGCTTCGCTGCTTTCCAAGATAGCTCCAGGGAGAACAATTTTGTAACAACAATACATGGAATACTAATCCCTTGCAGGGTATACGTGATGCGGCTGTGGAGTTATTGCACACTTTAGTAGCTGTGCACTCAGAGGTACATCATCTTTATCCCTGGAGTATATATGCTTTATATGTGCATCAATCTTGTTCATATTTTTCTAGCTGGATCATTGAAATTGAGTTTATGGGTTTTTTAAAATTGCTCATTTAAATTCAACCGTGTTGAGGGGCTACACTTCCACGAAATCATGACAAGTTGACTGCTTTAGAATCATGTTCTTTGCACCCAGGACTGCATTTTGTGTTGATAAGGTTTAGGGAACGGTCTTGTTCTTGATAACTAACCTTCATTGTTATTGCCCAATCAAATGTATCCTGAGATGTATTAATTTGCTCATCTCAGGTTTTTGCTGGTGCTAAGCCCCTCTTGGACAAGACGCTTGGTATTCTTGTTGAAGGTCTTATCGATACTTTTCTGAGCCTTTTCCATGAAAACAAAAGCAAGGATCTTCGGTCACTTGATGCAAATGGCTTCTGTCAGCTCATGCTTGAGGTAAAGCATAGTTTATTTTTCCCAATGGCAAATTCTTGAATCCAGCAACTTTCTCTTGAAACCATATAATTTTTGCAGTTTTATGCTGTGTAATGAATGATATTTCCTTCCAAGTTCCCTTGTGGCTTTTATTTGTTGAGCTTTTCTCCTCCTCTAACGCATTCAGAGACACCATATATAATACCTATAATCATCTTGCTGGCCCCATAATGCCTTCCATCCCAAAAGGGAAAAAGGACTAAAAAATCGCATAGGTACATGTGTATAAAAATAGAAAAAATTGATGGTTGGAGTTGTAATTTTTTTGGTGACAGTTTTAGGATAGACAATAGAATTGCTTAGTAAATCTACTGGCTGCAGCTTTCTCATCTAGATGTCATGTCTTGCACAACTGAGTAAACATTTGTTTCTTTGACATGTTTCTCTGGCAGCTGGAATATTTCGAGACCATATTAAATCCCTATCTCACACCCGATGCAAGGGAGTCTCTTAAGTCCTTACAAGGGGTGTTGCTGGAGAAAGCCACTGAGAATGTTACTGAAGCTGTCGAAAATCCAGGGCATCAACGCAGACCAACTCGTGGGAGTGAAGATGCACTTGCAGATGATAGGCTGCAAGGAATGACTGTGTCCCCAGATGACCTCATTGTAAGAACTGTATTTTTCGTTGTACCTTTTATGCAGTGTGTTTTGCGAGTCTAACTTTTGAAATTACCCCGAATCATTTGAGTGCATTGTAATGCTTATTGGTATTGATTTGGCATGATAAAGTGATGTGCTGATGTTTGAAAGCTCTAGAGCGAAGAGCAATGGAGCAATTATATTTCATTTCAATGGAAAAGGTGTATATGCAGACTAGGAAATTGGCACTATAGGATCCTCACTGTGGGAACCCTAGTCATCCAGTCTGTTATATTTTGCTCATTCAGTTAAACTCTTCTATTTTCTTTTTGGGTTTTAGGCTCTTGCTGAGCAGTGCAGCTCCGAGTTGCTTCAATCGGAGCTTGAGAGGACTCGTATTAACACAGCATGTTTTATCGAGTCGATTCCCCTGGACTCGGTACCAGAATCAGCTAAAGCTGCTTATGCCTATAGAGGATCAATGGATTCCCCCAGAAGCTACATGGATTCCCCCGGAAGAAACTATAGAGGCTCACAAGCAATGGGTTCCCCTGGTTTCTCTCGCCACAGACGTCGATGACCTAGTCAGGAGTGGTTGGTGATTGCAAGTTTTGTTTTTCAAATTTTCTGTGCATGTGCAATTGATGTATTGTAGTTGTAATATATTTAGTAGAGAGAAACCCTTATTCTTTCCATTTGTAAGTTCCTCATCATGAGCTTGTCTTTCTCATTTTCTTCTTTATTTCTGGGGTGGGGTGGGGTGGGGTCGGATTGTATTGCTCCGTGAATTTTCTGACATTTCGCAACTCCTAGTTAAGTTTTGGATTATGATTCTTTACTACTATTGGAATAAAACCATGGTTATTGCTACTTGACTGCAGAACTTAACGTTTTTAACGGAGGACGGGTGTTTAGAAAGGTGGCTGGAGCCTGAAACTGAATGTCTTTTCTACCCTTTCTTTCCTTTATTTTCCTTTTTGGTTGATTGTGGAATGTCTTTTCTTCCCCTGGCTTGCAAGATAGTAAAATAAGCCAGAAACTGAATGTCTTTTCTACCCTTCCTTTCCTTTCCTTTCCTTCTATTCCTTTATTTTCCTTTTTCGTTGATTGTTTCATCCCTGGCTTGCAAGATAGTAAAATAAGCCCTGTTGCCATTCTCTTATCTCGATTGAATTCTTTTAAATTGCCACCAATGACTGAAACTCGGAGCCTTCAAGAACCACGTGTCAAAATCCTCCACGAATTATCTTAAAGTGAAGAAGAAAACAGGTTGGATATGATCCCCATTGTGTGCCAGGATCGAATATTCGGAGTGGATATTGTTATCAACCGGATCATAAAGGTGTCCCGACAGGGAATCAAACTAAGGATTGATTGTCGGTTTTGTATCTATAATACTCCTTGAATAGACCTTATTGTTGTTGACACAATCACTGTCATCGCAGTGGATCTAGAAAAATCCAGTTCAAGCTCCATTCAACAAAAACCTGAGGATCTTGCATTTGAAAATAAATGGACGCAGCAGCACTGGCGGGGACCGTTTATCTTCTTGTTCCAACCATGCTTTTCATAATTTTATTTTTTGTAGTATTTTAATATTAACAGAATAAATTATAAAAAATAAAAATATATATTATTTTAATATATTTTTAAATAAAAAATAATTTACAAAACAATCATCACCTCTACTTGGCTTAAAAATCCAGGTTTTAAAAGGTTACTGCCATCAGATTCTACCTAAAATAACTGCAAAACCGAGACCATAAACAGGAACAGAAGAAAGAAGACCAAACTTGGAGCATCTGATTCATTCAGTCTACCTGAAGTACTGTTGCGGCCCTATTCCTAAATCTTGGTAGCCAGTATGCTCGTCAGATCCACTGAATGATGGTCAAATCAGCTTCGAGTCAATGAAGTTAAAACAGAGTAGCTAGATTCTGACAAAGTTGCTCCATAATATATATTTCCCTAGAATAAAGTTTCAGCTTGTCAACTCGTACAAATCAGTCCAAATTTATAAGTCATGTCAATTACAAAACGATCTAAAATTGTAGGCTATTCCGCGATCTTTACCCCAAACTACGTTAATAATATGATGCAAACTAAGCTTGGGCAGGTTCTAAAGTACAGCAATGGCAGTGTATTCAACAGATGAAGAAGGTAGATTTCTCTTCCTGAAGATTGCACATTGAATTTCATCCTCGAAGTTAAGCTGTCCTCAATGGAGGAGAGACCAATATGACACCATCTCCTCTAACGAATAGGAAAGGCACTGTGCGCCTTGTAGCCTGAAACAGAAGATAAAAGAAAAAAGGCAGGCACCTGAATAAGTATTATAATAGCAAATAGATTACTAGCAGTCAGAAGTAGTGGCCCCTCATTGCTTAGTTATACTTCATTTTATAAACAGAATCTTCGTATGAAATTGTAATATCATTTTTATTTTGAACTTCGGAGCTCCGAGTATCGCTTAATTTCCTTTGAACCAACCCTGTTTCTACATCTTTTGTTTTCTTTAAGATATTCCAATCTTTAGCGTAGTTCCTACAATTTTTCATTCAAAAGTTGACTTTTTCCACTTCTTTGGAATGTGCGCCTCATGGAGACATGGTGTTTCTACGATTACCCAAAGGTTGCTTTGTATGATAGCTATTAAGAATACCAGTGAGCTGTAAAAGCTAATAAAGTGGTATCAAAGTGCCTGTGCATAGTAGAACAGAAAATATGAGATGCCTTCTGATGAAGAATTTGCAGGCGTCCTCCAAATACTAATAACAATTCTTCCTACAATATGAATCTGTAACTATAAGATCCATTTCATATCTGCCTTCTCACAAATCCGATAATGCATGTAAACATTTATGATATACAGGTACAAGCCTCCAATCTTCAATGAAAAGATGTGATTCGAAGGAAAGCTTTATTATTTGATGTAAAGGCACCAACAGACATCGATAAACAGCCAGTACCCTATACAACTTGCAAGCCTTCGAAATATTAGCCGTCGCCGCCACTTAGCCAAGCCATCATCATTCATATTGAAAGAGTGGAGAAAATATTGTAGAGAAATAGAGAAGAAAAGGGTTTAGCAGAAGAATCTCTCAACCACTTAAGGGTTGGATTTGATGTATTTATATTATAGTGTCATGTAAATCACAAAGACGTTATACATATCAATTTCCTGATTTATAGCCTAAGCATTAGCTATTCTACTGCCTTGATTCTAGCTATACAATCTGTCAATATTATCTTGAATCCTATCATCCCCCCGCAAGGTGATGGGGAGGATGCCACATCAACTTGTCACGAAAGTAGCAGAATTGGGACGAAGGTAATCCTTTGGTAAAGATGTCAGCAAGTTGATTGCTAGAGCGAACGAAGGAGACCTGAAGAAAGCCTTTGGAGACAAGTTCACGTACAAAGTGATAAGATAATTCAACATGCTTGGTGCGAGCATGGAAGACAGGATTGTGAGCCAGCTGAGTAGCACCCATGTTATCCGAGAAAAGATTGCAAGGCAGAGGTGCAGGAAAGCCAATGTCACGAAGAAGATAAGAAATCCATAAGAGATCGGCAGAAGCATGAGAGAGTGCCTTGTATTCGGACTCAGTACTAGAAAGCGCAGCTGTAATCTGTTTCTTTGCACTCCAAGAGATGAGATTGTGGCCAATAAAGACACAGTGTCCCATTGTGGAGCGACGAGTATCAGGGCATCCTGCCCAATCAGCATCAACAAAACAGGATAAAGTGGAAGGAGAGTTGGCAGAGAAGTTGATGCCAAGACCAGGTGTTCCTTTGAGGTAACGCAAAATACGTTTGACAGCTTGTAGATGAGCATCACGTGGAGAGTGCATGAATTGGCAGACTTGTTGCACAGAATAGGAGATATCTGGTCTTGTGAATGTCAGATATTGAAGAGCCCCAACAAGCCGACGATATTCATGCGGGTTAGGTAACAAAAGACCATCAGACATGGAGAGTTTGCGACCAGAGGTGACAGGAGTGGGCTGAGGTTTGCAGTCAAGCATATTGGCAGAACTAAGTATAGAAAGTAGATACTTAGTTTGTGTGAGCCGAAGGTGACCAGAAGACCGATGAACTTCAAGGCCAAGGAAGTAATGTAGATCACCGAGATCCTTCATATGGAAGCGCCGAGAAAGTTGATTGACAATGTGATTAATGAGGGAATCTGTGGAACCTGTAATAATAATATCGTCAACGTAAACAAGTAGTAACACTGAACCAGCAGATGAATGTAGTGTGAAGAGGGAGTTGTCGGCCTGGCTAGATTGAAAGCCAAGGGAGAGTAGTGCTTGACTGAAACTTTGAAACCATACTCTTGGAGCTTGACGCAGGCCATAGATGGAACGATGTAGTTTGCAAACATAGTCAGGACATGAAGAGTCAATGAACCCAGGCGGTTGTGACATGTAAACCTCTTCGGCTAGAGCACCATGAAGGAAGGCGTTTTTGACATCAAGTTGACGAATACTCCATTGCCGAGAAAGACCAAGAGAGAGAAGGATACGAACTGTTGTTGCTTTTGCCACTGGACTGAAGGTGTTTGTGAAATCAACGCCTTGTTCTTGGTTGAACCCCTTTGCAACAAGGCGTGCCTTGTGTCGTTCAATGGAACCATCAACACGTTCTTTGAGTTTATAAACCCAACGACATCCCACAACATTCATTGAAGGTGAACGGGGTACTAAGGACCATGTCTGGTTATCAATGAGTGCACGGTATTCATCCTTCATGGCAGCAATCCAGTTGGAATCAAGGCTGGCAGCCTTGAAAGAAGCAGGCTCACGGGAAATTGAAGTAGCAAGCAGTGCTATATATTTGTTAGGTAGTGGATAATTACTTACACAAAGAGCACGAGGTTTGCGAATTCCATCTTTGGCACGAGTGATCATGGGGTGATTATTTGAAGTAATTGCAGCTGGTGGAGGAGTGGGAACACAGGCAGTAGATGGAAGTGTAGGCTGATCGGGTGGAGCACAAGCAGTTGATGAGAGAACGGGTGAAAAATCAGCAGTCGAAGTAGTTGGAGTTGCAGAAGATGAGGGTGCCATTTGGCATGTGGATGTAGTAGGAGAGTCATTCATTGATGATGAATGACTGAGCAGAGGTTCAAAAACTATAGCCAAAGGAGTCTTGGTTGCAGCAAGAGATGGAGTGGCAGCTGGTTGTGAAGCAACAGACGGCATGACAGACTTCAATTCATAAGGAAATTCGGCTTCATTGAAAACAACATGCCGAGAGATGAAGACACGGCCACTAGTAGAGTCTAAACATCGATAGCCTCTATGGATAGTGCTATATCCAATAAAAACACAGCGACGGGACTTAGGACTTAATTTGTCTTGACCGTAATCACCAAGAAAAGGGTAGCATGAGGAACCAAAAGTCCTGAGCAATGTATAGTCTGGGCGAGTACCAAATAAAGCCTCATAAGGGGATATTCCTGAAAGAACTGGAGTTGGCAGCCTGTTAATGAGGAATATAGCAGTAGAAAAGGCTTCAAGCCAGAGGCTTTTTGGCAGAAATGCCTGATGCAAGAGAGACAAGCCAATTTCCCGAATGTGCCGATGTTTTCTTTCGGCTATACCGTTCTGTTGCGAAGTATGAGGACAAGACACCCTTAGAGAAATACCATTAGCATCCAGGAAGGAACGAAACTGTCCTTCAATCAATTCCTTAGCACCATCACATTGGAATAATTTTAAACGCTGATTAAATTGATTCTCACCCATATTTTTGAAATTGGTGAAACAAGCAAGACTATCCGAGCGTTGTTTCAAGGGATAAAGCCAACAAAATCTGCTGTAGTCATCAACAAAAATAATGTAATACCGATAACCAGATGCAGTAATAACAGGAGAGGGTCCCCAAATATCACAATGTACCAATTCCAAAACATGACTAGAAATTCTTCCAGATAAATGAAAGGGTAAATGTTTGCTTTTACCAGCTTGACAAGCATCACAAAACATCATAGAAGAAAGTTTATCCGAAGTAAAAATTAAATTATTGGTAACCAACTGTTGCAATATCTTCGAACCCGGATGTCCAAGTCGACGGTGCCATGTTGAACACGGAGCAATTTTAGCAGTGCGAGCAATTGCGCTATGGCATGATAATTTGCGAAAGGCTGCAGACAGTGCATGAGCTGGTATTGGATAAAGATTGTCTTTAACTGGCCCCTTCAAGAGTATCACCCCGGTTGCCAAATCCTTTATAACAAAGCCCCATGGAAAGCAAGCAAAAACACAGTAATTATCTTTGGTGAGTTTGGCAATAGATATAAGATTTTCCTTTAATTGCGGCACCACAAGAATATCCTTTAGAGATAATGATTTTGAACCCAGATTAATTGATGAGTTACCGATATGTGAAATAGAAAGAGAAGCACCATTACCAACATACACACCTGAAGTGCCATTAAAGGGGAGAGGCTGCTGCACCAAATCAGTGTTAGATGCCATATGATTTGTGGCACCGGTATCTCCAAGCCAGTGTGGAGATACACAATCAAGAGTGCCCTCTGTTGGTGTTGTCAAGTCAGAAACATGAACACCAGCAAACTGAGCAGATAAATTATCAGAATTGGTGGAATCAGACCGTGTGTAACGATAATTGCAATTGGAGGCTGAGTGTCCCTCCTGTTTGCATATTTGGCAGCGACCACGATAGCGTGATCTGCCAAATTGGGGTCGATTCCCATAATTGTTTCCATTCTGGAAACGATTTCTACCATGTTGCCCATTATTATTGAATGATTTATTAGAGAAATCAGCAAAAGAGGGAGAATTTTGAGTGGGGTACTGACCAAGTATGCTAGCAGAGGAATTCCCAAAATTTTGAGACACAGTACCTTGTTTTGGTCGATTAAATCGACGATAGTTTCCATGGTGAGGATTACTGGACTGCTGATAGTGCTGTTGTGTAACAAAAGCATGATGTGAGGGTGAGGACAGTGGTGGAGCTACACGTCCACGAATACGCTCAAGCTCTTGTTCATGAACAAGAAGTCGCGCACGAAGCTCTGTGAAGGTGATTGGAGTGTGTCTGTTGGCAATACCCTGGGCAAATGGCTGGTATTCCAGTGTGTGAGGGAGACCACGCAGTGTTCTTTTCACCAGTTCACTGTCTGGAACAGGCTGGCTGATGGCAGCAAGTTGGTCTGCGATGCCTTTGATTTTGGCAAGGTAGGCTTCAATGGACATATCATTCTTATATGTATCAAGAAGAGTATCATGTAGAATATCAGCACGAGAGAGAGTTTGCTGATGAAAGAGTGTTTCAAGTGTGTCCCAAACATCTTTGGCAACGTGTTTACCGAGGACCTCCGCGCAAGCGGTTGAAGACAGCGTATTCTTGATTCCTCCCACAACAAGTTGGTCTATTTTGAACCAACGGGTATAATCAGGATTTGGGGTAACGACGCCCTCATTAATAATTGTTTTTGAAGGTGGCGGATCAGAGCCATCAATATGGCCATAGAGATCGTTGCAGATGAGAAGAGGAGTGATTTGATCTCGCCAGAGCAAATAATTATCAGAATTGAGATGGGTTGAGAAATTGTTTGTTAACGCAGCAAGTGAGATGGGAAGATTGGAAGAAGTGAGAGAGACAGAGGACGATGATGACGCTGGAGTGGTCATTTTGTAAGAGGGAGATGTTAATTAATTGGTGAATACGCAGTCTTGCTCTGATACCATGAAAGAGTGGAGAAAATATTGTAGAGAAATAGAGAAGAAAAGGGTTTAGCAGAAGAATCTCTCAACCACTTAAGGGTTGGATTTGATGTATTTATATTATAGTGTCATGTAAATCACAAAGACGTTATACATATCAATTTCCTGATTTATAGCCTAAGCATTAGCTATTCTACTGCCTTGATTCTAGCTATACAATCTGTCAATATTATCTTGAATCCTATCACATATTAAGTGAATCCTATCATCTTTACGCTATAATAGCTGCTTCCCATAAAATTCCTAGAGTTAACAATTCGAGTTTCCAATGCTCACCATAATAAGATCCCTTCCACTTATTCAATATTAGACACTGAGGCATGCAGGTTCTGCGTTTACTACCTAGCAAACATTAAGGGGAAAAAAAGCTTTTAAAAGTGAAATCATAACATACCCGAACAATCTCTTCATATGTTTCATCGTCGATTTCTACTGTAGTAACAATTTCTTCAACATCCCCAAGAATCATATTCAAATGCTGATCATACGCCTGCAAAATCAGATTACAACATGTAGCTAAAACCCTAAGAGAAACACCACAGTCCACGCAGCAACACAACGAGAATTGAGAATATGCCGTTGGCGTTAAAAAGAATCGAGAATCTATGTTTCTTGTAATTAAATTCTCCAAAACGACATTGTTGTATATAAATAAATAAATAAATAAAAAGAAATGGGGGTACATGTAGAAGAGAGCAGAGACTCATACGTGGAGTTTTCCGCGAAGTTCACGATCAGAGCGGAGCTTGACGTAGATACGCTCGTCCAGGCTAAGTCTGATGAGATCCAATGGCTCTTTTACCGCACTCTCTTCTTCGCTTGCCATTCTTTTTCTTTCTAGCTCGCTCTGTGTTTTTTTTAGGTCTAGCGCTCCAATTAATGTTTGGGCGCCTGCCCGTTTTTTTCTTTGAAAGGATTTTAATCCTTCTTTCTCTGGGGTTTCATTGGGTAGCCTTTCGGCCCTTCACCCACTATGCTTCCAGGTTTCTCGATCTCCTTTTTGGGCTTATTGCCTTACAAATCGGGCCCAGTATCCTCGTAAGTAATTTTTTTATTTTTAAAAGAAAAAAAAAAAAGAAGAAGAAGAAATAGAAAAATAAGGTGACAAATTGAAATGTTTTCAATAGAATTTGATATTTTGGTAGTTGTTATTTTTAAAGTATATTTTATTTTAAAATATATTAAAATAATATTTTTTTATTTTTTAAATTTATTTTTAATATCAACACATCAAAATAATAAAATAAAAATAAAAATTAATTTTTTAAAAAATAAAAATTGCCGCTTGTTTTTTTTTCCTTGCTGCTAAAGCATGCTTGTAGTATTGGAAAAGTTATTTTGACAAGAAAACTATTAAACTTTGGCTGCTGGCTTGAAAAAAACGCGAGGGGTTTTGCATGCCTTGTTTGACATCGTTACTGCAAAAGAAAAATGCTGCTGTTGTTGTTTTATTCCCGAGTAAAAATGCTGGGACGTTGAATTCTCGTTCCAATAATAGCAGCTGAATTGGAATGAAGAAATTAACAAGAAGAAGAATTATTCAAGGAGTAACCCTAATAATTTTGAGATCCCTTTACCCTTTTTTTATGCAAAATTTTTATATGAACAATGAAATACCTCATATTTTTCTGTTGATTTTTTATATAAAAAAAATGATCCTTCGATTTCTTTCTCTTTCTACTTTGGTGCCTTTTTAACTCTTTTTTTTAAAAAAAAACAAGCCAACTTTTTTCCCTTTTGTTTTGATATTTTTAAACCTAATTGTATGAAAAAAAGATTGCAATTGAATTAAAAATTATCTGCTGTGCTAAAATAATTATTAATAGCTATATTAAAGAGAGTTTTACATTGTGATATTGGTTGTTTTTTAAAGTATTTTTCACTTATAAATAAATTAAAATATTTTTTATTTTTTTAAAAATTATTTTTAATATCATCACATCAAAATATCTAAATTTTTTTAAAAAAATTAAAATAAAAAATATTTTTTTTCAACAACAAAAAACAAATGGGCTTGAAAAGGTTGGGTTTTCCCACCAACTTCATTGTTCGTAATAAACCATTTAAGAGTCATGTTATGGTAACATATGTTTTTTAAAATATTTTTTACTTGTAAATGTATTAAAATAATATATATTTTATTATTTTTAAAATTTTATTTTTTATATTAGCATGTAAAAACAATATAAAAATATTAAAAAATAATATAAAACAAGATTAAACATTTTTTTTTATAAAAACACTTTCAACAACAAAAATAAAAACAAACTGGACTTAAAAAAGCTGGGTTTTTCCCACCAACATCGTTGTTGATGGGAGGTGGACTTCTCTCCTCTCTCTCTCTTTTTTGTCTTTATCTGTGGATAAAATTTTATTTTTTTTATTTTTTTAAAATTATATTCTCTAGATTTCTATTCTCTCCATTAAATGCTTTTAATTTTTTTCCTTTCAACTTCATTCACTAATATTTTATTAATTTTGAATCAATTGTTATAATTTATTTTAATTTATTTTTTATAAGGTTATTGCAGTCTCAAACAAATATCATGGTATTTAATTGATGCTTAATTTAACAAGAATTTGTTTTTGTTATCATATCATTAGAAAAAAAATAGTTTAGTAAATAAAGTAATTAAGATCAATAGAGTCCATGGTTAGGATTGCAAGTTTGATGAGTAATACCTCGAAGTTTGAGTTGATATAATGTTATTTTCTTAATATTTGAAGAAAAAAAACCATCTTGAATTTTTTTAGAACCAAACCATACTTCTACCGATGGTCTAGGTTGCTTTTAGACTTGCAATGTTATATAGGGGCAAATCCTACATGATTAATTCTAAACTCGGATTAGGTAAGGAATCAAGTTGAAAGATTTAAAGTTTGACTTGTTGAGTTGAGTTTAATAACAATATGTGGATAATTTCTTTATTTTAAAACTTCATCTTCCTCTCTCTTTTTTTTATTGAATTCTATTTGATTTTTTTAAAAAATTTATCCTTCAACATTTGATTAATTTTGAATTGAGTTTTATAATTTATTTTAATTTTTGACAAGATTATTGTAGTTTTCAAATAACACATCATAATATTTGATTGATATGTAATTTTACGAGTGTCTATTATTGTTATTATATTATTAAGTAAAACATAGTTAAAAAAAATAAATTTGTCCAAACCTTATAGAACCCATGATCCAACTAACAAGTGTGATGGTTTAAACTATGAAAATCAAGTTAATATAATATGTCACTAGTTTTATTAAAAAAGCAATGTTATTATGTATTTTTTAAAAATTAAATTATGTATTTTATTAATTATCCCACTAATATCTGGACATATAAAGTCAATTATGTCATGTAAAAACATTCTATACAAATAGCAAATAGCTTATTTAATAACAAGCCAAGTCAAAAAAAAAATCAAGATCGAATTTAATAAAATTAGCAAATAGCTTATTGCAGCATAAACAATATTCTCACCTTCAAACTTTTCTTGATGTGACCTTCGTACTAGCGTGGGGCAAAAACCAGGTGTTTTGAATTATACCATAACTACTTTATGACGACATAAATAAATAGTATATCTAAGAAACTATTTGCGAAACTCTATTTTTTTTCTTTACATATATTGTTCATGAGTTGATCTTAAAAAACTGGATGCATAAGTCTCTCGTACGTCCAATAAATGTGGATGAGATATGAAGATTTGTGTAACTTTAATAAATTAAAATGTATTTGAATCAAATATATATTTATATATTATTTTTTAAAAAATTATTTTTAATATCATTATCCCATCAAAACTATTTAAAAACATAATAATAATAATAATTTGAAATAAAAAAATAAAAGAAATTTAAAATTTTCAAAGATACTAATAACAGCTATCTTCCACCTTTCCAAATAGTAGAAAAGAATGGTCAATCACAAGCTACAGGATTATTGAGAAGACCTCTATGTATTCTTACATTTTTTTTTTCCAGCGAAAGTAACGTATTTTGATCTTATATCTATTTTCTTATTGTTAAGAAAAATACAAAGGAACCACCCACAAATCGGTCCCTCCCTCCCTTGGTACTGGACCACTGGTAATTCATCTGAAGACAAGAGTATAATCATCAATCTTTCAACACTTTTGTGTCATTTCGTATTAAAAAAGAAGAGGCTGCCCATGAATTTCTCCAAGTTGCATGTCCAATTGTGATTAAAATATTTAGGATCCAATTATGTGGCATGGCTTACAATTTTGTTGGCTCTACTCTCTCTTTTTAAAAAAAATATAAAAAAGGACACATGGTTATGGCATCGATCATCTTATATTTTGTTTCTACTTTATCGTTTTGGGTTTAATTATAAGAAAAAATATATTATATAAACACGTATTTGATGGACAAGTAACAAAAACAATATATATATATATATATATATATATATATATATATATATATATATATATATATATATATATATAAGGAACATTGCTGACTGTGACACGAATAAATAATACCCAAAGTATAATTGAGTTCTTTGAACCTGCTTAAAACTTTTTGTGTGCAAACTGGACGCATAGTAGTAGCATCGTAAACAATGACACTCCGAGAAAGACAGGAGAGAGGCTTCTGAGATCTAAAGTCCTGGATTCTCGACTTGGTTTTGGGACAGCATACTCTGTTGCTTCACGGGTTTTTTTTTTTTTTTTCCTTATCGCAGATAAGTGGCTTTGCTTCTGATAAAACTTAAGCATGGCTTTCTTTTTTGTTTTGTTTTGTTGTTCTTGAATGCCCCGGTGCTTTTTTATTTCATTATTTTGAATTTTGGAAGTGGTTATCTTGGTGAATATTTCAGTTTTTTTTCTGAAGTTTTTGAGTTCTGGAGATGGGTTTACGATTCTGTTTGGCTTCTGCGAATTGAAGATTCGTGCTTGATGATCTAGGTAGTTAAAGAAGGAAAAAAAATAAGAATTGGGTTTGCTTTATTTTAGCTTCCTCGAGGTGAAAACCATATACTGTTATCAATTGTTTTTTTTGCATAGCCAAGGTGGTGATTCAAAAGGGGGCAATGGGTTTATAGGTGCGATCTAAATTGTTGTCGAAAAAAACATGGAAGGGAATTTGTCACAAGGAGGTATGATTCCAGGCGGGGCTCCTTTTGGAGGCCTTGACTTGCAAGGATCAATGAGAGTTCATCATCAATCACAGCATCCACACACTATACACCACCACCAGCACCCTCTCCATCGGCAAGGATCTTCGACCCTCACGTCAGTTGAAGAAGGTTTTCCACTCACGATGGGGTTCATGCACAACTCTGATCAAAACATTTCCATGACTGATTACAATAAAGGAGATAGGGGAAAAAATTCAGTCAGTGATGAAGATGAGCCAAGCTATACTGAAGAAGGAGCTGATGGTCACAATGATGCAATCACAGGGAAAAAGGGGACGCCGTGGCAGCGTGTCAAGTGGACTGATAAGATGGTTAGGCTCTTGATAACTGCCGTGTCTTATATAGGTGAGGACGGGACTTCAGATTGTGGTGGTGGGATGCGTAGGAAATTCACAGTTTTGCAGAAAAAGGGAAAGTGGAAATCAGTTTCAAAAGTCATGGCTGAAAGGGGCTTCCATGTTTCTCCACAGCAGTGTGAGGATAAATTCAATGACCTTAATAAAAGGTATAAAAGGCTCAATGATATGCTTGGGAGGGGCACTTCTTGTCAGGTTGTGGAAAACCCTGCACTTTTGGATGTTATAGATTATTTAACAGAAAAGGAGAAAGATGATGTTAGGAAGATATTAAACTCAAAGCATCTTTTCTATGAAGAAATGTGTTCCTATCACAATGGAAATAGGTTGCACCTGCCTCATGATCCAGCTTTGCAGCGTTCCTTACAGTTGGCTCTAAGAAGTAGAGATGATCATGATAATGATGATGCAAGGAGGCACCAACATGATGATCCTGATGAAGATGATCAAGAGATTGAAACTGATGATCATGATGAATTTGAGGAGAATCATGCTTCACATGGGGATTGCAGGGGCATACATGGGGTGTTAGGGGGTTCTGCAAAGAGGCCCAGACAAGGCCAGGGCCATGAAGATGCTTGTTTTGGGAATTCATCTCAGGAGCCTAATAAAGGGTCTTCTTCTTATCATCCACAGGCTGCCCAGGTTGATATGAATCAAGTCTCAACTGAAAGTTCAAGAGCAGTTTGGTTGCAGAAGCAGTGGATGGAATCCCGCACTCTTCAGTTAGAAGAACGGAAGCTGCAAATTCAACAAGAGATGTTGGAGTTGGAAAAACAGCGATTTAAGTGGCAAAGATTTAGCAAGAAAAGAGACCGTGAACTAGAAAAGTTGAGGATGGAAAATGAGAGGATGAAACTTGAGAATGAGCAGATGGCATTAGAGTTGAAACGCAAGGAAATGGGTGCTGATTTTAATTGATTGTCTGGTCCTGTTGCTTTCGTTCATCATAACAACTGGACTTGCAAGCAAATCAATTTTGTGTTTATGGTAAGCTGCTTCTGGAACTGGTGTATCATTTAGGAGGGGTATCTATTGAGAAATTGTTACTCTGTCTGCATATATTGTGTAAACTTAGGATAGTCACAATAATGTCCCCCATCGCTTTGTTTTGACACTGTAGAATTATCGTTGCCTATGGTTAAAGATATTGTGGCAATATTTTTTTCCCCTGTCATGTATTTTTCATAGTTGAAGTTTGAATATCTAGTATCAGCTTGATGATCCAGCAACATATTTTTGCTTCAAGTGTTTACCTTTGAGTATTGGCTAATGATTGTTGCAAACCGTGTTCAGTGAAGTCTAAATTCCCAGAGTTTTGTTCACAATCCCAGGGTCAGAGGCTTGGTTGTAGCGGGTTTTTACTTCAATAACTGTGTTTCCTTTTTTTCCTGTTCAACTACACTTCTCTTCTCTGGTTCTCATTATGATGGACAAGTTCTTTAAGGTCCTTTCATCATGGGAGATATACAAGTAGTTGTCATTCACTAGATGTGACATGTCCTGCCTCCCCTCTTAAAAATATTTTCTCAGCTTGCTGGGGCAGATCTTGTCAGTTAGGGTTTTTCCAGTGATTTGTTTAATGGTTGTATTAACTTCTGTGAGACAACAACATTGTGCTGTCTAGTATTTTTATTTTAGTTCAGCAACTTATCCTTTCATATGCTACCCTAAATCTTCTGAGAGATAATAACAGAGTTTGCAACTGATAGCTATAAATAAGAAGGCATCTGTGCTGTAAGTATGCAATTATTTGGGATTTTGGTGGGATTAGACAGATAGTTGAATGGTGGAAATTTTGGCTACCACGAGGCTGTTTTTACTTTTTAAACTGCTCACAAAATAGTCATTTTTTGTGCGTGATGGTGGAATACAATATTTGAACATCATCATTACCATCACTTTTGCTGTTGCTGTTTTGAGTTCATGTTCTTAGACATTTAGGCTATTATAAATGTTGTTTATTAACATGGTGTTTAAGAATATCAGCTATCAAGTTTCAGTTTAATATCATTAAGCTAAAAATCTTGCTATTGCATTAGAAACAGCGTCTTTTTATGGACAGAAGAACCAGAAGTTTTTAACACGTGTAGTATGATTAACTCTCATTCTACAAATGAAGCTCTTGGGTTCCTGAGAATTCTAAGTGAACATTATAAACTAGGGACCATTGTTTGGTAATGGTAAAAAGTCTTGAGTTTGCTACCATACGAATGCAGGTCTGCGTTTCAGGGACAGCCACTCGATGCAAAAATCTTGAAGGTAGGACCATAGCTGTAATGTGATTGCCTTTTAAACACAATGTCCTTCCAAGTAATAACAGTGTTCAGTGAGAAGAATTTTCTTTGGATTAATTTCTAGTAAAAGTTCATGTTCTAAAACAATTCTGTTTTCATAGCTTCCTGGCAGGGAGCTGACAAGGTGGGTGTGTTATAGACCTAAACAGTAGAGAAATTTAAAGATAACTCTCTTATATTTTATTAAAAGTTTTAATAATGATTATATTCTTCAAATAAACTAGATACTTCTATTTATATTAGTTTTAAAATTCTTTATAGAAAATGATTCCTAATTAAAATTTATTTAATTAATAGAATTTATGTAGCATTAGGATTCCTAAATACTAATTAAAAAAATAATGATTAAAATTCAAAATTAACTAAAAAAATAATTAAAACAACAGCTTTAAGCTTCATGCGTATGGGTTTCTTCGTGGATTTCTCTTCGAACTTGGTTTTTATTTAGTTCATAAATATAGTTGTAACACGCTGCACGTCAAGAAATAAATGCGCACATCCTTTGTTTGATGAGGAATATTTATGTACGTAAAACCTGACTGGATATGCTGAAATGACCAATATTCCTCAAAAGGTGGTTTAATACATCTCAATGTGATGAAATGCTTATTCATATTGATTTGGAGGCTGCTGTGTTTCTTTCTGTGACTTGATAAAATTTAGTTTCTTATCTATGTGTGTCTGCAAGCATGCAAATTCCAACTTGGAGTCTAAAAATCACAACGTAAGGTGTAATCTTCTGTAATGGTGTTGCCATACTCTTTTAATGCAGGTGAAACTGTCAAAATAAAAGGGCAGTGGTAGATTGTATTTCGCCGCCGTGAATTTTTGTTTGAATGATAGAGAACTGAAAATTGCTGATTTTGAACATGACCTTTCATAAGTGAGAGAGCACCCACAGAGTTTTGTAGGTCGTTCTGTTTGAACGAAATGGTTAGTATTGGATGGTTTTATTGTTTAAACATGTGGTTTAAAAGGCGACCCAAGTATGCACACAATTTAGTTCAGATACTGCCTGAAATGGTGATCATTTCTGATTTGATGATTGAATGATTTTAACAAAGTATGTTTAAATTAGTGAGCTGCAATTGGTGAAGGTGCTCTGGTGTGCCCTTTAGGTTGCTTTTTGGGTAGTATATGACACATGCAGTTGAGTAACAGTAAGAATCATGCCAGATTAGTGGATGGCGAAATTGCTTAGTATTCCACATGGGACCTGATTCTGAAAACGGGACTTCAATATTAAGATGATACATTTTCTGTTTCAGCGAATGCTGGAAACTTCAGTGTTTAAATTCTTAGTTAGAATCTCAGTTTGTGAATTAAAGTATTGACCTCTGGCTGGATTTATCCTTCTTTAATCATATCTAATGAAGTTTCATCCATCATGTAGAGCATGCACTTTATCTTCTTCAGGCTTAGAGAGAGAGAAGACTTTTCACTCTGGGAGAAGCCAGAGGGTGCGGGGCTTGACCTTGTTGGTGAGTAGTTGGCAAATAGCTGCAGCTCAACTGGTTATTAGTACAAGATAAATTGTTCATTCATGGTATCTAAATTTGCTTAGTTTATTTATTTATTTATACAGCAGTTGGTGTCTAGTCTTGCTTGATACCTGCAGATTATGCTTTAATGGTTCACCAAGTGCTTGCAAGGAAGATACGTCAAATGATTCTGGAGGATTATCAAGTAAAATCTTGTTCTCGCCACATTTTTATTTCTAATGATTAACATTTTCTTATCCACATCAGGTGCCGCGTGCCTTCTTTCCAAGGTAGTGCCTTTCCATTTAGAGGAAAGGATATTTTGGAATGGCTTGAGGCTTTCAAATGCTTCGATACTAGAGTCCCTTTAGGACCTTGAATCTTGATGTTTTTTTCTTCGCCAGATCTTTCAAACTTGGATTTTTTTCAATGCTAAACTATGGCAGGGTATTGGTTGCTTTGCAAATAGAATTAGTTTCAAGGCCTTTTTCTAAATGGAAGTTTAATGGCAGTATTCGACTAGGCCAATGCAACGATAGACCCTTAACTGCAGCTTTCATGTAGCTGTTTCAAATGTTCACCCGGGAAACATTACTACTATGACCCACTACTGTTTTGCTACGAACTGCAACTGGTAGTTGTATGGTCTTTTCATGGCTTAAAGATGGAAATGACATGGAGATGCACGTCTGAATGAGTTGTAAACAGATGAAAATGAATAGCAGTGTTCTAAGCATGGCAGCCAAGCTCTGCCTTTCTTCAAAATTTTCTGCAGAGCTTATGATGCTTACAATCTATTTCATTATTGTGCGTGTCTTAAAGTGCCTTTCTATATAAATCACCACTGCAACATTTCTCCTCGCATGAATTTATGGAGATTTTAAAGGCATCATGGTGTTCTCCAATCATTCCTGTGTGGAGAGTATAACGAAGGGTATTGGTCTGGTTCTGGGATATGGCACGCAACCATCTTTGAGGAGCTTACTTGATCACTCGGTGCCCTGAAAAAAGCCAAGCTCTTGGGCTGCAATGTTTTCTGTAGTCTTTCATTTCTCTTTGGGGTGCAGAGCTGCAAACAAGTGTGAATGCTTTGGAGTTTGTGATCCTGGATTGGGGCCTCATGTTCAACATCAACAGCGGTTGTGGGGGTTGGAGGTGCAAAGAAAGCATGTAGGGAATAGGCTTTTTGGTAGCTACAGATCACCCGTTTGAACTAAAACCTATCAAATGGAGTCGATTTCTTGAAGAAGATCGTATTATTGAACGACGAAGATAAAATTGTTGCCAAGCAGTTACACCTTAACACACCTAATCTGCAACCAGTTTGTACTCTCCTGCTTGACTTCCTATATTATCCATAGTTAAAAATTTACCATATCATGAATAATAGTAGACCTTAAAACATATTTTAAATTAGATATATCTGTAAGAATATAGATAATATATATATATATATATGGTTGGAAATACAAGTAGAAGAAAAAAAGAACAAAAACGGAGAGATGCGCAGCAGATTCAGCAAATGGTAATCGTATTGTCCATGAAACAGAAAAGGCTGACGGCAGCGTGCAACGGGGATGATAAATTAGGTCGATGTAAATGTAGGCTCTCGAGGTAAGTTGTTTACATGGAGTCTTCCGTCACATCGGCAAAAAGAGCTCGGATAATCTTGCATTCATGGCGCAGCTGAAGAACCCATTTTTCCTCCCTTTTTTTCTCAGTACGAATCATTCCTAGTACTAGCTAGTATCTGCAACACCATCTGGCACCTTTTACTGTGCCAAATAATTAATGGTAGAGCGTTAGTGCTCGCTTTTGAAATTGATGGAGTGGTGGCTACTAGCTAGGATAATATCTCGGCTTGATTGCGAGCCGTTTGGAAGTATACCCACAGAGAATTACAAAACACAGAAGTCCTTTAGCGGAGCCAAGGCTTATCCTGTTATCCAATTTGTTCTGTGTCACGTCAGAGAGAAGTGGACGTCGGAGGAACGTGTTTTTTTGTGCTCGTACTCTTCCCCTTCTTCCTCCCCATTGGAGGTCGTTTGTGGGCACATGGGGCCTCCACCCTGGTAAGGGCTTTTTGAGTGCTTTCTTTTTGCCTTCATGGGGCCCATCCACAGTGACTTCTTTTACAAAACAAATGTCTACTTTTCTGGTTAATTTAATTTCTTTTTTTTTTGGGTTAATAACCATGCTAATAATTAATGCTTTTATTTATATTATTATTATTGGCCTTGGGATCATTCAGGTTTTACCAGCAGATGCACATGCTTTCATGTTCCAATGATTCTACTTAAGTGGCGTCAAGCACTGACGCATTATTGTTAACCACGATGAATATCTTTGCACATGGTCGTGAATATTGCTTGTATTTTACTCCTCCACTCCTCTTTATCGAGGGTTGTGTTTGTTCTTACAGTCTGAATATATTTTTAACTAAATTTATTATTTTTTTAATTACAAAACACTATTTTAATGTTGAGATTTAATACAGGAGAGCCCTTGGGGCTTGGGGGGTTTTCTTGGAGTGAGAGGGGAAAATAAATAATGGAAAGAGGTAGATGAACATGTTAGAAGGTTCGATTAATGGTGATTAAATAACAATAATCAGCAAGTTAATTAACGAAGATGAATATAATCATTAATGAATATAATCAATCACTAATGAATATAATCATTGTAATGTTCTATTTATTTATTTTAAAAAAAAAAACACAAGTAAACCAGGGCAGTACAGAAGTGACAAGTATCATGACGGGTAGAGGAGCCATTGTGGCATTATTTTAGAGGTTGTCGGGTGTCATTCAAGGGGTGAATATTGGCCTATTAAAAGGAGGAAAAAGTTGTAAAAATGTGAAAATTCTCCCCGTGAGAATATGTGACGTGGATTACATTACTAATTGCAATGAAGGAGAAAAGGGAAGGGAGCGCGCCAAAAAAGAATCAACTTGGTGGTTGCTGAGCTGGTGACAGATAAATGGAGAGGTGAATCCACATGGTAGACAGACAGAAGATGTGAGTGTACATTCACATCACATGCCTACCCATGTGAAGTAAACCTTTTGTCTACTTGTAACTTTTTCATATGGGCCAGTAAATTAAAGTTAGCCATCTCTATCCCATTTCTTAATATCTGTGTTCGGTTCATTATCAATTTCATAAAAACGTTTCAATTCTTATAATTTATTAATCGGTTATTATTTACTATTATTTATTAATCAATAAAAAATAAAATAGTATGAATATATATTTGAAGTATAAATATGTATATTAAACAATAAATATTATACAAATATATGTATTTTATGCTAATATTAACACACACACACACATATATATATATATATATATTCGGATTAAATTATTATCCCTACTCTCTCTCTTTCTCTTTTCTATGTAGATAATTTTTAATGTATTAAGTGTTTTTACCCCATCTCACTAATTGAAGTGAAAAACTTATCAATTCTTTTTCTTTTTTTATTCAAGATTTTTTCCTCTTGTCCCGTCTTATAAAAGAATTTGTGTGGACTAGGTGAGTGATTGAATTTTGCTACGTTTCAGTGAGGATAGAATCTGATGGAAGCAACAAAAACTAGGCTACATGTACATTTCCCTTCCTTTCCTAGTGTTGAGTTTTGAAAAAAAATCGTGCCTTGATTAATATAGCATCAAGTAACTAGTTTAAATATGAACTAATTAATTACCATATAATTAATCTTCCCTTCATATTCAAACATAAAAACAGCAGCATCTCCAAACATTTTGCACCACATATACAAACACAAACATCACACACACACACACACACACACACATATATATATTCCCCTGCTTAAGACAACATCGATCGATCAGATGTCGCCCCTCTAGCTAGCTCGACTTTCATTAAGTTCTAAATCACAAGCTCCACTTTTGTACCATGTGGTTCTTTTTTTTATTTCCCTAACAATTACAAGATGCGGTAGCCTGCCACAGTACCTTATATATATATATATAGAGAGAGCAGTGGATTTTAGGCTGTAAATAATAGCCAGGGGGGGCAAACATAGTGGGAGGCATCTATCCAGCTAGTGAAGCTCTACAAGGCATCTAAATCTTATTATCTATCCATCAATCCATACCATCCGAGCTAGAGAAGTTCTTGCCAGCGAAGCAATTGCAAGAAAACAAAACCAGTAAGTATAAAGTCTATCTTGAGAGATAAGCAAAAAAAAACTCATAAAACAATACGCACCCACCATGAAAAAAGATACAAATATATTATAATTTCTCTGTACAAATTCAGCTACCGCTAATTATTAATTATAGAGCCCGTTTTTACAATCTGTCTTATAATTATAAACATGATGCTTCGTTAACGGATAAAAATCTCATGAATAGGTCTCAAACCTTGCTCGTCGTCTTTTAGGTTGAGTCCGTGTTTAAACATGTTTTAAAAATATATTTAACTGAAAAAATATTAAAATGATATTTTTTTTAATATAAAAACTATCTTGGAAGACTTTATTTTCTTGAGTTTGCATGTGGCAAGGAAAAGAATATAATATATAATTACAATTCTCACTTTTTGGAACACCATTGGATGAAGGAATAGAATTCCTACTTTTGGAAGCAAAGTATACGAAGAATAATAATATAGTGTTATATATAATCAATTGAAGGCGAAAAGGCCAGTGTGAAAAGCAAAAACAAATCCTAAAGACTTGTGTGCAACTCTCATTGTCATTTATCATGAAGATCTCTAGAATATAAATTATCAAATGAAACGGTGCCATTTCATTTCGATGCATGTCTTACCTACCTATCATATTAGCCCCGTTTTCCCCTCCTTCTTTCCTTATTAACTCACAGCCCCTTGTGTTTCCTTTACTATTACAACTACCATTTATCAATTACCACATCCCTATCACTTGATTTGTGCACACGTAATGATATTGGAGTACTTTCTTTGTAAGAGATTATTATCTCAGATTATTATTTTTTGCATTTAATGGCCAATTGATTAATCGGACCCACCTCTTGCATTATGTCTTGGGGCATCGCTTGTTTCTTTTGACTCAATAATTGAGTTGCTGAGTTAG
Source organism: Populus alba (assembly GCF_005239225.2). NCBI lineage: Eukaryota > Viridiplantae > Streptophyta > Magnoliopsida > Malpighiales > Salicaceae > Populus > Populus alba. The sequence goes on along the minus strand of NC_133297.1, from coordinate 12,581,825 downwards.
ATATGATATGTAGAAGAGGAAGAGGAAGAGGAAGAGGAAGAGGAAGAAATATCTCTCGTGTCTCCCCCAATTTTCTTGGTGATTAATCCTACCCTGTTTACTGGCTTTAATTATAACACACAGAAGTACTTCTCTTGGGTTTGACCCTGAAGAACTTCTTCCCTCGAAATCATCAATACTGGTAAGAAAAAAGCCCGTGAGACCACGACTCTGAAGATCATTTGTGGCTGCTAATTCGATAATAAATAAACAATCCCTCTTCCATTCGTTTTGATTCGAGTACATGTTAGATAGAGATCCTAAGGATATAATCTAAAATGCGGTTTTAAAACGAGAAAAAATAAGCACAGAGCGTGATCTTACTGCAGCTTCATAACAGCAACATGGCCGTAAGACAGTACCATGCTAGAGACCAGAATTAGGCAATTAAAGCACAGATCAACAGAGAGGCAAAAGGTCCCAAAATGAACCAAGCCAGTTGTTTTGGGTGATTTTGTATGATCACAGCCATTAAAATCCTTGCCTCCCAATTAATAGGGTTGGTTGCAGACCTAACTGAAATGTCCACCATTTACTTCAATTCATAAATGGCCTGGCCTAGTAATACGACCTCCATCGACGAGTTTAATTCAACAGTGGATCCCACTTCATAACGTCCCTTTTTCTTAAGATAAGTTTAGGGGCAACATTTTCTTTTATCAATTATGAAAACTAGAATTTGTCAAACTACACTCGTCATTATCACAATTAACAGTAGGTCCCTTACGCCACAGGAAGTGCACTGTATCACGCACAGTCTCGGCCAACAAAAGTTGAACATGGATTTTTAAACCCAGGGCGTTTCTGGCATCACAGCAAAAATCCCACCATCCGGTGTAGAAAATCCTGAATTACAGAGACAAACTCAGATCACAAATCAGGTGATCGAATAAAAAATTTGAAAAATTAACCAGCCCTTCAATGATTAAAGGTCAATGGGATCCATTTTAAGGCCAATCCTAGCAATTCCACGTCAAATCTTAGCCACCGGGCACTGATCACCGAAACACCCTCCAAAAAGCAAAGCTGATATTTTTCTCAGTACACCCATAAAACAACAACAAAGGTATAATAGAGAAATAAATAATAAATACCCACGTAGCTGTGATTCACTAATTACAGAAAGAATGAATGGGATAAAAACGAAAAAAAAAGCTGACCTACATGTGCCGGCTTTTAACTAAATTTAGCTAAATTACAGACAAGAACCCACGAATCATCGCCGTCGTCTCTATGGGCAGCTGTTGATGAATTCCAGTAATAATATTTATTATCTCTTCCTGTAGCACTATATATAATGTATATCTTTCTGTGCCATCTTCGTTATTACTGCTAGAGAACCAAGTTACACCTTCTAGCCAACTAACCCTACCACCCCACATTGGCTTAAAAAACAAAAGAAAAAAGAAAAAAGAAAAAAAAGAAAACCTCAAAGATTCCAGTCCATAGCTAAAAAGAAGAAAAGCAAGAAAAAAAAATTAATTACTTGTATTAAAAAAAGAAAGAAAAAGAAACAACCTCTTGACATTGACAAGCAGATCCCACAGAAATAATTAATAAATTCACCATACCATACAAACCATCTACCATAAAACCCTTAAGAGAATTCACCTTCTCTTTTGCCTTGATGATATTTTTTTTTCTTCTATTTTTTTAGCCCGTATATTTTTTCAAGGAGCTGTAATATTGAGAGTTAGAAAGGAAAGAAAGCGAGTCCTATGCTAGGGGACTCAAGTAGTGTGCTAGCAACCACAACAACAACCCTTGCTCCTAGTGGTGGTGGAGGAGTAGGTAACAGGGAAGCTCCTCCGATAACCGGTGGCCATCATGAAGGCAGCAACATTGATGTTGGAGGTGAAGATGATAAAGGAGCTATTGAAGGTCCCCGGGGTTTCGGAGGTAACCGGTGGCCAAGACAAGAGACTATGGCACTCTTAAAAATACGGTCTGATATGGATGTTGCGTTTCGTGATGCTAGTGTTAAAGGCCCTTTATGGGAGGATGTTTCCAGGTGATCATTAGAATAATTACAATTTTATCTTTTTGTGATGAGGGGAACTATACACGGTGGTGTTTTTTTTTTTTTTTTTTTTTTTTTTTTGCTTTTGGAGTTCATTGATAGAGGTCTGTGCGAGTTCAATTTTCTTTTTTTGTGTTCTTTTTTCCTTTTTTTTGTTAGTTTTCTTTTAGTAGTTCTTAATTTGCAGTTTAAATCTTGAAGACTGTATTTGTGATTTTTTTTTTTGCTTCGTTTTAGTGCACACTGCAATAACAATTAAGTGTTTCAGAATTTAAATTTCTGACACTTGTAAATTCGCTCGATTTATGCTGTTGTTTTGCTGTTTTAATTTTCATGTTTATTTTATGTATGAATATTCTTCAAGATCTTTTGTTTTTAATTACTGAATTCAAGATGGGATAAAACAAGAATTGGAGTTATATATGCTTTTGTTGCAACTGTTGTTATATATCAGGAAGCTAGCAGAGCTTGGTTATAATCGAAGTGCCAAGAAGTGCAAAGAGAAATTCGAGAACGTGTACAAGTACCACAAGAGAACCAAAGATGGCCGAAGTGGTAAACAAGAAGGCAAGACTTACAGATTTTTTGATCAATTAGAAGCTTTCGAAAGTCACCCCCCTTCACTATCATCGCCGCTGCCGCTGCCGCCACAACCAACCAAGCCTCAAATTCCACCAGCCAACACAATAGCAATGCCTGTGGTTAATCCCTCTCCTAATGCTGTTGGGACTTCTCACAATACTGTTCCATCAACAGCAGCTGCCACCCTCGCTACAAAGACGTCTCAAGGCGTTGTCACTTCAGCTATAAATCTTGCAGTTCCTCCATTTCCTTCAACAAACCCTACAATCTGCCCCCCGTCACAAGCAACAAACCCTACAAATCATCCTCAAACTAATATTCCATCTTCTTTTCCAAAATTTTCCTCAGATCTCAACTCCAATTCCACTTCTTCATCAACATCCTCGGACGTGGAACTGCAAGGGCGTCGTAAGAGGAAAAGGAAATGGAAGGACTTTTTTGGAAGGCTAATGACGGAAGTGATCCAGAAGCAAGAGGAGACGCAGAATAAGTTCTTGGAAGCAATTGAGAAACGCGAAAACGAAAGAATGGTCAGAGAAGAATCCTGGAGAATGCAAGAAATGGCCAGAATCAATAGAGAGCGCGAGATCTCAGCCCAGGAAAGATCCATAGCAGCAACTAAAGATGCTGCAGTAATGGCATTTTTGCAAAAATTATCTGAACAACAAAATCCGGGTCAAGTACAAAATAATCCACCCCCAACACAGCCGCCACCAGCGCTCCCTCCGATATCACAGCAAACACCAACACCTACGCCACCGCCGCCACCGCCAGTGGCACAATTTCCACCACCTCAACCGGTGGCCAATCCGGACATGATGAAATCAGATAATGGGGATCAGAATTTTATGTCAGCAAGCTCTTCAAGATGGCCTAAAGTAGAAGTTGAAGCTTTGATCGGGCTAAGGACTAATCTTGATTGCAAGTACCAAGAAAATGGACCCAAAGGGCCACTATGGGAGGAGATCTCAGCTGGGATGAGAAAGCTCGGTTACAATCGCAATGCAAAACGATGCAAAGAGAAGTGGGAGAATATCAATAAGTACTTCAAGAAAGTGAAAGAGAGTAACAAGAAAAGGCCTGAGGATTCGAAAACATGTCCGTACTTTCACCAACTTGATGCTTTATACAAGGAGAAAAACAAGATTGATGGTCCGTCCAATAGTACTCATCATATGAAACCTCAAAATTCAGTGCCTTTGATGGTACTCCCTGAGCAACAATGGCCTCCCCCTCAACAAGAACATAGACCTGATTCAGTGACGGAGGATTTAGAAAGTGAGGATAATCAAAATCAGGAGGACGAAGATGATAAGTGTTTGGATGATGAAGATGAAGATGAAGCTAGTGGCTATGAAATTGTAGCAAACAAACAAACATCAATGAACACAGCCGGGTGAGAGTTTTAAGTCCACAGAAGCAAATTAACTCTTTGAGTATTCAGAGGAATACTGGCAAGAGCGTCGGATTCTGGCGTCCTTGAATCGGAATGGCGGGCTCTGAAGCCTGAATTAATTTGTAACCGAGGACACATGATGAGTTGAGGGGCGGGGAGGGTTGTAGAATATAGTCGTGGGATCATATGTTTAATTATTTTTATAATTTATTAATTTTTTTGAAATATTAATAAGGCTAGGGAGTGGGAAAGAAGAAGAGAGATAGGTTCAGCTTCCAAAGAATAAATAAAAGAGACCAGTACTGTTGTAGCTTTGTTCATGTTCATGGTAGTGTAAATGTCAGAAATGGTAACAGGAGTTTGCTTTATTTTCAGGTTTTTCACCAAGATATGTGTGCTATTTGATCATCGAGAAGGGCAAAAAAAAAAAAAAAACTTTATCAAAAGATATATAGGACTTTTTATTGATAGAAATACTTGGATATGAAGAAATCATTACACCTTCGTGCGTGTAAATTAATAGATATTGTAATATTCCTCCAAAACCAATGAAGGGAAATAAATTCCCTATTTAATCACGTCTGTTAAATAAATAAATAAAAACCTCTACTGCTCAGCATATGCTTGTTGGCAGATTGAATAAGAGGATAAGGGCATGGACAAGAACCAACCTAAAAATGGAGCCATGGAGGAGAAGAAAACGAAGCCCCTGGCTCCGACTGGGGACCCTTCCCACAACATGCCAACATCACCCGCTGTCATGCTGCTCGTGGACCTTCCACAGGGTCCACTGAGAGGAATCTTCTAAGTTGTTAATCCAAGGAAATAACGTAATGCACAGTTCTTAATCTCTCTGAACTTGTTCGGTTCCCGTTATTTCATTGAAGTCAGTGCCCATAAAACGACCAGGAATGATTGTTTATTGTTACTTTGTAGCTGCAAAATGAAAAAAATAAAAAATTCTAGCTGTTCAAATATAGAGAGAAGCCATGTATAAACCTTGAATGGTGTTTAATTTACCGATCGAATACCTAGGTTTGAAAAGTATGAACATTATTATGATAACATGCTTGCAATATCCCTCCTCAATCCGGTAAAATCTGAACCCTACATGTCCCCGACATTGGATTAACTACAAATAGAATCACCCAATATCAATAAATTAAAACAAAATATAAAATAGAGAAAATATGTCAAATACGACGTAATAATTTTAGCACTAAGAACTCCGTCCATTGCTGAAACTAATCGATATTAGGCAATTACCAATCATATGTCGATCACATTTTTTTCTTAAATAAAAAATATTAGCATATTATTATAACATCTGTAAATAAAATGATTAATTTTACTTTAAACAAGCATCCGTACCTTAAATTTTTACTATATAATTAACCATTCTCTAATTTCAGAATCCATTAATCATTTTATATAAATGATTTTTTTTATGTTATCCAAAACTGAAATGTTTCAATCCTTCTTTTCCTCTTTTATTTTGTTTTACACAATGATTTTCCTTCAAATTACCGTCAACGGATTAGCCCATTGTAAAGCTGTAGCAGCTTTTAATTCGCCATGCTTTTTTCTTCTTTATCCAAGGAAAAAAGTTATGACATTTTTTTTTTTTGGATAAGCAGAATAAGCCTGTAAAAGGCAAACAAGAAACCACAAGGGTCTGTAAGCCAAAAAGAGCAAGAAACTACACGAACCATGCACACAAGGCCCTGGATAGCACAAGAGAAAAAGTAATCAAAGAACCTGACCCTACCGTAGCAATCTCTGGACCCCAGCATCAGTCAACTTCTTTGAGAGTTATACCACTATCTTCCACCTTTTGCAGAAGGGATTTCCATGAGGTGATGTTGGGCAAGTGCCAGTTCCACCAATGAAGTTGAAAGTCTGATGTCTGTTCTTAAGTTTTGAGCATTGAGCAACAAATAATCACAACCATGGTAATAGTTCACCATACCTACTGACACCTTGTTTCGCAAGATTATGATTAGGTTCTCGCAGAGTATGAATATAAGTTACAGGACCCAAACATGATGAGAATCGTGAAGCAAGGTGAAGAGATTTTGGTAAAACCATGGTCTGATAGACTTCTTTGTCATCCAATTGACTACACTTCTAGAATCCGATTCCACCATCACTTCTTTTCCAAACATATCTTCCTTCAATGTTGATAAATCCAGGGCTTTAACAACAGCTAATAATTCTGCCTCATACATTAGAATCTTTTATTCCAACAGGGATTGAAAAGAGTCTTAGCAGCAATCCATTATGATCACGTCGTAGAACACCTCCAATACCTGCAGGACCTGGTTTACCAAGAGAAGACCGATCCACATTCCATTTCAAAACCAAAGGTTATGGAGCAGACCATATAAGTAATGGTCGTGACTTCATAGCGTTCGACCATTTTATAAAACCATCAGCAGACATAAGCAAGTCAAGAACACAACGCGAGGGGGTTAAAATAATGCATTACTGCTGCTAATCACTGAAGGGCACCTCTTGTTTCTTCTTGGCATGCATGTGGAGGCAGATGTGCTGTGTGCTACTATTAGCACTATAATCTTAGCGCTTTTGTGATCGTTATTTTATGAGTGGCTGTCCGATAGCACGGCAATAATTTTGATTCTGAAATAATGGGCACAATATGTGTATTCTAAAGCAAAGCATTGCTGTTCTTTGGCACTATGATGCGTTTCTTTTTGACTTGTAAGCATGCCCTACAATTTTGTCCAGCTAGATGCAAAAAAAAATGCAGCAAATGGTGTCCATTAAAGATGTGCCCCCACGTATTGATTGGTCTAGATATTTATTTATTTATAGGAGCTGGTTTTCTGTTATACAGTTACAGTTTAAGACAGTAAAAGCTCCTTTTGCCATCACATCGTAGCCTTTTTTTGTTTTGTTTTTTTTCTTCCTCTGAGGTACACACGGTGGACTGCATCAGCTGAACTTATCACCAATATTGAGTCCAAATAAATGAAAAGTCTTGTCAGACATTTAGAAGGAAATTCGACCATATATTTTGATTGCGATCACACATCGGAGCTTCACAGCACACAAGAACATGGTATGACGAGTTCTGCAGAAACTAGCTAGCCAGGATAAAAAAATGTTGAAGACGCGTAGAACACACCACGCAGCAATATATTCGTGAAGTACTGTTAATTAAGGTTCAGGTGACATTTCATTGCTTTGTGTATACTTGAAAGATGCTTTTTTATTTATTGAAAAAACAGTTAATTTTATTTATTGCATTTTTTTTATAATCGATTAATATATCTTCACACATCTAAATCATTAAAAAAAAACATCCAGCATCATTCAATGTATTCTCTATTTAAACACCCACACATACACGTACACACACATATATATAGAACAATTTATTATAACTTAGCATGCAAACGGTAGGAGAATCGATCAGTCGGTGTATAAGATTTGGTCATTAATTGTGAAATGAAAAAACAACGACCATTTGGTGTGATCTTTTAATTTCTTAATTTGTTTGGTTGCTTAGTCTTCGAACTATATATAGCTAGGTTTTAAACCCTAGTTGTTCTTCTTTAATTCGCTTTAATTCAAATTAAAGGCTGTGATGTGAGATAAATTATTATATAAATTAAATTTATTATGTTATTCATAGATTAGATCAACAAATAGATAAGATTATGTGAAAATACATGTATGATCATTAGGTGTTTTATCTATACACTTTGTATTTATTATTAAACTAATCATTGATAAATTTACTTCGTATAATAATTTCTCGTGATGTGGTCCATAGGCCAAAGAAAAATAGAAAATCACCGGATGTGAGGTTCTTATGAACCCAATTGCCAATAATTAGTCGGAATTCAAGATTGTGGGGTCGGGAGGACATGGCTATTTCCATACACTGTACATGCGTCTTGCGCACAGTAGCCTAGGACAGTTTCCAAGTCAATTTACAAGTGTACTAGTGTATACTCCATTCTGAATTTCATGGTAAGTTTTATAATAATTATTTTTTATTTAAAAATATATTAAAATAGCCCACTGTAGACTTTTGATTTCTATCAACCGGAGGAACTGAACTTCTTTATATTCCGTAGACGAGAGATAGATTTATTTAAACTACAGTAGATAGATATTGACACAAAAATTTTATCTGGGAAGAAAAGTAGAGTTTCTAGGGTTCTTGTTAGGCCTTTTCGTGAATTCTGTTTTCATATTTCATTTGATTCCTAGTTTGGTTAGTTCATATATGTTGTATTATTCCCCTCTTTTATAATTTCAACAAATAAACATTAATATATATCAAATGTTTTTTTTTTTTTAAATTGCACCAATAATGTATATTGGCTTTAAAAAAAATCTCATTGCCAGTGTTAAAAAAAAAGAAAAAAACTGTTCATAACCAATAATAATATATTAATGAACAAAATTCATTTACATAAAAAAAAAAAAAGAATATCAAGCAAGCTGGGAAAAAACCACCCATCATTATATATATAACTGAAAATCATCAGACATTTCCTGATTGATCAAATCATTAAACACATTAATTCATAATATTATGGTACTTTGCTTACGATTAGGAAAAACCCATTTCAATTCCATCTATTACCATCTGTGCTTGCAAATCATCTAAAATTATATTAGATAATTATAAATTAAATCATGATTAAATTGGAAACTCGTAAAAACACAAAATCAAGCTGTTAAGTGCCTGTTGCCATAATCTTAATTCCAACACTTCTCTTTCCAGCACGATATCCTCTAACCAATGCCATTTACCATTGATTTATGATTCCATCTCCGAACACTTTTTTATATAGCCGTTCTCTGGCAAAGTCATCGGCAGCACGCGAGGTTTTTCACTTGCTGGTGACTGAACCCTTGAATGCCATCGACTGACATTATCTCCGACGTCGGCGTTACACAGGTTACATGAATTGCATATTTCACTCAAGTACTGATCCAAATTCAAGTCTTCTAAAGCCCTATTTATTTGTTTTGCCCTGAGAATACTTAGCCGGCGAACCAAAAGAAGTATGCCTTCCATAATTTCTCGTTCGAGTTCTGTCTCGATCTCCCTTGCTAGCTTCTCTCTTATTCTCATCTCTTCTTCCATAACATTCATGCTGAAATATTCTCTCCTGTTTTCTGTTGGACAGCCAGAACTGATGTTGCTACCAGTAATTGAACACTTGCCATTGTCATCGTCCGAGACAAAGGCTCAAAGGCTAATTTAGACCAAATAAAAGTGCTTTCATTTGAGAAAGCAGATGCTTTGAATTTCGGTGGGTGAGAATTGGATTTTCTTTTAGGGATAAAGGTAGAGGATTTCATTCTGATAGTTTTTGCGGGGGTGTTCAAACATGTACCTAGGGCAGACATATATACATATATGTTGCCGGCATCTCTAATGCAAGAATTTTGCCACGGGGCAAGACTATATACCTGTACTGTAATAACATATAAGACATATATATAAACGAAACTTGCATATTGACTTCCCCAAGACATGTCCTTGTCCTAGTTAACACATAAAATTAGAGGAGATTATATTATACCTAGCTAGCTGGCCAATGGATTCGACGCCTAAGATCGGCTTACGTTTTTACCATGAACTCTTAAGTTTATACCTGAGAATTACATCCCTATGCGGTCAATCTGACACCAATATTCTATTGGTCGGGGAAAGGTTAAAGGTCCTTTTTTTTTTTTTTTTGGAAAAAGAGGCTAAAAAGATCCATTTGAATAAGGTGTGAATAATTAATTAAACTAGCAAAGCACCAGCATAGTTGCAACTTCACAGCACCAAACGATGGTGGGTTCAGTTAGCTAGATTCTTATCCAATCCATGAAGATCGATGTTACAGAGGATAAAGATAGACTTGTGTCTTGTGCCTATGCAATGATAGCTACAGGAGCTTTTAAATCTAAATGCCCTAACATCTAAATTCATACAGATCATGACCACTCAATTTGTGGACCCTCACCTTTAATGGGCAGTGCAATAATCCATCCTCCGATCCAAAGAAACTGGGCAAAAAAATCATGATGCGTGCACAGGTAAAAAAGGAAATGGACCATGGTAAATGGGAAATAATTACTACAACATCCATCTACCGTATAATGTTCAACTTTCTGATCAATGATAAGGTATGGTTGATCATCTAGAACTGTATAATAGATATGATGACTTGGTGGAATTAAAGTCAACACATGGGGATCGATACATTAACAATACTATACACGAAGAGATAACTTAGATTCCTTCTGGTAGGACCTTACCAGGACCTTCATGTGATGTAGGCATGTTAGGGAGGGCCCTAATTCGCAAAAGATAAGGCGATTAATTGTCCTCCTCTATATTATGGTCTCTTGCACTGATTAATTATTAGCCCCTCAACAGCACCAGACGAATGCTTTCTCATTCTCATGTTGTTGGCTAAAGTTTGAGAGTGGTTTTATGAGAATATCATATCATATCCGAAGTCACAGACTCCATTAGTACTGTGTTTATGATTTCTTTCATTTACAACCAATCAACAGAACGAAATATTTGCTTTGTGCACGAAGCTCTCTATCGATCTACCCAGCTAGCTATGCTGACGAACATCACGTAAAATATCTATTCTTTGCAGCCAGCCCATCTAAAAATGTTAATTATTTATAACTTGAATAATAAAAAAAAAAAGGAAGAAAAATGTCTTCCCACTATAAAATGGAATCCATGTGTACATATATGGGCAAAAATAAAATAAAAAGTAGGCACCATTCATATGGCAACTAGATAACCTGTATTCTCATCGATCGGTCATGAGCACCAATTCTTCTGCTGCACCTTAATTCAGTTCTGAATGATCTACCAGGTTAATTGACTAGTACTGGTTAAGTCTGATTCATCTCCAGTAAATATTTGAATTTGAGAATTTTATACCTTTTGTATGAACCATGACAATGAATTACTCACCATTGACCAATGGAGCTGATTTGTTTGCTACTACCTCAAAGCCACCAGCCTCATCCTCTTCATCAGTATCTACATCATCATCATCAACAACAACATCATCATCATCATCTTCAATATTGTGATCGATGTTAATATTTCTTTCGTTATCTTCAATGATTGTCTGAGGCTGGGTTGCTTGTTGAAAAGGCCATTGTTGTTCCGGTCGTACCATTAGTGGCTCCATTGTGCTAGTGGGCTTGACAGCATAATCTGAGTTGACTGTAATTTCCATTTTATTTTTCTCCTTGTATAGAGCATCGAGCTGGTCGAAGTATGGACATGTTTTTGAATCTTCAGGCCTCTTCTTGTTGCTCTCTTTTACTTTCTTGAAGTACTTGTTTATATTCTCCCATTTCTCTTTGCATCTCTTTGCACTCCTATTATATCCAAGCTTTTGCATTCCAGCTGAAATATCCTCCCATAAAGGCCCTTTAGCTCCATTTTCTTGATACTTAATATCAAGATTGGCTCTGAGATTAATAAGAGCTTCAACTTCTACTTTTGGCCATCTAGAAGAGCTTGATACAGTAAAATTATCTCCATTATCCCTCTTTGGAACCTCCAATTTTATAACCGGTGCGAGACTGGTGGGTGGTGGCCTAAGCTGTAACGGCTGTGGTGGAGGTGCTGTTGGAGTTGTTGTTGGTTGTGGGATTTCTTGTGTTTGAACTGAGTTTTGCTGTCCCGATATCTTTTGCAAGAAGGCAACAACTGCAGCATCTTTTGCTGCTGCCGTGGATCGTTCTTGGATTAAAGTTTCATGTTCTCTATTGATTCTTGCCATCTCTTGCATTCTCCATGCCTCTTCGCGTGCCATTCTTTCATGCTCGTATTTCTCAATCGTTTCCAAGAATTTCTCCTGCAAATCCTCTTGCTTCTTGATGACATCCCTCGTTAGCCTCTCAAAAAAGTCCTTCCAGTTGCTCTCTCTCTTTCTCTTCTTATAACTTACTTCGAACTCTTCATCTGATGCTGTTGATGATGGACTGGAACTAGCCAAAAGATGTGTAGTGAGGTTTTGCAAAGAAGATGGGTAAGCATTTTGAGAAGGATTTATGGGATTTGAAGATATTGGCATCGGACTAATTGTATGGTTGTTGGTTGGTGTAGCAATGCTTTGTGACACGATATCCATAGGGTTTGTTCTTGATGGAACAGTAGCATGAGAGACGATAGCGGTGTTATTAGTCCATGGCAATGTGGTAATTGGTGCAGATGCAGTTTGAGCTTTTGGTGGCGGCGGCGGCGGCGTCAATGTTGGCGGTTGTGTTGAAGGATGATTTTGGAAAGCTTCTAATTCATCAAAAAACTTGTAAGATTTTCCTTCGGATTTACCTGTTCGGCCTTCTTTGGTTCGCTTGTGGTATTTGTACACGTTCTCGAATTTCTCCTTGCATTTCTTGGCACTCCGATGATAACCAAGCTCTGCTAGTTTCCTGATAATTAAGAAGATTTCAAGAACTTCATCTTCTGAATTTATCATAGAATTACAAGATCTAAAAATGCGTTGACACATGAAATTAGCATATTATAGATAGAAAAAAAGAAGAAGCAAAACTAAGATGAAGGAAGAAGAGAAAAGCCCAACATATATGAGAGAAATTCTAACAAACCATGACGACAGGGAATCACACTTACCATGTTGGAATTGAATAGGTCGATTTCCTAGTTTTTGAGAACGGTTGAAAGAACAAAAAACCTATATTAACTAAAGAAACCTTGAACTGTGTATTATTATTAACTGCAAAGAATTTCTTCGTAGAGCATCAGAATTAACATTAGTTTTTCCTCTTCTTGATACTGAATTCCCTCAAAGTGAACCAACCAACATTATCAATCTAAATCCAAATACCAAGAGAAACTGTAAGATGTCATTGTGCGAAGGATCCAAGAGAGTGCACAGAATTTAGCGAAAAGTTACTTCACAGATCTCCATGCACGAACTGATTAAACAACAGTTTTAAACTTATGCTTTAACCAGACACTTTGAAAAAGGAAAAGAGAAAAGAGAAACAAGTCATCACCTGGAAACCTCTTCCCATAACGGACCTTTTAGACCTGAGTCACGAAACACTGCATCCATATCGGACCTTACCTTCAGTAAGGCCAAAGTCTCTTGCCTAGGCCACCGGTTTGCACCATAATTCATCCGGTTACCTTCATGATCAACCCCCATAGTCTTATCTTCTTCAGCTGAATTTGAACCAAAACCACCTCCACCACCACCCTCGCCACCTTCAGTGGCGACCCTGGTCTCTGTGGCCGCAACATCACTAGAGGTTGCTTGCACACTTGAATCACCGATCATGGAGTGATCTCCTAGCAATCACAGCTATCTGAAATAAAAGAAAAGTGGGGTGGAAAATATAGGAAAGAAGGTGAATTCTTGTGAGGATTTTATGAAGATATTCTGTGGTTAATTTGTTTATTTTAATTGGGTGGGATCGCTCTGTCAATCTACATTAAAAAAAAGTGAATATTGGGAGTAGTTTTTTTTTTTCTCCTAAAGTATTAAGCTGCGGAATCTTCAGTAATCTTTTCATTTAGCAGGTTAAAAGGAACGCAGTGAAATGGGCTTTCTCTCCATATATACACATGTATAGAGAGAGAAGCGTATAAATAAATAAAATTAGAGAATTATTAGAAAAGAAAATTAAATTAGAAATAATACAAAATAAAATAGTTATAAATATGAAAGCAAAATATGATCGACACCCTAAGCAAGGGGCAACAGCTAGTTGTAGATGGCGACGATGGGGATAATAAGTTGGGCCCATGTAGGTCACATTTTGCTTTTGGTGCAATTTTTGGAATTCAGTGGGAATTCGGCTATATTGAGTATGAAATGACTAAGATATCCCTACTTAATCTTGCTCCTGTCATTGACCTCTGAATAGTGATTGATAGGATGGTAATAATTATTTTTAAAAATATTTTTTATTTAAAATAATATATTTTTATTTTTTATAATTTATTTTTAACATTAATATATATCAAATAAAAAACAATTTTAAAATGTTAATTTATAAAAAAAAACATGTTGAATTTCATTCTCAAACACCCTTTAATCATGTAAATCATTTGAAAATATTAAAGTGTACTTTTTATTTAAAACCTTATTTTTGTGGCTAAGTTAAAACCTTATTATATTTTAAAATATAGCTTTGAAAATATTAAAGTGTTACTTTTTTATTAAAATATGATTATAAAAATTACTACAGTGATAAATACACATTAAATCATGAAATTAATATAAAAAATTATAGGGTTTTTTTTAGCAAATAATTTTTTTTTATTTAATTTGCGTGTCTTGTACTTGGACGGAAATGCTGAGCATTTAAAATAAGATAAAAGAAATACCATTTGCAGTCCAAATTCAACCTCACGGGGACAAAACCGTGGAACTCGTGGAGCCACGTGGGCACAAGAAGCTAGTTTTGCTGCCGACCAATACCGTTTTGACAAACTTTGCCATAATCAAATAATTTATCCAAAGTCCTACCAAATTAAAAATGAGAAACCCACGCTCTAAGCTTATCTCTTGAAATGATCCTGGGAAATGTTGAATTAAATTAAAACACTGGTTCATTATCAAGAAAAATAATCGAACCACTAGTTAGTTAGGGCAGCCCATTTATGAGGTCAAATAAGTAGTGACCCATCTAGTAATTAGTTGCGACCTACCGTAATTAATTTGATGGAAAACAGCATAGGATTCTTGGGTAAAAATAACCCCACGTAGCCCTTGAGTTTTAACTATAAAGTCTCCCATTTTAATTTTGCAATAGATTTTGAGTCCCTCCACACAAATTAATAAGGTTAGACCTTGTAATAATCATATTGAATTGGACAGGTTTGGGTTGGATCATCTCAGGTTTTGAGTATTCGAGTTTGAATCACTACACACTTGATCCCAGCTTGAACCTCTCAAGTTTGTATAAACTCATGGGCCTGGAGTTAAAAAAAAAAAAAAAAAAAAAAAAAACAAGAATCTGACTATATTATGAACATCCCATGACTATGAAAATTTTGGCAACGAATTATTTATGTATTTTTATTTTATCAATAAGAATCTACGTACGAGGGAAGAAAAGATTAAAAGACTCGAAGCCACATTTTTTTATTTATTATATCAATAAACTTAGGATTCTTTAAACTTAATGGGTCTAATGAAACACAATAAAGAAATAATTACGATTTATTTCGGGTTCATATTATGCTGGCTTTCGTAAATATTGAAAATGACGAACAGTGACCTTAATTTTGATGGTGTGGAAAGGTGTCGGGGACCATATACAGCATGGTGGCTTCCCGGCCGGGCTGTTAGATGTTAATTCTAATTATCTGTCAAGAACATGTCTTGTCAACATAAGATTCCGGCATGAGGACGTAATGGAAAATAGCATACATAGTTCACACATGTGTGGTCCTCGATGGATGAACTTGCTATGCTATAAAGTATCTTTTTTTTTTTGGATTCAACAATCAATATATTCTCATTTCGTTTTTTATATTTTTATTGAAATATTTTGCTAACACTATTAAGACGATAACTTCTATATTGATTTGAAGCGTTTAGATTGATTGATTTCTTTGATTTTTTGTTATAAAGTCAAGATTTGAAAGGAGATTTATACACCACGAGATTTTAATGGAGGGAACCATGTGATGAAGAAATATATATTTTACACGAAGAGAAGTTATCCGAAATCGAATATTTGAAGGAGCGGTTAGGAGGTCGAAGATACGTAATGCTATCAACTCAATGAGCAATTATATATATATTGAGCGAAGAAAAACAACACGGATGGGCAACACGCAACACACACACATATATCTATATATATATATATATATATATATATATATATATATATATATAAAACAAGAAATTGCAGCCGAAATAAGAGATTATCATGAACTTAAACAAGTTGTAAAATGGAAGTTATTTGATCCATATCAGCTGGTTGTGCCAGCGATATATGATTATCATGTGGTGTAAAATAAATAAACAAAAAAGAAAGAAAAGAGGTGGAAATGTCGGTGCGTGTTAATAAAGAAATAAATAAATCAAATTGCAATCGAATAAAAGCGAGCTGACCCCATGTCTTAGGATTAGCTTGCACTAATAGCTAGAGGGTAGAATAGGAAGGGGAGAAGAGGTGGAGAAGGAAGACATGGAAAGGAAGAGGACACAATGTTGTTGCCATAATAGAGAAGGGGACGAAAGATACGAGTAGTTGATGCTGAGAAGACTAGCGGTGGTCACATTTTCTTTATGTATGTATTTTGTTTTGCTTGTATTGCAAACAACACATTATTTTTACTTGTTTGTTTTATGTCGATCCACACAACTCCTCTTGCTGCAGAGAGATGCCTTGCCCACCATGTCACCATTAAAACGTATACCACACATCCACATATAATTAACTACTGTCATCTTATATATATATATATATATATATATATATATATATATATATATATATACAGCACTTTGATACGGACATGAACACTAAAGGATTTTATATAACCAAAAAGATACGATCATAAGGCACAATAACTAATTAACAATCCAATTATTGTACTTAAATATAACTAATAACATTGAACAAATAAATACAGTAATATATACAAATAATGGGGCATTTGCATCTTAGTTAAGAAATCTTCCTTGTGGTGGTGCTGGAAAAGAAAGAAAGAAAGGTGTTTGGTAAAAAGAAAAAAAAAAAACCAATCAAATTTTCATGAGGAATTTGACATGTAAATATATTATGTTAAACAAATTAAAACTCGACAATTCTTTATTTCCCTTATTTCCTGCTCTTCAATTGCTAAAAAAAACAAATCAGGAGTCCCCTCTTCAAATTCTAGTAGCAGACGATTGATGCGGACATGAGGGGATTGCTTGGTGGTCCAGTAAAAGCTACCTCCTGCTTCGTCTAAAACAGTGATTCTCTGGTCATCCATAGACGCCTTTTTGGATACGAGCAAGATCCAATTCAGCGAGGTTTTCACTTCTTAGCCCAATAAAATTTATATTATTATTGTGAATGTTTTGTAATCTCAATTTCATAATCAGTTTAGTAGCTTGTGGAATAGATAATAATTAACCTTTTTTCTTTTCACAGTTGATGGCTTGCTTTAATTTCCACTAATGGATTCCACACAATATCAAGCAAAACCACCATTGAGTTAAAGTTCAGTTGGAAATAGTGAGGTAAAAGCGTTGCTCGTATCAACTAGGTCTTGCTCTAAAAGGATCAATCTTGTTGGACCATTGAAGCGCTAAGAAAGGAACACTGGTTGATCCAAGCAACACTTTTGCTTTATTATTTACTTTGTTAAAATGTTCAATGCATATTGTCACAACCCAATTATTTGTTCTTTTTATTTTTATTTTTTTATTTTACTTTATTTTTTATAAAAATAATACAAAAATGATGATGATGACAAACAAATGAAAAAATGAAAAAAATGAAAAAAAAATGAAATGAATGAAGAATAATTTGAAATTTGGGTCAAGACAACATAAATTGAAAGTTTGGGGACTTAATTAAACTTTGGATTAGTTTAATTAATCAAATTAAGAGCTTAATTGAAGTATTAATAAATTTGGGAACTCAATTGAACTTGAAATTAGTTTAGTTCAAGAGATACCAAAGTTTGGGCTGATTTGGGTCAACATTACAAAACATTAAAGGTCAAGGACCAAAGTGAACAACGGGAGGTACTATAGGGAGGTTAATTGATTTATCCAGGGGTAATTTTGAAAGAATTAAACATTGAGGAGCCAATTAAGGACTGAATTAATTAAATTAGCAAAAAGGATCATTTTGTAAATTTCACCGCGATGAAGGGGTCCAATTGCAATTTATCCAGGGGGGAAATTAAAAGCACAAAAACGGAATTTCCTGAATAAGGGGCTTTATTACACATTTTGTAAAATGTAAGTGACCAAACTGAAAATGGCCATTCCCATACCAAAACGGCGCCGTTTCAAAGCAAACTGTTCATCTCCTTCATCACGATTCAGCGGAAACGGCAGCAGATCGTGGTAACATCCCTCTTGCCCACACGATGCATGCCATTACTGAGGCACGAACGCATGGCATTCTCTGGCTTTATAAAAGCCAGAGAAAAACCACGACAGCCGGGGGGGGGGGGAGCACAGGACAGAGAGAACGAAGAGGGGAGACAAAAACAGAAACACCAAGAACGAACAGAAAAACCCAGGAAAAACAGAGACGAGCAAACGGAGAAAAAACCAGGGAGTCAGGAACAGAGAAAAACACAGGGAGACAGAAGAAGAAAATAAAGAAGAGAGGGGGAGACAGACATTACAGAGAGGGAGAGACAGACACGGAGACGAAAAAGAAGACGAAGCAGAGGAGAGCGTCCGATTCGACCAGCAACCTCACGTCTTCATCGCCATCGTCTTAATTCGTCTCAGAACCAGAGCTTGTCAGGAAGACGCCACAGCAAAAGAGACGAAGAAGGAATCCAGAAAGCAAGAAAAAAATGAAAACCAGAGAAAGAACATAGGAGAAGACGGTTAGCCAGCACACCTTCGCCATCGTCTTCGACGTCTCCAGACCAGGTAAGTTCTGCATTTCCATCTTGCAATTATAATCACGTAGTTACTGTCTAAAGGCAATTTTAATTCACCACCTACTGTTCATTGTTTAATTCACTGCTTGTGAATGCACACGCGTGAATAAGATCCGCGTGACTGCTACCCGTCAGTGACTAGGCTGGGCTGGTTGGATCCAGCCCAGCTCAAAAGATAAAAAAGCTGAGGTCGGGCCGGGCCTGAGAGTCATGCCCGTCCTGATCAATTTGTTTGGGCCAAGAGTGTATTGAGCAAAATACAACCTTTTATCAATTCCCTTTATTTTATTCCTTTTTATTTTGATATCCGGTCAAATAAACTTTTTTTTTATGTGAAAAAATTTCAAAAAAAATAATGGATCCTTTTAAATTTATTGGTAAGTTTCTCATACTTTTTTTTTTAATGATTTCAGTGTATATTTGATTTGTAAATTTTTTATGCAAAATATAAATCTGGTATGTGATATATACCTATTTTTTATATAAAAAATAACAAAAACAATATGTATGCTTTGCTTTCAATTCCAACTATACTAGTTTATTCACTAAATTAGGATTATCATATCTTTTTTGTATTGTATAGTATTTATTAATGCCAAAATTTAAAGTATTTGTATTTAAATATTCACTAGTACTAAAATCAGAAATATTACAAGCAGCCTCTCGATAACATAATCCAACAAATTCTTTCGACTAAAATTAGCAACGCATTCTACTTCAGGTAGAATATTTGAAGGATAATAATATTTTTTCTTTACATAACTAATTTTATACTATGGAATTTATGTTGATAAATTAAAATTTTTAATAATCATAATATTAAATACACTCCTTGAACAAGACATTTGACATCCAAGAATAAGATGCAGAAACCACAATTTAATTTTTAAAAATGGTTGTGATGGACACACATATATTTTGATGTTCTTTGTCTCTCCCTCGTCTGCTTTTTTTATTTACACCATTCTAGCTTTGATGAGGCGAGTACATTTATTCTGAGAAAAGTCAGCCGGAAACAAAAGCAAGGTTTCATAACACGTAGGGCATGTGAATGAACGCTCATCACATGTCATCCATGTGAAAGAACCCTTCTCTAAGCAAGCGAGCCCATATGGATTCTGTTTTATGTTTAACCCTTCTTCTTTATTGTCTCTAAGATCAAAGCTTGTGATCAATTCAACCGGTTTTACTTGTAAGTAATCTTTTATTATATTTTATATATATATATATATATATATATATATATATATATTCTTGAAATTTTATTTAATAGTTTAAGTTTTTATGTTAAGATTATTTTTTGACATTATATTATTAGAGTCTTGTTGATTAAATAGTTATGAGTTCGAAACTTATTATTTTTATTTTATTTGATAAACATTAAATATAAAATAGTATGAGTTTATGCAAGTTTCAATTTAAAAGAGATTTTACTTGAAATGCATATTTAAAAATAATATAAATTGTATTTTAAAACTTACCTAATAATTTAACCTTCTTAGTTAAAATAATTATTTGACAAATGAAAGATCTTTCAATTTCTAAGTCAATTCAAGCAAGAGATTGGTTTGAAGAAAAAGATGAAATTTCTTTTTTATTCAAGGAGAAGATGACTTACATTAGGGTTGAAAGCTATTTATATAGTTTTAAACCCTAATAGATATGTTAATACAAGGGTAGGATGATCGATGTACTTTTCATCTATTGTTTTTAATTATTAGGGGACGGCATGTCGTCATAAAAGTTTTTCTAATTCTAGATTTTTTTATAGTAAAAATTGATGTTGTTATTTATAAAAAATTAATCAATTTATCAGTTTAGTTTATAATAGTACTAGAAAAATAATAACATGTGATTCATCATAACTTATCTTAGTTCATTGCTTCTCTATTTATAAATTAAATTATTATAGATGAATTGAAATATTATTTATTAGATTATAAATTAAGTATTATATATGAATTTAATCGATGGATTTATAACATCAATCGGAAGTAATAGACGGACGACAGATTTATAGATAATGAAAATTAGTAAGTAATAGACATTCAAACTCAGGTGATCCATTAATCTGATACTGTATGTAGTATAATTTGAGATCAAGAATATGACATGAATTGGACACCTGTTCTCAATCAAAATGGTTAACTTTCCGCTAGATCAAAATGGGTCTTTAGAATCTCAGGATTATTTAAAAAAGAATTCCATTTATCTTATTTTTCATCTTCAAAAGTAAAAACGAATGGAAAACATAGGCCTTGCGTTCAGGGCCCCAGGCCTCGACTGAGGGTCGAGGAATAGTTTTAATGATTTGCTCTTACTGTTTCAAGAAAAAAAACTACTTTTTAATTATGTGAAACAAGAACACCCTCTGCCACGTTTTCAAATAGATTCACTAGAAATTGAAATTCGAGTGCCCAAATAGAAAGTGGATGGTGCTGGATGCCATAGATGGCATCGAGGTTCATGTGGAATATAGCCTAAAAGAGGCCCACTTTATTAGTAAATGATGTGACAGGATTTAAGATTCACAGCAAAACCCATTAAGCTTGTCGCCGCACAACATAAATCGGAAACAAGCACGGACCACTCTCGCTGGACTAAAAGTCCCCTCCAGGACCGGGTCCTCTCCCTTTCCAGTCACGTGTCTCCCTTAGCTAGTCGTGTGAGCCATGTTTATTTTTACATTAAATTTTTTTTTTCTTCAAATTAATATATTTTTTAATTCTTTTAATAAAATAAATCAAAAAATAACTTTTTTAAAAATTAAAAATAATATTATTTTAATACATTTTTAAAATAAAAATATACTTTAAAAAATAACCACCACAAATTATTATCCATCCCTCCTCTCCAGGGACTAACCACACGTCCAACACGTCCTATAAGATAAAGCTTGAACTGGCTATAAATCTTCGTACAGTGGTCTGGTCATGTGTTCGCAGACTACTCTCTAGACTGACCCTTCATATCCCTTTTGCAGGACCATCGTCACATCCATGTGTAGCGCTGGTCAGATGTCCTTTGTAGGACTGGTCGTGCATCCTCGTGTTTTATACACCTAATTACCATAAACATGCTAGATGTTACAACATATACTGGATATATATATAATATATATATATATATTTCAAAGTGTTTTAGTAACGCACCACAGTTTAAAAAAATATTTTAGTAAAAATAACAAAAAGGTTGTAATTGACACAATCCATGACACTTTGAGTTGTAGAGATTATCTACGACTCCATTATTATAAATTCTATTATATAACTTGATTGTTGATTGTAATTAATTTTTTTTATTATTATTTAGAATTAATAAATAGTGATTTATGAGTGACAATGTCAAATATATTAACTACTATCTCAGCTCTCTAGATGTCCACTATAAATATAATTTCATGACCATAGCTATATTAATTAATATTATAAATTATAAATTAGTATCTAAAATGTCACTAATTCTAATAATTAAATAATTTAAAATAAATATATCTTAAAAAATAATAGACACTCAATAATTTATCTTTTTCTGTTTTTCCCACCTCTTTTTCTACATGAACTTAATTTTTCACCTTCTTTCTCTATTTTAAGTGTTGCCATGTAAACACACCCGACATAACACCTGAAATCTATATATTTTATCCATTATAAATACTATCTTAAAAAGAGAGTCCCGACCGTTTCAATGAACTTCTCTTTATTTTTCTTATACAAGAGCTTAAATTTCTCTATAATTTCAGTCCATTCCAATTAAAAAAACATATTTTTAGTATAAATTTATTTACAACCTCATGCGTAAAAATATCACGTGGACGAAGGCAAGAGAAGGCGGATGTCATCCATTAATGGAGATGACAAGAGTATAGTGGATTGGCCATCATCAATCTTTACGTGTAACACGTTAAGGTTAGAAGGCCACCTAAGAGGAGATTATTCAAGGCATAGACGAAAAGAATACCTCAGAAGCTCTCGGAGCCACCTGATTTTTTGACTTACCATAAGAGCGTTTCGGAAGAGAGATTCTCGTGATTTTGCAGGAGTACAGTCATCATCTTTATCAACTATTTTTTTACCAGTAAAATTCGTAGAAATCATCATTAATTAAATACCAAATTTACAATTCCCTCTAAATCTATATCTAACATGTTTTTTGTAGATTTAGTTATCTGACTCCAAAAACGTTTCCTTTTTAATTTAATTGACATATAGTATAAATTAAAATTCTTATAAATTGAAACTAGTTTATTGACATGCACTCTACTGCAAATTAGATAAATTTTTTAAAATGTTAAAAGAATGTTTCTATGTTATTAAACCTGACTTAATTGGGTTAATCTTGAAATCTAACGACCTAACTATTTGTCTAACTCGATTTTCAAACCAAATCATGAAGGAGTTAACCCGAATTAAATTGATTAATTTTATGGATTAAAATACAATATTAATAACTAGTAAAAAAACAATACTTAGCTTATAACAAAAATTCTAAGATGATAATTTTTTCACAAAAAACTACTATTGAGACGATAATAGATTAGATCGATCTTAATCCCAAAACAAACCATGTTATAGACTCCAATATAATGATTAACTTTTTTGTAAAATTTTTTTTTAATTATATGATAAAAATGTTTGGTCAAAAAATTAAACATCAACTTAAAAGTAAAAATTTATTTGGGACATTGATAGCCCTAAAGAAGGCAAAATTAAAATAAATAAATAAATCATACAGTTTATTTCTAAATCAATTTAATATTAAAAATAATTAGCAAATCAAAAACTAAAAAAACTTATCCGGCTAATAGATGAATTCATCAAACATATTAACCGAGTAACCCAAGCTATACACCTTAATTATCTGAATAGCGTGGATTGGCGGTCTAGTAATGTGCTATGCATACAATAGAGACAGGTCATAAGCCTTCAATTCTGATAGGATCGCCATCCAGTCCTGAGGCATGCGTGGACAAACTTTTTTGATGTAATCCTTTATCTCATCGTGCGTCTAACTTTCAGTTTGCAATTTGATCTTTCTTAAAAAGCCCTCAGCAGCGCCTGGAGGCACAGCAACATTGAGAGAGGAAATGTTACATTATTTGAATAAGGACATGTCCATGAGCTTGCATATCGTATATAATATCTACAGTCAATTGTCGAAGAAATAGTTGCAGTTGTAGGGTTACAATCTTGCAATATGCCCAGCACTCATGAAGTTAAGCTGCTATCACAGCAGTCATATATAGTACTTTAATACACATGCTCAATTACCAAACAGAGCATGTCTATCATGTTGGAATACTTTTATACGACCAACTTGGTCTAGATGGATCATATATATATATATGCTCAGCTTTGGTGACCATTTCTTTAATTTGAAGAAAATTCACTTCAGGTGCAACTACTGAACCACTGTTAATTAGCGTTTGTATCATTAGCAAAATATTATATATATAATCTACTTCCTTTTCTACGTTTCATGGGCACTTTTGACTTCTCAAGAGTCAATATAATATATGTTTTTTAAAAAGAAATTCCATACAATTTCCATCAAAACCCCAGTCTCTATAATTTCACAAATACATCCACACGTAAAGAAATATCACTTGCATATTGCAAATAATTCAACACGACTCAATTAATACAAACAAATATAATGAAAAACAAAATCCAGACACATCACAAATTATTCTGAGCAAAAAAAAGTAATGACAAAATACAACACACATGTCGCAAATGATTCTAAACACGAGTAGATCACATATCGGGTTCAAAATTGACATATGCGAGTCGTGGAAGTCAACTGTAACGTACCAAAGCTGCTGGAGGAAAGAGAGCAGTGTTGGCGCGTGGGTGGTACATGCGGGGGAACAAGCTAGGCTGGGGAGCGTCTTTGCACGCGCAGGTGATGCGGAGAGGCGCGTGGTTAGCAGATCGAACGCTTCTCCTCGTCTTCTTTACTGCCTAGGTCGGAGGTGTAAATCACTTCTACGTGCACGGGGAGATCTAGGCGGAAAAAGGCAATTGTTGTTGTGTGTATGGAGATCAGTTTCCTGCAGTGTTTATGGAGACTGGTTTACTGCAATCAGTGCAATGTTTCACTGCTGGGATATGACCAGGGGTAGTTGTTGATTTGCTTAGCAGATTTGGTGGCACTCGCTGGTCGAAAGTGGTTGTTTTCGGTCGTAATATGAGTCAGGTGTGACTGTCAGTAGTTGCAATTTTTTTAAAATTTTTTAACCATAAAGTTACAGATCAATTTATATATATCTAAATTAATAATTAATAACTATATAAATATTTAACGTTCTTAAAATTTGTAATATTTAAACTATTAATTTTTAAAAAATAAATTTATAAACTCATCAGTTAAATTCAAATTCAGCAATTGTAATTTCGAATGGCTAGATTTTGAATTAATTTTTTTGTTGGTTGATAGTTTCCTTCTCTCTTTTTTTTTGTATAGATTTTTTATTCTTTGGGCTTAGGTCGATTTTTTTTTTGTTAAGATCCCTCTTTTCAGCTTCATGTGGTGTTCGTGCTCTCCTTTTTTTTTTTTTTTCTTTTTATTGTTTTTATTTTTATTTACCTATCTTATCACATAATATAAATGAACGGAAGTTCATAAAGTAATGAAAGTTAATTCAACTTCATTGAAAAGGGTTTGTAAACGTGATAATTTTTTTATTTTTTATGTTTTAAAAATACATTTCATTGGAAAGCATTAAATTAATATTTTTTTATAATTTTAATATGTTGATATTAAAAATAAAAAAAAATTCTTATTATATTTTCAAGTAAAAACAATATTTTTAAAAGGTATTTTTTACTAAGATACAACCAATCAACAGTGCTCTAGTGATTAAAACTTACAGGACATGATTATTTAATCTAATTAATCATAAATGGATTAATTAAAACCTCTACGGTGTATGTATATGTATGAAAGTTGTAGATGGATGCTTCATATCTATATTTCATAGTATATATATTATGAAATTATTTCGATGAAAATCTATTTGCAAAAGAATAGCAAGCTTATCAACACTTACGATGGGGCTTGTGTGGATTGAACCCGGATATGATCATGAACAGAAGATCTTGACGTGATCATCTTGATGATTAATTAAAAAGACCTAGCACGAAGTGCATCTGTATACATCTGATAACTTTCTGCCCACTACGAATTCGATTGAGATTGAATGGCTGATAACTTCCCATCACAAGCCACAGCAAATTGGCCAGATCTCCTGTCACATTCGGCCATGATGAAAGTGCAGCACCACAAGGAGTGGCCACGTGTCTATTCACTGTTGCCAGTGACGATAAAAAGTAAATGAACACTTTGCTTGCTCAAATCAGGAGGCAGTGCCGGTCGTGGCATGTCTTTGTAGCCTCCATGATGCTCGGTTCGGTTTCCAATTCCATTCCTCCTTCCCGCTTTTCAATTAGCACGTGTTGATTTCTCAAGGAAAAGGACAGGCATCTGTAAGCCTTCTTTTTCAAAATCCTCGCCTAATGATATATCGGTTGAGCAAAAGCAGATAAACTTCAAATGCTGTTGGTGTAACAGTATTGACCGATATAATACATGTAAAGACCAGTTATCATGCCCACTATTGGCTGATTCGGAGTTGATTTAACTCTATCATAATTAAAATAATATTTTAAACATTAAAGTTCTAGAAGAAAATATTTTTTTATCCAATATTCTCATTTTTTATTATGAGTTCTTTTATTATTAAATTTGGAGGAGAAGAAGAAGAAGAAAACTCCATGATCTGCAGGGGACGCTAGACTCTGCTGACTGCAGAAGGGGACATGCAAGTTTTGGCTGGAAATCCATGTAGTCTTCTATCTACAGAGAAAAAAGGAACAGAAAATTAAAAAAAAAAAAAAAAACATAAAAACAAACTAGTTCTAGAGATAACAAAAAAATATATATTTAAAATTTATAAAATTAATCGAGATATTTATAAACTAATTTAAATATCAATATTAATTTAAAATCTAAAAAAAAAAAACATATCACCCGATCACAACTTAATTCAGACACAAAGGCCCCTCACACCCAAGAAAAATTATGAGCACTCCGAAACCCCAAACAATCCCATCATGTCACATCCCAATGCTCAACCTTAATGCAACAAACATTAAAGAAATTCCTCGACTCTAAGAGAATATGAGCTACTCTCCAACAAACATATAAAACCAGTAACGCCGTTTTTTTTTTAAAAATCCTCTGGTCTAGTGGATCTGAAATCATCCACTTAAAACAGTTTTGATTTTATAATTAGAGTTATAATAATAATATTATTTTTTAATATTAAATTAAATATAAACTAAATCTTTTTAAAAAATCTCATTATTTTTTAAAAATATGTAATTTTAACAATAAAACATATTAAAAATAAAAATATGTTTTTTTTATATTTTATTTTGTCTTATCATCATGACCAAATATAAATAAAACATAATCATTTTATCTTGTATAACACTATCAAACATAATTGTGTCTCCATCTTCTTTTATATTCTTTCTGCAATATTTACATGTCTTATGTCTAGTAACTAAATGCTACTTTAAACTATTATTTCTAGAAAAAAATTATTAATACTAAAATTGATATTTTTATGATTAGTATATGGTGAGTTGAAATCTCTCTCTCCCCTTCTTTATTTGCTTTTTCTTTCTTTTTTTAATATACAGGGATGGAAAGGTAAGAAAATTAGAATTTCAGGACCGAAACATAAACAACTAAAACTATAAGGGCCGAACATGAAAGACTAAAAATTACTTTAGGGATCAAATTATATATGTTAAAATAATTCAAGGACCAGATCCGAGTTTCTTGCTAACTTTAATTTATCAATAGATACTATTTTTATAGTATATCATCGTATCAGTGACCCGTAACAACATTTAATTTTTTATATAAAAAAAGACATGATATATTTTTTATTTTTAAAAAAGGTAAGTAAATCCTATTTATAAAGAGCATATAAAAAAAGCAATTCAACATCTTGACCAATTCAATGTTGTTTTTTTATTGCTTTTGGAGGATAATTAATCTGGCGCCTGGCACACCTTAAAACCTTCCTCCCATCGGTTTTTTTTTTTTCAATGTTAAAAGACTTAATCTGGCTGGAGGATCTATACAATTTTGCTGACTTGAGATTTTCGAATTAATAAAAAAAACTTGATATTTTTTAGTAAAATTAAGATTAATCAATGTAAATCCACCAAGCCCATAGAGTTGAGTTGATATCATTGTTTTAGTGCATATCCACTTAAAAACAATGTTAGTGGTCTCTAATAATAGCACTGAATGGTGGGTACTGGGTAGTACAGTTGTCACCATGTCTCTCCCACATCCCATAATTGCACCAGGGACTACGTGGCTTGTGTTTTTTTGTGTTTTTTGTTTTTTTGTCATTTTGAGACGTACAGTATAGTTAGAGTAGCTATCCGTTCTTGACTTCACTGGATTTGGGTTGTATTTTTTAAAATATTGAGTATAAGATTATTTTAATGTGTTTTTTATATAAAAAATTTATATATGTATCTAGTTAAATAAATTAATAGTCATGTATATAAATAAATGAAAGAAATTATAAATAATAACCGAAAAAAATTAATAAAAAACTAAAAAATTAATATAGATCAAGATATTTAATTATAAAAAATAAAATATTCACCTGATTGTTTTCATTAAACTTGTTTATTTAAATCAATAAAAAATAAACTCACATTTAAAAACTTGTGACTTGAAAGATAAATAAAAATAAAATTGATTGAATAAACTCACGCCATAAAAAAACATCACGCAAGGCCGAACATATCAAAAGTATTTTTATTTTGAAAAATAAATTTTGTTTGTGTAAAAAATAAAAATTATAGATGAATTAGAATAGTGTCTTGAAAAATCAAACACAAACAAAATAATTTAGAAAAATAAATATATATTAAAAAATGCATGAAAAACTCGTGACTTGGGTAATGAGACCAGAATAAACATATAGAAAATAAATTAAAGATAATCACAAAAATCAGTATTAAAAAAAACTAATACAAAATGATAAGATTGTATAAAGTTGGATCCTTGCAAATCAAATATCGAAGCTAAAACTAGGAAAAAAATCAATTACATGAAAGAATCTAAAAAAAAAAAGGGTGAATATAAATAAAAAAATAATAATTGGAGGGTAATAAAGAATTTTCAATTGGAGGGTTAAATTGAATTTAAAAATAACTTTAACAAAAGAAAAGAAATTAAAAGAATGAGGGTTAATTTGAAAAAGATAAAATAACAAAAACTTTAATTGAACGATGAAATTCAAAACAAAAAAAAAAACTTAACAAAAAGGTCAAGGAAACAAATAAAAAATCAAAAAAATAAGGGTCGAAATGAAAAATAAAATTTGAGAAATTGTAATTAAATGACTAAATTAAAAAAAACAAAAATTCTATGAAAATAATAAGAACAAACTAAAAAACCAAAATAATGAGGACTGAAATTGAAAAACTAAAAACAAAAATGACAATTGTGCACTTTATCTAGTAGGAGAGAAAATAAAAGGGAAAAAAACGATCATCAACCACAATCCGACCACCATGCATCATCACGCTCGACACCAAATATAAGAGGACATGGTGATGCATCTAAAGATATGGTGGCAAGCCAGGTTTGGATATTAAGTGGCGTCAAACACGCCGCTCACTCGTTAACGCGTGTCGAGCATGTGCAAATAACTTTTTTGATTAAAAAAAAAACTTAACATGAAAAATATCAAAACGCTCCCATAACCCTGGTAATTATCCAAAACCCAAGTGCAAGTACAAAAATACTCTAAAAAGCAAACCTTATTTTTTATCTTTTATGAGGTCAAATATGTATTTTAACTGTACATGAAGAATGAAAAAACTAAAAAATTCATTGTTCAATAGCCTAACATTTTGTGTTTGGCCTGGAGGTAAGAAGTATTTTGATTGTTTAAACATTTATAAAAAGTAAAAAAAGCTCATGTGTTGACGGCTATAGATTTTATTGATTTCAAGGTCAAAATAGTATTTTTACCATGAAATAAATAAAAATAAAACCTAAATACCTTCAAACAATTTTATAGTGATAGATGAGTCAATGAAAAAGATTGAAGATCCCCACCCTCAAGGCTCTCTTTTTTTCAACTAAAAGGTAAAATGTTAATTTCATTGTAATAATCAATAGTAAAATGTCTCTAGTGCTATAGTGAAATACTCATACCTTATATGTTTTGTTTAATATCAGGTCCGAATGACTTTAAAAATTAAAAAAAAATGAAAAAGAAAAGAAAAGGCAAACTCAATTAGAATGTTAAAAAAAATTCAAAATCTGATTTTAATTTAGAATTATTTCAATAACCTTGGGCTACAATGCTACATAATACACACACATATAAACTTGTAAGTAATTTGATCTATCGGTGGTCCTCAGTAGTAATGGTCCTTGATAGTAAACGAGTGTCCAGTTTGTTTTTTTGAATCTTGTTAGTCTAAAAACAACATTCAAATCAGGAGTTCTGGGTATTGCTCTTGTTAAGATACTATTGCTTTGAATTGTTCATGGAAGTAACTTTGGTATAAGACACCGTTTGGCATTGCGTTCCAGACGGTGTTTTGCCCAAATTCAAATTTTTTTTTTTTGCTAAAATTGAGTTCGGTTTATACTTTTTGGATCGTTTTGATGTGCTGATGTCAAAAATAATTTTTAAAAAAATGAAAAAACATCATTGGCATGTATTTCGGCACGAAAAGCTATTTGAAAAGCAACCGCTACCACACTGCCAAACACGCTCTAAGTGAAAAACATCATATATAGTTGCTTTCTTGATTATTTTGAGTACTTCAAGGCATTCTAAATTATTAGGATTCTTGTTCATTTTATGTATTTTATATTCTTTTTTATTTTACCAATTGTTCATTGTCATACTAAAAAATTCGATGCTAGCTTTAAGATGTATCTTTGAGTGTTTGGTGGGCTGTTGAGATTTTTCAATATTTCCCAAATCAGGTAGGAAATTTTATTCATAATGATCAATGCGTTTCATGAAAATATAAAAATACTCCTAGTTTAAAAATAAACAATTTTTCCTACGAAGGACAAAGAAGTCTTGATATTATAGTATTGAAATAGGAAAATGTAAGGGTACTGTACAATGTTTTTGCTTTTTTTTTTTAGTTGTTTATATAATTTTGATGCCAGCGATATTGGCCATAGCAACTTCCTTTATTATTTTGGATACATCACGGCATATTATATAGAAAAAAAAATTATTTTTATGTTTTTTCATTTTGTCTGTAGATGATGGGTGCCTTTGATTTCCTGTATTGCTAAGGACGTGAAAGTATAATTTGGTTATTTTAAGTTGGAGTTTTTTTTTAACTTAAAAGGTTTATTCGAGAATTTTAATTTTTGTTTTTTTGGTTCCGTAAATTGTCTGCTGTCATGTCATTCAATAATAGCTTTGAATACATCTTTGACTGCTATTGGACGTTTGGGATTTTTCAGTATTATTTCTTGAAGGTATATGAGGATTGTCTTTCGTTAAATTTTAAAAATGTTTTTTTTTTTACTTTTTAAAAAATATTTTAATATAACATGTAAAATAAATTTAAAAAATATAAATAAATTTAATTTTAATAAAAAAATTAAAATTAAAAAAAACTCTCTTCATCACGGGTACAAAAATTGAAATTCCTGTAACCGTATTTTAACCATTCTTTGTTAATTGGGCTTGTGATTTGGTTTTGAATTTAAATATTTTTTTTTGTTTTTTTTTATTATAAAATAATATTTATATCATCTTCACTGGTTGAGTTAATTTTTTTTTTCTATTATAGCAGTGAAAAATTTATAATTTCTTAGAATTTTTGTTTTAAAAAGTTGCCAAATTTCCCTCATGTTTTCTCATCATATTGGCATATTTATCACTTTATATTTGCTCTATTTATCACTAGATGTTTTTTTATCTATTTTTATGTAATTGTTTTTTTAGTTTTTTCATTTTTATTTATATTTGTTGGAAAAAAAAATATTTTTCTATTATTTACACTTTGAATATTTATCGCTCTACATCTGGTCTATTTATACTATTTTTTTTAGCTAGTATCAGCATTCTTTTGTATTTTGTTTTTTTAATTTTTCCTTTTCTCTTTACATTTTTTTTGAGAAATTATTATATAAAGACTAAAAAAAAATGGTGTTTAACTATAGCAATTACAATATTGTTTAATTTTTTTTTACTATACTAAAAATTAACTTGAGATTTTACATGTTTATATTAAGTTATATGATCTTCACTTTATTTTATTATATTTTAAATATTAATTTTTTAATTTATAGTTATATTTTTATTCAATGCAAAAAAAACACGTTAATTATACCTAAGCATCCATTCCTTTGCGTTAAAAATTTATTTGACTTATAGCGAGGTGAGACGCATTAATATATATATATATATATATATATATATATATATATATAATATATATATATATATATATATATATATATTTTTTTATGTATTTATTGGTACAAATATTTTTTAATTTATTTAATTGAATACATGAATAAATTTTTTGATTTATAAATATAATGTTTTTAAAAAAGTGTTGAAAAAAATGCAAAATTATTTTTATTGTAAAAAAAAATATTTCTCAAACCAACTATGAAGCGTGCCAGTTGTTGTAACCCATTTTTTGGTCCCCACATAAAAAATAATAAAAATAAAAAAATTCAAAAAATATTATAAAAAAAACGCAAAACGGTGCCGTTTGGAAACGGCACCATCGTCTTCTTCCCTGCGCACGCAGAGAACAGGGGAGAAGAATTTTTCTTCTCCACTTTTCGCCGAACTTCTTTCCCGGATTTGGCGCAATAAGACGCCTACCATTCGACGCCCACTTGCCTCCTTTTTATCCATTGAACAGATAGTGCAGAGGCGGCCAACAGTGGCCGCCCCACCATTCGCCCCCCCTGTTTTCCTATAAATACAGGGGAGGGCTGCTGAAAATAAAGAAAAGAAAAGAAAAAAAAAGAGAAGACCAAGAGAGGGGGAAGAGAAGAGAAGGGAGAGCAAAGAGAGGGAGAAGAGGGAGAAGAGAGGAGAGAAGGCAGAGAAGAGAAAGGAAGAAGCAGAGAAGAAAACAGAGGAGAGAGAGAAGGAAAACGCAGAGCCACCGCCGGCCACCCCACTGTCAGCGCCGCTTCCTGTCGCCACCAGCAGCTCCGCCATCAACGACAGCCACCACAGGTCAGCCCTCAACCCCTTATCTCGTTTTACTGTTCATCTTCTTGCATGCAGAACGTGCACTGTGCACGTTCTGCAAGCCATGAATTAATTACCCGGTTACTGTGCATGGGCACAGTAACTGGCTAATTAATTCACTGGTTACTGTGTGCACAGTAACCCCGGTTACTATATGCACAGTAACCAGCCCATTTGGGCCTGGGCTGGACGTCAGCCAGCCCATGTAAATGGGCCAGGTTTGGCCCACCCCATGCAATTGGGCCTGATCCGGCCCATTGTAAAAAAATAGAAAAAAAATATTATTGTTTTAAAAAAATATTTATGATGTTCCCACTGTTGATTTATGTTATTTTTATTAATATCAGGTAGTATTTTTATGTCGTAAAAATACAAATCTGGTATTAAAACTACCCGGTTTTTCATCAAAAACTTCCAAAAATACAAAAAAAATTAAAAAAAAGGAGAAAAAATGTTTTTGTGCATACGGCCAAGTGTCTCAAAGCTAAAAAATCATATTGTATTTTTCATACACCAAAAAAACACAATGTTTTAGCATGCATTTTGGCTTTAATAACCAGTTTATTAAAGTCAAGAGAATATTGGCCAAAATTTCAAAAAACAACAAAAAACTTTATTTTGTTTGTCTCTTAGTATTCGAGGTATGACATTATATGTAATGCATATTCTGGATATTAATTCTTTTTTTCCGGACAATCGAACCTGGGGTATGACATTACATGTAATGCGTATTCCGAACAATTACAAACCACAACAAGACTTTAGATTTTATCAGACAAAACAATGCAGCTTACCTTAGGTAGGGCGTAGTTGGGGTGCTAATACCTTCCCTTTACGCAACCAGTCTCCGTACCCGATCTCTAAAGACCAGTTAAGGTTCCTAGTAACCAGAATACTAGGTGGCGACTCCCAGTCCATATTTTCACATATAGAGACAAGAATTCCTTGTCTCTCCTTATTTTCCAGGAATAAATATTCCGATTATTCCTTGAGGGTGGACGATCGCCGCGCCGCCGCACACGTGCGACAGAATGGCGACTCCACTGGGGAATCTTGTGGACTAAGCTTTGTTTTTGTCTGATTTATTGTGTTTTTTGTTGTGGTTTGCGTGTTTATTTTTAAATATGCATTTCCTTTATTTATTTCTCACGCGCTTTAATTTTGTACATATTTGTTCATGCATTGTATAGAACTGCCTCATGCATCACATGCTTTATATTTTTCAAGCACACACAAGCTTCTAAGTTAAGTGGGGAATTAACGATCTGCCCTATGACTATTGGTCGGGTTCAGATGCGTGAAACACCCAACTCATATCTGAGTGCCTGCTTGGTAATGGTGGGCATACGTGCCTTAACTGTTCTTTGCAACGCCCCCATACTGCCTTTACGAAGGACGTCACTGGGCAGATATGAGACCCTTTTGAGACCAGGTAGAAAATCTATTCATGAATTAGACCCTGTCTTTAGTTTGTATGTGCTATCTTTCTTTACAGAATATGTCATACAAAAATAATAAAAATAAAAAATCATGTCACCCCTTGAAGGGCAAATGCATCATATAAATTACATGTTCATACATTTAACATGCATACATGCCAGATCGAAATATAGGTCCCTAAAAAATCTACAACACCCGACTTCGAGCTAGAAACATGGAAGATGAAGAGCGTGCTCAACGTGAGGCCTATTTGCACGAAGAGTTGGAGTCTCTGAAAATAAGTGTGGCTCACCTCACTAGCTTACTCAAGCAAACACTAAGGAATACCTCTGATGAAGGTCCTTCTAATCAACCGATCACCTTTGTTCCGGCTCCTACTACAGTTCAGCCTGAGGAAAGAATGAACGAACATGGTCAAGAACCTCAGTAAAATCCAACATTTGTGCAGTCAACAACACCTGCACCATCCCCAACAGTCATGGAGGCATCTGCTAACGAGTCCCACAAGGCTAAGTCATCTGATAGCATTGATCAAGCTAAGATAGAGGCGCTGGAAGCCAGACTCAAAGCCATTGAAGGGATAGACTTATATGACCCGGTACGGGCAGCAGAGATGTGTTTGGTCCCAAATGTGGTTATCCCAAAGAAATTTCGTGTTCCTGAATTCATCAAATACAGTGGAACACAATGCCCCATGACTCATCTCAGGTCCTACTGCAATAAAATGGCTGAGGTAGTACATGATGAAAAACTACTAATGCACTTTTTCCAAGACAGTTTAAGTGGGGCAACTTTGAGTTTGGTACATGAGATTGGATAATACAAAAATTCACAACTGGAAAAATCTTGTGGATGCTTTTGTCAAGCAATACAAATACAACATGGACATTGCGCCCGACAGAACCAGTTTGTCCAATATAGAGAAAAAGGATAAAGAAAGCATAAGGGAATATGCTCAAAGATGGCGAGAATTAGCTGCTCAAGTACATCCCCCACTTCTGGACAAAGAGATGGTTTCTTTATTTGCCAACACACTCAAAGCACCATATTACGAACATATGATGGGTAGTTCAGCCCAACAATTCACTGATGCTGTGATAGTGTGTGAACGCATAGAGCAAGGTGTCAAGAGTGGTAGAATTGCTGCACCAACCGAGAAAAGAGGCGTCGAAAGAAAAAGAGGTTCACCATGTTGAAGATGGCTACATGGGTAAAACAAATACATCCCAAAATTACCATACTCCATCCCAAATTGCCAACATCAAAAAAACTGAACCCCAAAACTTTCAAGCCAAA
Organism: Populus alba; assembly: GCF_005239225.2. Taxonomy (NCBI): domain Eukaryota; kingdom Viridiplantae; phylum Streptophyta; class Magnoliopsida; order Malpighiales; family Salicaceae; genus Populus; species Populus alba. Next base: position 12,546,121 of record NC_133297.1, on the reverse strand, counting down.
AGCCAAATTGGAAATTTCCAAAGGGTTCAAGAACAACTACCTCCACTACCGTTACCCCTGAATGAGATGTATCAAAAGCTTTTGAGCATTGGACAAATAGCTCCAGAACCTCTAACACCTCTGTAGCCACCTTATCCTAATTGGTACAAGCCAAAACTCAATTGTGAATACCATGCCGGTATTACTGGGCATAACATCTATACCTGCAATGCCTTCAAGAGAAAGCTTCTGCAAATTAATCAAGGCTGGGTGGATAGAATTGGAAGATGCCCCCAATGTGAATACGAACCCGTTACCTAATCATGCTTGAAGCATATTAGGATGGAAAGTTTGGGGAATTAGAAAGCATCAATGGTCCAACATGATAGCTCAACTTTTGACCGTGGTGTTGTTCCGCATTGTCTTTGAGTCATCTACGCAGAGCTTTTGAGAGGAGGTTTTAGCCTATGAACATATTCACCAAAGCCTGCCTTGTTATTGCCTTTTGTTAATGCTTTTGAACAAGACTTTCTCTGTTAATGAGCTTCTCTTGTGAAATAAGATCATGTGTTTTCTTGTGTTCACATCACACTCTTCTTTGTTGTTATTACATGTAAATAACATTTTGAGCGCAACTTTGCTCACAACTCTACAACATGAAGAATCCTTTGGTATTCCTTTCTTCCAAACCCATACATAATCTCATATGTTTTCAAGGATATTTTTTGGGACCTCCAAAGTGAGTACAAAAAAACAAAAATCGTGTTGATATTTGTCCAAAACAAATGCATTTTGAAAATTCAAGTGATTCCTCACATAGGTACATATACACCTAGAAAACTTGAAAGAAAAAAGACAACAAAGACAAACAACACTATGAGGTGACTCAAAAGCTGAGTTTTATTTGACTGAATAAATCATTTGGCATACGCGCATGAAAGCAAGACCTATCGATCCTCAATGCATGAGTTTGAGATGAGGAAAGGCCATCTTTGATAATCCTTTCACAATGCTAAAATATATCCTTTGCAGTCCCATTTTGAGCCCAGTAATGTTTTTTGGAAATAACCTTGACTAGGATCACACCCCACACTGGGGGGGCAAAATAATAGAGTTTGTACCCATCCAGACAAAGCAGTGAAGATGGGTGCTGGATTTGATCATGTAATTTTTAATCATTCATTATCATCTAAATGAAGCAGTGATTGGTTAAGAAAAGAAAAGAAGAAGATCTAAAGGATCTAAAAGATTTGAGCTTCTCATACAAACAACTGATATGATCGTGCTCAACCAAACAAAAATGGAGAAAACAAAGAGAAAAGCCCAAACCCGACACTGGGGGGCATGAAGACTATTTTGAAAAAAAACAAATCCAAAAGACAAAAGGTCAGGAAACAAGCACAATTGATCCCTAGTCGTGAAATCCCTTAAACACCTTTTGAGCCTGCAACATATCCTTTTCTTCGTAACCAATAGCCAAAGCCTATATTACATACCTGATAAAGCCCTTTCTGATCAAAGGCAAGCAATCTAGATTAGTAGGTAGTGCTTTCATGTGCAAGTCAAATCATTATTCATGCAAATAAAATAAATGTTTTGACTCAATTTGGTTCTCAATAACCCTCAAATTGAAATTTAAACCTTTTGTGACCAACCAGATGTCACTTCATCTTTAAACCAAAAGCAAAAAGCTTTCATCACTTCAAGAAACCTGTCCATAGGAATCACTTGAATTTTTGAGAACAAGTTTATTTTGAACCAATATCAAAATCATTTTTGTGATTGGAATAACTTGGAAGTTTCAAAAATTTTGCATGAAAACATTTCATTGTACAAAAAACCCTCAAACTTACTTTCACATATCCTCACCCCACACTAAACCCAAGTTGAACACTTGGGGGGCATGATCAAGCTGGGGGGCAATCAAACACATATGGTAGGACTGACTCCATAATTCCTATTCTAAGGAAAATGTCGGGCAAAATTGGTAACTCTTGAGATGGGTGAAGGACAAAGATGTATGATGATGACATCAAACCCTTCCCAGAGTTCAAGATCACAATATGTACCCCGAGTAAGTAGAAGTGGAAAAGCCGTTGAAGTTACTACCAACACTACAACTTTTGAGAGAAAAAAAGACACCATGAAGAAATGGGGGCCTATATTTCTCAGGTAAGTATACATGCATATCAATCATAATGCATTTGCTTTTCAACATTGACAAATCATTGTTTCAACATCATCTCTTTGGTAGTGCGTTTTCTAACCCTACCTTCTTTTGAGTGCGTCTTTGAGCCCTCAACTCCATTTTGAGTGCGCCTTTGAGCGCTCATTCCCTTAGGTAGTGCGTTTTCTAACCCTACCTCCTTTTGAGTGCGCCTTTGAGCCCTCACCTCCATTTTGAGTGCGCTTTTGAGCCCTCATCCCTTGGGTAGTGCGTTTTCTAACCCTACTTCCTTTTGAGTGCGTCTTTGAGCCCTCATCCTTTGGTAGTGTGTTTTCTAACCCTACCTCCTTTTGAGTGCGCCTTTGAGCCCTCACCACCATTTTGAGTGTGCCTTTAAGCCCTCGCCATCCATTTCTCCATGTTTTTTTATCTGGGTAGGTCACCCATTACAATGAGGCCGCACTTCACATTCTTTCCTTTTTCTTTGGGTAGGTCACCCATCATAATGAGACCGTTTTTTTTTCATTCTTTCCACCTGGGTAGGTCACCCATTATAATAAGACTGTTTTTTTTTTTTTTTCCACATTTCTTTTGTTTTGGTTAAATGAGGTTGCCAGATGGGATCTCATGTAGCTTTGGTTAAAGGGAATCTCCATATGAGATTTTAGGTTGACCGAGCTACACACACAGGATTTTGGTTCTGGTTAGAGGGGATTGCCGAAAGGAATCTCAGTCTATCCCAACCACACAGGATTTTGGTTCTGGTTAGAGGGGATTGCCGAAAGGAATCTCAGTCTATCCGAACCACACAGGATTTTGGTTCTGGTTAGAGGGGATTGCCGAAAGGGATCTCAGTCTATCCCAACCACACACAGTTTTTTTGGTTCTGGTTAGAGGGGATTGCCGACAGGAATCTCAGTCTATCCCAACCACACACAGGATTTTGGTTCTGGTTAGAGGGGATTGCCGAAAGGAATCTCAGTCTATCCCAACCACACACAGTTTTTTTGGTTCTGGTTAGAGGGGATTGTCGACAGGAATCTCAGTCTATCCCAACCACACACAGGATTTTGGTTCTGGTTAGAGGGGATTGCCGAAAGGAATCTCAGTCTATCCCAACCACACAGGATTTTGGTTCTGGTTAGAGGGGATTGCCGAAAGCAATCTCAGTCTATCCCAACCACACACAGGATTTTGGTTCTGGTTAGAGGGGATTGCCGAAAGGAATCTCAGTCTATCCCAACCATACAGGATTTTGGTTCTGGTTAGAGGGGATTGCCGAAAGCAATCTCAGTCTATCCCAACCACACACAGGATTTTGGTTCTGGTTAGAGGGATTGCCGAAAGGAATCTCAGTCTATCCCAACCACACAGGATTTTGGTTCTGGTTAGAGGGGATTGCCGAAAGCAATCTCAGTCTATCCCAACCACACACAGGATTTTGATTCTGGTTAGAGGGGATTGCCGAAAGGAATCTCAGTCTATCCCAACCACACAAGATTTTGGTTCTGGTTAGAGGGGATTGCCGAAAGCAATCTCAGTCTATCCCAACCACACAAAGGATTTTGGTTCTGGTTAGAGGGGATTGCCGAAAGGAATCTCAGTCTATCCCAACCATACACAGAATTTTGGTTCTGGTTAGAGGGGATTGCCGAAAGGAATCTCAGTCTATCCCAACCACATAGAGGATTTTGGTTCTGGTTAGAGGGGATTGCTGAAAGGAATCTCAGTCTATCCCAACCACACAGGATTTTGGTTTTGGTTAGAGGGGATTGCCGAAAGGAATCTCAGTCTATCCAAACCACACAGGATTTTGATTATGGTTAGAGGGGATTGGCGAAAGGAATCTCAGTCTATCCTAACCACACACACATAGTATTGAAGTTTCGGGTTAAAGGGGATTGGCGAAAGGAATCTCAATTTAGCCCAACCACACACAGGACTTTGGGTCCGGTTGAAGTTTTAGGTCAATCAAATTTTGAGACGACCAGTTTCGAAAGACCAATGTTATTTTATCTTTACAACACTTACTTTGCACAAAGTTTTGCTCCGTAAGCATTGTAAAGAGGGGGGCAACTGTTGTAACCCATTTTTTTGGTCCCCACATAAAAAATAATAAAAATAAAAAAATTCAAAAAAATATATTATAAAAAAAACGCAAAACGGTGCCGTTTGGAAACGGCACCATCGTCTTCTTCCCTGCGCACGCAGAGAACAGGGGAGAAGAATTTTTCTTCTCCACTTTTCGCCGAACTTCTTTCCCGGATTTGGCGCAATAAGACGCCTACCATTCGACGCCCACTTGCCTCCTTTTTATCCATTGAACAGATAGTGCAGAGGCGGCCAACAGTGGCCGCCCCACCATTCGCCCCCCCTGTTTTCCTATAAATACAGGGGAGGGCTGCTGAAAATAAAGAAAAGAAAAGAAAAAAAAGAGAAGACCAAGAGAGGGGGAAGAGAAGAGAAGGGAGAGCAAAGAGAGGGAGAAGAGGGAGAAGAGAGGAGAGAAGGCAGAGAAGAGAAAGGAAGAAGCAGAGAAGAAAACAGAGGAGAGAGAGAAGGAAAACGCAGAGCCACCGCCGGCCACCCCACTGTCAGCGCCGCTTCATGTCGCCACCAGCAGCTCCGCCATCAACGACAGCCACCACAGGTCAGCCCTCAACCCCTTATCTCGTTTTACTGTTCATCTTCTTGCATGCAGAACGTGCACTGTGCACGTTCTGCAAGCCATGAATTAATTACCCGGTTACTGTGCATGGGCACAGTAACTGGCTAATTAATTCACTGGTTACTGTGTGCACAGTAACCCCGGTTACTATATGCACAGTAACCAGCCCATTTGGGCCTGGGCTGGGACGTCAGCCAGCCCATGTAAATGGGCCAGGTTTGGCCCACCCCATGCAATTGGGCCTGATCCGGCCCATTGTAAAAAAATAGAAAAAAATATTATTGTTTTAAAAAAATATTTATGATGTTCCCACTGTTGATTTATGTTATTTTTATTAATATCGGGTAGTATTTTTATGTCGTAAAAATACAAATCTGGTATTAAACTACCCGGTTTTTCATCAAAAACTTCCAAAAATACAAAAAAATTAAAAAAAAGGAGAAAAAATGTTTTTGTGCATACGGCCAAGTGTCTCAAAGCTAAAAAATCATATTGTATTTTTCATACACCAAAAAAAACAATGTTTTAGCATGCATTTTGGCTTTAATAACCAGTTTATTAAAGTCAAGAGAATATTGGCCAAAATTTCAAAACAACAAAAAACTTTATTTTGTTTGTCTCTTAGTATTCGAGGTATGACATTATATGTAATGCATATTCTGGATATTAATTCTTTTTTTCCGGACAATCGAACCTGGGGTATGACATTACATGTAATGCGTATTCCGAACAATTACAAACCACAACAAGACTTTAGATTTTATCAGACAAAACAATGCAGCTTACCTTAGGTAGGGCGTAGTTGGGGTGCTAATACCTTCCCTTTACGCAACCAGTCTCCGTACCCGATCTCTAAAGACCAGTTAAGGTTCCTAGTAACCAGAATACTAGGTGGCGACTCCCAGTCCATATTTTCACATATAGAGACAAGAATTCCTTGTCTCTCCTTATTTTCCAGGAATAAATATTCCGATTATTCCTTGAGGGTGGACGATCGCCGCGCCGCCGCATACGTGTGACACCAGTCATTGACTAATTCACCGTTATTTTTTCTTTTATGTTTTTTTTTTTTTAATTTTCAATATTACACTTTATAAGAATTGTGTTTAAAATCCTAGAGAAATCTGTAACATACTAATATCATAGACGGCTTATCGCATCGCGTTTCTATCCCACTGATTACAAATGATACACTCAGTGCTGGATTTTATTACTTTAGATTTACGGTTCTGAATGTAATAGAATTACTAGCTGTTTATTTTTATATTTTAAAAATATATTGTTTAAAAAATATATTTTTTATTTTTTTTTATTGTTTTTAAATTGATTTTTTTTAGTATTTTCACATCATTTTATTTTAATATATTGATATTAAAAATAATTTTTAAAAATAAAAAAATATTATTTTAATATATTTTCATATAAAAAACACTGTAGCTACCTTTTCCAACAACCTTAAAATACCGCGTCAGGACACACAGTCGACCGATAATTCATTCGTAGAATCCTTGCTGCTTGTGTTTCCTAAGCTCAATCTGGGGGGGAAAAACACGTTTTCACGACACCACCCACCCAAATCTGTTGTTCTCGTACACTTGGGTTGCTATATATTTTTATATTTTTAAGATTTATTTTTAAGATTAACATATAAAAACTATTCAAAAATAAAATTAATTTAAAATTTAAAATATAAATATAAATTTTCTTGAGAGAATGGTTGAACACCACCGCATTTTTCAAACTACTATTCATTAAAATATATTATCTTAAATACATGATCCGTTATTGAGGATGTGTTATTAGTGGTTAAATTAACCTGTTGTCCCGTACATGGGAAATTATCAGTGGATGGAAAATTATCGGTCGAAGATTAATATAAACCAAAAAACATAAAATTTGTACGGTACGAAGGCTTCTCTTTGAATATGTTCCCATCATATAAAAGCAAAAGTAGAGGGAAGATGAAAAATTATCCGTTAATTGTGTAATTATAGTTTGTTTTAAAAATATTTTTTGTGTTGAAATATATTAAAATGATATATTTTTTTAAAAAATTATTTTTAAAATCAACGCATCAAAACAATAAAAAACATATAAAAATAAATTAATATTTTTTTTTTTATGGAAAACGCTTAAGTCAAATTGAGCACTCTTATTTTTTTTTTAAAACGAATCAACTTATATAAATGACCATTAAAAGACAAAAATAGGAGTTGATATAGCAAGTATCAATAAATTAAGAAAATGCCTTGTAACAATTTTGATTTCAAAAGAACACTATTTTTGGATGATCTTGTTAATTAACTCATAATAATATATTGTATATGTGGGTGTGAGAGGTTTTATCCATTTTTCTTAATTGTTTTCGTTATTATTCCCTAGGGTGGAGCTAGAATTTTATAAGTGGGTGTGCTAATGCTAACATGAAAAAAAAAGAAGGGAAAAACAAAAACAAAAAGGTAAATCTGTAGTTATAATAAATGAAAGGTCATACGGATCGATGACACATAATTCAGGGGGCTGCAAAATTCGGGTTTCTATGGCATAAGTCTCAAAAGATATGATTAAAAATATCAGGACAAAAATGTAAATTACAAGTAGTTTTGCCCCCGCTGTCTGGGGCATAGCCTCCTCCGGGCTCGACCAATAGCATGGTTCATCTAGACTAACACAACAACCCTGTTGTATGCCAACCCCACATTTTTGCTTTATTTATCCAGAGAAAATGTGGAATTATGAAACTAAAGATTGATTCCACTGCAACGCTTCCCCCTATATATTGAACGGCTTCCCAGACCAAATTAATCGTCCCAAACCAGACCAGAGACAGTGCGCCATGAAGAGTTTGCGTGGTTGTCTAAATGCCGTGGAGAACTATAAGCCTTACGTTGCAATGATCTTTGTACAATTTGTGTATGCAGGCATGGCTTTGTTCTCCAAGGCTGCAATTTCTAAAGGGATGAATTCTCTTGTCTTTGTCGTTTATCGCCAAGCTTTCGCCTCAGTTTCTTTGGCTCCATTAGCTTTCTTTCTTGAAAGGTCTTCTACATGTGAACACTTTAGTCTTGAATCACTCCCTCGGTTACTTTATAACAAAATATAAGCCTCCCAACTGATTCTTTTCGTTGATGTTATTATTATTATTATTATTATTATTATTTATGGACGTCTTCTGCTGATTCTGCAGAAAGGAGGGTGCTCCCCTGTCGTGGAGCTTACTTTTCAAGATTTTTTTGGTTTCCTTGTGTGGGTATGGACTTCGTATTTTGGTTTCTAGCTATGAAGATTGTCTTATTTATCACTCTTGTATTACAAAATCTGCTTCCGATTACCACTAAGTCATGTATACAAAATTTTCAGAGTTACTATGAGCTTGAACCTCTACTATATTGCAATCAGATATACCACTGCAACATTTGCTGCTGCATCTACAAACACAATTCCTGCCATTACATTTGTCATGGCAGCCTTATTGAGGTACCCTGTTTTCTATATCTTAACTAGTCTCGTGTGCTTAATTTAGCCGAACATAGATACAATAACATGTGATTTTTAAATATTTCAGGATGGAAAGCATTTCCATAAAACATTTGCATGGAATTGCCAAGGTGCTGGGTTCTGTTATATGTGTTTCTGGAGTGCTAGTGTTTGCTTTTGTTAAGGGGCCTCCCGTAAACTTTATGAATTGGTACCCATCCAATGATCACAAGCAAGTTCAAGATTCATCAAAAACTTGTTGCTCCAGAGAGGAGAGGATAAAAGGTTCTCTTATCATGATCTCAGCAAATACGCTTTGGTCTCTGTGGCTTGTTTTGCAGGTTAATTCTTGTTCATCCAACCTCTCAATCCTCTTATCATGATCTCCCTTCGGTCTCTTACTTGTCTGTTTTCTTCTTCTTTTCTTTTACGTACTTCACTCGATCTGTTTATTTTTCTTCTCTGTTGTAACTCTTGGTGTTGTGGGCGTTAGGGTCCCATTGTCAAGCAATACCCAGCAAAACTACGCCTTACCACTCTACAATGCGTGTTTAGCTGCATACAGTCAGCCTTTTGGGCCTTTGCGGTGGAGAGGAACCCTTCAGCCTGGAAGCTCGGCTGGGATCTTAAACTTCTGTCGGTTGCCTACTGTGTACGTCCATTTCATCATCAAACTTGAAGACACGTGATCGTTGCATTACAAAATGAAAAGGATAAAAATAATAAATTTAAATTTGTCTACGACCCTAAACATTCCATTTTTTCTCAACAATATCTTTCTTTGAACCAGAGGCAGAAGCATGTGGCATGCATACTAGAGGCCTTGTGGTTCGATGTGTTCATACTATTGATACATGCTATTTAGATATGGTTAAAATCAAAATAACCTTGTCGTTAGTAATATTATTCGATTTGAAAACTGGGAAAACACTAGGCAATAACGATGCCCTAAACTTTAGAGATCCTGTGGTCCAATTTCTGTCAACTTCCTCCATTACAAAACATCTACTTCATGAGCAGTATGTTTCAATGTGCAACACAGTAAATATATAATTTTTAAGTATTTTTTTTCTAAAACCTAGAAAAACACTCTATGCTTTCATTTATGGTTGGAGTTGTTAGTTTTAGCTAGGGTTATAAAGTATTCGTGTTAGGTAATACTCAAACACCTGGAAGTGTTTCTATGTTTATGGTTTTTGGCTTGTGACTTCCATTATAGTTTTAGAAGTAGCTTTTGAGTTTTCACCAAATACCTTTCCAACACTTTCCTCATAATAATTGTCCGCCTTTTTTTCTTCCTTCTCATCAGTTGCAAATATCCCACCTGATATGCTCCTAACTTTCTCCAACAATCTGCTCCAATTAGATAAAAATCTAAACCTGTCAAATCAGATCCTTTCTTCTCAGCTGCAAATATCCAATTACGTTATTTCGAAATGGAAAGTCGAAGAATTCTGCTCCAAATATGTCATGTGCAGTTTCCTAGCCTCCCGAATAATATCGGAATGTGTTTCTCTCTCTCTGTTTTTCCTTCTTTTCTTTTTATTTCGAGAATAGAAAGTCGCATTCAATCACCCATCATGGTGCAATATTTGGTTTGATGGCTATTGAGATATTGCTCCCAATCATATCATACATGATGTTATATGCGCGTGTAAAAATGCACTACACACAAAAACCTGACTTTCAAGTGAAAATGGCAGGGTATAATTGTCACTGGAATTTCTTTCTGGCTGCAAGTATGGGTGATAGAGAAGAAAGGACCACTTTTCACATCAATGTTCACTCCGTTGGCACTGATTATAACAGCAATTTTCTCAGCATTCTTGTGGCAAGAAACCCTTCATTGGGGAAGGTCTAACCCTTGTACTTTTTCTGGACACTATTATTTTTAGTTTTTTTATATAATCTGGAGACTATCAGGATACGGTCAAAGTTTTTTATTATATGATTGTTACCCTCTCTCTCTTGCCCCCTTATTGGAGTGCAATGAGATCATATCGATTAGCCCGTGACATTTGACAAGGTCCTTGTTCTTTATGGCAGTGCTGGTGGGGATGTTTTGTTGATGGGTGGGCTTTATTGTGTATTATGGGGCAAGAAGAGAGAAGAAGACAGGAAAAGCGTAACAACAGATGAACAGAATACGGAAACTAAAGAGAAAATCACTCTGGAGTGCATTACCAGTCACTGAGTGATGGGATGTTCATGTTGCAGGTGAGTTTCAAGCATAGGATTCCCAGTTCCCACGGTGAGGTTTTGATCCTGAATCCTAAAAGATCATCATCCCATTGTAGTTTCCCTTTATAAAAACCGAGTTTATGGCTTGTACACGGGTTTTTGTTTTTTAATTTTCTGTTTTTTGTTTCTTGCAATCATGCATATATATTTTATTATGCTGAGAAAAATAGCCCGTAGTTCCGATGATTTTATTGGATCAGTGCCCAAATCCTAAAACAAATGAGGTTTTAAATAGGAAATGTTCACTAATCTCTGGAGTGGCCAATCCCTTGTCAAGTAATGCAATGGCCAGGCCAAAAAAGGAGAGGCAGTCGGTGAAAAAGCTGTCTTTAAAGTTTAATCGGAGAAAAAGTTGCTGATGCGAAGATGACAGAGAAAATCACGTTTGTAAAAGAGACGAACAGTAATATTTTTTGGGCTGATTCCGAGATATGAATGTCCTTGATTATGGTTTCCACGTCCACCACCTATCCATGAGAGTGCAAAGGCAAATACTATTCTCCTAATTTAATATATTGTTTTTTTAAATAATTTTTATTTAAAAATATATAAAATAATATCTTTTTTATTTTTAAAAATTTATTTTTATATCAATATATCAAAACACCAACAACATTTAATTTAAAACAAAAAATTAAAAAAATTATTTTTTATTAAAAATACTTTTAAAATTAAAAAAAAAAAATAAAGTAATATTTATCGTTTGCATGCGGGGAGGATTCGGATGTGTGTCGATAACATCAATTGGCTATGCACTTTTTGTGGTAAGATGATAGGATTAAAATAAAAGTATATTAAGACTGTGGCCTCACGGACGAAGATTTTAGGCATTAATGGGGGCATTTTGTCCTCCCGCGAGCACTTTTTGTGTCCAATTATCTAAAATTTCAATATAGTGCTATAAAATAAAATTAGTAAAATATAACACTCTAAAAACAATTAAGTTTACTTTTATTAATATAGTTAGCAAAATTCTTACAAAAACACTATGTATCCAACGTAATGCAAGAGAAGAACCTAAAAGCAATTCAGCTTACCAAAAAGTTTGTCAACGGTTACCAAACTCCCATCTGCATTAGTCTTAACAATTTAATTAAGTTTTTAAACCTTCTTTGAAAACTAGAACTGAAGTCATTGTCTTTATCTACTCATTTACTGTATAAATTAGACAAGATCGAGAGTCTCCAGCTCTGGATCCCAGAGCCTTCATAATTGATTAATCATAACATTAATCTGTGAATATCTCTCATATTTATTGTGTAAATATGTAAGTTGCCTGGATTTAATTACACAACTATTGTTTAGTGGGGTTTTTTATTTCAAAGAAAAGAAAAGAAAGTCGACTCGGGCGTGCTGGTCAATAACTATTTCAGTGCGTTTTGATGCAATGTAGACCCCAAATAGCATGAATTTCAAGAACTCCATTAGGCATTCAAGAGCCATATATAGACTTTTGGCAATTCGATAGCTACAAAGTACCAACACTAGTGCTCGATTCCAATAATCCATTCTTCTTAAATTATATATAATGATTAGAATTCAGATCTTCTAGTAAACATATATTAAATGAATCTGGACCACCATCAATCACAGAACATATATTAAAGAAAGTCAAGGCACTCGCAACAACTCGAAGCATGCACTCGATCATAAATCATCCTCGAGAGTTAAGATTCCTCGCCAAAACTGTCTTGTTCAGGAGATTACCAAATTCGATTGACGCAAGTTTGTTGGGATTTTAATATTCTTACCCTGTTTTTTTTTTTGTTTTCTTAGACATAGCATCATTAAATTGATCGGTTCCTAAGTACCAAAAGATACATAAACGTGTAATTGACAAGCAAGTGTCATGAGCATGCTTTGCTTCTTTCTTTCCTTAGTCTAACCACGACAATCACAAGTGAAAAAACGCAGCTCGCGACATAGCATTCAATATAGATATGATGATTAAAGGGCTTTTGTGCTCTTTTTTTATCTTCATTAGTTGAAGAATGGCGTAGAGAAATCTACAATCTTAACAACCACACTTATTACTTTAATTCCAATGATAGATTAATAATTAATACGCCATCTACCGTCACTTGTGGAGTCATAATTAATATCCCTTGCTCCTTCAAAGGCAAGATACAATCCGCTTCCTTGTAATGAATAATGGTTGATTTCATGCATAGATTTCTACCACAAGATAACATAATTTTAGCTAAACTTCTAACCACTTGTCACTCGCTGTTCTCCAATCAACACTGCTTCTAAATATATATTTTTTTGTCTCCCCTTCCTGGCATCGCGTCTACCAAGTCACCTAACAGTTTACCCATCACCTGTTTTATTTCATTTTCTCGAATTAACAGCTGCCAAGTGTGAATATATTCCACGTGTCAGTCTTGTTGTAGATAAAATCGACCTAACCTGCAATCTATGACTTTTATGATAAGGTTCACGGATTTTTCTCAGAAATCATATGCAAAGCACCCGTGTCTATCACATATCGTCATTGGTGTTAGTTTTATAATCACCACTATATATCCAGTCTATAAATTCCCTCTGTCCTTTATTATCATTATCATTATCATTATCATTTAGTTGTCTGGCCAAATTTATGATTACAACTGTTCATGTGATATCACAGAGAGTAGGTTGCCTTATAAGGGTCGCCCCAGCGACCCCACCTGACACCTCCACCTTATTTTCTTCATAAATCATAATTAATCTGTGTGATTAAAACTGGCTTCCATAATCATCAACTTATTTTCTTCAGTCAAGGGCATTGGAAATGAGACAGGCTCAAAATACAAAAACATTTCTTCTGTTATCTGTTGCCCTTTCATCTGTTATTTTACTCCAAGTCCCCAGATTTTGTTAGGATCTTGATCCTGCTAAGACAAAAGTGGCCTCTCGAATTAATCAAGTCGCGATAGCATGGCATGCTTCTGCACTGTATAAAAAAGTCAGATAATTCACTGCTTCGTTTTTTTTTGGGTCTCTATATAGTTGACGCGCATTCATCTTGGCAAGGAAAATAACTAGCAAATCTTAGAGCAATTCGCTTGATTGGTCATCTCGCTAGTACAAGTTCTTGTCTGGTTTATTATTCTTATTTCTGCTAAATAAAAGAACCTTTTTCTCCTTTTTTTAACATGACAGAGAAATAAAATGTGATTTCAGCCGACTCTGGTTTTCCTACTGGCCAGTGATAGTACTAGCGTGCAGAATTAATGTATTTGGTTTAATTTTTTCCCCTAACATATACCAAATTTCTGATGTGGTTGCGGGTAAAAATTGCTGCAATTGCAGGTAGAGATTAATAAGAGATCTTATAATAGTACTGAGTACTGACCGGTATATATAAGATCTCAACGCAATCTGCAGCATATCATTTGGCCGGCGATTTAAAGGGGTCCATCAGTGACATTACTAATTATTTAAGTATTGCAAGTTTGTGTTCGTGAAGGGATCTTTTTTCTCAGCATAGATTCTCTTATTATGGACAAAATCATGGCATGCCATTAAGACTAAGTTACAGTTGTTTTTGAAACTGCGATATCAAATTTGATGTTTTTTTTAATGTTTTTAATATAAAAAAATATTTTAATATATCTTGAAAAGTACCATGTACATATTGGTATTTATAAATTCTTTTTGCACTCGGAGATATATCACCACCTTTCCTAGCAATCTCAGGTAGAGAAATTTTAACCCCCTCTCGTTTTTTCTCCTTTTCCTGTATGCATTTTTCTCATGTAAAATAAGAATCAATAAGTATTCTTGAAACAAGGTAATTTATCATTAGTTTCTTCCAGTTCAGCTATATAAAATGACGGATAATCTTTTATACCAATCCGAATTCACCATAATATGCATACGTACGATATATATCACAGTAAAGGAAAAACCTTAAACAACATCGATAGAGTTGCTAATCTAGAGTATTTTTCTGCTATAACATAGGTGAAACAAACTAAAATCAAGCCGAGAATAAAAGAATAAAACAAATATCAAGGCATGGATTTTGATAGTCGCGTAGGGGGTAAAATATACTTGCCAGTTGCCATGACTGTATCAAGACTCAAAAGGAAAAAAAACGTGTTCACACTTCAGATGTAAAAAGATTCTAGCTTTCATCGGATCCGTCTTCTCCAAGATCCCAACGCTCTCCAAGTCAAAAAAAGGCAGCCACAAATGTCAATGGGTTGCCTTGAATGTGTTCATAACGGATGGGACTGGTTTGTTCTGGAACAAATAATTAGAATCCGAATTCTTGAACGATGTATTTCCTGCTAATTAGGTTTGTTTGCAAAAAGAAAAGAAACTAAGTAAAAAACGAAAGCTCACCAAAGACGTTCAGGCATTGAAAGCATGGCTGCAAATAAAATCCTTACGAGAGTTTACGTTACTTCTCCCGGGTTCCAAACTCCCAACCATGTCTCAAGAGATAAGTATATTCTAGGATTATGAGCCAAAATAATTATTACTCTTCTTTTTCCTCTCTTTTTTTTTGGTAGCAAGCAAGCAAAATAAATAAAAAATCAAGCATAGCTTGCAAATAATACAAATAAAAAAAAATATAATCTACACTTATAGGTTTTGCAATAACTACATATATACGTCTATAAAACTTGCAACCATTCTCATTCTCAAAGACAATTATTTATTTCATATAAACATGATTGTATTCTATATTCAAGTTTCTATGTTTCAAATGCTTAAATATTTTAGATTTTTTTAGTAGTAAGAAAATAAAATCAAACAAAAGAAAGATATATATATCTATATATATATATATATATATTTTAATAATTCACCCGTCGCTTTATCTTTTATTTTCTAAACTAGTGATTTATTTGTAATTCATTATTTTAAACACCAAGCATGATGAACGAGAACTGGATAAAGCAAGTGACATCCATACCTTATCCCTCTGTTCATCATATAAAAATATTTGTAAAGCACATATAAAGAATATACTAACATGGTGAAATTTCATTGATATTTCATCTGGGCCGCATTGACCAAGACATCAGCACATGAATCTAATCAACATCGTTAAACAAATACAGGGACGAAGGAATGGATTTGGTCGAAAGCTAAGGGTCAACTGTTATCGAGGACCAAAATTATAGTTTCGCAAAAGATAAAAAGCCACAGCATTATACAAATAATTTACAGAGCTAAATCAAATAAAGGTGCTCCTCAACATTCAACAACGAGGAAACATCATAAAAAGAATAGTGAAGCCAACTCTGTTTTTTATGCAAGTTCTTGTGAACTTCATTTAATCAAATTTCAGGTCCGCCCTAGAGAGAGAAACAAGATAGATGGAGAGAGAACGTGTTGTAAAGCGAAGGATCTGACACACAAGCGGAAGAGCAGTGAGCTATCATGCTCCACAGCCTGCACTTCTACTTCTCTGTCTCCTTTTCATCTCCAAGATCTGTTTCTTAGATTCGGAGATTTTTCTGTTTGTTTCTTGTTAAAGTCCCCAATAAAAGTCTAAATTCCGAGTCTTTGACAGGAATTATTAGGACCCATTTCCTCTTCCTGTCTTTATAGCTGATGAAGGGTTGGGACAGTCAAATCTTTTTTTTGCTGTGATTTTTTAACATTTTAGGTTAGTGGATTGTTAAATTTTGAACTTTTTGTTTATGATTTAAACATTTGGAAATTTGGTGAATGGGTGAGGTTAAAGGGTTGTTTCTGTTGCAGAGTTTGTGTGAAAAAGTCCTGATCTTTGCTGATCGGTGAAGATGAAGATGAAAAGTGGAAGAATGGATATTTGATTGTGGTATAAAAGGTTAGTTTTTTTTTTTTTCAACTGAAATGTCTAGCGTCAGTTCAGACACGTTAGAATTTCAGTCCTATAATATTCATTTCACATTTATAAAACAAATTAAGACAAAAGGATGAAGCTAAGAAGTTAAAGACATCATTCCTCAGCGTATTGCTAAATACTCGATAAACTGATAAAACTCTAGTTTTTTTTTTTTTTTCTATCATTTGTTTTTTAAGAATATTTTCTGTTTTTTTTTTTTTTTTAATCAGATAAACTTTAGAAGCTTGGGTTGAGGCTTGGTTCTTGTTGTAGATAATATCTAGAAGAACTTAACCAAGAAAAAATGGTTGAACTAAGCTTAAGACCCGGTTGAAGGGGTTTTTTTTATATATAAATATGGTGTTGGAGTTATGGTTCACTCTTATCTTATAAGATTCAAAGTTTTTCATAATGCAGAAGGTTAGAATATGACTTAATTGGAAAATGGGTTTGCTTCCTTTTTATGAAGATTCTTAATGTGTGCAAGAGTGTCATGAATAGTAAATTAAATTCGAACCGATTGCAATTTTGATTTAAAGATTAGTTTAAAACCCGGAAAAGATGTCTAGTAGTTTAGGTGCTTTTGGTGAGTCTTTTCTTTTATAGGAATCTGCTTAACTTGCTTTGTGCTTTTCGCTTGTCTGTCTTCTTTCGCCATCCTTTTTCGGTGATATGCATTGCTGTTATAGCTGGAATGTAAAACAGTTTTTGTTGCTTTGCAGTTGTGCACGCGTGCTATGGTTTGTGGTCATTCATAGACTTGAGTGTAAATATATTTTATGCAACCACATTGAAGTGAATATCAACTTAAGTCTGCAAGTGTATTAGATAAAATGTCATTCCGAAGTATAGTTCGTGACATGAGGGATGGGTTTGGGAGTTTGTCAAGGCGGAGTTTTGAGGTGAGGCTGCCAGGTCATCTCAGAGGGAAATCTCATGGCTCAGCTTGTGAGTTGCAAGACCAGCCTGTGGTCATCCAGAATAGTCGTTGGGCTGGTCTTCCTCCTGAGTTACTACAGGATGTGATCAGGAGGTTGGAGGCTAGCGAGAGCACATGGCCATCTCGTAAGCATGTTGTTGCTTGTGCTTCCGTGTGCAGGGCTTGGAGGGAAATGTGTAAAGAAATTGTTAGAAGTCCAGAGTTCAGTGGGAAGATCACTTTCCCAGTATCCCTAAAGCAGGTGAGATCCTTGCTTGCTTTTTTTCCCCCCGTCTATAATAACCTTTTGGGTTGAACTTCCACTCCATTATCTTTATCTCTTATCAATATTTGAAGAAATTTTTATAATGTTCAGTGCATGTAATAGGTTTCCATATCTGCAAGACGTTCACCTGAGCGTTAACTCGTGGATGTAAATATTTATTGGCATCAAGAAAGGATTTTGTATGTTTCAAAATGATAATTGATAAAATTCTCTTTTGTTATCCATTCACAGCCAGGGTCCAGGGATGGAACTATCCAGTGCTTCATAAAGAGGGACAAATCAAACTTAACTTACCATCTTTTCCTTTGCCTTAGCCCTGGTGAGCTTCTTTCACTGACATTTTTGCTGATTGTCACTTATTTTTGTAGGACCTGCTTTATTTCTAATACAAATGTAAATGGATAATTTACTGTCTCCAGTTTCTTTTCATCAAAGTATTTCCCTGCTGTAATGCATAGCTCTACTGTTCATTCTTCCTGAGAATGAATATTATGTTTCGTGCAGTTTTCCAAATTGACCAGCTAGAAGGATGGTTCTTTCTGTTTTTTAGTAATTTATTTTCTATATCGGGAAGAAACCAGCATGGTTGTTGCAAGTTTTATCAGCAATCCAAATGTTTTCTGATGTGCATTTGTTGTCCTCTCTCTCTCTCTCTCTCTCTCTCTCACACACACACACACACACGCAGGCACGCGCGCAGGCTCACACTCACTGACACTCATAAATACATGTCCAAGAGCTCACTGTAATTATGTGTTCAAGCACATTGTAAATCTTCTTAACTGAATGTTTGTGACAAAGTAATATCATTTTGTATTATCTCTGTTAAACGTGTCTTGCATCCTCTGAAAGTTTTTTATGGAATGACCAGTTGCTCTTATTTACAATGAGTTTGTGCATGTAACTCGCACTTCGATCTTTTGAAAAGGAAGTTTCTTATTGCCAAAAGATGCAGTTAGGTCTTCCTAGGAAGCACATTTCTATCTTAATGGATACGAATGAGTACGTTCCTTGAAATAGCTGTTCAACATTCTTGTGAATCTCGTATCTTTTGGAAGCTATGTCCACTGTGAATGCTGTTGTAAACATCCCTTTGAGATTTCTTGGATAGTTTCTTTTTTCTTTTCTCTTTTACCAGTTATTTCATATTCAATCCAAGTTATCAGTTCCTAAAGATGATATTTTTCTACAGTTTTCCCAATCTTCTATATTGTTCTATACAATACGAATATGTTGGTGATTAGTGACATGCCTATGCAGCTTTGCTTGTTGAAAATGGGAAATTTCTTCTGTCTGCAAAACGCACACGGAGAACTACATGCACGGAGTATGTTATCTCCATGGATGCAGATAATGTATCAAGATCAAGTAGCACATATATTGGAAAACTGAGGTGAGAGTTGATTTCATGACCAATATTTACTTGCTGAAGTCCTGAACTTGGGACAATTTCCTTTTCTGACATGAAGATTGAATATACCTAAACATTTCATATGAGTGCCAATGAGCTGTAGCTCAGTTGGCACAAGTGTCCCCCTACCTTGGGAGATCTAGAGTTTGAACCTCTCCTTTGTAACTAAAAAAACAATTCATGGGTTCCAAGCTCTCTTCATTCAAGCATAGCAATCCCTCAAGAGCTGATATAGTATAGCATTAACGACTACCTCTCATTATCTACAAGACAAGGTGTACTTGTTGCCCAGTCATGTGATCCAAACCTTTTTTTTTTTGTATATCTGAACTTGAACTTTTCATTATTTTAATTGAAATATACTGTGTGTTTATGTTATAGGAATTAGTGTTTGTGTCCCGCATTCTAGCTGTGTGGACTAAATATTTATATGGTATTATAAAATTAGCAATCACTTTCTTCTGTCCTCTCATAAGTACCTGGAACTAGGTTACAAATTAGGGTGGTAGTTTTTATCTAGTCTGGTTAGAGCTCTGTTTCTTCATTTGAAGGTGTGATGCTTGTTTTCTCTTCTGATGCCAGAAGGATGTAATGGTCATGGTGATGGTTTTTCATTTATCATTTACTGCTATAGCTTGGTCAATGATTTTTAAGATGAAGAGTTGTGAACTTGTACTGTTCTTAGGAGGTCGTGGTAGTTTGTTTCTGATGGTTGATATTAATTGCGTGATGTGAGTCATATGCAAGGGCTTGTTAGGCATTCAAGGTGGTGTTTTTAACGCTTCCATCTATGGATATCTTTATGGCAAGGTTTGCAATGACTGCACTCGGAACATTGATATGTGATTGCTGATGTCAGATGAACTTGGATGAGATAGTTGGTTTGCAATTTTTTGTTGTGTCAGAAGATGTGTTTGAGATGCTAATTGTTTTTGTTTCAGGTCAAATTTTTTGGGTACAAAGTTCATAATTTATGACACACAGCCTCTATACAACAATGCTCAGCTTGCACCACCTGGTCGAAGCCGCAGGTTCTGCTCAAAGAAAGTTTCCCCAAAGGTCCCTACAGGCAGCTATAACATTGCTCAGGTTGCATATGAGCTGAATGTGCTTGGCACCAGGGGTCCACGGAGGATGCACTGCACCATGCACTCAATCCCTGCGTTGTCCCTTGAGCCAGGTGGTTGTGTCCCAGGCCAGCCTGAGCTCCTCCCACGCTGCCTTGAAGACTCTTTTAGGAGCATTTCCTTTTCTAAATCAATTGACAATTCAACTGAGTTTAGCAGTTCACGTTTTTCTGACATTGTTGGTCCTCGAGAAGAAGATGAAGAGGGAAAGGAGAGACCACTTGTTCTCCGAAACAAGGCACCAAGATGGCACGAACAGTTGCAGTGTTGGTGCCTGAATTTCCGTGGGAGAGTGACAGTTGCCTCAGTCAAGAATTTCCAGCTTATTGCCGCAACACAACCTGCTGCTGGTGCACCAACACCATCACAGCCTGCTCAGTCTGATCATGACAAGATCATTCTTCAATTTGGTAAGGTTGGCAAGGATATGTTCACCATGGATTACCGGTATCCTTTGTCTGCTTTTCAGGCTTTTGCAATCTGCTTGAGCAGCTTTGACACTAAATTGGCTTGTGAATAAAAAAAGAAAATGGCATCAACTATAGAACATTTAATTGGTAAGGTATCTCTTTTAGGGCTTTCTAGGATGGTGGTTGCAGTTGTTGTATGCAGTCACTGTACACAAGTCCTGGTCGACTGAAAAGTGCAGAACGTCTGCTCTCATTGGAGGGGTCTTTCCTTTGTCACCCTTCTCTTTGTTTCAGTTGGATTGGTCTGCTTTGAATGATTCCATCATGTTTCTATCCTGCTATTGTTAAAACTCTGTTGTAATATGACAAAAAAAACATGTTTGAACATGTCTAATCATCAAGGAATTCGACAGTCGAGGGCATGCATTCTGGGATGAGATGCTAGGGTATCTTGGTCACGCAAATTTATTCTCTGCTTTTATAATGGAATTAAATGAAGTTCCATGAATTAAAGCTCATCAATGCCCAGTACTGACACTGTTCTCCGCCAAATGAGACGAGCAGTTAGGGTTAGGCTAACATGGCCAGGCCACGAGCCAGATAGTGGCGTGGTGTACCAGCTCTGAGCAGCTGCTGCTTTTGAAAGGGCTGGCTGCTACCGCCGCAAACTGCAGCTAGTAAATGATGGTTAAATTTGTCACTTGCCGGTATCTTTCTTTGCCCGAACCAGGGTACGCGAGAACCACATCTGTACTTTCGGCTGCCTGCCAGCCTTTTTCCCCATACTGTGCGGTGGCGACTGATATTCGTCCTGAAAACTCAAGTTAAATGGATGAGACTAGCAATTTGTCCCGGAAACGGACAACCTGCCTGCTTTTCTGCTATTGTAGCTTCACGGACATCCATTTGGCTGTACACGACGACAAATACCTAGCAGTTGAATAGATCAGCCTGGCAGGTCGAACTCGAGATCTAAATCCTAGCTCATGACAAGTGACTCGATAAAATCTGGTTAATTTAATTAATTTGATTTATGATTTAATTTGACCCCCTAAATCTAATTATGACTAATGTTAATATTAAAAAAATTATATAAAAGAGAGAACAAAATGAAGTCTTCATAAATAAGTTGATATAGTAATTCAATGATTCCAGCTCTTTCAAATTAGTTTCTAAACCGAGTTTAACATGTTTACAACAATATTTTTAAACCAACCATAACTGGACCGCGGTTTTAATAAGCTTCCCGGTTCAAGACATTACAGACCATCAATATTATATATGTTAAAAAAAAACTAGACATTCCGAGGATATATATATTTTCCATTTTAAACGAGCTTCGAGCTTAAAGAATCTTCAGATCATCTCTATCAAAAACGGGGGGGTGGTCTGATCTTCAGATCATCATACTAAAATTGTTGGTTAAGGTTTGCAAGTAAAAATATGAAGATCGAAACAAAACACGATCCTGTTAGTAGTCATCGATTACTAGGTGCAGTCATATTTTTGTTATTCTTCGTGCTATCTTATATATATGAATTATTCAAAAACTTGGTAATTTTCCATGTCAGAGAGAAAGGGAAGAACGGAGGTACATTTATATACGGTGGCCGTATCTTGACATTAATCTGAACCAGGACCACCATCGGCATGGTTAAAGCCCACTGGCTACACACCATTAGCCATCAGGCAATTAACAAGTGTCTATACAGCCTATTAGCTGAAGGAGTTGCGATGCCTTCCATTCCTATACGAAAAATGCCCTTTTGGGCGAGTGGCGTGGGTAGGGCTCGGTTTTTGTGGCTGATGGTCCAGTGTTTTTTTTGGTTACAGGGGCTTGCTTTTAATCTCTTATACTCCCTCTCTATTATGATATCCTCATGATTGAATTCTGATCTGTATAAATATATGCATGATCCATGAGGATTCGGTCTCAAGCCAATTGCGCAATCGACTTGTAAAGAAAAAAATAAAAGAAAAGGAGAAGGAGCAATTACGGCATTGACTGTAACACAAAACTTAACCTTCAAGTACCCTAGGCTAGATAAACATTCACGTTCCCATTTTATGGAAGATTCACTCTTTCATTTCCTTCAGGAAAAGAAAAAAACACCATCATCATCATTATTGTTATTATTGTTATATATCTTTTGCATGTGAATTATGATTAATTACACCAAAACTCAAAAGGGAAGAGAGGGAGGAAGGAAAAAATTATCAAGAAACTAATGAAAAAAGAAAAAGAAAAGAAAAGAGAAACGGAGGCCGGGAGAAACTCAAACAAAGAAAAAGACGATGTTTAATTTAACCTCAGTTTGTCAAACATGAGATGACAGAACTTGTATAAGAACAACAATGACTATAGGGCTTTATAATATATGTCATTGCATGTCTTACATGGATGAAAACAAAAGGGAAAAAAGAAATTACATATCACACAAAGATTCTCATCGCAGCTAATCAAAAGACACAATATATATATATATATATATATATATATATATATATATATATATCCCTTTCAAGCACAGAAACACTTGGTTCATCAGGACTCGGGAATATCTAGTACTGTGAAATCAGCTCACCTGATTGATCTGAGAGCCAGGTAGCCCTGAGCCAACAACGCAGACAGAGAATCCAGAACACAACAAAAAAGACATCCTTGATTCTATAAACATCCACTGACTTCAAATTAAGAGCCATGGATGGAGCCCGATACTTCAACTGATTGACAGATTCTGGGAAGTGAGCACGCCTAACTTGCCATCATATATACATATACTTTCAAACTGAAGCGCGAATATTATTGGTACTCAATAGCTAGCTCTGCACTTCAGCTTTTGCAACTGGATTCTTACGGTGGCATATACATTCTCTTCCACCTCTGTCTGTGCTCCCATGGACGACCTAGGTTTGGGCCACCAGTGACTATTATTGAGTCGGACATCAAATAGCTAGCCAGAGATGAGGATCGATCTGAAGGATCTTTGTCTCTTTCTCCTCTCTCTCTCTCTCTCTCTCTCTCTCTCTGTCCAGCTAGTTCTCGTTCACAGAGAATAAATGGACCCTGCCTATATAATAAATACATGCCCATCTCACGCATGCTATTATATATAGTTACTACTGGATAGTGTCCCATGCTTCGCCACGGCCTCCCCAAATTTTTTTCACCATTAAAAAATATGTCAAGTTGACGCAAGTTTTATCAAAGTAAAAACAAATAAAAACAAGACTTGGGTATTAACTTGATGAAATTTAATAAATTCTTATAATTTTAATAATATAAAAAAATACAATGATAATAATAAAAAAAAAACTGAAACAAAAAGACCATAAAAAAAAAAGATGAAAAAACCAACCCAAGTCCATTCTAGTTATTATGCCACATCGGTGACCTTGTTATCATACTACGATAATCCATCAAATTCAAATTGAATAAATCAATGAAACTCAATTATTAAATAACTCAATATTAAAGGATAAACTAGAAAAATATATATATTTTTTAACAAAAAAAATAATAGGAAAAAAAATCCGACTTAATTCAAGTTAACTTGTTAATCTCATAATCATGAGCATATCATATCATTATATTTTAAAACTCATAAAAGATCACTTTGCCTTTCAATTTATGATTTTCTAGGTTGCACTGTTATGAAAAAAAATATCATTACATTATAGCAATTATAATATAAGTCTTGTTCCACAGTTTAGTTAATTAGCATGATGTTATTTTACAATAAATTTATGTTATTTAAAAAAAAACATAAAAAATATATTTCTAATGATAATATATATTATTTTTTATTTTTTAAAATATTTCTGTAAAAAACTTATAATTTTAAAATTATTCAATTTTTTTTTAAAGTATATAATGTTATCTATTTTGACCTAGAAAGCAACAACCTATCGTTCTCTCATCTCAACCAATCAATCATCATTTTTCAAATTAGGTAGTCCTTGTCGTTTTCTTCTTCTCCCGCTTGTTATTATTATTATTATTATTATTATTATTATTATTATTATTTAATCTCATTAAAAATGGAGAGATCATTAATTTACGAAACAACTCCCATGGTTTTCTCAATGTATAAGATGTGCAATATGTGGAACGCGTACACGGTTTAGTTAATTACCAAGATGTTACAAGTGGCTAAATAAATCACTTAGCCTAGTTTCCTATTATGAAAATAATTGACTCAGCATTAATTAACATATATTTTTATTTTCATTGATCAGACATAAAGGATTTAATTTCCCAAGTGGGTGCTTGAAACCCAATTGGATAGAGTATTTTGCCAACTCATGTAATTATGACCAATTATGAGCTTTTGACGGAGTAGATCATAAGATTTATGCCGTTAAATATCTAATACGAGATGATTAAGGGAAGATTTTTGTGCCTGCATTAGCAAACATGTATATAATGCGGATGATGAGAGATCGAGCGAGGTAGAGCACTGAATTGAAAGCTTGCCTGTAATTAATTAATTAATTAATTGGTAGATTAATCTTAATTTCTTTTCTGGTCGTTGATGGATTGATTGCAACTGGGATTAGATAGTGGTCACTAGCTCATCCAACTTTTTATAAGAAAACAGCAAGCACTATATATGGACTCCTTTTGCTGCGGTATATGCATTCCTGTTTCCGAGCTGTGATTAGCCAGAAATCCAGACATCCACGACTGGGATCTCCTTTCGTTCATCCCTGTCGTATGAACACCACTTTGGCTAATAAGAACACTATATTAATTCATTAATTATGAGCACTTTCAACAGCACAGGTGCTCGCAGAAAGCATTGATCACAAATCAATGAGCCCAAAAGTGTGACGGCTAGTCTGCCATGAACCAGGTTTTTTTATTAGTTCATAAATCTATCATCACATGACAGCACGGCTACATACCAAACTATCCACTGTGGGAAGCTGTTGACATGCTCCCAGGTCTCTTATCTGCACAGCACACACGGATTATCCATAAATCTGCAGCTCAGTAGTTTTCTTACAGAATAAAAAAGTTGAGATTTTGAGTTCGAGCTCCATCTTCACTGATCTAATCTGAGAAAAAAGCAAATCCGAGTTTTTAATTAACAACGACTAAAATAGAAATATCTAATGACCTCTCTCTGCGGGCCTTATCTGCCGACGATAGTAGGATTTTAGCTAGCTATTCAGACACCGGAACGTAGCCATTAGCCCACTGTCTAGCGGATTGTAACCAGGTAGCCCATAGACTTGATCAACCCAGATGAGATTTGAGCCTTCGCTTTCATACAGAAACGGGGGATTTCCCCTCGCATCTTAAAAAATAAAAATAAAAACCCTGGCCACCAAACTAATCTCACAAATATTTTCTAAACTGAGAGATTGCAAGCAATTTCAATTCATTTTAAAGGCACTTGTACTTTTTTCTCTATTTAGATTTTTCTTGATGAAGTTTTTAAAATGCCAAATACGAGAGAAAATAAAAATAGGAAAACAAGCAAAATGCACCAACTGGTAGTCGAAGCCCTTATGGTCATGGAAGGGGATAATTTTATGGCGGAGCTAGGCTGTTTGGTGGAGAAGGAGGTGAAGGGCTGCTATGTTTGGTGAAGGAGAGAGATAAGGGCTTTGATAGTGGCAACGACTAGGATTTGATTGGTTGTGGAGTGGTAGACGCTGGTTAGGGTTTGGTGAGAGGGATGGGTAAGAGAGAGAATGGGGATCTCTGATATATATATTATCATTTTGGCCCTCCTCGACGGTTCACCTCTACTATCCTTTTCATTTATTCAGCTGTCATTATATATATAGGTACTTTGTTCTTTTTATTGAATTTAAAGATTTGTGTTGACCATGCAAAGTAGTGCCAAGGGTAATTTTCCCTAAATAAATTAAAAATGAAAGGAAATGTAACATTGCTGGTAAGTCAGATAATGACAGTTGAGTAAATGAAACATTTTAGGTGATACAACTGACTAGGTATGAAAAGTTAACTTTGGCTTATTTTCATTGCGAGCCAACATGTACAAAAGGAGGGGGGTAGAAAAATATAAAAGAGTTAAGAAAGAATATGGTTTTAATTTGTATTCCTTAATCGAATGGTAATTTATTACCACGATCAGGATAAAATTTTGACATGTTATTCAAACAACAATCTTTCAAACTTAGATAATATTATTCACCTGAAAAACTTTCACTTTTAAGTATTTTAAAAAGATCTAATTAATAAGATTTGATTTTTTTTTTTTTGTTATTGATGGAATCCATCCTTGTGATGATGGATTTAGTAATTTGATGTATACTAGTTGAGGAAGAATTTGTGATCCTATTATTTGAATTAGTGGAAGAAATAGTGGAAAGAGTTTAAGTAGATTATAATCTAGTAGTTTTTTCTGGGGTTTTCATAAAAAAAAATTGTTGTTATTGAGTTTCTATCATTATTTTTATTAATGAATTGATTTTATTTTTAATTATATAAAAAAATTAAGATTTTATGGATTATTAACATTGTTATATTGGTGCATTTTCCCAATTAAAATGGTATCATGAAAAAGATAGTGTAGATTGATTTTTTTAAAGAAGATTTAGGCAAGATAAAACTCGCTTCCTCTAATTGATTGTGACACGTATAAAATTTACGTTATTTTTTTTATAGACAGGGCCCACAGCTGGAATCATCTAGTGCTTCATGAAAAGGGACAGATCAAAATTAACTTACCATCTTTTCCTTTGTTGTAGCCCTGGTAAGTGAGTTTTTCTCTCGACTTTTGCATTGATTGTCGTGGCTCTTTTGTGACCAAGTTAACTACATGATGCTTTATTATAATGCTGTTTATTTTTTTAATTAATATAAATATTTAGATTAATTTGTGTGTAATTTAATTAATTATATATATTTTAAAATTAATAAGTATATAAATCTTCGATAATTTTAAAATTTATAAAACTAAAACTAATAATTTTTTTAAAATAAACTTATTACATAACCATAATAAACTGTTTATTAACTCGATGCTTTGCGGCTTCACTGGTTGAAAACGGAAAATTTCTTCTATATGCAAAACGCCCTCGGAGAAGGGTTTGCACATGATAAAATTTCTTCTATATGTAATATATTCCGTTTCTCTGCTCTAGCTACAGTAGTGTCTGTGGGCTACACATGCTAACACTTTTTTTTTTTTTGAATTAGCACCGAGTATCCGGGTCGAAACCCGACTAATCCAAGGGATGCACAGGTTCTCGACAAGAAGTTTCCCACAAGTGCACCACGGTTAAATCATGGGCTTCGCCCAAGTCCGATGGCCCCATGGAATTGTTTGCACCAGGCAAGACTCGAACCTGGGAATTTAGACAGGAGCAAACTGCCAAGCCCCAGCTCTCATCCGCTAGGCCAACCCCATGGGGTTGACACATGCTAACACGTGTATGGGTACATGCCAATATAGCTTAAATGTCAGCCTAGCCACGTCAATTTTATTTTAGACCTGAAGGACATGTTTATTTTTTTATTTTAAAAAATGTTTTTGAAAAAATCTAAATTTTTTTAATTATTTTTTCAATTAATATGTTTTTAGTGTTTTCAAATCATTTTGATGTGCTGATATCAAAAATAATTTTTAAAAAATCAAAAAAATCATTGACATGTATTTTGGTACGAAAAAAACTATTTGAAAAAGCAACTGTAATCACATTACCAAACAAGCTTTAAGCCAGACTAGAAATTAGTTTGGAGATATGATGGTTTTTTTTTTAGATATAATTTTTTTAAAGTACAAATTATACCTTTAAAAATTAGAAATATATACTTTTATATAGATTTTATAAAAAAAAACCCAAAACCATCTCCAAACCAAACACTCCCTTCTTTAGCCTGGTTGGACATCGGTTCCTCCATGCAAGGGGGTGATACTTGTTAGCTTTGCAGATGGACTTGAAATGTAATTATAGATGTTTTTTTTATTATTATATATGTATATATAATTTAAAAATATATTAAAATAATATTTTTTATATTTTTAAAAAATTATTTTAATATTATCATACTAGGTATAAGAAAAAATTTTAAAAAAATTAATTTAAAATAAAAATATAAAAAATATGTAATTCTTTTAAAAAAAAATACTCTTAAATCTCAAAAAAAAAATATCTCTGTATAAACAAGTTCAGCAATGACTGGGGCAAAAAAAAAAAGAACATTGAATGCATGAAATTTAATGAGTTTTTGTACTTGTGTGTCAGTAGTTGTGTTGAAATGCTTATTGTTCCTGTTTCAGGTTAAATTTTCTGGGAACCAAATTTCTAGTTTACGACACAGCCCCCTATGATAATGCTCAGCTTTCCTACAAGCAGCTATAACATTCATAGGAGCTGCTGGCAGGCACCCTTGCACTCGATCCCCTGAGCATGGTTCCGTATCGTTAAAGGATAATAAAAGAAGCCAGCGGGCCCCAGTCTTGCTTCTATGGCTAGACGGCTCCTGCCTGCTACTTCAATCTTGTGCCTGTATTTTAAGAAAGGAAAAAAAAAAAAATAGTGTGACACTACCGTAACTTTCAGAATTCAAAATTCAAACTTTTTTGAATTAGTCGAGGTTAGGACGGATTTGCTCAGGTCGTCCAATGATAAAATTATTTTAAATTTAAGTATAGTTACTAAAATTTATATAATTATTAATTTTAAAATTTATAAAATTTATCAAGATATATATAAGTTGATAAAAGTATTTATATTTATAAAAAAATCAGATATTTTTGAGTTATTAGAAGTTTAACACATTATTGTGTTGAGATAATGTAAAAAATTTACAATTTTTTTTTTTTTTGTGATAATAGAAGATAGGTGACGTAGCGTAATGGCAAAGGGCTTGAAATCTGCACAGCAGGTATCGAGTTCGAGTTAGGGCGTACACCTCTTGTAAGAGCCTGGAACAATCAGGGTTTTACTCACTCATCTGGACCTATAAAATACGCTTTTTGGGAGATAAAGTTTTCTTGAATTAAAAAAAAAAGTTTTAAAAAATAATCGGCACATGAGCTATTAGGAGTTTAGACTAGAATTTACAAGTAACTACGTTATCTATTTACTGAAAATAAGATAAAATTTCTCAAGAAGTTACATTGTTAAACTTGTTATGTAATATGCTACTTCGAAATTTGATTTCAATAATAAGATTTTAAATTTTAAAAATTTTGTAAATGAGGCCATCTTAATGAACTTTCTACATTTTCCAGGGATTTCAGAGACTGCTATTTCCCACAAAAAAAAAAAAAAAAAAAAAACTCCTAATCCATTTCCCATGAGATCGGGGGTCGCCGAATCCAACGGTAATGAGCTAATTTCATCAATGCATGCTCTCTTGACTGGCCCGTCAGATTTCTACTCCTAGAGTCGGCCTGCCTGCCTGGCTGCCAGCTAGCATTTACCTTCAGCCTTTCCTTATTCAGTTCTTTTTCGCTGTCACAATTGGAGCCACAAATGTAACCCTCTGACTGATGATTCTCCAGAAATCTTCTGCCAAGTGGAAGAGATCAGGTGATTGTTTCCGTTTTTTTAAAAAAACAAATTACATTAAAATAATATTTTTATTTTTCAAACTTCATTTTTTAATATTAATAATCTAAAACCATTAAAAAATAAATTTTAAAATAAAAAATAAATTCAACCTCAATTTCAAAGAAAGTGAAAATTCCTGTTTTTCTGCAACCCTGGCTTTTAACAGACATCAATTGAAATATATTGTTGTTATTCATGTAACCTCTGGTTCACATTATTTATATAGAAATATAATAAAAATTATTTTTTATTTTTTAAAATTTATTTTTCATATTACCACAATCTAAAACACACTGAAATAATAATTTAAAACAAACAAATATCAAATTTTGACAAAAAAAAAAAAGTTTAATTTCAATTACAAACAGTAAAACCCGATTAACCTTATTTTAAACCTGAGTTCATAATCAAGAACCATTAATAATGCAAGACACCACCACTTCCATACACTTCATGATTTAAAATCGAAGACCATTGTAATATTTTCAAATGAGATAAATTAAACGTCAAAGAATAAATAAATTCCATGCTAGACTATCTCACAGAATTTTTTTATCTCCTATCATATTTGAAAGTCTAGTTATAATTATTTTTTAAATATTTTTTTATTTATAAATATATTAAAAAAATATTTTTTTTATTTTTTAAAAATTATTTTTAATATTAGCGCATCAAAATAATTTAAAAATACTAAAAATATATTAATTTAAAACAAAAAAAAATTAAAAAAAATAGTCTTAAAAAAACAAGGAGGAGTTTAACAATTTATTGTTTTGAGATAATGTAAACAGTTTACAATTTTATTTTTGTGATAATAGAAGATAGTCTTAAAAAATAATCCACACCTGAGCTATTATAAAAAATTTATAAATTTTTTTAAAAAATATTTTAAAATTAAAAAACAAACATGATAAATTATGAAATAAATTTGAAAATTAGATAATAAAGGGGTACAATACATAATTTTTGGGGTCAAAATATTTATTTTATACCTGACATCCCTTGATTTGAATCTTTTAATTAAAAACGTATAAAAAGTTTTGGAAATGAAGAGTTCTATATGGGTTTTACTGTGATTACTGGTTTTTATTTATCTGTTCCTAATTTTTATCATGCCAGTTAATTCAACCACTACATGTTTTCCTTGTCAGAAATGGGGGTAAAAAAAGACATGACAGCGAGCCTTGACAGACCTTTGACAGTTGACATCTGTCCTCGTTAAATTATTATTATTTTACCCTTAAATATTTAAGTCTTATAGCAAGCATTTAAGGTAATATAATTTTACGATGGTAATATAGTATTTACACAAGATATATTTGCTATTACAAGTTGGAAAAAATAAAGGAGTTTTTTGACATATTGTTTCCATAATATAATATCTAAAATATAAAGATTTAATTTTTTTTAACTATGAGTATATGGGTGTATTTGATTTTTTCATTTTCCTGGTACAGTGTAATTATTAAAGTGTAATTTGAGTCAAATAATTTATAGCTAAGACAAAAAAAAATTCCAAACTTTTTATTATATTATTTTGTTAATATTATGGGGGTCAATGATATTTTGATATTTGAAAAAAACTAAAAAAAAAAAAAAAAAGGTGTGAGAGGCGCTCACTCTTTTTAGGTGATGTCTTTTTGAAGCCAAATACCATGTTTCATGATGGATTTTGATATTTCTCTCCACTCCATCTATGGTGGTGTATAGTGTGCAACCTCTTCAGCATGGTGGAGTTTCAACAATGTTTTTTCTTTCCCTTTCTTTTCTCCTTCTTCAACCTTAAAAAATGTGTTGCCCTTTAAAAAAATTAAAAGATGTGTTATTTGTTAATTTTGTTTTATGTGGTCCTTATTTTTTATTGTATCAAAATTTATTTATCTTTTCTTTAAACTTCATCATTTGTCATTTGATTTCCACATCAAATTTATTTTCTTATTTTATGATATTTTAGATTTGACCCTGAATGTTTTCTTATTTCTAATTTAGATTTTTGACTCTTTTATCAAATTATAATTTTAATCTCATCATTTGATCTATGATCTTGTTTTTATTTTTTTTCATGTTTGGTCCTCATTCTTTTGATTTTTTTTTTAGTTCTTTTGTGAATTTTTTTTTTTTTTTTTTAAATCATTCAAATTGATGATATT
Organism: Populus alba; assembly: GCF_005239225.2. Classification (NCBI taxonomy): domain Eukaryota; kingdom Viridiplantae; phylum Streptophyta; class Magnoliopsida; order Malpighiales; family Salicaceae; genus Populus; species Populus alba. Next base: position 12,513,937 of record NC_133297.1, on the reverse strand, counting down.
CGAGGTCTGATCCTAAATATTTTGATTTTTAATTTGTTTTCAATTTTATCATTGGATTCATAATCTTGATTTTTTCTACTTTTTTTTTTTTAATTTCTCTCTCTCTCTCTCTCTGATATCTCTCTCCCTCCCCCTCTCTCTCTTTCTTTTAATTTTTCCCTTCAATTCAAAATTGTAGGTATTCTTTTCATATATATATATATATATATATATCGTTAGACATTTGATTTTTTTAGGATTTGATTTACTTGGTTTTTATCATTGTTTTAGGCCTCACCCGAAAAAAAAAAATTATCGAGTCATGGGTAAAGTGGGTTGACATGAATTAAGCCAACTCAACCAAAATTTTTTTGTTTTTTTTAAAAAAAGTAAAAATGATACTATTTTGAAAAATAAACAAAATAGGCAACATGTTTTGACCCCGTTTTAATTAGATTTTTCTAGGGTTGACCGCCTTATCTGGATTAATTCCCCCCCCCCAGTTTCTTTTGAAATCCTGCTCAGTCCAGGCCACAGGCCACTTGGATCATGGGTCAACCTATTAAGTCAAGCTGAGTTTTAAAATGGTAGCTTTTTATACGTGGTGCTTTCAGTTTAGTTACTAGTTAGGGTTATAAATTTGAAAAGTTAATATAAATTTACATCATTTTCTTTCCTAAATATATCCTTTAAAATTGTTCATTTTGAAAAATAAATTAAGTTATTTTCTTCCATTTTATTTTGAACCAACTTATCCCTATTTTATAATTTAGGTAAGAGGCTTGTCATGATAGTCTAGAGGTTTTTTAGGTTTTTTTTTTTTTTTTTTTTTATCCTTTTCAATTGTCCTTCAAAATTTTATTTTTTTTATAATTAAATTGTTTATTGAATTATCTGTACACATATGCAAGTTTTGCCTTTCTCGCCCAATTTTAATGGTGTTTTATTTTTTAAGATTTTTTTTATTATTTTTTTAAATTTCAATCTTTTATATTTTCATTATTGTGAACTTACCATCGTTATTTTTTTCAACTCTCTTTAATGATATCAAGTCATTTTTTTACACCGCAAAGAAATCAACCCGACCAGCGGCCTATCCAGTCCGGAGTAGCTCAAATTCCCAGACTAAACACCGTAGGACTTGGGCGATTGACCATTGGCTCAAAATTGAAGTGCAAGTTCCTTTCATTCCTAAACACACATGCCCTGATCTGCCGTGGGTGGTCTCCATCTACTACGGTAGTACTTCGAGAGATCGGCTGATGATTCTGTTCTTGTATTGGGGATCGTCTTCATTCTTGCTCGCTTCTCTCTTAGTTGCCATCATTTCCTTGTCACCGAAATCCTATTTTATCCAATATAGAAAGCCAACAAAGAAAACTCTTCAACGGTAGACGAAAGCGGTCCTCGCCTGCTTCGTCCACTTCTTTTGTGCATAATTCAATATGTTTCTTTGTTTATTAAGGCAATTTCAGCTCTGCCCCTAGCGCAAGGCCAGCCTGGGGGCAAAATAATCACACATGCATCCATCTTATAGCTGATTCTGAAAATTAACTCTGTATCCTTCAACACCATAAGGTCTTGTTTCAGCAAAATAAATCATATATTTAATCTCCTGCAATGATTTTTCTTTATCCTCATAAGTTGAACGAGAATCAGAGTGAAAGAAAGGAAAGTGGAAAAAGCGACAGGAAAAAGACCTGTGATCGCTGTTAGCTATTTATTAACAGATAGATATACAGAGATTAACAAGAAAGGAAGAAGAAATTAACAAGAGAAAGGGGTGGTTTGTTTTTCACTGGGATTGTCAAACATGAGATGACAGAAATTTGTACGGTTACATGGGTGAGAAGATTTTGCATTCGTCATATACAATCTACAAAAGATCATTAATTCTACCACAATTCAGAGCTACTGGAAGTCTAAAGAAATTAGTTTAAAGACACAGTACTGCCCTGTGTTGATTCTTGAAAGAAGAAAGAAGGCAAGCCCCCTTTGCAGAAACACACCAGACCATTTACTCATCAGGCAGGCAAACACTTGAGATCTCACCTGATTGATGTTCAAAAGCAAGCCAGCCGGCCAGCCATGCAAGACAATTTCAGGCGAGCTCAACCAAATTGACAGATTTTGAGAAGTGAGCACTACTTTCCATCATATTTAAACTGAAGTGCCAATAATTAGCTGCACTTCAGCTGTATTCATGATTTTGGGTCTTAATTAAGGAGGCCTATATATACTGATCAAACTCTCCTTCTGGCGCCATTGATGATGACCTAGGCTTAGGCCACCCGTGACCATTAATGGGTCAGACATCAGAGATAAGGATCGATCTGAACTGAAAGATCTCTGTCTCTCCCTCCCCCTCTCTCTCTCTATCTCTGCTGCGCCTTCTGAGAATAAATGAACACATTAAATCATTAATATATGTGCAGGCCCATGCCACGCAATACGCCTGCTGTTGATTTTATATATCGTATATCGTGAGCGCCTGAGAGGACTCGTCATATATAGGACACGAGGAAAAGGGTGCAATGGAATCTTTTTAATTGTTCAGAATTGTATCTCACTAGCATCGTTGTTTAATGTAAAGTGATTTTTTAAGTATTATTTTATGATTTTTTTCTGTATTTTTTTAATGATGATTAATAAAAAATATTTCTTCAATTAAATGAAAAGTTAACTTAATGTTAATGGAAGTTTTTTTTTTAATTGACAATACTTTTAAAAAATTATCTTGTTAGTTATATTAAATATGATGCTTTATCTTTTTATTATTATATATCTTTGTTTTAATTTCATTATTTATAATTGAATTTTTATATTAAATTTAATTTTTTTTATTGTTGTTTGTTGTTATCTTGTTATTTTTTCAATTGAAATTTTTATAATTATATTTGGCCTCATTTTTTTTAATTACTATTTGTTTTACTTGAAATAATTTATAAAATTAATTTTTTAATATTTTTTAATTTTTTATCTGTTAGATTTAGTATTTTTTATGACTATTTGTTTAATTTAAAATAATTTTTTTATATAATTTCATTATTTTTAAATTTTTTATTTGTTAAATTTGATTCATGTGAACTTGAAAAAATAAATAAATTATTTTATAATTTATTAAAAAAAATTTAATTTTTTTTATAACAATATCAAATATCAAAAATCAATTCTGAAAAATTTATTTCCCGACAAACAATCTGTGCATAGATATTCCACTTCTCCACGCTACCCTACGAGCAGCTATTTTTGTTCCTGGTTTCTTACATGTTTTTCCTCATCGATCAGTCTAATCTGTTGGAACCCGAGCTTGTTGATTCTTATGATCTTGGGAATTTTGCTGTGTAATATCAATAATAAAATGGCACCCTGCCATAGGAGATTCTCAAGAGAAAATTGATCCAAGGGCTGCTAATTATTAAATTTGTCTTCTTGTTCATTTCTTGTTGACATAATTTCCTTGGATTTATGCCTTGCAGGAGTTTCTGCTCTCACTATTTTCTGAAGCAGGTATGAAAATGCCAGTACTAAACATCAATACCTAATAATTAACCTGTTTTTGTCACTGTCCTCGAAGGATTTTGCTGAGATTTTGAACATGAAGTTCCACGCTCCGGTGCACGCCAATTCATACGAGTGACTGCTTGTTTATCATCTCTATTCTCCAAATAATTTGTTTAATTTTCCAACCTCCATAAAATATTTATCAAAAGTTCATTTTCTTCTTTTCAGCAGCAGCAGCAGCAGCAGCACTGATGAGAGAGTTTGCTGTTGCACAGAACAAATTGAAAGCTAACTAGAATTAGGTTTTGTGGTAAAGGACAGGAGAAGAGATTGCAATTGGAGGTGCATAGTGGCCACGACACTATTGCCACTTTTTATAAGATAAAACCTGCAGGGGCAGCACTGGGGCCTCCTCCTATTGGGCCCTTTTCACCTTTCAAGTCAGGCTCTAATGCAAGTGGTCATGCGATGCCTAGGTGGTGATGTTTCAAGCTAACCTATCAATCCTTATACCAATCATTAAATCACGAGAATTTATAAAAAATTAAATTAAATTATTAAATTTTAATTTTAATAAATTTAATATCAAAAATTAAAAAAACAAAAAAAATAACCTAGTCAACCAGAGGTGACCAACCAAACTCGCGATCTGGGTCATGAGACCAGTATACCCCAATAAAAAATAAATTGAAATAAATTATGAAGCTTAATTATTAATAAATCAAGTATTGAAAGATAAAATTGAAAAAAATGATTAAAAAGAACATAAAAAAACAATTCGAGTCAACTAAGGTTATGCCTTGTAGAAAGCATACAAAAAACAAATTATGAAACGTAATCTCCAATCAATTTAATAATGAAGTATGAAATAAAAAAAATCAAATTAAAAATAACTCGTTTCAACTGAGTTAACATGTTAAACCCATTGTCCAGTCATGAGTTTAGGATAATCTCATAAAAAATAAATCAAAAAAAATTATAGAATCCAATTCCTAATAAATTTAATGTTGAATAATAAAATTGAAAAAAATAACATTATAAATTTTAAAAAAAAACTATTTCAATTAATGGTGTTATACAAGGAGGAATATAGTAAAAACCCATTTTCTTTAGTTTTTTTGTTAATAATTTTAATTTATTTTTAACAAAAGGCAAAAAGATTGAAAGGCGAAGGGGCAGATTGAAAATTTTTCTAAACAGTTCGAAAAATTGTAAACTACAGAAACCATAATGGATCATTGTTAAATCAACAGAGACCAAAATATAATTCATCCAAAACATTTTTTTTTTTTTATTAAAAGGGACTGGTCCGGCGCACAAAACCCTTTATTTGTCTAAGCTCACCGCAGGTAATTTCCTCTGACGATGAATATGAAAATGCTGTAAAGTGCTTGAAGTGGAACTTCGATATAGACAAAGTATTAGTCCTTGGCACGCTCTCAAGGCCAAGTGCGCTTCTTGTTTAAAGGTAGGGAAACTAGACACTTGCTTGCCGGCGGCGACGCCCTAAAGAAAGCAGTATGGTGTTGGAGGTCAGGAGTCTGAGAAAGGCAGTTGTACCTTCTACTCTAATTGAGAATCCTTCGCCTGGAAATCTACAGTCCACCCGCCTTGCTCTCCATGTATTTTCTCTTCTCGTCTCGCCTCGTCTCTCTTCAATTATCTATATACATGTAGTATTGTAATAATCTTAAATGTGTCTGCCCTTTTTTTTTTTGTCGTACGTTCAGGTTAATGAGGATGGCTCCTCTTGTTTGGTCTACATTGCCTCTGGTTGTCACGTGTACAAACTCCTGGTAGAGATAGTTAATAACTTGCATTTTTCCTTGATTTTTCTTTAATAACCTTCTTCTTTAATGTTTATTGAATTCAATAGGAGCCAGTACTTGATTGTGTTCTTCTTTGTTATATCCTATTTGGTTTAGGATTTACCAATTAGGCGATTCAGTTTTTTGTGGGTTATAAATAGTTTCTTTCCGACTCTGGTTTTTTAATATTCCCAAGTATGGAAACAGCGCCTTTGCTATGCTATGATTACTCCAGTGAGATGGTTTTTGAAACTCACTAGAGTAGTGACAAGTGAAGTTATGTGGAATCTGATTAGAACCGAACTTTGCCTTTGTATAGGGTCTGTTTGCATTTTCATTTTAGAAAAAGTGCTTTCTTTAAAAAATGAAAGATGGGAACAATTGTGAGGATCTGCTGTTATGAAAGTTTGATATAAGTCATCAAAAGAATCAATTTGTGAAAAGGGGTAAAAGAGCCAAATTGTGAAGAGGATCTTCCAAAACAAGAAAGTATAGAACTTAAAATGTGTTGGAAAGGGCCTTTTTATGCTATGAGTGATTTTGATTAGACCAGTACAACAATGACTTTGGATGAACGAGTACTAAAACTAGCAAGGTCCCATCATCCATGTCATTAGTGTTTGTTTTGGATGCTCATGTTAGATCTGTTTAAGAAAATAAGGAGCGGTTCACTGTCTCTTCTTTTTGATAGATTCCTATGGACAATTCCTCGGTCGGTGAAGGGAAAGAAAGCCTCCTCATTCCTGCACAGACACAGGTATTTCATTACATTCTAAGTAGGTGGCTGTTGCAAATTTGCAGAAGCAGGTCTCAATTTTGCGTATCAGCTTAGTTCATTGTATAATTTCACTACTGATGCATCAATTTAATTGCTCATCATCTGACTTTCTGAAGGTCATGGACTCTTCATTAGTTAATCGCTGCCCTCATCGGTCGGAAATTCAGAGTATAGTGCTCTCCGAAACTGAAAGTATGTGACTTTGCATTGACATTAACTGATGACATACGGTCTGTACCTTAGCTAGCTTACCCTATTGATGGAGTTGATGACTTCTCAAATTATTTGCAGGCCCTGGTCACTTGGTGTTGGGAAGTGTGGATGGTTATGGACACCTTATTGTGTCCAGACTAGATACCAGTGGTAACGGTATAGTTCTCCTTATTTTAGCTCTCATAATTTCAGCATAATTTATGATGAAGATTGGTATCACGTTTGTATTCTACTTTGAAACTTTGTATGTCTTCCTACTCCTTCATGAACTTATGGGATGGATTAATCAGGCATTTTATGCTCATTGCTATTCCTTTGCTTCAATCTATTTTGAAGTTGGAATTTAGCACATAGAGGTTGACTATACCATGATTCAGAAAAGGAAAATGTAGTTTAGCTCTTTTGCTGCTAAGTTGATAAACTGTTGATGGTGATCACCAGTGATAGTCTATTCAGGCTTGGAAGAGCTTTTCATAGTGGCACATAATGCTATCATAGAAAGTCATAAACTGATGGATAAATTCAGACTATGCTTTTAGACTGCAAATATGTTGACCACCACTCTTATTTTTGAAGTTAAACTAGCCACTGTCTGTATGCTCTCCGATCATGAGATTACATTTTGACTTCAAATCTCAGTGTTGGTTGCTGCAAATTTATTTATTTGATTTTTTTTTAAAAAAATTGCCAACAGTGCATGAACGACAAGTTGTGTGTTTAACTGGAACTAATCTGATTGTTTTTTTACTTATTGCTCTGTTTCTGTGTTAGTTTCTGCTGGTTCCCAACCTAAGGAATCAGCCATAAAATATGCCTAGGGTTTCTTCAAAGCTTGTCATTTTGGGTTTATTCCATTGCTAACCTATAAGCCCAGCAGTCACACTTCAATTTTTTAGGCCTTGAAAAAATTGCTGTACCAATGGCTCTTCTAACCAATCAATGGTTTTCTGGTTTGAGGGCCATGCATGTCATTTGCCTGTATAAAGTACAGCTTGATAATTAAAATCACACATACCTTACTAGTTTTCACTGTTGGTTTCTGTTTTTATCACGGTTACTGATTTGGGGTTGATAGAAATGCCTTATCAATGTATTTTTCTGTTATTTTCAGATATTAAACAGCTTACTTATTCAGTATTACCTCGAGATTCTGGTGTTGGAGAAAGCAGTTGGGCAGGCCTTTGCTTCAGTCGAAGTCAATGGTCCATGGTGACTAATTTCTTTGTTGCACTAATTTTAAACTTGTTGATATACACTCTGGCCACAGTGAATGTCATTCAATATCTATTGAGCTGGCAAGAGATTGAAACCATGGCAGCAGATGGCTAAGTGTATAGATTATCAAGTACTGTGTTTTCTCCGTCTCAAGTGGATGAGCATATCCAATCCTGATAGTGAAATCATTGAACTATGCCAGATTCCCATTTTAAAACTCACCAAATTTTCTTGTTGTTTTACGCTTTATTCCCATCAACAAATTTATGATTACTTTTTTGGTCAATATGAACTTTTATCTATTCTGTTAGCATCAATTCTCTAAATAAGGAGTGAGGTGTCTGGTACAAAAGGTTCTCTATGCCAATGTATGTCTTATCATTATAAGTTATATCTCTTTATATTTCAGAATATAACATTATAAACAAACTTTCAGAACTTGATGCTGTGCAATAGTAATTATGTAATTATATATGTATCTTTTGTTTTTATGTCAGATGTTATAGTTTTTGTTGAGAGGAATTAGGAGCTCGGAATTTTAGACAAAACTACTGTTGGTATGTGAGCTTGACTGGAAGTTCTTTAGTGATGTTGATTATTTGCAAATGTACTGATAAGCAATAACTGGGATGTAACAACATTGTTTCTGAACGTCATTAGAATAGAATTTTACTAGATGAAATATGTCAGCTTTATCCCTGTTGCTTTCTTTACATCCAGCTCCCTTTAACATGAATGGCTGTCTTTATTTGCTGCCTAAACTTTTTGTGCCTTCATCATCTCTGGTTCCAGGCAGCCGTAGCACGTAGCTTTTGCAAAAGCATTGATGTTTATGACCAAGACATCCATGTGCGCACTTTACGTACGTAAGTATAGTTTCTGCTAGTAAAATTGTTCCTTTTGATTATCTTACTTAGAAAGCCTTGTGGACCATGTTATATTTATGGTTAGAAAAAAATGTATTTGTAATTTTCATAGTTTAAAGAAGAGGGTGAAGGGATCTATGATTTAGGAATGGCAGACTGTGTTGGCTGGATTTCATTTGATAGTTAAGGAATTTGTTTTCTCTCAGAAGGTAGAAGCCATCTAAATATCTTGTGATTTCTTGAACAGACCAACAAAAAGCCTTCAATCTGAAATACATCAATGTCCAGCAAAGATCATCTTACCCTTTATGATGTGTCAATCCCTTAGAATACCCGAGTTATTTTTCTACTTCTTCAAGTAACTTCTTTGTCCTGAATGTTGGGCTATCTTTAATGCATTTATACCATTTATTTGACTATGTTGCAGACTCTGGTACCCATCCTCATTGAACTTTTTGGAGAATTCAGGCAATGGAAGTGGAGATTCTATATTAGCTGTTGCTGAGGGCTGCCAGGTACTATTGTGTGTTTTCATATTTGCCCTTTCCCCTGTTTGTTTACATGTGCTGCTCTGCTTCATGTATTGGAATTTACTGCAGCTCACACTATGGGACTTGAGAATGAAAGAAAATGGTGGTTGTCTCCAACGAATTTCTGGTTCTCTTGGTGATAATTTCTATGCTGTGTGCAGTTCCTCAACTGGTAATGTTGCAGTAGGTGGGGCTGATCGTACTGTGACCATATATGATCCTCGCAGGTTGGTCGTCGCTATTGGATTGTTTGGGACAATTAATGGGGATAGAGATTTCATTTATAATAGCTTGGGATTTTCATTTCTAATGAGGGAGGTCTCTTTTGTGACTTATGATTTGTTCTTCTAATCAGCATGTTATTTAGGTAGATGTTGGCTGAGTATCAATGATTGCATGTTTGTTCTTCTAATCAGCATGTTATTTATACTGTCCTCCAAATTAATGTTTACATCTTGAATGTAGATGGTCGCCAATTTCCAGATGGGTGCATTGCTCAAAATATGAGGTCTGTTTTTATTTGATCAATTCCTCCCCTTAAATTCTTGTTTTTTTCAGGCTCTTCTCCATGTTTCAACATTCAAGGATAATTTTATTTATTGTATTAGCAATGGAAGGAAGAACAAAATCCATTGTTATCGTATTTGTTTATTGATATTATGCATGTTTAGTATTTTTATTAAAAAGTATCTGTTCATGATTTGATTGTTTCACTGGAGATTAGACAAAAGATGAAATAGTAAAGAGGGGATAGCAAAATATAAACTCTTGAAATGAGTGTCTACTGCAAGTCTGCTCCTCACAGATCCTCTTCTCTCACTTTCCTGCATTTAAAGAGATCTCTCTTGTTCAAATTTGTCACTAGATTACTCACTTATGAGGTTTATTGTGTATCTTGAACACAAGAAATTCTAATGGCTTTCAAGATTAAGAATGGGGCTTTCTGGTTACATATGCTAACCTGTACTGATTTTTTTTTCCTTCTGAAGTTCTCTGTATTCTGGGTTTTAATGCTGCATATTAAATCATTTTGCTTTTGCTACAATTGCAGATAACCGGACTTGCATTCTCATCGCTTGACCCTGATTACATCTATATCCAAGGGGTTGATTATGAGGTTATTGCTTAGGAAGCCACGACAGCTTCTCTCTTGTTTTACTGCTTTTCTTGCTTGGCATTTTTTAGTAACAGATTGACTAGACGTCCATTAAGTTTACATTTCAGTTGCCTTTACAAAGTTGTAGTTTGATCACCCTCACTTATTCTACTGGGGGCATTTTCACTTCATAAAGATGACAAAATATAATAGAACTGAAACTAAATTGTTTTTGCTTTGTTATCATGGGGGAAGAAAGGTGCTTGTACACTGCTAAATGGACAGAGCATGGGAAATTCTCGTGAACACACAAAATGCTGAAAACTCTGAAGCACTCCATTCTTACTGAACATCTTCTAGAGAAACACCTTGTATGGTCGTCTGTAAATTGCTAGTATGTGAAAAGGGTAAATGTTCAACCTTGCTTTTCTATGAAATAAACTTCTTTTAAGCAGAGAGCTTTAAAGGCTTTGTCAGAAAATTTTCAGGGATGTAAAATGGTAGATGGAAAGCTTTGAATTATAGACCAAAATATGAGACGGTATCCATGTGGCTGTCACATGCCCGCTGAAAGTGTTTGTTGTGGACACAGGAATAATTTTGCGTACAATTTGGTGCCAGTTATCTAGGCATGAAGGGTGCCTTTTAATTGTTAACCAAAGTAGTCCTTCATCTATTAGAGGGATTGTGAGTTTTTTAGTTTCTGTGGTGCTCTAGATTCTGCATAAAATTGGAGCATATTTCTAAATTGTTTTCCTTTGTAAGAATTTTTCTTCTTCTTTTGCCCTCTCATCCCTTTTGATGATGAACATATCCGCAGGTCCTTTGTGGGCAGGGGAAAGAATGCAAAAAGGTCTTTTCATTTAGAGGAGATTCAAACTGGCTTGGATTCAGTAAGGTATAATGCTCTATTTTTTTCAAGATTGCACATGGTTTCAGGGTGCGCTCAGCATGCATTACTTGTATTGCGAAGAATTCTGTGCTTGTGGTAACTACTCATTTTGGATTAATTTGGTTCAAACTTGTATGCTCTCTCTCTCCGCCATAGCTGGAATCAATTGGTTTGAGTGATAAAAACAATATCCCATTGTTTATGCTGTTGGAAGTCTCAAACAACAGTAGCAAATTTTAGAATTTGGTTCTGTAACACATGAAAATGACCCGGATAATTTTAGATGAAGGGCGGAAAGAAAATGGGAGAGTGATAACTCGTTAACTTGTAACAAAAACTCATAACCCATTTGTAGGTCCACCAAAGCAGTGCACTAAAAGAAATATCTGGGAAGTCTTACTCTTCTAAGGTTCACATTCGCACGCTTCTAATTTTATTAAATTGGTGTGAACTTAGCTGAAATGCAGTATGATAATTTATATAGAACTCATAAACAGTATAGTCTTCTGCCTGGGTCAAGTAATTCCATCTCTGTTGTTGTGAGTGGGGCTTGCATTGATTTAAGCTGCGCTTCTAGTTAGTTAACAACACCATATTGATGCTGTTCTAATATAGGACGAGCCATCCATCTCACACGTTTACTTCCGATCATTGCTGCAGTGTTGCAATAGGGATGTAGTTGGCGGTTGGTGTGATTCTGGTAGCATCTTCGTGGCTGACGTTGGAGTTAAAGAGAGTGAAATAAACGTGGTGATAAATCCTTGAAAATGTTTGTGCTTTGAGGTTGTGCTTACGTGTTCTCATCTATGGGGTTGGATACTGCTGCCTAGGCATCAGGGTTTTTTTAGCAGCAACACTTGTTACCATTTCTCCAAGCAGCTAGTCCAGGCAGCCATTTGATACTCCAGTCAACCACCAGTTCCTACTCTAGCATACACAGTTCCTGCTCCATTCCTGGGTTTTAGGTTTGCCTTTCCATGTCGGGGACTGTGTATGCTAGAGTAGGAACTGGTACATCAAATATTACCTGTAACTTATGTACTGCCTAATTTACAGTTTTGCAGTTTGATTCTGACAGAATGCAAGTGCTGCAGCCTTACCTCGGCTGCAAAACTGAGGTCAGCCCTGAATTGACACATCTTGTTTCTTGATAAGCGAACTGGTACGACTCTTAAGCCACATGGGTATGCAATGATCATCAGCTTATTATTAAGAATTAAGATTATGATTCGTTAAGAAAAAACTAAAGGGTGTCGGGAAAAGAACTGTTGACCCATACTCATGTTACTGCTGATTACAATGGTAATTTTATTTTTTTTTGTTTCGATATTTTGAATTCAATTTTTCCAATTTGCTCTTTGAAGTTGCATTTTTTTTGGAATTTGACTTGACTATCTATTTTGGATTCCCAGTTTATGATTTCTCATGATGTTAGGAAAAAAAAAACTGCTCTGTTGGGATCAATTAAATGAGATTTTATTAATTTAAAATAATTGCAGTTATTGGGATCAAATTTAAATAATATGTAAATATTCAACTTTTTTCTTAAAAGTTTGTGTTTCAAAAATATTTTTGAAAAAGTTTGAAATTTTACTACTTTTTTCTTTGCTTTCAATTATTTTTTGTGTTTTCAAGTTTTTTGATGTATTAATATTAAAAATAAATTTAAAAAATAAAAAAATATTATTTTAATATATTTTTAAACAAAAAATATTTAAATAAATATTATCTGATATTTGATGTTATCTTTCTTGATGTGCCAGTCTATCCTTGTTCAATTGGCAGGCTTTTTGCCACCTTAAGAAATTCATGGCTTTCTTGTCTTTCTCCATCTTTCCCAGAAGTTGTATTGTAGCTTAGGGTTATTTATACTTGAGCTTTTCTCCGTCGTCCATTTGTTTTAAGACAAATAAATGAGCACGATAACTAAATTCAGGTGATATAGTTGGAATGGTAACTCCAACATCATCTTTCTGTCCCATGCTTTCATGTGAGTGTAGCAATCCATGGTTATTAATTCCACTTTAGAGTTGACCCGGCTAAGAAGCTAATTCTAGATCTAAGAAATATTTCATATATATATATATATATAATTAAAAAATAATTCATATAAATAAATATTATAGTTATAGTTATGGCATATGGAAAAGTTAATAAACATTTCACACAGAAAAAAGCTAGAAAATAATATATAAAGCCAAGTATTTACAAATTAATTTTATATTTTTTAAATTTATTAAAAATATATGTATAAAAAAAAAGATTGGGTCTTACCCGGATTTCGAGTTAACTCGAGATTGCAAGTCAAGGTTTTGACCATTTCAAACTCAGTTGGGTTTTATATCTACTAAGCAATCCGTTAAATACATTGTAAATATCTTGTATTTGAATTCTAAGATTTTCTTTTGCTTTTCTTTCAATCCACACAAAGAAAAAGAACTATCTATGACATTGAACATTCCTGGAATTGAAGCAGTTGAGAGTGCATTGTGGTCCTCTTTTATCCTCTCTGTGGCTACAATCTCTTGAGTTTTTCAAAGGACGAGGTCAATATACCTAATCAAAGATCGGATGGATCTAGACTGCTGTCCTGTTCGGGGCTTTCTAGTGGGGTTAGGAAGACCTGAAAAGAGGGCCCCATCGTTTGAGATCGATCGTCAGTTCAACCAACAGCTCAACAACTGCCATGAATGGCTATATCTTTCTCCAATAATTAAATACCCTAACTCATATGTGCACCTCTTATTTCATGGCAGGCCATGGACAGGTCATTGTTTCAGGCCATGAGAATAACAGCGTTCGAGTTTTTTCCTGACTTAAAATAATATAGCATTGATCTTGGCCCTCGAGTCTCATTGACCAGGAATCAAGAAATTCACAAAAACTAGGCGAACACCTTCTCCTATTATCAACACGTGCTCTAAGAAATCGATGCCAGCAATTTGTCAAAGAAATAATAAAAATCGCCAGTGGTTGGATGCTGGTTCTTGTTTCTCAGGCCAGGTGCATATCCCTTGTCTCGTTGAATAACTTGTAAAAATAGACGTCCAGAAAGAGTCAAACTGTGCATCTCACCGTGCCATGATCTTGATTACCTCTACCAGAAGGCATAGACATGCATGGGTGCTTATATTTTAAGCCTTCAGGGACCACAGCTTGAGAGGCCCAGCAATAAAATATATCCGGGTCAGAACTTGAGCCCCGTTCACGCTTGTGAAATTCTTTATGCGTCGATGCTGATAGTTTTTTCTTTTCTTTTTTTTGCTGGCAGCACGCAAATGGACACGATCTCATGTATATAAGCAGTGTTTATTTTTACAGGGGACAGTTTATTTGGTCTTTGTCTTATCCACCGAGAATTATTCATGTGTGTGAACAGAGCATAAAGAAAGCTTTGGTCTCTCTTCAAGTTCAGGTGGGGCAAGTATGGCGTGGCAATGGCAATCAGGCTGGATTTCTTGGAGAAGGAAAGGCAGGTTTTCTCTTAGATTCTCTCTTTAATGGTCCGTCAAGTTGATCGGTGTTCCGGTCCTGCAATTATTGAGACGCGGCTGTCCAGCAAATGCTGAGCGGCGAGGAAAAGCCTATCTATCCCCTGAAATAATTGACTTGAAAAGAGTACGATTCACGAGAGGGGGAGGGTTAGCTATTTGGACAATACGAGATAGGTGGGTGGGTCTATCGACACGTCTTAGCTGTAGGTTCAAAAAACAAAATGTATTTATTAGCCTATTCTATTAAAATTACGATGAGTAGTAGGGGAGTGTTTGTTCTTTTTGTTTTTGTTGCTTGTTATAGATTGTTTTATATATATATATATATATATATATATATATATATATATGATTTTAATATGTTTATATTAAATAAAAATAAAAAATATTTTAATATATTTTTAATTAAAAAATAATTTTATTAAAAACATCGTTTTTCTAGATGCAAGTGGAAATTATATATTGTGGGTGCATGTATGGATGCAACTTTCATCTCCCGGATCAAATTTTGTGCTTGTTAAAGATTAGTCTATTTTTGTGTTTTAAAAATGATTTAAAAAAAATTAATATTTTTTTATTTTAAATTAATTATTTTTTGGTATTTTTATATTATTTTAAAATAAAAAATATATATTATTTTTATATAATCTTTTAAATAAAAAAAATATTTTAAAATACAATTACTAACACGCTTTCAATCACTTTTTAAAAAAAGTTACATGGTAAAGGGTGTATTAAAAACTCTATTGAAAACGACAGTGCACCTACAAAAATAATTAGAAACCTCCAAAAGAAATACGATTCAAAATATATGCTGCTACACTTGAGCAAATTAAAAAGTTATATATGCACTTATAGTGGATTTACGATAATAAGTTGAGTTGCGAGGTACGATAAGATCGAATCTGTTCATATGATAAAAATAATTTATTTCAAAAGGCTTGTTAAAAAACAAATTAGTCAACTTTTTTTTTCTTTCTAAAAAGACAAATCCATGTTTCTCCGTTATCGAGGATTTTGTTTTTGGATTTTTTAACACAATTAAACCTATCAAATTGATAAGTCAAATCTAATATAGAAAAACTTACAAATTAATTAATATGTGCTCTCTTCTTCGAGAAGAATTCCTAAAAAAATCAGGGAATTAAGAAGCAAAATAACAATGTGATCCTCTATGTTCCGTTCTTAACACTCCTTCTCTTTCATAGGAAATCACAATTTTGTCCTCACTTGGTCATGGTCATCGATGCTACAAGAATATTAATATTTATTTAGTATTGTGGTAATGATTATTTTTTAAAATATTTTTTATTTAAAAATATACTTGAATAATATATTTTTTTATTATTTAAAATTTATTGTTAACATCATCACATTAAAAAATCTAAAAAAAATAAATTAAAAAAATAAATTTTATTAAAAAATATTTAAAAAATAACATGCTAGAAAGCAGAGATCCACACGTGAGGCAGGGTGGTTTTGCTGTTAAAGAGAGATTCTCTTGCCATTTATAATCTAAGCAAGCCCGTGGATGTTATCTTTTGTAATAATTAAAGGCTTCGTTATCTTAATCCATGCTGTTTAAGTGGAGATAAATATGTTAATTGGCGTGCATGTGTGCACAAACAGCATACGCCCTTGTGTCTAATTGGGTCCAAGTTGTTAAAACATCTCTCTCACAACAATTGTTTTTTCAAGGGCTTGCAAGAGACAACCGAACACTTCCATTTCGCTAGAAAACATGGTTTTGTTCTTGAAAGCTTTCTTGTATGATTCTTGAAAATTGAGGGTCGTAACTCGTAAGATATATTTCATCGATCCTTAATAATTTGTAATATAGTTTATTTTCCAAAATGGTAATACTTGTTGATGAAACTATATTATTTATCTGTGTTATATTATGGATCAGATCAAAGTATTTTTTAACATAATTTTTCTAAGCATTACTAATGCGTTTTCTAGTAGGTAAAAAATTTAAAGTATATAATAGTTGGCTAGATATAACCTGGTTGACTTAAAAGGTCAAAAGACAATCTAGATAACCAATAAAAATATATTTTGACTCAAAAAGATTTCAAGACAATATGTGTTTTTTAATACTAGAATAACAATAAATTGAATTGATCTGTATCAGCTAAATTAATATGTCAAATTCACAATTTAAGTTATGAGAACGTAATAACCTCATAAAAAGTAAATAATTTTTTTTTTATGAAATTTCAATTTATAATCAATCTAATGTTAAATAGTGAAATTAAAAAAAATTATAAAAATAATTCAAGTCAACTCAGATTCACCAATCAAACTTGAAACCAGGATCATAAAACTAAGATAACCATGAAAAAAAAAAAATTATAAATCTCGATTCATTATCAACTCAATATTAAATGATAAAACTAAAAAAAAATCAATTAAAAAAAAAGAAACCAAAAAAAACAGATTCAACTTAGTTAAACTGTTAAACTAGTGACTCGGTTATGAGACAACAATGACTCTTATAGAAATTAATTTGAAATAAATTATAAAGTTTAATCTCGGTAAAACTAATATTGAAATATAAATCAATTTATGAAGTTAAATAATGAATAGATTAAATATTTAATAATAAAATTAAAAAATTAAAATTAAATTAAAAAAAAAAGTCAATTTATTATTTTCAATGAACTGTGACATGTGAATAGGTATAAAGTGAATTCAATTTTTTGTTTTTGTTTTTGGTTAATGTCAAATGTCATGTAAATTCTTGTAATCAAGGATAATTCGTTGACTCCTATCCCGAGATATCAAAGAAGTAAAATGCCGATATTATTAACATTAATCAATCTGTTCAGATATAAGCAAAATCGTAGCAAATTAACAAAAACCTAAAACTCCTTTTGAAGTTATTGTACCATTTTTCAGTAAATAGGATTATAATAGTAATCATCAATAATAATTTATTTTTTTCTTTGTTTTTCAGTATTTTTATATTTTGATCCTTCAATTTATTTTTTATTTTTTTATTTTGGACCTTTTTAACATTGCAATAATACGAGTTTGGACTTGAGAGACTATTTTTTCTGCTTACAAATAGGGATGTTGAAGAAATATTTTGCTTTTTGGTTGATCAGTTTCATAAAGTGAAATTCAATTTTATTGGTTTAGAGCAATTAAATGTTTGGAGACCAAATTTAAGGCTTTAAAAAATACTAGGCATTTTTTATATATATATTTTAATGAGGAATTGGGTTGAATAGGCAAGGGAAAAACTCAAGTTATTTTTTTGGTTACTAGTTTTTTTTTTTTTAAATGATGCTTCCAAGTTCGGTATTTTAGAGAATTTATTTAATGATTTATGTTAGTTATCTAGATACAAGGATCTCATAATATCGATGAAAAGTTTCAAAACAAGTTGATATTTGATTTGTCAAGGATTGAGTAATAACGATTGAGGGACCAATCTTTACACCAAGACAAATTACAGGGGATTAGAGTTAACGAGCATCTCAGATTGGTCGATTCATATAATACATGCGCCAACAAGTGAAAGAGCTTGCAAAAAGAAGCTTGCAACGCTAAGGCGACACGTGTGAGTTTCTCCATTGGAGAAGCACCATGTTCCGCGGTGGCATTGAAAGCTTCATGCCATGTGCTTTTGTTAGAAAAAACATGGGTGGCATGAAGATCGATGATTTGTCGTTTTTATCTTTCTTTTTGCCTTTAAATTCACACTAATCTATTTATTATTTAGAGTTTTCCTCTTATTTTATTATCATTTCAAAATTTGATTTTTTTTTTTTTATTGCTCATTTTTCTCTCAGGTTCTTTTGTAGAATTTATCATTTTTATTGAATTTTATCGTTCAATTAAAAATTTTAAGTTGTAATCTTCTTTTTTTCAAATTCGTTCCTCAATTTTTTTTTTTTACCCTTTTGTAATTGTTTTTTAATTTCACCATTCAATCCAAAACTGTAAGTTATCCTTTCAATGTTTTTTTTTTTTAATTTCAAATTTGATCTTTATTTTTTTATTGCTATTGTTTTTTAGGACCCCTTTATAGAATTATTTTTTTTTGTTCAATTTCATTCTTCAACATTTGGTTGATTGTGAATTGAGATTTGTTGTTTTTTCTCTTAGGGTAATCATAGTCTTAAGGCCCAGGTCATAGGTTTAAAAAGTTAACCTGAGTTGATATTAGTTTTTTTTTAGGGTTGATTTTTTTTATTGATTTTATTTTTTAATTTTATTCTTTCAACATTAATTTTTGTTTTTAGAATTGTGCTTTTCTTTAGTTTCTTTTCTATAAGGTGATCTCAGTTTCAAGACCAAGCCACAGGGTTGGCAAGTTATCTAGGATTGATTTAGCTTTTTTTTAAAAAAAAAAAATTAATATTTTTTTTTTGAATTCATTCATAAACACTAGGTTGGTTTTAGAATTACACTTCATGATTTTTCTTATTTTTCCTTCTCTTTGATTATCATATTTGCATGATTCAGGCAATAGAGGTTTGTGGGCTTACCTATAGGTTTGTAAGTTTTTTTTTGTTTCTTTTTATTAATTGATTTATTTTTAATTTCACCATTCCATATTGAGTTTGTTGAGAATTAAGCTTTGTGATTTTTTTATTTGTTTTTTATTGGATTATCTTAACCACATGAACTGAGTTATGGGCTTTACATACTAACTCAGGTTGACCTAGGTTAATTTTTTTTTTTTTTTTTTTTTCTTTATTTTATATTGGATTGGCTAAGAATTGAGTTTTTTTTTTTTTTTTACCAAACAATGTTTTGTGCATATTATTAGATCTCTTCTTTTGGTTTAATGTAGTCAATTTAGTATTTTTATGTGTTTTTTTAATCTAATTAAATAGTACCAACTTATTTGATTCAATCATGTCTAGTGCACGAGTTGGATTTTTCTTTGCTTTTTTAGAATAAATTAGAGACACCTGAACATCTTTTATTTACGCAAAATAATAATAATAATAAAATGGTTCGGACGCTACCCGGTGGGCTACCAAGCTAGTGCATTGCTAATTGATATGTCATGTAACATGAATAGATTTTACAAATAAATTTTCTTGCTTAATTTTTATTTTCCTCCATCATCCTCGACCTTCAAAGCAGCAATATTCGTGGGCACTATTATTGGCGGCACTTTAGTCTCTTAAATGCCACTCTCTACTCACCGCGAACAATGATGGAAGCAATAACGTATGCAGACTTTGTTTTAAAAAGAAAAAATAAAAACTATAAATTCAGTGGCAAATGGCAAAATATACCTCTCTTGTTTTGTTTTTTTCCTGTATACGTTGCGTTCAGTGAGAGGGTCGAGAGTTTTTTTATGTGGAGAGGAAAATAAAATGTACTGAGATGAAGACGGTGTTTGGGAATGTTTTTTAAAAGTATTTTTGAAAAAATTTGAAAATTTTTTTAATTTTTTTTTACTTTGAATTAATATTTTTTTAATATTTTTAAATCATTTTGATGTGCTGATCTCAAAAATAATTTTTAAAAAATAAAAAATATTTATTGACATACTTTTCTAAATGAAAAAACACTTTAAAAAATAATAACAACCATACTTCTAAACACACTTTAAAGAAATCGTTGGAGCCCAGAAGGAAGAAAATCCAATATAACTTGCATATCAGGGACCACAAAATAATTTTTTTTATTTTAAAGCCACGTCATGTAAAAATATGCTAAAATCTTCTGAAACACCGATCTATGGAGGAATTGTTTATGCTCGGTCGGAGGGGGTTGTGGTCTCGACCAGCATTGCTGGATCCATCGATAGTTGTTTCGAGGGAAATATAGTTTTTTCATCATAAAAAAAAAAAGAAAAAAAAAAAAGAGAATGTCTCCTTCTATTGTCTACAAATCTCTCCCCCTCCTTTCCACAGCCCACGTCTTTCCCTCTTTTTTGGATCCTCTTAATTATAAGAGCAATATAATTAGTATGATCCATAAATCTTACAACATTTATTTATATATATATATATATATATAATAAAACAAGAAGATAATATATGTACCCGTAACCTTTTGGGTTATCGGCTTTACTCTAAATAAAATATTGTTTGAGACTATAATGACCTGTTTGAAAATGTATTTGTAGTTGTTTTTTAAAATATTTTTTATATTAAAATGTATCAAAATAATATTTTTTATATTTTTTAAAAAATATTTTTAAAATTAGCACATTAAAAGAATCCAAAATATACATAAAAAGTATTTTTTAATAAAAAATTTAATTTTTTTAAAAAATAAGAGTTGGCCGAACACTCTGTAAGAGGCTTTATAAAAATACCATTAGAAAATTGATTTACTTATGAGTAAGTGATTTAGTTATAAAATCCTTTATGCCTTGCATTGTCGTCCGCTAGTGGTTTTTTGGTTTAAAGAATTATTTAACCCCAAGATTACCCCGACGTGCATGCAGCGTGAGAGCATCTATTTATCTTTGCTCATTTTTTATTATAAAAAAACTATATTCTCTATCTTATTTATGATACAGTTCTTCGGAACATTATTTATTTATTTATTATTATTATTATGGATTAAAAAAAAAAAATTTCCTCCCTTTAATCTAGTCATGTTTATATTTTATTGTAGCCATTATGAGATATATATATATATATTATTATTATCATTTTTATCAAGAACTACGTGAACTTAGCAGCCAAATGAAAAGATCTTGTTGTATATCATTTTATGTATATTTGTATCTTTTGTGTTTTTGAACCGAGTTACAAATGCTAATGACTGTGATCATCTATACACACAAATTTTTTTTTGATTTTTTTAATAACGAGTCAAAAATATATATATTTTTTTTTATTCGAGGAAACCCCACTTTCCGGAAAATCGTATTTAATGGATCAGGTAAGCAAGTAAAATCCCGGCTGTCCCAGACTTTTATAAGAGATGCACGTCCTGACTCAAATTCGAGATTTACTATGCAGATCTTAAACCCGTTGCCGCCACACCACGCCCCTTGGAAACGTCAATTAATATTTCATTAAGTGTTAAGATGCAATCATGGATTTTATTATTGGCATACAATGAAATGAGAATATGGTTTAAAAAGAATGGTTATCCTAGAATATGGATGTGACTGGAACAGATGAATTTTTTTAAAAATAAAAGGCTGTTTTAGGAAGGAAGATGGAGCATAGCTTGGATTGATTTATGGTGAGGGAAATGAGGCAATGTATGGAGGAGATGAATTGTGTTGCGTGATGAAGATGGAGGAGTTGTCGTGATTTTCTTGGGCGGTCGTTTTAGAAGCGCTGGGTTGTTGTTAGGCAAGAAGTGTCGGGTCAATGGCGGTGCAAGGTGACAGAGGGTGGAGATGGGGGGAAGGTTTTTGCTTGGTGAAATTGGGGAAAAAGATGACAAAAAGGATGTTTTTCTGGGGATTGTTTTTTAGGAACAAAAGAGAGGGTTTTTCAGTTTTTTTTTTTTTAAACCTCTCCTTTAATCTCATATATTGTGTCACTCCTCTATTTATATTGTATGAGATCTCTACAAAATTTTTTTTTTTAAAAAAAAAACTAAATAAAAAAAGATTATGAGTCAATTATATTAATTTTTTTTACAATGGATTCTCAATTATTTAATTGTTTTTCTTGATGTATTATTTCCTTTTTTACCTGTGGATTCTCCAATTTATTTTTATATATATATTTTTTGCATAATCTCTCCTTATTATTATTTTTAGTCCCTACTCTTTGTAATCCCTTGTTTTTTATCTCAAGCTTAAAATAATAAATCACATTTACGGAGGCATTAAAAGCCTCCCAAGAGGATATCATTAAAGAAACATTGAATGGAAGTACAAAACAAGGGACTCTCATTCCTGGGGGAGCCCTAAAACTAATATTTAATGTACCTCCAAGCTGTATAATATTATTCTTTCTTTCCCTCGAAGGCTCGTACACTCCCTTTTCCAATCATCTTTCACATCCACGTATGTATATATATATATATTTTATTTATTTTTAAATTCTAGACCAGTCTCCATCATCCCACTTTATTTATTTATTTTTCCATCATGAACTTTTTCATTATTTATACTAACTCTCTGCCATACCATATGATAGGTGGATGCATATATTAACTATATATAATCCCTTCCGAATATCCATCTTAAAAAAAGCAAAACTCGCTGATAATGACAGGGGTAATTTCGACAAATAGGTGCAGAAAACTGTACACGTCAGTCACTCCCTTCTAGAAATCAGGACGGGACCGAGTCCCTCGCTCTCCTCTATTACGAGCCACCGAAGACCCAGCTTTACCGTCCACGTATACAATCCCCTCTCTCTCTCAAATGACCCTGTCTTCTCCACTCCCTCACCCTCACCCACCACGTGGCAGGCATCACACCCTTCTTAAATCACAACCACGTTTACACAAGCAACCCTACCACATCACAAGCTAATCAAACGGCCCAAATCCCACCCGTACAAAAGAATATTCTTCCATTGCAAAACACATACCAAGCTGACTCAAGGCGTGTTCACTGCGTGTTTGGTTCGTGTAAGAAAGTACTAACCCATACTTGGGAATTTTATCCTATAAAAAGAGAGAAAGAATAAAAAAAAAATTTGTATTAGAAAATAAGATTTTATCACTTTTTACTTTTTACTTTTTACTGAGATAAAATATAATTTTCTCATATTTTCAATTCTATATTATTAAAGGTCATCATGTTAGTAATTATTTTTTAAAATGATTTTTATTTAAAAATATATTAAAATAATATATATTTTTTATTTTTTAAAAATTATTTTTAACATCAATATTTTAAAATAATATAAAAAATTAATTTAAATAAATAAAATAAAAAAATTTTTTTTTTAAAATATTTTTAAAATACAAAAATAAACACCATCTAACAATCACATAATCACCAAACCCTCGCTACTACTTGATAAGAAACTAAAATCGTGAAAAACTCCTAAAATTTAGAGCATCTTTAGTTATTGATTGTAATTAAGAGAAAAACATAATTGTTTTAATTAGACCTTTCCAATTCCAACCAACCACCATGAAACGCGGGGTCCATTTCTGCCCTAATAAAATCCTATTTCTCTTGGGGTTTCTCTCTCACAGTCACCCACAGCCATTACCTCTCAGACCAACCTCTTCTCGCTCTAAAATCACTCTCCACCTCTCTCTCTTCTCAATCATATTTTTTTTAATGCGATAATGCCTGCCACGGACTATCAAGGTTCGTCGGCATCCCTTAGACATCCTATTTTAAGTCTCCGACGCGACCCCGTCCATTCCATGGACTCTCAACAAAGCACCTCAGCTCTCGAGCTCGAGCTCGAAGCTTTTCAGAGACAAGTCACCGAGCGATTTATTGAGTTATCATCGGCCGGACCTGATCGCTTGCTTTCGTTGGCTTGGATCCAGAAACTCCTCGATTCTTTCCTATGTTGCCAGGAGGAGTTTAGAGTCATTCTGTTCAATCACAAGTCGTTGGTCCACAAACCGCCTTTGGACCGGTTTGTTCAGGATTATTTTGAAAGGACTGTCAAGGGATTGGATGTTTGTAACGCGATTCGTGATGGGATTGAGCAGATCAGAGAGTGGAAGAAGCTTTTGGAGATTGTTTTGTGTGCTTTGCATAATCAAAGAATGTTTGGTGAGGGTCAGTTTCGCCGAGCTAAAAAAGCTTTGATTGATTTGTCGATTTCTATGCTAGATGAGAAGGATTCGAACGCATCATCGGCTTTGGCTCATAGAAACCGATCTTTTGGAAGACAACAGGCTTCGTCAAGAGACCAGCATCAAAGGAATCTTGGGCATTTTAGATCGTTGTCGTGGAGCGTGTCGCGGTCGTGGTCTGCTGCTAGGCAGCTCCAGGCAATAGGGAATAATTTGGTTGCGCCGCGAGGGAATGAAGTTGCGGCCACTAATGGAATTGCGGTGGCTGTTTACACTATGAATACGATTTTGCTTCTCGTAATGTGGGCACTTGTGGCTGCGATTCCATGCCAGGATAGAGGGTTGCAGGTCCATTTTTCAATTCCTAGGCAGTTTCCGTGGGCGCAGCCGGTGGTGTTGTTGCACGAGAGGATTTTGGAGGAGTCACGGAAAAGGGATAGGAGGAATGCACCTGGGTTATTGAGAGAGCTTTATCAGATGGATAAGTGTGCGAGGGTTATGGGCGATTTGATGGATTTGGTTCAGTTTCCGTTAACAGAGGAAAAGGAAGGTGAGGTGAGGCAAAGAGTTAATGAATTGGCAAGTGTTTGTGAGGTTTTAAAGGAGGGATTGGATCCCTTGGAAAGGCAAGTTAGAGAGGTGTTCCATAGGATTGTTCATAGCCGGACTGAAGGGCTTGATTCTTTGGGAAGGCCTAATCATGTGTAATGTTTTGAGTGATGGGCCATTTGTGTTTTGGGAGATGAAAATATGGAGAATGATTCTGATCCAAGTCATGGTTTGAAAATAAATGGGTAAGGAAAGGAGATTTTTCGGAAAATATATGTTGTGTAAAGAAATGTAGGATATGGAAATTGGGGGAGTGCTTGCAGTACATGGCTGCTGATCTCCAGCTTTCCTTGCTATTGTATAATCGAAATTTTCTCGAGTAAAAATTGCATCTTGCTGTTGTAGCTGATTTTGTGTTCTCGTTTTGATCTTCTTTTTGTTAATGGTATAACATATACTCTTTTGTGTATTGGAAAAGGAGAGAATTAATTGCTCGAGTTATGATCTTTGGTTATTACGTCTGATGGCTTTCGATGCTCTTACAAGTCAACAATAATTGTATTTATCTCATAGTCATATCCTTGGAGAATGTATGTTGCTGGGTTGACAGAAACAAATATTGCACTTGTGTTTATTAGTGTTATGATATCTTCTCCTTCATATCTAAGATTTGTTAAGCCTGCAGGTAGTATTTTTTTTCTCCTTTCACTATCTTGCACAAAATTGGTGATCTCGTGACCTGACGTGGTAATATGGGCAGTTGGCTTCACTTGATATCTTGCCTGCTCCTCACCCGACTTTCTATCAAGGATTCAACTGGGGAATGTTGCATCTATTGATTACCTGGTTGAAAATTCATCAAATATGACAGCATTTGCTCACATCTCAACTTGAAGTTATTGTCTCCGTGGACGAGGACGGGGATAGATCTTGTTTATCCTCCGTTTTCTGTATCTTTATCTTTTTCATAGTTCTTTTAGCAAATAAAGACTAGAGAATTCCCTTTTGAAATTTTCTTCTGACCTAGTTAATTTCCGACCACCGATAAATTACTGCAGGAACTCTAGTTTCCGCTTGCGTTATCACAGAGGAGGGTCTTTACGTATAACAGGTCAAGATCCAAGTTTTATGTTAGTTAAAAGGTTCGCTTGACTTTGATTTGCTTCCATATGCACTTCTTCTCAGGCTATTTTTATAGTGTTCTTGCAATTTGCAAAAAATAGTTTAATATCTTGGTGGCATCCGCTGTTGTAGTTGACTTTGATTCAGTCTTATTTTCGAGTCCTTGAAAGCTCTGGCATTTTGACCCATGAACATTTTGCATCTAGAATAGAATTTCAGCAATTTGATTCTCTAGAATACAAAGCATTTTAAGACTTTCTAGAGCTCTTTTTTTTATTTGTTCTTTTGATGAGGACAGTATATTCTTCGTATTTTTATTCTTTGGAGTGTCAGGAACGAAGACCACATCCGCCAAGTTTCCAAGATATGCTTCTGGGTGAAATCTTTATGCTTGTTTCTGTTTCATAATCAACATTTTACTGTTTACCCTACTTGATCTAGGAAACAGAGAAATATTACATTCCTGATCTCACCATATGAACAATCAATAAGAGGGTAGCCACGGCACCTAATGGGACTGTGATGAGATACCATTTTTATTTAGCCTATTAATGGATATACAATTGGACATGGAGTCGATTTTTTATGTGCAGAAACCAGTACTGAATTGCGAAGCATTGTGAGCACAGCAAATGCAATCCAATGCTTTGTTTCATAGCTGCAAGACTGTAATTCACCTCTCCTAAGAAAACACCCGTATCTATGATAGAACCATTACCTTGTTGATGCTTTGCTTCATTGTTAAGAGTTCCTGAATCTTTGTACTACGAAACGAAAGCTCCCACCACACCTCGTTTTCTTTCCTGCCCCACCTCTTATCCCTTACTGTCTTCTATATTCGCTCTCTGATTTGCATCCTTTTTCCCCATCCTGTCCTTCCCTTTGCATGCGAAATTGATCTTCTTTCCAGCAAATATTACAGAGCAAGAACGCAAAAGGTCACAGCTCCATGTTCAAGGAGAAATTAACTTTACCGGATCTCTAGGATCCCATTTATACCTTGTTCTGCTCTATTTACAACCACCTCATATCTCCCTGATAAACTAGAGCAGTTGTGTCCTCTATTTTACTAGGCCATGGGCTCAAATTTTTGAGACATTCAAGACTTGCTCTCGCTGCTCCAAACACTTGAATTTCTAGCCACACGTAGCCTGTCAGGTGTTAGGTATTTGTCGGCAAAATAATTGATCCACCGATCTGGTTAGCCCATGTATAACCTTGGGGAAACCTAGCAGAATTTGGAGAGGATCAGTAATGGTTGTAAAACCTATCAATCGTGGCCTAATTCTGGGCATTGATAATTACATGATTCAACTGTGTACATCTGATTGCCATTTCTTCTCTACTGTAAACAGCTGGGTCTAGCCCAATATAATAGATTGCTGAAGCCTTAAATCTTGTCATTCCTCTCCAATGAATTTCTTTATCGATGTTTTCTAAAAGGAAATCTCTTTAACAACCCATCACTACCTTACAATTCATACATATAGCACAGGCAGGGTTGGTGAAGTTTTACATCCTGAATACAGCACACTGGACTGCCAACTAGAGAGAATAGCGGAGTGGCCACCACGATACTGGTCCTCCTTACAGGTTGGTGGCTGTCATAACTCTTGAGGTTTAATTTCTAAAAGCTATTTTTGTCCTTCCTTGGTAGAGCTGAAATCCATACTTTGCAGTTGTAAAAAACTTTGGTTTCTGAATGATCAGTCTACTTCACTACTATAGTGACGTAAACTTGTCGAGTTTCAAAAGGAAAATCTCCTCTCTTCTTAACCTTAATACCATTTAAAATACACAAGAAGTTCGATGATGAAAATCTGAATTGACATATCACAGTTCTCGGTACAATTTCTAGATTATGTGTTTTTTAGCGTGATAAAGATTAATTTTTAAAATATCTTTCATTTATAAATTTATAAAAATAATATTTTATTATTATTTCTTCAAATTAAATCTTTGATTAAACCGCGATAACGAACACCCTGTATGTAAATGCAAACCACGCCATGGGGCTATCTTATCGGAGCTTTTTCGTTCAACCTTCCTCAGCTTTTCAACAGCTCTCTAGCTGCAAGGCTTCAAGAAAGATGGGCCCCTTTTAACAGCACAAAAGGGGGGCGATCTTTTTCAAGTCATTCAACCAATAGTGGCCCCTCTTTAACTCTTATGCAGGTTAGAACATGGCACCTTGTGATGCACGTGTCTGGGCTCTACACGGACCTAATACCCACAAATACACAGACACCACACAAGAAATTTCTAGCACTTGGCCCTTGGTGGATTGTTTCTGTCGAGTCGTATGCTTTTTCAGTATTCACTGGAAAAAGGGGGTGTCTCCTAATCAAAAGGGAGATTTAGTTGAATTTTATTCTCATTTCTTTAGCTGATAAATCTGTATGTAACATGGTTGTTCATTATTTGGCCATTTATTACCATCTAGTGACAAATGATAGTGAAATTCTGTTAATCATCTGCGATGAATACACTCCAAAAAGACTCCAAGCACTAGAGGATGCGATGAAGAGCAGGGATTCGGGAAATGAAAACTGGAAACCACAAAAAGACTGG
The DNA here is from genome assembly GCF_005239225.2 of Populus alba. NCBI lineage: Eukaryota > Viridiplantae > Streptophyta > Magnoliopsida > Malpighiales > Salicaceae > Populus > Populus alba. The sequence continues at coordinate 12,485,657 of NC_133297.1, read as the reverse complement.
TGAATGTGTAAGAGGTTGTCAAGCTAGTGGCAAATTACGTCCTTTACTTTTCCAGTTCATATAACTGAACTTTTATTTCATGCTTGGTTGACAGCTGAAAATAAGGGTCTCTCGAAGCTATCTTATTAGGAATACATGTTTAATTGATCATTGAGTTTTAAGATTCAGCCCGCTAGCTGTATGTTCCAAGAAATCTTTTTTCCCTAAATTTGTTGCAGGAACATGATGTGATTGCTATATCTTGGACACGAAGTTAAGGAATTTACCTCTTGTAAGAATGAATCACAATCACAGCAACAACCTATGTTCTTTGCAACCAAGAATGTTTCGTAGCGGTTGGACCCTAGGTATTCTAGTCCTAACAAAATAGCACCCCTTCATTCTATTTCAGTATCAATATCTTTGAATCCAGTTTACGCTTGTGAACATCAAGTCGATCGTTCTATAGCAATTAGCTTATTTGATGCACTAGATTTTATTGTTTTCAGCAATAACAAAGCAATTAAAGCCAGTGTCTTACATATAATTCATCTTTTCTTAGCTCTAATCCAACCAATGACAAACACTACGATAGAGACGAGAATGGCCGACCCCGCAACAACAAGAGGAGGACATAGCTTGGTTCTTCTTGAAGCAGGATTCTTTCTATTCGTTGCTGCTTCTTTGATATCATTTCCTATTCCATGGCTTTCTTTGCTTCCTTGGGCCTCATTGTTTCTTGAATTGTATGCTGGATGTGGAGTTTCAGCCAGCTCTTTTTCTTGATCAGGTTCGGGTATCGTTGGTTCTTGAACATTTGTTTCTGTTTCCAGCTTTTCTGATTCGTGTGATATTTCAGTCTTGACTACATGATTTGCTTCTTCTGTATGTCCTTGATCAGCTTGCGCTGATGGTTGGTTTGACACTTCTGGTGGTTTAGTCTCTTGATCCATGACAGCTTCTGTCAATTGATTGCACTCTGGTCCGTGAGGGTGTTCTTCCATCGTTTCTTCACGAGTGCTCTTGGCCTCTGGAGTTTCCTGTTTCTTCCCCTGCTCTTTCAAACCGGGAAGCTCCTCGCTTCTAGTTTCTTCAGCTGGAGCGGCCTTTTTTGACTCTTGGTGTTCGATCTCTTTCTCAGGCAAAACTAGCTTAAGTTTCTTGATTACTGTTTCCTGATATGTAGCGGCGGTGGTAGTAGAAGGAGGTTCTGCGTTTTCAGGAGTGGCTTCTTCTAATTCGCTTTGATCCTTAGGCTCTAGTTTCTTCTGTAAAGTTGTATCTACAACTCTTTCAGGCACTATTTCAGCTGCATCAGCCTTTTGCCCAACAACCCTTTGATTTTGCAAAGCTTGGTCACTTTGTTCCACCCTCTTCAACTCTGGCTCCCTACTCTCTCCTTCAGGTGCCTTGTCAGCTACAGCTTGTGTAGCTTCGCCTCTCCCTTTATCAACCTCCTCTCCCTTAACTTCCTCTAGCTCAACATCACGAATTCCCTTCACCAATTTCGGAAGAATAATCGTCAAAGTCGATTCTTCATCATTGAATCTTGCCTTGATTTTATCCAAAACGACTCCATCAGGAATTCGGAAGGCCTTCCGGAATGACCGTAACTCAACCTCTTTTTTGTGCATATTCCACCCTATCAACACCATCTCCTGAACTGGCTTCTTCCCACTAATTGAGATCCGATCACCATCTTCATTAATCTTGATGTCAATATTCTCCTTTCTAAAACCTGCACTTTTTTCACAATATCCAGTATGATCACAACAACAATATTAAGAACAACAGGAACTTGAAGTATGAGCATTAGTTGTTATTACCTTTGAGATATCCAACAAGGGTGAACATGGTCTCGGTTTCTCTAGAAAAGAAAAGAGGACCGGCATGATCTTTAGCGATCCGAAGGTCGGTGAAGGAGCTGATATCATCTCTAATGCGGGTGATTTTGAGCCCCAGTTCAAGCTCCATGGCTCGGTACAATTTTCTTATATATATAAATATATAAAAATCGAGATAGATTTGTTAGTCAAGGATGAAACATGAGATGCATTTTAAAGAAGCAAAAGAAGAAATGACAAGGTGGCTTTGATGCATGTGCATAAGAAAAGCACATATTCATTGCTTCTTAATCGTGAATTGTTATAAACAGTGTATAAACGGGTTGAAAGTCGGTTGCTTTTGATGTATGTTTTCACCTTGGCGGGAAGCTAACGGCTCTTTTTGACAAACTGACTTGTATGGCGTCGGGAAAAAAGTTTCAAGCAAGTCCTCCTGCGTAGGTTTAAAAGTTTATTTCATAATTAATTCATTGACATGTTTGACAATATATTTGTTATCTCTATTCATTTAGCATAGATATCATCAATTCTCAAATAAATTTTAAAATAGCATAAAATATAAGCATTTTAAAATTTTATATCATTTACTAGCTAGAATAACAAAGAGAGCTAGAATGAATTACTAACCAGTTGGCAGCTTTGGACAGTCTTTCCAATACTTTTTCCCACTTCGGGCAATTTCTAGGGCCAAAAAATCAAAACTTTTGTTGAAGACAGCACCGGTTAAAGAAGATGTGAAATAGAAATTGATGAGATAGTTACTTTCTAGGGTTTATGGAAGGAAAGAAATTGGGGTATTTTAGAAAATTATTTTTTATTTGGAATTACCCTAGCAAATTAGAGGATCTTCCTCTTGATTTATTTTTGCATATTTTTCATGATTTAATTTTTATTTGAAATTCAAAAATTCCAAACATAAAAATTGATTTAATCATGTGAATTCAATTCATAAGATTTCAAACGGTATAAAAAACTAGACAATTAATGTTTCAATTGATGTTGCTTCTCCTTCAATCTCATAGTGAATTCACATAGTGTAATTTTTTTTTTCCTTATTCATGTAGTATTCTTTTTAATTTGATCATTTTACATTAATTTTGTTCAAGAGATTTACCTTTAAGGTTTGTTCCGATAAGCTCAGTATGAGTTTTTCATGGGTCAAAAAACATTTCACCATTGATTTAGCTTCAAGATTAAAAAAATAATTATATGTGAGGTCAACGTAAAAAATTAAAATTATTTAATTAACCAATGGATATTTCTTTGTAGTTAGATAAAAAACAAAAACTATCAAAATACCAAAATTTATTTACAGGAAGCATCGTAATCAAGATAAATTACAAAACAACACTATAATAATAATAATAATAAAAAGAATGGATAAAGAAAAATCTTTAAAAATCATAGAAAAGAGAGATAAGTACCTAAAATTATTCAAATGCATGAATTTTAACAGATAGAGAGATGTTTGCTAGAGATGGGAAGATTTTATGATACTCACAGCATATAAAAAAAAGGATAAAAAAATCTCTCTTTTTTTAATTTTCTCTCTTATATTTCTTTTATTTCTGTGTGTCTATTTATCTTTTATGGTGGTAGTTATTAGTGCTTTCGTTAGGATTATAAAATATATAGAGCACGAAATATATGCTTTTCATGACCTCGTAAACAAACGAAATCTAAGAAAACCGCTATTATGCTTCATAAATATATATTTGGATCTATTTGTTACTTCACTTTCTCGTTTTGCCCCCATAATTTCATGTTTTTCGGCCGAATTGTTGCTGAGAATAACGTGTTCGTGAGATACGAGGGTAAATATTTATTTTTATTATTTAATATCTCGCCAATCTTGCTTTTACACTGCTCGAATTATTTTCTTCTCTTCATTCCCACGATCTCTCGTGTTCTTCATTCTCATTCACCCCCTCTTCATTTTCCATCTCCCAAACAGAGTGGAACTCTGAGAATGGCATGTACCATGAAGAATGATTTTTTTTCGAAAGTAAAAAACTTTACCCGAAAGCCTGCTGGCGTTGGAAATTCAAATTCTGTTCAAATAAACAAATCGAGGGAGTGAAAGCAGAGCTAAAGAGGAAAGGAAAAGGGAGTGGCAATCGATTGCATGTCAAAAAAACAGAAGACCAAAAGTGGCAATGATTCCAGAGGAGGGTCCGAGAAGGGCATCACAATCGATGGCATACATAACCATCATCATTATCACTGCTAAAGCTACTTTAGGCTCTTCAACTACAGTACATGGTGCATATTATAGCCTACTCAAAACCGATTTTTTTACACAAATTGCAGCGAATTGCTTCGTCTCTCCTCCGTTTTACAGCAGCGGCAGCAGTAAAACCACACAAACTAGAGGCATGTGAGATCCAAGTAACCCCACTGCCACCTGCATTTCCATCCAAAACCAAAAAGAACACCCCACGGTCAAACACCCCTATCAAGACCAGTCTAAATATACAGTACGCAATATTTTTTCTACATTTTTGTGATAAATCGAAAGACACTTTACTGGTTCAGTATATACACACATGGGTCATTGCTTGATTCAGAAGCTGTGCTGTTTTTTTTTTTTTTTTTTATCTGAGAAGAAAAACGCTGAAAACCTTTCGTTTTTAACTTTTCTTTGTTCAATTCAACACAACATAGTGACAAGTAGACATAAAAAGAGAGATGGGCTGTATATACCAGTTTATGATGGCCGGAGGTGGGCAAGGGCCTAATAGTGGCAGAATCAATTTCACCAGTAGGCAGAGGAACAGCTGGGTTGCTATTAATAAAAGGAATACCGCTACCACCACCTTTATCTGGCATCAATGTCGGCACTGTCGCCATTGGAGAGCTCGCAGCACTACCACCAGGTTCAGGAGCGGGGGAAAAGGCTGTTTCATCACGAGGACGGGATGGCCACTGGTACGCAGGAGATGATGACACAATGTCGCCTGGAATTTGTGCTGGAACTGGAGGTGATGCCGTTGGAGGGAGTTGTGCCGGTGGTGGTGGTGCTGCTGGAGAGACTTTTACGGAGAGTTTTTGTGAGTCTTGATTGCAGGATTTTAGGGAGCCATTGTTGAATGTGAAGTAGAAGAAACCAGGGCGTGATGGGTGCCACTTCAGTTGTTTGCAATTTATACATGGAAAATTGTTAGCACATTTTATAGTCATAGCTCGGAGGAGCAACAGAAAAATGGAAAAAGATTTTAATTTTTTGAGTTATCCTTGGCATTGTACAAAGAAATTGATAATTATTGTCATCAGGACCCAAGAATTGTGAGCCAAGATTTTGACATTTTTGTAGCAGCCTTTAAGCATGTAAATATGGAGAGACAAGCATGGGATTTGTACACTGTTGATATTCCAAATGAGAGAGAGGGAGAAGAGATACCGTGTAGGAGGTGGAGTTGGGCTTGGTGAGAAGTGTAGCTTGAGTGAAGTTGCAGATACTAAAAGCTCTTTGGTTCTGGAAAATGTACAAGCTGTAGTGATACTTGTGTTTGAAAACTGAGAGAAGCCAATAAAAATACAAAGAAATGTTATCAATTAGCCCAAAACGGTAATAAAAGAAGAAGATTGCAAGCAAGAAACGGTGGGTTTTCAAGTACTTACTGATGGAATCTCCTATATAAACATTGGGGTCTTTCCACTCTGAAACGCCATCCACTAGTATTGTTGTGGAGCAAGAAGGTTGCGGTAGTAGAGAGAGAAGAGATAACAGAAGGAGAAGCGTAGAGGGAATCTTCATTAGCTGCAACTCTTGTTTGTCCGAGGGGCAATTATCCTAAGTAGACTTCGAATTACAAGGGTTTTAAGCCTTGTCTCTGCAGCTCTTTAGCCCTTTGGTTCATCAAACAACAAAAGAGAGATTTTAGAAAAATGTGAGCGTGTCTGCCACAGAGAGAGGGGGGGGAGACTGCTAAAATGTCAGATGCGTTTGGCTTTTGATGTCCCCGAGTTTTCTGAATGGACGACGGACAGATATTGGAGATTGTGTCTTTATTATTGTTATTATTATTACAGCTTTATACAGTAAAAGGTTGAATGATTTTGTTGGTGGAAAAACTTGCCTCGAAACCATGTAAAAGGAAAAGCAGAGGGAGTGAATAATATAGTATTAGGAGAGAGGAGCTGATAGAAAATGATGGAGATTATTATGCTAAAATGATTAGCTCTTTGATGATAAGCCTCTGCACAGCACTGCAGGCAATAGCTATGAACCCTATAATCACTTCATCAAGGAGGTAGTTGTATTTTCTTTCTTGGGAGGTGAGGAATCTTTTTTACTTTCTTCTATGAAACCCTTCGCTTTTCTTGATACCAGTTCAAAATAAAATAAAATAAAATAAAATAATCTTAACTTGTACAGCCTACCGATAACTATAATTCGTGAAGAACACCGATCAAGAGGGGGGTTGCTAGCTGTTAATGTATTGATTCAAATTTCTATCTTTTATTTTTATTTTTAGTTTAGATAGAGTTATAAATATTTTATTTTAATCAGACAAATATTACTGAATATGGTCAAGATTTTGCTTTTACATAAATTCTTCTAAGTCCTAACTTGTTGATTTTAACTTGCGCTACTTTCTTTATAAAAAAATTATTTTTTTGTCAGATATACTTCTAACTTTAATTATTTATGTCATAAATTATTTATATAAAAAATTAATTTTTAAATTATGATTCAAGATTACAGATCATGTTTCATAACTTAGGCTAAACCATAGAGATACTTGCTAAACAAACCCGTTGTACAGCAACCCTCTATCTTAAAATACTTCAATAAAACTGCACCGAGTAGAAGGAGCTTATCTCCTTTCACTGCTCCTGAGTTCGAGTCCTCATGTACACGTCTGTCACCCCGCGCAGTGAGCCGTGGGATTAGTCGTGGTGCGCGTAAGCTGGCCCAGACACCCATGTAAATAAAAAAAAAATACTTCAATAAAACAAAAAATCAAAAGATGTGCGCTATTGCCTCGAAGACTCTGAATTTTTAGTAAAATCACTGGATAGATGGTCACGTTTTGCAGCAGGCTAGGCTGATTTGTTTATAACTTAAAAAGTTAATGTTCAGCCATGGCCAAGGTGTTTCGAAGAAAAAGAAAAAAATACTTGACTCGAGTTACATACCTATCTAATTGGATGAATATATTTAATTATATAATAGAAATAATAATAATAATAATAAATAGACTGAATTTTAAAAGAAAAGGCGATAACTATAATTAAAAGAAAATGAATGCTTGTTAAAAGGGAAAAATTACAAAACTAGATTCCCAGATAACTAGATGTTAAATTATGAAATTAAAAAAATACTGACAGAATAAAAGGCCACAACTCAAGCTAGCATGGAAAACTAGCCACCCAAGTAGTGAAGCTGGGCCAACCTTATAAAAAGCAAATTAAAAAAAAATAACAATGGTCAATTCCTATAAATACAAGTGTAAAACCATGAAATAAAACACTTGCAAACCAAAGTAAGGTTGTCAAACCTCGTGATTCGGATCATGTGAATAAGATAATATAATAGAAGGAAAAACATGAAAGATAATGAAGTTTAATTTTAAAAAGAATCCAATATTGAAGGACAAAACCAAAAAAAGATATAAAAAAGCAACCCCAAAAAAATACTTGAGTTAATCGACCAAACATGTTACCCTGATCATGACATCAGGATAACCCAATTAAAGGAAACCATAAAAAATCATATAGCCTATTTTCAAGATAAACAACACGAATGATGAAATTAAAAAAAAAATATAAAAAAAGTATTAATTCATGTTAACTTTTCAAACTTGTGATCCAAGTCACTAAACCTGAAGCATCCTATTTAAAAAACCATGGAGCTCAATTCAAAAAAAAATTTAGAAAGATGAAATTAAAAAAAAAATTATATAAAAGGATACAAAACAAAAAAAAAGCAATTAAGAGAACGAGGACTAAAATAAAAATAAAAATAAATGAGAGAACAACTTAGAATTTTGAATTGAAGGTGAAAATTGAAAAAAAAAATCAAATTTACAAAAAAAATCCAAAATCAAAAGAACAACTTGTATAAATTTGAACAAGGATTAGATTTGAAAAAAAAATAACATATCACAAGTATAAATTTATTGATAAAATTGAAAACAAATTGAAATTTGACAAAAATAGTAAAGAATTATAAATAAAAAATCAAAATTAAAATTGAAGTATCACTAAACAAGAGGACAATTATGAAATTTTAAATATTTAGGGAAAGTTCATAAATGACGTTGTCAATACTTTATTGCATATACAACGATGTGCACTGCCCCACACAAAAAGAGCCCCCTTGATGCTTGTAACATAATGGTATAAGTTGTAGTTGGATGTTGGGAGACATTGCATGTGCCGCTAGAAGATCATAAGCTCCTCCCACCTGCAGCATGTGCAATGCATGCACTAGTCAACATTGATTTTTAAATTATATTTTATATTTATTAAAATACTAAATTGTTCATTAATCAACTTGATAAATACTAAAAAAACTAGGATGAATATATATATATATATATATATATATATATATATATATATATATATATATAAACATGAACACCGATTAAATAAGTTTTCCTTTTAAGGCTAATCTAGTCATTCCATTATACTTTTAAAATGTGAAAAAACATGCTTGTTTTTTTATGAATCTGATAATAAATAATGAATTTTATAGAAAAACTAATATTACCCCAAATTGCCAGTTAATTGATTTTTCTTTAAATAGTAAATTTGTCATTATATTAGTTTAACGAAGAGTGCACCCTTTCGTAATAAACAATGTAAAAAGGATTACTTTTGTTAATTTCGCAATGTCGTAGGATATCTCGGTTATATTAATAGTGCTAGATAGGATGAGAGATTGATTCAAGATAAGGGTAGGGGAAAAAGAAACGCAAAAGTTGGTTTTGGCAAGGCACGCCTTACAAATCTGTCATATACGTTGAATCAAAGAATGCAGGGTCCCTGCTACCAGCTCCCTGCTCAGTTTAATTTCTCGGCATGCAGGCTCTGTAAGGGCCCATCTCTTTTGTTCTTCTCTAGATATGTACAGACAGCCAGGGTATGTCCAAACATGTGAGCATAGCGACAACTGAGTCTCTTGTCTGTAGCGAGAGCCGTGCATGCTTGGATCCCAAGTCCAAGGTACTTTACAATTAAGTCAAGTGTATGCAACCCCCTGTTTTCTTTTTCCTTCTTTTTCATGTATTAAGTAATTTCCACATAGGGAGTTACTGGCAGGTAAAAAAAGATAAGAAGACCGGTTAAAGAATTGACGATAAAACAGTTTAGCTCTTCCTTCTTTTAAAGAAAATTGTTGTCCTGTAAATTGTACGCGCAGAACAGTTTCATAACTTCTCCCTTCTTTTGAAGTGACCCTCTCCACCTTGTTCTTAACTGGAGGTTTCAGGCTCCAGCTGAGTTACCCGTTTGGCAAACAGTAGGAGAGGAGGGAGGGAGAAACCGCATCTGTTTTAAGAGCTTAGATCTTGTGAATCGAGCCCTTAAAATGCAAATGCCGCTTGCGGACACTTGTTAATTATTGTAATTTTCGATGTTGCCCGAGTTCTATCAACAACGAAAGGACTGAAACATGCGATGACAAGGGCTAAAAGACAAAAAAACAGTAGCAAAAGTACTTTCAATTCCCGAAAGCTCAGTCTCCTCGAAGACGAAAAAAAATATTGGAGGCAATTGTACACGAGGAATAGGATAGATCGCTTCGCAACTTTCTAGTTCCTGATCTTGCACGAGACGAGGACCAGTTACTCTAATGCCAAGCCCAATTGAAACAAATGCAGGTGGTGATTTTTCCCCACGCACCCTCTCTTACTGGCTTGTGCTTATGAAATCGACATCATATCTGCGTTTGATTCTTCGTGCTTCCAAAATTTACTTGTAATTATGTTTTCCGGCACAATTATATGGAATCAATGGAAAGGGCACGGACTAGCGTCCAGAAATAATTGATATAAAAAGTAATTCATCATTTCCCCTGAAAAAGAACAGAGTGAATTCACCATCGATAAAATGTTCCAACACTACACTAACTGGCTAACACCTTATATTTATCCATCATTTCCTTTCCTTGCTAGCATCGTTTGATGTTCTATGTCCATTTAACATCGAAAGACCAAAGTTGCCGAAAGTCATAACTGGCCCTTGTATTTCTAAAATGAATTGAGTTTTACGTTTTCATTCATCGGAGGCCATGCATCAGAAATGCCAGAACTTGAAAGAAAACAAGACTTCCGAATGCCCTCAAGGCCCTGCATCATTATATGGTCAGCGCTCCAAGCTGTGAATTTTAAACACGACTGCAAATAATTTGCAGCAAAATAATCACAAAAGGTCTGCTGCTACAAATAGATACCACCACCACTCTATATTCTGCCAACCAACATATAACTTTCCAACACATAAATACAGTATACCAATCCAGCACTTCTGCCCCCCCATACCACAACTGGGGGTAACAAAGCACCGCATTGCATAGCAACACCCCCGAACTACATAAATAGCTAAAACCTTTTACCATCTATCTACCCTGGATCGAAGCCTCCTAATTCATTTCTAAGGAAATTACTTTATGATTCAGGTTATCATTCCTTCTCTCTCTCTTTTTTCGTCTCTCAATGACATAAAAACCACGATTGCTCTAAATGATGATCGGGTTCAAAATCTAATCCACTAGAAAATGAATTTTCAAAAGGATGCTGCTTTTCATTTTCCTCTATGTAAGAACCGCATGAATTATCAAATTGTGCACAGACAATCTACCACTGCAAGGAATTGACTCTCCGAAGTGCACGTCGTGGCCTTCCCTTCTCAACCACAGGAACTACTTTCTCCATAAGCTGTAGAAGCAAAAGGAAAAAAATAAGTCAACAATTCAATGATTGCTAGACTGCACTTGTCCAGTATCTCCCTAACATCCTCAGCATCTCAACTGATTTCAAATGGTCTTCGTTCTACAGTGAATGCTCACTGTAAGGCTCCAAACAAGAACCAAAGGCTATAATATATATAGTTAATGAAGCTCTGAGTACTCAAAACTAGAATTATATAAGAATAAATGCCTCTACTAGCAATGTTTGTGCTACTATATTGAGTAGTCTACTTGGCAATTATATAGAGTGTAGACTATATTGAATGCTCAAATAAAATTTCACAATTGGTGTCTCTCAGACAATTGATATAACAGTATTCTAAAACCTGAAAACCCTCTATCACATATCTTCATTTTGCCCTCTATCTCAAACAGTTAGTTTAAACAATTATGAATAAGTGGAATGCAGTTGTAACCCATTTCATCGTTGTCTTTCAAAAACACTTAAAAAAAGGCTGTTTACAGCAATTCCAAAATGGATGTGTAAGAATAATTAAAGTATTGAGACCTCTAATACAAAAATTTCCTTTCATGTCCATGAATTACTTTATCTTCTCCATTTCACACATTTACAAAGAATCTTCTATTGCAGCCAACATTTTAGTTTTGTAGTCCATAGGGTAATTTGGCTCCGCAACAATTTGGTAAGCAGTTCTCAACAATTTTCAGTTTTCCCCGTTTAAAATTTTGGATGCTGTCATTTTCCCCTTTCCTCAATTGTAGAAGTCCCAGGCCTTTTAGGCTTCAGGAGTTCTTGAAGCCAATAATGCTACAAAACCTCTGAAAATTGGCTTGCTTTCAAACCCAGTATCCATTTATATAATAAATTCCCTCTAAGAACCTATTCAGTGGAATGAGACATCACTCAGAATGATAATGAGGATTGCTGTGTCAACCAGATCTAGTTCTTCCTTTCAGCTCAAGTATAGCTCATTAAAATACCAATTATATGGATGTATTCATACTGCAAGAATACATGCACAAACATACACCCACACCACTGAAGTCCTAAGCAAAGTCACACAAGTTCCACTCTGTTCCATACCATCGCAAGGGGATAGTTTTCAACTCAAAACCATGGTTTGCAAAACTCAAAAGTGTCTGGTAGCTGCCTTTTTAACATAATCTCAGAACCAAACACACCTGAACCCAAGTACTTGTTTTTCTGCTCTGGACAGTTTTCAAAACCAAAGACAAGTACACCTTTAAAAGAACATGCATCTAAAGCACCTATCACCACAGACAGGAAATCCAGGTGAAAACAGCGTCTTTTAGTAGTTACATTTCATAGTGTCTCTTCCTCTATTGGCTCGCTTCCATTTTTATATGCTTAATTCATTTCACTTGCAAACATCATAGAGTGTTATACCAGGGTTTAATGTTTTCAGTGTGTCAGAAGAAAAATAGTCAAGGAATAGAATCAGTACCTGCTTAAACCTTTCCTTAGTCCTCTCTTCCTGCACAAAGAACAGCTTTTGTTAGACCAGAGAAAACACATCGATAAATTTTGGCATGTGGCACAAGTAAATCATCAACATGTCTGAGAAAAAACAAAGACATTGAGATATTTTATAATAAAAAAGAAAAAAAATCTACTACATACATACTGGCATATTAGACATACAAACCTGAGGAAAAACTAAAAATGCAAAACAATTTATACTTGCTGCATGTAACTTCAAAGCATAACAATGATTGTTACAGTTAAAATTAATGCTAACCATTAATTGCATGCAAACAAAGATGATAAACTCTAAATGTGCCATCATGTGCCCATTTTATAGGGGGGGGGGATGCATAATTCAACAGCACTGTGCTAGGTAGGAAGAAAGTAGCATTTTTTGTAATAGAGCCTGGGAAAATGCATTATGAGATGTTCATGTGTTTGAGACTGAGTAGAAAAAATGAAAAGGTCACAGTAAGGAATAATCAAAACAACTACAGACTAAGCAGTGAACACAGATAGACATGTAAATAGAATATTAAGATCATAAAAAAAATAAAAGAAAAAAAAGGAGCAAAGATCTTCCATTGTATCAAGCTCGTGAAAAAAACAGAAGCAAGCCAATGCAATCATAATGTGGAACTAGGCTGCATATTGTCGAACTTGTTTTATACTATCTAAATCTACAAGTCTGAATTCACATATGTTTAGTTGCTGCAGAGACATCCAGCATATTAAAGGGCAACAGATCTGACATGTAAAATGATGCCTAAGGATTTTTATTTCTATCCTTTTCATTTGTCTTAAGCCATTCTGAAAGGTTTTGAGAACATCAATTGATTTCAAACACTCTCAAAATGTAGATCCATCAGACATGGCAACAAATAATCAGGACACGAGAAGCAAAATACCTACATTACAAGCATAACACTAATTTGTTTAGGGGGTAAAGAATGAATTGTCGATCACTGCAGCCAGACCTATGCCACCGGGTTTAAATAACAATTTGGTTTTTGCATTGTTGATGCCATTTTTCTTCCCATTGCTACTGAGATTGGGACAGTCCAAATTCAATTCATTTCTTGGCTAGATAAAAAAAAATAGATCACCGCCATAAGTTTCTGTGTTGCTATTTGTAACTCACACAGCATAGTAAGACCAGGAATAGGATGAAGATAATAATGGAACAGCAAGGAGAAAGTGTAGTAACTACTAACTACTATCTCCACGACCACAAAGCTAAAAACACAGACTAATAGATTTAGATTGTACAAAGAGTCCCGAATAGCAAGGCAGAGGTTTGATAAGGTTATACTCACAAGCGAAGATATATAAAGAAACCATGTACCAAATTCATAATTCCAAAATTACGCTGAAAATAACATAAAATGAATTACCTTCTCTTTAAGCAGCTGCTCATTCTCCTCCTCTAACCTCACTGCCAAAGACTCCAATTCCACTTGATAAGCCTAAAACCCAAATAAAACACTCACATTTTAAATCAAACAAACAAACACTCACAATTCTTGAATCCAATATCATCAATCAATCAAAACAACGTGAAAAAAAATAAAAAATAAATCTAACCTGCTTCCTCTCTCTGGAGCGAGCAGCAGACTCCCGATTCTTAATCATCCTCCTCTGCCTCTGCTGTGCCGCCTTATCCAAGGGTTCCATTGCCACACCCCTTCCTCTCTTCCCTCTTCCTCCACCACCACCACCACCACCACCACTACCAGCAACAAGCTCCACCTCCACTCCATTACCAAATCCAACAATCGACCCTTCCTCCTTATCCAACACCTGAAATGAACTCGGTGGCAGAGAATCAAACGCATACAATCCTCCACTCAACCTCTCAGGCGGCGGCATCTTGACCTCATCCCCGTCCTCTCCAACCACATCCACCGCCCCTGCCTTCGTTAAGAAATCCTCCAAAGTCATCATCTCGTCCGGCTCATCCTTCATTTCCTTTCTCCCCACAACAATTTCTCTCCAAATATCATCCGCAGTCTTATTCTCTTGTGGAATTACATCACTCATATCTTGATCATCGGTATCATCTGTTTCGATTTGTGGATGAGGGAGTTGGTCAGGGGATTCCATTAGGGTTATTTGTGCGTCGAGAAGAGTCGATTCGGTTGATGGAGACGCGTACACGCTACGTAGGATGCCATCAACTGTCATTGTTGATTCCTTTTGAAATAATCGATCAGTAGATTGATAAGCTGGTTTTGCTGTGGTATTAGTAGCAGAAGAAGAAGAAGTAGCGCGTCGCGATCGAGATGAAGTTGTTGAAGATGGATCCGAATTTCTAGGTTTCGACGACGCCATCACCTTCGACGACGCCATTTCAGGTGAGACCTTTATGTTTTTCTCCTTCCGATTTTTCAGCTTCGCTTTATTTTTTATTTATATTTTGAATTTGGGGATTTGTTTTGGTTTGGTTTTGTTTCTGGTAGGTTTTGGGGTCTTGGGTTTGTAATTCTGTTGGGAACAGGGAGACTCACTCAAAGGAAAGGATGAAGGCGTGTGCAAGCGCGTGATACTTTGACGGCACAGGTGGGGTTGCCGATTAGCGTTGGTGGGGTTGTTGGATTCTTTTGACTGGTTTTTTATTACTTTTTTTTTCCTGCAGTGAAAGACGGCCGTGATGGTTGTCAAGGACTCTGGAATCTGGATATCGCTTGCTCTGGTGATGATTTTTAGTGATTGGCCCGGTGACGATAGAATCACTGTCTCTTATCCGACACCATGGATTGTTGAGCTGGATCAATTTGGGCTTCTGGTCTGGTCCACGTCTTCTACGCTGCGCTTTCGTCACGGGCTTGGGATTTAACAACTTGAGCCCATTGTCTTAAACAATACTGATTACTCAAAAACATCATAAAGCATCTCATTTTTTTTTTTACTTTTCCTTCTTTTTTTTTACCTACTACGTTTATTTTTAAATTTTATCATTTAATATTTTATTAATTTTAAATTTTTTATCATAATTTATTTTAGTTTTTTTATAATATTATTATAGTTTCAAGTAAACATTTTAAAAATTAGTTTATTTGTTTTTGTTATTATATTATTAAATAAAAAGTAATTTAAAAAATAAATATTTCAAACCTAGTAGATTCTATAATCTAGGTCACGAGTTTTGTGAATTAAACAATAAAACTCGGGTCAATTTAATATCTTCCTTTTTCAATATTTAAAATAAAAGGAAAACGATGTTTTTTTTTTTTGTTTTTAAAGTCAAACTAATATGTTACGAAACCTGGATTAATTTAATATATCATCATTTTTATATATATATAAAAAAAAGATATTGACTTAATTTTTTGAAAAAACAAATTATTTTTTTTACTAATCATTCAAATTATTTTTAAACTCATCAAGTTAATTAAATTATATTAAAGCAATTCTTATATGGTTAATTTTAAATCAAAGCTAAACAAAAAGCAAGGCTGGAAGAATTTAATACGGACTTTCTGAGTTGGATTTAATAATAATTTCAAGTAGTTTATAAGGAATTGAACATTATTTTTAAACACATGAACTTTTTTATCCAAACTGTAACATGATGCAAGCCAGAAACCAGTGACATCCAATAAATCTGACATTATGCTTTTTTTTTCAACGATATTTTATTCACATTCCAATTTTTACTATTCTCTGTAAAGACTTAAAAAAAAACATATTTAATAAGTTTCTTTTATTTTAGTAAAATATTTTAAATGGGCATTATATATATATATATATATATATATATATATATATAATATATATATATCAAAATGAATATCCCCAGGTAGCATGGAATGCTCCATCGTCGTACCACGATCATAGTTTAGGATCAAGCTCAGGATAGTGTAGGATTTCAGAGGTGGCTTCTACGAGTTCAAGAGGTAGCCTTTCCAAAGACAGCATTTTGTTTCACATGGTAATTTGGAGCATGATCATTTTTTTTATTTTAAAAATATTTTAAAAAAAATTAAATTAAATTTTGTATACTTTAAATTAATATTTTTTTGATTTTTTATATTATTTTAATATACTGATATTAAAATTAATTTAAAAAAATATATATTTTAAAAAATAATTATTATCATACTCTCAAATAATATTTTAAAAATAGCTCTGCCCGTTTCTCATGGAGCCATCTTTTGAAACTAGAATCCGACACCAGCTGCCTGGAGCTCTATCTTGGTTTATAATTATTCTGTGACGAGGACGCTACACGCTCGTGAGGGAAAGAATGTGACCGCATCTAAAAATCATGGCAAGATAAAATGAAAAGTTAATGAACCTTATTCTTTCCGAACAACGAGGATAAATGGATCAACTTAATGTTGCACTTGCAGGCCTAGAAGTTGTTCAACTTTGCACCAAGTCCCTCCCTTGGGCTTCAGGGATCACAAATAATAACAATAACTTCGAAGGGTAGTTTAGTTGATTAAATTTTAAATTTATTTTTTAAAATAATTATTAATTTTATAGTTTATAAAATTAATTGAGAGATATTTATAAGGTTATTGAATATTCATATTAATAAAAATAATAATATATTTTTTAAAAAAGAAATCACCATCAACAAATTATAGTAAATGTGATAAAAATGTTGAGACTTGAAACAAATCGCGACACTTGTGATAATACTATTTATGATGGGTAGCTGACAATCACATTAATTGGTAGTTAGGTGATGTTAGGTGGCAGCTAGGTGATGTTAGTTGGCAGCCAAAAGATTATTGAATGATTGCTGAAGTTGCCCACACAAATACAGCAATATTAATATCTTCAAAGAGTAGTTGTGAGTGTTTTTTATTAAAATAATATTTTTTATATTTTTTTTTATATTAGTATATTAAAATAATTTTAAAAAAATTAAAAAATATTATTTAAAAACAAAAAAAATTAAATTTTTTTTAAATATTTTTAAAATACAAAAACAATCATGATATAAATAGCCAAAATAAACCAAGACAAAGGAGAGAAACACGAGTGACGGAGAGTACTTCTACATAACATTATTTAATAAAATCTTTATTGTAAACATATTAAAATTGAACTAAACAAAGTAAATTCCCATATGCCTATCATTTCTTATTTTTCATGTTCTCCTGCGTCGGGAGGCTAACAAAAAAAAGAGGAGTTGATATACAATGATTAAAAAAATATATTATTATTAAAAAAATATTATAAATACTCTGCCAAGGGAAAGAAGCCATGCTTGATTTATATTCTCATTCCACTCTCCATTCTTATCCTCATTTCATTTATTTCAACCGCGTAATAAGAATAAAACTTTCACTCTCGTTCCTATCATTTTATTTTTATCTTTGCTTGCGAACATGTATAGTGGATTGGTTAATTATAATATTTTAATATTTTAAGGGTGTTTAAAAATATAAGTGTGATTATTTTTTAAAATAAATTTTATTTGAAAATATATTAAAATAATATATTTTTATTTTTTTAAAAAATTATTTTTGACATCAATGTATCAAAATAATTTAAAAAAAACACTAAAATAATATTAATTTAAAAATAAAAAAATTTTTTAAAAAAATACTTTTTTAACACAAAAAACAAACAAATCTTCCATACAAAATAAATAATTATCCGATCTCGTTACATTAAATTCCAATCTTTCACTGAATCTAACGACTTGGGCTTGACGAACGTGGCTGATGCTGCTAGAAACATGAAATTAAGAAGCCGATTCCGATAATTAATTCTAAATTAAATAAACCTTAAGATCAAACGTGGTTGATGCTCCTAGAAACATGAAATTAAGAAGCCGATTCCGATAATTAATTCTAAATTAAACAAACCTTAAGATCAACTAATGTAAAATACTTAACCATAAATAAATCATTCAAATTCATGAAATTTTCAATTCGAGACCCATATGTTGATGCGATGTGTACGCTTTTACATGAAGATCAACGTGATCCAGAAATCGGATAAAGCCAGAAAGAGCAGCCAATTCGTAACAGGAGTTCGGGATGAATGTATAAGAAGATTCTTAGACGTTACAACGATAAACATGAGACCTGTAACCATAGCATAACAGCTGATCAACTTTGGTTTTTTTTAGCATCACAACCCACCTAGTTTTTTTTCTTTTTGTTTAAGGTTTCCTGTAATAATATAAAGCTATTAAAAGGCTGTATCGTCTCCGACAATTTACCAATGACGCATTCTAACCTACTTCCTGCATGCGTTGCTTGATCCTGCTCACGTTTCTTTTCACCTCTAAAGTCCTGAGACGTGGCAATTTCAAAAATAATGCGATTGTGATCATATATTATACGCTAGCTAGAGACAGCAAATTAATGCTATATGCTCATGACACTCTGTTTTAGTGATGGTGCTTGCAATTCTCCTCTTTATACAAATTAATTATACGACGATATTTTTTTAATCTTTTTATAGAAAACTTCTTTTATATATATATATGCCGTATATATTCGTGAAGGCTAATGGCCTCCTTTTAGAACATACAGAGTAGATTTCTTCACACGGCAAGAATTTTTGTTTCTTTCTTTCAATGAATTTATACCAAGATACTCTTAGTTAATTAAATGATATTTCGAGTGACTTTTGTCTTTTCTTTAAAAAGGGACAGTGGTTTGGGTTAGACATGAATTTGATTACGCTCGAGAGAATATATATTTCATGCAGTCCATTTCTTATCTGTATGATATTAATCAAATACTTTCCTGTTACATGTTAGTTGCCACCCTAACACACAATTAATATACCTAAGACGCGGTAATCGATACCACTAGCTAGCTAGTTAGAGAGGATGGGAGCATTTCGCTGGGGAAAACAAGCAAAGCGATGGATTAGCTTCACATTAAACATGTGAAAAGGGACGGCTATGAGATATATACATGATCCATCCTCATCAGAAACTGAACTTTCCACGCGTACATAATCTTTATCTCTCTCTAACGGGTTGGGTTGGGTTGAGTATCTTGTGTATATGGATTTGAAAATGAAGAGTGATCTTAACATCATGAATCAACATGCTTCTGCGTGGATGAGTCAATATCAGACCTTTGGTTTATGGACAGCGCACTACTTCTGTAACATCTCAGAATGCAGAAAGTGGATAAATCTATTTGGAATCGAGGGAGTTCGTTGTACCATTTAACTTGCTTTCGGTGTGTGTGTCTGTCTTGTTTAGTGGGTGGGGTTGGGAATTAGGTTGCCTGACATAAAAAGAGCCAGAAAAAATGTTTGGCATTTTATTGCTTGAATCATCATTCATCATTCCCTTGACTAGTGACATAACTAGTCATTAATCCAGGGAAATCATGCACGCCTCTCGAACTACTTCATCAATATCACGTAAGATAATATGGTATTTTGGATATGAAATTAAGGGAAATATTGCAGGCCTCTAGGACTGCTTCATTGATTTTTGAGGTTAACTTGAAGATAAATGATTGGAAAAGATGCGTCGACTAGTAAATAGCAAGTTTCTTAGGCGAGCGGTTCAAGAGATCTTAACGTATCCGTCAAATAATTAAAGGCAAGAAATACTTGTGATGCTTACAGCTACAAGCCTACCACAATTTGAAGATGAAGTTCAATTATTGGGTGATAATCAAGGCTTATTTTTCTTTTGTTTTATCAGCAAAGTTCAATTATTATTACATAGGTGCTAAATATTAGTAGCTAGCCGCATTTAAGTTCACAGCATAATTGTATAAGAAGATTATTTCAAGAGCATCCATTGTACTCGTCCATGATATTTGTATATAATCTTATGCAAAGTGACAAACCATACATGACAACATCAGGACAGGATTACAGACGTGTAAAGAAGTGTAAAGACAAGAAATTAATGCTGCTCAGGCAAACAGAGGGAAAGGAGCCTATACCTGCAATAAAGTTTCCTGGAAGAGGAGAGGACTCTTCAGCAAATTTAGCCTTAAAGCTTGCAAATGAGTTGGAGATGTAGATCACTCTCTCTTAGATAAGATTGTTGTAAAAAAAAGATGACGTGAAACACAACACTTTAGAATGTCTTTTAGAGGCTTTATAAGGCAAAGATGCATACATAGTCGGTATGCCCAACCCAGGAATCTGCTGGATAGCTCATTAAAACCCTTCATTATTCAAAGGAGTACAAGTTTTTCTAGAGAAGCCCAAATTGGGTGAGCAAAAGATTTTATTCAGGTCTCCTTCTTGAAAGTGTTCGAAAGCTACCCCTTCGACGTACTGATCAGACTAAGATATATAAGCATATGACGTGGGGCAAATTTAGAGCTTCAAAGAACAGAAAAGGTAAGCTACATTAATGTCTTCATGCTTCATTATATATTAAGATTCACTAACTCATAGACGAAGATAACTGGCTAGCTAAATCAATAGTGCTCTTATAGCTGCTTCTGTCCATTGATTTCTCCCCGTCATCAAGTTGCCTCTTTTGTCAAACTTTGGTGTTCTAATTGTAATTCTGTTATTGGCTTATCAAATAAAAATTAGTGCTCGGTCTTCTAGCTTTCCACGAGCTGAAATTTAGTGCCTTTTAATTAAATAAAAAGAAATAAATAATTAAATGTTTGAATTGATCTCGATCTACAAGCTGAAAATTTGAGATTACCTTTTAAATCAAGGAAATTAACACGTACATGCCTCCTTAATTTACACTGAATTGGGTGCTACGGTTTTTCAGATGGGAAGGAATTCAGCGATGCCTGTAAAAGCTTGAATGTCAACGAAGAGTACCTTAGCGCTTTACGAACCCAATCCTTTGCTGATTTTTTCACCAAGGCTCAATCACTTGTAAACGGGCCATCCTTTTCAACTCACTGCCATCGCAAATTTTCTGAAATTCTCCTGGAACCAGGTCAAGAATCTATACCTGTAATTCTCGAATCAGCTCTTCTTTCAAGAGTACCTGAACTCAAAGGGCTTATGCTCAATTACTTTGACGTAAGTGCTGAGGCTTCAAATATATGCAGCCACCTGCTTAAAAACATAAACCAAATCCAATCTAGTTACGTGTTCATTCAAAGAGTGCTGAATAGTATCGACGATTACTCGCCTGAGAAAGTGAAATTGATTGTCTCGGAGCTGAACTCATTCATTATCCAAAGCAATCCGTTTTCAACCCCTAACAAGCATGACTTCAAGTTAATTAACGACAGGTACTTGCTGGTTTTAAACCACCTAAAATCCAAAAGAAACAAGGTGGCTAGGAAGATGAAGCTCATTGCATGTATCCATAAGGCTGCGGGAATTTGCATAGCTGCAGCTTGTAGCTTAATTGCAATCACAACTATTGTTCTAGCAGCACATACTTTTACTGCACTGGTTATGGGCCCAACCATTTTCAGCCTCCCACTAAAGCACTTCAAGAAACAGCTCACGAGCTTCAAGTTTCTGAGAAGTGGATTCCTGAGGAAAGTTGGGCAGCAACTTGATGTGGCAGCCAAGGGAACTTACATATTGAATAGGGATTTTGACACAATAAGCAGCCTTGTATCCAGGCTTCATGATGAAGTTGAGCACGACAAGGCAATGATACAGTTCTGTTTGGAGAGAATAGAGGATAAGTTTTCTTTACAAGTGATAAAGGACCTGAAGAAGAGTGATATTGGGTTTAGGAAGCAGGTAGAGGAGCTTGAAGAGCATTTGTATCTCTGCCTGCTAACGATTAATCGAGCAAGAGCATTAGTGGTCGAGGAAATCACAGCATCTAGCAGTGAACATTTGAAGTAGAATCTACAACAATACTTAATTTGTACAGGGTACCACGATTTTCTTACATCAATTATGTGTGATGTGTTCTTCCTAATATATGTGAAGACCTTTGCGGTTGTAAATACTATATAGTTGATTTTCTGGAGAGAGATTCGACCATTTTTTCTGTAAATTGAGGTTGTTATTGACTGAACGAATACTAAGCTACCAAGTTACTTGGCCACACGTCGAGAAAGTGAGCTGCTTTTTTCAGTCATCTAATAGTTTAATATTTTAAGATTGATGATCCGTGACAAATTTATTTATACAGAGAGATTGATTTGATAGTAATTTTTTACTTAATTCCTATTAATATATCAGGCTCTCAAATTAAAGGTTTTCTTTTTCAAGGGAGGGCTTGTTTAAATTTTTCAGACTGATAATTTTGCCCAGAGAAACTCATGGATAGTGTTATTAGAATCCAACCGGAGCTTGAATCGTTGAATGTGACGGTTCATTGGTTCACCGGTTCAATCGGTTCCAATTCAATGCCTAGAATGAGCATTCTTTTAAGATTTTTATCACACATAACGGGTTGAACTAGAACTTATACAACCTAGTTCTTAATCGCGGTTCAATTTGGTTCAAACCAATTCTTAGCCAAGTCCATTCTAGTCCATACCTTTATTTATTTATTATTATTATTATAATAATTCTTGGGACAGCAAGGCGCGGGTAGATGAAATCGGACCGTTATAACCCATGTTACGATTTTGAAGTGTACTAGCCAGCCTGGCGCAATCCGTGCTTTAGAGAGGGAATGAAAATCATAAGTGAGTGCATCCCATCCGCGAATTGCGGCAAACCGAAAATGATGTCTCGGTACGAGGAATCTTAGGCCAACTTTAATAAATTTTGGGATGGAAGAACGGTGGTACCGTTTATCAGACTCTCTGATATTTAAGATTTTCCGATAAGATAATTAAGTTAATAATAATATAAAAAAATATTATTTTAAAAAATACAAATTGTATGTCGCGGGGATGATAAACGAAGATGATAAATATTGGAGATGTGGAAAAAGAAAGTGTTTTTGTGTGTCAAATGAATTCAACCCCCCACCTCGTGATTGATGAATGTTTATATACCAACGACCACCGTGCATAGACTAGAGAGCAGAAGCAGAATAGATTACGAAGTCTGTTTGGAGGGAATTATGTAAAATAATAGTTCCTAACGGCGAGTGGTTACACTGTTAACTGTAAGATGATTTTGTCATGCAGAGGGCATCTCAAACCTCATCGTGGAGGTGGTGGGTTTATCGATCCACTTAAAAGATCATGTGTTTAATCTTGGATCTCATTTGCGCTCGGATCATGAGAGAAATCATTATATTATTTGCTTGTGTGATGCTATGGGTTGGATCAACTTTTTTTAATAAAAAAAATATATTTAAATATAACTAATGATTTTCTAGTAAAAAAAATTAAATTGTTTAAGAATTAGCTTGACCTGCCTAATCAACTTAATAAGTTAAAAGACAACCCGAATCACTAGTAAGAATATGGTTTGACTCAAAATAAATATTTAAAAATAATTTTTTAAAAAATATTTAGACATCAATATATTTGATTAATTTATTCAACTTAGGTTAACCTATCAATCCATATGCTAAATCATGAGACCATGATAATCTCATAAAAAATCAAAACAAATTATGCAGCTCAAAATTTAATAAATTCAATGTTAAATAATACAACTAAAAAAAATAAAAAAAAAGAACAAAAAATAATCTAGGTCAACCTGTTAATCAGCATATTAGGTTATAAAACCATAATAACCTCACAAAAAGCAAATTAATACAAATTATGAAGTTTATTTTTCAATAAATCTAGTGTTAAATGATGAAATTGAAAAATAAAGATCAATTAAAAAAAGAACAAAAAAATAACTAAAGTTAACTCAAATTAACCTATTAAACCTGTAATCCAAGTTAATTTACTAAACTTATGAATTTAATTATGGATTGAAATTACCCAATATAAAAAAAAAAATTAAAACAAATTATGAAGATTAATTCCAAACCAACCAGGTATTGAAAGATAAAATTGAAAAAAAAAATTGTTAAAAAATGGACATAAAAAATTACTCAAATCAACTCGGGTTAACCCGTTAAACCTTTAATTGGAAGTTATGAGACGAACCTTATAGAAAGCTAACTAAAAACAATTATAATAAATTCAATGTTAAAACATTAAATTGAAAAAAAAACAATTAGAAAAAAAAAAAACTTAAATCAACCTAGTCAACTTGTCAAACCTATAGCATAAGTAATAAAATTAGGATAATCTTATAAAAATAAAATTGAAAAAATTATAAAATTTAATATTAAAAAATAAAATTTAAAAAAAATTATAACAATTTTTTTTTTCTTTTTTTTTGGTTAATGCTACCATAACAAAACACAAATATACAAGATGAGTGGCCCATGAAACATGGGCAACATGGATCATGGGGCCTACCTCGTAGTATGTGTGCAGGGGGTGGGACAGTTGTTAGCCCAATTCTAAGCCCATACCTAGATCTAGGTTTGATGAGCTTGGCTCGAGGCTGTTATGCCTGGATTTATGCACAATTCCCGCACAACATGTTGTCAAAGGTGCACGTCGTGAATGAAATAAAATAAGGGTGGTTGAAATATAGATGGCGAATACTATGCACGATGAGAATGCTTATTTCTGCTTTTAAAAAAATATTTTTGAAATTTTTGAAAATTTTTAATTAATTTTTATGATTTTTTATTATTGTGATATGCTATGTCAAAAATAAATTAAAAAATATATATATTATTAAATACATTTTCAAATAAAAAAGTAATTTAAAATATAATTACTCCAAAAACTACATACACACATCCATCTGCCTCATAACAGCTTAAAAATTTTGTCGTTGGCTCCGATGTCACAGTGGGATTTGACCTGATTACGAGGGAGGGATGATGTCATCAAATTTTTGGATATTATGAATCGCAAGTGTTGAATAATTTAATGTTAGAATCAAAAGAGTAAGAATTAAGTAACTTAAAACAGCTAGTTAGCTCGATAGTTCACATGTCATGTGCAAAAATACGTGGAACAATGATTTTATGTCGACTTATTACATGAAGACGCTGCAGTAGTAGTTGATCATCCTTCCTGTCTTTTGAAGTTGCAAGACTTTTTCCCATGCATTCATAGTTTTTTCTTTCTCTTGACAAAACGCATCCATAATAATTTCTGTATAATCTTTCTGTGTGCGTTTCTGCACGTTTTCAAGAAATTAATTATTGATATGATTTATGAATTTTAATTAATGGATCACCCGGCTAATTATCTAAATCATTTAAAAGTGATTCAAAATTAATTCTCAATTACTTGATATTAAATCAAAGAATTATCTCATTCTAATAGCTTAATTTTTTAGATGAGATCTCAAGATATGATTTATATAATTCTCTAATACATTACTTCAAGTGAAAGTCTTTTTGATTAAAACTTATACATACTCATATTATCTTGTATTTAATTTTAATAAATAAGAATGATGAAATTCAAACTTGTAACTATTTAATCATTAAAATTTTAATATTATATTAAATAATTATCTCACTTTAATAATTTAAATTTTGTAGAAAAGATTTCAAATAAAATTTATAACAGATGATGAAGATTTAGGAAATAAAATACAGGAACAAGTAGTATAAACAGAGACCGGTCATCGGAGAATCAAAGTTAACAGGGTATGTAAATTTTTTTGCACGACTCTGTAGTCTATGGTTGATAATTCTTATGTCTTGACAGAGTAATATCAGCCAGAGAAACTGAGATTCTTTTCCTGCAATTCACGCTGGAAGATTATCGATTTTCCCAAGTCAACGAGACGAAGGGAGATTTATCAATTCATGGAAACTCGCAAAGCATGAGCCGGTGCAGCAATAACCAAGTGATTTAATGTAAGTTTTATATAAAAAATGATGCGATTTCTGTTAATGGTGAAGTGAGGAAGACGATATCTAATCAAATATAATTTTGTAAGAGCGCTGGTAATTTTGACACTAACCTGCTTCCGTAACTTCTGGCTGCTAAACATGGATCAGCTCTTGCTTGAAAATCAAGGCTTTACGAGGATCATCTACAATTCTAAATCCTGAGTGCCTTGAGATCAAAAGCGTGTTTGGCTGAGAGGTGTAGTGGTTTTTTTGTCAAATATACAATATCTTTTAAGCACAAACCACATCTTAGATGGTGTTTGGTTTGGAAGTGTGGTGGCTTTTTTTCAAATGTACAATACATTTTAAGCACAAACCACACCTAATCACACCTTCAAAAGCTATAAAAACATGCTTTTTACTAAAAAAAAAAGCATAAGCTACCTCTCATCTAAACACTCAAAGTACTATAAAAACATGCTTTTTACTTAAAAAAGCACAAGTTACCTCCCATTCAAACACCTTCTTGTTCATGAGAGAAACTTCACTTTTCATAAGCCTGCCACTGTTACTACTTTTATTTATTTTTGCATTTCAATAATATTTTTTTAAAAAATTTAAATATTTTTTATTTTTTTTATTAACTTTAAATTAATATATTTTTATTGTTTTCAAATCATTTTAATGTGTTAATATTAAAAATAATTTTTTAAAAATAAAAAAAATTATTAACATATATTTTAACATAAAATATCATTTAAAAAAATAACTACAACTACGCTTTAAATAAGTTTCATATAGAATTTCAAGGAGCTTCTCTCAACGAATTAGGAGGTCCTTCTTGCTCATACGTTGTTAATGTAAAAGAATTTAATTTTTTTATTTTTATTTTTCCACCGTATAAAAAAGGATTAGTTTTACAATTACATGTATATAATAAAATTAGAAGTCGCATCAGTTTAGCCAACGAATCAAAGACCTGTTTCCTTATTTATTTATACAAACGACAAAAAAAAAAACTCCTTTTCATGCTTCGTGAGATGTATCCAGGAGTTTCCTTTTACTTTCATTTTTCCTTTTTCTCACCCCCAGGTAACCTCGACTTGCTTCAAGAAGTTTCCTTCTTGTTGATGGGTTCGAATCTTTAAATAATATTTAAAATATTTTTTTCTCATGCATTAACAGATTAAAATAGAAAATACATTTTATATAATTTTAAAAGTATGTTTTTAGTTTTATTTGTACTAATAAAAATTATTTTATTTCCACTTCCCAGTATTTTTATTGTATTTTTTTTTCTTTCAAATGGACAATTTTTTCTTCCCAGACAAACAAACAAATAAATCAATGTAGGTGAAGACTGTAATTAAATATTAGGAACTCATTTTTTTTTTTTTCTGTTTTCAAAGCTGATAATATTTCAAGCTCTAAAAAAAGCAAAACATGAATTTGAGCACTCATCTCTTTAATCAAAAGAAAACCCCCGATAAGTTCTAGGCTTCTTGATGAGAAGATTTGTGAATGATTCAGGCTGTTTTAAAAGAGAAAAAAAATATTATTTTTCTTATAAAAAAAAACTTGCTATTTCTTATTTTAATTCTCAGCACATATACTCTCTTTATATCAAAATTAAATCCCATCTTCAATTTTAATTTAGGTTTCAGTAAATCAATGCACATCCATAATTAATCTGCCTAATTTCTTTATAGCCTCCTTCCGGCTTCCTGCCAAACCTCAAAGGGCAGAAAATGTTGTTATTTTATATATAATTTAATGTTTATATTTTTATTTCACCTCTTTCTATTTTCCTTTTGTTTTAAAATCCAAATTTAACCTTTTTTTCTCGTTCGTCAAAATCGATCCATCTAAAAAAAATCGATCCATTTTATTACCACCGGTCACGACATTTTCAACGGTCCACCTTCGAAAAGAGTACCTCCTCACTAGGTGTCCTTGTCCTCACTCTCGGACACAGTGAATTAAAGTAGACTTGCTCACATATAATCAACCGACCGTCCTGATGTCCATCTCCTTAACTTGCCGCTTAGTCTAAAAAATCTCGAGCTCTCCATCTTTCAGAAAAAAAAAGCCCAATATTTTTATCTGTGTTTTTTCCCCCTTTAATCAAGTGATCGTCGTGACTGGTGAAGTACGTGGTCGTTGAACTATCAATGAGTATAAAAACAGCCCTCATCTTCTATGCGTAGATAGAAAAGTTATAGTCTTGGAAATGTATAATTCATGTTTCTGTAGGGTTGTGTCTTTCAGGTTTTTTTTCTTTTAAATATTTGAATCTCCATATCTTGTGTTAAAGGTGAATTCTATTGAGCTTAATTCTTGCCTTTTATAGCGCTTTAAAGTTTTAAACCCCCCCACAACCGCCTTACTTAACGTTCTTTGTTTTTCCAATTGACTGGTTGTTGTGGTAGTCTGTTTGTTTTCTTGCTCTAGAAGCCTAAATACTAGCCTGTCTTTGGACTTTGGGGGCATACCCACCTTGTCTTTCTTCCTTGATCACATTTAGTTTCTGTTTGTAGTTAGAATTTAAAAATTGTGTCATGTGCTTGAAGGCTATTGGACTTCTGGTTATTGTTGACTGTGCTTCCTGGTAGGGTGGTTAGCTGTAGTTTCGGAGTGGTCTGCGTGGTTGGGTGACTTGGAGTTGTTGTTGAAGGGTTTATATTTGATTATTTGTGGGTGTTTTAAGCCCAAATTCTTGAGCAGAAGCGAGGGTTTGCTTCGTGGGAACTGCTGGTGAAGGGTTTAAGATTTGGGGGTATTGTAAGATCGACTTGATGAGTTTGGTTTTATAATAGCGGGTTTTAGAGTTGGAAACCCGAAAAATTGCTTTAAGGTTTTTACTGCTGTGGAGTTGGGTCGAGTGAAGATTTACTTGCTGGTTCTGTTCTTTCGCATTTTGAGACTGCGTGGCTGGTTGGAAACTGAAATAAGAGATTGTTGGAGTTGCTGATCAAGTGAGGTTCAGTGGTTGAGGCTGCTAATTAGATGAAATGGGTAGCAATGCATTTGATCATCCATTAAAAAATTCAGAAGAGGAAGGACTTGAAAGCAACTATAAGCTGAAAAGGAGTATTGATCAGATCAGTGGTGGTGATGAATCGGTAACAGTTGATTATGCGTCCTCAGAGGAACAGTCTGAAGCGGGTCCTCTTCAGGAAGCAGAGAAGCAGAAGACAAAGTCAGGGAAGCAGTCATCAACTCTAGAGATTTTCAAATCAAAAGAATTGAATTTCTCTCCTTCACCTCGAAAAGGTTAGTATCTAGTTACTTGGCAGCCTAACAAGTCATCATTTCTTTTGCTTTACACAACATTATCTGAATGAAACTTCACTGCACGTGCTGAATTCATTCCTAAGAGTCTTCATCTTGTTTATTTTTCTATACTTGAGAAATCAATAATCCTAATCCGGTTCTGTTTTTGAAAAACTCGTTGCACGAAGTATTTATGTGCTCTCCTTTCATAATTTGCATATTGGAAACTGAATACCGATTTTCTGTTCTAAAATTTATCATACATTTAATACTACATGGTTAGGATTGTTTTCCTGTTTGTATTGTTATAGAGTTTATTTGAAATGTTTTCTGATGTCAAAGCATCTGATCTTGAAGGCATGAATCGCAGCATCACCACACCTGTTGAAACTCGTAGACACCCGCTGTTTAATGATGATGATAATATTACATTCCATAGATCCATGACGGAGAACAGGGCTTTAAGGCATGAGCTAAGGTTGGACAGACTGTCAGAGCGTGAAAAGGTAATTAGCATGATCTAATACATGGGTCTAACTGCAAGTTTCTTCATGCATGATCATATGTATTGTTTGGAACCTATGCAAAAAGGCCAGAAATGCTTTCTGTGCATTATACATATACTCTTGTCTGATTGTATATGATTTCCACCTCATGCTGCATCTCCACCTAGAATATGCTCCCCTCTGATTTCTTATCTCTTTCGAGAATTTCCATGTTTTATTTTAACTCAAATGACATATTATTTGTGTTACGATACTCATAAACCAACATCCATGACTGCTGGAGTATCTGATAGCCTGCCTCACTTTCCCCCATTAACAAGGTTTCTGATATGAAAGTTTTATTCGCTATATGACATTTATTGCTAGTTTATTGTGGCAATCTGATGATCAGTTATCAAGTGAGATGTTTATTTCATTCACCTTGCTCTCAACCACTAACTTTTTCATGATTGAGTATTATTGCTTTCTATTGTTTATGAATCTTTTTATACTTTTCAGAAGAAACTAATCATAGAGCTAGTCAAGATCCAAAACGATGGAACAGTTGAAGTTGATATAGATGAAAATGCTCCTGTTGCTTCGGAGTTGTTAGAGCTTCACTCAGTTGAAGGGGCATCCTTTTATGTCAATGAAAGCATTTCTGGTTGCAATAAATCAATCCCAAGATTGAAAGTTGCCATGCTTGTGGTTGGAACAAGAGGAGATGTACAGCCCTTTCTAGCCATTGCAAAAAGACTTCAGGCATGTTCATAGTAATTTACTGCTTACTTGCTGTGCTGTTTTTGCAATGACATTTATGCTCTATATCCCAGTTCCAACCTCTTGTATGTCCTGCATATGTATTCCATTTATTATATTATTCATGTTTTTTTTCTTCTTTTTTCCTTTTTAGTTAAGAAAGAGTCATGTATTTTGTATTATGTCCTTGTTATTTGCAAAAATCAATGGCAATTTTGCCTATGGTTCACCGGTAAAACCCCAATGTCAGTGTCAAGTGTTCCCTAATCTCTATTCTATCATTACATGTTTTATAAACTGATTTGCGGCAAAAATAATGATCCAATTTTTTTTCTAGCAGGAATTTGGTCATCGTGTTAGGCTAGCCACTCATGCTAACTTCAGCGACTTTGTAAGATCGGCCGGTGTAGATTTCTATCCTTTGGGCGGTGATCCTCGGGTGTTGGCAGGATGTAAGAACTCCCTATTCTTTTGAAGCTATTAAAACCATACAATTTTCTATTTGCTGTAACTTAAGATATGGTGTCCTTAAAACTCCCCTTAGATACTTGGCCTGTTTTTACTGTCCTACATGGTCAAAATTTTTATTCCAATTTTGCTGTTTTCCTCGATTTGTTTGTGTTATGCTAATGTGAGGACTTAATTTCAGATATGGCCAGAAACAAAGGTTTAATCCCATCCGCGCCTGGAGAAATATCCATACAGAGGAAACAACTGAAGGCCATTATTGAGTCTCTTCTTGCAGCATGCACAGAACCAGATATGGAAACTGGTGTGCCTTTCAAAGCCCAGGCAATTATTGCCAACCCTCCAGCATATGGTGAACAAACAGAATTTGAAATTTCCACATCAGAGTCACTGTCGTATAATAAAGACATAATGGCATACATCAAACTCTAACTTGCCCCTATGTTGCAGGACATGCACATGTTGCTGAAGCTCTCGGTGTACCGATTCACATTTTCTTCACAATGCCTTGGACGTGAGTATCAAGTGATCACTTGCTTGTAAATCTGACACTAACATTACTAGCAACACTTGAATCATCAATTTTAATAGCATTTGTTTTGATATAAATCCTTTGTTACTTGCTATGGAAAATTATGGTTTTTCTTATGTTTCCTAGAGAACAAAAGCTTTGAGGACAGCAGTTTTTTTTACTTGTTTTCAAATTTAATGGACATGCTTTTTTAACACTAGTTTAACCCAAGGTAGTTCACATGAGTGCTTGAGTTTTGTGCTAGTTATTTTGATGCACACATATGTGACCTGGAATTTTTTCATGCATTCTTCATAAGTGAACATGGATTTCTGAGTTAAGAAGAATTAGATGGATCCTGCAAATCAATGGTGTCTGCAAGGGGGCAGGGGATACTGAAAGTTTCAAGCTTATACAAGTCCTAGTATTTTGGTCATGATTAATAAAACAGGAAAAAGAAGGTTTAGAGACTGGTATTAATTGAAATGGAAATTAGAGGAGAAGGTTATTGAATTTTAAACCATGTTATATTTAGTGAATGATACTTTATTTTTTGTTTGTTTGTTTATCTGTTAGTTTTTTACTCGAGGCTCTGTCTTCTCTTCTCACTTCCATCTTCAATAGGCAGGCCAACATATGAATTTCCTCATCCTTTAGCACGTGTACCTCAAAGTGCTGGTTATTGGGTATGTTCTTTCTTGTTGCCACATCTCACTATGATTTCTTTTTACCTGTGAATCATTGGACTAATTTCACCACAAACTGTTTGCATGGATCCAGCTTTCATACATAGTTGTGGATTTACTGATATGGTGGGGAATAAGAGGATATATTAATGAATTCAGGAAAAGAAAGTTGAAGCTTCCACCGATTGCCTACTTAAGTATGTACAATGGATCAATATCTCATCTGCCAACAGGTTATATGTGGAGCCCCCATCTTGTGCCAAAGCCAAGTGGTAAGATTTCCATTAGTTATACTGTTGTTAATCATTCTCAAGCTCGGATGTCTATGTTGCTGTCTTCCTTATAGTACCTTTAATCGGTAACTCTTTGTTACAGTGCTATTATATTCCTCTATTTCTCAAACAAAATCCACCCCCTCCCTTTTTTTTGGAAGAGGCAACTGTTGAATATGGTAAAAAGAAATTATTGGATGTCAAAAACTTATTCAGCAGCAAGGTTCATAGAAAAATGTTTCTATTTTGAATTACTGGCATGCACCTAGGATTGGTTTTTTACTTACCGAACTATGATGAAAATACTTTTGAGGTTATTCCTTCTCTAAACACTTTTCATGTTTCTATTGCCGAAGAACAGCTTAGTTATTTACATGGTTAAAAGAGCCACAAGCTCATAATTTATTCTAGGTTGAGTACTAAAAAGCTGGAAATCTGCAGAGAGCCAGTTTAATCAGATAATCACTATTTTGTTCATTACGTTTTCTTGTACTTATCAATACTACCGTTTTTTTCCTCTAGGAGGGAGAGCTAGCCAGACCAATCTTTTTGTTTTCTCTCAACCACTAATGCTATTTGGAACTCTTTATCAACTTTGATCCCCCCCCTGGTGGTTCCTTTAGTGACATTTAGGGTGTTTTCTTTGTGTTTTTGTACAATCTTGTTATAATCTTTTTAAATAGTTGAGTTCAAATGTTTGTGCTTCATACGTATAATCAACTTTGTTAACTAATCTGCAGACTGGGGACCCTTAGTAGATGTTGTTGGTTATTCTTTCTTGAACCTTGGATCAAAATATGAACCTAAAGAAGAGTTCATGCAATGGATTCAGAAAGGAAAGGAACCCATATATATTGGATTTGGGAGCATGGTACGGTGATTTCCCTTAAGCTGTTACAGTTGCATTTTCATGGATTTTTTGTTTGTTTGTTCTGTTTGTTGGTTGATGCCCCTCGCATTGCAACATTTTTTTCTCTAGGTTTTATATAGTAGTTGTCCTTTTGATACATGCATACTATGATTTTTACTGTGAATCTCTTGGGTGTATGCTAGATTGTGAACCAGAACAGCCTTTACTATTGATGAATGAATGAGGGCAGGAAGATTTGGGGATTGTATATGTTGGAGCTTGGTTGTAATTTAAATTATTTTCCTATGATTTCTCAGTGTTAGTGGCAAAATAACCGATGATATATGGACATAGTAACTCGTGGGATCACAAAGTTCACTTTTAAAATTGCGCTTCTCTGAAAAGGCCACTTTGAGAAAAAAAATCTCTGTACTGCCTGATTTTTTAGATTGGTCTATTATATGTTTGAAGCAATGAAGGATGAATTAATTAACTTGAGTAAAATTAGCTCTTTGATATTTTGGACCAAATCTTCTCAATTACAGCTGAGTCCTCTGCTAAATTCCTATTCTCTTATGACATATTGTTAGTACTTTGGGTATATTGTTCTCTGTACTTTTATTGGAATATTGCATTTTTGCATTGTCTAAACTCCAATGAAGATTTATGTCTGTAAATAAATTTTGCAATAGTTGTAAGTATGCATCAATGGGGTTGTGCTGTTATGGCATACTATTTTTCTCTGTTTTTTCCGTATACCTGAAAATTAAATGTCTATCAACCCTTCTGTCTTCTTTCCATTTTATTTTAAATTCATATAGCTGGCCAATATAATCTTGTTTTCTTCATTTATTTATTTTTAGAGGCTATAATTGAAACAATTATTTGCTGCTTGTGAAGCCTCTTGAAGATCCCAAGAATACGATGGACATAATATTGGAGGCTTTGAAAGATACTGGACAAAGAGGAATAGTTGATCGAGGTTGGGGAGATCTTGGAAATTGTAAGCATTTTCCTTTCTTTTCCTATGCCTGCTTACAGATTTCGATCACTGTTCAGAAAGTCACATCATAGTAGAGTTCTGAGTTGTGTCAGTGTGGAAATTAATATCTGTTTACATAGGGCTTTGTTGACTGGTGAATCTCTATCATTCTTTTCTGTCATTTTACCTGGTTCTGGTGAGCGATTTTGCAATTTCTTCAACAATAGTTGAAAGAAATGCTTCGCAGTGGCATAACTGAAGCTTCTAAATGAATATGCTTTATTTAGCTGTACAGATATCTACTCAACTAGAGTGTGGCACTTTCCTAGATACCAAATAAATGTACTAATGTCCATATGTTATTACTTCCCTGGCTGATATTTAGCGGGATCTGACTGCCTTCTGAGCTTGAATTTTGCTTTCCTGTTCCCTTTTTTCTTTTATTAATACATTTTTCTTCTATCTCATCCATAAACCGCCATAACATGTTTGATGATACATTGTTGAATTCCTCATGTATTGTTGCTGATTTGTCATTGGTCATTATAATAGTTTGAAATTTCTTTCCATTGCATAGCTTTTGATTTTTAAATGAAACCACATATGCTAAATTGTGAAATATGTATGGTTTCTCTTCTGATGGAAACGGTTCTTGCAGTCATGGAAGTACCTGACAGCGTCTTCCTTTTGAAGGATTGCCCTCATGATTGGTTGTTTCCTCAATGTGCTGCCGTGGTGAGTGATATTATAAGATTGTGATTATGTTGCAAAGTAAACCTTTGCGCAGTTGGCCAGTATGGCCTTTGCCTTCTCCTTCTCCTTCTCCTTTTACCCACCCTATTAGACAATCATAAACAATACTGGGATCTCTGCTGTTGCCTAGATTTATTGACATGGATGAATGCCAGAAATGGCTTGCTATTAGCAATACACACCTCCAGTAGAATGTTGTGTTACTCGAGTATGTTGGTTACTTTTGTAACTGGATGATTGATTGGAAGCTTTTTACAACAATATGCAGGTTCATCATGGTGGTGCTGGAACCACGGCTGCTGGGCTAAGAGCTGGGGTAAATGCTCCTTTTAGATAGCTTAATATTCTCTTGAATTCATTTGAGAATGTCTCATCTAAATAAATCAGTTTCATTAAGATTATTCTGTCCTGAAGATTATCATGTGAATGAATCCAAATTCATGCTTGGAAATGGCATTAAGAGAGTTTGTAACCTATTCAAGTTATGCAACTCAATTGTCTATTAGAACCAAGTTCACTTTTTACATGCTGACCTTGTCTCCTTCAAAAATGTAAATTACAGTGCCCGACAACTATAGTGCCATTCTTTGGTGACCAGTTCTTCTGGGGTGATCGAGTGCATCAAAAAGGGCTGGGGCCTGTACCAATACCGATAGCTAAGCTCAGTGCTGAGAACCTTTCAGATGCAATAAGGTTCATGCTAGAGCCTGAGGTAAGCAATATGTTGTGCATGGCCTCCCAATTCATTGAAGTCATTTCGTTGAATATCACAAATATGTTAGATTTCACTGATATGATTTTATTGTCTCATTAGTGTTTGTTTGTGGTTGCAATAGTAAATTTTTTAGATCAGAAAATCTTGCTAGTTCCTTTCTTGAATAGATTTCTTATAAGCTGATCATTTCAGTCATCTTTTAAGATATAGGACTCTATCAATTAAGCTGCAACAGTGTTTCTGCTGCATAAACTTCCTCGCACCCGTCTGGAGTTTGCAAGGAACTTCAGATTTTCTCTTTATTCTTTGAGAGAGTTAAATACAGATCAAAACAAATACAAGTGAAATTTTGATGTTTTATTGAACATAAGTATGGAAGATGCACTTATATTTTCTGGAAAAAAACATGAACCGGCAAAAAAGAATTATAAACAGAGAAGTCATAGACCCATCCACTCTATTTTCATAATAATTCTCAAATTATGTTTTCAAGTAAGAAAATAGATTCTTAATGATGCAAAATATATTTGGAAACTACAATTTTTTTTTGTTGTGGCTTGCGCCCATCTAATTTTCTCTGAACCGGGTGGCGCCTACTGACTGTTATAAAAATCCACATCAAAGGTGTTTTGAAGTTACAGAACGATTTAATGCCCTCAAGAAGACAAAATATTTATGGAAACTTAGCTGAATTTAGGCTCTAATTTGAGCATAATTTTACATGATTAACCATTTTTGAATTCTTCTTCTACTATGTTTG
The DNA here is from genome assembly GCF_005239225.2 of Populus alba. NCBI lineage: Eukaryota > Viridiplantae > Streptophyta > Magnoliopsida > Malpighiales > Salicaceae > Populus > Populus alba. The sequence continues at coordinate 12,449,293 of NC_133297.1, read as the reverse complement.
CATATCAACCATCATGTTAGCTTAACACCAAAATGCAACATGAAATGGGAAGTTCCAGGGTCAATCTTCCCATGCACTACTTTTATAAGGATGTCTTTTCCATTCCTAATGGGACTTTTAACATGGCCAGGTTAAATCTCGAGCTATGGAGCTGGCTAAGTTGATAGAAAATGAAGATGGCGTTGCAGCTGCAGTTGATGCATTTCACCGGCATTTACCCCCCGAGCTACCCTTGCCTTCTTCATCATCAGAGGACAATGACCAGCCAAACCCCCTGCAATGGCTCTTTATTCAAATTGAAAAGTGGTGCTGCCTACCTTGCCCATAAGCTTCTCCTGGTGTCTTTTCGTGTTGTGTAGATATGCTTTTTTGGTTTTCATTTTCTTTTGATCTTAGATATCTTATGATTTGTTTTGACATTCCATTCATTCCATTCTTAGCTGGTATAGTATTGAGGGATAGTAGAAGGCAGTATCAGGTCATATTTTTTTTTCCCCATTTTGAAACAGTATTAGCTTTTTCTTACATTTATTTTGATCGTCGTCTCTTTACATTTGTAATAGTAATATGAAAGTCAGGGAGTGACACAACTCAAACCAGTTTACTTTTTGTTTTCCTGTGTTTGAAAGCAAAGGCAAGGCCTTGCGTTAATAGTGGTATTGAACTGGATAATTTCGCCTGGCCCTTGATCATAGGTTGAGTATTTTTCTTCATCATCAATGAACAGAGTCACCCTTCATCCATATAATGGGTTATATTCCGCCTGAACCGCCTGTCATAAAGATCAGTAGCCACCAAGTCTCCACTGTTGTACCTGTCCCAAAACCATAGCCTTAAAATTGCCAAACTCCTGATGAAGTGTCGAGGGCCCGAGGCCCTACAAATTAACGAAGGAAAAACAGTTGGACAATGAACCATGTCTCAGTAGTATTATATAATGCTAATTATCTTATAACCATTTTAATTCAAGAATAATTATATAATACATTATCAAATAAAATGATAAGATTTAAATTTATAATTATTTAATAAGGTTCTTATATAATTCAGAAAACAAGTATTTCAATGGCTAAAAGGAGAAGCAGGAGAGGATAAGATTGATTTTCTTTTTAATTTTCGATAAAAACACTTATTTGTGAAATAATTATATGAAATTTAAACTCATAATTATTTAATCATTAATTTTATTAATGAAAATATAGGTAATGAGATTTGTACACCTATAATATTATATTAAATAATTAATGTAATTAAAAACATTAAGTTATTAAATATAAAATATATTATTCTTTTACCACTCAGGACACAAATATTTACAAGTCATGAAACAAGCAAGAGCACTGTTTTTTTTGTAATAAATTTGGTAACTAAGAATTGAACATTGTACCTGTGTGAATGTCTTTTCTTGCAATTGAATAGTTTTTTTGAACTAACGCCGAAAATGAAAAAACTTTCTCCTCGAAGATGAGCTGCCCAGCAAATCATCAGTGAGGCAGGTGCATTTTATTGAAGGGAAAATATTATATATATATACATATATATATATATATATATATATTTTTTTTTTTTTTTTAAATTATCATTACCTCCACAGGCACGTTCAGTGGCATTTTTTGGGTGGTTGCTTTATATCTATGATTAGTGTATAATGTCACGTCTCCTTAATTTCACCTTACCATCATTACTCATGCAGTCAGTCAGTCAGTCAGGTTGGAAGCAGCTGTCTCTCTTCTGGGCTCCTCATTTCATTTCGTACGGGCACAGCAAGCCAAACGGTCTGTTAATTTTTTATTTTAAAGATATTTTAAAAAAAATTAATTCTTTTTATTTTTTTATTAATTTTAAATTAATATGTTTTTAATATTTTTAAATTATTTTGACGAATTAATATTAAAAATAATTTTTTTTAAAAAATAAAAAATATTATTAACATATATTTTAATATAAAAAATTATTTAAAACACACAAATTTGATTACTTCGTTACCGCATCTATCTTACTCGTTTTCCTAGTTAATGATATGCGGCTCTTGTAACTAATCTAGTCCTCAACCCAGACAAAATAGAAATCTACTATTGATTTGATGGTTTCCAAGAGTTACAGCTTTATTATTATTATTATTATTTATATATTACCGGCCTATCATCAACTCTAAAATTAATAAATATATAAATTTTTTATAATTCTTAACTCTTCAAAAAACTTGAATTTATAATTATTAAAAAATAAATTTAAAATTTAATCTGTTAAATATTTTTATAATTTTAAAAATTACAGTTTTTTTGTTTTTATATTAACATAAATGTCTGAGTCAGTTTGTGTATACCTCAATTAATTCCACGAATCTAAAATTAAAAACCTGTATAAACTTTCAAAAATCTTAAAATTTATAAAACTCAAATTAATAACTTCTTGAAAAACAAATCCTAAATTTAATTAATTAAACATACACTTTTCATTATTTAAGAGTTACAACTTTTAATTTTACGTGGAGTTGCCTATAATCAATCTCTATCTCTATAATCAACTTATAATATTTTTCTTGCCATAGTAAGCTTAATTAAGCTGCACGTATTTAAGTAATAATCATATATATGATACACTATCACTTCTTATATATTTTGATGTCTCTCCACCTTGATTCCATGTAATAGGTAATATCACGAGGAGCAGCATAAACTCCGCATTTGAAATGGAGGTCACCTGGCCCTCGATCCTTGGTGGAATACTTTTGCTCGCCATCAACGTCTACAGTCGCCCAATCTCCATCCACATCGTGGATTATGTTTAGCCTGAACCACCTGTCATCAAGACCAGTAGCCACTAAATCCCCGCTGTAATATCTCAAATTGCCATCATATACCCGCAGAATCAAAGTGCTTGCGTCCTCAGGCCTCAGCTGCACCGTGTAACTGCGCTACTGTCACACCCGATGTTTCAAATTGCGATGCTCCTGATGTATAGTCAAGAACCTGCAAAAACAAGATAAATTAACCAACGAGACACTTGGTAATGTAACTGTGTCTAATTTTGCGTAGATAAAAAGGAGAAGATGAAGGGGGCCTGGTTACTTTCATGTGAACTTCAGTTCTTGGTTGGGTGCGACTATTGGGGTCATGAGGCTTGTCAGTATCATAGACACACATATGATGTTTGTAAGAGAATTAAATCATATTCTGGGACCTTACATAACAGCTTGAGCTATTAGGTTGAGATGGTTTTTTGACATGGTATCAGAGTCTTGATGACCAAGCGGTCACGAGTTCGAATCTCACAATCCCTATTTATTTGATAAAAATTAAACACAAGGTAATGTGGGACTGTGCAAGTTTCACTTGAGGGGGCGTTAGAGAATAATATAAATCATATTCTGAAACCTCACCTAACGGTTTCAACTATTAGGTTGAGATGGTTCTTTGACTGACTGCGTACTCCATCTTCATCATTTAGCAGTTTATTACATGGTTTCAGCAACTCAAAATTTGCTTCTGTTAATGGCACCGGAGTGAAACCATCTGTAGGGTCAGCAGCACTGCATACGAGATTGAGGTTTTCCAGCGAGCCCACGAGGGCCAAAATGGGAAGCAGACAGCAATGGAATCCTTTCATTTTTTTCTTCTCCTTTTCACTTCTCCTTAATGTGTATAACTCTCTCTCTCTCTCTCTAAGATGGTGTGTGTGTGAACTTTATGATTCTCAAGGCAGGTATTTATATAATGAAACTTATGGCAAGCAGGAACTACAATTAATTTGAAATAAACTTGGGAAGATTTTAGAATCTTACCTTGGAATTGCATGGCTTGTCTTTTCTTGCAATCGAATGGAAGAGTTCATATGTCTCCTATGATCCATTATAAAAAAAATGACAGCTGTCTAGAATAAAACTGCCCAGTTGCATTTTATGAAGATATATCACCGCAGAAAGCATCTTACCCAAGATGAATTTAATTCCATCTCAACTCTTGGCTTGAAGCCAAGAAATTGTTCACGCCATTGATGATGCTTTGATTTAACATAATTTCCCTTATCTAGTTCATTTCACCCAGAACAAAATAGAAATCTACAAGCTAGAAGATTTTAACGAGCAGTGGGTGCCATCTAATTAATTGAATTCTTTTATCTTATCAAGAACATAATTTTGCCAATGAGAGAAGATAGATAACCCTTCACTCATTTACCTTGAAAAATATTGAAGATTTTGCCAATATTGAATTCTTTTATCTTATCAAGAACATAATTTTCCCAGTTAAAATTGTTGTTCTAACTTTAAGAAATTTACCCAACATGCACATTGCTTGTTTTATGGTATCATCGTCACGTAAAGAGAAAAGGATTATTTTTGTATTTTAAATTAATCTTTATTTAATTTTTTTATATTGTTTTACTTCCTGATATTAATAATAAATTTTTAAAAATATTATTTTAATATATTTATATATAAAAAAAACATTTTAAAAAATAATCAATATCACTATTAAAAAAGCATAATTACCTTATTTTTACGAGCACAGTAAGCAGCTCGCAGTAAAAAATCCTATCTCTGAGAAGACCTCGAATCTCCGACTTTTCTTACACCATACTCGCTTTTTTTTTTTCTACAGTTGTCACCACCATCACCACTGCCACCATGAGGTGGGGGTTCTCACCGCCTAAAATCACCTGCGGTTTAGGATTGGCGGCAATTTCTTATGTGGCGGTGGACTATTTGCGCCACCTGTCCCCAGCGTGGCACGAGCGTCTCCAGCCAGCACTATGGTCAATACTCGCCCTCATCGCCATCTCTCGTGTCCCTTTCTACAAGCACTGGTCGTCTGAGTTTAGAGCTGCCATTCCCTTTGTTGCTTCTATGCTGTTTATGCTCGCTTGTTTTCTCTTAGAAGCTCTCTCTGTGCGCTTTGTCACTGCTGTTCTTGGCCTCGATTGGCACAGGTAATTGCATTGTTGCTTTTCTGTTTTTATGCTGTGTTTTTTATTTTCAGTAGTAATGATCTTTGAAACTAGCTTGGATTTTGTTTCTCTTCTTTTTTTGGTATGGTTTCTTCTGCATTATGTTAACTGTTAAGTTACTGATTTGGAAAGATATTGAATTAGCACTGGATCTGATCTGGGTTTGACTTTGAATATCAAATGATCTAATTAATGAAGTTACTGAACTGAATCTATATTAACAAAGGTTGCCACTTTAGTAGATTCTGATTGGTGAGAGGATCTAAATTTTGATTCAGGTGCTCTGGGTTGGGATGTTTTTGTTTTTGCTTTCTAATCTGATCAGCCAACGGCCCGGGTGAATGGTAATTGCTTTAGTGTAGGAATCAGAATGAACTCTGGCGATTTTGTCCAGTTTTTTGCTCTAAATGATAGCTGCCTGTTTTTGAGCTTTTGCAAAATGGTTGACACTCACTCTGCATTTAGGTCTTTAGGTATTGCAATTGCCAAGATTGCCGTATTTACTATTAGATGTTAGCGTTTCTATTTTTAGATTATAGAAAATGTCAATGATTTATTTGAGAACCTTACCAGTCCCATAAATTGAAATTTTGATAAGGGTTAAGAAAGAAAATTAGTACATCTGTAGGTGTTAAAAACCTTGAAATTGACATGTGCATTTAGTTGTGCTAGTTGATAAGCTACGGAAGGTTTTCAAGATTTTTTGCATCCTGGCACTTAATCCATTACGTATTGCATTCTCAATGAAGAGCAAAATCTAAATTTAAACTGCTGGATGTAAATGTTTGAGGCCTCTGCTTCAATATTAAGATCCATTACAACCTCAATTTAACCTTTGCTGACTCATTACTTGGGAGTATGGTTAGATTTATTATTCCCTCAGGAAAAATTCTGTGGACCCTGAAGAATTAGAATGCTGGATGTCTTACAAAGTGGATGTTATTTAATAGTTTACTAATTTCAAAATGAAGTTCCTGGTCCATTAAATGATGATTTAATTTGGCATGACTTGTATTTGTTGAAGTTGTGATTTATCCTGCCAGTTTCCTGCCAAAACTATAGCTTTCATCTCCTCAACTATTTAGTTTTTAAAAGATAGCCATAAATGTATTGGATTCATGATTGGCTTGTTAATGTTGAGCAGTGAAACACCTCCTCTACCTGACACTGGCCAGTGGTTACTCCTTTCACTGAATGAAAAGCTTCCTGGATCGTTAGTTGAGATTCTAAGAGCTCGTATTATCGGACTTCACCATTTTCTGATGTTGTTTATGATGCTGGCTTTCTCTGTGCTATTTGACTCCGTAGAAGCTCCTGGTCTCGGTCTTGGTGCAAGATACATGTTCACTATGGCAATTGGTCGTCTTCTTCGGGCTATAACTTTTGTATCTACAATTCTACCATCAGCCCGGCCTTGGTGTGCTGCAGCTCGGTTTAGAGTCCCTGCATATCCTCACCACTGGGCGCAAAAATATTATGTTCCTTATGCTTCAGATGCTGATGCTATTCGTCAGATAATAAATCAGGATATAGCTTATGGTATGTTCTGTGTTGAGCTTGAATTGCAGTATTTGTTTGCTGTCATTAATACCGTGTTTCGATTTTTTTATCAGAGCTGCAGTCTCTAGAAAGCATTTCCATGGTGCCTTTTGCATTGCCCACATGAAGCTTGTAAGCTTTTATGGATCTAGTTGGAAAAAATACACTCTATGTTACACTTCTATTTGAACCTGCTACTTGGTTCACTGGGTAGGTGAATCGCATTGTTCATATTCTTCAATTCACTTTAGCTCATAACAATCAAATATTTTCTTTCAAATGTCCAAAGGGATTCATTTCTATCTACTTTTAACAGAATGAGATGTTCAATTGTTTTTGTCTTCCACTGGCAGTAAACAAATGGGTTATAGTAGTTCCCTAATAAGAAGCATTGAAAGTTTTGATGGTCAATCTGATTAATTTTATCTCTTTAGATGGTCTTCCTTATTTTTAGTGTAGAGAAAGGTAGGCCTGTTTTCTACCAGATGGATTTCATAACTGAGAAACATGGTGAAGCTCAGTGTGGTTGCTGTATGAGCTGTGCTGTTTTCTTCATTGCGAATCTATCTTAAATTATGGTAGATGTAAACTTTTGAATGGAAATTTATGTTCACGTTTTCTATTCTTTTCATTTTCCAGCTGATACTGGGGAATACCATGGTGATTACCATCCAGATTGGGGTTCCATGAACTTCCTTGTAAATTTCTTACGACCCACTCCTGCAGAAGGAGCTTCATGGTTTAGTCTTCTGAAGAAAGCTGGAGGTGGCTGCAATGACCTCCTATACAGTGGCCACATGCTCGTAGCTGTGCTGACAGCTATTGCTTGGACGGTAATCTTGTACTAATAAACTTTGAAACTGTGTTGTCTCATCCTCTAATGACCATTGCTGTGAAGTTTAAACTCAATTTTTTTGGCATATGGTGGTAGGAAGCATATGGAGGCTTTAGCTCCGCTTTCATATGGCTGCTTGTAATGCACAGTGCCCAGAGAGAAATTCGGGAACGCCACCATTACACGGTAGACTGCATTGTGGCCATTTATGTTGGGATCCTTCTCTGGAAGATGACTGGTTTTATCTGGCCAGCCAAGGATTCAATGAAAAGTAGAAGACTCGCAAAACTTGAGAGAATTCAAGGTAGATTAATCCAAGCTGCAAAAGATTCAGACATGGACGAAGTGAGGGAGCTTCTCAAGGAGGTTGAGTTGCGCACTCAAGAGAGCCAGAACGAAGGCCACAGCAGGTATTTGTGGTTGTTTTCTTGTGCGACCATTTTCTTAGCACTAACAATTGTCCTTCTAGCTTTCACTTGGACAAGCGACGGTTGATTTTTCTGACACCTTTTACTCTCACGGTTATGAAGGCTTCAACAGTGTAATTCCACGTCTGTATCAACATTTTTTTTTTTGTTGCTTTTGTCTCAGAACTGACTATTTAACAGGGATAGTTTTTGGGAATTCATGTAATTGTGTCAAGAAAACAATCCCCAGAAGAGATGATGAAAGCAGCAGGTTCTTACACGTCCATACAAGAATGAAGGTGGTAGGCTGTTGAAATTTAGATAGAACATTGTATTAGGCTTCATAGATCTTTCTCATGGCTCAGAACTGTGTTCCATTTCCCATCGGATGCTTGCTTTTTATGATGATGAGATTTCAAGAGTTGAGCATTTCTTGTTACACACCATAACAAGTGTAATTGTTTTGGGAGAAATCCCAATACTTCAAACATCGCTGGTCCATGCATTTGATAAACGGATTAAGTGGTGTGTAATATTAAATCCATATGATTTTTATATTTATGTTATTTTATTTTCCTGAATTTGTAAATTAATTCATATATGATTCAATTAAAGTAGCCGTGGGCTGCCTGGATTACCAGAACTTTTCCCTAGCCGGTCAACACTCAATCAATCAAAAACAAAAGGTGGTGGTAGTGTAAAAGCTTCCTGCTAGTAGATTATAAGATAGTCCATGTGGTTTTAGAAAAATGAATTAATTGATTTCTTTAATTTCAATCAAAAACAAAAACTAATTTCCCTCCCTCCCTCTCCTTTTCTTTAAAGATTATTTTAGGTATCATGTGTAAATTTGACAGTATGTCAAATGCTTAAGGATTAGGGATTAATTAATTAGTTTTTGAAATTAGAGAGGTCATTTAATTTATTTTATAAAACTAAGAAACTTATTTATAATTTACTCAATTTCATGCACTTTCTCCTTTTAGCCTTTAGGCGATTTAACATTGAAACCGTTTATATTTAAGAAATTTCTTGCACCGACAAGAAAATTGGCCATTGGCAAATGTGGCATGGGGTGTTTTTAGGATAGAAAATTAGAAATAGTGTTTTTATAAAATTTTAATTTTTAATTATTTTTTTATTTTTAAATTGTTTTGATATATTATATTTAAAATAAATTTAAAAGAAAATATTATTTTTATATTTTTTCTAAATAAAAAACAAACACAGTTGAGCCCCAAACACCGCTGGAACAGGAGTAAAAGGACAGTTCTCCCGTGCTCTCACTTCTCCATTTTCTGCAAACAGTCTTATAAAATCAGGTGGCTTCTCCCCAAAAGATGGGACCCAATAAACCATTCGAACCAAACATCCCCACTATCCAACGAATCAGAATCCACCGAACCTTGAAACTATCCTGTATCAAGAATACGATATAATTCCCTTTCGAAAGCATGCATAGATGATTCTGTAAGCCTCTGATCTCCGTCTCTCAGCAAAGGCAGGCCGGACAAAAATAGAACGTCTGCCTTTTACCGAGCAGATATTTTTCCCCTCCGATTACTATATTAAAAAAAATGGAGATTTCTTCTCTCTCGGCATCAACGATTCCTTCTTTGAATTCTCCCAACTCCACTTCTAATTACTCCTCCAAACTATCTTCATTTTCTTCTCTTCAGTTTCCAGTACAGCTTCATCGACTCCAGTTTCGAAAGAGATGGATTACCTCTCCTTCCCGACCCCCAATTTTGCCACTGGTAACTATTTTTCACTCAACTCTGCAATTTTTTTAACGTATTTTCTTGGAATTGGTGAGATTTATTGTTCTATATTTGGGACTGCTATACTGACTGGTCTGTTTTATTTGCTATTAAAAAAAAAAAAAAAAACTACTAATGTTGGTTGAAACTTGGAAGTTGTTAGGTCTGAGTGGCTCAATAGTTAGAAATGAAATGCTGTTATCATAATAGCTAAAATTGTGTAGAGTGTGTGATGTAGTTGAGAAAAACTTCAATAAATCTCTGGGTTTTTTCACGGCTGATAATGGACCGGTTGCACTCGTGTATTGGTGCTGCTATAAAATAAACTCTATGATGCTTAAGTTAGTTTTTGGATTCGATTATTCAACCGATGAGCAGGTAAAAGATTCATGAAAATGAAAGAGATGTTTTTGTTATGTGTCGTGGAGAGATATTGGTTTCAACTGAAGTCTTATAAAAACTTGTTTCATGCTTATTTTTCCTAAGGTAAGCATGGAACTCGCCCTAGGTTGACAAGGGCCAGTTAGGTGTGCCCTTCGGCTTGCTCTTGGCTTGTCCCAATCGAGCCAGGGGCTAGCCTAGGCAAAACAATTCAGGTCGCCTGAGCCCAGCTTGGTCTTTCTCTCACTTCGTAATTTTTTTCTCCCTTTACTTGGACACAATCCTATGATTTTTATAAAATATGTCCAAGATCCAATAAAAATATCCTCAAACCAACACCTTTATTGAATAACAACTCGGCTAATTATGTTACCTTTTTCACAGCCAATGAAACTCTTTTATTTCACAAGATAAAAATCTTCAACCGTTCATCAGCGTAGGCACCCTTGTAGGGTGAGCTATGAATAACGTTGTTGCCCTTATGCCTGTTCTCCACCTTGGAAAAAGTAAGCATGGAATAAGTTTATATAAGACTTCAATCGAAACCAACAGATCAGGAGATTGATTTCTCCACAACACACAGCAAAAACATCCCGTTTATTTTTTAGAATCTTTTACCTGCTTATTGCTCAAATAATCAAATTAAAAACTGACTTAAGCATTAAAGAGTTTGTTTTACAAGTAACACCAATCCACAAGTGCAACCCAGTTCATTATCAGCCATGAAAAAACTTGGAGATTCATAGCAGTTTTTCTCGATTTCATTAGTGTCGTTGTTTGTGAGAATTGAACTAAGCCCTTGTTCATTTTCTATCCAAACATTTTTCATCCTTCATTGGTACCTGATTTGAGATCTTTCATGGTGGATAACATGGAAACATAAAGAGTTGCAGACCTTATTATCCTTATCAACTCCAATTAACCTCCAACAACTTGGTCAGTGAATGATAGCACTCATAGAAGCTGTTTTAGCTACCCAACAACAACTCTTGACTCTCTCCCCGTTCATCCACAAAATATGTCTCCGGCTTTTCAATAGCATGCCCTGTGCATAGGCAGCCCCATTTCTCATAAGAAACTGAACAAAATGAAGTAGAAGAAATTAGATACCACACTCCTATCATTCCAAAGAGGAAGTCATGTCATCACGATGAACATTCCTGTGCAGGTTGCCTAAACAAGATCTCCATATATTCACCATTATGTCAAATTGTGTTAAATACACATCTCCTTATAGATTTTGTAGTCATAAAGGTGAACCCGGACTACAATGTCCTATCTGATCGTAGGAAGCACATCCAAAATGTTAGAAGCAATTTTGAATTAGTAATTTAGGACATCAACATCATGTGTAAAATTTTAACCACCACTTTTCAAGGGTCTGCTTGAGCCTAGCACCCAGTTAGCCGTCAGCAGAGATGACTGCAACTGCATCGCCATGGTCTCTCTCAATGGGGAATGAATGTATTGTGACCATTCTCCAAGGACCCTGGAAAAAGACAATTCATTTTGGTAGATGTTGAGTATTTTACAAAATGGAATACAAGCACCACAACCACATGCAATGGGAAGAAAACAACAACATCAATGAAACTAGATACAAGCAAGAGAAGCTAGAAGCTAATTTCCTCCACGTGGAAGGTATTCCCTGCAGGCTGAGACTTCAGCATGATTAGGAAAAATCCCATCATAGCCAGGAACAACACTAGTATAAAATGCACGTGAGAGGTCCATGGTGTTCCTCTTAACACTGTTGTCAAAGTGGACATTTCCTATCAGAAGCAACAGCACGTCATCTACATTGTCATGATATAAAAGGCACAAAACTCCTTGGGGTTACTCCCAATCTCCCATAACTTTGGATAGTTGTTGATGAACAAAAGTAAGTGCAGCCCGAGGTTAGTCAATGTAGTCTGGTCTTCCATGGCCTTCCTTTTTAATATATGCAAGTTATTCTCTAACCCCTATCATTTCTTCACACATTGCCATTACTTGAGGGAAATTAGTATCTCTATCATTTACTGTTGCGTGGTATGATAATTCCAATTCACGAAGCCGGCTTTGTAGTTCTACACAAACCTTTCTAGACTCCTCAAGTTCCTTGTTCCTTCTTAGTAAGGGATACATGCTTATGTATATTCTCTTTCTCAACTTCCCACCTATTTACAGATGTGGCATGCATTTGGAAGGCATGAAAAAAAAAAATACATATATGAGAAATGAAGAAGACAGATAAAATGACAAAGTGGAAGAAATGGACGCTTACATGAAAAAAGCACCGTTGAGCTTCACTCAAATGATCAGTGGGAAGAGCATGTATGTTCCCCTTCAAATTTCAAATGCAACACCCTCCACAATTCAAAAATCAAGATTTAAATGTAGTTCATCATCAATAGGCATGCAAATTATTCTAGCCACACACGTCCAAGCAAACTCAAAATCATTTTAGCCATTACATTCTAGCATGTTCAGGAAACTCAAGTTTTCCAGAAGATTTTTCTCCACAAAAAATTTATCCCAACCATAGCTTCTTTTTCCTTTACTTTCTTCACGTCTTTTATTAAAAAATTCCCAACCATTCTTCTTGTATGTTTGGAGGGCAAGTCATCATCTTTGTTCTCCACTTAGGTGAGTGTTTATCTTGCTTTACTTTCCTTTCCACTTGTACAATGTTTACTGTTGCTGCTTGGTAACCTGATTTCCCACAGAAGTACTTATTCTAACGTAACACTGTGAAATTTCCCCTATAATACAAAGATATTTGTTTGCCTAAGTGTAATCTCACAAGGAATGATAGATAGATAAATACAGATGTATTAGTAGGTTATGAGGCGAAAGTGCCTCATTCTAAGGAGAGGATAAGCAAAATTACTGTTGATAGGAGATGTGGCGAGTCAGAAATTACAGTGCCCATGTCCATGTTCAGATGTGATTATACGTTACTCTTGACTGGTTTTGTGAATAACATATTCACATGGTACGGAATATGTTTGAACTAGCTACATCCGAATGGCTGGCTGATACTAGCATCCTTCTTGTCATTTTTTTGAGAAAATCCCTCACTTCAAGTTTGCTTGTTGGGTTAGGTCGATTTAAAGAGATAGAATTTGGCCCTTTGATTTCTTGTAAGTTCAGAAATTATCCTTAAATATTTACCTTTTGTGAAAAAACAGAATGAATGAGATTTGGATGATGTTGCTATGGTGGCTGAAATTGTGTCCTGTTTAGTTGTTTATTTCCCTGATGTGGAACTGAATTAATTGCGAGAAGAAATGACTTGACATTTAGGACTTTCCTTCTACCTTTGACATCTTTGTTCTCAGTTTCTATTGTTACTGATAGTTTTGGTAGTCATTGTTATGAAATTCTCTAATGGTTAGTTATCTCCTGATGATTGTAACAATGATAACTATCTCTGTTTTAGTTGCTATCTCCAATGGTTTAACTGTCATTCCTGTTATCCTTTAACCATGATTTTTTAAACAGAGACTAACGTGGGTCATTTTGAGTTAAACATATTGTGGGTGATAGAGTACCTCATATGCAAATTTTTTAGAGCTCGGATGTTTGAGAGAAACTGGTAAGATATTTGATGCATGTTCATTATGGGGTAACTGTCATTGCTCAGATGCATGTGATTATGCTATGGCTGTAGGTTTCATTAACAACCACGAGATTCAATCCTTTTTTATATTTTGGTTCTCCCCAATATTTGTCTGTATTTTTTACTATTTAATTGTGTTTGTTATAAAGTAAGCAATGGACAAGAACAGTCATTCTGACTTTGATTGAATTGCTGACACTGGCTTTATGTGATGCTTTTGCTGTGTGGCTGAGCTATCAAGTCGAAACTCCTATTTATTCCTAATGTAATGATTTATTTTTTTTCAAATGATAATTGCAGGTTGCAGCAAAGAAGCAAACTTTTTCCACCTTAGATGAGTTGCTAGAAAAGTCTGACAAACCTGTTTTGGTAGACTTTTATGCAACCTGGTAATTTTCTTTATTTTCTCTTCTTTCTAGATTTCTCGTTGTATTATCCCCTAACATTATTGGAAAATGATGTCATAAGTGAAGGTTCTGTGTAGTTATCTAAACTCCAAAACTGATACTTTGCGGATCCACCATTTTATTTATGCATATAGAATCATATAAGTGGAGTTAATAAGCTAGTCTTAGGAGAAATTTTCTTGCATGTATTGTTAGCTGGGATTAACCTTCTGATTGATAAGGTTGTGAATTTTAGGCTACTGAGTAGCTTGGTGATAGATAAGGATCTTTTAAGATTAGCAGATGTTTACCGTTTTGGAATGACTTGGAATCTCAGTTTATAGAAGTGAAGCTAACTTGTGGTGTGCAGGTGTGGTCCCTGTCAATTTATGGCTCCAATTCTAAATGAAGTCAGTGCTGTCCTGGAAGACACGGTCCAGGTGGTGAAAATCGACACTGAGAAATATCCTAGCATTGCTGATAAATACAGAATAGAGGCCTTGCCTACTTTTATCATATTCAAGGATGGAAAGCCTTATGATCGTTTTGTAAGTTGAATTAGTTTTTGTTTGTTCTCAAGTTAAAGTAGCTTTATGTCCCGAGACCTATTCAGTTGTTGAATTAGGGCCATTAAATATTTTCCGCAGAGGGGACAAATGGATTTTATTTTTATTTTATTTTTGAACTAGTGAAAATGGATTTTATGTTCAAGCGTGGTGTTTTCCAAATAGAAAACTGCAGTGAACGTTTTCAAATTGTTTAGGTTTATCCTAGATTTTGGAAACATTTTTTTTCTGCATGGATGCTACTGAAATGCATAAATCTTTTTTGTCTGACAATCAAGTCAGGACCTTTACTCTCCTGTGCCTAGGAACATGCGTCTGTTTCATAACTTGGTTTTGAATTATTAAGTCAATTGTGATATTTTCCTTACAAGTTAACTGCACAACAAGAATCAAAGAGAGGATAAAGATTTGCATTTTGACTACAATGCCTGCGTCCATTAGAGGAGAGGGGTTCACCTCCCTCAACTTTATAATGTACGATGTTTTCAGTTTTACTAGTTCTAATGCTTCTTGTTCTATGGCCACTTACTGTTAACTGTTTGCTGGTTTGGGTTTTATAGCGATCTTGGTTCTGATTTTTGCAGGAGGGTGCTTTGACTAAAGATCAGCTCATCCAACGCATTGAAAATTCACTGAATGTCAAGCAATAGCAACGCCCGGCTTGTTTGTATCCATTTTATTTTATTTCCATAATATATCTACAGATCATGAAACTGCAGTCGAATTGTTCTCACTCTCTTGCTCATTTATGTTATTTGGCTCGCAGCTCCAAAATATACAATATGAAGCTAGTGTGTTTGGATTCCTTACAGCTGATCACCTTCCCCATCCCATCACTCCCTTCTCCTTTTTTTCCCTTTTTAATCTCTCCATGTTAGAAATTCGTGAACGTAGAAATAGTGACAGAAATTGTTTAGGTTAGGTTCCTGAATGTGGTGATCATGTCAAATTGCGATGACATTGTTTTAACTTTGGAAATTTTGCTAATGATTTGCATCTGTTTTGTAATTTTGATGGGAGAATCTGTTCTGTTAAGAATTAGTTTATTTGCTGAGGATTAGTTTTTATTAAGAATTGGTTTGTAATGGAAGTGGACCAAGAGTGGTTGGTAGGAGTGCGAGGAGGATTTAATAATGGTGAGGAGATGACTGTGGAGTGGCATACACAGACTTTGCTGCAGCCTGTTCTGCTGCATTTCTTTTTCACTTCATGTCATTTCTTTTTTCTGATCCTAACTCTTGGGTGACCAAGTCCGCACGGTCGACCTGATCTTGTCTCGTGGGTCATTTGACCCGTTTGACTGGTTCTGCATATTGTTACAAACATGCATTAACCCTTAATTCTCACGTATAGGAAATTTCTGCTTCAAAACTGCCCTCCTCGAGCTTAAGTTCCAGAGACTTGCTGTTAGTGATCCTGAATCTTGCTGCGAGAAGCTTGGGGACCTGTTAATCACTGGCCTCCTCGATGAGCATTCAGAGGTCAGAGAAGGAAAATCACCGTTGAATTTTAGGTTGCATTCTGTGCACCATCTTGCTCTGAGCACATATACAACTCTGGCTTCTGCTTATACAGTATGTGCAAGTGATTTATTTGCTCTACATTCTCAAGTGAGTGGACATCCATTGGAAGTTTTAAGCATGTCCAGGTCATGGCAGCGTATTCATTGTTGCTTGTAGCTGCAACTTACCATCTGTTTTGCTTTGAATCTTTCTTGATTGCATCTGTTGCAAATTCTGGACAAGTGCGTGAGAGTACTTGTTAGCTCTTGTTTGAAGCTCAGCAAGGAATTCCTTGGAAAATGGGGATCGCCTGCCTCGTTACATCTTTCTCTAGATAAGCAAAAGTTCCAAAGTGCCTGTAGCTGGAAAGATTTTGAAGCCAATTTATCTCTAGGTCACATATCCTTCTCTAGATAAGCATGCATTTTCTCCTTCGCGATTTCGATCCAACCACAACACCAAATAAGTGCTGCCGCGAGCTTCCTGCTTAATTAATGCCTCCAAAGACGAGCCTGCAACCTTGAGTTTGAGGAGGAAGAAAGTGGTTGTGAAGGAGGAGGAGCCGAGGAAGAAGAGTTGTCAAGGAAGAAGGGATTAGGATTTGATTCACGGGATTGAAGGAAAGGAATTGTGGATTAGTTCGGTTATTCAAAAAACGAAGCGTTGCCGTTCTTTAAGTTTTTTTATGAAATCTCATAGTTGACTTAGTAGAGTTCAGACGGGTTTAAATCAAGTCAACTAGGTCGATATAAAACTGTTTGGACAGCCGGATTTAGTCAAATTAACTTCTTGGTCTTGCTGAGTTTGGACCGGATTAGATCATGTAACTAGGTTAATACTCATCTAGCTAGGTCAATTAGGTATTTCTATGCTAATTTCTTGGCTTAGTTCAATTTATTATTCATATGAATAGTAGATTAAGTTAACATATTTGTTTAATCATTTTGCTAATAATTTTTTGTTGGAGCTCAAAATGAATGGCACTAGTATATAAATTTAGGTATCGCAAGTTTAAGAGCTGAGAGGTGACAAAACAAAATAAACAAACACAAACAATATGATATTTGTATTTTATTTTTTAAAAAAGAATCCATCCATTCTTTAATACAAACAAATAAATAGCATTGAGGGATGTGGCCCTAAATCAAATAGAAAATAAATCAATGACTGTGTATATAAAAACCAAACACACAGAGCCTAAATCACGCTAACAGGTAGAAAATAATTGGTAACATGTATCAATGACTGAATTGATTGCTTAAACTGTAATTTTATCAGGACAAAACCTGGAGAGTCTCCCATCACCAATTTGATAAAATATCAAAAAAAAAAAAAAAGGCAAATTTACCCGCTACATTCTCCCGCCATTTGTAAGGGTAAAACCAAATCCTGCCGACCAAACAGGAGAACTAGACATTGCTTTCCTAAATCGCAACTCCCCGTAAAAGAAAACGGTCATCTTAACGACGTGAGACCACCGCGCTTTTATGAAGGGTCCAAGCTGGCTGGCTGGCTGGCTGGCACTGGGTTGGGGCTCATGGCTGATGTGTTTCTTTGTTTTTACACGTGGCAGAATCCCGGTGCTTTAGTATGAGGGCACCATGATGATAAAGTGTCGGCAAAGGGTCCATCAAGTTTCGCTCGGTTCATGATTCGGGATGAGCTGAGGCTGAGATAAGCACAGGCCTGTCTGCTAATCAGGCGGCGTTTTATTAACCTCTGGTGCTTGAAGTAGCTAGGTGGTTTGAACAGATAACATTAAAATCTCGGGGACAAATGTTTCTTTTTCTATTTTTCCTGAACTAGTTCAAATTTTGAGCGAATAGCCCTCACGGAAAGGAAGAGAGGTTGAGTATGGTGGCCTAGCTACAGGAAAGATGGTGCCTACCATCCAGGCTAATCCGCTCTACTCTAACAATACCATGTCAACCGTGAAAACAATGAATTGTGATCATTGACGGGCATTTCTATGGTTCTTACGAGATACTAAACTCATGAATTACAATATACTAAACCCATGGATTCAGCATTGTTCTAAACTCAATTACATACAAGTCTGATAGGCTATTGCCCTAAATTTAGAATCTTTCTAGATCTAAATATATTTTTAAGTTGATAATCTTTTTAAGTTATATGTTGAATCACAATAATGATGTCTCCCTATACATATAGTTGTATAAAAATCTTTTAAAAACCTACCATATTTTCACCAATAATTAATATTATATAAGGGGTATCAACCCCTTGTTAATATTGTGTAATAGATATTCATTACTTACTAATGTTATATAAAATGTATTTATCTTTCATTATTTCTATCAAAAGAAGAGGATGTTCTAACATTTCCATTAAGTAACATGATAAAATTCGAAAGCTATATATACCCTTAAACCACTAAAGTAAAAAGTTCATTTTTTTTTATTTTTTGTTCATTCTCTTATTTTTGCGAAGTATTTATCATGTGTAACTAAAACACAAAAATTCTTGTTCTTGGATCATTTATTAAAAATCATTGTTTTTATCATTAAAAAATCCTTAAATTTTATTAAAAATAATTATTTTGCAGATGCTGAATTTTTCATCACCAACTTCTCAAACTTTAAAAAATAAAATATTAATATGAAACCGTTATCATCCTCTATAAAAAAAAAAAACTAAAAGAAACCCTTGTTTTTTAGCATTCTAAATTTTGAAACATCATCGTCATTAATACAAATCTCTACCAAATACATAAAACTGCACGGAGAGACTTTCATGCAAAATTAGACAAGCCAGATAAATAGTTTGTGTGTAATGTTCTTTAATTTGTTGAGAATTGTGGCAAGTGGTGGTGGTTACTAGATGGACAATAGAGTTTTTAACACATTTGTTGTACTCAATTCAAGGTTTGATCCGATAAAAAAAAACATAGATAATTGAGTTATTGGATTAATTTATGAGTTATTAAACTAATAAGAAATAATTATTTTTTATTCAAGTAAAGTTTTAGTTTTTTTAATTCTTGATTTTAACTAAATGAGATTTAATCTAGTAATTTAATTAAATTATTTAAGTTTAGCCAAATTAATATCAAATTTAGTTTAAAATCAAAACCTAGCATAGATTATATTTTGATTCTTGAGTTTACCATGTTAACTTACCATGCCAAGCAAGGTTTAATAGATCTGGTATTAAGTTAATTATAACTCCAATTTTTTTTTTTAGTTTAACGTAGGTGTCCGACCCAGCTTACGCGCACCTCGACTAATCTCACGGGCCCTGAAGTTAACGACCATGTAAGCTTCCAGTGATCATCATATGAGCAACCCGGGGCTTGAACCTGAGACCATAGAAAAAGCAAACCTCTTGGTCCCAAACTCTTACCACTAGACCATCAATTTTAGTTTGTTTTTGAAATTGATAGACGACAGCTTTGAAGACAAGCGGCTTTGCATTGCTCTTTTACATGATTGTCCACCGACAGATAATAGGACTGATAGTGAATCATATATAACATCACCGTGAAATGATTTCCACGTGTGCATTTCCACCATGAATTGGAGTATTTAGAATTCTGGCATAGTTCGTTAAAAAATTTGAGATAGTAATACAAGTTAGAAAATATTAGTAAAATAATATAGCTTAAACAATATTCATTAGAAATGATAGTTGTTTTAAAAATTATGTCTATTTCTATTTAATTAATATATAAAAAAAATAAATCTAAAATTTTATAAAAATCAAATAATCAAGAAAGAATAAGTCACAAATAATATATTGGAATTTCTTCTTTTAAATGCTCGATACTATTAAAAAAACTCCAGAAAAACAATCATAACCATGCGTTGAAAAACCACTAAACATAATCATAATTTATCAGGGTTTTATTTGAGATTAATTTAAAATTAATTATGATCTCATTCGATGTTCTTTTAAATATATACTTAAAATTATTTTATTAAAATCTTTCTAACAGTATCCGATATGCAGAAAATAAGGCTTTAATATGTCTTTGAAGATCCATTTTTTCTTCTTCATTTCTCTCTCCTACAAGATCACCTTATTTCCTCTCTTTTTTTTCTTAATTATTGAATTCAGAATCTCATTTTTTAACCATTAAATGTTAATAAAATTTTGGATTAATTTTTGTTAAGTTAAGTAATTGATAAAAAAAATATGATTTGAAACATGACTAGACTTAAATAGCGGTTATATTCTAAAAAGGGAATGATATTCATAACGGTTGCATACAAAAGTAATATTCTAAAATGCAATCGTGTTCAAATAGTGATATTTTTTTTATTTACTTTTTTAACTTGTAATATTATTCCAATACTTCCAGTGAACTAAGTTATTTTTCAAAAAAAACCTCATTGGTAGCCACTTTCAAATTGGCTCATGATGAGAGAGAGAGAGAGAGAGAGGGACAAGAGAATATTTAAAACAGTTCAAAAGAATTTTAGCATCCAAAGCAGACGGAAAAAAGTCGTCAAGTCTATTTCCTCCTGGAAGACTAAAATATGTGATTCTTGGTTTCAGCAGCCAGCATAAATCACGTGGATTATAGCTCGTTGATTTTAGTGTTAATTCTATGGAAAGGCATGGTTGTTTCATTATCTACCTAGCAGCTTCTTCTTCTTTTTCCCCTTTTTCTCAGTCGTATTCCAGTACCCGTGATTCTAATTTGGACAAACCCCACATAAGCTCTCACCTTTTGAGGGTAGCCTTCTAACCTATCTTATCCCAATTGGGTCCCTAAATGCATATTCTCAATTAGATCCTACCCTTATTTTTAGTCAACAAGATTGTTCATCAAAAGAGTTTTTTATTATTATTATTATTATTTTTATTAATGTGAGTGTTTGGAACTAATTGTCCGTATCTCGATTAATCTTATAAATTTTAAAATTAACGATTATATAGGTCTTTAGTGTCCTTGAAAAAATTTCAATTCATGATTATTATAAAATAAATTTAAAATCTGATAAGTTGAGTTATTTTTCAAATGGGATTTTTACTAACTATTTCCCTGTTATGACTGATATATTCTCTGTAAATATATGTTTAGCTCTAGTTTTTGTTTAATGATCTTAAATGCTCCAATGAGTTATTGTGTGTTACGAGGATGTAATGTTTTTGGAATTCGAGTTTAAATTCGTTTTCAAAACTCAGGGAGCATTGCCTCGCCTCCTGTGCCTCAAAGGCTTATCTTGGAATTTATCATTTTTTGCTACCATTTTATACATCTTTTTAACTGAACCTGTTGTTCAAGGTTCAACTCCAAAACCAGTCAGAATATAATTTCTATAAATTTCTTAATTTTAATGTGAATTACTTGATTTTGAATAAATTAAAAAAATAATTTCTTAATTTTGCGTAAAATAACTTGTTTTGAAAAATAATTTACATAAGATTCTTAATATTATTAATTGACCATGTTAATTAACATAAAAACTACTCGACAATAATTGTTCGGTGTTGTGTGTGTATAAAAAAATAGATGTTAAGATATTTTTATCTCTTCGATACCGTAAGCTATTATTTTTTATTGTTTTTAACTTATTTTTCCTGTTTGTAAATTATTTCATGTTGACTAAGTTTTTCCAAGCACATAAAATAGGAAGAGAATATTTTAAATGAAACTAACGTAACCGTAATTTCGCACATAAATTTGAATGGAAAATTTTTACCGGCTATGTGAAAAATACTTCCTTGTTTTCCAACCTTTTTTTTTTTTAAAAAAAGAAAGAAATGAAACTCCCTGGTGACCAGACACATGAGATTTAACAGAGACCAGACATTAATTATAATATGCATTATTTGTTATGTACTAGTCTATCACATCTAATTGGTTCAGTTCATCATTGCTCGTGCTGCTTGCAATGAATTACATTTCCCAGAAGGGAATTCTTAGAGAATCAAATTTCTATAAGCAATCACCTGATGATTAATGGTGACAAGAGAAGAAATAAATTGCGTCGCCATTATTTTCACCATCAAAAGCACGCTGTAGGGAATATTGTTCCCTTGAAGTAGAAACTACCCAATAGAGCACTGATCTGTTCATCTCCATTAAAAGTTTCAGAGATTAAAGAAGAGTGGGGCAACTGGACAAGTAGGGATCGGCTTGAGTTGCACAGAAGAAACCTAAAAAGCCAATCCACGTACGGTCCCAGTGTCCCGTTGAACATTCCACATTCTTCACAATTATCGATTAATTCCTTCTTGCTTTTCCATCACCTTTTCTTTTTTCCAAACTGTGGCGTTGCAGAAACTCACAGCCATGAAAAGGGAACTTGGAGTCCTTGCTGCTCATTCATGTACAATTAATACGAATTTCCAGTGCTGATATTGACACGACGGGTCATAATATATATATAGCTTGGATGTATATGATGTACAAGGATCGGCCACGTGAATCCAAAAGAAAATCTGATTCCATTTTGTTTGTCCAGGATCGAGTCCAAATAGCTTCGTATATATGCATATATATGCGTGTGAATATGCTTTCCTTTTGGTGCACATCATTTGTGATTCTTGACAATGCATTCAAGTTTCCCTGTTATCAGTTGCATGGCAATTAAACCTCACAATTATTTATTTATTTATTTATTTATTGATTGATTGATCATAAGCAAGCAATCCTCGAGATTAGGCCTCACAATGATAACAGTTCTCGATCAGGATTTTAATTAATTTCCACAAGGGTATTTTAGAACCAGCATTTTTTTAATCTTAGATGGGTCTTTTACTCTTGAATTGTGGCATTTCAAAAAAAAAAAAAAAACCATAAGACTTGCTCTGTGCGTGATAAAAAGCAAATAGTTTATCTAAATTGTCACTACGAGAAGCTTTGAGGTTCCCTATTTTAGCTCTCCTTTTTTTTTCTCCGAATTGAAAACACGTTCACAAGACACATGTTAATAATTCCCCTGTGATGTTTTTTTTTTACCGTGTCGGCATGCCTGAATAAGACATGCATGTCACGGTGTCGTTGGGGTGTCAATTACTTTGACTGTGATATTGGAAAAAGAAAAAGGAAATTGTTAATAAACATTACTCGGGACCCAAAATACAGAGGAATTTGTCTGTGCAACATGGACAAACAGTAGTGTGAGCTGGGGCATATATATGAGAATATTTGAGATTCCTAATTTTGTTCATATTTCCGAAGGTTTCTTTCACAACCCATGTCGCTGCCAAAGCCAATTGACATCCTGATAAGGAAATCTAATCTGCATCGAGGACCAAATATCCACACACACACATATTGTCTGTATAATTAATTTTTTATATAAAAAATAACAGGCCAAACCATAAAAATATCAGGATAGATTAATCTGCCAAGAAATAATCGTGTAATAAATGTTAGCGATTGATTAAATATATATTTTATTAATGAGTGCTGCTACCCAATTGTTTTCATGGTTGAAAAGTTTTTTATTTAAATGATTTTTTATTGCTTTTAAATTTTTTTAATGTGTTAATATTAAAAATAAATAAAATAAATATTTTAAAGAACAACTGCTATTATAATATTATATCTAAATCAATCAGAATAATAACAATAAACCTACATGGACTAAAAAATATTTAAATGTTTTCTATTTTTTTTTTCTTGTTTCTCTATAATTTCTTATATTTATTTCTTTTTTGTGGAATAAATATTAGTAATTAGTCATGCACCGCTCTAAAATTTATCTCCGACGAGTGAGTATACCTGCTAATAAGAAGTACAATCACAGACACTTCACCGGTCACAAATCATTGCCGTGGGATTTTTTTTTTGTTGATTAAGTAAGCATTTGAGCCTAATTTTGTGCTATAATAATTAGACTACCAACCAGCCTCTTTTTTTAAAAGAAAAAAAAAACAATTTAAGAACAATAAAAAAACGATTTCATGACAAGTTAGCCCCATATAATATGCTATAAATTAGGGTTTTGAGATGAAGCAATTCATGGCCTCAAAATAATTTTGATCCGTACACTGCAAACAGAAGCAGGAAATTCTGCAGAGCTATTTATTTCCAATAATGACGATCTCAGGTATGTTTGGTCCACACGATCAACACAGCATACGAAATTGAAAGGACGCCTGTTGAAGAAGCATCCACGCTACATGACCCACTTGCAGAGCTTTGCCGGAAATCTCTTAACAAACAATATTTCACGATCTCCTCGAGAGAGAAACTATACGCATGTGATGCATCAGTACCCATCAATTATTAATATCCTTGAAATTCCTCTCGGAAACGTACTCCATATTTTGAAACATGGATTTGATTTTCCAGTCTGGAATATTTTTAACACAGCTTTTTTGCGCTGCATGGACGAAACTAAGATGATTGGTTTATTTTTTTCTGAGCAACAGTTGCCCGGTCACTTTCTTATAGTTGAGAGAAAAAAAAAACAGGGAGTTGGATGACGTGTTCTACTTGATTAGTTAGGATGGATTATTTATCATGAGCGGCACTGAGTTCACAGAGGAAGAAAAGGCTAAGACAATAACATTTGTTATTTTGTGTTCTGTTGGGATGTCGATTTTGGCATCTCAATTCGCGTGCTGAAGATTAGGTAATTAAGAGAAACAGTATGTGAAATAATACCTACCGAAACACACTTAATTTATACGAATATTTTAGACTGTCCATTTCGAAAGAAGAAATGATAATTGGGAGATCATGAAAGAGATAACTTAGCTACCAAACCTAATGGTATGTTATTATTGTTATTTTTTAATTTTTAAAAATTATTTTTAAGATTAGCACATTAAAATGATTTAAAACATATAAAAAATTAATTTTTAACAAAATAAAATTCTTAATTTTTTTAAAAAAATAGGTTGACTCGCATTTCTAGATGCTGTCTCATGCTCACTAAAATAATACATATAGATACTACAATTATTGATCTTCAACCGATTCATTTTAATCCGAATCATCATCAACAGAATAAAACATCGATCGAACACCTAAGCCTGTAATTTGCCTTTGAAAAAAATAGTGATTTTTTAATTATCTAGTAAACGTTTTCCTCGAACATGGTCATTGCCGCGCGCACGATAGTGTATTGAAGAACTGGCTGGAGATAAGTGGCCAGATCATGGATTTGAAACCATTTTGAATGGACGTGTGCGAAGTAACTCCGAGCTGTAGTTATTTTAGTTTTTTCGGATTATGACATACCGAAGAAATGCTATTCGATATCACACAGCTCGAGATCCTTTTATCATTTAACATAGAGCATGGTTGATTTCATAATGGGATGAAAGGCATGTATTGTGCATACCAACACACGAAAGCCACGTCCACTTTTCTTCACTGCCAAGGTAACACATGTAAGACCCAGGAAGATAAAGCCGTGATTGAAATTGTGTTAGGTTATGTTTTAAAAATGTATTTGGTTTGAGAAAATATTAAATTAATAATTTTTTAGCATTTTTTAATGATTTTGTATAATAATATAAAAAAACCTGGAAGAAAAACTAAAATATATTTTTAAAAAAATATATTACACGGCTATACAAAACATACTATAAGAAGTTAGCAGGGTGGACAAGTAATGGGACTTTTTTTATCCATCTTTATTGTTATTTAATTAAAGGCACCCCTTTAATTTGCAGCTAGGTCAACAAGATAGAGTTTGTTTTTTCTTATAAAAAAACCACTGGCATTGAAATACTATACTTTTTCCGTTTTAAAGAAAAATTAAAAACGTACACAATTACGAGAGACAGGAAAAGGTTGAAGGTAAATTATAAGGGTATTTTGGTCATAAATCAAGAGTGGTGAGAACTCAGAACACCATCTTTTTTACATCTTAAACTCATTAGCCACACGTGACGCTTTCGCACTGTCTGTCAATCCGAAACAGACCACGTGCTGATGGTTTTTTTTCTTCTTTCAAATTAACATAATAAATTTTAAAATTAAAGAGAATGATATTGTTTAAAAAATATTTGGTAAAATAATATAGTTTAGGCGTTTTTAAAAATGTGATAATTGCATACCTCATTTTTTAAAAGCGATATTAGCTAAATGAATTCGGTCATGTTATTCATAAACTCATATTATCTAATAGATAATATAAACATAAATAGATAAATAAGTTATTTTTATTATATTATGAGATAATTTGAATATTATATTACTAAATTATTTTATTTTTATTTTACATATGTATATGTTTTTGTTTTTGTTTTGCATTCCTAGTATTATTTGTGATTATAAAATATAAAAATATGTTAAATTTTGTTAGAATATGTTAGATTGTGGTTATTGTGGTTTTTTATAAGCTTTTTAAACGAGATAAAAATTTAGATATAGTTTCTACATAGAGGAAACTCTTTCCAAGTTTTGATAAAATTATAAATATTTTAACTTTTAAAAATTATAAAGTAAATAAAATTTTAGATTAACAAAAAATATAATTTTATAATTTTTTTCGGGCTTGAAACAATAAAATAACTCAAAACCTTACAATGGCAAAAATGGTTTAATTATTTTAGTCAAAGTCCAGCTATTTTATTAAATATCCAGTTATTTTTTAAAATATCTTTTGTAAAATATCACTAATAAAAAACATAACATGTATCAAATACTATTTTTCTAAATTGTGACATTATTAAAATTTCATGTTTATAAATCACAATATCTTTAAACTATGCTATTTAATTAAAACTACATTGGTATGCGTTGTTTAAGTATTTAATTATATTTTTTTATGCTAATTTTTCAATTTATACCATACTAATACTACTTTTTTATTTTTAATATAATTTTAAAATAAAAATTGTCGTTAGTGCCTTTTGTTTTGTAACGGTCGAGAAGTACCTGGTACTCAATTTTGTGTTTAGATTAACGGGGATTGGATTTTTATTTCTTCTTGTTTACTGAAGTGTAGGTAATTGGTATTAAAAAAATAGAAATTCATAGGAAAATAAATAATCAGCAATCAGTAGCTAAATATGGTATTCATGTCAAAACTAAGTATTTTTTTTTATTGATATTTAACTAAATTATCCACGCTCAGATTAATATATTTACTAAAACATAATCTTTTTTAATTTTTTTCTGAACTGCATCCAGTATAAAATTTAGCTAAATTTGGTTGGATTTTCAAACTTGTAACAAAAGCAAGTTCATTCATTTATTTTTGAGGTTAACATGTACCTCTTTGTCCTGGGTAAAATAATATTGCTTTTTGTAAAATATTTTATAGAAAAATTAGAGAATAAAAAATATTTTATAATTAATTTATCTATTGTAAAATATTTACTAGCTCGTGAAGTTTTTTTAAAATATTATTAGAATAATAATTCACTTAACAGCATTATTATTCTACCAACCAATATCATTTTTTCATTCTACTCTATTATTTTTACAATCAATACGATAATTACCTCGTAATTATTTTTTTTACCATCATTCTTGTCTTACCATCATTACAAATAATAAATGTTTTACAAGAAAATATCTTTTAAGTTAAGTATTAAAAACTATTTTATAGATAAACTATTTTATATAAAATAAACTAATCGTGGCAGTAATTGAATTGGTGTATTTTCAATAAGTAAAAATGGATGTATAATTTAATGGTCGAGACATTATGAGAGAGTATTATTCCTTCACACGGGAATGGATTTTTTTATTATTATTATCTTTTCATAGCCACTGAACCAATTTATTGGGAGGTCTAGATTAATAATTCTAATTTTAAGAAATACATTTATTCGCTCCTCACTCAAAAAGGGCATAAAATGTAAAATAAAAAGTTTCTCTCTCATTTGACACAATACCCACTGACAACAACAACACAACCTGTGAGAGAAAATCGAGGAAGGACACGTCACATCACCATCATCAGTGCTTCACAAATCAGCACAAGCCAAGAAGCATGCGAAATTACTAATAACACCCTTTTAACCACTCTACAGCTCCGGTGGGGCACCTCCCTTGGCCCCACCACCAACTACCACTCTCTGCCACCACTCCACTCCACCATCAAAATTACGGCCCCCCTTGAACGCCTTCTATTCAATACATAAAACCCACATATGCAAAAACGTAAAGCAAACAGCACACATATACGTATACAGTAGGGGTAAACAAACCGACCGACACACACGTAGATAATACGGTAAGCTGATCCTTTCAATTGTCTTTATCCCTGTCTCGTCTCTTAGTGGATTACGCGTTGAATTTTTTTTTCCTTGTTCTTTTTCTATCAATCAATAAAATATTTTATCCCTCTCTAAAATAAATTACGTTTCGTGTATATAATTATTTTTGGCAAGCAAAGTGGCGTCACAGATCAAGGCCAACCAGATTCACAGGGAGAACCCAGCTGGGAGGTCCGTGAAGAAAAGAATCAACCAGCAACATAACGAAACAAAAAAAGAAAAAAAAATCAAATCTTTTTTTAATGCATGTAATTTCTCTTTGTAGTATTTTATTGTAATCGCAAAACTCTCGCTTTCTATATGTATTTACTCTCTCTAACAGCAGTACGTGTTTTCTTTCTTGTATTTGAGGCTGAGTGTGTGCGCATCAGAGAGTGAGCTGAAAGCACGGAGATAGGAAGTGAGAGAGATAAAGTTTTGAGTTTTGTGCGTTTTTGAGTGATGAGAGACAAGGAGAGGGAGAGAGAATGATACTGGGAACTGCGAGTTGAGATTTAAGGGGTTTTTTTCTTTGTTGTTTGTCTGGTGAACTGTAAATGGAGACCAAAGGGAGACTCATTGCAGGTTCTCACAATAGAAATGAGTTTGTTCTTATCAATGCTGATGAAATTGCAAGGGTAAGTGTTACTTGGATTTCTTCTTCTTCTTCTTCTTCTGCTGCTGCCTTTTTTTTTTTAATTGTTTTGCGGATTTAAAAACTTAGTATGGAAAACTCTGTTTCTTTTGGTATTTCAAGTGGTTGTATGAATCCATTTCTGCATTTCGAACACACCATTTGCCCATCTTCACTACGTTGTGACTGTGATTACCGATTTCGTGCAAAGTTCAACGATCCCAGGTGGTCTTTAAGCTGTGATAGTGATTCTAATGGTTTTTCTTCATTATTTCCCCCCCTTGTCTAGTGAATATTTGGAAGATTTTCAAGCATACTGGTCATGCTTAATTTATTGTTTTTCTTTAAGTAGATAGATTATGATAGTATTGAAAATATGTGTTTTGTCTTAATTTTCTTTTCCTGTGCACTGCGGTAATGTATTTTATAAACAGTTTTCATTAATTAGTTCCTGTTTTTTTCCCTTTTACCTCTAGATTTCTGAGCCAGTCAATGAAACCGTTGCATGAAAGTTTGCAACTTTGTTTCCCCATCAGTGCATTTTACTGATTTTTTTAGTGAAATTAATAGTAAAATTTCGTATACTTCTGCAGTCTTCACTTCATCTGATTACAGATTTGATTTTATGGCTGTTATCAATTCCAGGTCACCTCTGTTAAAGAATTAAGTGGGCAGATTTGCAAGATCTGTGGGGATGAGATAGAGGTTACAGTGGACGGGGAGCCATTTGTTGCTTGCAATGAATGTGCGTTCCCTGTGTGTAGACCTTGCTATGAGTATGAAAGAAGAGAAGGCAATCAAGCCTGCCCTCAATGCCGAACCAGATACAAGCGTATCAAAGGTCAGCCTCTCACTGTCTTTGTTATATTGAGAATTTTGTGCTTTATTCATCGAAAACCCTTCGTGACATTTTGATATTAATTCAAGAACAACTGAAAAATGCGACCTATTGCAGGGAGTCCTAGAGTTGACGGGGATGAGGAAGAGGAGGATACGGATGATTTGGAGAATGAATTTGACATTGGTGTCAATGACAGGAGAGACCCTCGCCATGTTGCTGAAGCCTTGCTCTCTGCTCGCCTCAACACTGGTCGTGGTTCACAAGCCCATGTTTCTGGGTTCGCTACACCATCTGAGTTTGACTCTGCTTCCGTTGGTCCTGAAATTCCTCTCCTGACCTATGGTGAAGAGGTGGATTTGATTGTTCAGATTTTACTATTCAATATACATCTTTTTATTACAGCTATAATTTTTACCACTACTTTTTGTTACAGCTAAAAGTTTTACAAATTTTGAGTTCATATGATGAGACTGGGTTTTCTGGTTCAGGATGTCGGAATCTCTTCTGATAAGCATGCCCTTATCGTACCCCCATTTCATGGAAAACGGATACACCCAATGCCGTTTTCTGATTCTTCAATGCCTTGTAAGTTCCTTAAATTGTCGCGTGTAGCTTTCTGAAAACCACCATCACTTTTACAGCTGTTTAGATTTTTGCCTCATCTTAGCTTAGCGTGTGTTTACTTGTGTTGATGCTACAGTGCCACCAAGGCCTATGGATCCTAAGAAAGACTTGGCAGTGTATGGGTATGGAACGGTTGCGTGGAAGGAAAGAATGGAGGAGTGGAGGAAAAAGCAGAGTGATAAACTTCAGGTGGTCAAGCACCAAGGTGGAAAGGGTGGTGAAAACAATGGTGGAGATGAATTGGACGATCCTGATTTGCCTATGTAAGTGCTTTTACTGACAAATTATTGCTCTGCAGAGTGTTACCTTATTGTTTACTCTCAAGAGCTTGACTGCTTAATATTTAGCCTTTCAAATCCCCTTTGCTTTTATCTTCGAGTAAGGATACTGTTCCTTTATTTTCTTTCGAACTTTGCTGCTTCTGATAGTCTGACCCAGCAGCAATCTCAGTCATGAAGATTTTTATTATACCTTTTCTGATATTTTTTTTCATTTATCATTAGCCTGATGTCGGAAAACAGCTGGACAAGAAAGTTAGTATGAAAATTGGTCATTTTAATATACTAGCAGTTATGCCAAGCACTCACAGCTATACTAGCAACTTCCTTTTTTTTTCCTGAAACAAATAAGAATCCAAGCAACTGTTTAATTGCTATAATTTGTGGTGTCAAAATAAGAACAGTTGTCGTTATGTACAATTACATTGCATTTTCCAGCTAAGAGAAGAACTAGGTTTGTGTATATAATTGCATTGTTGTTGTGATCTTATATTAAATGTGAACAGAAGTTATTGATTGGAATTTCTATTGCCTCAAGGAAACATTTAGTTTAATTACATTCTAAAGGTGGCCGTTGTTAATGATATCAAATCCAAGAAGCGCTTTTAACATCTACTATATTGAAACAATGATGTGGTCATGATGTCTGAATGTAGTTCTCATTACTTGATTTATCGTTTTCGAGAATTGAGATAAGTTTATTTGACCACTGATATGTCCTTGCAAAAATTTGTTGCTGCAAGGCATTGCTGTTTTATGATTTTGAATTATTCATGTATATAATTTTTACACCATGTGCTAGCATTTCAGCTTCAAAAAAATACTCAATTTACTCCTAGCATGGATGCCCTTGTGCATTTGCCAAGCTTATGAAAATAGATAGTGTATGTTTCTAAAAGCTTCATGATTTGGTAGGATGGATGAAGGAAGGCAGCCTCTTTCAAGGAAATTACCAATTTCTTCAAGCAAGATTAGTCCATACAGATTGATCATTATACTCAGGCTTGTGATTCTCGGCCTCTTTTTTCACTATAGAATTCTTCATCCAGTCAACGATGCCTATGGATTGTGGCTTACATCAGTAATTTGTGAAATATGGTTTGCCGTATCTTGGATATTAGATCAGTTTCCAAAGTGGTATCCAATTGAGCGAGAAACATATCTAGATAGATTATCGTTGAGGTATCTCTCTCTCTCTCTCTCTCTCTCCCCCCCTCACAAACAAGCACACAAACACATTGTGGTTATTATTGTCAGGAATTTCAGCTTCTGCTTTTATTTTTCCTGTAGATATGAGAAAGAGGGGAAGCCATCTGAGTTGGCGAGTGTGGACGTATTTGTTAGCACAGTTGATCCTATGAAAGAACCTCCACTTATCACTGCAAACACGGTCTTGTCCATCCTTGCTGTAGATTATCCAGTCGAAAAAGTTGCATGCTATGTCTCAGATGATGGTGCTGCCATGCTTACTTTTGAAGCTATCTCTGAGACATCTGAATTTGCAAGAAAGTGGGTCCCTTTCTGCAAGAGGTTCAGCATTGAACCTCGAGCTCCAGAATGGTATTTTGCTCAGAAGGTTGACTACTTGAAAGACAAAGTAGATCCAACATTTATCAGGGAACGTCGTGCCATGAAGGTTTGTGGCTCATCCTTTTTATTTTTTTATGCTGTTATTTCATCCTTGTCCCATTCTTGTACATGACAGAAATGGTGGCACTGAAAATTCATGAACTGTGACTGGAGAAGAAGCTTGCCTTTGCATTCAATTAATAAAATGAAAGCTGAACTTTTTCTATTGAAATTATTTTTACCACAACAATGATATTCACATTGTAAATAAATAAATAAGTTTGGTTTCATTTTAACAATCAACATTATGGTTTTTTTGTTGTGATTTGTTGATTTCAGAGAGAGTATGAAGAGTTCAAAGTTCGAATAAATGGGTTAGTTGCCACGGCACAGAAGGTTCCTGAGGATGGTTGGACAATGCAGGATGGCACTCCATGGCCAGGGAATAATGTCAGAGATCATCCTGGAATGATTCAGGTGAAATATTTTGTTTGAAAACCTTTATGAGAGTGGTGTCAGGGGGTACACATCCTCCTTGCCTTATTGTTAGTGAGGTTTCAAGTAAATCTAATGCTTGCTATCCTCCTTCAGGTTTTCCTTGGTCATAATGGAGTTCATGATGTTGAGGGAAATGAATTGCCTCGTCTAGTTTACGTATCTCGTGAGAAGAGACCGGGATTTGATCACCACAAGAAAGCTGGGGCTATGAATTCTTTGGTAAAACTCTCTCACAAACAAACTTTTCTGGCATTTTATCATTCTCTTCCCACTCTAACATTTTGTGTTTGCCTGTTAATGAAGGTGAGGGTCTCTGCAATCATAACAAATGCTCCTTACATGCTGAATGTTGATTGTGATCATTATATAAACAACAGCAAGGCACTTCGAGAAGCCATGTGCTTCATGATGGACCCAACATCTGGAAAGAAAATCTGTTATGTGCAATTTCCACAAAGATTTGATGGGATTGATCGTCATGATAGATACTCAAATCGTAATGTTGTATTCTTCGATGTAAGTGAGAGTCGTCTTAATGATGTTGGTTTGATACACACATGGGCTTTCTTTCTCTCGATAAGCTCATCCATTTTTCTCAATGCAGATCAATATGAAAGGATTGGATGGCATACAAGGACCTATATATGTTGGTACTGGATGTGTCTTCAGGAGGCAAGCACTTTATGGGTACGATGCCCCTATCAAGAAGAAGCCCCCAGGGAGGACATGCAATTGCTTGCCAAAATGGTGCTGCTGCTGTTGTCGATCTAAAAAGAAGAATAAGAAATCAAAATCAAATGAAAAAAAGAAGAGCAAGGATGCTTCTAAGCAGATACATGCATTAGAAAATATCGAGGAGGGAATTGAAGGTATGAATAACACTTAATAGTTTCGCAGAGTTGAAAATATCCTTAGTTTCATATAAAAGGATTAAATAATCTCCACTCTGGTACGTGTCTTAAAATGGATATTAATCTTTCTTGACTTCTCATAGCCAATCAAATTAGTCCCTCGTCTTATGTTGCTCTTTGCTTGCATTAGACTGTACAAAATCCTGACCATTGCTGTGATTATCAAACTTTGATTACAGGAATAGATAATGAAAAATCAGCCTTGATGCCTAGAATAAAATTTGAGAAAAAATTTGGACAGTCATCGGTTTTCATAGCGTCTACGCTTATGGAAGATGGTGGAGTGCCAAAAGGAGCAAGTTCTGCGTCACTTTTGAAAGAAGCCATTCACGTCATCAGTTGTGGTTATGAAGATAAAACTGAATGGGGGAAAGAGGTATTCATGCCATGAATATTCCAGATTTTATGATTTAGCTAATTGGGCTTCATTTCAAAGAGAATTGACATTTGACTTTCCTGTTGTCTTATTGTCATGATGTTCCAGATTGGGTGGATTTATGGCTCTGTCACTGAGGATATATTAACCGGCTTCAAGATGCATTGCCATGGCTGGCGTTCAGTGTATTGCATGCCAAAAAGACCTGCATTTAAAGGTTCAGCTCCAATAAACCTTTCAGATCGTCTACACCAGGTTCTCCGATGGGCGCTGGGATCTGTTGAGATTTTATTGAGTAGACATTGTCCAATATGGTATGGATATGGATGTGGATTGAAATGGTTGGAGCGCTTCTCTTACATAAACTCTGTTGTTTATCCCTTGACATCGATCCCCTTGATTGCCTACTGTACCTTACCTGCTGTCTGTCTACTTACTGGGAAATTCATTGTTCCTGAGGTAATTTCTTTACCCATATCTTTCTCAAATAAATTGAATAATATTGTGAGTTTCCAGGCTTTCTTATAAATCTTGTTTTCATGTGGCGTACAGATTAGTAACTATGCCAGTATCATTTTCATGGCTCTCTTCATATCCATAGCTGCAACTGGTATCCTCGAAATGCAGTGGGGAGGTGTTGGCATACATGACTGGTGGAGAAATGAGCAGTTCTGGGTCATTGGTGGTGCCTCGTCGCATCTATTTGCTCTTTTCCAGGGTCTTCTGAAGGTTCTGGCTGGAGTTAACACCAATTTCACCGTCACCTCAAAAGCAGCAGATGATGGAGAATTTTCAGATCTCTACCTATTTAAATGGACATCTTTGTTGATCCCTCCTATGACTTTGCTTATCATAAACATCATCGGAGTCATAGTTGGAATTTCCGATGCCATCAACAATGGTTACGAGACTTGGGGTCCACTCTTTGGTAAGCTATTCTTTGCGTTGTGGGTTATAGTTCACCTTTACCCATTCCTCAAGGGGTGGATAGGGAAACAAGACAGGCTTCCCACCATTATTCTCGTTTGGTCGATTCTTCTAGCTTCTGTTTTAACACTTCTATGGGTTCGAATCAACCCATTTGTGTCAAAAGGTGGCATTGTTTTAGAAGTTTGTGGGTTGGATTGCAATTAAGACTCGTGACGTAGAAGGTTAAATGGTTCGAGTTAAATGTAGAAAGGTCATTTTAGGAGTGCGTAAGCGAGCTATGATTTTTATGGAAAGATAAAAAGACACCCCCTGACCAAGCATGGTTCCTCGCAATAAGTTTGGAATGAAAATTGTGGCGGGGGTGTGTGTAGATACACAGGACTGACTTTGCCATTTGTTGTCTAGTTTTCATTAATTCATTTGATAGATTTGTATTTTTTTTTTTGTTGATTATAAGATCTTGTGTGTAATATGAGAGAGCATGGATTGTTTGATATAATTTATGTACCCATCCAGTGTTGGAAAGAACTTTACCTGAATTTTCCCTTTAGAATTGGATTGAGATGTGTTGCTCCAGCTTGTATTCTGCTGCGTCTTCAATTAAAGTTGTTGCTAAGGGCATCACTGTTCAGAATGCCTTCACCGCAAGTTCTTGCAAGCTTTCCGTCCAGGCTTTTTACTTCTTTAACGGGTCTTGCACTGACCAAATTGAAGTCACACGACACTTTGTTCATGAAATTTGTACCGGAAAACCTCGCAAAAATTGAGATTGTTGGTGCCTGATGATTTACGTGACATCTGAGTTTTATATTATAGCTCCAAGGAATAAATAAATAAACGGTAAACCACCATTGCAGTATGCAGAGGTATCTCTTGAAGCAGGGGACTGGTTATTCATCTGTTCCTGTTCGCTGGAAGTGCTAAGCCCGAGGCCATAAATGTCTAAACCCTGCGAGAGGTTACTTTAAGCGAAAGAGATTCTGTACGTAATTTTACATCAACTTCATCAGCCAGTCGTGCAATAATATGATGAAACAATATAGCGTTATGGTACAGTGAGATTTCCACCAAATTCGAACTTGGGGAATATATAAATATAAGCAAGTATTTCGTTGCTCAAGAAATCGGAGGCGTTCAAGCATAAGATTACACAAACAAATCTAAATTCTGCTGAACAACCATAACATAGTATTCGTATGCCAGTAAAAGATGCATGAGATATGCTCATATCTAAACGCGAAAACCTAAAACCACCAACCGAAAACCAGAAGGGCCCGTTTTAAATCTAATTGTTTCTGAGATTCCCCAGAGCCCGCCTCTTTGATAATGGGTTCGGAGCTGTCATGTTACCCCGTTTCTCCCTCTTGATACTTGCCAGGTTTTCTTTCATGCCGGTGTAAGTGACCATCTTCTGAGGAGTTGCTTGAACAAAACCAGTTTTCCTGGCCTCCCTTCGAACCAATGACGTAGTCAACTGTTTAGCGTCCGAACTATGGGTTTCTTCCTCTTTGTCACATGAGACCCCCTTTTGAGATGAAGGCAACTTCAGTTGATGCGTTTGATCATCCCTGGCAGCAATGTCTGCAAAACAATTCACGCAAAGATCTTAGTCCAGTGTTTGGACGTCATCTTGTGAGATCAGGTCTAAAACATTGTCCAAACAAAGAAAACATGAAATCGCAAGATTTTGTTTTTATTCATGTACCTTGACTGCTAGTTGAATTGATAATTTCAGTGGATTGATCCAATGCGGATATATTTGGTTTGGCTGAAACATTCTCACTTAAGTTCTCTATTACTCCGATATCTTCAACACTGAGGCTTTCATTATTATATTGTTTTAAGTAGCTGGAATTGCGTTCCCCCATTTGCTCCGATGAAACAACATCATGATAACCATTTACCTCATTAACATCTATAAAGATTTCCTTTTCCTTGGAATCGTAAGAATGCTCAGTATTCACAGATTTATTCTGATGATTCTCACAGTTAATACGTTCTTGAATGCTATCAATCTCGAGAAGAACACAATCTTGCTTCTTTGAACCTTCGACATCTTCAAAGCTGGGCTCGTCTGAAACAGAAAAGTATGTGTGTTTTTCCTCTTCAATTTGCTCATCCATTACTTGCCATAGTTCACCATGTTGCTCTTCATCAACTTGAATAGCGGCTTGCTCAGTAACAGCTATATTTTCATACACCTTCCCA
The DNA here is from genome assembly GCF_005239225.2 of Populus alba. Lineage (NCBI taxonomy): Eukaryota > Viridiplantae > Streptophyta > Magnoliopsida > Malpighiales > Salicaceae > Populus > Populus alba. Next base: position 12,412,356 of record NC_133297.1, on the reverse strand, counting down.
GCACCCTCGTTTCTCAAATTGGTGTGCAAGAACCGTGCACCTGACGTTTGATTCTCATCCTGTTCGTTCTCTTCAGAAAATAAATTCAACTCCCAGGCATCATTTTCTGTTATACAATGCTGAAATACACTGACTGAAGTACCAGCGGAAGAGTCGACATCTCGCTGACGTTTGAATGGAGAAGTAGCAAAGCCATTTCCAAAGTCTACAATCTCCTCGGAGAAAACACCTTCATCAAGCTGATGCAAGCAATTTGTTGCCTCGGTCTCAATGGAGTGTCTCTCTCTCTCTTTTAATGCGTGTTTACAATCTCCTCGGAGAGAACACCCACATGACTGCTGATTTTGAGTCTGATAATCAAGGCCAACCATGAGAAGTGATTCATTTAATGCGTCTGGGTGCTCATTAGCTTGCTCTATAGCAACTTCCCGAGGATCACTGGGATTAGATTCTAGGTTGGTATCATCTGTGGCTAAAGCTTCTCTAACTTCCTCAGCCCCGACCTTTTGTGCTATTAAAACTTTGAAGTCCCCTTGATGGAATTCACCCTGCTCTGTGGGAATGCTCCCTACAATCATGATAAATCAAGGTGCCAATTACATTAGATACTAAATTCAATGGGGACATAATCAACAATCATAGCTCTGTAATCGCAAGTTGTTTCTTCTCCTCCGTGACTTCTCATATCCTTATAGTATAATTGTGGTACAAATTCACCTTCTGTCCCACAACAACGTACAAAAAATTAAAAACCAATAAGTAATCTCATGTCGCTTTACTTGGAGAATAATACGACACTAGCAATGCAAACCGGAATGCCCAAGAGCTAGACGGGTGTGAAGCTAATTCTATAGACCAATCCAAGATGGGCAAAAAACTATGGTTTGAATCGAAGAACATGTCATGAAGTAATCAAAAGTCAGCGAACTCATATCAGATCTCTTGCCTATCAATATAGAAAGACGTTTGGTATACATAAAAAATCAACATAAGATAAGGTGGAAACACTCACTATAAGACTCTGGACCATTTCGCTGTACCAGAGAAGCACCTGAGGTGATTTCAGGTAAGCGACAAGGGGTATCTGGGGACGGGCTTTCTTCCGATTTGCTGCAGCTTAAAAATCTTTCTTGTGGCGGACTTTCTGCCATTTCCTGTGATGCCTCAGCTGAAATAACTGTTTGTTGAATCACTCCAATAACCACTTCCTCTAGGATGTCCATCTTTGCAGCGGCTCCTGAGCTAACTTTGTCTATTGCACCCGATCCTATTTCACAAGTATCTTGGATGTCAGAATAATAGATATTGTCTACTTTTAAGTCAAGAGGAGCATCATCTAAAGTATCGTTGCTTATGCTTGTCTTTGCTACATGCTCATCTAAAGGATCATTGCTTATCAAATTGTCTTCCGAGGCTACTCCATCAGATTTTTCAACTTGATCTCGTTCTCCGTTCCCTAGGATTAAATTCACTTCCCGGTTGGTGAACAAGACTTCTTCAACATTTTTGTTCATCCATGCAGTATGCTCAGAATCGTTGCTTATCAAATTGTCCTTCGAGGCTTCTCCATCAGATTCTTCAACTAGATCTTCTTCTCCACTCCCTTGGATCAAATTCACTTCCCAGTTGGTGAACAGGGCAGATGCATCAGATCCAGTGAGAAGCTCTAGGGGTACTTGTTCTGTTAATAAGAGAGACAGATTGTTAAATATAAGAAATAATTCTCTTAGAAAATGACTGTAAAGAAGAGTCTTAAATGTACTAATTTAATCGACAATTATATCATTTGAGAACAGGAAAAAAAATTCCTTTGGAACTCTACGATGAATCCTTAATAGATCCTATCCCTTTGTGTCAAAAAAGCGTACCTTTTGGAACTTGTAACCCAGGACAAGAGTGGTGTTGGAGAGATGCAATCAATCAGATTTTCTTATATATATTTACACACACACACACTTGGCTGAACTACTGTCGGATAAGCGTAAAAGAAAGAAAACGACATTTCATTCTGGACGATTTTTCACAAACGCCTACAATCAATAGTTATTTCATACTCTGTAAAAGTTTACGACTCTGATTTGATTCTAAAGAGTTGTTACTAATACTTGAGATGATATGAAAAATTAATTTATAGACACACCTCTGTCATTAGAAGCCATAACTTTTACTCCTGCCTCATTGCCGATTGACTTGCTACCTGGATGAGATTTATATTTTTCTCCTGCAACTAACAAAACGAAAATTAACTCCAACTTGCCACACTACAAACAAACAGACGCGAAGATCAATTGGATGTCATTTTCAAATATTCAATCTTCCACAGGAAGGATTTTATCTGATAAGTTTCAGTATTAAGTAACACATTCAGGCTTCAGATACTTACCATGAGATAATAAAACATTCAGCTCTGAAACAGCATCAGCACTTGAACCCATTCCGCATATTCCAGAAGACTCAGCAAATAATTTATGTTCAAATGAAGATTGCTGAGCCTTTTTCCCGCTACTTTTAGGTATCTGTGGAGAAATCGGTGTTCTTTCAGTCCACAAGGTGCAGCCTTCAGTTTTCTCAAAACAAATCTTTCCAATTACAGCCACTGACCCAGCTCTATCTGCTTTAATGTTATTGCTGGCATCATTTGATGCAGCAACACAGTCGTCTTTACTCGCATGAAGAAGTCCCTCCTCAACTGAGTGCTCTCCAATGCTCTTCGGGGTAACCTGTGGGAGAGAAACAATGCTGTATTCCTTCTCATCATCAATGTTTCTCTGGTACAACTTCGAATCATCCTCCACCTTTTCAACGTTAAATGCAGCTATGACATCCATAGAGATACGGTTTTCTAAGGAAACGGAAGCACTTCTTTCTAGCTCTAAAGCATTCACCTCTTCGAGATCGTCAAATTTACCAGCCTTGACTCCAAGTTCAAGCTCAGAGCCCATAAATCCATTTGATGTTTCATCAATGCCCTCACAATCTGCAGAAGCAATTTCAGGGGAAGCACTGCTGCCAGCATCATTAATTTTCAAAAACTCGCCCCCATAATCTGAAAATAGGTTACCAAGCCCCACAGGACAATTTGGTTGTGCAGTTCCTTCATTTTGTGTGCCCGACATGTCCAATTTTTCGGTTGTCATATTCAGTGATTCTTTGTCAGCTGCCTCACCATATTTACTGATATGATCATAAAGATCACCATCGCTCACTTCTGCAGTTTTTTCTTCATCAAAGCGATCATTCATAACTTGTGTAAAAGTGTCAGCTTTGGAATCGCTGCCTACAGATATGGTCTCTTGGCCTGTCCACATATTAATTCCTTCTATGCTCTTAGAAGTGTTTCCCCATGATCCAACTTTCTTTCCCCCAAAAATTTCGATGGTTGGAGTCAAAGTTGCATCAGCATTGCCAGCCACCTCATCACTGCTGCTGTGGTCACAAAGCTCAAACAAGAGAGCACCTGTAACAGATTCCTTCCTGACAACCTGATCACACTGGTATCTAGCCGTATTTTTACCACTGGCCAACTCTTTATTTGATTTAAGGAAGTCACTAGGACGGCCCATCATCATATCAAATGTTTTCCCTTCACAACCTTCCATTTCTTTAGAAATTAACCAAGTTAAACTGGAAGCATTTGCCTCTGCAGACACCTTCTGGCAAACATTGTCATCACCATGTACAGTTTCTACAGCGCATCCTGATTTTTCTTCCTTAAACTCACTTTGTTCAGCATCTGACTCCCCATCCATGTTTCGGCCACTCTCCATAACCATAACAGCTTCATGGGACTTGCTAACAGGGACATCAATGGAAGCATCAATGCTGCAGTTTCTCATTGCATTCATCTCTTTATAACCACCAAGCTTCTCAAAAAGCATTGGTGAACTATTCACTCCAGTTGATGCTTTACCACTGTCACTATGATTGGTAACTTCACTTTCTCCTGTTGTCTCGACAGCGCAAATATCAGTTTTTATTGCAAAAGTAACCTCCTTTTTATCTTGCAACGAAGATTGTGGAAAAGCATCTGCAACAGCTTCGTTTTCCTCCAGAACGTGCTTTTCATCCTTACAACTTGAATTAATCTTTTCTGTTGATTTCTCATCTGTAGCATCAACAATATATGAAAGGAAGTTTTCAGGTTCATTAAACTAAGCATCAGTACTTTCAGTGACATGAATGTTGATAATATTTGTTGATCTCCAATATAATTTTGTTTTAGATAGAAAAGCAATTGCTTATGCATATACTAGAGTACATTTCCCAAATGTTGTCGCATAAAAAAAAACTCACCATGATGCTGTATTTTCTTGTCCTCGGAGGAATCCCCTGCATAAAAGGGCAATCTTTGCTTGCCAATACCAGTGACTGCCAAGAGAAACAGATTGCGTTAAAATTAATTGAAGATGACAACATAAAAAGGAAAATGTTGTTAGGAAGAAGAAATCAAAAAATTGCAAGAGCTGGTAAGGTGCCCTTACATTGTAAAGGAACAATGGCCGAAGAACGATTTTCACCTTCGTCGGTGCCCTTTTCTGGGGCACTCAGACAGGTTACTTCTCCATGTAGAAGTTCATGTGCGCATGTTCTTCTAGAGACCTGAAAAACATTGCTAGCGTTTTCCTCTGAAATGAAATTTTGGTTCTCCTCGGCAGCTTGTATAAGGAGGACATCACCATCCTCCTGTAGGTTTATTTCAGTGATAAAACTAACCATCTTTTCACCAGCAGCTGGTGATGGTCTATCCTCACAAGATGCCTCTTCATGCTCATTTTTATTTGCTCTAATTTTCTGTCCAGTATTTTCTAGATCACAGAAACCACCCTCCACAGCAGATGTTATGTCCACAAGTTCAGTTGAACAATCATTGACATCACCACTTTCTAAGTGTATGTCTTCTCTCAGTTCTTTCCTTTCAAGTCCATTCTCCAACCCTGAGAAGTTGGAAGGTTGGTCAACATAATATTTAGAACATCCTAAGTAAATACTGAAAAGAAAATAGCATATTTTCATTCTAGATCACTCAATTACCTGAAAAATCTGATTGCTTCGCAAATGAGAAACGATTAGTTAGGGGAAACGTATCAGAAGCATTAGTCTGAAGTTCTGTTTGTCCGTGTTCATCTAAATTATCATTACCCAAATCTGCACCATCTTCTTCCTTAGATCTGCTAGACGGATCATCCACACCAACCTCAATGATAGCATCTACAGCAAGTTTCTCCATGTCACCTGCGACAGTATTAGCCTCCTCATTAAGGACTATGGGCTGACTTGCATTCTCTGGTGTTTCTTGGTTTGCAAAACATAACATCACTGATATTGATGTTGGAGACGGAGTTTCCTGCAAATTTGTTTTATTATCTACACCTTCCTGAATGTTAGAGCATCCAGCAGCGACTTCTGAGAAATTGGTTCTCATTTCACTTGTTTTACTCTCACATCCCTTCTTGTCAGAAGTTTCAAAGACTTCCTTGGAGCAGCTCAAACTGAAATTAGGTTTGTCCCCTGTAGCTTCTGGCATGGTCAATCCAGTGTCCTCAATTTGTGTTTCTTCAGTAAATAGACCTTCCTCTACCATAACTGGAACTGCAGATATGCCATGTTGCTTCTTTTCAACAATTTTTCCAGGGACGGTAGATCCAACCAAGTTACCTCTAGAGGCGTGCTGTGCCAATTCTCTTGAAGGTTTACCGGCCAAACATTCACCCACTGTAGAAGAATCTGTCTCCAGTGTTGGGCCACGCTTTCGTTTCAGACACCCAACCATACCAACAGCTTCACCAATTCCTAGTTCACCAGTGGCAAAAGCAGGGCTTAATACAACAGTGTTGCTTCTGGACCCCCTCACATGGCCAATCGATATCGGAGCCTTTTCAATCTCACTGCTAAATTGTCCAGAAGCTTCAACCTTGTTAGCAAGCTTCAAATCTGCATTCCTAGATTGTTTTATGGTTTCAATTTTCTCATCTGGTCCTTCACTTCCAACCTGGCCCTTTTGAGCTGTAAGAGACTTCTGTCTTGAAGCATTTCTATCTTGAGTGTTCAAACATTCCTCGAGCTGAACAGCCTTGTTATGCTCTTTGTTAACCTCGGTAATTTCGTCTGCACTTTCAACCGTAGCCTGAGCTCCAAACCTTGTCCTCCTCCTAGTAACGACTTGCACAATAGGTTTGGAATCTGTAGCCTTTGCCATGTTTCTTTTTGATCGCCTGGCATCCTTTACAGATTCAAGATCTTTTTTGGACACGGTTTCTACTGCGACTCCCTTCTGAGGCACAATAGATTTACGTCTCAAAGCATATCTACCGAAATCCTTCAACGGTTCTTCAAGATGAAGAACCTTTTGACTTTCATCCTGAATCTCGATGGTTTCAGCTTTGTTTGCAGTCACAGATGATGTATTCTCCTCCAACTTAGAGCGTGACCGAGAAGTCCTACCAACAATTTCAGTTTTAGAAAAACACCCACTCGATAATGAAGTACCTTCCTTCTTGCTAGTATTTCTTCTTGATCGCCTGCCACCCTTCACTGATTCAACACCTTCTTCAGATAGAATTTCTACCACCAACCGCTTTCGAGGCACAAAAGACTTTCTTCCAAAAGCATTTCTACCTGCACCCTTCAAAATTTCTTCAGTCTGGAGAGCCTTTTCATATTCATCCTGAACCTCGACGGTTTCAGCTTTATCTGCAATTGTAGAAGAAGTATTCTCCCTTAACTTAGCCCGTGACCGAGTAGTCCTTCCAAAACTTTCTGTTTTTCCGAAATCCACACTCAATAATGAAGTGCTTTCATTCGTCCTAGCATTTATTCTTGATCCTGATGGCGCCTTTGCAGGTTTAGCATCGTCTTTTGCACTTACATTCTCTTCAGAAACTTCATCCGAGAAACGAATCCCATCACGATTCCCCCTCTTTCTAGACTCTCCCCGTTTTGAATTCTTCCTAGAAACAACCAAATCCCCTTCACCCCCTTCAACGTTCTCCTCGATCACCACCTCTCTACTTCTCAGTCGCCTCCTACCCGATTTGTCTTCACCCTTCACAAGTTGAACATCTCCCTCTTTAGTGATTACAGGAGGTCGTGAGTTGTCATTAACATCAACATTTTCCACCCCAACGCTCCCTTTCTTTTCTCGTCCTCTCCCTCTCTTCTTCCCAACAACCTCATCTACATTTCTTCCAACTGTTCTCTGCTCTCTATTCCTACTTCCAGGCGGAGAACCAATAACTTTCCCATAATTAACCATGCTCCTCCTCCTCCTCTTCCTTCCTTTATACACCGAAGGCTCGTATTCACGTATTTCAACATCAGGCTTGAATTTAACATTCTTCAATATTTTAGTCACTTTCATAGAATCACTCACGTTTTGTACTTCTCCTTGACCTTGCTCTTTTGGATTTTCAATTCCCTGTTTATAGTTCACAAAAATAAAAATAAAAATTCTTTCAATGTTTAAACCATAATGATCACAAAACAAAGACAATAAATTAAGCCTAATCAATTTTTTCCGTATTTAAATCAAATTCTTATTAAATTTACACAATAATTAACAAATTCGTCAGATCGATTGGAGATTCCAATTTCAAACAAAAAAAAAAAGGAAATTACCAGAAACCCTTCAAGCCTGTAATTAAACAAAGATAAATTATCAGTGTCTAACAGAAAACACACCTTGAGAGTCAAAGTCAACAAATCAGCCATTTCGGCATTGGATTTATTAGCAGGAATTCCATGCTTTTTACAAAGCGCTTGCAGTTGTTTCCTCTTCATGCCATGAAAATCCCTTTCTACTTCTTCCATTTTTCTTCCTTCAGAATCCATTCATCAAATACTCTCTGCTTGCCCACTGTCCTTTCCTTTTCCTTTTTTATCAGTGATGGGAAACAAGAAGGCTTCAATTGTAAGTTTTTGTGCGAGGCAGTTTAAATTCAAAACGGCTGGTTTTTCATTCTCCCGCTCTTTGAAACGGCTTTATTTTTCTATTATTACCCCCACTCGCGACTCTGATCGATGATCAAAACTCGCCTCCATGTGACAAGTGATAAGGGCGAAATAGTAATTGAGGTTAGATTGAAAGGGCAGGCATAGCGAGTATGATTTGTTTTTCCTGATAATTGAATTAACGCGTCTAGTATGGATATCTATAGAGTGGATAAGACGCTTTAGCTACTGCCACGTGCAGGAGTGTCTTTATTCCAAGTCAAATTCTTGGGAATTGTATTTGACGATCGTCTGATTATTTGAGGCCACAATCGAACGGCTCTCGCGTTCATGCTGAGGACATTTTCAAAATGGATAAATATCATTCTGGCCCTTCTGGGGATCTGGTCTTGTCTAATATGGACCTCGGCCCTCAGCAGTGAGCTTCCCCTTCCTTGTGATTTGGGCTCTGGCCCATGTTTGATTGATTATGTTATGAAATGAAGGTGTTGATTTAAATTTATACAACCAATATTTTGTTCCTGCCAAATTTTTTTTAAAAATATGAACTATGAATATCAAAATTAATATGATATAAGATATATACAAGGGGTAAATCATATCAAATTAGGTTGGCCCTCACAGCCTATTACCCAAGTCTTATCTCGAGCTGCCCCTGGATCAAGTTTTAAAACTATAATAATAATCATTTTTATCCGTATGTTGACTTGAATTAACCTAAGTTGACCCTTTTATTGTAGTATGTGACTTATAGGCAAATGCTGGAGTGAAGCGAACAGAGTAAGGGGAGCAAAATGTGCCGATTAAAAATTACTAATATCTTTTGTACGGCTAGGATGTAAACACATATTATAACTCTAATTTTGACATGTAGTGAAATAAAACTCATTGCTCTTGTGAATATAAATACATTGTCGAACCACGTTGGATCTGTGATCCATGACCTAAGCCTTGTTTGAGTTGATTTTTAAATTAGATTTTAAAACTATGATAATAATTATTTTATTATTATGTTGACTCATATTAACATAAATTGACCCTCCCAACCCATGATCTAAATCTTACCCGAGTGAGTTGGGTTTTAAAATTGTCATAATAACTATTTTTTTCTAATATTGCCTCGACTCTGCCCAGGTTGACCATCCTGACTCTTGGCATGGTCTTTGCCCCCAAGTCAACCTTCTAGCTGGGTTTTAAAATTATAATAATTATTATTTTTATTCTTATATTAACCTGGGGCGATAGTTAACTTGACTAAGGTTTGGCTCCAAGTCGATCCTCAATTCATGTTTAAAAACTATGATAATAATTATTGTTATTCTTATATTGACCCAAGTCAATAGTCAACCCAACTCGTGACCCGAGCTTGGGCTCGAGTCAACCCTTGATTAATTTTAAAACTATAATAATTACTTTTATCCTTATGTTGACATAGGTCAACTCGACCCATGACTTGGGTCTTGCCCCGAATCGACTCCTGAGTTGAGTTTCAAAACTATAATAATAACCTTTTGTTATCATTATGTTGACTCGGTTCATTGGTTAGCTCAAGCTGTGACTCAGGGTTGACCCTGGGTCAACTCCTTAGTCAAGTTTTAAAATAATGATAATAATTACTTTTATCCTTATGTTGGTTAGGTCAATGGCCAACCTCACTCATGATTCAAGTTTTGCTCGAGGTTGACCACTAAGTCAAGTTTAAAAACTATGATAATAAATATTTTTAGTATTACGTTGACCCATGTCAATGATCAATCCGACCCTGACATAAACCATGTCCTAGGTCAATCCCTAGTCACGTTTAAAAAATATGATAATAATAATTTTTATCTATATATTGACTTAGATCAATAATCAATACAACCCGCGACCCAGGTTTTGCCTCGAGTCAAGTTTTAAAATTATGATTAAAACCATTTTTATTCTCATGTTGACCTAGGTCAATGATTAACTTGATTTGTGACTCAAGATTTGCCCCGAATTGAGTTAACTTTTAAAAATATAATAATAAACATTTTTATTTTTAAATTAATGTGATCAACACAGGTTAACTCCTATATAAATATTTGGATAAGTTTGTCCTATCTCTTTTAACGGGACAAAAAAATATTTACCATAATAACATTAAACATTATAAAAATCTAGTTTTATATTGTTTAAAGATGCCCCAAATAACTTCATAAAAAAAAAAAATCATCCTCGATTTGTGTCTTAATCCAACATATCAAACACTACCTTAATCAAAAAGTTACATTAACCTTTTATGCCCCCGATTCTTAACTTTGAAACCTATAATTATAAATTGTCTGTGTAGAAATAGTTAATCGATTTCTATACATATGCGAGATGCAAGAGAAAATTGAATAAGAATCGCTACACAATCAGGAAAAAGGAAAGATTGAATTGGAAACCACCATTGATATATAAAAACAAAGAAGAGAACGAGCTAAAATATCCATGCTATTATGATTTTTTCATTTCTCTCATGTTTTAATTAAAATCCCATTCAAAGGAAAAATTAATATATAATTTAATCTTCAAATTACTCAGAATTTTACTCGGTTTTCTAATATTCAAATAAGCACTTTGTTTTTTTCGGTAAAAAAATAAAATAAAGAATTTTAAATTAATTAAAGTTTTGTATACACAGAATCGTTAACTTTCCCAGAATTAAACAAGCTCCTCCTCCTCCTCCTCCTTCCTTTATACATTGGAGGCTCGTATTCACGTCTTTCAACATATGGCCTGAATTTAACATTCTCTTTTATTTTATTCGTTTCTATAGAATCACTCTTGTTTTGTATAGATAAACATATTTTTTTTTAACTTGTTTTTTAAAATTAACTAAAAATATTTTTTTAAACCATAACCACAAATATACCACAATACATTTTTGAATTTTCAATTCCTGTTTATAGTTAAGATAAAAAAAACAAAAAACAAAAAAATTATAATTCTTTCAATGTTTAGAAGGAGACGCATGCATGTCTCCTTCGAAAGGAATTTAGATTAAACTCAAAAATACAAAAACATATTAAAGGAATTTAGATTAGAAAAAAAAAAACTCAAAAATACAAAAACATATTAAATGCTCATGCTTCATATACGAGATTACAAGAAAGCCCACTTATGCTTCGGCATGCGTCAAGGAAACTTTCTTCGAGCCTTGATTATTAACCTTGAGTCCTCGTCTGTGTGAAGCCGTTGGCTATGTGATATAATTCAAGACGGGTTATGAGAAATTCTGAGATTTCAACAAACATGCGTGTGTAGTGGTTTCTGTTTGTAAGCTGCAGAATATGAGTCTGGTTCTTTGTCAATTCAAGTTCACATATCTTGACAAGGTCCAAAACCCCCGCGATGTCGAAGTTGGAAGATTGCAGACCTGCATTTAGCCCCGAGAGTGCATTTTCGAAATGGCCAGTGATATTCACGTACGAGGACAGACAATTCTGAAGGGGCTTTCTTGAAGCAGGTGTTGTATTCCCGAGAAGGTGTTCTATCAAAGCCTCGGCATTTTTGGCACCGGAAATCGCCAACTGGACACTAATCTCGGCAAGAGTGGTGATGTTTGCCGTGGCAGTTCTAGGATCCATTTGAAGAGCGTTAACGCATTCATCATATTTTGCGACATACCCTGATCTTTCACCATAAGCCATCATCAATTTCTCAATCTCAGTGCAGACATCTTCTACTAGCTCGGATGGGGCAACTGTTGCCATTGACTGGGAAACGAGGAGCATCAAAATGGCTGATAACATGAAGACGCGGCTCGAGGAATCCATTGCTTACTTTGTTGGTGGAGGTAGCTAGGCCTGGTATGATTGGGATATTGTGAAGACTAATTGCCCCAAGAGTTGGTGTAATTTATAGCCACAACAAATCCCATGCGGCAAGAAAGAATTCGACATGATTAGTAAATCCTCGCTGGACAAAAACGCAACCAGATCAGTTTAGTTTTTTCTATTTACCTAAAATTGGGTTATACGCTTCCTTAATCTGCAGAACCCAAAAAAAGGGCTGAAGTTACGCCTTCTTATTTTCCCACGGCAAAGCCTTTGTATCATTTGACCTGCCAACTTAGCTCTTCAGGTCTTTGTTCTAATCAACCATAGCACTTACAGCCTTCAGAAGAAACAATGATCAATCATTAGCTTGTTTCATAGACGCCAATTCTTCGCAGAACATATCGCTAATTACCCAATAACCTCAAAGCTAGCACAAAATACTAAAGATTTCATACCGATTAACTTTAGGCAATGATATTTTTAACCCACAAGCATTTTGGCTTGTCATGCTTAAGAACGTTTAGTGAGAACCAGAAAAACAAAGGGAAAATGTCGAAATAGAATCTGATATCATTTTCTCCGACTCCTAATTTTAAGAAGACAACGCCCGCAATATTTTCGTCAAAACCAGTGTTCCTTCTTTCTATAGATCAAAACCATTAACATATATATCAAAGATATTTATTATTAACATCAATATATATAGAAATATTTTGTTACAACACTTAAAGCACTTCTAGTAATTCGGACTGCTTCTACTCATTCTGACTTCCTACACCTTGTAAACGCTGGTTCATTGTGGGTAGCTTGGACAAACACTTACAAGCTGAAACGTGGGTAGAAACTTTTGGAATGTGAAGGAAAAAGGGAAATTGCACATGGTACTGGAGGAAGCTTCTTAAACAAAGAGAGCCGGGTTGGGATCAATTCTATTATATCCCGGCCAATGGCAAACAAAGAAATCAGTTTATAGTGGGACAATCGGCATCAAGCCAGTGTTCTTGTTGAAGTTTATGGGCAGAGACTTGTACAAGAATCCAGCACATCATCTGATGCCAGGTTAAAGGAAGAAATTAATGATGGGAACTGGGGTTAACTAACGCTAGATCTGATGCTATTGGCTGTGTGGTGTTTTATTCCCTGATCCTGCTAGAGAGGATAAGGTGAATTGGAAAGCTAATGCTACTGGTGAATTTCAAGTTAAGAGTGGTCAAGAAATACATAGATGCATGAATCCTATAGTTAGTTAGCATAAATCAATCTGGGGTTCTTTCAACTTTCCTAGACAATTTTGTTGCTTCGTTGACTGTTCATAACAGGCTGTCCACCAAAACAAGGCAGATTGCTTTGGGAAGGCAGGTTGATGATATCTGTGCGCCGTGTGGAAATACAGACAAGGATCGTGACCATCTTTTCTTTGAGAAACCTTTAATTAAAGGCTCTTTAGAGTCCAGTTGAGGTGAAATCTGGATATAACAGAAGTCCTAGAAGCTAGTCCTTTAAATTTTGCAATGGGCTGTGGCAAATTTGCATAAAGGGAATATTCAAGCTATTATCGGGACAGTGGGATGGAACACCACCATCTTTCGTATTTGGAAGCAAGGCAAGACAAGTTCTACATATGATTCGTTGCGGACAGCACAAGTCTGATTTGTTGTGGACTCTGGTTCAGTTAGCTTTGAAAGAAATGTTTTTAAGATCCAAAACAGATCCTACTACCAGCAACTTCACGAGCCTGACTTTTGAGCTTTGAAAAAAAGATGACAGAAGATTTTCTTCCCCTCTAATTCTCTGGGCAACGGAGCACAAGATTAGAGAAAAAGAGTACTAGTTACACATTAACAGATACAAAAAAAGAGGCTACATCAGCAACTAAATTAAACCAGCGAGAGAACTTGAATTTGAGGGTTGGCAAAAAAGGTAAAAGATTTTCTTCAATTCAGTTTTCTGGACACTTGGACGTAGAAGGATAATGATTTCGGAGCTAAAAAAAAAAAGAAAAAGAAACGGAAGGAAGAGTCAGAAATCTCGTGTGGAAAGTGCCGCCCATGGCAACCAATCAGATAAAACAGACTGGTGCTGCGTTTGCACAGATAATTTCATCACTCTCTTTCTTCAACAATAACAAACCCTAGAAACTACAAAAGCAAAAACCAATTTTGAAATACAGCTTCCATTATCCCCATGCTTTGCGACCATTTGAAGAAAGCCATGAATGGAGGTTTATTTATAGTGGTAGCGATGGTTGCCCTAATTACAAATGGAACGGGAATGTCTAAACTACGCGTCGTTTCTTTCCAAGCTGTAATTACTATTGGGCCTACAAGCAAGGATAAGAATGACCTTTTTATGGGCCAAACTGAAGGGCACGCTCTCATATTTGTATTTGGGCCATGACGGCCGAATAAAAATTTAGGGTATGCTTTTCAATTTATGGGACGTTTTTTAGAAAATAGGGTTGTTAATAGTTATATATTGTTATTAAACATGGCTAAGATGATCCAATAAATTACGATTCAAAGTTTAATTGAGTTTTATTTTAAATTAATTTGAAAGTTAAATTAGTCAAATTTAATTGAGTTCCTTAAATTTAAACATGATTTAGTTAATTTCAAGTAAAAAAAATATTTATTAAAAAATAATGTTGCTTAATGTTTTTCAATTTATCTAAAATTATGTTTTATTTTTTAAAAATAAACTCAAATAATATTGATGTAGATTTAAGACCCGGGTCTTTCATCAAGTCATATTGTTAAATGAAATCTTCATATAAATTTTTAAAAATTTGTTTTATTTCAAGCAAAAAAAATATTTATTAAAAAATAATGTTGCGTTAGTTTTTTTCAATTTATCTAAAATTATGTTTTATTTTTTAAAAATAAACTCAAATAATATTGATGTAGATTTAAGACCCGGGTCTTTCATCAAGTCATATTGTTAAATGAAATCTTCATATAAATTTTTAAAAATTTGTTTTGAAAAGCTATAAAATTCTAAAATTAAAATCAATAAATTATTCACCTGTAAATTAAAAATTATTCAATTATTAGCAAATTTTTAAACCGATTATCTAAACTTTTCCATTATTTTTTAACATAATTCAAATCAGTAACTTTAAACCATTACAATAAGTTTAATTTATAAATGATAATTAGATATTATATCGAATTTATTATTTCAATGACATAAAAAAAACCCGAAAAAATAAGGTGGGTTTTATGCGAGAAGAAGTACTATATAAAGACCAACTAGGGTTTATTGACGCCCTCTGTCAGCTCTAGAGCTAGCTATTGTGTGTGTCGCCGCAGCAAGAGGTTTGCATCTCATCTCTCTGTCTCTCAGATTTCTCCTCTCTTTTCCTGTTTGGTCGCCAAGAAAATCTTGCAAAACTTTTCGACTGTCTTGAAAAACATAATAACACAGGTTTTCCAATCTCATTGTTATGTAGTTACAACTTTCAACTATCTTTGCCTCTCTGGAAATTATCGAAACCAAGAGTTGTCTTGCTCTGGTTTCTTTTCTTTCTTATTTCAATCTATGATTCATCGTTTGTTTGTATTTGATTTGTTTTGTTTTTCTAGTAATCAGCAGATCATAGTGTAAGAGCATGAAAATCGTTTCGCTTCTTGTATCATGGATGTGTTTTATTGTTTTTTGACATTGAGTTTCCTGCTATTTATTCTGCAACACTTGTTACGTTTTCTGTTGCTTGAATACTATTTAAAGTTAGAAGATTTTCTTAGGTATATTTCTTCGGTTGAAAGATCCAGTATTTATATGTAGTTTGCTGTCATGCTTATTCAAGTTTGGTTACAACTAAATAAATAAATAAAATAAAATACAGAGAAAAGAAAAGAAATTGTTATTCTATGAACTAATACTGATGCCTAAGGGTCAAATTTTAAATATTTATATCTATATATATGTTTTAATTAGATTTCTAGTTTGTTAATCAATACGTGTTTGATTTTGTGGTGAAGAATAAGAAGCATGTCTCACAGGAAGTTCGAGCACCCAAGACATGGCTCCCTTGGATTTCTTCCAAGGAAGAGAGCTGCCCGTCACAGAGGAAAAGGTTATTAGGAGTATCTTTATCCTTAAGCGATGTGTTTCTTGGGTTTTAATATCATTGTGCACTCATTGTGTTCTGACTATTGAACTTTTGATTCTTGTTTTGACTCTGCTCAGTGAAGTCTTTCCCCAGAGATGACCCTACTAAGCCTTGCAAGCTTACTGCCTTTTTGGGTTACAAGGCTGGCATGACGCACATTGTCAGAGAGGTCGAGAAACCTGGATCCAGTAAGCAAGATATTCATTAACCAATTTAAAGTTTGTGCGCATTGTGAATTGAATAATTAAGTCTTATAAATGTTTTCCTTCTTGAAGATATAATCTTTGAGAAGTAAACATTATGCAACCCTAAAAATTTTGTTCGTTTTATTTTGCTGTATGTTTTCAATTGTAAGTCATAGTCATATGGTATTAAAAACCAGCATGGACAAGGTATTTTTCATTTAACATGTGTATTTTGCTTCTTGTTTTGTAGAGCTCCACAAGAAGGAGACATGTGAGGCTGTAACCATCATTGAGACACCTCCAATGGTGATTGTTGGAGTTGTTGGTTACTTGAATACACCATCTGGCCTCCGGACTCTGAACACTGTTTGGGCTCAGCATTTGAGTGAAGAGGTCAAGCGAAGGTTCTACAAGAACTGGTGCAAGTCAAAGAAGAGGGCTTTCAACAAATACTCAAAGCAGTATGAGACAGATGAAGGGAAGAAGAGCATCCAATCACAGCTTGAGAAGTTGAAGAAATATGCAACTGTTATTCGTGTTTTGGCTCACACTCAGGTATTATCTCTGAAGTTAACAATTCACTTGTTTTTTATGTTCAAATTTGTATGCAGGTCATTTTTTCAGACTTGTGTGTTCCAGCTTCTCTTTTTTTAATTTAACTTGTGCAATAATTGCTTCTTACCGTTTTAACATATTACAGATCAGAAAGATGAAAGGATTGAAGCAGAAGAAAGCTCACTTGATGGAGATCCAGGTTAATGGTGGCACAATTGCTCAGAAGGTGGATTTTGCTTATGGTTTCTTTGAGAAGCAAGTCCCAATTGATGCTGTCTTCCAGAAGGATGAGATGATTGATATTATTGGTGTCACGAAGGGTAAGGGTTATGAAGGTGTTGTCACTCGTTGGGGTGTTACTCGCCTGCCTCGGAAGACCCACAGGGGTCTCCGAAAGGTGGCTTGTATCGGTGCCTGGCACCCTGCAAGAGTCTCATTCACTGTTGCCAGGGCTGGTCAGAATGGATACCACCACCGTACTGAGTTGAACAAGAAGATCTACAAGCTTGGCAAGACCGGTCAGGAGTGTCACACTGCCATAACCGAGTATGACAGGTAATTAACATGCTCCTTGAACTTCACTGCATTCTTTATGAAATGCAAGCAATGCTGTATCTATCCCAAAGAAGGTGTCTCACTCATGATACTTGGCCATTTTATTTTTTGCTTGATATATCTGCCTTAATATGCTTGCTTAAGTTCATTGATGAGTTGAAACTTGGTTGCTTCTAGAATTTTTTCTTGACAACGTGTTTGATATTTTCTGGAACAGGACTGAAAAGGACATCACTCCAATCGGTGGTTTCCCTCACTATGGTGTAGTGAAGGATGACTATTTGATGATCAAGGGATGCTGCGTTGGACCTAAGAAGAGGGTGGTTACACTCCGTCAAACACTGCTTAAACAGACATCTCGATTGGCTCATGAGGAAATCAAACTCAAGTTTGTGGACACATCCTCGAAGTTTGGACATGGTCGTTTCCAGACAACACAGGAGAAACAGAAGTTCTATGGACGCCTGAAAGCATAATTATGCGATCTGGGATTTTTAGTTATTCTAGTAAATTTAGTCGATTTTGGTTTCTTTCTGTTTCTTCCGTGGCATTGGCTCGAGACAATTGTGTTGTTTTTTATGTTTGCGCAAAGTCTGAACAATTTTTGTTCCAGGTGGATTTAATTTGCATTTTGAACTAGCATGCTATTTCAGAATATTGTGTGGCCTATCATTCTGTTTTTTCGCTTTTGCTTAACCGAGCTCCTTTTTCAACGTGGATCAAAAAATAAAAAACAAAGCGCTTCAGATTTGGATGTCCAGAATCGCAATGGGAATCTGAAAATGCAGG
This sequence comes from Populus alba, assembly GCF_005239225.2. Lineage (NCBI taxonomy): Eukaryota > Viridiplantae > Streptophyta > Magnoliopsida > Malpighiales > Salicaceae > Populus > Populus alba. Next base: position 12,394,426 of record NC_133297.1, on the reverse strand, counting down.
AATCCAAATAATGCCCCACAAAGCGAGAGGGAGTTCTAGTTGAATTGGCAATGCTCTTCGGTCTTCGAATTTTTAGCGTAATATTCAATTTAGTTCTTATATTTTTTGAATTATAACAACCGGTCTCTTTAATTTTCAAAATTAAAAAACAATTTTTGTCCAAAACTTTAATTTTTTTTTTTTCAGTATTTAATTTAAGATATAAGAAATTGAATTCCAGTAATAAGGTGAAAAAATCATCATTGCCGTCCGTTTCAGTCACTAAAATACTTGATTTTAATGTTAATAAATTTCATTTCATAAAAAGAGTTATACTTTGATATTTTTACATCTTTAAATTGTCTAAAAAAGATCTAAACTTTAAAAGATTTTTTATTCTTGAGTTGATTTTAAATTTTTGAAAGGTTTTTTTTTGGGTTTTTTTGAGGTTACAAATCGATTTATCAAGGTATCTTTGATAAAAAAATATTAAAAGTAATTTTTTAAATAAAAAAGATCTCAATACTTTTTTTGTAGCCACCACACTAGCTCGAATATAAAGAAAATAATATTTAGCCACCACAATAGCTCGAATATGAGGAAAATAATATGACGTATCATATGCTTTAATTTTTTTTATTGAATTAAATTTTATTTTTTTAATGAGATTAAAGGATGTTTTAGAATTGAAAATAATTTTAAGATTTTTAAATATTTTTAAGTGAAAATAAATTAAAAAAATAAGTTTTTTAATTCAAAATCAAACCCTAACCAAAGTTTTATCCACTAAAAAAACTAAAAGAAAATTTGCTTTTTCAGAAAATAAAAATTAAACCAAGCGCGCACCATAGGCTTTTTCATTCCTGTCCATGGGCGCGAACCCTGGTTTTTTTTAACTTTCATTAAATGTTTTTTTAATTTAATTAATGATCTCTTTCTGATTTTTTAAATGCTTAGCTCAACATTTTTTTAAATAGTAACCAGTTCTTTTGATTTTTTTTAATTTCACAGTACTTTAAAAAGAATATTGTAATTTATTTTAATTTTTTTTCCTCGTATATTTATATGAATAAGTTGTATTTGCATGATATATTTATAAAAATAAAAACCATTTATTATTAGCAACCAAAATTAATCTCTAAGATTAAATAAATAAAAATATATAAAATAATAAAATATCTGGAGTAAAAAACTAGCACATGTATCTTTAGCTTGCTTTTACTAGATAGATGAACTTCTTGGTTTATTATTTAATTATCGTTAATAATTCTTTTCTTGATTTATCAATTCATGTGTTTTATAATTTATTTTAGTAAATATAAACACCATCTTTTAGTTTCTCAGTTAAAAAGATAAATGATACTCAAAAACACATCTATAGAGCATCAACGCCTTCTTATCTTACATTAGAAATTAATTTAAAATCCTATCTGAAGGTGTAGAGCAGGTTAGATGACTGGTAATAAGTTAGAAAACTTGAAAAGTGTGATCATGTGCTTCTCTGTAAAATCAATAGGTTGTCGTCATATTTTGTCTTTAATCATGTCATTCTACACAAGAGCCTTTCTTAGACATAGACAAATATTATTGTTATTGTGATAGTGTATTTAGATAAATATGACTGAATGATGATAAAATAGTTGCTACACTAATAATAAAATAATGCTTAAAAAAATACTTTAAATCAATTTACTTTTCAGTATTTATCTTGAACTAAAAAAATATATAGAAGATATCAACAAAACAGAGTCTTAAAACCAGATATTAAATGCACGGGCTAAATGATAGTAAACATATTGTTGATGTGGTCAAATTGCTGGTTACTTGCTTCGTGATCGTGGCCATCCATACGTCTGGCGGACATTTAGACCAGGCAGTGAAGAACCCTTACAGCGTCATTAGAATCCATCCGTAGAGGTATAAAGATCTAAAAGTTTGGACCACCGCCTGACATGATAACCTCAGAGCGGCGTTGGATCATAACATATTGTGCGGCCCAAAGGCTAAGGCAGAAGGCAAAGGTGGCCGTAACTTGCTCGGCCAGAGCAACCACATGGCTTTTTTTCAGCTTTAGGGTGGTCTGCCAGTTTTGATGCCATTGTGACTCGGGAGCAACCACATGGCTTATACCACCGATTCTTCATTTTTGGGTTCCATTAACCTTTTGTCATTCAGTTGCCTGACCACGCGAAGCGAGGGACCTTGCCGAACCTGAGAATCGAGGGAGATGAACTAAGTTAACAATGAAGTGCTTCCGTTGAGAAGCAAGTGGTTCGGGTTATGCAAGCCCAAAAGTATCAAGGATTTCTTGCGAGCTAATTGAACCTGCTTTCTCCTCGACCTTTAAATCATTTTTGAACCAAGGCCTAAGCGATTACGTCTTCTCTAATAAAGTATTTCTTCTAGGATTTATTTAAGTCTGCTTCTAATATTTAAATCAAATATAGATATATATAAAATAAAAGCTAGCTCAAAACAAGAGGCAGTATAGATTAGAGGTTTTTTTTTAAAAAAAATTAACATTAGATTAGATTAGATTAGAAGTTAATTTTGATTTAATTTTATAATAACCTTCTTTTCAAATAAAAGAACTGTTTCTAATCCAAATATATTTATGATTTTTTTCAAATAAAAATCTATATAGCTCGCAAGTTATTTATCAGAATGACTAATCACAAATACATTGGAGTGAATTTCCATGGTAAAACATGGGAAGAGGCATTGCATTCATAGCAAGAAAAACCATTAAAGTATACAACTTATGAAAACACAAACGCTGAAATAGAACTGGAAGAATGTTCTGCTCTATTATTCCCTAAATGAGAATAAAGTATACAACTTTTCAAGTTTTTGTCAGCAGTAAGCAAGAATAATCTACCTTCAAACTACAAAAACAAGGCCACCACACACAACGTGCAGGAGCTTACTATAACTAATATGCCTGGAAATTAATTAGTGAAATCCACTGTTTAATTTTTGTTTCACTTAGGATAAGGCAAAATCAACAGAGCAGGCATCCATTTCTAACCAAATTCTACAACTGAGTCTAGGGGCTCACTCAGCTGACTGGGCTGGACCGTCCAATCTGAAACCCCGGCCACGCCCACGACCCCTGCCCCGTCCTCGCCCTGCATTATCAAATAGTTTTAATTTCAGATGACGATAATAACCCGGAGAGCATATATCATTTTTACACAATTTCAGCAGTTCACTGTGCACACTATTGTGCACTTCAGCATCACTTAATTGACACAATGAACTCATCACAGAGACATCCAAGAAATAACTCACTGTTCATCGTTTCCTCTCTCCTTTTCTTTTTTTCAAATTCTTAAGAATGGCATTGCTGTGATGGTAAACAAGTTTTGTGATACATGATTACACTGAAATAGAAAATGATTATACTAGGTGCGTTATTTTAAAATGCTAAACCCAGCAAGCATTTATGAAAAGAGAGAGAAGCAAGGAACAAAACAAAAGGCAAAAGTTATAAAATGTGAACAAAAAGCTATACTGGTTTCTGGATACTTCCAAAGATGGAAGTCAAAATATTTTCAGAGATGTGGTTATAAGAAAATAAAAAATGCTTGATTTGGATTGTTAAATCAACAAACAAAAAATCATGCCAGCATATAAAATGAATTGAGCAGTACCATGCAGTAAAACTGTGGAAGAATTCCATGATTCAATGCAAATGAGAGAAAGATGTGCAACTGTACAAGGGAGACAATTAGAAGCTTTCTTTAATGCAAAGCTCGCCAATCATCAGCAAGAAAAGAGGTTTTCTACATTATTCTGTACCTGTTTCACATTTTATTCATAACATCTCAAAAATCTATTGAGCAAGAGTTGAAGTTACAATAACATAATTAGAAATCTTACCACTGCCTTGGCCAACAAATGCTCCACCACCATAGTCATTATAACCACCTGACTGTTGTTGCATATATCCACCACCATAACCTCTTCCACGGCCACGATAACCCCGTCCTCTTCCACGACCTCTGCCCCTGCCACCATATCCATACCCACCATCCCTGCCACCATATCCAGGCCCATCCCTCCCGCCATCCCTGCCACCATATCCAGGCCCGCCATCCCTGCCACCATATCCATACCCACCATCCCTGCCACCATATCCAGGCCCACCATATCCACGCCCACCATCCCTCCCACCATATCCACGCCCACCAACCCTGTCACCATCTCCATTGTGCTCCACCACTCCATTGCTATTATTTCCTGTTTACAGAAAAGAAATAAAGTTATGGTTACTTTCCCAAAATAAAAGCAGATATAATGAAAGAGATACACAAATGGCAAGGAAAACTATTAGTCCATGGTGGAAAAGATCCATAAGCCAACAATAGAACTTGAAGTGAAAGTTGCTATTTAGACATCAGCATACCACCAAAATTTTCTGTTTATCTATTATTCACATAAGCAGAAAAATATTACAGAGATCAAACAAAAACAATTTCTCTGTTCAGGGCATCTAGCAGATATATCTAATTGCTTCGCCAGAGTTGTTAATGTCCAATGTTCACTGCCAGAAATGGTGACACCTGACAGCTTATCTGTACACTCATTTAACCAACAAAAAGTGAAGCAGTTCAGGTGAGGTAACGGAACTGGGTACCTCAGAATCCAATTAAAAAGAAATTGCTCAGCAACAGCTCATATACAGCATGGCTGGTTTACTTTTGACCCCTAAATCCCAGCCAGTATTGCTTCAAAAATCCATTGCCTAATATAAAATATCTACTCGTTAAAAGCAACATGGCATGCAATACACAGACATTCACTCTAGAAGCCATAAATTTGATAATAAATAGTTAGAAACAAAAAACACTTGCCACCGCCCCCAACCAATATAAAAAGAATTAACATATTAAACAATGTTAAGGTTGCATCATATATTACCTCTACCTCTAGCAATCCCTCGACCACCACGCCCCCTCCCCTGCCTCCGAGGAGAGCCACCCTCTATATCAACAAAAACAAAGAAAAAGTCAATTGACACACCACAAAGGGATTGCAATCAGAAAGAAAAGTGAAAGATTTTGCGTTACCTCCTTCATAATCATATTCAGCCAAAGGTTTCACTTGATCAGCTGGAATTGGTGATTGATAGCTAGAGGCGAAGTAATAAAATGGTATTAAAACAAGGACTAAAAGTTCAATATAATACATTCTTACACATTTATGCATGCGGGCAGATGTACACATAGGTACATTAGAGACTGCAGTGAGATGTTATTGACTAAAATTTGACTCAATGAAACCAAAGTGTGGATTTAGGGACACAGCAAGATTCAACTCACCCTGTGGAGGATGTATCCAGTTCCTTCTTGGATAGAGTAACTGTTATCACTGATACATGACGAGTGGTTTCCAGGCTGCATTACCAAGAAACAAATCAGCCAATGCCATTAATAAACACAACACACCATAGAGGGGAATAGAGAAAGTTCATGAGAAATCTTACGGGAGAAGACCCTCCTCTAGTGGCTCCCACATGTCAGTTATATCAGTAGAACCAATAGATGTGTTCTGATGAAGACCGGCAATCCTTCTCTGAAACAGAGAGGAAATTCTCAGCATAACAAGGTTCTGATGATAGGTTGCATCCATATTCTTGTGCCTCCATGTTTATGTGAATGAAAAGTTGTGGAAGAATTGAAAAATACAAATTAAACAGGGAAAGCAGCAAAACATAATCACGTTACCTTAATCAATTCAGCAATCATCACAGTCTTGTTTATAGCTCTGCCCATGGCCTTGAGAGAGATTTCATCAGATCCTTTCTCCTGTTAAAGCACGACAAAAAATAAAATACCACCTTCAAATCCAAAGCTATGACGCAAGTAAATGAATAGTTTACTTATAGATACACCACCAATTCTTCGATAAGGTGGGTTTGCAAAAACTGATGAATGCCAATAAATATGCAGTTTTAAGCAGATAAGAGCAATAGCAACCGTGAATCTCATTTAGCACGGGCACAACAAAGTGAAACAAAGCTTTCTAAAGGACCATCTGCTAATTTCACCCACAGTACTACACAGGTATCAAAACTTAACAAATCACTGAAGCCTTTGAGTAAGGAAAAAAACTACTGAGATTTATTATGCTATGCTATTGCAGTTTTAATTGCAAAACAAAACAACAAACAAATATATATATATATATATATATATATATATATATATAAACAGCCTAAAAAGCATTTTTGAAAAAGAAAGAAATAATACCAAGCACGCGCGCACTCGACTTGTGAGGTCAATTTATTAATCAACATTGTAAAATTAAAAAATAATTTATCGAAACAGAGAGAGAAGAACCTGAAAGAGCGTAGTGGCATAAGTAATGTAGTTCCTCATTCTGCCTTGAGTAGTAATGCGAATCTCATTCTCATTGATCGGCGTTTCGTTTCTTGGCTTCTCTACCCTCTGGTACCGATCCATTCTCTATGACACCAAAAATACACACACTGTTTTCAGTTCTCGCTTCAATAAATCACGCACAGAGATCTGAAATCACTGAAAACAACGACGATTTGAAGAAGCTAGGGTTTTCTTTGTTAGTTACTACGGTACCGTTTTGAGTAGCAGCGCAAGTTCCTCGTGTTTTATTTTTCAGTTGCCAGGAGATTGTGGAGATAAGACGACGGAGGTAGGGTTTCTTCTTTTGTTTTTTGAAAAGGAGGGCGGTCGCTTCGGCAATGAGACCGCGTTATTAAACTGATTTTCTTTATCATGACGTGGCTCCTTCGGATATGAATTTTGTAATTGTACTTTCCTCCTATGTTTGTTGCCACGGAAAGAAGCATATCTGCCAAGCGATGTCGTTTTGGATCTATTAGTAGGGATTTGACAACCTGGGAACACACTTGTGTTCTTCACTTTTTGTTCTCTCAAAGGATCCAAGCACTTATTAAAGTTTTCTTTTTCATTTTTAGTCATTTTTTCCCAGTTTTTCTTTTCCAGTAAAAAATTAAAAAACATGTTCATTTTTTAAAGTTTTACAATATTTTTCTAGTATGAAAAGCTGAAAAATATGTTCATGTTATATTGTTTTTTATTTGAAGAAAAATAACAAAATAAAAATCGTGTTCAAATTAAATATATTTTTATGATATTCGTTATATTTTGACATGCATAATAATTTTTATCATTATTTTGAGAGAAAATTCTCATCTAATTAAATTGAATGAGATACTAAAAGAATAAAAATAACAATATAATATTTCCATAGTTCGAGTGTATCAATAATTAAGTTTTATCCCCATAAACAATATTAATTAAAATACAGTAAGTTACTAGTGACTATTATAATGATTCCATGTAAAATGGTTTCCTAACCAAACTCATTTGTTATTGTTGAATGCCTTCTTGCACCATGCCAGTACCATCCTCTTCTACAAATTTCAATCATTCTCCATAATATTTTATAAATAATTGATCAGATAAAAATAGAAGTTTAGTAAGAAAAAAAAAGGAGGGTATTTTCATATATTTTTTTATTTCTATTGTCATGGCGACATGGCCGAGTGATAAGGCCGGGGACTGGAAATCCTTTTTCCCAGTTCAAATCTGGATGCCGCCTGATCAACAAAAAAAACACGAAATTCCTTATTTTGTTTTGCTGATATATTGTCCCCAACAGACAGCAGAGGAAAAAGATTCGTGATATTTCCAAGAGCTTATTTTGTTTGCGCTTTGCAGAAATGTTACACACGTATAAATAAGTCTGGCCATATGAAGTTATTTTACCTACCAATTTTCAAGTAGAATACATTGAACAGGACTGACAAAGGCACATGCATAGGCATATGAAATTCATCTACACACATCCTTCAACATTGCACAGTAGAATAGGAAACCATTCCTCAAGTTATCTGTTAAAAAGTTATCCCCTCCGGAAAGAGGAGATAATTGAGGGCTCTGGGGTTTACTCACTGCATAAATAACATACAAGAAACCAATATTTTGCTCTCAAGGAACCATTTATGCCGCTAAAAGAGCTAGCAACCTTCTAAGCTACAAAGATTGCAGCCATTGCACATAAATATATATCCAAAGCAAGTCAAGGTCATGAACCCTTTCATGGCCGAAATCAAAACACGTCCTTTATATCCTTCTATTTTTCTTGAAAACAGAAAGACCACCACATAATTTTGAAGCTCGTAACATAGATCAGTCTTTTCACAAAGTAAAGCAAAACGAGAGATCATAGAGATGCAGCCCACAGTATATACTGGTACGTCTTGTGTTTATATTTAGTTGGGGTTGCAATGTATCCTGAAGGACATGCTTTATTGTTGATCCACTTAAACTGGGGGCGAATTAAGAACATTAGCACTAAACACAAGAAACATAGGCCTAGACATCATTATAAACTGCTCTTACAATACCTGTTCAAAAGCTAACAGTATAGCTTGTTCATCCAATTGAGCAGTCGATAAAAACCCAGCAAGAGAAAGACATCAAACATAAAAATGCCATTATTGAGTTGGCCTAGAGAACATTACCATGTCCTAAAACCTAATTCTCATCATTAATAAAGTTTTGAATTTTTTAATCAAATAATCAAAATTTATAGCGAGAACACTTCAATGGGAACTTAGAGATTAAAATGCATACCCTAGATAAGCTGCCAAGATTTTTGAGGCAAACAGGAACCCACGATTATGCAGTAGAGTGCCATCCATTTTCTCCAATTACCATGCATGCTTATCCAATGCTTTCTTGACTAATTAAGCCCTTCGAAGTAAGCCACGCCTTTCAATATTTAGTTGACCCATCATTTCTTCCCAAATGAAGGCGTACTCTAGAGTAGCTTCACTGGTATCTAAAACCATAATCCAATGCCATCCCATCAGGTTTCAACATCTAAAAAGCCAACCCATTTCACTTCGTAGTCCAAATAATAAAAGAATTTGATCACAATTTATCTTGAATATATAGTATTTGTTTTCGTAACAGCACATGTAGAATTCATTGCATATAATCTGTTTTCGTAATACTTGCAAAAAGAAGACTAACATCTTAAAGCATATGTTTAGTATCCACATTTAGCAACAGGTAAGAAATCAGAAGAAATTATATGAAATCAAAACAAGTGTGTTCAGGATCAAATCTAATTATACTATATAATACCTTACCGGTTGTTGTTTCCGGTGGAGTCGCTGCTATTGCTTCTGGAGGCACTGCTAGTGGTGGTGGAATCGTTGTTGCGGTTGATTGCCTCGGTGGTGATGAATTCTGGGTGGTGAGAATAGAGAATGGACAAGGAGAAAAACAATATATATAAAAGATAGGGCAAAAACAAGAGTAAAAATTATGTGCATGATTTAATTGTAATTTAATAAAATGTGAAAGTTCATTTTTGTCAGAAAAAAAATTCATTAACTTGAAAAAAAAAATGGAGAAGCGTGTTTTGCACTTCTTTTAGGGGCTGTTTGGAAACACGGTTCAATCTGAGTTACTAAAAAATTAAAAAAAAAATTTGTTAAAATTAAATGTGGTTTGTACTTTTTAGATCATTTTGATGTGCTGATATTAAAAATAATTTTTAAAAAATAAAAAAATATTATTGACATATATTTCAACACAAAAAGTTATTTGAAAAATAATTATTCCTACACTATCAAACACGTGGATAAAAAATTTTGAAAAACATCTTTTTAGATGTTTCCAACCTGAAGCTATATTATGGAAAATTTAAAAAAAAAAAACAGTTTTTTTTTTCTAATTTGTAAAAATATAACATTTGAACACAAACTTCGATTTTCATGTTTCTTTTTCTTTTTTTTCCTAAAAAAATTTAGACTAAAACTCCGTTACTATGCAGTTGACTTTGCTACAGTAACAGCTGCCTTTTGGTTGATTTTTAATGTCGTTGTCGGTAAAATTATAATAAAAAAAAAATAAGGGTGGTCAGTGAAATACAGTGGAATGAGACTTGTTACACATTGAATTGCTACGGTGTAAAGCCAAGAAAGTTAAAAACATGGATTAAAATTATCTTTTTACATGATTCAATTTACATTATCAATTTAAATAAGGGTTATCCCATCTCTTCACATTTTTTTTTCCCGAGTAAAAATATTAATTTACCCTGAGTTGTGTATCTATAAAGTTAATTTGGGTTGGTTCAAGTAGTTTTTTTCTATTATTTTTTAATTAATTTATTTATTTAACATTTAATTAATTAAAAATTAACTTTCATAATTTAATTTCTATAAAATCATCATGGTTTATGACCCATGATATAAATTTAACCCTCACCAATTTAATATGTCCCTGTCTCCTTACTTGGAAAAAATGTCACCAAATATGTTGTGCTGTCAATGTTTACAAAAGATGCCATACAACATATATTATATTTTAAATTTATAATTAAATTTTTTATCTTAAAAACATATTAACAACACTTAATTTTTTTTTATATTAAACAAATCATTCAAAGCGTTAGACAATAATCTAATTCTAAAATAATACATGCTATCGATTTGTGAAGAGGCTAGAGATATTTGGTGATCCAGCCAAAACGAAAACAAAATAAAAATTGTTGAGTTTTTTTTTTTTTTTTAAAAATAACTTGTAAACTAATAAAAATCAGAATATAGTAGGTGGTTGTGTAAGCGAGATTATAATTACGGTTGTTTTTAAAAATATTTTTTATTTAGAAATATATTAAAATAATATATTTTTTTATTTTTAAAAAATTATTTTTAATATCATTGCATTAAAATTATCTAAAAATATATTAATTTTAAAAAATATATATATAAAACAAACATGGCCGTTGAAATTTTTTAAAAATTTGGGAAAACAGCATGCAAAGTTATGATGAGAGTATAAAACATGTTGCAAGGGGAGAGAATATCCGTTGAAATTTGGGTTCACAGTTATTCAATAGCAAATCTCGTATTTTTTTGTAAATCCCCGTGCTACGCATTTACTTAAATCATCCCAGTAGCATTCTAGAAGCCTTGAAACTTCCAGTCCAATCTCTCGCCTACTTTCTTACACCTCGAGTCATGTTTATCCATCCAGTTATCCATGTTGATATTTTTGACGGTTTTTTTTTTCTTCTTTTTAGGTGTTTTTTAAAAAACTTTTAGTTTAAAAAAATATTAAATTAATATATTTTTTATGATTTTAATGTATTAATATTAAAAATAAAAAAATCTAAATTTTTTAAATTTAATATATTTTCAAGTAAAAAATTATTTTAAAAAATATTTTGAACTGCTGTATCAATGGTCAAATTTTGCATATTACCCTATATCTATAAAATAATAGAGTTCTATAAGGAGTTTTACTGTTTATTTAAATAATAAAACATATAAATATATTTGTTAAATTGACATGATAGTAATTTCATGTTATAGCTTAGTTGGTTAGCATGAAACTGAGATGAGAGGTCACGAAATTCAGATAAACAACTAGTGATTTTTTTTCCAAATAAATAAGGTGCGAAAAATAAAGCAAGCCCCGCATGTGCCTAGCCTACTACTCGTGGGCAGGCATTGGACTCTACTCTTCTTTTCTCTTTTTTTATTGTTATCTTGTTTGGTTTTTTTTTGCACTTATTTTTTTTTTAATTAAATTCACTTACATTCTAGTTTTAACATGTTTTCTAAACAATATTATAAATTTTAATTTGAATTCTGATATATTATTTTAATTATCGTGTATCTGATATGAAATCAATAATACTCCATTATTCCTTTGCTATCCATGTTGTCGTTGTTGTGATTTTTACGCCCTTTGAGAGTATTAAAAAACAACTTTGATCACCTTCACGGATGTAGAGAGGAGAGGAACAAAGACAGTTGATGGCCGAGAGAAAAAAACACAAAGATAGGCTCCTTTTACATGTTTAAAGTGGAGTAATGATTGGTTTTTAAAGTATTTTTTATATTAAAATAAATATTTTTTTATTTTTTAAAAATTATTTACAAATCAGCACATTAAAACTATTTAAAATATAAAAAAATATTTTTTTATTAAAAAAATTATTCTTTTAAAATACACCAATTATATCACATTTCCAGACATCCTGACAAAGCCAACTCACTAACTGTTTTTAATTTTCTAACCACCGTTGAAGTAGCGGTTTAGGTCTTTAGCATTCAAAATGTAGTCTTATCCGCTCCTCTATGCCTTGAATCGTGTTCATCTATCCATGCCGATGTGTTTGTGTATTTATCAACCTCATCTCAGATTGGCTTTTGTATATTATTTATACTAATTCACGTTTCTAGTTTGGCAAAAAAAAATTATCCATTAGCAATGATTTTTTCTTTTCAACTACGTTTTTTTTTTTAAATTATTTTTTTATTTAATGTTATTTTTTTTTATTGTTTAATGCACAGTTATTAAAAATATTTTTTTTAAAAATAAAAGTAATATTATTTTGATATATTTCCAAACAAAAAATATTTTAAAAAAAACAACTTATACCATAATTCTAAACATTGATATTGAAGGCCTTGTTTAGCATTACCGCCAGCAATGCTATTAAAAATTCTTGATTTTTTTAGTTTTAAATTATTTTTTAATATATTTTGATTATTTTTTGATATTAAAAATATTGAACAAGTTTTGCAAATTTATTTATATAGAAGTAAAAGAAACATTATAAGTCTATATTATTCAACTATTAAAAATTATATTAATATATTTTTTAATTAATTTTTTTTTTTAAAAAAACCATTTTATATCAATGAACACAGACTAAATTTCGAGTTGCGTTACCAACCGATCTTTATCCATAGTTATTTACAATGATTTTTCTTTTCAGATGTGCCCGGCCTTGACCTTGAATAGAAAACAGCAATAATTTTAAGTAACATAACAAAAGATTAAAAAGGAAGATATTTTCTAAAAACAAACAACCACACCGGCACACGAGAGTGTTGGGGAAAAGAGTAAAAAGGCGAATCATTTTCTTAGCTCCTAAAATAAGAAATGTAAATGGACTCATCACCTGGGCTCAAATCATTTACGTCTCCGTATCTCCGCACTAATCATTAAGCTACATAAATGCATCCACTGCTTCTTAACCACATCTAATTCAGATCTTGATTTAACATCTATTTAAATCAATTATTATAAATAATAACATTAATTCTCACAAAACATTTTCAACACTCTCTTCATTACTGAGCACTGTTTTTTCAGATATTTGGGCTGTTTGTGAGTATTTTTATGGTTGTTTTTTTAAATTTTTTTTATATTAAAATATATTAAAATGATATTTTTTTTTATTTTTAAAAATTATTTTTAAGATTGGTATATTAAAATCATAAAAACATATATATATATATAATTAATTTTTAACAAAAAAATTTAAATTCTTTTAAAAATATGAGATAATCATATTTCCAAACTTTTCAACCCAAACAGTCATCAATATTATTGTTCAAATTCATCCTAAGAGCTTAGAGATGGTTGTTAATTACTTTTTATAATAAATTTTTAAAATTCATTTTAAATATAAGTAAATAAAAATAATATAAAAAACAATTAATTTAAAATAATATTTTTACATTTTTTATAAATTTTTTTGAAGCGTAAAAGTTGTAGCAGAAATTCAACGAGTGTCCAAAATCTCAAAGATTTCATATAAAATAAAATAAAAAAATTACCGTATTTTTTCTTTATATCGAGGGTACCCAAACACGTCAATTAATAACAAAAACAGTAGAAGATAATATGGGTCCCATACGGAACTCGGGGGGTCCACCATTACTTTTACTCCAAAGTCCAAAGTACAAGCATTTCAAACAGACGGAGATAGGGCAAAATAGCCACTAACACCAAAGACTGGACAACGTGCCTGCGTTGCAGTCGATCTACATAGCACGTCTGCTCTTTCCCCCTCTGTTCTTCTTTCTCTGCAGAACAATCTTTCTCTCTCTCCTTCTCTCCCAGGCAGGTTCTCTATTTCTCTTTCTTGTATTTTTCGATCGCACTCGATGAATGTGCACGGGTCTGTTTGGTAACTGAGAAAATCTGAAATAGCTGATAGCGCTCGATGAGTTTGTTTTAGCTACTGTTTTTAGATTCGACTTTTTTGCTTCGTTTCAATCTTTGTTATTTCTCAGCTTCCAAAAAGACCGGTAGGTAGGGTTTCGAATTTTACTACTTTTGCTTGCAGCCATGTTACTCCTTTAGTGACACAGGTTTTAAATGTTTTATTGCATTTGGATAATTAGGTTCTTAAATAAATACATTTATTAAGATTTGCACATGGATTGAAGTGGAGAATCTGTAATCATTTAACAAGTTTTGTGCTTCTGAAGAAGCTGTTTGTAATTCATGATTTAGTGCTGCTTTGTTGGCTTCAAATGACAAAAACAGTAGAAGATAATTCATGTTGATCGATCATACTGTGAGCATTTTGCATGTGAATGAGTTTTGTTTTTTAGTTGCTTTTATTTCATGTGAGAAACCTTGAATGAGTTTTTTTTGTGAGAATGGAAATCATGGATCATGGATCAACTTTGGTGATGGTTTTGCAGGGTTGTTAAAAAATGACTGAGCCTTCCAAAGTTATACATGTTCGCAACGTGGGGCATGAAATTTCTGAAGTATACTCTCTATCTCTCTCTCACGTGCTCGCACAGAAATGATCAGAAGTTGTAATTTAAGGGTTTGAAGTAACTAGTGTATATATCCTAATGTCTTTATACATGTTAAAACGTATCACGGGGAATGATGCTTTTTTGGAAGTTGGTCTTTAAAGACAGATTGCACTTCTATTAATAGCTAGAGATATTAAATTTCCTTTTGCTTATGCCTAGTCGGATGGCTTCCGAGTCAATGTTTTTGTAACAATGTGCTGATTAGCATTCCATTAGTAGCATAGGAAGGAAAGTTTTATATTTCCTCATGCTAATTTGGATAGAGGAGAAACACCTTGGAAAATGTGAACAAAAAAATTCAATTCAGTAATTCTTTACGGGGTGATAAGGATTTGTCGAGAAAATTGCAAAGACATGAGTTACAGCCCTTTCAATTTCTGCATGTGGTAATGTTTAATGAACTCAAAAAAGATAAAAAACTTACTTCTGAAACGAATCAGGAGGTGTTATACTTCCTAAATGTGACAGATGAGAAGGCATGTATTCTATCAATCCACAGAAAGGCAACAGAGAAATCTGCAATCTGTGTATTATGTGTTATCTCGTCTCTCTAGAATACCTGGAGTTACCCTAGTGGCATGACAAAGATGCATAGCACAAGCTTAGCTGTTAATGCTTAGGATGAGCTAAATCTGATGCTACTAATAGCAAAGTCTAACCTTAGCTTAATTTACCATAAGGGATAAAGTTCAGGATGGCTTTGTTATGAACAGTGTGCTTAATTATCTTATTTGATAAAATCTTTGCATTAATGAAATTCATCCTAGATGTTCTGGTTTTCTTGGCCATTTTTCAAAATTAGCTGAAACATCGTGTAGAGTTGTCTCCTTAGTACTTGGAAGCTTTGCATGTCTCAAAACACAGTGATAACTGGAAACAGCTCACTAGCAGAGTTGTCTCCTTAGTACTTGGAAGCTTTGCATGTCTCAAAACACAGTGATAACTGGAAACAGCTCACTAGCGTTACTGAATAATGGAATGGTCTTTTTGTACATGTTTACATACATGCATCATTGATGATCTTTTGTTGTTCTCTCAGAATGACTTGCTTCAGCTGTTCCAGCCATTCGGGGTTATAACGAAGCTTGTTATGCTTCGTGCTAAAAATCAGGTTTCTCTAATGCTTATTGAATGGTGGTGATTATGAACGCATTAGATCTTTACTGAACCTGGAATGTGATGTGGTCTGATATGTTTGCCATGCATGCAGGCTCTCCTTCAAATGCAAGATGTTCCTTCAGCTATCAATGCTCTCCAACTCTATACAAACATTCAGCCAACCATAAGGTAACCAAAATTTTGTATTTGGTTCCCTTTCAGAACTTTCTGTTAGGATGTTTCATCATCATCATCAATTTTGTGTAATGACATCTACCAAACAGTCGAAACAGATTGCTTTAATTTGTGTTGAATCTCTGCTTCTTCTTCTAGGGGAAGGAATGTTTATGTTCAATTCTCATCACATCAAGAACTTACTACAATGGATCAAAATACTCAAGGGCGAGGAGACGAGGTGGGTACTTTGTATTCTAATATACTAAAAACCAAATGTTACATTGTTGATAGCAATACTTTGCAATCCATATAGGTGGAGAGCTAGAAGCTTCCGTGGTTCCATGTTGAACCTTAAGAGTGCTACAGTGGGTTATTTCAGTCTGCTCATACTAAAATGGCTTAGTTGCTGCCAGTACAAAAGTGTATCATGCAGAAATTAATCATTACTTAGATGTTTAGATGATACACTGATCCAATAGCTATAATGGTCAGCATGATATGGCCTTGAATTATTCAGGCTTCGTTGATTAGGTGAATGGTTCATTAATTGGGAAGCAAAGAGACACCCGGTCTTCTGATTGAGGGTATCATCATAGAGACTAGAATTATGTATGGCTCCTTTCCCTTCTTTTGAAACTGCAGGGAGAGAAAAGAGCAACCAGGGGGGGTTGTGCTAATTGATGAAAAGGATTCTTTATTATCAACTAGTGGCTGACTGGAGAGTTGCACTGTTTTTTTTCCCGGTGGTTAAGGGTAATAGTGGCATTAAGTTGGAGCGGTGATTGTTCTTGTAGTTGGATAGGGGTGTGGTGTTTCTGGTTAATGGAAAATGTTTATAACCAGAAAGCACAATATAAGGAGAGAATCATCATTAGTTTCTTCAATCCCCAATAAGAAACTGACGGTGACTGTGGATTGTTTTTTTTTTTCCACCTTGATTTTTCATTTCCATGTTTATTGTAGATCATCCACTATAATCTGCTTAATTTGACGTAAAATGTAGATATAATATAGCCCTAGTACGTCTACCAAGTTTTACGCATTTCTTTATCAGATGATTTGATCCAGTTGCACAGGAGCATAGCAAGTTAATTATATCTCTATTATAAACTGTATCTAATTTTTCACCTTTTGGACTTTTCATACCTCAAACTTTGTTTTGGCATCTCTCATGTTTTTCTCTAAGTACTGTTGATTATATGCTTCCTGCATGTTGAATCATCAACTACAAATGGTCTGTTTTGTTTGATCTTTCTTCTAACTATTTTTCCATATATCTCTTCTTGCTATCTGTGCTTCTCTATTTATTCTCTTCTCTCTTCTGTCTCTATGATGGTCTGCTGTCGGGCACTCTGGATGCGCAGCCAAATCGAATTCTGTTAGTTACAATACATCACATGCTTTATCCTATTACAGTGGAAGTGCTGCATCAAGTTTTTTCTCCCCATGGATTTGTGGAGAAGATTGTCACGTTTCAGAAGTCGGCTGGTCAGCTTCTTCAAGTTTTCTTTTCTCCCCCTTCTCCTCTTTCTCTCCATTTTCTTTTAAGAATTTTAGTTTACACGTATTAACTATGGTATTTACTTTTGTGCATTCCAATTGAACCACTGATAGTTTTATAGTTGAGTAACATCTGTTTTTTTCTGTTTCTTAACTGTCTACTCCGAGTGCTCTGTGGATTTGTCTTATGCTTTATGTGTGTGATTTTAAAGTGTCACCCATGAATGTTTTGCATATTTTTAGGTTTTCAAGCCCTTATCCAGTACCAGTCACGCCAGTTGGCTGTTCAGGCTAGGACTTCTCTTCAGGTACTTCTCAATTTGTCATTCCAGATGATACTTTCACCCGCAAGCTTGTTTTCAAAGTGTAGCACTTGACTTGATTTTTATTAAGAGTTTTTTGAAACTTGGCTGTTTTGGTAGGGACGCAATATCTATGATGGCTGCTGTCAGCTGGACATTCAGTTTTCAAAGTATGTAATGGACATACACTAGTGGCGGTGGTGTGTGTGTGTGTTGGGGGGGGGTTATTATTCTTGAGACCACTGAAACATATGATTTCTGATTCTCTTTTGTCCTTTTCCTCTGGTGTTATAATTGTACTTTCCATATTTGTCATCTAGCCTGGACGAGCTGCAAGTGAACTACAACAATGACCGCTCAAGGTGAGTGGGTCGCCCTTTGTTTGCCTTCTATATTTTCAATGTTTTTCCTGTCATTGTTGCTAAACACCGTATCTTCATCTGCACAGGGATTTCACTAATCCTAACCTGCCTTCAGAACAGAAAGGCAGATCTTCCCAAGTATGTACTGGTCTCTTGTTATATTTTGCTTGAATAAACATGTTTGTTGGTGATAGGTGATTTGTATTATTAAATTATTTTCTGTTTCTTTTTGCAGCAGCCAGCATATGGTGATGTAGGTATGCATGCTCTTAAAACTACTGGAGTTAGGGGATGTGCTGACTTTGGAGGTTACAATGAGCTGTTACTCTTTGCTTTCCTTGAGAATTAACTCTTTTTTTTTTCCTTTTTCCCATGCAGTTGGATATCCTCCTCAGGTGGGTATTGCTACGGTCACACTGTAAGGACTATTTATCATCCACTTGTAATATTCAGGATGTCTGCCGACCATAGACCACTATCATTTATTGTTCTTTATTTTTTTGTATTTATAGCAATGGCCTGCCTAATTGATTTCAACCTTTCCTAGGTTGCAGTTGGTTGTTTTGCGAACTGTTTTCCAGAAATAACAGCTAGGGTTGAAATCTGAAAACAATAAAGTAAAGTATATGTTGGAGTCACGGTGCTATTGATCAGTTTTAGGGAACTTGAACTGGAACGTCAATCTTACCTATTTGCCTTGTTGTCTTCCCCACCATTGGTATTTTTATGTTATCCTCTCAACTTGTAACTGGAAACACCTCACTGTGTATGCTGTTTTCCAATGTAATCCTTCTTCCACACCTTTTTTCCTGGAAAATAAGAAATGATAGAATGGAAATGGCAAAGCATGAAAGACACCTTAAAGATCTCCATCTTGTAAATCTTGTTTATCTTTGCTATTTTCTGAGCTTTATTTTGTGTTTGTGGAATATAAATAACATGTGATCCATGGTTTAACCTCAATAAGACGTCAACTTCTTCAATTGCTGAAATATCTTAAACATGCAAGCTTTTTTGCCTAAAATTAGTGTCATTTTGTATATGCTGAAATGTTCTAAGATGTGATATGATTTGACACATTTGATCTCTTTTGAAATTTTTTTAGATGCCTAATGCAGCTGCAATTGCTGCCGCCTTTGGTGGAGGTTTGCCTCCTGGAATTAGTGGGACAAATGATAGATGCACAGTTCTTGCCTCCAATTTAAATCCTGATGTGAGTCTATTCTGATATCTTTGTTCTGTTTGAATTTATATTTTTTTTAATAGTCCTTGTATTCATTCAAGAAAAATGTTTGTGTGCCCAGAGAATAGATGAGGATAAGCTGTTCAACCTGTTTTCTCTCTATGGAAACATAGTGCGGATTAAGCTTCTTCGCAACAAGCCCGACCATGCACTTGTTCAGATGGGGGATGGTTTTCAAGCAGAGTTGGCAGTACATTTTTTGAAGGTTCACTCTATGAAGCTTTTGCAGAATTCATTACTTTGTTATTATTTTTTGTAGGATCTAAGTTCTCCCTCCATATAACATTTTTCTTGTCTCAATGAACAGTATTTATGTTCTTTTATATGTGGAACAGGGTGCCATGCTTTTTGGAAAGCGATTGGAGGTGAATTTTTCGAAGCACCCAAACATAACTCAAGGTGCTGACACGCACGAGTACATGAACTCTAATCTGAATCGCTTCAACCGAAATGCTGCGAAGAACTATCGATACTGCTGCTCACCAACAAAGATGATCCATCTTTCCACTTTACCTCAGGACATCACTGAGGAGGAGATTGGGAATCTTGTAGAGGAACACGGGACCATTGTGAACACCAAGCTCTTTGAGATGAATGGGAAGAAGCAAGCTCTTGTTCTGTTTGAAACCGAGGAGGAGGCTACTGAAGCCCTTGTGTGCAAGCATGCTACTTCGCTTGCTGGGTCAATAGTCCGGATCTCGTTCTCCCAGCTACAGTCCATTAGAGAGAACCAATAAAAGAATAGCAGTGTTAAGGATTTGCTGTGGAAATAATAATTCTTGAGGATTCATGCTTGCCCAGGATATTCACATGTTGGTGACAGCTCCTACTCTCTCCTCTTGTAATTGGTTCATTGCTTTCGTACTGGTGGATGTTCATTCTCTTTTATTTATCGTCTTTTTCGCTCACATTTTTTTCCTAGGAATGTTTATTTAATATCAGGAGTAGAGTTCATGTTTGCAGATTTGGTCAGTTTTGAAGAGTAGGGAGAGAGAAATGTGTTACCTTTCTCGTTGAGGGGATCACTTTGTATCATTGGTGTACATTCTTGTAATTCAGGCTAATTGGGCCGTTTCTGTTGTATTCCTCGTCCCCCCCCCCCCCCCACCCCCAGCGTAAAATTTATTCTTCCCTCTTTCCTGATGTTCACTACTTTGCATATCTGCCAATCTACTCTCTACCTCATTGTCCACCTCCGTCCCTCTCCTCCTCCCGCCCTGCTCTCCGTCTTTTTTCAATCAAAAGATGTACTGTTCTTCTTTGGTCACCTCTTCTTCTTCTTCATCTTCTGCCTCCATCTCTCTCTCTCTCTCTCTCTGCGCGGGCACGTTCAATTATGAAAATCGCTCCAGCAATGGTGCATTTTCTGGGAAATTGCAAACCTGGTCCTCCCTGAGCCCCAGCATCGAAGAAACTCTTTAAGAATAAAGCCTGTTGTAATACATGAAGAGATGCAAACAAGATTGATGGTTTTGAAGTTGCTCATGTTAGCTAGCCATTGATGCCCTATCGCTTCCATCTCAAAATTCAACGCAAAGCACGTATTTCATTAAACAACCCGAATTTCTGCTCATGGAGTCAACCCTGACCCGAATATCAGCTCCATTTTCGCAGCACTTGCTCTGGCCTCTCCCTTGCTCCCTTTAGTTGTAGACATGAATTATACTTGCTGTTACTGAATTATTGCATCAGTAAAGGTGTACTCTTCAGTAACCCCATTTTCTCTTTTTTCTTAAAATTCTTGCAGTGCATGATTAACAATTAGCAGATGACATGCCGGCTGAGAAATTGATGATTCGTGACGTTCCTTTCGACATCATATGCGCTACCACCCAGGTCATCTTCACCAATACGACTATTCCCAAGCCTCGAGGTTTGTGAACAACCGAGTGATACCAACCTTGTAATGGGTTGAGGTAGTTTTCATGACCTATCCTTAGAAAACAAGCTCTTTTAACCTGCAGGAATCTATCTACTTGGACACATTGTCTCCCGAGAAGCTTGCCTAAATCCGGATACTCAGATAGCTCAAGACCAGAATTGAAAGAGAGACCAGGCAGAAACTACCTCGTGGACCGCCTGCGAAACTACCCCCCACTGCTCAGCGAAGATTAGCTCAAATGCACACACTGACGCAACATCTTATACCAAAGATGAAACAACAAAAGAAGAGGTTCGTTTGTTGTACTGCCAGTTAAATAAAAAAAGAAGATACAAGTATAAATTGTTACTGTGTCGTTGTTTCTGTATCGTTATCATCATCTTTGATTTTAAAGGGATATGCCCATTCTGAGTGCACACAACAAACACTGCTGGTTTCTACTTGAGCTTTCTAATGAACCTCGAAACAATTTGTCAAGAAAAAAAGCTGAAAAAATAGCTCTGTTAATTGAGTTAAAGTCTTCGTTTGCTAGAGTGTTTCAGGCTAAAATTCAGCGTGCAAAATGAACGCTAGAGCAAGTGTTTGACCCCTCGGCCTCTCGGTTAACAACCATGCGCTCAAACCAACTTAGCTACTCCAGCAGCTTGTTATGTCGTTATCAATAACGTTCTATTATCAAGGTGACCTGACTCTACTCTAGTTTTTTATTGGGAGGTCGATTTCGTCTTGCATTGCCTTAAAATCTGAACTCCACGGGGCCACCCTTTAAGACTGCAATTTGTTTAGGGCTTTTAAGGCTGCGAGGATAAGAGTGAAATTGCCAGAGGGAAGAATTGATAGGCACTCCGTTGCGTCGGCCTAGCTAGGATTTAAATTACTGCAGGAGAGGTAGTCAAGTGGCAATTTTCAATCTGAATAACTTAGCTTATAGCAGCAACTAATAGGGAACTTCATATCCAGTTGAGATACAAATAACCTGATCTTGATAGAATTGTGGTGAGGAATAAGTAATTTAGCGACAAGAGTAATTTAATACTCACCATACGACACAAGCAGAGTCCTTGTACGGAAAACAAGGTCCCCGGCATTATTTCCTACGAATGAAACTGCTTTCATGAAGAGTAAAACTGAAGTGTCTCTGACAGTTGCTTTACACTATAACACATTCTAAAGAGGAAATGTACATATATAGAGTACTGAGATCACCTCCCCCCACCCCACCAAAAAAAAAAAAAAACCTTGCTGCCTCCTTTTTGATTATCATGTTGTCAGACAATAACAGTTTCAATGCATGAGATAAAGGGAAGAAAGACATCAACAAGGTACTGTTAAACAGACAGTACATTGTGTTGTAGAATTGTCTATCTTATGTACCTTTATCAAACTCTATTAAGAGGAAGCCTGTTGCTCGGATGAGGAATCCTTTCTATAGGAGATAACACCTGAGGCATTGTCATACCAATAGAAACAATGATCTCTGAATCACAGAAGGAGAAAATGCCAGTCAAGCAAAAGCGTGAAAGGATTATGCAAATTATTACCAAAAAGACTTCAAAAGTAAACCACGTCTTCAAGCATGCAGGCAGCAGAAAGTTTCAAAGCACAAGGGTTAAGAAAATATCCTAAAAACCGGTAACATTAAAAGAACCCAAAGGGATCATTCTAATATTGCAGACCCAGAAAAAAGAGAAAGCAGAAACTATTGCTGCAAATTTTGATTAGCAGCATAGCAAAAACAGTCTCATCAATAAAACAGGAGCTGTGCAGTAAAATCATACCTATGCCCTCTCGAATAGATAAATTTGGTCTTATGATCTCCTCTGAATTGACCAGAAATACATCACCAATGTACAGATGGTTGGTTGGGACATAAACGCTGCATAACTCTTCATCCCCATTCTCTCTCTAAAATCAACCAGAAAAAAAAATCAGCAAGAAGCTCAAGGGAAATACTTGACGCAACAAAAAATCAGTGAATGTTCCATACCTACAAATTTTAGCAAATATTGCAAAAGCACCTCAGCATTTACATTTTTAAGGGGTGTCACTTAAACCAAATTTCAGAAAGAGAATCTTTTTTCCAGCAATTGCTCAATTACACTGACTGGTGATGGTTATGTAGCTGTTGCAGTTAATCAAGTTAAAGTAGCAACTCAAGGAACCTGATGTCATTTGGCAAAAGCAAGACATCAATAATAATTCCATCCTTTTATGTACCTGTTAGGCTCGTGGCTATTCCCCAATGGAAAAGTCTAGCAATTTAGGGTCAGTACCATGATATCAATTTTCAAATTCTTCTTATAAAAGCATAATTCCTCAAAAGATTAGATTAAGCCACCACCTTTTCTATTTACCAGATCAGTAACAAAGGCAGCTTCCTGATTTAAAGAAGGTGCCTCTGCTGATGCTAAGTTCCTTGACCAGTAAAGAAGAAAAGGAATACTAAAGATGTTCCATTAATTATTCCCTTCCAAATTCCTACTTTTCATTGTGTAGCGGATACAGACAAAAAGTTTTGACTGCATCCAAGATTGTTCTCTCCGCAAGCTTATACAAGATATCAGACAAAGTGATAACAGTCCACCTCTTTAGATTGGATTACCTGAAGGACTAAAGATGATGTGATGAAACCAAATGCATATTCGCCA
The DNA here is from genome assembly GCF_005239225.2 of Populus alba. Taxonomy (NCBI): domain Eukaryota; kingdom Viridiplantae; phylum Streptophyta; class Magnoliopsida; order Malpighiales; family Salicaceae; genus Populus; species Populus alba. The sequence goes on along the minus strand of NC_133297.1, from coordinate 12,370,573 downwards.
TGACGGGGATGTCGAATAATTGCGACCTCTTTAAAAGCAGTAGTATTTTGGTCTGCATGATAAAAGGGGGATGGTTTTAGAGTTGGTAAGAACATACAAAAATAAATAAATAAATTAACTTGGAGCTTCATTCCATATCAGTAACTGAAGTGGAAAACCAAAATACGCTATAGCAAATTGCAGGAATTGGGCCATCAGAAATCAGGTTTTCACCACTCAATAAAACTTTAGCTAAAAGATAATTCACAACCAAACCCAACCAAGGTCCAAAAGAACTCTACAGGCTCTTACCGACAGCGTCTATTGAAAAATCCATCATGTCCAAAGACCAATAAATATAAGACATTTAAAACTTAGAATAATCAATCCTTGAAAATAGTGTAAAAAAAAAAGACTAAGTTTCTGTTTGTTTGGGAGACATAGGTACTACGATAAATTTTGGATAGTTGAACAATTTTTTATCAGTTTATTACCCCCAAGCTCCTTTGAGAAAACTTGTGATTTGTGAAGCACCTCTTCTATTTGCTGCATCTTCCCTTTCCAAGGCTAATTCTTCCGGAAGAAGCTCCAGAACATCATCGTGTATAAAATAACAAGATTAAAGCAACACATAGTATTTGGTTTTTTCTTCTTTTTTTGTGTTAAAATTTCCTTTTGGGGCCCTCTCTTGGGCAATTTTAGTCCTTTCATCACGACAAGACAAAGTTTCAGTATGAGCACTGAAATTATGATATAGTTGCTTTTCTCATAATAGCAACTTTAAATAAAGACATCTTTAGTGCTGTGCTGATTGCACATACAAAACTGAAAAACGAATTACCTGGAGAAATAGCAGAACTAATTTGTTTAGATGCTGAGTATAAGTGCTTCACAAATGGCATTCTCTTAATAAACCATTCCCCGACCAAGAAAACGGTGGCACCCAGCCACGAAGAAGCAAATATCCCAATGAAAAGTATAAAAATGATTGACGTGACAAACCCAAGACCTGGTTCAAACAACATATATAACATCATCAGTGAAGAACTCTATCATGACAACAAAAATTAAGAAAGCAGACTAACAAAATACAATATAAATAGATAAATTAAACTAGGATTGCGATATTTGAAATGCAAAATTCCAAGCTCCCCATGACATACAAATATAATTATAATAATGAACACTCATACTTGCAGCCGATGGTGAGTGCACCAGGCTTTAGTAATAATTAAGTCAAGAGCCATAATTCAGAGATGCTACGAAATCTCACCGAAAATGTCAATGCCGAGATGGGCATAAATCGGACTGAAGAAGCCATCAACAAACTGAATAAACCACCATGTCACTAAAAATGTAACTGCCACTGGAAACAAAACAACACTGCAAGCAATTTCACTATGTTATGGTAATGTGCAATTCATGAAAAAAAAAAAAGAAGCAATCTTGTTTATTTACCATACCATCCAGTCATGAACTTCTTAGAGGCCCAACTTTGAAGAACAGCATAGCAAGCCTGATTTATCAAGCAAACAAAACACCCTTTAATGGCATACTTAAGTGTGATTAATTAAAATAATAAAATATAATTAAACATAACTTGAAAACCAAAATCCACAAGCAAAACATGACGATCTATCTATTTAGTTCAGTATTTGGGAATTGATGCAATGAGAATGAGTATAAGAGTGTTGCTGTATTAGTGTTAGAGTTACCTTGCGAGTAGAGGAATTGGGGGACCCAGGAGGGGACTTGGGGATGTCATCAGGGTCTGAACCATGGTGATTCAGACCTTGACTCAGTGAACTCGACGCCAGTTCTTTAGCCTCTTCCATTTCAATCTTCTTCTACCTAGAATCAATTCAGCTCTGGAGCTTCTTCTTTTTTTTTTTTGCTTTTTTTGCTTTCTTCTTCGTTGGTTTCGCTTGGTTTGGCTTCGCTGGAACTAAGAGTTGAAATTTTAGAAATTCCTTCTGTTTGGCTATTGCTGGATGCATATTATTGTTCTGGGATTGGATTGTCCTGATCCCTTTTAACTTAGTTAGAGTCCAACATTACGAAAATCTCGCGTGAGTATGAGGTGAGCCTGTAAGGGTAAATGGTAATAAGGAATTTGTTTTCCTCTTCGTAATTTGGATAAAACTAGCTGGTTAACCCTAACTTTTTGTATCACACCAAAAGTTCTTTTTAAGATTAAAAAAAACTATGAAATCATTTTTAATTTATTTTATAATATTAAAAAAATAATTATGAATTAACAATTTGATGTGTGTGTTTAATAAAAAAAACAAAAAAAACATTATATATGCTAATAAATAATAAAAAATATTGTTAACGCCAAATAAAAAATAAATCAAAAAACTGAAATATTGATATATCTTAAGATATATAATATCATGCACATTGATCCCTTCAAAATGCTTTATTTAAGTACATGAAAATAAATATTTCTTAAAAGAATAATAATTTAAATTCCGTTGAATAAAATAATTTGCAAAGATAATTATTTTTTTATTAATATATTTTTTTTCAAACAAAAATAATCTTTTATGTTCTATTTTATTTATTTAGTAAAAATCAAAATGAACCAAAATAAATTTCAAAATAATCTTGGACGATTTGAAATAAGAAAAAAAATCTCTCAAATTAAAACATATTTATCTTATTAACATTATTTATTTATTTTTAACATTTTTTACGAGAATATTGTTTTTTAGACATCTTATCATAACCAGGAAAGCAAGTTTTAATAAAAATAATATTATTATTTTGATAATTTTGATGTGAATGTATTAAAAATATAAGAATATTATACCGCTCACATGTTGCTAAATGGAACTTCTTGATATTGTTCTTAAATTCAAGGTATAAAAAAAATAAAAGAAAATAATTGTGGCTAAATTGAAAAAAAAAAAACAAAGAAAAGGATAAAAAGAAGTTATTGAAAGAATGAGAACCAAAACTAGATAAAAAAACCAAATAAAAATAAAATGTTTGAGAAACAAAATTGAAAAAAATATAAATCAAGAAAAGGATAATAACATAGCAATAAAAAAAATGAGAACCATAAATCAATAAATAAAACAAATACAATAAATTTTTAAGGGATGAAATTGCAAAAAAAATAATAATCAAGAAAAGTATAAAAAACAAGGAAATAGAGCAATTAAAAGTAGAGGGATCAAATCGGATAAAAAAATCAAATTGAATAAATGCCTAAGGACAATATTGAAAAAAAAATCTAAACTTTAAAAAGCATCAAAAGCTAAATAAATAATAATTAGAAGAAAAAGGACCAAAATCGATAAGATTATAAACCAAAGGACACTATTATTTTTTTAAAAGTTTATGCTGTTTTTCTAGGAAATGAGAGAGAAAAGATAGAAGAAAGAAAAAACCTCCACAATAGCCTAATTGGTCTTTCTTTGTAAGCACATGCTATATAACTGGAAAAAGGACAACACATTAATGCCAAAGCTGTGATGGAAGTAGGACTTTGGCTACCGCATAGTCCCTTATGCGTCACTTGAATGGCGCAAATGCCATGACGTTATGATACATCAATTTTTTTTTAATAATATTTAAAAAATTAAAATTACCAAGTTATCCATGAAAAATCTAAAAAGGACCAAAACACCCTTATAAATAGCTTTTTTTCTCTCGAATTGCAAGGTTAATTCTGCCTGTTTTAAAAAGAAAAAGATGGAAAAACCTCTCTTTGCATGTATATATATATTTTTTCTTTTTTAAGGGTATGACCTTAACTCTACCGTTTTTTAAAAAAAAAGAAGAAGAAAAAAGAGCCCTTCACCCAAAATTAATTTTGTTTTTTTTATTTTTAGAGCAAAATAGTCATAATACTATAACAAAAAAAACATGTCTGGATCATTTTTCCCTAATCAATTTTGCAATAATGAATGTATCACATGAAAAAAAAATTATTATCCCAATTAGAGGCTTAATCAGTTTTTTTAGCAAGGAAAAAATCATATTTATATTATTAGAATCCATAATTTTTTGTATCTAAAATCATAGTAAAAGATTGAGTTGATTTAGTTTTTTTTTAAATAATTTAAACTTAAAAAGCAACATGTCATTTATTTTATTAAAAAAAATAAATTAAGGCATACTACGTGTATAGCCTTGATAGAATATTCATGGAATGATGGTAGACCAAGAAGAGGGCTGTGTTGTGCATAATGATTTAACTTCCGATATTATTTTTTTAATATAAAATACGCCAAACCTCTATATTTGATCAAAGTAAAAATAATCCCTGAAAAAATTTCTCAACGCAAATTGAGTACTAATAAATATCAAGTGAGTATTTCTTGTTTGAAGTCTGTTTGGTTAGTCGATTATTGACGAGTTTGGCTTGGATTGATTGTTTTTGTTTGATAAAGTGGTGCTGCTGGATGCTAGAATTTCTGTCTCGAATCTGTCAAGAATTTCTGCTAGAATTTTGTTTTGTTGTTTTCAAGTTGCAGTTTTATTAACAGTGGCGTCTAGAACATGCAAGCCAAATTAACTGATTTTTCCTACTGGCTATATTAATTTGTGACTGAGTTTTGAGCATCGGTATTCAATGCATTGAATCTGCAACCAGAATGCTGGTAGATTAATATAGTAAAAAAAACTCAGTTTACAAATTCATATAGGAAAATACCACCAGTAGGAGAAAAACTCAGTCTACATATGGCATTGAATCTACCACCAGAACTTACCACTTAATGGCTCAACGTTGGTTCACTCATGCTAACCCTACACTTTTCAATGCTGGAGCTCCCCAGCCTCGATTATGTTTGTGTTGAATCAGTGATCTCCAGAGTCTAAATAATGGTGTTAATCTCATGAATACTCCTATGCATTAAAGATAACAGCATTGAGGACATTTATGATACTCTGAAGGATTGTGCTATTTTTAGCAAATCAGCTGGAGGATTTGGTATCGCTAGCGCTGTTCATAATATCCTTCCCACAGGCAGTTCAATTCGAGGGGAAGATGGTGCTTCCAATGGTTTTGTTCCCTCGCTTCGAGTGTTCAACCACACCGATCGTTATTTTATCAAGGAGGAAGGAAGAGGAAAGGTATAGGAGCAATTCTGCTTGTTAGATTTTTCGATGCCTTTGAGTGCCACCTTTTTTAATTATGGATAAATTAACACTGTAGATTGAAGCTGATTTTGTATGAATATAGTTAAATTTCTTGTTCATGCTACGTCGTTTGTTGGGTCGTCTTTTGTTTTTCAATGGTTAATCTTTTTTTGTTTTGTTTAGGTGCTTTCGCTATATATCTGGAGCCATGGATGACATCATGCACATATCTTTGAGTTTCTATATCTCAGGAAAAACCATGGAAAGTTGACGTTCGTTACTTAACGGGCTTAAATATCGTCGCCCTCAAATCTAGTGCAGTTATCTTAGTTTTAGTTGGGGTATATATATTGCTTACTTCCAAAGGAAAAGGATCCTCTTTTCTTTTTATTTCATATCCTTTAATTTCCCTTTCTTGTTTTCCCCGACTCCATCTTGTCTTTTTATTTCTTGATGCCCTCTGCAGGAAGAACGTCGAGCTCAAGACTTGTTCTGTGCTAGCTCTTCGGATTCCTGATCTCTTCATGGAAAGAGTCCGAGGTGATGGCAGATGGTCTTTGTTTTGCCCCATGAGGCTCCTGGCATGGCTGATTGTTGGGGACAATAATTTGAAAAAACTATACACTCAACATGAAAGTGAGGTATAAAACTTGCTATTTCTGTGATGGTTGCTTGGATCAAAATGTTGAGGTATTTGTCTGTACAGGAACTAACAATTACATGCATGTTTGGGGGATAAAGGAAAGGGCAAAAGAAGGTTGTTTCTGCTAGGAAACTCTGGTTTGAGATTTTAAATTCTCAGACTGAAACAGGAACTCCTTACATTCTCTTCCACGATACAGCAGTCACTGACCTGCAACTGCAAGTTGGAAAGAATAGAGTGACGTGCTGGTTTAGACCATAGCCATCGTGAAACTAGCTCGTTGAGAGTATGTATAATGTTCTTGCCCCAGCTTTCTCTGGCTCTTGCAATCAAAGTTTAACCTGCCAGAGAAGAGTCTTCCATTAGGTTTGAGGACTAGCTAGAGTTGTATGTAAAGGATTTCGTTTAAAAAGGGCACGTTCTTGTTTGATCACATTTCTGTATGGTATGCTTTGCTCTCATGTACCCCCTCACAAATCTAATATATGATGTTATATCCGAGTTTGTTGAATGCCGATTGATGATGGGCCTTGGATTTTTTTCATTCTGGGCCGGCTAAGCGAGCTAGTGGACCATGCTGTTTTGAGCCCAATGGCTGCTGGACTTTCTGGAGAAGGGCCGGGCATCGAGCCACCTAGTTCTAGCTTTTACCACCACCTGGAGATGACCGAACTGGTATCATATTGCTAATCCACCCATCTTTTTTTTTAAAACACCTCCATGAACAGTTCTTTCGGTGATTCTGCTAAATGCTACCATTGTGTGTTTCATAAGTTTTCAGGACTTTTGCAAATAGAGGTAGCTAAAATTATTTTTTTTATATTTCAGATCATTTTAATGTAAAAAATGAATTTTTAAAAATAAAAAAATATATTAATATATTTTCAAATAAAATACATTTAAAAAAAAATCACTACCACTATACTAAAAATACCCGTTAACTCGTGATACAGATGGGCTGCAATATGCGAGAATAAGGTGGGACTGACTCATAACAGTCCTGGGTATTTCGATGAAGGGAACGTTGAATTACTTTCATTGCCTGACAATGACTTTTCATAGCACGTGTTTAAGCACAAGAGTGCTGCCAAATTTGAAAATTTCGTTCGAGGAAAACTAGGTTCAGATACTAATAATAATATTCATCTTCTAATTCAACAGATGTACTATTCAAGTATCATCAAACCAATGACCTCGGTGACTCAGAAAGGACAATAAAAAGGAGCCTGGATCAAGACCGATGAAGTCCGTGAATAATGGTCTGAAGAAGAATTTACTTGTGATGGGCCAACAAAGACCCGCAACCTGTGCTTCTCTGCTTTTTTTACGTTTTCCTTTTCCTTTTTTTCCCCTTGATTTTGACCGCTCTGAATAATTCTGTTTTGGCCTTTCCTGGCAAGCGAGCACACTTCATCGTTTTTCACATTTCTGGCAGGCAATCAACTGCATTGAAGCATGCTCCTGGTTATGCTAATGATTGGATTGCATGACATTACGTCCCAGTGCGTGCATATCTATTGGAATGGGACTGCAATGGTGAGATTTGAGAATGGTTCCGATGATGACGATAGCCTAGAGTGGTTGTGTGGTCAAGTAGAAACGAAATGCGCCGCATTTCTAACAGGCTACAGAACACCATGAACTTTTGGGGATGAAAATCTGATAGATTATGCTCTGTAGGGCCATTCTATATATATATATATCTTTATCAGAAATGATATGGACGATGATATGAAGATCATTCTTGAGAGATGCGATTTTCTGATATCTGGAGGAAGGGATATCTTGTAAAGGTGATGCACATTGTTGCTTTTCGGTGGCTGGGACAGTTGGAATTTACTCGAATAATGACAAGCTAACGTTCAGACTGAAATTTCAGCGAGGGATGAGTCGATAAAAAATAATTTCATGAGTGTGATCCACTCAATGGGGTAGTCAAGGACCGATTATTCTCACAAAAGAACAGAGATTGACACTAAATGAAAGTTGAATTAAAGGAGGGTGTATACTAGTCATAAGACTCGTCACTCGAGCCATTCAATGATTTTTCGTCTTTTAGAATATGATGTATAGATGTCAAAGGTTGAATTTCAGGTAGATACATGCTAGCAAGTTCCTTGATAACTGTACGATGGATCATATGGCCATTTTCACATGCATGCTGGAATATACAGCAGTGGGATTTTGTGGTTTCAGCGACTGGAGCTTGATAATAATAATTTCATGTTTATCTACATCCTTATGTCACGCTCAAATTAGATTTTATATGGACCCAAAGGATGATATTACGTATCTTTGACTCCAGCAACCAAAAACATTCTTCGGCTCATACCTTCCCAAAGTAGGATTTTCTTCTTCGAGTTTTATCTAGTTGTTGTCAAGAAGAAGGAAAAAAAGAGAGGGAGATCTATTATCTTCAGTTACTTTTCCAAAGTCATGTTTTTTTATTTCAGGCCATTAAGGATCTTTTAAAGTACTCTTCACGTGTGCTTCTCTAATTCGCGTGGCACTTAAAGATGCTTAAGGTGATACTTTTATTCTATAATTCTCACCGGAAAAAAATAAATGGTACCCTTGGATCTGTTTTACAAATGCAAGAGGTGAGGTATTCGGTAAATTGAGTGAAATACTTTCCACAAATAATTCTCAATGTCCATGAAACATTGTCACAAGGTTGATTCATCGTCGAAACTTTCCAGCTCGTTTTCTAGAAATTTTTTTATCTCCTCATATTTACTTAGTAACTAAGTATTTCTCCTCACCTAAAAATTTCTATAAAGAGAACACATAGATAGAAAAAATGAAACATATATAAACACACAAATTAATTATTACAGGAATCAACCCCAACCTATATTAATCTCAACAACAAAGAAAACAGTGTGCTATGCACAAAACTTATATACTATACACAAAATTAGCATCCTTTTCATAACCAAGGCTCTCCAGCTTATTTATAGACAAGCATATGAAATGTTATAAAGCATAAAACTAGAATCTTTATATTGTAGAAAGTAGTGAGATACTTTTTACCTCATGTTTTTATGAATTTAGCGTGTGGTTTTGACCGATAATCATATGATTTTAATATCTTAAAAATCAATTTCAATCATGCTCCCAAGTGCAACATCCATATCTCTATGATCTAGACACCTATTTTCTCTATGAAGCCATGATCATAATTGTTGTAACAACCTGCTATATTGTTGCATAACTGTCATTCTATACCATCGAATCTGTTGTTTTTGTTATTTATCATTGACTGTCCATTGTCCATATCCACACTCGCATAAACCAATTGCTTGCATAAGCAACTACGGTTGATATCGTCATCGCTGCTGAATTTGACACTGTCCTATGGATTGCCACTGTTTACTGTCTTTCTAGCAATACTATCACTAGTTTATTCATGGTGGATTTTGACTCTATTACACATCTTAAATTACGTGAATAAATGACTCTTTCGAATTAAGAGAAATGTAATGGTTGAATTCTTATACTCAATAATTGCAACTCTTGCCATTGCCTAAGGCATTTATTCTCTCTCCTAATGCCCCTCCATGTTTTTTCTTATTTTCATGGTGATGATAAATGAAAAAACTACACAATAATATGTTTAATCAGGTTCTGGGTAGGCTCCACCTAACCTATATTAGATTCATGTGCAGCTCATGAGTGAAGCTGGTGGTATATGATAGAGAATACTTACTTTTATTTTTTTTTATTAGTGTTGATAGGCCATTAAGCCTTCTAGATTTAATTTTATCAGCATATGAAAAGATTCCTTAATCTTTGTACTGGCAATTTTTTCTAGCCTCATCACATGGAAAAATGATACATATTGTTTTTTTTCTTCCCTTTATTATCGTTGGTCCAAATGCATTGCACTCGTACTATGAAAAACTGTCTCTAACTGAATAAAATCTTGTGGACGGCAATCGCTCCGATTTGTCCTTGACTCGTAGGACGGTAACACATGCTGAAAATTGGAAACACATGCATCATCGTGCTTGGTGCTATTTGGAATGGCTCAAATTGGAACTTCAAAATCAAATTTAATATTTCTTTGTTTCAATGACTTATTTTAGGTCATTTGTGTTTGAGATACCTTTTGGATGAGATTCACGACCACTTACTAGTTACTATCCCAAGTCTCGTCGGCAATTTGGACTTTCGAGTTCTTTTATTTGCTGATGTACCGGGGTTAATTTTACATGTCATGAGAAGCATCTTGTACTTTTCTTTGGGCTTTAAGTACCCTTTTTTCTGCCAAAAATAATGCCAAGTTACTCTTTCTTCTATCTATACAGACCAAATGAGGTATTCAAAGGATCGATTTTATGATCATGGACAATAAAACATGGAAAAACAAAGATACAGTAATGTCTAAAATAGAAGACAAAGAATCACTGTGATTCGAGTATGATGTCTTGCTTCACTTTTTCACGAAAGCTAAAAACGCCAACATTTTGCATTCCAGAAAAGATCACAGGAAATACATTGCGATCGGTGATTACTTAGGTCTGGTGGGTGTGTTCTTTGTGATGGTGGGGCGATGGGCTTACACTGGAGATGCTTCGAGATGGGCTTTTCTGTATGTAAATAGGTACAGCCATTTACAGGCAGGGGACAGACGCTGCCTATGGCTCGGTGGTGCTATCGTTTCTGGGGCAATGACAATGCACGGGCAATCGAAAGCAATGTGGACGGAAGCAGGCATGCAAGAGGGCAACAGAGAGTAAAGCAAGTGCTGGTGCCATAACACTCGTCAATTAAATATCTGCTCGGTTCCAAAAAAACTGGGACCCGGAAAGCGTGCTGATTGATGAGCAGCAAGTCCCGAACCAGGGCCCAGTTGAAGGAAGTTCATCTTCATCCATCAAATCCCAAAGCTTTATATCCACGTTTCGAGGAGAACGCATTATAGCCAATTGAATGGAAAACGAAGGAAGTGAGAGTTACTTTTGAAAGTAATTGCTGGTGTATCGATTCGACATTTCATGTTGCGTACACCAGTTGCTAAACGAATCTTCATCGTTTCACATTTCATGTAAAACGTTATCCATTAATAAAAGGCATGAATTGTTCATCTAAAGATAATATATATTTTTTAATTTACAAATAGTTAATGCCGACGTTGTCTTTATTAATTTTTATTGTACACTTAATACACATTTTTAACTTGCTTTGTTTTCTCACTTATTAACCCCCCCCCCCAAATAAATAAATAAAAACCCATTAAATTTGATGTTCTCAGAATTGTAAATACCGAAAGTTTTGAGCATTCAGTTGCTGATATAATATTATTAGATAAGAATTTGATCCAGATAACTACGTGGATTGTTGAAATTAAATGTTATAAAAGAATATTAAATGAAAGATTTTAAGATTCAGAGTTTTTGGTGGATTGTTGAAATTAAAATATATTAATTTTGGTTTGGTTGTTTTTATTATACAAAACTGATAAGTCTTTAAATCCAAGATGTTTAGAAATAAGACTAATGTGTTAGATAATTGATTGATCTCGTAATCCGATCCATTCTCTATAGTCAAAGTATCTGGTGACTTGATATGGAAAATCAATAGGATTAATAATTGGTAACATGTTATTCTTTACAAGTTAAGTGATTGGTAGCTGTTATAGTAGCAGATGATACTTAGTAAGCTAGGTGATCGGTAGCTATGGTGGTATTGGGTGATGTCTCGTAAGCCAAGATGAGAGGTATGGTAGTAGCAGGTAGTGCCTGATAATTCAGTAGTTGTGATACCTATAAAAGGTCCTATTTGATGAACGTGAGAACTCTCTAATGGTAAAGTCGGTAACTTTACAAAGAAAGAGTGCAATGATATTTTAGAAAGATAGACTTTGAAAATATATATGCTGAAAATGTTAAAAATGAAGAGATTATAAACATTTGATCTAAGCGATTCATAATATATTTATAACTCGTGAATCTTGTCTTTTTATGGAGATGAGGGGTTGAAGTGTAATTTCACCCTTATAATATTTTGAGTTGCATTTTATTTAAAATAATACGTATTGAATCAATATAAAATACTGAATGACCTATGTAAGGTCCAAGAAAAATCCCTGGTGAGTGTTGGGCTTGGGCCCATTAAAGGTGAAAATGGATCCGGACACGTTGTCTGAACCCAAACATATTGGACTTAGGGTGTGTGCCCTCAACCAAGGGGGTGCTGGGGTGCCCATCCCATGCACATGTACCTAGTATGCGATTGAGCCACCATGCCCAAACCCATACTCCTTGAGCCCCAGTCATATATTGGGTTCAACCTTGGTAACCTAAGCCAAATTAGTGTTTTTAGGGCCTATTTTGGGGGAATTTTTTGGGTTCATTTTGGTGTTTCTTTGTCCATTTTATTTGGATCCATTAACAACCCCCTAAGTTTTTGTGATATTAATCCATAAATATTTATAAAAATACTCAGTTATCATGACGAGTTTGTCAAAGTTTCTTCATATTAGAAGAGAGGCTGAATCCTCGAGTAATAAACCAGAAAGCCCATGTGTAGAGGTGTGCACCATGTTTGAAAAAAATTATAAGTATATAGAAGGGAACCACTAAGGAACTCATACTTAGAAAAATTCTTTGAAGGGTAAGGTGAGATATAAAAGACTTCATACTTAGAATATTTTTCTAAAAGGTGATGAGAAATTTATGGAGAAAACGCTTATATATAGAAAAGTTTTTAAGTGACTAGTGGAAACCCATGAAGAGTAAGCCTATACTTGGAAAATATTCTAAAGGGCTGAGGAAAACCCAAAAAGAGTAACCCTGATGATACCCATACTTAGAAAAACTTATAAAGGGTTGGAGGGAACTTAAAGAGGGTGACCCCTGGTGAAACCCATACTTAAAAAACAATTTTAAAGAGCGAAAGGGACAAATATATGGAGGGTGGTTCTATTGCATCAGGAAAATTAAGTCCACCCTTTAAATAGTGGTCGCATTGAAGTGTAAGAGGTATATGACCTTCCTAGGATGTCATGAGACATGAAAGCCATCAATTAAAGAAAGATGTGACTAAAGAGTGGGGGGTCTATGGCTTCCCTGATGATGGTGTAGGGCTTCAGAGCCCTTAGAATGCCTATAACCTCTTTTATGATGGCGTGGTGGCTTAGGAGTCCCTCTATAAAGAATTCTCAATGTTATATGAGAGATATATGATCTCTTTATAATGACATGAGACATGAGAGTTCCCCATTAGAGAGTGATGTCAGTTCAAGACTATATTGAAGAGGTGAGAGATGCAAGATTAACCAGTGATGAATTGATTAGAGGTTTCTAGACATCATTCAGGGAATGGAGGATCCCAAAAAATATATATCACCCTCTACTAGGCATTCAATGCACATCGAGCACCTAAGGTGCTGGGGTGCATGCTCACCATCTGCTGGGCATGTGCCGATCCCCAAGATGGGCTCGGGATATGATGCTCGAGTCCATACTCTTTGAGCCCCAACTTTATACTAGGCCAAGCTCCAGCCCAATAAGTGTTTTTAGGGCCTGTTATTTTTGAAATCTGTCTATTTCAGGAGGATTTTAGGTTTATTTTATTTGGATCTATTAAAAACTAAATTAAATCGAAAATGCTCACCCTAAACCCATTTACTCTAGTAAAAATTCTACTACTTAATTTATTTTAATTCAGGATCTCGTAACTTCTTTCTATGGAATCAATGACAAGTAGCTTTTCAAAAGTTTTTATGCATACATCTTCCCTGTCAAGGATATTATTACATTTAGTATATATAATGTTATACCATAAATTTAATGGGATATATATAATGTTAAAAAATAATTTGATGATAATCGACCAATCAAGAGAAACTTAGAAAATAAGAATATATAAAAGAAAGAACATGTACAAGAATGTAAGCGATTATAATAAACCATGTAAATTAAAATGCAGTATTAACTTCACAATTACCGATAACGTTCTATTTTTTATATATGAACGGGTAATAACTTTCATCTTTCAAAGTTCTATTTTAACATTTACGAGGGTTATCGCTTCAAAAATGATAAAGAAAGACTTTAATTGATCACGTCTCCATTAATTAGTCTAAAAATGCACTAAATCCAAGATTTAAAAAGCACGGTGTGAAAGTTCGTGGTTAAAGAAGAGTCGTAAACTATATGTGGCCAAACTTCAACAATTTTTGTCGTAACTCATTTATTTGAATGAAATCTCGAAAAAGAACGCTTTCAAGCAAATGAAATGTATACCAACGATTTAAGAGATTAAGGAGAAGGTTTCGCATGAAATTTACATAAAGTTCAAGTCAAATCCATAAATTAAGGAGAAGGTTTCGCATGAAATTTGCATTCTTTGCTGTGTATAGATTTTTGTAAGCCTCAATTTAATCTTAAATCTATATACTCATCCTCAATCGAATCATGATTCTATCAATTTTATTAATTTGATCCCAAACATATCAATATATTCTCAATCAAGTTTTCATCACCATAATCTTCAAATGGGCCTCGTTTTAGAGCACATATATGTATATTAAACATAAAAAAATGTTATATATATATATATATATATATATATATATATATATATATATATATATATATTAGTGTATGAAAAAAGGCATGCTAGAGTTAAACTATTAAAAGAATTTAGCAAAAGAAAGCGATTGAAAAGAAGTAGAAGCTGTATAGGTACTGGCCGTGCTTGCTAGAGGATTTTGAGCGCATCCCACTCCCCGTGGAGTGCTCGGTGTGTAAATTGTTTAAATGTAGAATTTAATTGATCAGAAATGGGGTTGGCTGCCCTGAAAATGAAAGATCATTGATACGCGATAACTACATTCTGACATTTGAACTGACAAAGAGTGGCATTTATCACGAAGGGAGAAGGTGGAACGAAGCTTCAATCTTTGACTCTTCATTTTTGCTCCATTTTTTCAAAGGAACGACACAGAAATTCTATAATGGTACCTTGTTTTGCTTCCTCAGCAATTCCTATCTCTCTCCCTCTTTCTTTTTCAATTGGAGATGAAGTGTTCGCATTTGATTTTTTTTTTTTTAATTAACAATATACCTTCTTTTATTGTGTATTATTTCACAAAATATTATTTCTCGTTATAAATAAATTTAAAACAGCTCATACTTTCGCTATATGTATTTTTATTGTTCATTCGCTAATATTTTCAATGTGGATTGGAGTAATGCTTCCTTTTTTTTTCTATTCTAGTCCTTAAACTTTTTTTTCTTTGATTGGATCCATCATTGACCAGATTAAAGGTCCGTGACTTTAACTTTGTTAAGCGAGGAAAAAATTGAAAAACATCGATAAAGTGAATTTCTAAATTAACTCAAAACTTAAACTTTAATCTTCTTACTTTCCAACTAACTTTGTTTTTTTTATAAAAAAAAAAAAATTACTTTTAATTCAAAACTTATTTTTTTTATTTTTCAGTTTCTGGTTTGCGGTGGCAGGGAGAAAGTCACTAGATTCCCGTTGTAAAGAAAAAAAACATCAATTGACTATTATTCAAATGGAACTTGTTGAAATCAAGATTAATCATAATTGATTATCACTATTATCAACAGTTGATTAAACACCATGAATAAAATATTAAACATGAATATAATAGCCATAAATCTGAGGTTTGTGTGTATTGTAAAATTCTTTCTTTGGCATCTTTATTTTTTTCCACGTGAATCCCTACCCCTGGTAAGAAAATAATTCATTGAATTGGTATAGTAAGTTCACGGATCTAGTCATTACTTTATATGCGGATTTCAACTTTCAAGGAGTATCCTTCTCGCAATTCACACTACTTTTATAAACGAAAGGAAAGGAGATAATGTTCCTTTTATACAAAGTAATTCAGATTCCTAACATGAAGTGGAAAATCCTGTTTCCTTGTGTTACTTGCTAAAGAATCTTATTTCACTTGCATTCCAAGTACAAGACTTAAATGGTCAAGTGCTGAGAATTTCACTTGCTACGAACAAGGAAATTTGCTTTTGCTATTGCTGCAGCTCTTGATTCAATGGCACGGTGGATTCACGCTAATTTTCTTTTTATTTTTTTATCCATGTAGTTTTTTTTTTCTAATTTGATTTTTCCATGTTGATTTTATTTGAGATTGGTTTTGATGTTTTGTTATGATAAACTTATGGGATTGTGGTCCATTAAAAAAATCTTGTTATTGGATTGATGTTTGATTTTATAAAAATAATATTTTGATTTTTTGTTTTCCAATCAACTAGAACTACATGATTGCAATTAAAGATTGGCGAGAACTCCAGGCCTGTTTCGTCCAAGAAAGAAAGGATAAAAAATTTTATGCACGGAAACGAGGGAAGGGGAGAGAAATAAAAAGGAAGAAAAAATATCGCTAAAACCACACATGAGCTACGTTCCAGACACGCGCTGCCATGAAAAAACATTGACAACATGATGCTTCTAGTGACTCCAAAGAAGGCCATGTTTCGAGGCTATATGATATCACATGCGCCACCCCAAACTTGACGGCACTTCCTACATGCTAGTGCACGTATTGCATACACCCACCTTTTTTTGTCCCCTTTGTTCAACTTAGTCCCTACTTCTATAAGAGCTCTTCAATTGTGTCTTGAAATCGAATTTATCCCACATGATCCAGGCTCTTTTTTTTAAGTTTTAGTCCACGTCTAATAACTTTTCGATTTAGTCTCCCATGTCATACCACCTGACCCAAAATAAGTTTTGGAAGGAGAGAAGAACAAAAAGAAAAAGAAAGAGACAACTCACCAACTTTCTTAGAGTATTGTAGTCATTTTCATGACTCGAGTTATAAATTTTACACTAATATATGTTGATCAAGATAGATCCAAGATATTGTCATCACTGCATTAAAAAAAATATATATCATCCTGAAAACCCTTTTCAAGTCAAACCGTATTTTCATTAGTAATTTGCATTGTAGTCGTTAAATCAGCTAGATCACGTCATAACAATTTTTATATGGTCTTTATTTAATGCTTGACACAGATAAGAAATCAGGTTGAAAAGTTTCGTGTTAACCAGTTTGATTAAGTTTAATAATACTATTAAAAAAATTTTAAGGCTTGCCTAATTTTTTCTATGTTCAATAAAAAAAAATGCCACTATTAAAAAAAAAAGTTTGGTCAACGTTGCCTTATGATTTTTCTTTTTGTAGTTAGTTCGGGTTTCAGCCAGTTCAATTTTGTATATTGCGAATCTGCTCTAGAAAAACTCAAAAACATTACTTAAATCTCTCGTGAAAAAGAAAAAAAATATTGTTTGTAAATGATGGATGGCTTTTTATCCAAGTCAAAATTTTGTTTTTTTGTCATTTAATGTCATTTTTTTCTATATAGATTTATTATTATTATTATTATTATAATACAGAATTCAACTACATGAAAAAATAGAGTGGGAAAGACAAAGTGATCCAATCAAACAAGGCTGCTCCATCGCTCAAAAATTTCAAAGTTCAAGTAAAGGGTGCCAATTGAATTTCAGTTATAGTATCAATTGATCGTTTGAAAAATGAAGCGATGATGTCTAAAAATTGATTTCAGAGGAGACCTTAACCCACGACGTGACAAATATTTTCTATGAAAAAGGATATGAAATTTGCATTACATGTAACAGCGAGTGGAACTTTTTACCAAAAAAACAAAAAAAGTGAGTGGAAATTCCTACTTTATCTTTACCGCAGGAATTCATCCTTTTTCACTAACCATATTAACAATGCAATTAGTGGGATTGGCATTTATCCACGCTTCTGGGTATATCCCATTTATGAAAGTCATATTTGTGCTGTTTATACATAGTTTCTTCGTCTTCTTAAAAATTCCACCCTTTGAACCTTCCCTGCTTGTGGCTCAAAATGGATATATCCCATTACCTGCTACTGTTTTATATTTTAATTGAATATAATCTTTTTTCTTATTTGAATAATTTATGATTAACCATAATTTAATCCAAGTTAAACGTGTTTGATGCTTGTTTTGTTCTTTCTCTTTCTCTTTATTTTTCTTATTATTCAAAGGATGTTTGGAAGTTTGGTATGAAAAAAAAAAACTCCAACTTTAAACGTATCTCGTAATTTAATAATTAAAAAATAAAACTCCCAACTTTCAAACGCTGAACATTTTAATTTCGAGGCATCCGCGTACAGTCTGGTCGGAAAAACGAATTTTAAACATATCTCGAAATTTATATAGCCCTAGTCTATCTCGGTACCTGAACCCTGTCCACTAGATGATGAGAGCACAGCTGTATCTGATCCCTACCTAATTGAACTTTGTTAACATCCACTATTTTATGCCATTAAAAAAAGAGAAAAAAACATTGAAGATTTCCAAACACTTTCCACGTATACGATCTATCTAAAAGGAAAACCATCCACTTCACAAGGACCTTTTATGCCTAATTTTTTCCCCCGTTTCGTCCCATTATTGAATCGAAAAATGAATGTTTAAGAGAGCACGAGGTGGATTAAAAATATATAGAAAATCTCTCGGCGACGCAAACTTTCGATAAATTAATTTAAATCTCAAAAGATGTCGTTGAAGATTTATCCATCAACTTTAGGAAATAGCTGCAAAGAGAGGAAGACGACTCTGTCAAAAGAAGACAACGAGTTTAGGTAGATCAGGAAAGAGAGAGATACGAAGAAGAGTAATCAGTGTGTGCTTTTTTGGCTCTCTGCCCTACCAGTATACAGACATAGGGTGGCTTTAGGAGCCCTACATTGCGAGGAAGACGACCACAGATAATGCAGGTAGAAACTGCAGCAGGCCAGCGGCTAAACCTAATCCAACATAATTTACATGATTTGTCCTTTAATAACTCTAATTATCCGAATGAACTATAATGACATTAAATTATTGCGCTGTCCTCGAGTAAAGATGTAGGAGCATCATGTATTGCAGTGTACCACATCAAATTATTGATCTTTCTCACAAAATTATAATGACTTAGACCCTAACTCCCTTGTTTTTTCAATTAGTTTTGCAGAATTAGTTTACCTATTTATTTATGTATTTTAAAAATATTTTTAAAAAAAATTTAATTTTTATTTATTTATTTTAAATTAATATGTTTTTAGTGTTTTCAAATTATTTTAATATGCTAATATTAAAAATAATTTTTAAAAAATAAAAAATATCATTGACATGTATTTTAATATAAAAAAGTTATTTAAAAAATAATTATAATACAAAACAACCTCTATTAGAAAATATTGTTTGCTAGAAGGACTGTCCATGCATTCTGAAAAAGTTTATATAAAATAATTATTCCAATTTCATCGAATAGCTGAAGTGTTAGTGCATGCAAGAAAAAAGTGAGATCGCGGGTTTAAATCCAGTCGGGGCTTGCATGTTTGCTAAATTATGACAAAAAAAAAAAGATTAAATAAAAGCAAAGCCAAGCATCCTTTCGTACCCTCAGGCGCGCATGGCTTGCTACTGATGGAACAGCGCTGGGCTCGACCCTTTGTTTTTTTTTTTTAATTTACTTGAGTGTTCGGGTTAGCTTTCACGTACCATGACTAATCCCACGACTCACTAAATATCCTACAAACCCAGTGAACATGTAAGGCACCACGGGGGTGACAGGCGTGCACGGTGATATTTGAACCCAGAATGCAGAGGAAGGGAACAAGTCCCTTCAACCACTGGGTCAAGACCTCAAGTGTCCCTTTGTTTTTTTTTTCTTTTTAGTTTTCATTACTTTTTTTTTTCAATTAAATTTATTTATTTATTAGTTTTGACATAATTTCAAAAAATATTATATTGGCTAAGATAAACTAGAAACAAGTTAATAAAAAAAATTATCTTAATAAAAAAATCAAAATAAATATATTTTTAGGTTTAATAATAATATCAAAGAATTCCTTTGCAACTTGCATATTTTTCTTGCCTCTTAAAAGAACATGAATCCCGCTGGCATACAAACTATTATCTTTCTAAACAATTAAGATCCTTTTCGGATCATGATTAAATACGATTGAAAATAGAAAGAAATATCAATTTTATATCATTTCGACTAAACAATCTAAATCTTATCGGTAAGAACACACTTGACACGAGACAGAGTTGCGGGTACAACAACTATAGCCACTCAAGATGGATTAAAATTAAAGTCTTAATCGAAGCTGGTGTAGTACGTTTTAGGGATGACAGTAGTGGAGATAGATGAAGCACCCTTTATAATTATCTTCCAATCTTTGATCGTCACCGTTTATACCAGAGATAAATTTCAATTTATTTATACCAGCCTTCATCGAAGGATAAACCTTCTCGACCATAGTCACTGTCGTACTCAAAAGTGATTGTCTCGGGGGCCTCGCACAAAACTAGCCCTGCCTCATCAAACCTTAATACAAACAATCTTCGCCGAATAATAAAAAAGGCAATTGAAACTATTGTGCTGAATTATTTGAAATTATTGATTGTTTTTATGTTTTAAAAAATATTTTTTAAAAAAATTTTTTTTATTAATTTTAAATTAATATATTTTTAGTGTTTTCGAATCATTTTAATGTGTTGATATAAAAATAATTTTTTTAAAATAAAAAAAATCATTGACATGCATTTTAGTACGAAAAGTTATTTGAAAAACAATTATAATCACACTGTCAAATAAATAATTTTAATTTTTAAATTTATAAAGCATTTATATTTTTCAAAACTACCATACCTAATATTGACACATATACACAATATTCCTGATCTCTCCATTTAATACGCACAACCTCTTTAATTGGATATCTAATGAATAATTTATAAATTTTTTATTCGATAAATAATTGCCAAGATATGAACGTAAGAATCTAATTCATGAATATCTATTAACATTCCTAATTTGAACTCACCGAAGCCAAATTAGCAACTAAGCTTCCAAAACAGGAGGTTAGTTTAGCCACAGCTTGCCTGTTCCTGGTTAAACACCAAAAGATCATGAATCTTTATGATCAGCCTCTGCATAATTATAGAGTAATTAGGCATGGTAAATTACCAGAACGGGGCCAGTAAATTTTTTGGCCAAGTTGAAGCAGAGAATTTCATCTGTTCTTTTGCGTAAATGACTTTAATTGAATAGTTTCGTGTTTATTTTATGAGCTCAGTAAATAATAGTATTGGCAATTCCACACAGCTGGTTGTTAGAGGTCAACCGAGAGACGTGTTTTGACATTACTTGTCATTTAGAAACAAATATGTAAAACTTGGCCATTAAGAAAACCGACTCAATATTTTACTCCATTTCATCTGCTCACAAGAGTAAAAACTCGGAACTTCTTATCCATGGAAGTTCAGTGTTACAAAATTGTACAAGCAAGGGGTTTTAATATAGAGCATTGACCACAGATATTATATTATATAAAACAGCATCGAAGGTTGTGGTCCAATGGAACTAACAGAAGAGTACAATTTGTCTACAATCCAATGACCTCAGTTTTACTCGGTGTATGCTTTTGTGTCGAACAGAATGAAAAAGTCAGAACAAAATCAATTATTTACACAATCCCGCCCAAAACTTCGACCACGTTCACAGGGACATCTCTCGACTTTTACAGCTCAGGAAAATGCTGGAAACAACTCAAGAACCATCATCTTCTAGCCCAAGCGGCTGGAAACCTTTCGACAGCCCACCTAGCTAATAAATATGGGCTATTCTTAAATTAATCTGAAAGCCCGATCGTTTCAGCTTCGTGTCGGTTATGCTTGTAGGAACTCAATTTGGACACGCTTTCTGTTTCTTATCTAAACTCCTACTTGTTCTAACTTGAAATGGCTTTTCCCTGGGGTTCCATGGAACCTCAAATTTATCAGTCAAATCTTATGTGTGAACGGATATTAAATTCGGGATTCTATACTTAATTTTTTTTGTATCCCACCTCTTAAAGGGAAAAAAAAGAAGTTACAGAACTCACAAGCCAAAAACCTTTTTACATAAACCTCTCCCAGAAAACATGTATCTCCGTATTTATCACAAAGGTGGTGCTAGCTCCTGGTTCAGCGAATGATGCAGTAAGATTCTAACACTATTTCAGCGACGGCTGAACAAGTTTGAATTCTCTGCTTCATTTATAACCCCCTGCCTTCTCTATAACTTCAAAAAAAAGGTTCTCATACAATTTGACAAAAAGGAAAAAAATCCAAAAGAGAGGGAAAAAAACCCGGCTTGATATCTGTACCCAGCCTTTTCGTTCGAGTTACATGTTCATATTGAAGGTGGCGAACCAAAGAGGAGACCCGGGGGAGTACACCAGGTACCCTGCAACAGATAACTATGATAACCAAGAAGAGAGATCAAACACAGCACCACAGATGCTTTCACAATTGAATCAACCAGTAGAGCAGCATGTGGAGGTAACACAATCACCGCATATGTTCATGGGGTACAGCAGTTCAGCAGAGATGTCAATGGTATCAGAACTTACACATGTTGTATCAGGCCAAAGAGGGAGTACTAGTGATTGGGGATCATATGGAGCTGTGGGTCTAGGAGGTGCAACAATAACATCAAATTTTGGTCGGGCAGCACCTGGTTCTAATACGAGTACTCCTGCTTCTCCTCCTTTATCTGCCTATTCTTCTACTTCTGGTTCTGGTTCTGGTTTGTGGATTGGCCAGAAGAGAGGGAGAGAAGAAGGGGCTGGTGCAGCAGCGCAATTGATGGAGTCTTTTCCAAGGGTTTATAGAGGGTTTAATGATTTTAGAAGTTCACAAGGAGATTCATCATCATCCGGTGCAACTGGTAAGTTGAATCATCAGGATCATTAATTTTACCCTCAAAGTTTCTCCCCTGCTATTCTTCTCTCAATTCTTGTCAAAGCTCTATTATTTTACTTGAGTTTTGTTACTTGTCCACCTAAATTATTTGGTCAATAATTCATCTTCGATGTTTTTTATTTTGTATAGTGTTGATTGATTAACTTCTTATAACAATTTATATTACAAATCTCTTGTAGAAATATCTAAATATTATCCTACCATACCTATTATTGCATGTATTTGTGGGTTTCATTGTCAACTTCCCTCAAAATCCTTGAATTTGTCTGCTTTAGAAAAATAAAATAATAATTTGCAGTCATCTAGAAATGAGCAGCACATGGAATAAAAATGACAATGCGTCATAGCCTTGGGTATAGAATTTAGCATCTCAATCACTTAGCTTTAAAGCAATAATATTACACATACGCAAATTATATATATATATATATATATATATATATATATATATATAAAAGAGTTTGCTTTCTTAGTCCGTACTCTCTCTTCTTTTACCATTTGCAGCAACAACCGAAGAAGTGTCTGCTTCAACTATAGTAATCCCCACCACAACTACACCCTCCACTACAGCAACACCATCAAGTGAAACAGCATCCCTGGAAGAAACTGGAGAGCAAAGAAGAAGATACAGAGGAGTTAGGCAGAGACCATGGGGCAAGTGGGCGGCAGAGATACGTGATCCACACAAAGCAGCAAGAGTCTGGCTAGGCACATTTGATACCGCAGAGGCTGCAGCTAGAGCCTATGACGACGCTGCTTTAAGATTCAGAGGAAATAGAGCTAAACTTAACTTCCCTGAAAATGTTAGGCTGCTGCCAGCTCAAACGCAAAATGTTACTGCTTCTCAAGTTCCCATCTCTCATTCACAGCCATCTTCTCATCTTCAGTTACAGCCAATCTCATCTCCAAGGCAACAAGCACAGCGGCCGCAGCCGCCAGCACCTGCATTGTTTCAGTCTCAAGCTGATATTATGAGGGACTACTGGGAGTACTCCCAGTTGTTGCAGAGTTCAGGGGACTTTCATCTTCAACAGCAGCAGCAGCAGCAGCAGCAGCAACAACAACAGCAACCTTCGAGTTTGTTACAGCACATGTTTTATAATCCCCAGGTGGCTTCTCTACAATCATCAGCTTTGACTTCATTGTCTTCATCTACTTCAGTTTCTTCACTTGCAGCAATATCTTCCGGTTCATCACCATCAACATTTTCTCCCTCTGCTTCTTCCTTCCCTCTGCTTTTCGCTGGTCAACAGTTGGGTTATTTTCGGCCACCACAAAATCAGAATCCAGCTAGTGGTTCTGATTTTCCGGTGCCCCCATGGACAGATTCTAGTCACAATCCTTCCTCTAATGGTTAGAATCGATTTCACAGTTTATTTTGTTCCCTTTTCATGGGAATCTAGAAATATTTTATTTTGCTACGAGTTTATGTATTATTTTGTATTTGCACGTTAGTATTTTTTTTTTAGTATAATTGGTGCAAAGAAAGAAGCTGGTGAGAAAAAAGAAGAAAGGAGACGTTGTAGGAATTTAGGCATAGTTTGTTCTCAAAGATTTGATGTTTACATTTGTCCATTGCGAATGATGTGGAAATTGAACAGAGCTGTCTGCTACATGCTTTACATCCAAATCTTTTACTAAAGAAAGGCCTTTCATTAATTAATCTAATGCTGTGTCTTGAGATTATCCCTCGCTTACCAGCTTTAATCTATTCCTTTTTATGTTCTTTCCCATTATGCCCAGTTCCAGTGGGCACCATAACACTGTGGTCTCCCTCGCTGATGAGTCAGTGAGTGAGATGCTAACCCACCACCATATTCGAAGGTGTTTGCATGCTAGAGGAGGCAATGCTTGAATTTTCTGTTTTTTTTCTTTAATTATCGGACGTGTAATTTTTTCTGCTTTTTCTATAATTGAAAGTGGAATTTTGGTCGATCAGTCAACATATTATTATTGACGAGGCTGTCTCTCATTTCCGTGTAAAAGTAGCTGTTTTAAACCCGTTTCGGTCAAAAAATCCTTCTCTAAGCGCATAATATTCAAATTCACAGTTTATTACTTTTGATTGCTGTTTTTAATTTTATTAGATTAGGGTTTTTAAAGTGTTTTTTTATCTAAAATAATATTATGTTTTAGTTTTTTAAATTTTAATTTTGACCATATAAAAATATTTTAAAAACATTAAAAAATTTACTCGAAAAAAAAAAACCAATTTAACTGCAGCCACAAAAGAGGCCTTAATGCGATCAAAGAAAAAAAATCTGCTACATTAGGTTTTATTTATCCCTTAGTTAAACTGGCTAGCTCATCCCCTCTGTCTTCTGGATGTAGTAATTTCTATTTAATTAATTTAAAGACGCGGCTCTCTTTCTGTCTGTCTGTATGGCATGCGCACGCGTGTGCATATTTTCGTGATGATGATTCGATTCGGTCGTGATGAGTTCCGAATAGTAATATTAATGAACATGTCCATTCCTCGGAAAATCCAGAGTTTTGGGTCATTTTTCTTGAGATTAGATTTGATTTGAACGGTTCTTTTAATTTTCTTTATTCTATTTTTTTATTTTGAAGAAATGTAAAAAGGAGGAATTCTGGTTTGAATGTTTTGTCAAACCAGCGCTAAAATTATGATGGTTTTTTTTTAAGAATAAAAACAATTATATATTTTATTGAGAAAGTTTATAATGCTCAAGTTGTATTTACCAATATTTATATCATTAAAAAAACAAGAAATATATATATATATATAAAAACCACATTTAGTCCCGTCAATGAATTATAAAAACTCTTGCTTTATGCTTTTCTCATATTTTATGTATATCTTCATTTTAAAGCTATAAATATCAATGGTTACACCTTTAACATCATGGTATTAATTTATAGAAAAACTTGGGAAAAAAAAACTAAATAACACAAAACTATCCCTAGTTTCTTGCTATTGAAGCGTCCTTTGTTAAAAAAAAAAACAATAAATTAAATTCATTGGTATGCCGGAAACCAATGCCTTTTTGAGAGGCAAAAAACGTGCTATGTTTTTCTGTGACTCGTCTATTCCAACTTTAAATAACTTAATGTGAATAATAATATTCAAATACCATCTCATATTCCCACTGCCACCCCTGGTCTGGGATATCTGGCAGCCCGAGGGCATAAAGGACATAACATTTAACCATATTTTAAGCATTGTTTTTTTTTTTTTTTATTCCTGACATAAATCATAAGAAAGTAGAGTACCGAACAACGTACCAAGTTGTTGGTTGTTTTTAGTTCAACTAGATGGATGAGATTAAGCTAATCCGATTCCAGTATTTTTAATATCTAGATGGAGTTTACTAGAACCGCACTAGGACAATCAAATTGCTCCTACCATTATCTTATTTAAAGCTAGTTTGATTTTATCTTTTAAAAGTATATAAAAAAATAATCTTTTTTAATTTTTTTTATTTTAAATTAATATTTTTGATGTTTTTGTATAGTTTTAATTTATTGATACCAAAAATAAAATTTTAAAACAAAAAATATATTAGTAAGGTAAAAATGTTAAGGTAGTCGACAAAACTTGCTCGCCGCCGTTGAAAACAACTTGAAATGCTATCCATACCTGCGATTGGAAGGTAAGAGAACATAAAAGGGACTTTATCTTAATTTAATTGTATTTGTAAAAGCAATGTTCGATGAACCGGCTGTCGCTTTCACCGAGATGGCAATTTGCATACCCACAAACCAGATAAGCAATTTTAGTGAAATTTGGCAAGTGGTTTGATTTGTTTGTTTAGTACTGTAAGTAAAATCGAGTTGTAGTTTACCGCCTCCTTCGGAGACGAAACCAGGTGTGCGGGCTCCTTGACCGCCCTAAAAACATGTTTATGATACTTGTCCGAGCAAGTATTAACGACTTTTTCAATGATTAGAATAATTAGGATGATAACTCAATAATTTATATTTTATTTTTTAGTCGAGTTCACTCAAACCCAGAAAGAAATTATGGTTTAGTTACGTCATATTAATTCTTTTAATTATACCCTTCAAGTTGGTATCCTTTTCATTTGCGACTCAATTTGTTTTCTTGATCAAGTTATGTAAAATGGAAAGCTTTAATTATTTCTCAGAAGAACAAGTTACCAAGGCAAGAAGTGCTCTAACAATTTTTTTTATTTTTAGTTAAGATCGTCACAATTAATTAATTTAATTACCCAGTTACTTTATAAATGGGGTTGCTCATTTACTTGTTATTGAAGCTTACGTCTCCAGCTTCTTTTTTTTTTTTTCCAGGCTGTCGCTTTCTTTTCTCTGGAATGTATCCTCTTTGAATCGGATGAGATCACGAAGCACGTGGGTGGACAAGTGGCAGGAGGTCTACCGATAAAAGGGATCAGGTCAAAAAAACTTAGGGCGGGACCCAGAGCCTACGTGTAACTTAGAAAGTGACGCAATAACAGTAATAAATTGTGCAAAATAAAGAGAGATTGCGATCAACTCACAGAGTGACGGGTGAAGGAGGGGAGTAGACGTGTCCAGCTTGGTGACCCTGAATTTTCCTGACCAAACAGCCCAATCTGGACACGTACTCGATTTGGCCTTTTCTTATTCGAGAAAATCTAATTTATGTAAAAAAATACACAATCGTCGACCCATAAGAAGTATAGTCACCGATAATCTTAAGGGGTGAATGGTTGTTTACCTAACCAGAATTTTCTATAATAAGAATGGATATGCGTGGAGGTTATATTTATGATTTTATTTACTTTCAGTATATTTATAAAAAATAAGTTTGATAGATTAATCTCCTGGCTTTGAAATTAGATCAAATCTAATTAATAAAAACCTTAAATTCAAATTATTTTTTAAACGAGGTGAAGTGAATTGACTTGTTTTATTTGCCATCCAAATTCCAAACTTTGAGCGTTGTTTTGAAGTTAATTTTGACATTTAAGTGAGTGCTTACTTTTAAATGTGTTTTACAAATTAATAATTTTAAATAATTGTGATGCATGTACTAACATTTTAAAAAACCTAAAAAAATTTATTTTGATCTATTTTTAAATAAAAAATACTTTCTATCTTAATAAAAAAAATTATTTTTCCGATCTCAGCCATTAAAGTTTTTTTTCTCTAGAAAAAAAAACAGCCAGAATTTCAGGGGCGTGACATGGGCTGAGCTCAATTACAAAGCAGAGATCCAGAAGGTTTTTTTTTTGTTTTGTTCTTATTTTAGGACGATCCAGATGTAATTAATCGAAGCCTTGGTCCAATAAATAATTACAAGCACTCGCTAAGGTTCCGATGAAGGCGTGTGAAAATCGGCCGAGCAAAAAAATAATTAAGCCCAGCCAACCTGGTGGAAAACTCCGAGGATGGCAAAACTAAAATATGAAACTTCCATGGCAGAGACCAGGGTTGCTAGATAGCCTTTCGAATTGACATTATTAGACACTCAAGACTCGAATCAACTTCTAATTAGGCCATGACACAGCCACGTGCTATAATCGCTCGAAGCTATTGTAAGTGCGTCGCCATCATAAATAATAATACACTGTTTTATTACAAAGCTAAACTTGTTAGAATGAGGCAGTCGTATAATGTAATAACATTAGGGTTACTTAATCCCTAGAGTTTTACATCTTTAAACCGTGCACAAAGAAATCTTAGAGAAAATTATGAAAACTTTCGTAGTTCCTAAAAAGTTTTTATTTCATTAAATATACTCTGAAATTAGAAGTTCTTAAACTTTCGTAGCCCATGAGACTATTTAAATAAATTAGAAAAAAAACTTTTTTAAGATGAAAGTTCTAAAAAAAGGTAAATTTTTCGAGTTGGACTTTGACGTGTTTCCTAACTTGAACGAAACTATCTTCACATTTTTATATGAAACATGTCATTTGAGCAGAATCTTAGCATAAATTAATAAAGATTTATGACACATTTTTATCAGAAAACTAGTTTGACGAAATTAGAAATTTCGTGGAATGTAGTGAACTAGCTTAACAACGAAAAGGACTTTATTATCACTGTCATGGCTGTATCCAGGACACGATGAAGTAGAGGTCTAGGCTGGAATTTATTTTTCGTGATACAAAAGCGTGCTAACACTATGATCTTGTAATCAATTAACACGTCGCATTCTTTTCTATACAATAAGAAGTAGTTTAAGGGTTTGGTTTATGCCATATTATTGTACGACATTCGGTCAGCAACCAGGGGGAAAATGGACATGAAGCAGCAGTACAGATAAGAAGTTAGGTGTGTGCGTGCCATGCTATGTTCAAGAAACAGACAGCAACCCAAATGAATTTGCAGGTGAGTGGAACGAAGATGAGGCCATGGTTGAAACTCTTTCCAACGGAAATGACTCGAGCCAAACTTTGGTTGATTAAATAAGGTTGTTAGCGATGAAAAGAAGTTTTCTTTACATTGCTTTAATCACTGTCTCTAGTGAAAATGAATGGTTCCAAACTGTGCCTTGGGTCTTCTCCTCAATGTTAGGGACCGAACCTCCAGTTATGGAGGTTTGAAATGGTTGACGTTACAGTATGTGGGACCGATTATCTTGTCTTAGAAAGGGTGTTGAACCTGTGACTCCCGAGGGAGTGCTTGTAAGACAATTTCAGGTAATGAGATGCCTGGTTACACTTTAATGGACAAAAGCTCTACTGTTTATCGAAGACTTCTTACCCAGCAATTTTTGCTTTTACGAGTAACAGGGTTGTGAACGAAAAGGACACGACGAGGAGCACTGTCCGGTTTAAAAATGGATGGCATGTGGTTGATTTGATTTAACAGGATTTATTTGTGTTCTGTTTGGTTTAATCAAAACGGACAGCCATTCGGCCCATTTCCCTCCTCTTTCAGTCCTCGAGTGGATTGCCTGGAACAATATTTTCTTTTTTAAAAAAAAAAAAACTGATCGATTTCATTGCCTGGCTTGATCATCTTGTCTAGCATGTGGCTGCATATTCCGTCACTTCTTTGCAGCCATAATGTTCGAGCTCCTTTGCAAATTGCAGCTGTGGAGGGGGGAGTAGAAAACTACGTGGTCTAACAGTGAAGATGTCTTGAAGAAATATAAAGCCAGAACCCAATCAAGCCCGAAGTTAGCCTGCAGATGCCAGGCCCATTTTTGGTAGCTAGCCTATAAGACATACAAAGTTGCAGAACCTTTCGGCAAAATTGTGTTCGTTAACTTTTACTGTGTGTTTAGTGGGAGGTGTGGTTGTTTTTTTATAAAGATATAAATTTTATTTTTAAAAATTAAAAATACATGTTTTATATATAAGTATGCCTAAACAAAAAAATCACCTCCAAACCAAACACTCTTTTTACCGGCATTGGGCCTTTGTCATTTGCCAATCCATCAAAGAATTTGCTTGTCGTCACGGATTCTTTTCTTGCTATTTCCAGAGCATTCACTACAAAGTTCTGTGTCCTCGGTGCCGACAACGTCAACGCGGATTATACAACAAAAGAACATTAATTTGAAATAAATAAATAATTGATTGATTTTTTAAAAATCAGTTTTAAAATGCAAAAACAAATAAATTCCAAGTGCATCACTAGCTTTTTAGATTGATATTATATCTACCTCTAATGTGTTTTTGCACATTGATTTGTATTTACATACATATTTGTTGCGTGGAAAACGGTAGGTTTTGTTTTTAAAAGAAAATAAATCTTTGAGCGGCACAATTTACTTGATAACATCAAGTGCGTGAAATAATTGATAAATCATAGAAATATTTTATACTAGTATTTTGATGACCATGTTTTATTCTTAGGGTAAACCTGCATTTCTCCCTAGTAAGCACCGAGTTTATCAATCAAGCCCATAAACTAATTTTTCCATCTATCAACCCTCGAACTTTCAACATTTTACAAAACCCTTTTTTTCATTACAGATTTAGACTCCGATCGGAAAAATATACACGGTTCAAAGATTACCCCACCCTCGAAAAGAAAATAGTCCCACACATTCACTTCTTGATAAAAAAGAAAAGAAAGCAAGGAAAGAAAGAAGAGAGCGAGAGAGTTCACCACACATAAAAGGGGAGAACTGAATCATGTCTTGGAAGTAACTATTTACACAAAGAATAAAGCCAGAATTACTACTTTAAGTGTTCGACCACGATGATTAAGAATATAAAGAGAGAACAAAGAGGGGGGGAAAGGGCAAACATCCTCTTTATCTTCTCGCACAATTACAAACACATTCCTATTGACTGCTTTCCCAAAGAAAATAATCAATAGGAGCCATAACCCACCCCCACAATAAGGATATCACACCCTCGTGCCTATAGGGTGAGCAGAATTGGAACTCGATTTTAAGTTCCTAATCAAAGAAAACTTCCGTCAACATGAACATCCAGAGGATTTTCAGAAACCCATGTTGATGATGCAGAGGGATCAACAGCTAAATGAGCTATCCTATCATCATTGGTGTGGCTCCTTGGAAGTGGAGTAGGTTCTGCTTTCAGTGACTGTAGAGTTGGCAAGGACCTCGGGTGCAATTTCCCAGCTCCCACTTCTCCTTCCCCAGCTTGAATGTCTAGTGTCTGATCGAATTGTGGGAGCTCGATGATCCGAACTCAATACTGAGTCCATCTCTGATATATTATGAGGTGGCCCGTTACTCCCTCTGCTGCATATGTCCCCATCAATTTCTTCAATGTTACGACGCTGGGAGATTTTCAATAAATCTTCACCAATATCTAGGTCATCTTCAACCTTTGAGCGTGGATCCCCACCAGAATCTTCCACGTCTGTTTCCTGGGTGCTGGGCAACGTGGGCTTTTGTTGTACTTCATCTTGAACAAAAGCCCTGAAGTTGTTCTTTGAAGGCTTAATCTTTGTGCAAAAGACTTCAAGAAAATTATCAAAACAACCAAGGTCATAGACATTGATCCTGTTGTCAGCTCTGTACCGGAAATTTTCATATGTGGTCTGTATAGAATAAAGTAACAATAGTTTTAGCTAATACAAGAGTGGAAAACATATTGAATAACCACATAACAGAAAAATAATATAGTCTTCAGATGCTATAAGGATGTGATAGCAAACGCAAGCATCCCATCTCATACATATGGAAAAGAACAGGTAAATAAATATAATTCCTAGGAAAAAAAAAAACTCTCGCCTTCTATTATTTCAGGGAAAAGTTTGTTTTTTTCTTCACAGAGAATGCAGGTAGTCATTGCAGAACTAATTATGCTTCTAAATTTCAATACTTCATACCATTTATTACCCCAAAAAAAGATAAAAATATCCAGTACACAATGATTCATGGAGGCAAACTGCTATTGCTTTCATTTGATGCTTGGGTTTCTCCAGGTTTATCATTTGATGCCAATGAATCTGAATGGTAACATGTTAAAGATTGCTTATATATTTCCACTAAACAGACTGTTGTGATCTCATAATCTGACAACTAATGATGAAAGGACCATTAAAAAACTCTACTCTAGCATTTAGACCATAGTTATGCCGCACATTTATTAAGAAACGAGATTTGGTTGATTCAAATTTAATTCAATTAAGCATAACAGAGACCAACACATAACATATGTCTTAAGGAAAAAAACTTACCTGGTTTGTGCCTATGAGGTACAAATGGAAGCCAGTAAGTCCACCAACAAACCACAGGGAAATAAAACTATAGACCATTAGAATGACAGATGCAGGAGATTCTTTCATTGCCTTCCAGACTGTGCCTTGGTAATCATCCATCAAAACTTTAATGTACAAGGCAGACATGGAAAACACGTAGATGCAGAGAAGAGTCGATGAAGAAACGAACATAAAGAAGTAACGGTAGTTGCGCTGCCCATATAGAGCATAATTAGCTTTTCAACAAGAACACTTGGACGAATACCAAAAAAATGGAGAAGTAATGTTAACAGGGCATACACAAGAAAGAAAGAAGTTAAAATGCAGGTTAAGCAGCATACCAATCCAATGCACTGGCCCACCCAAGGGCAATGATGATCAAATCGCTCCACACAGTTGTTGCAAATGGAGCAATGGGAGCAGCGGGGAGGACGATAAAGCATGCATGTATCACAATACTTAACCCGAACAGGAATGCCATTAACAATAACTTCTTTTGTCCGTGGAAAATTGAGGCTTGGTGTTTGTCTTCCCCCATCCTCAACAGACACAGAAGAATCATATCGAAACACCTCTTCGGGTGGATGTGAATTGCGTGGAATAATGCCTGGGTCCCTGGCTGATGTGAGGGAAAGAAGAACCAACACCTGTCAAGATCAGCCATCGAATTAAATAAGACAAAGGATTTGCTACAGAATAAACATTTGGAGGATATGATTTCAGGTTTGTGCTTCACTGTCTTTGATCCAAGAAAGCATACTTCCAAAAGCACCCCTTTTGAATTATACACCTTTTGAGACGAAGTTCTCAAAACCCAGAAGCAGCAGCTTCAAGTGCATTGAATTGCAAATATTATTCAGTCACAAAAGTCAAGAAAATTGCGCACCTTCCTAGTTTCTACCATCAAATTCTAGAGCAAGGTCAAAAAGTATTTTTAAGTCAGTTCTTGTGAAAATGTCATTGGGATAATTTGTGGTCACCCCACTTTCACAAATTACAGCCTCCCATATTGATCATATTGAGCTTGGCACCATCAAATACATGAATCGTGTCCACTTGTGGTGCTACACTATCCATACCATGGCCTTTAGAATCACATGCAAATCACTTTCTTTTAAGTTATAAAATTTATACAGCAAAAGAAGAACATAGCAGCTTACCATCTATCTTAAAACAGGCATACATGAGCATGAGAAATTCCAAAGCAAAGAAATAGCACATCCAGTTCTATAAAATTCATATAACAAAAACGATTTTATCAAGTGCCAAGGGATTAAGAAAACTTACATAGATAGTAAAGATAATTGCCATCACCAGAATCACATACCCTACATTATCCGGTTTAAATTCAAGGCGAAGGTGCCTCGCAACAAACACACAAAAGATTATTATAGGAACAATGATCAGCAATAAAGTGACAATCAGTGACCTAGCATCAGGTCCAAAGATCAATCTCCCACCAAGGATGAATTTCTGTAGAAAATAGACAAGAAAAACATTAGATGCTGAAAATTTCAAACCATGATAAGTCTTAACTTTGACCAGGAGAATGAAACTTGACAAAGCAAAGAGGCATTTTCATGCTTCTAATATTTGGGAATAGCATGTCAAAAATATAAGGTTAGCATGTAGTTTGAGAATCTTGAACGATTGTTTTAAGAAAAAAAATATGAATAATTTCACAAAGAAATCCAAAACTCCCCTCTTTCAAGCCAGCAAGATGCGCACTGTTCAGAGGTCCTAGCACTACTTCCAAAGAATAGCAAGGTTTCAAGATCATCCAGCTTGGATGCACATGTACATGTCATACTCATGTCAAGCAAGAACATTTCACTGCTTGAGGACATTCGAACACTGTGCTCAATGCTTTAATGAATCTATGGACCCTCTTGTTCATACTTGCCAAGTAATTGCAACTTATGTTAGAGCTCTCTGATTATTGAAAATTATCAAACAACTATACTACTGCACAAGAAATCCCTATCTTACTAGTTAGTGGAGCTATTAATCCTAATCCAAACCTCAAAGGCACTTGCAAAACCTCCCAGCAAGGAAACCACTAATGTCAGTGCCAGTAGCATTGCCACCAACAGAACACAAGCACTGCTAAACATAACCACAGACCCATAATTTGATCATTATACTACAAAGTCGCCAAGTTTCGATTCTAACTTAACCAAACCACCCTGCAGTCTACTGCACGAATAGGTGAACCACTATTACTCAAGGGAACACAAGTCCAGGATCTAAAAAGACTAACAACAGACTCTATGGTTCCATTCATAGCCCTTGAAGCCATCCCCAAATTATCAGAAATACAGTACCCGATGCTTGATTTAGTACAAACAACAAAAAATTAAAGATATGTTACCAAAAAATCTCAGTTTTTTTTTCTTACACGGCTTTCAGTGGCCTGTAATAACAAAAAAGAAAATTAAAGCTCAACGCGGCAATAAAACAAAAGTTCAAAGCTACTGAAAGTGTCAGATTTTCCCTACTTCCTCCATTTTAACAGTAACCAAACAGAGTGCCACTGACACAGTGGCTTTTTAAACAAAATTCTAAAGTAATTCCCAACAAAGAAACTGAAAAATTCAAGCAAAACCCACAAATTTCACAACAAATGAAACCAAACCCAGATGCTAAAAACCACTAATTTACACAAATATAAAAATGAAATCAGAAGAGTATACAAATTTAATAAAGCCTTACATTACTCCCTTTCCATACTTCGAACACGCGCTTTTCCATGACCCTAATCCACACGCTTATCCTCCTCTTTTGTTCAACTACTACTAGTATCAGTACTACACAGGCAAAGAATCGAACACTTCAAACTCGCTCTTGCTTCGTCTTCTACTTTTAACATTTCAAAATCCATTCAAAAAGAAAAAGGAATCCACCAAATCAATCTCATTCGACTCGTCATCGCAGTAAAATACACGAGACTCGGTTCTTGAATTTTAAATATTGCTGTTAGGTTTTTAGCTTTGGGCCCTTTTCTCTCTCTGTCTGTGCGGGTTTTTTTTTTATTATTATTATTATTTTGTGATGGTAAACATATGGAATTGAAAAATAAAAAAGTAAAATTATCCATGGGAGAGGAGGAGGAGGAGGAGGATTTAGTAATTGTACATACTAATAAACTATATTTAATTCACTTTTCTTAGAAGAAAGAAATTTATTTAATTTATTAATATAAACCCACCTTTTCTATTGGATGATTCGATCGCCAACCTGCCTTTATTGGTCCAATCAGATTGGATTTTCCTTTTTTATGTATATTTGTCAGGCGGGATTTTGAAATTTGCTAGCAGTCATCTTTAGCGTGTGGAAGTACTAATCTGTCACTGGCTTCACTCGTTTTCAAATAGTTGTGGGGTCAAAGATGACGTGGCAAGATATTAATGGTGATGAATGGACTGTTCACAGTTGATTAACTGAGGTGGTGGGGGAATCTTTGGGAATTTAATTGGTTAAAAGAGACAAATAAGGATAATTCTTAATTATGTTATAACATGAGATTATGGATTGATAAACAGCCAGGCTGGCATGATTTTTCTGATTCAATCCGTGTTTAACTATTTTGATTATTCGTGTTTGAACTTTGATGGGGCTAATCACTAACCTCTCTCTTCTTCTTTTTTGCCTTTTTACTAGTTTATTTCTCACACACCTGCGCATCACCGTGACTGAGAAAAAAAAAATCTGCGTCAATTTAAATTATATATATATATATATATATATATAAGTCTATTAAAAAAAATATATGTGAAGCTCAACCTCTAGCAAATAAAATATTAAAAGATAAAAATATAAAAAAATATATATATAATTTAATTGAGCTCACCCAAGTCAAGATTCCAAATCTCTCAACCAATCATACCAGGATGACCATATTTAAAAAGAAAATTTAATAAAATTATAAATTTAATTATCAAACAACTTAATATTAAAGGACATGAGTGATAAAAGAATTTAATTTAAAAAAGCAATTGAAAAATATATGAGTCAATCCGTAAACCTTGTGACCATGAAAATCGTGAAATCCTTGAACCGGATTCAATCAATAATCTTAATTTCCAATCAATTTAATTTAGAAGGACGAGATCATGAAAAAAATATCAATTTTAAAAACTTGTAGTAGAAAAAAAGATAGCAATAAAAAGAATGCGTATCAAATTTGATATAAAAAACCCATAAATGATGAAATTGTAAAATAAACCTATAAAACGATCGAAGTAACTCAATAGAAAGAGAAGGAGAAAAAAAAAAACATAAAGACTATTTTCCAATTAATTAAATGTCAAATGGTGAAATGAAAATAATTCAAATTAAATAAAAGATATATATATATATATATATATATATATATATATATATATATATATAAACTCAATTCACATTAACCTTTGAAACCAGTAACTCTGGTCTTGAATTGGGGACTAACCCTATAGCAACAATAAAAAATAAAAGTTAACCCGCAAACTCATGTTAATTTTTGAAATATATGACTTTAGTCATAAACCTGAAACTAATTTTATAGAAGCAAAATCTTACAAAATAATAAAACAAAACTCTAAAGAAGGGTAAAAAAACATTAGCTTTAAAAAGAAAAAAATCAAGCCAACTCAGGCAAATCTCCTAACCCAGTCTAATTTCTAAAGTTTGCAACCTATGAAATCCTTGAACTGTGTTTAATAAAAAAACTTAATTTTTAATCTATTTAATTTTAAATGATAAAATCATTAAAAAATATATTAATTTAGAAATTTTGTCAAAGAAAAAAATGATAGCAATAAAAAGAATGAGAAACAAGTTTAATAGAGAAAAAAACCACGAAGGATAAAATTGTAAAACAAAACCTAAAAAATAGTGTTAAACAAAATAAATAGCAGTTAAAAGAGTGTGTAATGGATTTTAAATAGAAAATATAATTTTATAACTTATTAAAAAAAAAAAAAAATAAAAAAAAACAAGGACCAAATCATTTGGTGGCCAAACGGTTTATTTTTTCCGCACGCACTACCCGAACGACGCGGGGGATGTCCACACGTCCTAACAACTTTTTTGAATCATATTTTTTAATGTAAATTACAATGATGCCCCTAAATAGCCTTGAGATTTATAATAAAATCAATATAAAATAACAAAAAAGTAATTATATGAGAGTCATACCGGTTTTGTTTTTAAAAGCATTAAAATAATTATATTATTTTTAAAAAAATAAAAAGATAAAAATACACAAGAGTGGTAAGCATCATATTATTTTATTATAGGATTAAATTAATAATTTTACCGTGAAAAAAGAAGAAGAACAATCTAACCCTATATAATTTATAAAAAACAATTGTTTTACAAAGAAAACATTACATTGTCCCCGTGCATAGTTCGAACTTTAATAGTTAAGAAGCAATTTCATTATTACACATTCACACTATTACAATGAATCAATAGTAATTTTCTTGGGAGAATTATGTTTTTTTATCACTATTTTTTGACATTAAGAGGTGCATGGGGGCATTCAATTCATTGCCTCCGATATGTAGAAAAAAATAGTTCAAACGCAGAAATTTGTTATCAACATTTTGGAAAGTGTCAAAGAAGCATAAGAATTGTCTTTTGATGGATGATATTAGTGTTTCTCTCTCGTGAAGGTACACCTCAACTATTTTGACTGTAGTGTTTTTCTTCCTAGTGGATGTCCATTATTTATCTAACTTTTGTTCGTAGTCCTTGAATTTTTTTTTTTAACATTTTTAAACTATTTAATATATTATCAAATAAAAAACATTTTAACAAAACAACTTATTTCTGTAATTTTTTTTTTTTTTTGGATTTGAGGAACCCCACCTCTCGA
The DNA here is from genome assembly GCF_005239225.2 of Populus alba. Lineage (NCBI taxonomy): Eukaryota > Viridiplantae > Streptophyta > Magnoliopsida > Malpighiales > Salicaceae > Populus > Populus alba. Next base: position 12,332,604 of record NC_133297.1, on the reverse strand, counting down.
AAAAACGTACTTTGTGGATCAAGGTAAATGAATAAAACCCTGATTGTTACAAGCTTTTACAAGAAATATATATGTCTTGACTCGAACTCGAAAATTGCTGTGCAAATCCTGTAATGCTAAACATTATTTTCATATGCCTTGACTTTATAAGTTTGCATGACGATAGAGATGATAACTTTTTCAAGAAAACTCCTAATTGACATGAAACTCTAAAATTAAAATAAATAATAAATAGTTTTAATGAATCAATAAAGTATGTTGTTTTAATAATTTTATTCAATTATGATTAAAGAATTCATGGTTAAATCCTTGTGAGGCTTTCCACAAACTAATTCAAATCCAACCTAAGATTTCTAACCTGAAGAATCAAATAGCAGCTTTCTGTCCATTAATTAAGAAAGCAACCTTCCACTACATTTACAGATTATGAACTTGTTGATTAATTATGTTTTGCCTTGGCGCAAGAAAAGGGCTGCAGACAGCAGACCTCAAGGGGTTCTCTTCAAAATCGGTGAGTGACTCGAGCAGGGGCTGGCTCATCACTGTCATTGTTTCGAAGCTGAGCAAAACAGTCTCCAAGAACTAAATATATACGAGTGTTAAAAGAGAATTTAAGAGAATGACAATTTTACCAATTACAAACGCCATGTTAGCGTTTAATCAAGGATATAATAGTAGTTTTCTTTTTTCATAATTGTTTTCTTGACTTAATTTTCTCTATTTAGATTTTCTTTCCTTCTCATTTTCTTTCCCTTCATTTTCCACCCTCTTCCAAATAAGAAGATAAAAATACAAATTTCTTTTTCTCTTTGTCAGTATCCACCACTTTCTTTGCTAGGATGAGTTCAAAAAAGGGCAAAGCTCTGATAGATCTTCGAGCGCCTCCTACAAGCCTCCGAACCCATATTAACAAAATCCTGGCTGAAACGAACATCCAATGCTATTCGTCGTTTTTTCTATGAGATTAATCAGTTTCTTCCGAATAATGACCATGCTATTCTACTTGGGGCAAGAAACTAGACCGAGGATGTGATGTAACGACTTTAGGCATAAACTATAACTTCAACTATTACCAATTCGCTTGGCGATGTGATTTAATTTTGTTTTTAAATTGTTTTTTATCTAAAAATTATTAAAATATTGTTTTTAGATATTTTTAAATAATTTAATATGTTGATGTTAAAAATAAAACTGAAATGTAAGAAATTGAAGATCAAATTTGATATAATTGATAAATAATATGATATTTTTTTTAACTTTTACTAAGTGTATTTTACCTAAAATAAAAGAAAAAATCAAGTTAAAATTATTTTAATTAAAAAATGTTTTAAATATTAACATAGAAAAATTTTAAAAATAGTCTCGAAAACAACTTTGCTTGCAACAAAAGCGGTAGAATTGAAACTTTCAAATCTTCTTCCCTATTATACAAGCTTATGACTCGATGAATGAATGGGGGTGACTTGAGACTAATCCTAAAAACCTCATGTCATTCATAAATTTTCAGATGTTAATCATATTTCATTATTATCATAATTGAGATACACACTATATCCACCATTCTTGTGTGCTCGTGCATGTATCTAGGATGCAATTATGTGATTTCCTTTCCGTATGTTTTAGTCTTATTATTGTACAGGAAATGAAGAACGATATGCAGCCTCCGAGCTTGCCTCGTTGCGCAATGAAATAATTAGACCTGTGATTGAAGAGCATGTGAGGGATAGCCAAGACGACGTAGCCACCACTGTTGCTGAGAAGTGGATGCAAGTATGTTGCAAGAAATTGAAGGCTGAATTTTACCTTTATTAATTCCTCCATTATCAAAAATATTGCCTGCACTCCACCAGAAGACCGTTGAACAAGCACAACCCGCTGAAGAACCTGGTAATGACGACGAAGTATCGTGTCCAGCTAGGATATTGAACATGTCAGCGCAGTTCCCCAGAAATCCACGCAAATTTGTTCCATTACATGGACATATCCTTTCTAATTTTGTCTCGAACTTTCTGATTTACTAGAATTGGACTCGTCCCTCATCTTTGGTGATATTCTTTTGCCTGCATGCATTGATATCTGTCTTTGTTCAAACGGGAAAGATGGACCTCGTCAAATATTGAAAAAACAAAATGCAAGTGTTTGCATTGAAACTCAAAACCCTCGGGCAAGAATCGAAGGATACGCCTAACGCGACTCCGTGTGGGCCCTGACGATGGAATATATGCACGTAATTGCACTTTCTTCTTCGCCTCGTGCGGCGCTCTTTCTCCAAATGCAGTGATGGGTGACGACTGTGTGATGCCATCCTCGCTCACCGTTCAAGTTTTCGCGGCAGCATACCGCGTGGTTTCATGTGGTCAATCCACCTTTTTCAAGCTTTGGTACGTAGCTGTAGCCTCGAGATCAGTTTGTTCAATGAACCAAATTAAAAAGATTTTTTCCCCTGGCTAAAAAAGATTATCGTTTACTTTTGGATTATAAACAACGAGAGAAAAACCTCATTCTCCGTTTATGGATTAAAAATTACATGGAACTATCGTTAAAAAAATATATTGGGATCAGTAACAGTATTTGACTTCTTAAAAAAAATATATTACATGTAACAACTAACATAATATCGCTTCAAAACAATTTCTTCTTCACATATAATAAAGGTATTGATGTTCACATGGCATACTTAGTTTTGATTGAATTATTGATTTTAAATATTCATGGTATTCCATTTATTCACTTAAAATATTTATGATATTATCCAATCAGTTTTTGTAAACCTCTGTGTTAAACTTTAGATAGATAAAAACACCAAATCTATGTATTTATTTATAAAATTTCTTATGATTTTTATTTTTATTTGAATTTGGAGGGAGAGGTACAACCTCACTATAAGATGGTCTTTTAATCTTTTTAGAACATATTTTGAATTTGAAGATAAGATATTGAATTTATTGATAGACCCAGTAAAAATCAAGTTTATAGTATATCCTAAACTATAATCGAGGATGTATAAACAAGTCATAATGTATCAACTGTTAAAACTTGACTCGCTATCTAGATCGAGCCAATAATAACTAATTATCCAGCGATCATATTAAAACATGTTCAAGCAAACCAAACTTTAAATGGTAGACAAAATATTTTGCCAATGTTTTGCAATTTTCTTATAGCCAATTCACAGTTCACACACAACCCAGGCTGTCTATGAAGAGAAAACAAACCAAGCTTTCTCAATACTTAACACAAAAAAGAAAGAAGGTTTTAACTAGGATAAATGGCAGACACAGCTAGGTTGATTAATAACTAACAACATAAACAATTCTAATTAAAATTATGAGGCTGGTTATGGCAGGTGCGCACATTATTCATAGTTGGGTTTGGGAAAAACCCTCAAACTCTATAATATTAATTAATTAATCATCAAAACGCTTCTGTTCAAAGTTCAAACCTCAACTAATCATTCCTCAATCCATGGGAATAATTATTCATATTTATTTTTAAAGAAAGATAACACAACAAGAAATAAAAGAAAAAAGAAAATAAATATATCTTTTTTTAAATACAAATATTGTTTATCATTTTTCACAAACACAAATTTAATTTTTTCTTTCATATCTATTTATTATATTTCTATTAAAATTAAACCTAGAAAACAGCAAAACCCCTCATCAATTTATATATGACGATCAAAGGTCAATTAAAGTAGGACCCCGTCTGACAATATACGGCCAGGATTCCAACACACTCCACACAATCCTTCCCCGCACCCACCCCTCCACCTTCCTTCGTTGACTCGTAGACTTCAAAACCTTGAGAAAATTCTCTAATGGCTTCTCCTTGATCAAATCCCCCAAAACACTCTCTAAAACACACAAAAAAAACACCACCTTCTTTCTCTAAATGGACTCGTCTATCCAAGCAATCCTCGCTGCCGCTGCCAGCTTCTTCCTCATAACACTGATCTTCGCTATCATCGTCATCGTCTGCAAATCCACCTCAAACCAAGACTGCCGACGACGAAGACGACAACGCCACCACCATCAGACCAGAACGGTACCAAATCCGGAGCTCTCCATAACAATCGACGAAAGCGCCACCTTTGACCCGGCTATGAACCGGATCTCCATGGAGGAGCTCAAAGTGTCCACCAAGAATTTCTCCGCCGATTTAATCATCGGCGACGGAAGTTTCGGCTTGGTTTATAAGGCTACACTGTTTAACGGCTCTACGGTCGCCATTAAAAAGCTTGACCCGGATGCCTTTCAAGGTTTTCGTGAGTTTCGCGCCGAGATGGAGACTTTAGGCAAGTTGCGCCACCGAAATATGGTTAAAATTCTCGGGTATTGTGTTTCGGGTTTGGAACGGGTTCTAATTCTTGAGTTCGTTGAAAGAGGAAGTCTTGACCAGTGGATTCATGACACATCATCGACGAATAACGAGCAGTTTGTTAAGTTCCCGTTACCTTGGGAGACGAGGATCAAGGTAGTTAGAGGAGTGGCGAACGGCCTTGCTTATTTGCATGGGCTTGAGACTCCCATTATTCATAGAGATATCAAGGCTAGCAATGTTTTACTGGATTCGGAATTCGAGGCCCATATTGCTGATTTTGGGCTCGCCCGTAGAATCGATGCGTCGCATTCCCATGTGTCAACGCAGGTAGCCGGGACCATGGGATACATGCCGCCGGAATACAAGGAGGGTGCCGGGGCAACGGTGAAGTTAGATGTTTACAGTTTTGGGATTTTGATGTTTGAAATTGCGACCGCGGAGAGGCCAAATTTGCCTAAGGTGGTGGAGGAGAAGGAGGTGTGGCTGATTGAATGGGTCAGGAAAATGTTAGGGCAAAATCGTCATATGGAAATGTTGGATAGTAATACACCCAAGGAGGGGTTGAGTGAAGACGAAGTCAAGGAGTATTTCAGAATTGCGTCTTTGTGTACAGGAGAGTGTATAGACAGGCCTGCCATGAGTGAAGTCGTGGGTTTGTTGAAAAACCTTTCAACGTGAAATTGTAATTTGGTGAAGATTTGGATTAGTTTTTGTCATCGCCAAGAATACTCCGTGCATGCAGCTTGGGAGGTGCAAGATCTGTGCACGGTGGTAATGGTGGCCTAGGTCAAATTTAGGTGGGAGTGATGTGATGAAAGGGATGTACATAGCTCGTGGACGCATTGCTAAAATGTTAAACGGGTAAGTGAAAATTATTTAATTGAGTGTGCTTTATCATATAATGTTAGAAATTAGTATTAAACTGAGATGCGGGCGAATCAAAAGGAGAGTGAGAGTCGTTAATGCTTTCTTGCATACAATGCATTGTTTGACATAAAAAAAAAAAAGTTATGGTTGTAAATCAAAAGATTTATGCATGTTTTTAATTAAATAAATCGAGAACTATTTGTGTCAATAAATACAAAAAAATTATTCACTATAACTAAAAACTAAATTGAAATAATTAAGAAATCGATGTAGATCAAAATATTTGATATCACAACACGAGTTATTTACATGGTTGTGTTTACAGAGTTTTTTTTTATTAAAATTAATTTTTTATTTAATCATATAATGATAGAAATAAACAAATGCTTGAAATTGATTGAAAAAAATCAAATTGAAAAAAATAATTATGCAAGGTTTCTCATATTAGAAAAAAATAGTGTTATTTTATGTGAAAACAAAGTAAAATCCATACAATATTAACAAAATAATAAATTGAAAAGTTGATAGATAAATATGGATTTAGATATTTGATATGAAACACGAGTTATAGGCTCGATTGTATATTTTTTCTTGAAACCAAAATCTTATGTAATAAATAAATAAAAAACACACATACAATTCAATAAAATTAAAGAGAAAATAAAATAAGTAAGGTTGCATAGAAAAGATACCACATAAGATCATTTTTTTTTAAAAAAAAAAAAAGTGTATGTGTAAACTAGGTAAAAATTAAATAATATTTGATAAAAATAACATCATAAAAGATTATAAAAAAACTTTAAAAAACCAAAATTAAAAGATAAAATTAAAAAAAAAAAAAAAACCAATGGACCCAAAACAAGAGCCATGTATGCATGGGCTTAAAAAAACCTAGGTCTATGCACTCAGGTTGATTTTTTTTTTTAGTTTTTCAAGGGTGGACTTTATTTTCTTGAAAAAAATAAGCATGCGATGCATTGCTTATTGACCTAGTCTTAGATGACATAAAGGTTGTTGAAAATTTGGGCAAAGGTTTTTTTTTCCAAAAAAGTTGTTTTTAACTTGTTTTTGACTCAAAACACTTTATACACCCTAACAAATCTATTCATTGCCTCATATAACCTAAATAACATCATAAAAACCAAAAAAAAAAAAAAGTTTTTAAGCTCAAATTTAACATATTAGGCAATAAAAAAAACAAAGAATACATAGGTGAGACTTTTCTCATTAAATAAAACTCATTAACAGTAAGTCAGCTATTTTTATGGTCTAAGTTAATATTAATCGAATCTTTCTCTCTGTATTATCAGAATTTAGTGACTCTCTCTCTCTCTCTCATCTCTTGAACTATGAACTAAAAAATAAAAAGAATAAAGTTTTAGATCAAAATTGAAATTGTGAAAACCATAGGAAAATATAAGAATCAAAAGTAACATTTCACGCAAATTTTAAAGATGCCACCGGTTTTTTTCATCTTTTCACTTCGTTTTTTTATCTTTTAATCATGTTCTTTTTCAATAAATTAGAGCTAATTGATCATTAATTTAACTACAAAATAATTGAATCGACAAGGAAAAATAACTTTAATGAATAAAGCAAAAAAAAAAACTTCACTATAATTACAATTATAATTTTCACACTTTTTAGTGTTTCTGTAGTAGTAAATGTAATTGTAATTCTCAGCTTTGATGCTTGTCTTTGGATAGAGGTGTCAAGTCCTCTTGTTAGATTTTAATTTATTGCCAAGCATAAGTGGTATTGCGTCCGAGCTTTCTGGACGAGAAATTTCCTAGCAATGATGTAATTGGAATCCTTCCCTACATAAATAATTAGTATGCGGCCTTTAAGGTCACTATGAATAGTGTGAGAATTTTCCTTTCGAGGGTGATAGATTCATTGTAATATTCTTAAAAAAATAAAAAACCAACAATGCCCCTAGTGATACTCAAGTTAAAAATTGCTTTAAATGTAATAAAGTAAATCCACTATTCAAAAAATTTATGAAAAGATAGAAATGTCCCTCAACCATTAAAGAATAACAAGATAAACCATATAAAAATACTATTATACCCCTGTAGGCCAATTGTAATAGTTTTTTTTTTTCTAAGGAACAAGAATATAATACAATGTTTGAATTAGCTCTTTTTTTTTTAATGGTTGAGACGTGACATAACCTTTTCAGTTTTGTTCTTAGTGTTTGTGTGCTTTAGTGCATGGTGCCCATAATAATTAGTGACGCAAGGGCAATGTTTACGAGGTCCAAACATGGTGCCCACAAGAGAAGGGATGCGTAAATTTTAGTTTGGAAAGTTGATTTGTGTTATAAAATGTATTTTTTAATACGCTATAACATAAAGATATTTTTAGCTGCTTTCATCATTTATTGAGTGTTTGATTACCCTCTTTGTCACCATATTTTCTTAATCTAGATAGTAGGCGAGTTCTTTTTATTTTTCTTATTTTTATAATTCGGGATGTTCGGGCTAGTTTACGCACACCATGACCAATCTCTGGGCCCATTAAATATCCTGCAAGCCCACTAAACAAGTAAAGCACCGCGAGAATAAGAGGCATATATAAAAAGGATTGAATGCGGGTGCAAAGGATGGAATCTGCTAGGTCACGACCTATATTGCTTCAACTTTTTTCTTTGCGCATGTTGTAGGCAGGTGCTTCAACTTTCTTTACCCCTTGAGTCCCAAAACAGTAATTGAGAATAAAAACTAGAAAGCTTTAGGATGTTTTTTTTTATTTTGCAAGAAGCGTTTTGATACAAGGATTCTTTTTTTTTTTTTTTTTTTTTGGAAATTGGTTAACGAGAATGTGATTGTAGTAAGTGTAATTTATGAGAAAATGTGATGTTCATGTTCGAAAATGAAAATTTTTAGTTATATATTTTTATTATGTATAGCTCATTGCTAGCCTGTTTGCTCATATTCTGCCGCGAGTTGGATTAAATTTTATTTAAATATAAAAAAAAAAATGTTAAGAGTGTGAATTTTTTTTTTATGGTGTCATTAAATCCAACTAAGGCAGGTCAATCTTTTTTCGACTCAAATATTTACTAAACTCGACTTTTCAATTAAATCACGTCGAAGCTGATTTGACTTAAATCGATTAATTTCATGGGTCCAAATATAACCTTAATTATTAGTAAAAACATAACTTAACTTTTAAAAAAATTTCAATTTTCTTTTTAAATATTGAAATAATGACAAATTGAATCGACCATGGTCTCCCAACGACTCAGGTCATAGACTCTATTATTTAATTACATGATAAAAATAAATGCTCATAAAATTAAACGCCAACCTAAAATTAAATATTTATTTGAGACAGTGATAACCTTATAGAAAATAAAAATAAATAAATTATGCAGTTTATTTCACAAACAATTCAATATTGAATGACAAAGTTAAAAAACAATAAGTTAAAAACAACTAAAAAACCAAAAACAAAATGACAATAAAAAATAAAAATTTATAAAATTAAATATCAACAAATAACGATATATTTTTTTTTATGACCATAATAACTTTAGAGAAAGCAAAATAAAACCAGTTATGAAACTAAATTTTCAATCAACTCAATATCTAATAATAAAAAAATAAAAAAATTCATACTCGCGAAAAGTCATAATCTTTGAGAGCCCAATCATGCTGATAATCTTCAAAAGCTTGTTCTATTTTTTTGGGAATATTAAGATGAATAATCTTCATCTTGAGTATTTCATCGTAATATTCCTCCAAAAAATAGAACAAACAAATAAACAAAAGAGAATTATATAACTCTTTAATTTGCAATTTATGAAAATCACCACCCTCATCGTTAGGTCCTCAAACGCGCAACCAATTTCTTGAATACATTGTTGCAATTTTTTTTTTTTTTTGCAATGCATCAATTTTTATCTCATATAAAGTATTTTTATCGGCAGATATAAGCCCTACTGATTTAAGTTAACGAAGACGTCATAGAAAGCCACATTGTGTGATGACAAAGAGAAGAACGATGACACATTTGAGGGTCTAACTCAGTGGTTAACTGCCAGGCTTGCTTTGCGACTGTCTCGAGTTCGATCCTCAAGAGTACCAGCCTGTCATCCTCGCGGTACCTTACTTGCCTACTGGCTTGTAGGATGTTCAGTGGCCCGAGGATTAGTCGTGGTACGCGTAAGCTGGCCCGGACACCCCGGGTTACCAAAAAAAAAAAAGAAACGATGGCACTATAAAATAAATTATATATATATTTTTTTTTGGCAGCAACAACCAAAAGATAGGCAGCTTGAGGTATTTCACAGAAGAAACGGGCACTTTTCTTCCAACAACCAACAAAGAAAATCTTCCACCTCTACCAAAACAATCTACTACTATTCAAAATATACACATAAGTAGAAAAAGTGAAAAGACATGTGCCCGGGGTGCGTATCCTATCCATTTTCTCCGAGGCGAAGTTTTACAGAAAAATATACTTTGTTTTTCAGAAATATTTTTAAAATAATTTAAAGATTTTTTATTTTATTTTTATTTTATATATTTTAAAATTATTTTTATATACTGATATTAAAAATAAATTTTAAAAAATAAAAAAATTATTATTTTAATACATTTTTAAAGTTAAAATTGAAAAGTTATTGTGCTGATGTGTTGGCTGTTTCTTTGGTATTATTCAGTATTATATTAATGTTGTTTTTTTAAAGTAGTTTTTATTTAAAAAATATATGAAAATAATATATATATTTTAAAAAATTAACATTAATACATTAAAATAATATAAAAAATATTATTTGATTTGTCCTGGTGCACTTAAAGTTTCTTTTCTTTTCGGTAAATAAGTTAGCTCGGAAGGTAGTTCGTGCTCTATTACAGTGCTGGCTGGCTGGCATGGACCAGTGACCTGGTAGGGTGGTCCAAAGAGACAGCATCCAAATGAATTAATGCCCTGTTCATGACCATGGGTGCTAGTTTACCAACCCTTTGTCTGCATCTATTGATCTGTTCTTGGAAAGCATATAATCGAGCTTGCTAGCTCAATTACAAAGCTTGCAATTCATGCTCATTTATAGTCATCTATTTTGGTGTTTATTATTTTTTTAGTTAATGTAAATGTTTGGGTTAATTTATGTATATCTCAATTAATTCAACAAATTTTAAAGTTAATGATTATATAAGTTCCCTAATAATTTGAATTAATAATTTCTAAAATAAATAAATTTAGAATTTAACATGTTAAACTATAATTTTTTAAAATTATTTTTTTTTTTTTTATTTAAAAATTATTTTAATATCGGTGGAAGGAGGTTAATTTGAGGCACCTCGTTCCAAGAGAGGTCAGGGTCCAGCAAGGTAGCTGAGAATGAATTATTATTTTGATTTGTTTTTTTTTTTTTTAAAAAAAAAGCAGAAAGAAAGAAAGAACTAGCACGTGGGCGGCTTGGATTAGTGAGTGATATGAATGGCTAGCAGCTAGGCTTTCGATTCCTTATCGAGTGGCAGACAGGAAAAGAAAAAGGACACGAAAGTAGAAGTGGAGTTGTTTCGAGAGACGGAATGGTCCTTAATGTTTCAAAACAAAAAAAGCCGTCCTCAAAAACTCTATTCCCGAAGCCCAATGAAAGTGAAAAAGGCCGGCCCATTACTACTTTTTTAATAAATCTGTCACATAAATTAATTTCTACAGAATGTTTGAATCAATAAAGACCGCCTTTAATCATCATAAGTCGTCGCACGTTTTGCATGAATACGGCGGAGCATCTTATGCATTGCTTCATGTATTGCACACGTCAATTAATTTATTTTTAAATTATATTTTATATGTATTAAAATATTAAATTATCATAAAAATACTCGAGATGAAAAATATAAAAAACCTCCTTCATCGGTTTAACAAATTTTACTTTTAAATATAAGTGAGTCATTTTCTGGTTAAAAAAGAAAAGTGTTTTTTTTTTTTTTTTTTTTTTTTTTTTTTTTTTTCTGGAAAGGCTTGTTTTTTTATCAGACTAGAAATCACTTTTCATTGAACAACTTTCTTAAAGGTTATGAAATATAAGTTTGAAAAGTAATTTTTAAGAAAGTGCTTTTCACGAAACAAACGAGAGCTTTCATTATTTACTATCCTTGCAAAAAGGTGAACGAGTCCAAAGATGGAACATCAAGGATTGATGAAAATAAATACATCTATTTCTCAAGCCAATGGATCTTAAATACGATGATTGACATTGAAATTCTCTCAGCATTAACTTGATTCCAAGATTTACTTGAAAAAAGTTTTGTTGCGGGTTATTCTGGAAATGTTTAAAATTGTAATAATGGTTTAAAATACTTTTTGAATAGAAAAATATTAAAATGAAAGTTTTTTTTTTAAAAATTATTTTTAACATCAACATAATAAAAAATTTAAAAATATAATTTTTTTTTTATTTTAAATATATATTTTTAAAATTTAAGGAACGTATGTGCACCGCGTTCTCCAACAGATTTTTAATTAATTATTTTTATTGAACTGATAATATTTTACTTTTACTTTTTATTTTGTTTCCTAATATAAACTTGATCAAATTTAAACAAGATACAATTAGATATTCAAGTCATTAAAAAACTTATTCAAAGTTTTATCAAATAATTTCTTATTCGGTTTAATTAAAACTCAACCGAGGTTAACAACTATAATTTCTGCCTTCACATGAATCCTCCAGCTGGATCCGACAATGATTCAATATGGGCTGCTATAAATCCTACTTATGCCACGCATCCCATTATCCCAAAGAAAAGGAAAATAAAAAATTTTCTTGGCAACTTTCAACACGGTAATAACCCTGTTTATTCCCATCCTTATCTTCTTACTCCACTGTCCCCCACTTTGAATCTGTTTTTCTAGACTGACTTTTGTCTTAGCGAAGCTGATTTCCCCCCTCCATTCAAGGTAAAAAAAAAAAAAAAAATTCTCCTTAAATATTGATCTCAAAATTAGAGATATATTTATTTAATTAGAAGTAACTAAACCTCTTCAATCATCTCAACAAATCTTCCCCCCCCCCCCCCCCTTCCAAATGCTATCTTTTGTTGGCAACGCATTGATGGATAAGACGTCATTTGCACGAAATGACAAATTGCTTCGATTTTATTGTATCCCAAGCTGGAAGATCACAGACATTCGAGAAGGGGATGTGCCCGCCTCGTGGCCTTTCAATTTTTCAACCTTCCTCTCGAAAGCCAGAGTCAATTGCTTGCATTAATTTGAGTGGAATCACAAAAGATTAGCAGATACAGACACTTCAAATTGCATCTGTACCAATTATAAAACGAACAAGTCTTCATGTTGGGTATAAACAATTCAAAATATTAGCACTCGGAAAACTTCTCATTGGCTATAAATAAGCTCCTTCTTTTGTTAAGACATCAGAAACCAAACCATGGCTAGTGCTGCTAAGTCTTTCACCCCCCTTCTTCTGATTTCTTCTCTCCTTATAGCTTCTTGGTTTTGTGCCACTGAAGCAAAAAGCACTGTTCCTGTAGTGCAGGGTCTGTCGTGGACATTCTACCAGTCTAGCTGTCCTAAAGTTGAATCCATTGTAAGGAAACAGCTGGAAAAGGTGTTCAAGAAGGAGATTGGCCAAGCTGCTGGCTTGCTTCGTCTCCACTTTCATGACTGCTTTGTTCAGGTTACATAATATATGTCAAGATTTCCTTAAACTCATTTTAATTAGCATTCACTATTATGTTCAGCTGTAGAATTTATCTTTCATTAATTAATATCTACACATTAAAACTGCAGGGATGTGATGGTTCAGTTTTGCTTGATGGATCAGCCAGTGGTCCAAGCGAGCAGGACGCACCTCCCAACCTTACCTTGAGAGCAAGGGCATTTGAGATCATCGACGACCTACGCGAGCGCATACACAAGGAGTGTGGCCGTGTCGTCTCTTGCTCTGACATCCTTGCAATTGCAGCTCGCGACTCTGTTTACTTGGTGAGCCACTCGAATCACTCTGTTATATTAGTCTTTGATACTGGCTAGCTAGCATCCAGTATAAAATTGAACTCCTTTTACACCGTTACATACACGTATACTGTTCGGTAGTATTCCTGGAAACTTTTGGGCTTGGGTCCAAGATTTCAATTCCTTGTGTCGGAGTTGGGTTGGAATCGAATAACTAGCAGCTTTCTCTGATAAAATCCCATCAGTAAAAATGGTTAATTAATGGTTCTTGTTCTCGTCACACAACGCGTGAGTCAAGGCTTTATGTTTGTATCTGCATCTAATTTCTGTCCTGCAACTAAGGGCATTGGATGTGATTGACAAGGCGTCAGATAAGCTTAGCCGATGTTGTCGTTGAAGCTTTGACTATGTAGGACCGTTTTTGTATCTAAATGCGGAAAATTGACACCTCTCAGGTTTCATCCAGATAGTTGACGAGTGATAGCGAGAGGCAAAATCTGCATTAAGTTCTCATAATCTTTTAGAAGTCTGAAAAATTGTTACGTTTATGACTTGTCACTTGTCATGAACATTATACATATACAGATGTGTGGACAGGATATATAGTCGTAATATTTTAATTTTGTTCAATTTGGCGATAATAACAACAGGGTTTCACAGTCAAATTTAGGCGACAGGCATTAAAAAATTGAAATAATATGCCCAATTAAGATTCCTTTCAGTCATAACTCATAACTCATAACAAAAGCTAATCCTTCTTTAACTTCTATGGATTTTCTTTTTTGTTGCAGTCTGGCGGTCCAGATTATGATGTTCCCTTGGGAAGGCGAGATGGTCTAAACTTTGCAACACGAAATGCAACCTTAGATAACCTGCCGCCACCCTTTGCTAACGCCGATACAATTCTCTCATCTCTCGCCGCCAAAACCTTTGACCCCACAGACGTGGTAGCCCTGTCCGGCGGCCACACCATTGGTATAAGTCATTGCAGCTCTTTCACTGACCGCCTCTATCCAACCCAAGATCCTACCATGGACAAAACCTTTGCCAACAATCTCAAAGGCATTTGCCCCGCGAGTGACTCCAATAGCACTACCGTGTTGGATATTCGGTCCCCTAATAATTTTGATAACAAGTACTATGTCGATCTCATGAACCGCCAAGGCCTGTTTACCTCGGACCAGGACTTGTACACGAACAAGAAGACAAGGGGCATTGTCACTAGCTTTGCTGCTAATCAAAGTTTGTGGTTGCAATGATCAAAATGTCACAGCTAAGCGTATTGACTGGAAAACAAGGTGAAATTCGCGCAAGTTGCTCGGTGAGAAACTCAGACTCCAGCTACTTGGAGTCTTTGGTGGAAGAGGGTTTCGAGGCACTGTCCGAACTAATATAACTAATGAAGTGAACTCTAATAACATGAAATGCTAGGTTCCACTAGCTAGATAAAAAAAGAGTTTGGGGTGGTTGGATCGTTGTGACCCTGTTGCTGTTTTTCTACAAATGCTGCTTGTTCTTTTCTTTCTGATAACTCGAAGGCTGCTTGTTTTTAAAGTAGTCGAGTCTGTAACATGAGTTTGGATAACTAATAGGACGCTGGCTTCGTCGAAGGAGGCGTGCATCGTTTAAACAAGTTGATGTTTATATTAATATCATAAAGTCCCCTAATAATTTATAATTATCGTTTTTTCTTGACTAAATTTGGAATTTGTTTTCCTAGCCAATGAAATTCGTAACATCTTCATGTAAGTGCCCGTTTAAGAATTATTAATTTTGGCTGTGGTTTTAAGATGTGGTATTATTTTTCAAGCGTAATATTTTAAAAACTAATATTATGACCTTATGTTGTGTTATTTTCGGAAGTTATAATTTATAACTTTATAAGAACTACAGTCACATGATTATGTACATTTAACAAACTATTTCTTTTTAAAACAAAATCCATTAAGTACTACAGTAATTGTTTATTTATACATAGCTTGTATGAGACCTCCTAAAAAGTTAGCCAAAATAAAAATGTATGATGAACATGGAATCAATTCTTGAGTGATACATGAACGATGGATGTGCTCACATTTAATGTACATACGTTTTATCCTATTGATTGTTGGCAAATCGACTAGTTGATTAGAGGGTTATGTCCTCGAGTACATAGGATGTGCCTGGGGCTACATAGATCGCGAGGTATCTCTTTTGTCTTGAAATTTGCTGCCGATTTTATGCGCACTGGACCCCAAGGCACATCTAGGCTCAAATTAAGGAAGGTTCTTCTCGAGGAATATTGGGTCACCAGGGCACCCCTGAGCCCAATGTTGAGAGTGCATGCCACATGGGATATGGCGTCACCGAGGCATCTGAATCCAAGACGAGGCTCACAATCATATGAGTCCAGTTTGGACTATTTGTCTCCGGTTAAACTTCGAGACCTACGATGATCTTGAAAGTATATAAATACTGGGCCTAAAAACGTTTATGGGCTCGGCCCAAAAGAGTACTCGACCACGGGACCAACAGATCCCAATCACAGCTTCCAAACAAGTTTGGATGGAAATGGAGCAGTTGCGTGGCAAGCGATCCTCCTAAAAAAAACTTTTTCTAAAGGAAAAATGGAAAAGTTCACAATTATTTTTAATAAACTAGTTTGATTCTATATGATAAGCTACTAGATGAAGCATTTTTTTAACACAATAAAGGGTGTATGCATTGTTAATTGTTTTGTTTACTGTCAAGAAATTTTTTAACACAAATTGAAAAGTCAATTCACTCGTTCATTAAAAAAAATATAAGAATTATACATGTTAATAAATAATAATAAATTTTTTGATTTTAATTAAAGATTAAGTTGGGAAGTTGAGATAAATATGTTAATATTTTTTAACGAAAAAAAGAGATCGAATATTTGTTTAAATTTAAAATTAAATCTCTAAGTTTTAATTTATTTGAATCAATAAAATAAATTACAACAGTTAAATAAAAAGCAAAAGGACTCAATAAAACCAAAAAAATGATGCAAATGAAAAAAAGAAGCCAAAAAGAAGAAGAGGAAGGATGTGAGCAAAAAAAATTAAAGTGGTTCACTTTTCATAATTCAAACATTATTTCATAATTTAATGAGTATTAATTTTACAAAACCAAACTACAATTACTAAATAAAAAGTCAAAGGACTCAATAAAAAAGAGGGTGTGAATGAAAAGAGAAGACTCAATAAAAAAAAAGATGTGAGTGAAAACAAAATATTTGAAGTAGAAATAAAATGTGGATGAAAAAAAGAGAAATTTGTGAATCGAAAAAAAAAAATCGAAAATAAATGTGCATAAATAAAAAAAAAGATTTGAGGTGAAGGTGGTTCCTTGTTGTTCACCTCGAAATCTTTTAATTTGTTTTTTATAATTTAAAAACAAGGATATGGTTGATATAAATATACCAAAATATATATAACCTAACACACACACACACAAAATGAGATGCGTGCAATTAATTTGACTTTTTTCTTCATGGATTATGTATTGTTGTGCTTTTCCCCAATTAGTAATTTGAGATGTTTGTTAAATCTTTTTTTTCCCCACACACAGAGAAAGGTATATAATTAGTTGTAGGTTATAGACTATAGAGTGATCTAGTTTTGTTTTATATTTAATGATCACAACTGCTGTTAGCTAGCAAACGCGGGAGTCAGGTCTATAATTTCTGCCCTGCAACTAAGGGCACTGGTGTGATTAATAATGCACCAGAGAAAAAGCTCAGCCATGGATCATGTTAATATTGTTCGAGCCTTGACTATAACATTAAGTTTAGTTGTGATAATAATGGCCCCATAGCAAACCAAGTGCCTTCAAAGTATTTTCTAGAGAAATATTCTACTTTAAATGAGTACTCTTTGAAATTAATTTATCAAAAAACGAAGCCTATCCCTTATCCTCACATTTGGGCATGAGCGTAATAGATAGGACACAGTAAACATATCTTAAACACATGGCTAGAAAACCATTTCACCATCTCTCCCTTCATCTTTTTCGTTCAAACCTTTCCCAGGCATACGCTGCATAGACTATTTATAAGCCACGTCAAGCGCCATCCAAAGGAATTAAGAACTAGTTTTTGTGAATAATCAATAATTTAAGAGAATATAAAAAAACCCCGATTAGTAATACTATAGACTCTTTTATTTAATTGTCGGGCAACCAAAACTTTCAGTCATTGAGAGAAAAAAGTAAATCGCTAAGAGAAGGATTTGATTCACTTAAAACAAGATTATTCGGCGCCTTCAATTAATTCCAATGTTATGATTTCTTATAATATTTTACATCTACATTTAATTAAGTTTTTACATGTATTTTATGAAGATTAAGAAAAGTAAAATGGCCGAGGAAAACTCCAAGTTGTTTGAGATAAAACATGTCGCATCTCGCATGTATCTTTAAGGGTAACAGGATCATGCACGGGATTTTCTTGATGGGATGGTATCGAACATATCATATGAGAAATGAAATTAAAAGCAAGTCTAGAATAAAATGTAGATATTAGTTAGATAGATCAATCATTGGATTTGATAAGATAACGGAAGGAATCATTAACAATTAAAAAACCAATGATACAATGGACGACGTCGTTGGTATTGTGGTAACATGAATGGAAAGTCAAATTCAAGTTATGCAATGCGGCAATAAAACTTGCCTGCTGTTTCGTTCTGGGTGGCGGAAATGGTTATTTACTCCATGGAAAGTCCTACTGGGTAGTTCAAAAATTAAAAGAACGATAGAAATGTTACTCCGCCACCCCCAATTTCCGTCTAGGCAGTTGATTCCGCCGTGCTATAGCTATTCAAGCAGTGAAAAAAGATATCTGCTCTCAACAAAATTCAATAAATCCTAATTAATTAAATATTACACGTGCCTAAAATGATCAAGAAATCTATCATTATATACGATTCTGATTAGTTATTTCTTGTGTCTAGAAATTAAAAGGTATCTATATACTGTCCAAAATGTATATTATAAGTATGTAGAGGTTAAAAAAGCTCATCAACATTAGTTATGAATAGGTGTTTTCTTTCTCACTGGTGCATAGTCCATGGAAGTGATCAAATCATCTTCTTTCAATCTGAAATGATCATCATGACTCGAAACTGCTGGAGCATAACCCTCATAAGTATCTTCCTTTTATGCTGCTACAATACGTGTGTGTGTGTGTGAATAATTGACAGAATCGAATTAGGATCAAGGGAGAGCAGTTAATTAATATTTTCCTCCCATAAGTACTGGTGTTCGAATTACCTTGAGAGAGAACAAAAATGACCAGAATAGCAAGCCTGAAATGAACAACAGGTTTCATATCTGCTCCTCAGCAATTAATTGAAATTTATTAATTAAGATAGAAATTTATTAATTAAGAAACAGTAGAATTTTGCATGGAAAGGGACTCGGTATATATATTTCCAAAGCATGGTTGATCAATAATCAACCAGTGGTGAGTTGCAAAGTGATAACACCAAGACATGGGGATAGGGGAGCAACGATATTGACATATTTAGATCCATGGCCCTACTTCATATATACGTATATCATTTTCTGAGGTTCTAAATCGGTTTGTGCTAAAATATTCATTATCTATCTTAATTAATCGGAAGAACACAATGCATTGATGAGTTGACTATTTCTATTAGTTTCGAAATTATTTTCGAAACCCCGCAGCACAGCACAAAAGCCAAAAGGTACGTAGATCATTAACTAATCATTAAGGCCTAATGTTTCCTCTAACCTAGACCGACCCTAGAGATACTGTGGCTCATTTTGATCATGCGACAATACCAGGCCAGCTATCACAATATTGACAGAAAGCATCAATGAAATGAAGCAACTAAGTAAATGATGGAAGGATAGGAGGGAGACAGTGCAGGCTGCCAATGTTCATTTCTTTGGCAAGTCATTCAAAGATGTTTCTGGATGCAAACGGATCGTGATGCTCGAAATACGCATCATGGGTCCATTCTGTCTCTTGCGAGTCGACCTCTGCTTATCACCGCTTCTAAATTATTGATCAGTTATACTTATCTGGAAGCAAATAAAATTAATGCCAAGTCTCAACAGTTAGCTTGTCGGAGACACTTCAACATCCAAAACGTGCCAATGGCACCATAGAACGGGGAAAAATAAGCGTTCAAACTCAAGCTTATAGAATATCAAAATTGTTGCAGTTAATTTGTTTTTGTGAACCGAATAAAGTTTCATGGATATGATGATTTTTTAGGGTGTTCGCGTTCGAATTCAAGTCTCTTAAGAAATTTGGGAGTTTCTACAGTTCGAATGGCCTTTTCTTCCCTGCTACGTACTTAATTAAAGTATCGAAGCTATGCATTTGTATGTTGAAAAATTCAAAAAGCTTAATTCAATATAGAGGCCACATAAATCAGAACGGGCTCCAAGGGAATCGATTGAACGATCTCAAGAATCTCAAGCTTTAGTGTTCCTCCAAGCTCGAGCTTCAGTTAGTTGGTAATGTTATTGACGTTATTTTTATCATAATCATTAATTATTGTATTCTCTAGAGGTAAGGAAAAGTCACACCCAACTCTCCCCGTCGATGATACATGACAAGTGACAACTACTAATCCGACCCAAGGGGTGATTGATAACTTGCAGTTAATCATGACTTGGCTTAATTCGATGTGGAATAATTTGGTCTCAAGCTCTTTGTATGCAGTCAGTGGCGGAGCCACCTGGCCCCCTTAGTTTTTTTTTCAAGATATTTTTTTATTATTAAAATATTAATATAACAGCCTTTATCTTGGAAAAAAATTAAAAGAAGAAGAAGAAAATAACGTGATTAGACAAAAACCATAACTTTGGATTTCTATCTTTTTATTTTTTTTTTCTTGTTAATTTCTTTACATCTTCTTTCAGGTAAGTTGTTTTTTTTTAGTCCTTTTTTTAAATTTATTTGTATTGATTGAATATAAATCATGCTTATCCATTTAGAATTTAAGAATGCTATGATTCTTGAATTTTTAGTGTAAGTTTCTTTCTAATTCTTTAAATAACAAATTCTGTTGAGGTTATTTTATTTTATTTTTTTAAGAAAGTTTGAGAATTTTGCATCTAAGTTTTAATGGATAAGAAAAATCAAGTATTCAGAGCTTAAATTTTTCTAACTAAGAAACTAAGTAGTCTGCTAAACAAAAACTATACGAATGATTTGTTATTTTCTAGATGCAGACACATATTACTTCAATATGTTATGTTAGTAATTTTAAGATTATTTAATCAATTATTATTTTATTATTTATTAATTAGAGATCGAAAAGATAATTTTCAAGTTTATAAACAAAATTCAATATCTTAATTTGTTTAACCTATTACTAGATTCCAGTTACTCTAAACCCTTAATATTACTATATTGTTTTTCAAAAAATAAAAATAAAATAAAAATAGTAAAGTATAATACTAATTTAAATCACTGCATACAAATATGGAACATCTAGAGACACGTATATCATAATCAGCCTTGAACCAAAAGGTTGCTTAGGAAGTTCATGTGATCGGCTCGAGCTCAAGTTGTTTGTTTATAACAAGATAGTCATTTCTCTTAGAAGTCATAAAAATCAAGTTCGTATTTGCAAGTCCACTAGTTTGGACATTAACATTTATAGAGCCAGCGAGCAAACTGGTTTCCGATCTGACGAGAGATTCAGATATTAGGAAACGGGTTATTTCAGACTGGGATTGCTGAAAAATTGCCTATATAGTTCTCACATAATGCACCAACATTTGCAGCTCTTGCCTTCAAGATCTATCTTCGAAGCAGGAATGGAAGTCTGGTTCTTGCAAACATTTCAACGTGCTCAACTATGATCATAGATATTTGGATTTATGCTTTAAAATTCTTAGTTAGATCATGTATGTCGCCAGGAGGAAAACACTATCATTGCATGTGGGTTCTTTGCAGCCAAATCGTTTGTTTGGAAGTGAGGCTACGTTTGTTTTTTACTAGGTTTTTTGTTTGCAGTGAAGCTAATACAATTGCGTTTTATGCTATGAGGGCTACTAAAAACTCGAGTTTGAAATGCAGTTTTTATACAGTAATTTTTACATGTTTTTTTTAACTGAGTTTCGTAAAATCCTGTTTGTTTTTTTTTAAAAGTGCTTTTGAAAAAATATATTTTTTTATTTGCTTCAAATTGATATATTTTTGGTGTTTTCAGATCATTTTGATGCGCTAATATCAAAAATAATTTTTTAAAAATAAAAATAAAATTAATATTTTGATGCATTTCCAAATAAAAAATACTTTGAAAAGCAACCGCAATCACAAAAACTATTTAAAAAACAAAACACACTCTTAGTTATCACTAGCCCGCGCTACCGGCCTCCCTCAATTTTTTTCAACATAAAATATCATGCTAAGATGGTGAAAGTGTATTTGAAATTCAAGTCATTAATTTGATTGGAAAATAAGCTCAGCTAGGTACATGATATATATATATATATATATATATATATATATATATAGACAATAAATAAATTGAAAAAAAAATAACAAAGTAAAAAAAACTATGAATCTCGGCAAAAACAAATTAAAGAATACCATGAAAGTTTAATTATTAAACAATCTAATATTGACTGGAAAAATTAAAAAAAAAAAATAAAAAAAAGAACCCAAGTTAACCTGGGTGAATTCACTAACCCTACTAACTTAGACACAAGACTAAAATAATCCTCATAAAAAGAAAAGTGTTAAAAAAAAAGCATGAATATCAATTCTCAATAAATCAAGTATTGATTGAAAAAATAAAAAAAAATGATTTTAAAAAAAAATTCAAAGTCAACCTATAATAGCTTTGAAACTTGTGGTCTTGGTCATGACCTTTAGACGAGTCATGTAAAAAGCAAACTCTAAAAAAAACACAATAAAATATCAATTAACAGAATATCAAGGAATGAAATTGAAAAAACAATACAATAAAAAAAAGAAAAAAAAAGAAATAGTGATACAAAAAATAATGACTAAATTTGATATAAAAATAATTTGAAATAAGATTTTAAGAGATGTAATTGAAGAAAAAGATCAATAAAAAAAGTTTAAAAAACAAATAACAATTAAAAGAATGAGATCAAATTTGATACAAACAACAAATAAAAAAACACCTTTATATTTTTACAAAGAGAAAAGAGAGAAAAGAAGGAGAAAGAAAATTCACCGGAGCCCAGCCACTGCACCTTCGTATATATGTATGGTACTAACAAAAAGAGAAGGTGTTTTAAATACCGCCCTTAAAGGCAGCGTTTATCAGTGGGGTGGCTCCCCACGCATTTCCTAAAGGGTCGCTCATAAGAATGTGTGTTGCATGCTTCAACAACTTGTTTTTTTTTTTTTTTTCTTAAGTAATATTAATGGTTGTTAGAAGACCAAATCATCCCAAGACAACTTATTAATCACAAAAAAATCCAGTTGAAAAAAAAAATCCTTGGATATAAGCTTGACAAATGCTTTTTTAAGGGTGATATAATTTTTATATTGTTTTTTAAAAATATAAAAATATTGAATAGCCCTATTAGCCTTGTAACAATTTTGCTTACAAGGGTAATTAAGTCTCTATGCATGTAATGTAAAAGATAAAAATACTTAGTCATCCCTTTTAATCTTTTAATAATTTGTATTTTTAAGGGTAATACAATATTTATAGTGTGCATTTAAAAAATAAAAATAAAACCAAAATGTCTCCTATTAATTATATTATATCTAATAAATCATGTGTAAAAGATTAAATTACCTCCAATGTTAATATTATCTAAATAAATCACTGTAGCTTCCCCACGCCTTCTAATATACTATATATAATAATAATATATTATTATTATTATTATATATATTATTTTTGTTTTTTTTTTCATACTTCTTTAGTTTTTTTTTTATTTTAATAATTTAGTTTGTTAATTGATCCGAGTTTTTAAGTTCTTTGTTAATTATGGGTTGACCCTTTAATTTTTTTTTCTATTTAGTTAGACGCGAATCTAAGGTTTAACGGGTTATCTTGGTTTGAAAGGTTAACCCAGTTAATTCAATTTTTTTTCTTTTTCTTCATTAGTTTTTTTCTTCATGTGGTTTTTTTCTTGTTTTTAATTATCACACTTTTATGACACGACCTTACAACCAGACCACATTCAAGGCTCTTAGGTCTGGTGTTACAACCAAACTCACTTAAACTTAAGTCATGAGTCAAGCGTTGCAGTTAGACCAAAGGCTCTTGAGTATATATTTACAAAAAGACATAACACTCTTAGATCTTAGCATTTTTTTGATATTTTTTATGTAAGAAAAAAAAAAAACCCGTGCGTATAAGACTTTTATTGTGGACTGCACAATGCAGTCCATAGTTTTTTTTTTTTTTTCTTCTGTCACATTTTTTTTGTTTTTGGTTTTTTTTTCCTGTATTTTCCTTTTTTGTTTTTTTTTTTACATGTTTTTTTTTTAACGCGTGGTTTTCCACTGTAGTAGCTTTGTTTTTTTTTTTCCTCACTTTTGTTTCTTCTGTTTTTTACATATAACGTATCACTGTGCACACAGTGAAACACTTGACTCTTTTTTTTCGTTTTTGTTTTCCTTTTTTTTTTCATATTTCCCATGGGTTTTTTCTTCATTAATTCAATTTGGTTTTTTCTTTTTGTTGATTCTTTGTGTTTTTTATATTCCAATGGGTCCAGTGTTACAGTCAGACTTACTTAAACTTGGTTCATGCAAGGGATTTCCTTGGTCATCATGGTGTTTCCCTCGGTGGAAACACATGGAAACAGTCAAGGTTCTGTTTGTATTACCTTCTGCGTAATGACACGCATACCCTTGGGATATTTGTTAGAACTTTGAAGGTCCCGAGCCGTGAAAGTTGAGCATTTTGGTTCGACAACTTCGTGAACTAACAATAATTGTTTGGCTAAGTATATGCCTATGTTTGGATTCCTCCCCACTTTACTTGGCTGGCCATGACATGAGGTTCGAAATAAAAGTGCCTTTAGGAAAATATCCTCCTTTTGTTGACCTTTTCTTTATAGCAAGCACCACTTGCAAATCTCGAATAGCTCCGACAAAGATTCTACTCCGAATTAAGGTTGCCTCATGAATTTCAAAACCTTGTATGATTTAATGGGTAAAATCAGTCCACCCAGGACGAAGTATTTTCCAAAGTAAATACTCAATATAATATATATATATATATATATATATATGATTTGTAGATAATGTTATTTTATTTTTTATTATAAAAAGAAAAGGTTATCCTATCTATTTATTTTTGAAGAAGGCACGTTCTATTGGATTGGATGTTACAAGCAAGCGCCTGGCAGGGGAGCACAACCAAGCTAATTGCATCTTAACATCTCCTGCAGGGCTTAGGCTGTCGGCTAGTAGAAATTCAAAGTTACTAGAAATTAGGAGGTCCAATATTATTTTGCTTCGTTCAAATGCATTATTTGCCGGGTCCACTCGTAATTTCCTGTTAAGAATATAGATAAACAGCACAGTAAATAAAGAAAAAAAGGCATTTGGGTTTGGGAGTTTGATGGGAACAAGAAACTCAAAGTTACTCCCCAGAAGTAACAAGTGTTTAATGCTTTCACGTCTTTCTTTCAAATACATTATTAGATTGTGTTGTATAGCGTTGTTTTCTAAAATATTTTTTATTAAAAATATATTTTTTAAAATTTTCAAAAGCACTTAACCGAAAAAACAAACACCCTATTAATTCAATTGAAACCACTCTCCCAAAATTATAAATAAAATAATAAAAGGTTGAAAGTAACATATTTTAGGACAAAAAAATGAACTCTCTAGTACTGATCAGCGGTTGCAATCACCTCTTAACACTCATTCTTCGGATACATAAGATTGTTAGAGAAGGGAAGATGTTATTTTGAAAGATAAATGAATAAAGTTATATTTTGAATAGTATAAATATAATTTTTATTATTATGTATATTCTAGTAGAAAAAAATTTATTTAAAAAGCTAATTGCATTGGAGTTGGAGAAATAAATGCTTTATTTTTTTCTTCAAAAAGTTTGATGCTATTTTTATTTTTATATGGTTATATTTAATAGATTTTGATTTTTTTAAAAGATATATAAAAATAATATTTTTGAAAGAGAAAAGATATGTTAGTATTCTCCTTAAAAAAATATAAAACAAGTAAAGAGTTGAAATGATACTTTTTTTATTTTATTTTAAGCTTTTGGTTTAGCATAGTTGCTCTTATAAAAGTGGGATCGTCAAGATAATGTTCCTTCCCATAAAACAGCATAGGCCCACAAAACACTAAGCCCCCAATATTAGCAGAAAGTGGAAGATGACTCCTTTGCTTTTATTGTTGGAAATTGCTTTTGTTCTGCTCAAAAAATCCTAATCACATCAAACTTAAACTAAACATTTGCAAATTAGCCGACACTTATAAAAGGCAAGGTTGGCTAGGGTTAATGGCCATGGCTGGCTGTTAAACTAGACACTTTCGTGTTTGGGATCTCCCTCGACTTGCTTCTTCACCAAAACAGATGGACTTTATGTCCATCTGTTCGAAGCCTAAAGTAAACTCTCTCAACTGCCCCCCCTCCCTCTCCTAACCCCCTTGTAGATGTTAGTGGACCCTCGCCCATCACGTGAACTCATTCGATCATGGCATCTTGGCCCCACCAGCCACCACGAGCACTGGTTTTCATGAAAACACCCACCATGATAGCCACTGATCCTCCCTCAACATCACCACATGGTCTGCCATCACAGGGGATCATGATGCACCTCCTTTACCCTAATGATCACCACCCTCCATTCAATGTCCAATGCAATTCTTTTGACGTGCATGTGAACATAATATCTCTAGGTCTCAACAATAATATAAATACCATGTCGGAGCCGAAATAATGTGCCCACTACTGACTAGCAAAAACCATCACAGTTGGTACTTTCGCTATTCGCTTATTACTTAGGTTTTGGTGATGGAGAAGAGCAAGTCATTCCCTCAATATTCTTCATTTTTCTCCGGTGAATTTGGGTTTGAAGATCAATCGAATTCCTATAACTTTAACGGGCCAAGCCAAAAGGGAAATGGTTTCGCAACATCAAGCGATCCGGAGCTGAAAAGGAAGAAGAGGATTGCATCTTACAATGTTTTTACCGTGGAGGGTAAGCTTAAATCTAGTGCGAGGAACAGTTTCAAGTGGATCAAGAGCAAGTTCAGCGACGCTCGGTATGGTATGTGAATATCAATTACATGGAAGTACATAGGGTTTAATTTTAATAGCTTCATGGGTGGTTCTATTTTCTTTTTCGTTTTCTTTTCTTTTTGTCCACCACTTAAAAGCACAACAAGTGTCATGAAATCAGGTTGTTCGGGGTCTTCTTTGCATGGAACATATATGCATGCCATGCATCATCTCCTAGGTTCGATCATTTGGGGTGTACTATGTGTTTATTGATGAAAAAGAGTTGAGGTTTTCATTTTTTCCCTTCTACATATACCGTCTGATTTCATCACCAACATCTACTTACTTTGCAATTAGATCTTTTTAGACAGTAAGTTGATCAGAAGCAACCAATAACATTGATGATAGATTAATGTTTCGTCATTGATTTGCCAGTCAAACAAACTCTTGAGTGCTTTTCCTTTTAATTTTTCCGTATATTTGAATAAGCAAATGGAAGACAACATGAGTCTAGATTGTGTGCAAACAAATGGGGAAGGCGCAGCCCACTTTCTTCCTTGAGAAGGCATGGGAACCGTGCTTGCTAATTATAAATTACCCAGTTTTCTCTTGTCGAAAAAACTCGATATTACTAAAACCGATCCCCCCCCCCCCCTTTTTTTCCCTCAATAAGCAAAAGAGCAACGAGATAAGTCTTTCTGAAAAGCAATCCGGCCCGAATTTAAGTTAATTACTCTTTTCCCTTTGCTCGGGAAGGCCAATCGAACTCGCAACTCTTCATGATATATATCATTAATGAAACTTGGGACATGAGAGCTAGAAAAATATCCACTGGAATATTATTGTAAGGCCAAAATTAAAGTTGGCATTTATTTAAAAGGTCCCAGTTTGTTTGCAAATTAATTCCGACACACGTGTAAGTAGGGAAACTTGTATCTTGACCATTCATTAAGCTAACCTCGCAATTGCAATTTGGAATTTTAAGCCTGTTGCAAATTTACTACAAAACGCTCCCTAAACCATGAATAGTGGAGTTAGAGGGATAGATTAACTGAATTGATGTTCATCCCTCCCGAACTGGAGTTAAGGCTCCGAGGTTTTCATGTATCACACGCAAGGCACTGGGTATCAGTGTCTGTCGCTTGATTATCATTTTTTCTTCTTCCTCATTCTGTAATCGGTACTGAATACAGATGGCAGTGAAATGAGAGGGTAATCTCTTTTCAAACTTGATAGCCCCCCTCCATTAGTCCTCTTCTACGTGACAAAGATGGTCACCCTTTTTTTTCTACAATAAAGAAAGAAAAGGTCCCGCTCCACTACAAAAGCTAATTGCACAATCAGATTTGTATTGTGTCCTTTTGCGACTTGTGAGCATATGCTTGTCTCGATCGAGCTAATTCATTGGGCCCATTAACACCATTTTATCCAACATTGTCAAAAAAAAAAAAAAAAAAATTTAAAACCTTTTTCTAATGAATTATTGGATCGACAAAATCTTCAAGCGATCCTATCAAGGACTCGTGAACCAAATTCGTGAATTGTTTTCAGTTCACATGTTCATTAGTGAGTACCGAAAGTTCGAAAATCAACGCCCCTCCTCGATCCTTATTTGATTTTTCAATTATGGTTGTTGCTTTCAATGGTTTGGAATTTTTTTTTTTAATCAGGTTAGTGTGATTTCGAAGAGCCCAATATGCATGGTAATTAAAGGACATCAGTTTTGCGTCTTTCCTTCCTTTTTAATTAATTGTTCTTGTTTCCTAATTCTTGTAGCAATGGTTAAAGACAAGTTGTTTTTTTAAATAATATTTATTTTTTAAAATTTATTTTTGATATGATATATTAAAATAATTTTTTAAAAAATAAAATATTTAATTTAAAATAAAAACAAATTTTAAAATTCTTGAAAAGTACAGTTGAACCGTGTTGTCCCCTTTAATTTCCAAACATCCACTAATTTTCATTGGATCCCTCGATTGAAAGAATTTTATAATTAGATTCCATACCCTTTAGAATATCTTGATCGAACACCCTATTCATGTTCTTTAATGTTTTCAATAAAAAAAAAATGCATGTTTTATGCAATAAACAACGCAATTTTGAAGAAAATTTTATTCCTTTTTTTACAATTTTATACAAGCAGCCCAATTAATGAATTCTAACAGGTAGGCGACTCGGTCGAGGAAAGTTTTTATATAGATACTACGCTGAGAATCAATATATAGTTGGAGGACTAATTTTAGGTTATCTTTTTTTAAGGAAAAAACTCTTCCGAAACCTAAAGTATATATTTTCTACCGGGTGGAGCTTGCAGAGGCGCCGTCCCATTCATCTATAACACTTCAACATTTCAGTTATTCCTATAAAAAAAAAAAAACTGAATTTTTTTTTTTATTCGCCATCTTCAATGAGTGAAGGATGAATATAAGAGTAAGTACATAGAGTAGAATTATTAGATATAAGTTCACGGGTAGCATTCGATTACAGAACATAGTGTAATATGCAGAACGAGTGTATTTTCAGTATTTCTGACCAAAACGAAAAATAATATGAGTAATCACATTCGAGATACAGCAAATATGATCCAAAATTCTCAGAAAAGGAAAAAAAAAAAAAAAAAGAGTTGCTGCTCTACGTGGCCTAGTTATCCACTGCATACAGTACTTCTAACTGCTTCCCTTGATCGAATTTTCTGAATTCTCTTATGGAAGCAGACCTATGGACTCGATTTAATCTGTACATGTCATTGTTCACATTGTACATGGAGCTGCCTGTCCTTGAGTTAGGTAAAGGGGGCAAGTTCTTGATGTTCTTGGGAGCATTAGAATGGCCTTGTGTTTTTGGAGACATCTTCTCGGAAGTTGCAATTCGGGATTGCAACAAATTAGGTGGCATCTCAAACA
Source organism: Populus alba (assembly GCF_005239225.2). NCBI lineage: Eukaryota > Viridiplantae > Streptophyta > Magnoliopsida > Malpighiales > Salicaceae > Populus > Populus alba. The sequence goes on along the minus strand of NC_133297.1, from coordinate 12,303,389 downwards.
GGTGAGTCGGTTTTGTTCCAGAGGAGTTGCTACTAGTACTGCTGCTGCCTGGCTCATGGCTTTGGCTGATTGATTCATACGTCTCCTTTGGCTCCTGAATTAACATCAGCATAATGATACATTTTTAGCAATAGCAGCATGTATGATGCAACTGGAATCATATGCACAGAGGATCTTTTTACTCTTTTCTTTTTTAATAAATGTAATATGAAATATCAGTGTGGTGAAAAATGTAATATGAAAAAAAGATAAAGGGAATTTCACCCATAGAAAGGGGGAAATAGCCTTATTGATCAATGTTATGAATTCCACTCGTGATGTGTGCTGCTGTACTCTTTACCTCTTTCGGTTCCGCAGGATCTTCTTTTGGTTCTTCAGCTGCCAGATCTTTTTTCGTACGCTCACGATATGTTTGAGATCTTCGTTTCATTTTAGCATTCCTGAGCCTGCAAAAAAAAGGATGATGATGATTAATGAACTATTTCAAGAAAAACGGGGGAAAGGCGGAAAGAAGATAAAGAAAATTGTGATGTTTCTGCCATCAGACAAGCATGTGATGTTCTTTTTTAGCCTTTTTTACTGTATCACATTCACAGTTACACCAGAGTGACAATGATTATGCTACCATGATTTAGCTATTAAAAATTGCTGCCAATGATCAGATGCGCTTACTTTCTCTGTTCATCAGCTTGTGTGAGCTCATCTTCATCTTTTTTAATCACCGGGAGGCCTGATAAGTCGCATGCCAAAGGACTTATGTGAAAGAACTGAAACAAGAGAATCAACTCAGGAATAAGCTCTCCGTTTAATTAACTCCTTGCTGTATTCTTGTTTCTGCTGGCATGCACTCTTAGAACATCAAAATCATCAATGGTGGTGTTGAAAATTTTAGGAACTGATTGAGAGTGTGTGAACCATATTACCTACATGATTCTCCTTAATTCTACTTAGCATTAATAGAACAAGAAATCTCACACTCCATAAAAGATACGGGCTGGGGGTAGCTAGAATGTGGAAATTAATGTAAAGGCTCTGTACTAGTGACAAGAACTCTAAATCACATTATGCTCTCTAGTCATGTCCTTACTTCATTTTGGAGAGCTGAAGATGCACAGCCACGAGATGCAGGATCCAGAGCAAGAAGTGTGGTTAACAGACCCAAAGCTGATTCAGGAAACTCGCTGAAAGCTTCAAAAAGGCCAGGTTTGTATGTTCGTGGAGGTCGAAAGGATGTAGATAGCCTTAACTTTTTCCAATAGTCCTCTGGTGGAGTTCCACATAGTTTAAAAATCCTATGCAGCTGCTCGACCTGAATATTTCAGAGTTAACCATGTGAGATAACCATGTGACTAAACACTGTAATGAAGAACCAGGAATATTCTCCGAGGGTTCTGTTTCTCATAAATATCCAGTTAAAATCTCAGTCACGACCATTGATTTCACGATATACCTCTGATCTTCCTGGCATGATAGGCCTGCCTGCAAACATCTCTGCTAAGAGACATCCAGTACTCCAGAGATCAATACCAGTTCCATAGTCTGTAGCACCCAGCAATAGCTCAGGAGCTCTGTACCATAGTGTCACAACTCGTGTTGTGAGAGGTTGCTTCTGTTTAGGGGAATAATAATTTGAAAGCCCAAAATCAGCAATCTTTAGCATCCCATTTTTATCAATTAATAAGTTTGATCCTTTAATGTCTCTGTGTAAAATTCCCCTATCATGGCAGTGCTGCAGACCTGAAAGCAGCTGTTGCATATAACACTTGACCTGCATTAACAGATAAGGTGAGCTACTAATAAACTAATACATGATCCCTAGAAACCAAATAAGAGAGTTTCTACCTGCGGTTCAGTAAGTCTTCCTTCGGGACGGGAGATGATTTTTGATAAATCAGACTTCATGAAATCAAAAACTAGATAAAGACTATACTGCATCCTTGAGGTGGCCAGTCCTTCAAGCTTTACCACATTGGGATGATCCAACTTCTGTAATATCACGATCTCTCGTGCCATGAATTTCACACTCTCTGGTTCTGACGTGTCAAATCGGACCTTCTTCAAGGCAACAATTTGTCCAGTTTCCTTATCTCTAGCTTTGTACACATTGCTATAGGTACCCTCTCCCACCTGTAACCAAGCATGAGAAGACTAAGATGGTCTCGGGATCACAATAACCGTTCAAGCAAGTTATCAGCAAACTTTACGATCCCTTCTCTTTTATAGGAAGTTAAAAACGAAACAAGAAGATCTGAGTCTTTTATTTTTTGTTAAGTGTGATCAGAACACCACGGAGCCGAATACATCCGTGAAGTGATCCATTCTGAATTTAGAATTGACACTTTGGAAACTAGAAAAACAGATTAACCAGGAAAAAAATTGTTTAAAATCTTTTCTTTTCTTTTCATTTCTTCCGTAATTCCATCGAACTTTTTTTTATGATAACTATGGGAGACAGATTACACAGAAAAAGCATCCCAACCCAATCACAACCATTTCAAATTCCCAAGGAAGAATACAGACAGCTAATAAGAAGTGAAAAAAATAAGAAGAATTCAAGAACACTGACCTTGGCAAGCTTATCATAATTCTCAGCACTCTTAGGGATCAAACCACCCAAAACCTCTCTAGGAACATTATCAGTTAGCCACTTGGGCCATCCATCCACTACCTCCTCCCCGCCAAACTCCACAAATCTCAGTGTACCTGTGTCACTCAATTTCCTCTCTTCACCATTACCAGCACGACCACCGTTATATTTCCTCGTTGGTTGTTCAGGCTTAGGGAGCCTGCCAGAGTATCTCTGCCCAGTGGATCTTCTATGGCCAGCGATATCTCCTTTTCCCGCATAGCCACTTTCCATTTTGAGCTTCTCTAACCCTCCTGGGGTTGGTGATGAATTTACTGAATACTTTCCCTGTACACAGCCCATGGCCTTTCTTGGTCTATTGCCAATCCTTTTTTTCTTGACAGAGACTAATGGTTCTGTGATGAATAACATAGCCAAGAAACGACAGTCATAAATATGAATGGAGGTTGACAAAGAGAGTCAACAAAGATTGGGGAAGGCGGAGAGAGAGATTTTGCCGGCCTTGGACGGCTCTTTTGGATTTTTACTGTGTGTGGAGAGAACTCAAACGATCTTTTTTTATTCTAATATTCTACAAGGATGTGATCATGGAATTGAAGTCTCCCGGCTTCCCTGCTTCTTGTTATCTCCGTTGGGAGAGAAAGTGAAGAAGATACATGTGACGAGCTCACATTTTCAACCATTTTCTGGGAGGTCTGCAACAGCAATGAGACCTTCGCATATGCCCTTTTGCTGTGGCGGGAGATGGCCGTTTTGTGCAAGTCTATGTGAATGCTGGCCATCCCTACCATTCTGCCATAATTACTCCCAATTATCTTCTCGTTTTTCCAAAATATTTTTTTTGGGCCAAGATTATTGATAAAGGAGAACACTAATAATAAGTTACATCACTTCCCTCTAGGGAAAAAAAAAAAAAATCAGCTATAATAAAAAAGAAAGGCACTTTTATTCCTAAATTTTTTACCCCGCCGGTTATATATACAGTGGTTGAGAATACAAACAAACCTGAAAATCAATTCCGCCTCCAATGATAATGATTATGTTATAGCATTTCTTTTTTCTAATTGTGATCTAAAATTCAAATCTTCAAGAAATCAACAAAAAAATTATTTTTTATATAAAGTTCGTTTGCCTAAATATGGATAGCTTATTTAGGATTTGAATAAGAGAAAAATTAGTTTTAATATTGAAAAACTGATAAAGAATAAATTTAAAATTATAAAATAAGAGATGAAATCTTGAGTTTAAGTTCATGTCATAATACATGTGGCAACAGGTTAGATTATTATTATTATTATGTCGTCTTGCAACTTGCAAGGATATGCTTTACTTCGTTTTTATATAAGCACAGGGTATCTCTCAAATTAAAAGAGAGATGGTATTCTGGAAAAAAAAAAAAAAAAAAAAGTTAATCTCTAAACCAATGAATCTCGTAATAAAATAATAAACTGACTTTCTGACCAATTGAACTAGAACGCATCATCAAATGTATCGATTGGACAGCAAGGCCCTGTCTCTGATATGGCCGAGATCTTTGTCGTGCTGACACCGGAAAAGGTCGCTACAGCTATGGGCATTTAGCACCTGTCTCAGCCTGTCTGTCTCGACCTTTAATGTTTCCTCTTGGGTTTTGACAACCCAACAACAAAAAATTTCTCTGGGGCTTTCGCATAGAGAAGGATCTTGCTCATCATTCTGTGTCTTTGAGGTATGCCTTTTCTTTCCTTTCTTTCTTTTATGATTTATGTGTGTGGTCATAGATTGTCAGATGGAATTTATTTGTAAAATTCTTATCTTTTGGGTTTTTGATCGTCATTTTCAATTCTCTGGTATTTGTTTGGTAAGCTAGCTATGTTGAATGCTCTGTCGGTGCTTTTAAGATCTCTCAGCTAAAACATAATACTCTCATCTGACAGTAATGAATTGGACATCTGCCATTAAATTGAAGGGATATAAAAAGAACTTTCTAAATGAACTTTTGTGGGTTGCTGTGAACCCCTTAAAGTATCTTCATCCAATTGAATCTTCAAAATTTGCACAGACGGAGTTGGGTTTTCTTAACTAACCTGATATTGAACATTATTGAATGGATAATTTTGCTCTGGTAGCTATTCTGGCTGTATTTTGTGCACTTTCTCCATTGTAAAAGTTTAGGAGGGATCCCAGATCTTTGTTTGTAATTGCATGAGGGGATTTATAGTAGGTTTTTTTTGCTGTTGCGTGATACAGCGTAGCATTAGGCCCAGGGTAGTTTGGTTAGAGTCCCTCATAATAAACAGAACATGAGAAATGATTATCATCTTAATGAGAGAGATTTTTGAAGATCTATTTTATAAGTCATGGTGTATTGTATTGATTACAATTTATCAAATTTTCACCTCTTATCGCAGTATATTCATGCCTGCATGACAGGCTGAAGATGACTATCTTACAATACCTGATGCTCTCGTAGAGAAAAGGATGGCCTTCTGGGATTGAGAGGACTGTATTCTGCAAATTCACTTCTTCACAAGTTGACATGCCTGTTATTCGATCTGAGCAAGGTGCAGGAACGATCAATTGCAATATACTGCAGGAGAACTGCAGACGGGATGCATGATGAAATTTATTGGTCCAAACTTCTACTGAATTTTGAAGGGGAGTTCAAAAGGAAGGCTTTGGTAATCTTCTGGTGACCAGTTTGGGTCATAAGAGTTTTCCCCAATGGTTATTGAGTTCCTTCTCTGAGAAGTGGATGTTGACGACGTATTGGAATATGTTTCTTGCTGCGAACAGAACAGGCAACAAGCAAGTCAATCTCTCTATACTTCGAGGCTTGCTAGTAGAGCGTTGGTGGATAAGAGAGATTCGTAACGTTCAACCTTTTCCATGCAAGTGGTGTTGACAGACTTGAACCGGAAAAGAAATAAGAAAAACAAAGGGAAGAAAAAGGCTTTCATGATCTGGATAGTGCTTTAATAAATCACCAGAAATAAGTTGTGAAGATGACCAGATCTAGTTTCCCTTATTTCCTTTGCTGAAAGCATTTTTATGAATTTGAAAGAGACTTTTAATTGATGGTGAATTGCTTATTCTCGGAAATCTGGAGGCTGTTCAACAATTAAAATTAGTTCAATGGCAGAAGCCAATAACTGAGCCCTAAGTAATAGTGATGAATAATTGAACTTGAAGTCTCGAACTGAAAATTATAGCAGAGGATGAGAGACATCCTCCTCTTCATGATGCATAAAATGGATGTCGTCTAGTGGTTTTCAATGGCTTTTCAACAATGGATACATGTCGAGATCAACAATGGATACATGTCGAGATGATACCATTATCTTTAGCTCGTGGTTCAAGTAATGACCAAAATGTACTTTTATCCTTGCAAATCAAGTCAACTGAGAAAATTTAGATGATGTGAATGGAATATTCAATATAGTAACTGAAGAAGTTGCAGAACATTGTACATGCTACAGCAATTACAGAAATCAAAACGTGTAAGTGACTCTGAGGACCGAGATGGCAATTGTAGAGATCAAAAGGTATCCATGGCTCTGAGATTAAGCGTCGACTTATTCCAGATCTAATATCCCGAAATTGGACAGAAGTATCTTTACTTGATCAACAAAGTCCGAGCCCGTTGCATACTCTGTTAGCATTCCAACAGCAAAACCAAACATTGCCCATCTGCTCAACCAATATCCAAAGCACAGAAATGAAAAGAGGCATCAGATCAGAAAGCCACATTATGTCAAGTCAACTGTAGCTAAACGCAAGCTAGCTTATCCAAGTTTGTGAAAATTCATGTAACCAAAGCCAAGTAGTTATGCTAATTGGCTACTATAACGTTCTTTAAATTAGTGCAATGCTGGGTTCTTATCTACCCACTCTTGTAACAAGAAAAGGGCTGAGCTTTAATTATATAAGACTCTGTTGGAATTCAAAACCACAAGGTCAATACATGACAATTCGAAAAGAAGAACCGGTATTGAAAGGAAAAACAAAATTTCGAAAAAAAAGCACTTGCAAAACAAAAATCAAGAAAAACTGGGGGCTAAACTTGAGGAAGAAAAACAAAATCTTTCTCGCTTCCATAAGAAACTTTTGCTGGGGATTTGAGCAAAAGCCACCTCTGTGGCGCAATGGATGCCTACCATCCTAGAAGTAGAACTGGCGATAACATTGCACTGCCTTGCCTTGAGTGCTATTGATTGGCGAAGCAAATCACCAATCAATAACTGGAAGCATTTCCTTGAGAAGGGCTTTATTTAAGCACTATCCACTGAGGAAAAACAACTGAAACTTAGAAATTAAAGAGCTCAGTCGGTGAAATTTATATACCTTTCCCTTTCAAAGGATCAAGAACAATGGGTCTGAAACACTTTCAGTTATCTATTCGAACAGGCCTTCTTCCTAAAAGCCAAAAATAAGAGAACACGAAGTTTCTTGTATGTAATTCCAATGCGAGACTTCTTTGCACGGACTAGTTTACCATCTAGTCTTAGTGAGGCATGGTAAGTTTGTCCTGCATAACCTCGTACTATATGTCTTCGACTACGAAGAGGAATGAAGCTAATTTGCTAGAAACTAATTACTCTTAAACCGATCTTGATCGAAAGAAACTGTATGTTATCGTTTCTTTTTTCTATATCCAGTGAATAATGTATCGTTTCAATTGGTCTAATCACTCAAATTCATTATTTAGGACGAAAAAAACATCAATTTGCAGAAACAACCCACAAATCTGTCCAATTAGATTAAGAATCCAAATAAACCCGGATAAACTAAAATTTCAAAAATCCCAAATTGCACATCAAAGAAGAAAAAATTATTACCTTCCATTAGCAATCTCATTCTTGCCAACGAACCCGAAGAAAGGACCTTGATCTGCCTCCTCAAACTTCTTCTGCTTAAAATATTCTTGAAGTTCCTTAGCCTTTTGTCTCTGAAACTCTAAAGTAACCACATTCTTGTCCTCCACGGCCACTTGAGCAGCTGGCTTGGGTGGTGGAGTCACTGGAGAAGACGGTGAAGTAGGAGGGACGGGATTCAAGGGAGGCGATGGTGCTGCCGGCGAGGAAGGTGCTCTAAGAGGAGGGGCCACTGGTCTCCTTACAGGCCCTTCAGCTTGAGAGCTTCTTATGGTCACAATATAAGGCCTTGTTATTGTAGAAAACCTATAGAAAGAAGATGTTGAGGAGGTTGATGAAGAGGAAGATGGGAAGGAGCAAGATGAAGATGAAGGGTTTGGGATTTTGATGTATGGGATTGAAGATGCCACTGACATTTTTCCCCCTCTTCTTTAAGCACTATATTTCTCCCCCTAAATTCTCTCTGTAGGATAAATGTTTCTTTTTCTGTGCAGATGTGGTTTTTTGTTTTTTTTTTGGTTTGTGTTATCAGAATCAGAATCAGAAGAGAAGGGGTGTGTGTGGATAAGGTGTGGCCAAGTTTCAGAGGAGAGAGTGATAGTTTAAGTTAGTTGGTCCATCGAAGGAAGTGGTGACTTTGGCGCCTAACAGCCGCTCAAGCAAGTGGGATGTTACCAACATGCCCCTCTACTCCTCGTTCAGAGGACATGAATGCTGCTTGCCCACCACAGCGGCTGAAAAAAGACTCCAGCTTTGTGCTTTGACGCGCTTTGCATGCGAGTGAAGAAGCCATTTCCTAGAATAGCACTTCGAAAACGCTGCTAAAAAGCAAAATCACTGTGATTTGAAAACGTTGCTAGAAAGTAACCCTGATGTAATGAAGAGCACTTTTAATCACAAAATTATTGCACGCTTCGCCCTATCCTCGGAAAAAGAGAGAAAAACAGAAGAGGGAGAGAGAACAGTTCGACTTGGTTTCTTCTTGCCGTGATTCCTGTAAAAAAGCTTTCCCGTAACGTCTGAAAGCCATAATAAAATCAGGGTAGGTGAATAATCCCACAAAAGAGAGCAGGATCCATCTTTAACGACTAGGAACCCATTGTAGCTTTTGAGAAGCAGCGCAATCATGGTAGTAACAAGAGGGCCAAAAATAATACGAGACATTAATTACGAGAAAACAATGGACAGGGCAATCACAAGTAACAAGAATAAGGTGATAAAACAGCGTGAAGATTAGAGTAACAAAATGAAATCCTCATCAATTAAATATAGGCACAAAACGATCAGTCCAACAGGCGTGGCCCGATATAGAACTTCTAACTAAGTGTGCGTTTGTTAACAAACGGACCCTAGTCGCAGTGAAAGTGTGGACAGATGCATAACTCCTTTCCATGGTAACATTTCATATGCAACCAGTTACTCGCTTTTTCTTTAGCAGAAGTCATTTGACCACCGGGAGAAGGCAGATGAGCTCCATCAGTAGTGGCAAGTCCCGTGGTGTGCCGCAGCATCTTGAGAAAAACTGGGCACGCAAAAGTTTTTGGTAATTGATCACATAATCACACACGAACAACTTCTTTCATTTCCATTCTCGAATTCATCATCTGATCCACCTGTTTCACTGCCATGGATCAAGTTTTCGAATCATTAACATGGTCATAATGAATATTCACCAGATGAATTAAAAACCTAAGCGAGATTGGAATTAGAAAAGGTCATAATGAAGAAAGCTATGTTTCTGCATAATGAATAGCCAAATGCATGCTCGCAAAAATCTTTATAGAAGTTAGTCGACTCCTTCAAAATTTAGGACCAGAAATTACAAAAAACATGTCATGTAGGAAACTCGCTTGCTGACTCCAATGTTACCGTTGACACCCATAACTTTCTTCAATTGTCGCATATGCACAGGGCAGGGGCAGTGTGGATGCAGGAAATGGATGCCCAAATCATTGTCCAATAATACGTACAAATAATGCCTCCCCAACACGGCTATCAAAAGACATGCCAAACACTTTGGTTGTGTAGATGGAAGCGAAACAAAATAACTATAGACACACTGTGGGACTGACAGAAGATCAAGTATAACCAATCCAAGACAGATTTAAGAAAAACAGAACCAGAGCCAAAATAGGAAAGAGGCTTAAGGCCACATTGCTATTTAGGGCTGTTAATTCCGAGAGCTGCCACTCTCAAATGACAAACATGCTCCATGGTCAATATAAAATTGTTTGGTATCAGAAAAGAAATATCTTTTGGCAAATATCAGAGAGATGCATAAAATAGGATAAATCATCAACATTTCATTTCAGTCTTCAACTAGTTTGATCAAATGCATGGAAAGCAAATAGTTTAGTCAAACAAAGCTGATTTACACAAAGGAATGTATGATGAGAAGTAACAATGCGCACAGACGAGTGGAATTCAAATCTAAATGAATTGGCAAAGAAAGAAAGGGACATGAGAAGAATAAATCTAAATAAAAAGAAAGAAATAAACTCATAATAGCCAGTAAAATAAGAACCCACTATAAATAAAACAATTCATCATAAGGACATGAGAAGAATTAATGTAAATGATATAAGAAATCATCCCCTGCTCTCTCGGTTTTGAAAGTCTGGTCTGGAACAAGGACACAAAGCACCTTCCATTATAAATACAGTCAATCACGATCATATATCCTTAATGCTCTGCCCTAGTTTCAACATCTCCAAACACATCCCATCCTTTTTATCACTTGAGCCAAGGCCCAAGTTGAATGATGATATTATCATATGGATTACTTAATTCCCTCAACTTGCTTACCAAACTAACTAAAAACTTTATTTGTTTACGTATCAGGCAACCAAAATACAACCATCACATTTTAAGGTTGCGAGGAACCTGAGTCACTTGATACAAAACGACTCAAAAACAAATCTCTTGTAAGTATTCAACTGAAAGACTATGAACCCACAAAAGCTTTTGAGAAGCAGGGTCCATATTTAGAAATATGGGAAATTTATAACAGCACGAAAACTTATGCAGATGTAACATGGAAATTACAAAAGCGTAGTGGTAACACCATAGGTATACATATACCTGAGGCTTATGCCACATGCACAAGAGCACACATTAAAGAGATTCCAAAGGAGGTATTAAAATCTCCTCAATATGCTTGAAACATGAATTAAATAAATGCAGAGCTCATAACATCAAAACTTGGATCAAGATAAGGTACTCCCATACCTTGGTTCAAATTCCCTGATTTCAGCAAGCTCACTCCCACAGACATCAGTCCACTGCACTTTTCTCCTCTCTGTATGACCAGGGATATCACTACCTTGGTCATTCAATGGCTCGCTCTGCTTAACATCCCCAACAGGAACTGGAATTCTTTTTGATGCCTTCTTCAGATTACTCTTAAGAGTAATTTTTCTTGCATAATTATCAACTTCAAGCTCGGTAGTAAGATCCTTTTCCCTGTCAGCAACGAGAGGATCTGGCAAGACATCCTGCTGTTGGGCAGGGCCTACTTTGAGAGGTGACGGGGATTCATGTGCGGAAGCGCGACCAAAGCAGATAAAAGAAGCGCAGCCGTGGGAAAGCCGGTTCTTCAAGGAAGCCAGCTGGAGGTCAGAGTCAGGTTCTTGGTCCACCAACTGGTACTGATTCCACGGCGTAACTCTCATGGGTTTGTCTTCGTGCTTCTGACCCAGGAGAAGAAGGGTCAAGCCCTTACTATACCCAGAAGCTGAAGATGAGAAGAAACCTCCTCCTTCCACTGCCAATAACATCAGTTCTAATCATCTGGGCATCAAAATATGATTTCTGTATCACTCCACCCACTGCCCCCTTGCAATAACTAACAAAGACACCAGCCCTTCATTCACCAATTATTCCATAGTTAGACAGGTTGACATCAAAACATCATAAAAAATAAAATATTAAAATAAAAGAAAACCAAATATTAGATGCATCACTGTTATCTTCCGACTTTAAATCCCAAAAACAAAACCAAGAAAAAAAAAAAAAAACCCGCAAAAAGCTAACCAAAAGTGGCCAAGAAAATGACATTAATATCAAGAGTTAGATCGCCAACATCAACAATCTGATCAAAGTTACAAGAGCCCATTTAATACAGAGTCATCAAACAAAACGGTCAGCCCAAATTTTGACCAGAAAAAAAGGCTATCAATCATGAGATGCTTAAGAAAAGGACCTGAAAGCATCCCAAACAGGATTCAGGAATTAAATATAGCATCACTAACACGCTTAAATACTGCGTTTGTAATCATTAATTAACATTGAATGCAAAATCAGGATAGTTTTTTGCACCGCTGATCTAAATTCAATACCCAAAAGAAAAGAAAATCGAAGGATACCATCACAACATTTGCAAATAAAGTAACAAGTTTTTTTCTTTTTTTGTTAAAGATCTGTTTAACGAAAGAAAGATGGTAACATGCATCACTTCACTTCACATTTACTCCTTCAAAGGGGAAAAGAAAAGACAGAGCGAAACGAGAACAGTTCAGCTACTACTAACTTGACTCACTTTTGGATGGAACAGAGTGGTTTTTTTCTCTCTTTTTTTCTCGGGAACCAAACAGAAAATCTTAAGAGCACCTGAAAGCGACGCAATAGATCTACGAGGGAATCTGGTGGCCTAAAACGGCGGCGCCGGCATGTCGGAACCAATAACTCGGCGAGGAATTGGAGAAATTGTCTATACGGCAAGTAAATAAAACGAGGATTATAGTTTTCAGTGAGTGGGAAAAGGGATTTAATGAGAAAAAAAGAAAACAGAAGGTACGAGAGGTTGGGTTTACCCCCCCTGGTTGGTTCAGATTAATTAAAAGGTGGATCCGGATGGTGACTCCATGGCGCATGATAGCAATGGGCCCAACCTCCTTTCTTCTTCTTCTTCTTTTTAATTTTTTTATGGGGAATTTTTTTTTAATTTTTTTCTCTTATTTTTGGTAAAGGTAGAAGTCGTGCAGACATGGGAAAGCTTGCTTTTGTTTGCTTGCCCTCCCTCCCTGTGCAGATGATTTGAAATGCTTGTAAAACTTATTTAAAATAAATTAAATTGAATGATTTTCTGAATTTATTGAAAAGTTTTGAATTTTTTATTAGAAAATTAAAAAAAAAAACAATTTGATTCAGTTATAGATTTTAAAAAAACTGAGAAAATCAAGCATATATAAATAAGATTTATTATAAATTAAAAGCTTATTAAATCAAAACTCATAAAAAATAACCCAGCTAAAGGTATATTAATTCAAATTGATTTTGATTTCGGCTAAAAAAATAAAATAAAAAATGAATTAAATCTTTTATTCAAGTCAAATTGTTTGGGCCGATGCTGGCTTTACTTTCTATGAACAAGTCCACTTCACCGTTTTAATTACTTGATTAATCAACTAATTGATTGATCGGCTGTCTTTCTAATAAATGTCCCTTCTACTCTTTCTACTTTCTATTTAGGGCCAAAAAGAAAAAACCATTTGTATTTATAGCATGCTGTTGAATGCGGATGATCCTGTTTTTTACTAAAAAAAAAAATTAATATTTTTTATTGTTTTAATATATTAATAAAAAAAAATTAAAAACATATTATTTTAATATATTTTCAGTTAAAAAATATTTAAAAAACAATTAAAAAAGACAAAGAAACCATTTGCATGTGATTTAACCTGATTTTCATGAAAAAATATTTCTTTTTAATCAATTTTTTTGTATTTATTTTATAATTTTAATGTGCAGTTGTTAAAAATAAATTTTAAAAAATAAAAAATATATTATTTTAATAAAAAAATATCTTTAAAAACAACCCCGATCAAAGGATCTGGCCTCCAACTATTGTTGATAAATAAAAAATAAGAACATTTTATTTATGAAATATGTATCGAGCTCCACAAGCAAAGTAATAATGATGCTGAGGGATCGCATGATTTCCCTCTGTCGACAGTCCCCCTTTCCCCTCCCATATGTGTGATTTACATTTCAATGCGATCTCCTCAAATGATTGTGAGATTGTAACAGAAGTCACAAAGGGTCCGAACATGCTCTTCCGGTTAGATTAAGAAAAATCAATTAGTACATATTTTAGGAAAATATGCAATGTTACCATAAAATACTAGTATACCTCTTCTTATATCATGAAATGGACAAATGGTAACTATTACAATACGTTTTGCCTCTGAACCATAGTTTTGAAACCTGATTTAATCTAATGGGTCAGTCCAGAACTAAAACCAAGCTGGGTTAAAAAAAACATAAAATAAAAAACTTGGTATGACTTAGCAAGACTTGGTCAAAAACTCAGTTACAATCCATTAACTTTTCTTTTTTACTAATCCGACATTGTTTTGATTTAAAAAAAAAATCCGAACAACCCAGTAACCTGATCAAAACCTAGAACCCAGACCTTGAACTGAACCGGGTTTGAAAACTATGCCGTGAACTATCTGTTTCTTAGCTATTATAAAACTTGCTTTGCTTTGATATAAAACCAAGCCGGGTTAAAAAAAACATAAAAAAAAAACTTGGTGTGACTTGGCAAGACTTGGTCAAAAACCCAGTTACAATCCATTGACTTTTCTTTTTTACTAATTCGACATTGTTTTGATTTAAAAAAAAAATCCAGACAACCCAGTAACCTGATCAAAACCTAGAACCCAGATCTTGAACTGAACCGGGTTTGAAAACTATGCCGTGAACTATCAGTTTCTTAGCTATTATAAAACTTGCTTTGCTTTGATATAATCTAAGTTGATTTTAGTTAATTTTAAATCATATAGTTTTAAGATTAAAAAAAATTATATAAAAAAAATTAAAAATTAAACTTCATCTTGCACAAGTTTTAATTAAGTCTTGATCAACTACAATGTTTTGTTAATGAAAAAAAATCAAATCTGATTTCACATAAAAAAAAAAAAAAAAAAGGAATGAAACAGATGCAAATTAACTCAGACAATAAGTCGGGCCACTTGATTAAGAAAAAAGCCAAAAAAATAAAATCATGAGTAATTGGGACGGCTCAAATTAACTTGACACAAATTAAGGAGCAGAAGAATTCCATGTGACTGATCAATGATCACTGGGAAATCGACAGTGAGCAGAAGGGACTGTGGGATTTTTATGCTTAGAGGAGTTGTTTCGAACGCAATTCATGTTTGTTATCGGAGTTGCCCTGTACGGCCAGGGCTTTCCTCGGCACTGTGATCTAGTTTTTTTTTGGGCTGATTATAGTTATTTAATTCTTTCTATTTAAACTTATTTTTTATTTTAAATTATGATAAAAACTTGAGTTTTAAAAAATTATAATTTATAATATAATTTTTAACATGTTGTTTGGAAATGGGGGTCAAGTCTTTAAAAAATTAAATATTTTTATTAAAATTAATTTTTTTTATTTTGAATAGTTTTGATTTGTTGATTTTAAAATTAATTTTTTAAAATAAAAAATATTATTTTAATATATTTTAAAATAAAAAATATTTTAAAAAACTAAAACTAAAACAATACTGTAAAAGCTGTCATGCTGCCAAATTCACCGTACGACGACAAGTCGATGAGGACCCACAGTGAATGCTTCAGTGACGCTAGGAAGATGATCTCAGGATAGGCATTGAGAGCCATCAGACGAGAAAAGTCGCTGCTGCCAATGAATGATTCAGCTAAATTTCGGGGTAATATAGAGCGGTAGCAGCTTTTCAAATTATTTTTTATTTAAGTTATATTAAAATAATAACATTTTATAATAACAAAAAATAAAAAACAAAAAAAAATATAAAAAATTTCTAGACAGAATTTCAATCGCCCCCTTGAAATCATGGATGACTTCTTACTTTTCTTCTCTTTTATTTTTTTTACATAGATTACAAGAAATATTATGAGACATGTTACCAGAAAAAAAAAATCACGGTGTATGAGTAAATCTCATTTTAAAAAAATAGTGTTAAACTTTAAGAAAATACTAAGGACACACATGAAATATTAGATTATAATCTTACAATAAAACCATTAATTCAACGCGCATAAGTTTTTTCTTAATGTATATCATTATTTTATACTTAAAAATCATCGGCCATAAAAAGTTATTTTTTTTTTTTTAATGAAATTCGTTAAGCTGATCATTGATTTGTTACAGAAAAAAACTTTATTCTTGATTTGTTACAGAAAATAGAAAATATTTCTAGCATGACATCAAGAATGATTACTTCAATTTGGGTGATGATGATCTTTCCAGACCTTTTATTTCCAACTTTACACGTTCAAGTTTCTTGAAGAACAATTCACTTCCCGAGTTCATAAGAAATAGCATGGGACCCTGTCGAATCTAAACGGACCAGAAGTAGTAAATTGTGTTTTTTTTTTTTTTTTTGTTCTTAAATTAAAAACTAGTCGACTATAATAAATTGTCTGAATTTGTGAATTTGAGCTGGTCCAAAACTCTTTTCGAAACTAACGTTATGCAGTCGAACTCCTACATCAACTTGTTCCTCGACCGATTTGTCCCACTTCGGAGCAGAAGCAGACATGAGAAAAGAATAATAATCAGAATGACTGACAGACGAGACCTGCTCAGCTTGCACCTTAAAGTGTTAGTATTTCCGATCTTTGACATCAATCCAAGCCAAGTAGGCGATGGGATCATTGATTTCCGATCGAATTTGGTAATGCTGCATATCCATATATAAACACGATCCCTCTTCTACAATTTTATTAACATCTGTCCTTTTCTTTTATTATTTGGCTTGGAAATCTTCCTCTTTTCAGTTTATCCCTTTTCTTACTAGTTAGATCTGCATAACAAGCTACTTGAAAGTTTAATATTATTGATCTAGTCAAATAACTTAACTTCAAAGTTAAATAAAACCAAATGTACTCCAAGTCTACGAACATAAATTGATTTAGTTATTGAAATATTACAGTTTAAGAATCAATTATAAACTTTTGAAGCAACCATTTGGACATTTTAAACCTCCTCCAAACCTTCTGAATAAATAAATAAATAAAGAGTAAATGCTGCACACTCAATAAATAATAATTCTTTTTTTTTAAACCGGATCAAGTATGTCAACACTTATTAATATATATAATTCACAATCAATTCTTTTATCATATCAATTTCAATATGTCAAAACTTAAAAGACTTATATATATCATTCACAAACTTAAATATTTTAAACCAATCATTTGAACACAATCATTAATTGCACATTTATATTCAAAGTCAGAAAAACCGATTACTTTATAAAATAAAAATGATTTATATTTTGCTTTATAACTAAGCATCAAATTCTAAATAGACATATTTATAGATGCTAGTGTATAGCATTTAAAGGCTAGATCCAAAACATATTCAATCAAATTCATATTCATATTGAATTCACCAATGAATTCACAAAAACAAAACACATTCAAATAATTTTGCAATTATAAACATACTTTGACAAAAACATTTAACATTATTTACAAATCATTTATAGTGTCTAATTCACCTAATTTACAAAACAATAAATGTTTTAATAAGAGAAACTCATTTAATACATAAATATATTTTTCTAACTCAAAATAACTAACCAAATAGATGAATAATTATTTACATGATATGCAAATCCAATATTAGCCTTAGAAACAACCAAGCTCTATTAACAACCTAACAATAGCAATCACAATAAATTATATGCTCACTAACATCCAATGTAACACATGACTAATTTCTAATTTAATCAAAACTTAAATATATCATTAGCTTAAATGACCATAAAATTCTCACAAAAAACTATCCAACACTAGAACCATGCTATTACATCCCCCTTTCTTACATAGAAAATATATATTTTTAATAATTAAATACCAAAAATAATTATGTAAAACATATGCCAATTATGATCCAAAAATAATAACATTATAGAATCAGGTCACAAAAGGATAAATAGCATTTTTAATTAAAGAAAATAAGTATTTTAAGTAATAATTAAAGTGGAGGTGTCAAAAATTATTAACTTCATCTATTTTTAGAAAAATGCTTATCAAGTAAATAAATTAATTCATATAAAAATCAAGTTCTTTATGAAACGTCTTTCAACGTATTAAAATTCTACATAAAAGTAAATTAATTTTAGTATATTGAAATGCTTAAAATATTTTTTTATAGATTCATAAAAATTCTTAGAAAATATTAAAAACACACTTATAACTCTTTGGTAACATATTAAACAAAAACAATAAATTTTGGGCCATAAGTATTTAGAGTGAATTACACTTTTTAATTAATCGAGAGTGAGCTTAAAAATATTTTTATTTTTATAAATTTATAAATTATATATTCAAGTAACTGCTTTCAATGACTATAACTCTCAACCATAACTACAATTTATGTAAATGACCTATCAAATCGAAGAACTCACATCATAATATAACTAGATACCAAATTTTGACCATAATGCTCATCGAAAAACCAAATTTCGGTGACTTGAAGTTACCAACTCCTCATCTTCTTTTTTTTTCAATTTTTTTTCATTATTATTTCAAATTATTCTATCAAAAACATGTAAAATAACTTTCAATGACTTTCTATCAATCTAAAACTCTATCATAGAAAACATACACCTTAAATTGATAAAAAATAATAATAAAGATTTTGATCGTGGATTAAATATCATCCTTGATCTTTCTCTAGCCCTCTCTATAGGTTTTAATGTCCGACAAAATAGAATATAAGTTGTTCTAGAGTTTTGTTTTCTTTTTATTCTCAAAATTATTATGTAATTACTAATATATTCACCATAATTACAATACCTTTAGTTAATAATAATAAAAAGTATAGTAAAAAACCTAATTAATTATATTATTTTATTTATTATTATTGTTTTATTCATACATATATATTTACCAATTTGTGTGAAACATCGTAATTAATTATTGCCCCTCAACCGCTGTCGCTTGTCATTATTCATAAAAGGATAATAATGGCATCTTCTATTAAATTCTCAGGGTATTATAAATCTGATACCACCCATTAAAATCAAATAACATAGATATAATATGTATGATATACAGTAGATGAAAAAAATCTAAGAAATAGACATCTTCATTAATTTACTTTTCGTAAAAGAAATGAAGTAGCTGGACCGTGATCTGGTACTTACAGGAGACATTAATGGCGATTTAACATGTTTTGCCTACCCAATCAAAACAGTACAAAAGAAAACCATTGCGAACATGGCAGTCCAGGTACTAGCATTTATAGCAACGAGTACTGAAAGTAAATTGATCACAATATATTTTTCAAGGATTTATAAATTTGATGGACACGGCTGCACCCGAAAAGGTTGATCTCGAGTTCATTGTTACAAGAAATAATAAAGGGTCAATGGGTTGTGCTGAAAGTAGTACAGTTTTTCTGTATCTTGGGTTCAAACCTCACTGTACATGTCCCTCGCGGTACCTTATATATTCACTGGGTTTGCAGGATGTTCAGTAAGCCGTGAGATTAATCATAGTATGAAAAAGTTAATCCGGACATCCACATAAATAAATAAATAAAAAACATTGTTGCTTTAATTAATGCATGGAAGAGGACCACCACCTTTATCAGAAGGTAACTTGTAACTTCCAAAGAAATGCTGGATTCCTGTGAAAGCCAAACGCGACTGTCCTGTTGAAAGGAAAGGGTCAGAGAGAAAACGAGGCAGTAAATGAAGCCCGTGGTAAAGTTCTCACAAGGGCAATGAAGCTTTGGCCATATCTAGATTCCACTCCACTATCGAGAGGAGGAGTACTGTTTGGTGACATGTTTCTACAATAATTTTGCTGGTTTTTCATTCTCATGTTGGGGACAGTACTGTATCCAGTCTTTTTGAAGTGGATACATGTTTGCTTGATAAAGCAGCTGGGGCAACGCAAGATGGGCAAATTATGAACATATGCTAGGTTGAATCAGATTAGTCGAACATGGAATTATCTACGTTCTATCCTTCATGTGGGATTCCCGCTGTAAAAAAAGGATCAATCAATTATAAGTTCTTCTAAGAATAAACTTGTGGCCTTGAAGTTTTTCGATAATCTTCACCGAGAAATTCTTTAATTTAGCCTCTTGTTACCTACTTATTCCACTTTCTTGCGTGACTGTGTCTGTGGCCATGGTTTTCTTTTTGTAGGTTCTATTCTTCGAGGTCAAAACATCCATAACCTAGCATTCTAGGTATTTAACCAGATACCTTTCTTTCTGCTGTCAAAAGATTTCTCCCTTGTCTATACATAAAAGAAATGCCCTAAAACCAGCTTTATCAATTCTGTATATAGATCTGGGTCCGGGTATCAGATTTAGATTTCATAATTTAGATAATATTGGATGTGATTAGCGCCTAAAGTTGGAATATGATAAACTCTATAGGAAACGCGTGTTCGTCAACTATGCACTCAAAAGCATAATGCTACAGTACTAGCTAGCATACTGATTGCAACGCAAACCCTACAATAAACTGTTAAGCATGGACTCACGCCTTTGTTAACGCACCTTTGGAGATGCAATGGTGGTTGTGATAATTGTTAAGAGCCAATCTTGTTGGATCAATGATTGATGGAGTGGTCAAAAAGTTGTATAGCATATTTCTCTTCATCTGTCTTCTCGAATTCTAGATCAACTTGAAGTCTCTTAAAGTGATTTGTGGACGTGCTTTTGGCGAAAAAAGACGAGTTGTGGGTCATGTAACCAGCAACACCTTTATCTTCGGCCGAGGAGTCCAGGAATTGCAGAGAAAAAACCAGATCGAGGAAACAGAAGCATCAATCATTTTCTAAAGCAAGGTTAACGAGTTGAGTGGGATTCCTTAACGTAGGAACTGATTATGAGAGCGAGTGATGACGGTAGCTAATCTACATCTTCATTTCTTGTCAAGACAATGCAAGGAGAGGCTTGAGCATGTGGGATTGGAATGGCTTTGGACCCCATGATCATTGTCTGGTATAAGATTACAAATAATGGCGCCTGACGCTTCTGCTCAAGCAGCAGCTAAGCTGCTCTGGCAGCAATCAGAAGGTTCATATCTTCTTCTGCTACGTTATTTGTATGTTTCTGAGTGGTGGGTACAAAATACAACTCGAGGTATTATTGCAGCTTGAACTATGTACTTTGGGGACTTGCCAAACAAGCATCAACGAGTTCTAGTAGCAGAAGAAGATACCTGCAGGGTTAATTTTTTTTCAAAGGTTAAAAAAATGTTCAGGCGATACAATTATTTATTAAGAAAAAGCTGAGAGATTATCGATGTGGAAAAACCTGCATGAAACAATGGGCGATGATGGGGCATGCCATAATCTAACGAATAATGAGGACTAGTTGATTTTACTTCTTCTTAGTTTGATTCTCCATGACATGTTGTGGGATAAACTTTTTTTTTTTTCAACAAAAAAAAAAAAAAAAACATTGGTATTGTTAATTATTTTTTACCATCGAGAAGAATTTTACTGCAAGCTAAAAAGTTTATAGGTATATTTAATAAAATAAATTGATAATTATATATATATATATATATATTAATAAATAATAATAAATTTGTTAATTATAATCAAAACTTGAGTAGGAATTAAAATAAAGTTTTTATTTTTTAAAATAAAAAGATAAAATATTTGTTTCAGTTTGACATTGTGTCATGAAAATTTTAATTTATTTGAATCAATAAAATAAAATTTTATTTTATCAAATCGAGTATAAATTTAAAGTCAAAACTTATTATTAACATTGTAATAGCCTCGTGTAAAACTAACTAAAATAAAGCATTAAATCAACTTAATGTACAATGAATAAATTGAAAAAAAAAAAAATAAGTTTAAAAAAAATAAAGGAAATGAAAAAAAACATAACCCTCTATAAATTATATTTTTTTTGTTGTATTTTTATTATTTTTTTAATATTTTTCCTATCTTACATGTTTATGATTTCAAACACTATTTCATGATTTATCAATATTATTTTTACAAAACAACACTACAATTATTAAATTAGAAATAAAATGAACCAATATAAAAACAAAATAAAAATATTGAGGTTAATTAAATGGGAAGCAAAAGTACCTAATTTTAAAAAATAAAGGCTTGAAAGGGAAAAAAAAACTTCGAATTGAAAAAAAATCAAAATTAAGGTGGTTCGCCCCAAATTGTTTAATTACGTTGATAATTATAATTGATGATAGTTCTAGAGTGATAGAGCTCGTGAAACGAAAAAAATAAAAATAAACAAACTTGCAGTTCGAAACGAGTTGATGCCAACAGAGATTCACACTCAACGCTAGTTAATATGATTTAAAGACTTTTTAAAGCAGCTACCTTCTTTGATTTCAGCTACTAGAAGCAATCTAGCATAGCCAAAACCAAATGGTCCATAACTTTCTCCCCCCTTTTCTTACAGAACTCCTTGATGGCATCAATGCTTCAGACTATCTTCTTATTAGCATTTTAGTTCAAGCTTCAACAGGATATCACGTACTGAAAGTAAAACCATGGAGAGCTCATACTACACCTTTCTGAAATGATCATTATCAAACACATCCTAATAAACCTGAAAAACATGAAAAACAAAATAACAGAGGGCAATGCAACAGCTAATACAAATTAATTTGTAAGTAGTATAATCAATTCAACAAAGCACTTTACATATAGCATAAAACCAAATTTACCATTTTAAAAGGAAAACGAAAAGGATAAAATGATAGGTTATGGTGCTCATCACATTAGCATTCTGCTCCATGAGAACTCACCCACTGAGCCTTTCTTCTTCACACGCTTCACAAGTTAACAGCATAAAGTGATTATTCTTGTATGGACTAACCATTCCATGTGCTTTCTTCCTGAGAAGATCAGGAACAACCAAAACAGCAACACAACTGCAACAGCCATCCAGATCCTTTAACCAAGGCATGGAAAGAAGCTTGCGAGACCTGCTATCTTAGATGTCCATGGAGGAATCATTGGAACTGGGAAGATTAGGATCCCTATTATGGTTCTGAAGAAAGTTGGGCTCATTGGCGCGGGTCCCATTTCCTGACAGTGAACCACCAGGTGGACAGTAGCCTACCTGAGCAATGTGATAGTTCTGGAGACTCCTGCGAACAGGGCTTGACAAAGCATTTGAGAAAACTGCATTCTTAGATTGTTGATCACAGTGTTCAGAGCGGGTGGTGCCCTGACCAGTAGCTGGCAGGCCAGACGAGCCCGAAGAAACCAGAAAGGTGGAATTTGTGAATGGAATAGGTTGGGAATTCTGATGTTGGTGTGGTGTTCTAGGAGGCATTGATGGTTCTTCTCCACAATAGTCCAATTCATTCTGCATCATGACCACAGCATTACTCAATTTTAGATACAATCAAGTTATTATCAACACACATGAGCAAAATCCACTTCATTTCAGATCTCGGCTGAACAATATACATGGATTGGTTACATATCTAACATATAACTGTCTTAGTGACTCATAACATGTGCACGCGCACATACATACATGTGAATAGAGCAAAAGAAGATAAAACCAGCAAAACCAAAAGAAAAGGAATAAGGAAAAGAAAATTAAGCCAAGCCTAACAGGCACGCATCGATATTTATCTGATAGCTCTGTGTAGAGAAATATCTCTGTTACACCAGTGCTCAAATAAGGTTTTACATGTTCAGGTGACTGGCATGAGATTACTATTTAATTGACAATCAAGTTCATCAAGTTCTCTTTTATGTTGTGTTAGCAAACAATGCCCAAATAAAAAGGATCTACAGTGTTCAGGTGGCTAGAACATGGTTAATGTCTAATAAGGCAAAGAAAAAATGAAAGGCAGTTATAAGAAATATTTTGGACACTTGACAATAATGTTCATCTTAATGTACCACAAGATAAGATTTCCCTTTTATTTATGAAGATGTTCTCAGTATCATAATGAAAAATTAATTCCAAGAAGAGTATCAATTTGACTTTACACAGATATTTCATATATCCAACCATGGTTTCATGGCTAAGGAAGTATCAATACATTTGCACAAACACAAGAAGCAAGCATATGGTACGTGTTGTATGTCATTACACACACAGAGACAGTAGATTGAAATAGATCAGGCAAGAAGAATAATTGACACGAACCTGAATGTAATTGATTATATCGAATGTTGTCACCCGAGATCCTCCCTCTTGTTGTCTCCAAATCCATTGATAAAGTTTTTCCTGAAAACAATATGACCAGGCTAAATAAGCAAATTCAACAAGATAACTAAGCTTGAAAGAAATCAATCAAGGTCAGTAGATAAGTCTGGTTGAGAGGATATATGTGATGTGACAGCTTATATGGCATTCAACAAGAGATAATCTTCCAATTTGGAAGCTAAAAGCATCAAAAGAACAAGAGCAAGGTCAAGATCACGTGTTGTGAGTTATTCTGTAGGTTCTAATGAAAGAAAAATTGTATCGGGAGTAACTGGGTGTGTTTTGAGCAGGTATCGGGAATGGCATACAAATCTTTTATTCTTAGAGTTTCTCGTGGCGCTGTCCCATTGTCTCTTTTACTCTGCAGGTGGAAAAGAGCAGCAGGCTGTTTTGGAAGAGAAGTCCATTGTTCTTGATGTTAACTGCATTTATTTTGTGAAATTTCATACTGAACTGAATAGACTATCTATCTTAAAGTTGAAAAGAACAAAACCAATTTAAATGCAAAACCAAAACTGACCAAACAATTGCCCTACAAATCATTTTCATAACCAGTCATTTTCATCTGTAATTTTTAACATGAAACACTCTGATATAATCTCAAACACAGCAAAACGTTTTAGTTCTGAACCAAAACCACCACTAAGCTCCGTAACCACTCTTAGATAAGGAATACCCGGCTCAGGACTACTTCAAAGCTTGTTCACAGTCAGTATTCTTAGTAAACGCCCTATGTATGCCAAAATCATATCTGTATTTAGTGAGTCATACAAACAAAACTAACAGAAATTTATTTAAGAGCTCATGCTCCACAACTTAAGATGCATGAGAAATGGGGAAAAGGCCTAGACACTGGAGAATGCAATGATAAATGGAGGTGTATGGTTAATGTGAGAAAAAAGTTTGCGGTCTTAACATCTCACTAGAATCTCCACAGAATGCATACCCAGTGATACATGCAGAGAAGGACCATTTTTACTGGTTTTACTGATTAATATATTATACTGCTCTAACAAGCAGGTGCTTAACCAAATTGAAGAAGGCGATCCCATTCCCTGAACTTAGAAGTAGCCAGCCTCATGATTATGCTATAGGAAAAATGATTTTAAACTTCTATATGAAAAGTAGAAAGGTTGCACTTTAAAAGCATGTGTAAAAAGGCAAAGTACAAAATGAAAACCATGACAAAGATTTGTTTGAATTTCAAATATTTATATTTCTTTGATACCTTTATTTTATGCCACCATTTAGCTTCACCCCCACAGAAATTATAGTCCACATTTTCTCTTCAAGCTCTTCCATAAACTTTTTGTTTATCAAATAATCAATGAATAGCTATCATCCAAGACTGTGAAAACATGTTCAATCTTCGGGCCAGAGCCAATCAATAAGAACTACATTTTCAGCTTCTCCAATCTTCCCAAGACAGACCAGTTCAATCCCAACTAGACTTACTTTCATTTTAACTTTCAGAGTACTGAAAAGTCTATCTTTTTGAAACCCATTGATCCAAAATTATAGGAATATGCTTTTCTTTCTAATCCTTATGCTGGCTTTTATAGGAATATGCTTTTCTTTCTAGTCCTTATCCTGGATTTCTAACTGTCTCATCCCCTTAATTAATTGGAAAACACATTCCATAAGAACTATCTATTTTGTCTTGTTAAAGTACTGAGCCACCATTTCATGTCTCTCACTCACATAAATCAAATTCAAAACTGTTATTCCTGCAAAGCAACTGTCTGTCAACATCAATGTATCACTTGATACAACCACTTGCAAACAAAGGTGACCTTCTACACCACCAATCAACTAGATTACTGTTTACAAATTGAAACTATCAGGATTTTACGAG
This sequence comes from Populus alba, assembly GCF_005239225.2. Classification (NCBI taxonomy): domain Eukaryota; kingdom Viridiplantae; phylum Streptophyta; class Magnoliopsida; order Malpighiales; family Salicaceae; genus Populus; species Populus alba. The sequence goes on along the minus strand of NC_133297.1, from coordinate 12,277,917 downwards.
CTTGTTTCTAGGTTCACGACAAAACTCTTCCATTTACAAGTATTACACGGCCATTAGCACATATAAGCAATTCATAATCCAAGAGAAAAAGCACTCCAACAACTCCAATTTAAAAGCGAAGTCCCTTAAAAACTGAAACCTTCCTTTCCAAGGCAAACCAGCCAAGATTCTATTGTTTCTCCATCGCACAAGGTATCCAAATACTCAAATCCCGCTTGCTTCCTTAAATGGGAATGTTTAAAAAATTGATGCTTTAACAAATCTACCTCCTCGACAGTCAATTATAACGCCAATCTATTATAGCCATTCAAAGCGCAAGCCACTCAGAAAAAAGTGAAAAGCAAAGTGCTACATTCAACTGCAATGATAATTAAAAACGCCAATTAACAAAAAATAAACTAAATTAACAGACAGTAACTCCAATGTTAATCCATTAACAAAACCACAAAATGTATCCATCCAGCCATAAACTTCGCAAATCAACCAGAATCAAACCACCCATGTAAGTTTACACCAAAAAATCGAAAGGGGTAACCCCTAAACTAGACTAACAATAAAAAAAATATCAGTGAACCAATAAAAGGAAATGAAAAAGGTACGAGCTTGATTGATCAAAAACAATAAATTTTCCATAAAGGAAAACAACCCCACCAAAAACAAGCGCATATACCCACAAAACAAGCGCATATACAAACAGATATTCAATAAATCAAAGAGATAAAGAGGGAATCTTACAAGACCATGACGTTCACCGGCTTGGAAAGAGAGTTTTTGGTGGTTCATAGACTGTGTGTAAAGCTGAGACAGAGAGTTTGCAGCACTGCAAAACGAAGCGTACATGGTCCGATCCACCTCTTCCAGGCTTGTTGCTATGGATTTTCTCTTCTTTCCCATCGTTAATAACAGTTAGTTAGTTAATTAGATTTTATATACAGGGATAGATTGAATTTTTTTGGCTAAAAAAGGAAAAGATGAATAAAAAGGGTCTCTGGTTTCTCTTTGCTTCTTCTCTAGAGAAGAGGAGAATGTGGCGTGTTCTTGTGCTCCTTGTTTTTTTTTTTTTTTTTATTATAAAAGAGATTAGAGAACAAAAACAAAAAAAGAAAGGTTTTTTTAATGCGAGAAGAAAGGGTGCGTGGTAAGGATGGTGGGTGGTGGTGGCACAGTACCCCAACCCTTCCCCAATGTCCCTTTACGCGCATACCATATCTGGTCCCTTTTTTAAAAATGTTTGGTATTTTAATAAATATTTTTAACGTATTTTTATTTAAAAATATATAAAAATATAATATTTTTTTTGTTTTTTTAAAATTTATTTTTGTATTGATATATTAAAATAATCTAAAAATACTAAAATTATTTATTTAAAAAAACATAAAAATAAATAGAATCTTAATTTTTTGCGTGGCTTACAAGGATTCAAATCCAATTGACTATATGTATTCAACATAAAATAGTTTTATTTTTTTTATATAAAAAGATGTATGTGTAAGTTTTTTTAACATGTTTTTGTACATAAAAAAATTTTTATGTGTAAATTAAAAAGTTTGTGTATACATATAATCAAATAAATTGAGAATTATATGTGTTAATAAATAAATAAAATCATTAACAATAAATGATAGTAAAAAAAATGAGAAAAATACATAGATTTTTGACTTCGCAATATAGTCATTTGAACTTGTTATGTTTAATGACTTTATTTACCAAAATTAAATTTTTATTTAATTAAACGATAATAGAAATAGACACAAATGAAATTGATAAAATAAAATAAAAGAAAAAAAATATTATGTAAAGTTACATATATTATAAATATTATCCAAAAATAAATATTTTCTATTTATACAAAACATAAAATGAAAATTATAAATAAATTAGAATAATCTCTTTAAAACTAAATTTATACAGAATGACTAAAAAATTAAAACAGGCTAAATAAAAAAAAATAAAAAAGAGAATGAATATTGATTTAAATCTAAATTAAAAAAAAATATTTTGAAAAAAAAAAACATATAAAAAAGGCATGAAAAAAAAATTTAAAAGAAAAAAAAATCAGATATTGTCAGGCCTGGCAAGCTATGCTAACAAGTTTGAGCCCTTTATTTATTTTATTTTTTATGGAAGATGGGGTGGACTACATGCTGAGAAAAAAGCAGAAGACAACATGTCATCTGTTTTTGTAAACCTGGCATAAATTTTTATTTATCACGATGGTTTTAGTGGTTGTAATAAAATCCTGGCCAAAAATTTTACCTGGCGAGAGTAAAATTTGGAAAATAAAATGGCCAAGTTAAATTTTGATAAAGTTAAAAGGTTACATGAGAGGTGAGGTTGAATAGGATTAAAAGTTAAGAAGAAATAAAGCTAAATGAAAAAAAAAAATTAGGTGTCATTTGTATCTCTAGAGAGAGAAGTTAGAGAGAAAACCAAAGGGAACAGCCTACAACACTGGCCATATCTACCCTCGGATGTTTTCTAGAAAAACACTATGCATGGCAGTTAGAGTCGCTAGACTTTTTCTTCTTCTTAAATCATTAGATCACGTTGAAAATGAGATATGTGGTGAGACTATAAATCTCTTTGAGTTTGCACGACGAAAATTAAAAACAAATACTTTGACAAGAAATTAACACATCGTGAATAAAATGCTATAAATTTCAGGTCATTTTGGTTTATTCTCGATCTACAAAGATCAAACTGTCCAATTTTTTTGAATTTTAGGTGTGTGTTGCAAACCATTATGGTGCATGGTTTCACCATTGAGTTTAGATTGACTCTTATCTGGTTGGGAGTTATTGCCATCAGAACTTGCTATTTAATTTTGTGTACACTGTTACAACTCATCTAGTTGCTATTTGAGCTATTGTTTCAACATCATTGCTATGTCTTGTTACTCTAGCATTTAAATCCATCATTTTTCTTTGGGTTACAAGGTGGTAAACCCCTTTATGACAATTGATTATGCAATTTTTACTTGTTATGCATTTTTTAAATTGTTAGTATGTTGTTAATGTTGAATCAAACTTGATGAAAGTGCTGATGAATGAATTCATGATGGTTTAGTGTTTGAATGCGTGAAAAAACAATAGGTAACCATTCGGTTTGTTGTGTTTAAATGTATTGTGATGTTCTAAGATTTTTAGTAATGATGAAAGTTTGATTTTGTTTTTTCATGATAGGATGTATAGATTATTGAAATTGTAATTGAGTGTTGTTATGGTATATATATAAACATTTGATCAAGTTTTAATTTGATGAATTATATGAGAATTTTATTTATATCATATTAAGGTTTTATTTAGTGTGAAGTTGAGGTTTTTGAGATTTAAGGCTTGAATTTAAAATTGGGTGGTTTAATGATATTTAAGGTCATGTGAACAAATTAAGCAGCAAGTTAATTGAGTAAATTAAAAAGAGAAAATTTATCCTTTTTATTTTTTTAGAATTTTGACAATATGAAAAAAAAGAAGAACCAATTATTGTTGTAGAATCTTTATTAGAATGTGTTAGCGTAGCCAATTAATGATTGGGTAATAAGTTAATTGTGAAAAAAAAAAAAAGTTTGGTTACACTATTAACTCATTACCCAATTATCAATTGGTTACGCTAACATATTTCACCAAGATTCCACCACAATAATTCTATCCTTTATTTAATTTATTTTCATATTACTGAAATTCTAAAGAAATAAAAAGATAAATTTTCTTTTTTTAATTTACTTAGTTAACTCATGACTTAATCCATTTACATGACCTCAAACATCATTAAACCACCTAATTTCTAATTTCAGGCTTTAATTCTCAAAACCTCAACTTTCTTCACACCAAATAAAACCTTAATATGGCATAAAATAAATTCTCACAAAATTCATCAAATTGAGACTTGATTCATTGTTTATTCATGTACCACAACAACATTCAATCACAATATAAACACCCTATCATGAAAAAAAGTTCACAATTTTATATTTATTAAAAATCTCATACCATCACAATACATTCTAACACAACAAATTGAATGATTACCCACTATTTTTCACACATCCAAACACTAAATCATCATAAATTCATCCATCAACACTTTCACCAAGCTTGATTTAACATTTACAACATACCAACAATTTAAAAAAATATTTACCACGTAAAAGTTGCACAATAAATAGTTATAGAGGGGCTTACCACCTTGTAACCCAAAGAAAAATGATGGAGTAACAATACATAGTTGATACAATAGCCCAAATAGCAATTAGATGAGTTGAAACAATACACACAAAACTGAATAAAAAGTTCAGATTACAATAACTCTCAATAAAAAAAGAGTCAATCTACCCCAATAATGAAACCATGCAACATAATATTTTTCAGCACATATCCAAAAATTAGAAAAATTGGATAGTTAGATCTTCGTAGATCGAGAATAAATCTAACTAACCTAAAATTGGCAGTGTTATGTTCATGATGAGTTAACTTTTTGTTGGAGTATTTGTTTTTTATCTTCACTATTCAAACTCAAGAGGACATATAGTCTCACCACATATCTTATTTTCAGTGTGATCTAATGGTGTAAGGAGAAAACATTTGATGATGTTGACTACCTTGAATAGTGTTTTTCCAAAAAAACTTTTGAGGATTGTTTCTCTCAAATGAAAACTAATCACAAAGATCCCAATGGTGAGAATGTAGAGGCCAATAAGGAGAACAAATATGAGCTGAATCCAATAATGAACGAGGGAAGATACGACCAGTAAAGTAGGCTGTCCTCTTTGATTTTGTCTCTAACTTCTCTCTCTAAAGACACATAAATGACCCCCACTTACCATTTATATTTATTTAGCTTAAATTTTTTCAACTTTTAATCCTATTCAGTTTCACCCCTCACATAGCCTTTTAACTCTTTCAAATTTTAACTTGGTCATTTTATTTCAAATTTTATTCCCAGCAATCCATTAAAGTGTTTCACAAGGTGTTTGGAAAAGTGATAAAAGTTATTTTTTAAAATATTTTGTTTGAAAACATATGAAAATAATATATATATATATATATATTAAAAAATTTTATTTTTAATATCATCATATCAAAACAATCCAAAAAAACATAAAAAAAAACTAATTTAAAACAAAAAAAATATTTAAAAATATTAAAACAAATGTTCAACCACTATTCTAATCGAGACCTTAAAACTTTCAGAAAAACTTCAATTTTTTATTTTAATGCACTTCAAGTTAGTAGGCTCCTTGGCTAGATTTGGCATGTTCAATTTGTTATGTCGATTTTCGAGTATATGTGAAGAAGGATGGCTATGAGGGGTCAAAACAAAAAAAAAAATTATGAGTTTAACGACTATAGGTTTCCGTCAATTTTCAGTTTTTTTTTTACGGTCAAACCTAAAATCTTCTGATGTTGTGAAACTGTGCAAGTAGAAAAGAGGGAGAAATGGTTACTTAAATACATCAAAAAAGAAATCAAATTATTTATAATCAAATGGAACATAAAGTAATCACTAGCAATTTCTTTGCCCTTTGACTCGAATAAATTACCATGAATAATATTCGTGTGACAGAAGAAGATTTTGCAGGGAGCCTGATCTTATCAAAAACATCATTTTCCCTGATAGGATACAATACAAATAAAAGCAAAATAAGAAATACAAAATCAAGAAGAAAGAATTAGAATTGAATGGCAAGGTTTTCTAACCTCAAATGATTAACAAGTTCCTGGAATTAGCTACCCCTGTATGCTTAATTTATCCTACATAAACGTTTAGACTTTCCCATCATGTTCATCGGATTCTGACAAATTACTTTGTTTTTGTGGTCTGCTTGTAGGTAGTGAGAGGCTCCAGCGCTCCTTACCTCCAGGCTTAGATGAGGCGTTGCCATACCAGACCATCCCAACTACGGCTATGATCATGCCCAGAACCACATGTAGATTAAGACCATCTTTTCCAAAGAAAAAGAATCCCATGATCAGCACAAGGATTGTCTTCATATGACCAAGTACTTGAAAGGACACAGCTGTGAATCTGCCAATGCAGATGAACTGGCTTAAGTTGGTCCCTACCGCAATGGTGCATGATATAACAATAAAAACCTGCAGAGACCAAGATTCAGAAAAAATGTGAGATGGGATTCTGTAAACTCAGGTAAGAAAATCATACTCGAACACACAAACAGAAGTAGTTAAAGAAAGTAAGAAAGTAAATTGCCCTCGGCCTTATATAAGAAAATGAAAGGCATTCATGTACAACAACATTATGCAAAGCAATACTGCCATGTAAAATGGAACAGCAAACACACCAGTTAATGCAAACAGGAACCATAACAAATAAGCAGCAACATAACTTGTATGTGAGATTAAAAAGTCATCGTCAGACTTGATTACAGAAAATGGAGAGGTGAAACTAATATTGTACTTTTTAAGAGCACAGCCACACTAGAAATTTTTCACAGCACAGATCAGGGTTGCTTTTTCCACACTGTTAACTTTTCTTGTTAAGAAAATGCATCCAGTTAGCTTTTAAGTACTAATCACATATATATTAAACTGCATCGAGGACTTCATAGTTTTCTGCCCTTCCAAATTGGCTGCCTCAATTGTAAATCCCAACATAGCCAAATCATTCCACCTTGTGTGCAGATGTTCAAATTGGAGTGCACAAGACAAGAACTTATTCAAGTGCAAATGTAAACATAGGCAACCATATAAACACATCTGGAGATCATAATGACAAGCCATGTGTCCACAGCTATGTAGACAACTAGAAGTGCAGATGCGTCTACAAGACATGTTCATGCAATCCCTAAGCAAACATATGGTACAAAAATCTCAGCTACTCTACAGCGTGCATAATAATATGCAAGAATGACAGGTGTATCCAGATTATAGCAAAATCATGAAGATGATTATTTACAAAACGAAAGTCAAATTTTGCTGGCTATCTTACCACAGAGATCGCACTATAGTCATAGGTATCAATTCTTTTGTTTGTCAACCAGTAGTCCAAAAAGGGGCCTAATAATAGCAGTGTTGCAGCCTGAGCTGGAGCAGTGTGACCCAGTAGGTTGAAAGAACTCAGTGAATACTTCCTTTGGAGGTAATGTACATACTGCAAGTAAATGATTCAACAGAGTTATTAGAGGAGCTGCTTCTGAATGAATCATTTTAACGAACTTAATTAGTTAACTTTGTAATTTACAATGAATAAACTTCTTTAAATTGAAATGGGATAGGATAACACGTAAGTAAACAAATAGATGTTCATAAACACTTACATACTGTTGCAGCGAAGTGCTCCAGACTGCAATAAAGGCAGCAATGAAACCTTTGGCATTAACACTCACATCAGTGACAGTGCAAACACCAACGCCCAACAAAACAACTCCTATACTCAGCTTTGTGTCTCGTGAGTACCGAATCTTGTCAAACAACACTTCCAAAAGGCAGGATACAGGAATCATAGTCAGCTTTGCAATCTGACATTTAAAATAAACATGTGAGTAATATTATTGCAATAATCAACTGCCAAAACACAGCAAAACAACATTTACCTGATAAAATCCCACTGAATTCCACATTAGACTAACATTCATCCCAACAATTGAGAAGTTTGCAAAGAGAACAAATTTCAAAAGCTCAGGGTAGGGTAGATGAGAGGCTTGGATGTAACCCAACCACCTTAAAACACCAGTCATCAAGGTTGTGGTAGCAAAATGCATACCAGTTAACGTCGTAGCTGCAAGAAACCATAAAAAAGGAAACATCAAACTACTAAAACCTCATGAATGTACAAACAAATAAAAGAAAACATGGAGCATGAGAAACAAACTCACCATAACTAAAACCATAAGTAGCCATTAAGGCTTTATTGACAATAATAATCCCAACAGAAGTGACAACATTGAACATCCAGGCAGCCGCATCGGCAGCTCCCTTTTTATTTGCCTTGCTGCTAGATGGAGCCATCCTAATTTACTTTTCAAAACTTAAATTTTGAAAAGCCTTCAAAGTTTCAAACGCTTACCCTTCAGCCTCCAAAAATAACCCCATCCACGTCACAATGACCAGCCAGCAACACGCTTCTCTGCAAACATCAAGAACGGATGGAAATCAAAATTGTGGCTACCACGTAAGTTACCAAACACTCACCTTCCTCCTCCTTCTAAATTAAGCTCTCTCTACTTAGGGTTTAACTAAATTAACCTAAGAATTATATATATATATATATATATATATATATAAAGAGAGATAGACAAAAGCGAGCTATTTTATAATTACAATAGAAATTGATAGTTTAACTAAAATCATTTATCATTTTCCTTAACAGAAAGAATCAGAGGGTAATAATCAAACAATTCTGAGATCAAATCATAGAGGGCAGATCTCAGGTAAATCATGACAAAATTACGAAAATTCTATAAACTCAGATCTGTATTACGTTATTATTTTTAAGATCGCAACATAATCCAACAATCACTACAACAGATCGTAGAAAACAAAAACACGATTGAAGTCAATTTTTTTTTACGGTGTGCAGAAAAATGTACGTACCGTAGTAGCTCAAGAAGAGTGAAACGGAGAGAAGGAATTATGGAGGAGAGGAGGGCGTTATGATGTGTCAAATGATGTGCGTTTGAAGCAATTTGCAGTTACTCTGTTTTTTCTTTGCTTTGGAAGGTACTGTAATGTTTTTTTTTTTTTTGTTCAAAAGAGTCCTGAAGATTCCGAGAGAGAGAGGGGGGGGGGGGAGAATGTGAAATTCTGTTGCGAAATGTAAGAGTCGCGGGGCGGTGGGGAATGAGCAAGCCAAGCCAGCAAATCATAACGCGGACGTTTGCTTCCCTGCACATATGCTTTTCTTTTCTATATATATATATATATATATATATTAATCAAAATAAGTAATCATTGCTGTTAATTGGGATTCGAATGCAACCCAAGAGTCCGAAAAAATAAATATCTGTTCATGTAATAGTATTAGTTTAAGTACGGATTATATATTTATGATTGGATGGTTGAAAAATAATTTAGATCTGATGTAAGAACTGATGGATAGCATTCTTACACCTAAAAGTTCAAAAAAAAAAAAATAAAAAAAAATTGATCATTGAAAATCCTAATTTTAAAAGCAAAAAATGAAAACAAGATTCTTTAAAGGTTTGTGAAGAAAAAGAAATATTTTTTCTTCTCGAGACATTAACCAATCCACCTCCATGCCCGTAGCAGCTACAAAAATATGGTTCATGCGCACCTTTCTATTGCAAAGCCACAAGCGCCCTTCGATCGTCTAAAAAAACACTTCCAAGTTGCATTCCATGGAACGCCCAAGCAAGAATGAATATCCAAAAGCTCACTCAAAAAATTACAAAATGAAAAAGGAAAAGAAAAGAAAGAGCAGCCACATGCAGAAATCTGAGAGTAGATGCAAGTGAGGGCATTTTTTTCATATAATGAAATAAGAATTTGACACCGATTCAAATAGACAAGGAGGTCACGAAAATAAAAATATCTCCAATCACTTCTAAACTAGCCTACCACAAACATTAGTTACACCAAAAAGGGACAGGTTTCAGCCAGGCCATATATAAAATTTGTTTACTGCTGCAATTATATGCTCAGCGCTTCTTTGAGACACCAACACTCTTTCCACGGGGGGCGTCAGTCTGTGTACTGACCCCTGACAATAAGACCCCGGTGCTGCCTCAGACCACGGTGGTTCCTGCAAGACAAGGTTCGAATCAGATCGCAGGATTATGTTTCACTGATAATAAGTTTCATCAAGGCCATCTTACAGGCTCATGGTGCTAACTTTATCACCTAAGCCTTTAACAGATACGCATTTCCCTCGAGAAAATTACACATGGAGTAGCATTACAGCTATTTGACATTAACATTTAAAATGAGTTGTAAGATGGTACAAGAAAGATTTTAAAAAAAGTTCTCCAGCCATATGGGCCAGCCAAAAGGGGTAGGAATGCTGGCCAGATTTCTACGCGGATGTGCAGGTCCCACGCACAAAATGAGCATTTCTTCCCTTCCCATGAATTATAATGAACCTTTGACAACCTAATGGAGTACGAAGATCCAATGACCACAAGGGAAACGAAGACAATCCAACAGCTAGAAAAGATAAGCAAAGAAATGAGTTGGCACAAACAAGGGCGAAGAGAGAGAAAAAGAAAATAAATGGGAAACTAAAAGAATGAGACACCAAAGATATACCCGAGCTCTAATAACAACAACCCGAGCTCTAATAACAACAATCCCAGTATCATCAAAAACATCCTGACAAAAGTAATTTGTACACATTATGAAAAGCCACCTATGGTGTCCAAAGTGGACCACATGTGCTGTCCAAAGACGACGAGTGACCAATACACTAAGTCATGAATCAGTGTATAAATACACTAAGTCATCATGTAAGAACCAATATATATACACAAGTTCATACGCAGGCTAAAAATAGTCTCTTCACATGCTACACGCATAGAAAATTGCTCTTCACACATTCTCTCTTCACCATCAACAATTAAACTGCTTCTCGTATTATTATTTCCCTTCGTGTATATTATTTTTTCCTTCTACATTTACTAATTCAAGTATTTAAGGGTCCCGATTCCTACATACAGGAAACTTGTTTTTTCATGTGAACAACCACTGGACCAAGGTCAAGACCACTCTGCCAGCCCAGGAAACAGCCATGAGAAACCCAATTCCTGTATGAAGTTTTGCACGACTTCTTCACATACAAATGATGAAAAGCTACTAAATACCAAAAATAATTTCAGTTTGACATGGCAGAAGCAAATAGTAATGTGAATGACAAGATAATTTAGGAAATCTAAAGAGCTGCACATGTTTTCAATGAATGCACTTGATCCCATATAAATTAGTTTATATGAAAACATAGCAAACAAGAAATTACTGAATCTTCTTCAAACACTCCAAATCATCTCTCAACTTCATGTCCAATGCATTTGACATGACCTGAGAATACTTCTCATCCGTGTAATCCTTCTGCTTATTCAAAAACCAGTCTGGGATTTTGAACTGGCGAGGATTTGCAAAAATAGTCATTAGGTTACTCTGCTGCGGACAGTTCACCAGCCCTGAGAATAACAAAGAAAATTAAATTAGTTTTCAAGAAGAAAAAAAACTGATACTATAATAAATCATGACTTTTTCAGAAATTAAAACGCCCAACATATCATGATCAATTAATTTATTCTCACTTGCTTTGACGCAGCAACGACAAATGATCTCAGATATTTCACCACAAATTTCAAAATACACCATCTTTCATTATGTTATTTACCCTCTAGCATGTCATTGATGCCCCCAAAGCAAACTCATACACTTCCAATTAATTTAAAATACAAAATCAACGTATTTCCTTAACGATATTCGATAACTAATCTGTGATTAAGAATCTAACCAGCGAGCACAAAAAAACAAAATTCATACAAAACAATACAGAAAGCGAGGGAGAATGAGACCTCTTGTTCATGTCAACATCGGCCTTCTTGCAGACAATGTTAGCAAAGCGCCTGCCATTACCTTTGATTGATGTCAAAGCAAACATTATCTTTTGTTTCCCATCTACGTTCGTGTTCAGCACACGCAGAATGTGCTGGAAGTCCTCGTTAGCCACCAAAGACTGTTTTGGAGATAAAACCCACATGCGAAATCATCGATCAATTACATAAGAAAAATAGAAAAAAAAACACCAGCACCTGAAATCAAATCTAATACATGTGCATATTACCATTCTAGAACAAGCATAATATACTTCATTGACATTCAAATGTGTCAATTATCGAAACCCTAACTAATCATTTTGAGCGTTCGAGAGAGGAGAGTCTCCGGGGCCGAGCGGGAGAAGCAGCTGTTACTAGGGAAGAGAGAGAGTGAGAGAGAGACGCGACACTGCGACAGTGCGAACGAGGGTTTATATGTTTTATTAAAAGGTGGTAGGATTTTGGTTTTTCAGAAGACGATATCACCCACCCAAACTTTTCTTTTCCTTTTCTATTCGGGTTTAAGGATCGGACCCGTGTAGAAAAACTATATGGATCCGGCCCATTCATACATGGCCGCAGTGGGACTGGCTCTCCCAACTTTTTGCCTCCATGATTAGGATTCCGTTACAGTTGAGTTTTGGAATTGTTCATGTCTGCGTCTATGCATCCAAAATTATCTCTCCCTCTTCAATTTCTTATCAACCACTCTTTCTTTTAAACGAACCAAAAATCAAACACTATGAGTTTCAAACAAGCCAAGCCTAGCTATGGTGGATGCTAGTACTAATTCAGATCAAATGGTACCGTTTCCTCTTTCTGTTGAGCAATTGATAACCAAAATCTGTAGAGAGCAGAAACAAAGCCCGTTAGAAAACAAGACAAGGCACAAACTCGCTTCTCGCTTCTCTAAGCGAGGAATAGGCGCTTAACATCCTCTATAAATGTATACCTGGTCTAGAAACTAGGAAAACATTCGATGCTTTCATTTTCTTCTCGGACAACAAGTCCAACAAAAATAGTAGCAATGTCCCCTTCTCCTTCTCCCACCAAATGCCTCTGCTTGTCAACAATGCCTCCAGTCTCAGCAACAAAAGATCGATCGGTTTTCCATCACTCCAACTCGACTCTTGATGACTTCTGTTCAAACTCACTACTGGTACTAACTCGGAGGCCGGAAATGAAGACAGTTTGATTTCTGTTTGCTTTCAATTGTAGGAAAGAGAGAGGATGAGGTGACTGGCGCACCGGGTATGGGTTGGGTTTCAGGTCCGATATTGTTGTAATTTGCTTGTACCCGATCCAAATATAAATATCCGACCGACCCATTCAGATTCGTCTGGATGAACATCCATCAAGTCCGTTAACCAGTGACACCCGCAGCACGGCTATTCTCGTCTCAAGTTTATGAACCAAATTAAAACTCGCCGTTGATGACCCCTGTGACCTTCTGGGTTTCCAGAGAAGAAAAATAAATTTTAATGCGAGTAAAGAGTTTTGTCTCCGTATCAAGGATCCCAACACCCATTTCTCGGTATGATGATTCAGTTGCTTCTCAGTCTCTGACTGTGTCCTGGTGTCTGCTTTGTATCGTGTAACAAGGCCTTGCCTGAGTCCAGATTTCCGAGCAAAACTTGTTCCTGCCACTGGAGGTTAAAGTAACAAAAACAGCAAACCGAAACATAAGATGGAAAATTCTGATTTAGTCCCAGAGTTTTCACTATTTTATAAGTTGACTGTCAATTCTTTCACAAAATTTTCAATTACCCTTTTTAAATGCATTTTTATATTTGCCTAAGAGTAATATTATAAATTTTGGAAGGATATTTTTTAGGGAGAAAAACAATTAATTGTCAGTAGATGGATTCAAGTAACAAGTAAATATTAGGGTTTTCAAACTAACGGGACTGGCTAATTATTTCATTACAAATACAGGGAGCCGACCCTAATTTAATAAACAAAATAACGAGAAACCGAATTATTATAACTCGGATGTAACCCGATGCCTTGTGCTATATACCAATCTGTAAAAGGAATCGTCAATGTTAAGTTTGGCAGGTAACATAAAAATCTAACCTGAACAAAGATAAAATTAATCACAACACGAGATTTTGTCATGGCCCTGTTCACTGGTTTCACTACACACTGTTATCCCCCAGGCTTTAAACCTAGAACAAAGTGAGTTACTTTCCTGGCCATCGGATCCTTTAATCATTAACATGGTCAACTTATATATGAAAGTCACTCATGAAAAGCGTAATGATAAACCTGAAATAGTTGCCATAAGCTAAGTCGTCAAATGGAAATAGTACAGCCTAACTCCTTGGCAGCAGTATCAAGATGATGAATGGGCATTCCTGTGGCAAGTCGGCTGCCAGCTTCCCAGGTTAAGCACTTTCCAATATCAGCTTGCCAGTCGATTTTATCTGGGCTGAAATATTGATAAGAGGGTCCGTGGATTCCATTCCTGTCCGCACGTTTAGAAGAGGGTTTTATTGAACCAGATCGAAGAATATCACGAAGAACAGATGTGCTCAGAGCACGGACATGAGCGCTTGGATGAGAAAGGCATCGGATAGTAGCTGGTAGACGACACTGCATGAATTGGCCCAAAAAAATCAAATGAGCATGTGTCATAAATATTTTCTTGCCGAGTGGCATGGAGTACTCCATTGCCTCACTTCTTAGCTTACATGTCCTCTGTAAACATGCTCGTGTACGTGTGTGCGCGAGCGCGCGCGCGCGCATGCCCAACATCCATACAAAATGAAAATGGATATGTCAACAGGGTATATTCACCTTTAAGAGGTTTGAAAGGCCATCTGCAACCGCAAGTCCAGACTCTCCCCACTCCAGCACTGGCTGAACTGCTCTAGCTGTTGCTTCCAGTAGCTGCCAAATAGAAATTGATGGATTAAAATCACTTATTATAAGTACTTCTCTTTTGTTGAGAAAGGACTGCTGACTACATCTTGGGGTGCCATAAGCCTCCAGTCAGTATAATTTTGATGTGCAACTTCTTTTGGGAAGAAGGTGAGGGAACATTATAAAGATCAGGTCACATATTCCAATGTAAAGTGAAATATTCTTCAGTAAGTTACCTCAAGCTGTGGTAAAGTGCAAGCTTCTCCATCAACAAGCATCCCATCTGTGGCACGTAAAAGTAGGTCTGATGAACTAGCCAAAATTACCAAAGATTCTGGGGTATCATGATTTCTCATCAGCTCAACAATCAACTTGACGATGCGCTGATTGACTCTCCACATCTTCTGACCTAAATCATCATCTTTGGCAATCCAAGGTTGCAATTCCCTCTCCGCCTAACAAGAACACAGGCCATGAGAGTGACTAGACACTTGAAGCAACTGAATATTAGAGGAAAACAGAACAGAACAAAAAAAAAAACAAGGAAAAAAGGGATGCTAGCTTGAACACCCAACAGGCAACACCTCCAAATTTGAGATCAAAACAATTGCAGAAACCATTTAATTAATAAACTTTTTTTTGCACCTTTCCATTGTCCAGGTGAGTATGTTTTGTACTATCAAGATAGGTAGTTCTGATTTTTTATTGTATTGCCCTACTCTGAAGGTGGTGCCACCTTTAGAAAAAATAGGTTGTTTCAAAATGATTAGCTAAACAATAAAGGGTAAACAATTTCATTTTACAGCATAATTAAAGGCAAAACAAAATTTAGACCTGAAGAACAACTGCTGTAGCTGCTTTTGTTGGCGATGCTGATACAACATTGCATAGTGCGTCCACAACCTAAATACATATTGACAAGTATTTAGAGAAGCATATTTAAGAGAAGATAGTGAGAATTCAGATAAAATATAGGCGGTTGGATCTATCAAATCCATTTCCCCATAATTGAGCAGCGTATCATGCATCCCAGTCATATATGCAAAAAACTTTTAAATGTCTATTTTTTATACATATAGCATGAAACATTTTACATTAAGTACATCAAAGCTTCTAGTTTTTATTTTCAATTTGAAGGAAAAGTGATTAGAACATGGAATACTACCTGTCTCCATCCTTGTTGAGCGGAAGTGCTTTCTGCACTAGGTTGAGTTTCAGGTGATGCAATTAACTTGTGCCACAACAGAGAAACAACAGAGAAACATAACTCTTGCTTCTCTGGAAGCACTGATCTTAATAGAACTTGTGCGCTGCAACTAAATCCAATATGCCTGTCCATTGTTAAGAAATTGGCCAAATCTGAAGCATCAAAGGGGAATCCCGCAATACCCTTCCCCAAGGTGCTTCCAGAGCCTTCCTCTGAATGTGATGCTCTCTCACATTTAAGTTTAGTTTCTGAATGAACTAATTCTTTGTATTGATGGACAGATGATTGCCCTGAATTAAAGCAGACTGTGCTTGCACTTCTATTTTGCTTGTTACCATCAAAACACATAAGAGAATCTTTCCAAACTGGTGTGCGCAAGTGTGCTCCTAATGGCTCAGCCTTGTTAACTATGGATGCAACAGCCTTACTGTGAATATCGATGAGGTTATATAGTGAGGATGCCCTAGTGTAAATTTCATTATCCCACCTGCATCGCATCAGAACAGAGAGTGCATGCATGCAAGCCTTTGAACGTCTAAACAGTTCAGAAACATGAGCAGCAACCATAGCTGCAGCTACTATCTCAGTTGAACTATAACTCCAAGATGTTCCAATAGAAGATGGTTTCAGAGAAAAAAGTGCCTCCAAAATAGCTAAAATTCTGTGAGTATGATGGATTGCAGAGTCAAGACTAGTTTGGAACTCACTAACAGATCCATTTAGTTTTGCAGGCTTGGCCACAGTCTCTGCATGTTTAGAATTTGACTGATTTCTCCCCCTGGTAACAAAGGGGAACATTTGAAGCTCACAAGCCAGAGCACATACAGCAGCCAGAACATAAGAATCAAATGCTGCAACTGGACCTTGTTTCTTCGTCGTCCTAGATTTGATGTTTCTTGGCGTTTCAGATGTCGATTGTGAGTCCTCTGTGCCATCATCAGGTGGATTGTTTTCTTCACCTCTTGGTCTCTTGCTGCCATTGGAATGAGCTTCATGGCTGACACACACAGTTAGCACAACAAATAGTAGTCGTGATGCAAGCTCTACAGAGGCACATGATTCTAGAAAGAGAGAGTGGACCATTGTACGAAGCTCTGCCACAGCAAGGTTTTTGGAGGCAGGCCCTAAGCTAGAAAGATATCTTGTTTTTCGGGTCTGTGCTCTAGATGATTCTGGTGGAAATGTTCTCTGAAGAATTGCTTCCACTGTGGCAACAAATATCTTCATGAGGCATGCTTCAGAAGGACTTCCACAAGGAAGATATTCCAGGACCTTAAGGAGAGGTATATACAGATTCCATGACAATATTGGAGGTTGCAATGGTGTTGCAACTATGATTTCAGGAAGATCAACTGCAGAGGAACTTAAAGGAATCAGACCGTAAGCAGCTTCCCAAATGGTACAAATTCTCCATTCAACCTCAGGTCCATGGGCACATAGCATAGATGCAATTCCCTGGGCAGTTGCTTCAATAGTCGCTTCAGCTGCAGGCACTTCTATCTGTTACAATGTTTAAAATGAAATAAAGCATACAATTAAGATTTTTTTCATAGCTTGAGTCACAACATGTCAACTGACATCAACAGTTAACATTTATATTACCTGCTTCCTGTAACTTGAAAGATAACCAACCAAAGGTTCATGTTGAACTTCCACCCCTTCCACTTGCCTTAGTGGAGGAAAAAGCAATGCAGGCTGCGAAAGGATGCGGAAAAGTAAAGCTGCAGCAGCATCAGCTGCTATACCTGCTCTCATGGACATTGCAGTCCCTATTGCACGCAAGAAATGCAAGTGCATCCAATTCCGGGGAAGCTGCATAAATGAACACATAAATTAAGAAGAATGAAATAGAAAGGCTATAGGAAAATAGATAACCATAGAATGACCAAAGAAATTAATCAATTACAAATATAATGTCGAGTAACTCCCACTTCTTTTGGGATTGAGAAAGCTTCCTTCTGATGGAAATAAGTGAAGATATCACAAGCAGAGAAACAGGTGAATAAAAAATAAGACTTTTGAATTACAATGTGTACATGTTTTGTTTCCATTGACAAGTTATTTCAGAAGACTCCAGAAAGGGGGAACAGTTATCTTTCATGGCTTTGCAGAAGCTAAGTACAAAGGACAGAAAAGGTGATTCTTAATTTTGGTTCTCTTTTGCATTCTATGGGAGAATGACTTGTATGCCTCGCTGTATTTACTCCTCTCTCTTAATAATACATTCTTCTTTTATAATAATAAAAATATAAAACACTAAATATTCCATGCATGTAGTCAATCTAATGATAAATCAGTATCTTCATCTCTTGACAAGATCATATTGAGAATAGCAAAAAGAACATCAACTAGGTAATAAGAAATCAACAGAAAGCACAGTTGGTTGCCAAGGTGAATTACTGTAATAAAGAAGGTAGACACGGTCCAGAACTAGATTGGGAGTGATATGCTTGTCAATGTACAATTAAATGTCAGCAATCAAAACTATGCAATTTACCCTTATGCCAGATGCATGATCTTCAGCAGCTCGAAGGAGTTCCACAAGTTGTACAGCAGCATCAAGAGCATCGGGAGCCCATGATGGCGGCGCTTCAAGAAGTCCAAGAAGAAGTCGTTGAGTGGCACTTGGAGTTGCAATGGCATAATACCTACCCGGAATAGAACACATTTAACAACCACTAATAAGAAGAATGCTTCAATCTACTGAAACTAGGATTTTTCACACTTGTAGACAGAGGACTTGTGTCCCGCTGTCTTTAAGACCTCTATGATCAATTATATGCTAGACTACAACTTTTTTTATAGAGTTTTTCTGCATGCTAAAAAACATTGATAAAGATAATTCAAAAAAAATACATGAGGGCTGGAAAAGGCACACAAAGAACTATGTCCCCACAATTAAAAAAGCATGTCATTTATTCAAGTCCCTAGATGATTCAATTGCCACAAACAAGAAGTTAATCAAATATGCATGTAGATTCAGAAAGTTTTTTTTAAAAGCATTTAGTTTCAGAAAGTTACCGGTGAAATAAACGTGCATATGGCTCAAGAGCAGGTAGCCCAGCAACTAGATGCTCATCCAAAGCTGTTGTTGGAGGAGGGAGTAGAAGTGCAGGAACAGCTACTGCAGTTAATGCAGCAGTCTCATAACGAGCAACTTCCTCGTCGCACACACTTAATATAACCCCAGCACCATTTGCCACAGCCCACCTTGGAGTTGATGGCATGAGCTGAGGATGCTTTCCAGACACGCGAGAAGAAGCTGACACAATAAAAAAGAAAATCAGTGGATAGTGATATTTGTTTTAGTGTGTAGACTGCCATGTTATCCTTGTAGATTATGTAATAAAACTTAAATTATCCTCATAATAGCTCCCAGCTATATTATACGTTAATACTTACAACCCCAATGGAATCATTAGGAAATCAATGTTCCAAGGAAGCAACAACTTGTGCCTACAACTACAATCAAGGATTATGTTTACAGATGTTGTAAGCTAGATCTTCACTTTCAAGGGAATTCAGACAATGGAAACAGTGCAAAGACAGTGCATTTCTCTGCCTTCAGTGAAACTTTTAAGGCATTGTTGCTTGTTTTGTTGACAATTTGAGCTGAACATACTTTATCAACACTGAGAATCTTAGAGACAATGGTGGAAATAACCATAAAAAAAAAAGGGACAATGCTATAGAGTAAAACATTAATCATTTTGGTGGGGAAAAAAAAAGAGTCAGTGGAATGCAAAACAGGAAAATGACATGTACTTTTCACTTTTCTAAATATGTTCCAGAGATGGAAATATTGCTGTGTGCATCAAAAAGTCCTACATAAGAAAATAAAATCAGAATTGCCTTGGACTATTTCTCTTTAGACACTGATCATGTCTTCCACTATCTCATATTCATCTTCACCATTGCAAAAAAAAATAGATTGGCATGCATTTTACATGTAACGCATGCCCGTCAATTTCAAATGAATAAATAAATGATCTTCACCATTCTCTTCATCCAAGTTTAGGTGCGTACTTTTAGAATCCACCTATTCCTTAAATGAGATGTTTGCCATTCAGTAGCTTAACTACCTGTACAATACTACAAACTTTTCTAGTAAAATCCCTATCAAGGAAAACAGAGCCCGTCTATAACATTTGCACCTTTTCTAGTAAATCTCCTTAACATTGAGATTTCACCTCATCATGCAGGAGGCACCCGAGTATTAAAAAATGAAACAAACCATAGTATGAACAACTTGATTAGATGCTACTAGAGCAAAAGGCCAAATTTTCACATGCTATATTTCTAGAAAAAAAATAATTAACTTACTGGTTTTTGGTGGCTTGAGCTCTCCAGCAGCATATTTACCCATAACACCACTGCACCTGAAAATGCATGATGACATTTGAGGTTAAGGGAATCCCCATAACGAGAAGTTGATAAGAAATAAATATGATTTATTGCATTCCATGACAAGTTCACTACGAATTCACTACAAACAGTGTCAATGCAACATTGAGAAGTTAACAGTGCCAATGCAACAGGTGATAGACGCCCCACCCCCTGGGGGGGATTGCAACTGACTTCCTGCCCTGGATTTCGATCGTCGTCGTCATTGGATCTGCACTTCCATGTGGAGATCACCATATGATAGAATCCCAGAGTGGCTTCAATACCACATGTGACAGTCTTGGCTCAGTCCCTATGAGGTATTGTCTGCTTCTGCCATGTGGCATACATTTTTATCCCATAGAAGGTGCCTCACAGGTTTACAACTTTGGTCATCCATATAAATCCAAGATCATTCTAGTACACATCCTATATGGGATGGTGAAAGGATCTTTTCCAAACCAGCCTCATTCTTCTATATTATGTTTGAGGGACAAAAAATTTCCATCCAACCATCTATGCAAGGAGCTCGCAGTTTTTCTTATCTATGGTTTTAAACCAGTAAAAGAAGAGTGCAGTTCAAGATATTCAATATTTTAGTTGTTGCACAAACCATGAAAAATTGTCCCATTTTTTTTTTTTTTGTGAAGGGAGTAAATCACTCTCTACTTTCAGTGTTCTCCTGTGATTAAATTAATTTTCTTCAGATATACATCATCATGTCCATTCTGATCTAGGACATTTTTTTATGTGTAGTTTCAATCTCAAAGACTAGTTATTGGGGGGGGGGGGGGAATGTGCACCATTACAGAGATTATTTAGAATTAAAATGTAAAGAAATCATACTGTATTTTACATTTCCTATCATGTTGATTACTTCCTAACCAAAACACAACAATTAGTCCAAATAAAATATTGCACTCACCAACGAAAGTAGTCACTTCTGATACCCAGAGGTGCAGCAAGCAATACATCAGTGATCCAGGGAGACAGGGGCCTGAAAGGTTTCCTCTCTTGTTGTACCAGAGGTATGGTGGAGGATTTCCCTTCTGATTCAATACTTGTAGAATGGCCATCACTACTGCTTCTGTCTGTTTCACTATTCTGTTTTTCCAGCTTGTATATTGGGCGATTGTAATGAGTTAAAATCCGCAAAATCTCTCCACACGCCAGAGCCCATTGTTCAGAATATTCATTCTGTAGAAGTATAAAAAGACATGTCATAAATATGAAGCTTCTTTTCAACCCATACAGAAATTGCATGCTGTAAACAAATTAGAATAATTGAAGACAAAAGCATAACTTGTGAAATGAAACATGAACCAGAAATTATTGTTTTGTTTAACAAAGAAAAATGAGAAATTTCTACAATAAAGATAGAGAGAAACTTGAAAGGTAGGTCATGGTTTCGCTTTGCATACCTCGCTGCTAGGGCAGACTAGGGAAATGAAAGAAGCAAATGGAGGGCTGCTCCCATCATAAACTAGTGTACCATCTATAATACATGAAATAATTGGATGAACAACAGCATGTCCATGCTCCGGATGATGAAGGACAAACGTGGCTAGGAATTGACAAAAATATGTAAATCAATAATACTGCAGCTACCAAATATTGAAATGATACTCAACAAGTGCAATTAATTATTTTTATATAATAGCATTGGCAAAGAATCGTTACCCAAAACATCATCAAATAGGTGTTTGTCCTTTGATGGATAACGATTGCGGATCAGCTGTCAAAACCATATCCATATCCACAACCAATATATGTTATTAACATCATTGACAGTAAAAGTCTATATAGAATTCAGTATATATACCATGCAAACAAGAAAGACCAACTCAAAGAGTAGGTATACCTCAGCAATGTCATCAGGAAATTGTTCCGATGTGCACTGCCCAAAGTACTCCACATAAGCAGTAATTTGTGCCTGCAGAGGAGGAAAAACATAAAGAAACATGCGGATCAATTCTTGTAGGAAATGAACCTCAATAGAAAGAAATGTCATAAACAGAAAACAAACAAGTAGCAACTGTAAATGAGAGTAATTTCAAAAACAAAGATACAGGTAGGTCATTTTCCAAGTCAAATGAACATATCCAATGCTATAACCATTGGAGCAAATGAGATGACTGGGGAACAAAATTGAAAATAGAAGTTTTCACTTCGAACCCAAAATTTTTAACTGTCCAAAAGTAGTGATGTCTAATGACTGTCAACAAGCGCTGGTTCTGTAATTTCTGTTTGATGTCCTAAAAGACAAACTCTTTCTGCTAGTCAAGGAAGGATCCTTCCTTGGGTTTCATCCATCAAACCAAATGAAGAAGCATCTCATTTCCCCACTCCCCATCCACCCTACTTTCTTTCCTACCAAACAGAGAACAAGGATTTGATGAAGTTGAAGCTTTTTTAGTAAACAGAAAACCATCTTCCATCTCCATTTTCAATTTTCTCCTCCATTTCCATTTTTCTTTTCCAATGAAAAATTGAAAAATGTGTTCATTTACTGAAAATATAGAAGAATTTTTCCACTGAAAAAGAATAAAAAAACATGTTAGGATTATAACTATTTTCCATTAAAAACCAAAACCATAATTTATAATACTCGATTTAATTTTTTGTATTTGTGATAATCTAACTAAAATATTGCTTTTATTTTTTTTCAAACTCAAAAATATATCATGTTACTTATTAACTCCATAAAGAACAAAAAAAATTATTTTATATTACTTAAAATAAATAACAAAATATGGCATTTACCCTATATGAAAATGAAAACGAAAATAATTTTGATGTTTTTATATTGATAAAATGCTTTTAAATAAAAGAAGAATATTTTATTATTCATTATTTTAGTTTTTCTTTAATTTGGA
Source organism: Populus alba (assembly GCF_005239225.2). Taxonomy (NCBI): domain Eukaryota; kingdom Viridiplantae; phylum Streptophyta; class Magnoliopsida; order Malpighiales; family Salicaceae; genus Populus; species Populus alba. The sequence goes on along the minus strand of NC_133297.1, from coordinate 12,255,071 downwards.
AAAGAGTGAGATAATTGTAAAGAAAAACGGTGAATACATCAAAAATATATTTGTCAAACTCTGAAAACTAATTTCGAAAACTAATTTTTTAGTTCTCTAGATAGAGAAACATCGCATCGAACATAAAATTCTAATTTTTATTTTCCTGATTCTAGTTATTTAGAAAATTGAAGTTCTGCTATGTTCTGAACAGTCCCTTGAATTTCAAGCTAACATGGAAGTTTTTATAGGGTAAAAAATCATGAAGAGTGAACATAGCCGCATGCTTGTTTTGCCCACAACTTTTACTTGCCAGGAAGGGAAAAACCAATCGTTGCTTAGAATATCCAAATTCAGAGGAATGTTGTGTAAAAATCTAACTTCTGTTAGCGGTTAGCACCATTTCAGAAGACAGTACCAGGGTAATACCAGGGTACAAAGAAAGAGTGTCCCATTAATCGATCACAATGTAGTTGACAATGGCCATAAATAGTGGAAAACCATAAGGTTTATAGTTAGAAATTACTACAACATTTTCCACCATTTCGTTTGTTTTTTTAAAGATTCAATTTCCAGGTTTCTCATATCCTTGACACTAATAGCAATATAATTGCCCTCCATGATATACCTCCTTGTCAAAACATTAAACTGCAACAACATTTGAAAGTCTGCCACGAGACAGCAAGGAATTTGATCAAGTACTAGATATGAGAAGCATATTAAATTAATATAAAATATTAAATCATGTTTCTGCTCGCTAACACCTAATTATTTATGCATAATGATTGCTGGAAAATTGAATTATTAAAAACCCCATTTAATAAAGATATTGCAGTAAAGGGGTGGTTTTATGTAACATACTACTGAAAAAGGAGGCGTTGATTGATCCACCAATATGAACTAAATGTATCCTCTAATTAACACAATCAGTCTAGAAACTATGCTCCATTTTTATATCTCCATTCTACCGAGAAGAAATTTACTGGTTCTTTAAATCAAGCTATTCTGAATTTAGGCACCCTATACACCTTAGAGACAATATGCTGCTGCAAACATATAACAAGTCTTGCCACCTATTTCATGAGCTTGATAAGACACTTCAAAAAAATGGAAAAAAAATCTTAAATAATTAAAATATACAGCAAAATCTGTCAACTACCACAGATATGAAATAGATTGCCTCAGGATTTGTTAAAAAGACAGAAAATAAGAGAGAATGTTTCAACTGACCTTTCTTTGCTGGGCATCTTGAGGAGGGGGACAAAACAATGAAGAGAATTGAAGACCATCAATCCACCTCTCAGAAGAAGAACTAGCCATTAAAAAGTTATATGCCCTTCAAAATACCAAAAACCAACCGCGAACTTTTTACCCTTCCCACCACTACCAATCAAGAATCAATATATCGTAATTCAACATCCCCCTCAGATTACCACTCTCTGAATCCCCCAGAATTTCCCAACAAAAAAATCAGCTGAAAATAAAAAACACGAGAGATTTTCCTTAGCTTGCTGGCCTCGAAATTTAAACCTCTCGCCCAATATGTTTCTACAGTATCTTGCAATCCAAACAACAACTTGAATCTACTGCTCTGCAAGAACATGGTTAACTCTTAAATAAGAAATAAATCTTGAAATGATTTAGCATGCAAAAATCAAGGACAGCAGAAAACAAGAAACTACAAACAACTTAACTTAGATCCAAGAACCCAGAAAACAAATATTTTATTAAACATGACATCAACAAAGAAAAAAGACCAAAATACCTAGTAGTTGTGTCTGAACCGAAGCTGCTTGGTTTGATTTTTGCTGATTTGAGTGTTGGTGTATTTGATCTCTCTGTATGCGTACTATTGTGACTAATGTTTTTTTGAGATTTGTTTATCCAACTACGATAACAGGCTACTACAGTTTGATTTATTTTTTTTATCTCTAATTTCCTTGACAGGTTGCTTCTTTTTTTTTTTTTTTTTTTTTTTTTAGCTTACAAAAACATTAAGAAGCTGTAGTTTTGGTGGAGAAGAAGAGATCTTTAGATGGTTTCTACTATGAGATTGTGTTGCATACGTGGCAATGATATTTTCCTCTAACCTCAGAGGCCCACGTCATGTCAATCTTTGCCGTGTTTACGCATGTTGTAAAGTTTGCCGTATTAAAATAATATTTTTTAAAATTTTATTTTTAATATTTTTATGTTAAAATAATTTAAATATATAAAACAATTAATTAAAAAATACTTTAAAAAATTAAATATACTCTACTTGTACTTATGATGCTGTTGGCATGAGTAAAAATCCAGCAAAGTTTGTCGAGCAGCACCTCCATGCCCATCCTGCATCCTCCTCGGCTGTATTCAAATCTTTTTCAAAAATATTTATTAATTAAAAATATATTAAAATAATTTTTTTTTTTTTATTTTTACCTATCAAAAATATAAATATAAAATATAAAAATTAATAATTTAATATTTTTATAATAAAAAAAATAAAAAAAAATCAACCACAAAAATAAAAACTCAAATGGGAATGATACATAACCCACGCATACCTCTGATCCATTTCATTTTATCTCATTTTACATGAAAAAAATTAATAAAAGAAATGTTCCTGTGCCATTTTAAAGTGAATAAAAAATAAAGAAAATAAAGAAAAGATATTAAAACATTAATGAAGTTTTAAAAATATAAATTTTTTAAATCAAATTCTCCTCTAATATATTTATTTTTATTGTTTTTATTTGAAAGCTTGTGTTATATAATTTAATTCAAGATGTATTTTAAATACTAATTATACGGTAATGTATATCAAACATTATCGGTAGATTCATATAAATTTAATGTGTTAGGTTATATTTGATATGAAATTTTTTAAAAAATAAAAATATATTATTGTGTAATTAGTTATTTTAAGAATAAATTAATAGTTTTTAAGGACTGAGAAATTATTAAAAAAAATATTTATGATATTCATAAATTGAAGAGTAAAGTATAGAGAAATAATTTATTTACTAGTAATGATTAGCGACAGTTGATTACAAATCAAATCAATATGTATCTTGAAACAAAACTTGCTTGAAGTGTAAAATTTAACCTTCAAGGAGCGCTAATTTAAGAGTTAATCATTACTCTAGTAATAATTCACCCAATTTTTATTTTTATTTAAATACCGCTTTAATTTAACCTCCTTCGATAATCTACCAAGCATAACCTTAGGATAAGATTAAATCTTGTAAATCATCTACTATTCATTTTATTTTGTTTTGTTTATCTAAAATGCAATTTTATAAACAAGATTAATTCGTGGTGTTTTAAAAATTGAAAATACATGTTAATTTATTTTGATTTATAAATAATTTTTACACATATAAAGAATTTATCAATTTTTATAATTTTAAAACCTGTTTGTTTTTTTGGAAGAAAAGTTTTTTTAAAAATTTATTTTTTTTATTTTAAATTAATTTTTTTATTTTTAAATTTTTTTTAATTTGTTAATATTAAAAATAAAATAAAAAAATAATATTTTTAAATAAAAAATATTTTAGTGATATTTTAAAAATAAATTACTCGGAGTCTACGAGGACAGAAATAAATTAAATGGTGTCAGGTATCTGCCGAAAAAATAAATTACTCGGTGCTAGATATTATTGACTGGGATTTGTTGCGTTTGTTGATGAGAAGTTCGTCTCCCCTGGTGTCTGGGTGGATCTGGTTCCATCACAGACTCCATTCCTGCTCGTGATGGAAATTAGCCTTTTTTTTTTTTTTTTTTAGCCTTTTTTCCTTTTTTCTTTTTTAAGAATATGACATCAAGTTCGCCATGTATGCTTCAATGTACAAAATATAAGCAGCTGATTTACATTGTATTATCCGATATTTTTTAAAGAATTTTTATTTAAAAATATATTAAAATAATATTTTTTTATTTTTAAAATTTACTTTTATATTAATATTTAAAAACGATCAAAAAAATATAAATATAAATATAAAAATAAATTAAAATTTTTTATAAATATGTGATCAACCACAAAAACAAAAAGATACATAACACATTAAAAATTGTTACTTGCAGCATTATTTATTAAGAAACAAATCATCAAGGATTGTTATTTTTTTTATTTCACTCCTGTATATTTTTTCAATTACATATTTATAGACTTAAATTAATTTTCAATTAAAACATGTTTATTAAGAAAGGACAATATTAAGAGAAAAGAGACCAAACAAAGAAGGGCATAAAAAAAGGCAGTTGTCACTGGCGTATTTGGAAATGTGGTTATGGTTATTTTTTAAAATATTTTTTTAAAAATATATTAAAATAATATATTTTTATTTTTTAAAAATTATTCTTGATATCATCGCATCAAAATGATTTAAAAAATACTAAAAAAATATTAATTTGAAGTAAAAAAAATTAATTTTTTTAAAAAAACATTTTTGAAACGCAAAAATAAACAAGTAAAAAATACAATTTTTTATAAATAGGCAATCAGTCACGAAAACAAAAAGGGATAGTATTAAAAATATTTATTGAGGAAGGATAGTATTAAGAGAAAAGGGACCAAAACTTAAAAGGTATAAAAAAGGGGTAGTTGCGCACATGACACACGATGAAAATATTGTTACTTACTTACAGCATTATTTACTAAGAGACGGACCATGGAGGATTTTATTTTTTTTCATTCATGTTTTTTTTTTCATCTTTATAGACTTAAATTAATTGCAAATTAAAACATATTTATTGGGAAAGGACAATATTAAGAGAAAAGGAACCAAACTTAAAAAGGTATAAAAAAGAGACGGTTGTGTGTTAAGCTTGGGGTGAAATGTTCACTTTAGCCCTTTAACTTTTTGAATTATAAACTTTTGATCCTTCAAGCTACATCCAAATTAATTTTGAATCCCAAACTTCATTTTTCTTGTTCTTGGTCCTTGGTTCGAGAGAGCAAAGAAAAAATGATAGATTCCAGTAACAAAGAAAAAAAATCTCCGGTTGACACCAATATTCAATTGTGAAAAATGGTGATTTAGTGATAATAGGTTCATTTTAATGGAGTAAGTTTTATCCCATGTGTTATTTTCCATTAACCTACTCGTCTTATGATTACGATAATGATTTAATTATATTTTTGATGATAACATAAATATTTGATAGAACAAAACATTGTTTTATATAGTTTTGATATATAGATATCACAATACCAATATCATAATGTATTTTATGCTCAAATGATTTAAATAATAACATGTTCACAGGCCATATAAATATAAATATCTATATTTTTACTTTGCACACACCTTTGCAATGATATACAGGAGTTTATAACATTTAAGAAATCATCAAAATAAGTAAGGAAAGTATTTGCAAAGGTCAATAATAAAAAACTTGTTGAAATTATAGTATTGACTTTGATGATCAATAATTTGCAATAAAATTTTGTCAAATAGCACTAGACTTGTTTATGATACCTTATAAAGCACAACCTAAACAAACAAACAAACAACTACCAAAACAGAAAAATATGACAAAATCTGAATAATAACCAGAATGGTATCACCTTTTCGAAGACAACACTATAATAGCTAAAACAGTCATATTGTTTCTTAAACAGGTTTTATTGTTTCTCAAAACAACCAATACATTTTTAAAAAATTCCCCCAAACTCCTGGGATTCTTCAAAATGATCTGATTGATTTTCAAAAAGGTCTGACTGATAATGCCAATGGACAGGAAATTATGTCTAACGACTAGTTTCTTTTTTTAAACTTATAAATAGCTTTTTATTTGCCCAAAACAAGCGTGAAACTCCTAAAGAAAAATTATAAGCATACTCTCTCTAGAAAACAACATATAACACCTTTATTTCATTTGTAATCATAAAAAAAAAGGTTACACGTGAATTGACTAAATCCTTGTAAAGAGTTTAATTGTTATCCAATTAATTATATTAAGAGAGTATAATGTGAAAAGTGCAAGTAGCATTCTAAACACTCTGAAATTTTTTCGGAGATAAAATTATGAGTGGCTTAATACTTTTCGTTCAACAAGTATTAATGAAAGGTTTTTTAGTCTTTACCTTGTTTTAAAAAAAAAAACAGGGATAAGAACCTGACCCTAAGCTTGTAAAGGAATTAGGTTTGATCTTGTATCCATAAAAAAGTCATGTAATGGTTATGTCTCATCTATTAAAAAAAACTAGTGTATGATAGTGAAACTTTTGAACAAAAGTTCAAGGAGAGGAGTAGGCGGTTTGCTGAACCTTTATAAATCTTTGTGTAATATTTATAAACACTCACTTTTTAATTATCGTATTTATATTGTTTTTTTGCTACACATTTGGTTGGGTACTTAAAATTTCATGTTATGAGAAAAACAATTTACTTTATAGTTTTACGTTATATATCTAATTCACCCATTTTTAGGTGTTTGTGTTACTTTAATCATAGAACAACACAACCTTGCATGAGATTGATAGATGTTAACTTGAAAAGAATGTTGGTTTCAAATTAATTTTGGGTTTCTAGGCTAATTTTTAGTTTATTTGATGCCATGGATATGTTTTACAAAGTTTTGGTTTTTTTGTGTGTGTTGTTTTTGGGTCAAGATATGGTTGAAAATGAGTTTTTTTAATTTAAAACATCAAGACCATATCTTTTGGCGACTAGAAGTTGTTGGAATCTAAGAAAATCAAGCAACATGTCGCCTATTATTGTTTTTTTTTTTTTTTTTTTAAAAAATAGACAAGTAACAAGCCATCCACCTTATAAGATTTTTTTTTTTTTTAAAGAATAACAATGAGGCACAAACACTTCGACAACTCAAGGCCAACACGCTTTGATCTTTTTTTTGTTTTCTAGTTTTATCCACCACATTTGTATTTTTTATTTGTTTTTGTTGTGTTTTTTTTTTCCCATCTAACCATTTAACATTTTTTATTATTAATTAGGAAACATAATTTGTATATGGTTTTTTTTTTCAATTGCCTTGATATTTTGTTTGGTTTTTTTATCTTATAAGTGTTTATTTTAGATTAAAAAAACTATAAAAAAAATGTTGAACCTGATTAAATTTATGATTTAGGTCATAAGTTTAACTGCTTTAATTGATTAAGAATCATACTTCATGTTTTTTTGAATTGTATAGAAAGCTTATAATTTATTTAATTAAATACATGTACAAATTTTTTGAATTATAATTTTTTTTATGTCAATAAACATATAAAAAATATTATTATATTGAAAAAACATATCCAAAACATGGATAAGATAGCTAGTATATCGCATCCATAGTCATTTAATTGAGGTCTCGCACTGGTTCACATCACATGTGGCTTATAAAATCTTAACATCGCATTAAAATTTCTTAGGTGATTAGAGAGGTTTGTTGTTTTTTAAAAATTATAGTCATGTATTGAGTTATAAAAAGTAAAATTATTACAAATTTTATCAATTAAATACAAATAATATGTTTTTGACCAAATAGTAAAGTGAACTTCATTTCGACATGATAAAATAAACCTTGCTTACAAAACAAACAATCTACAAACAACTAGTGTAATCTATAATTACAAATACGCAATCAATAGGATTTAAAAAAAAAAAAGGTTATTTAAGTTAAAATTTTTAGAGGACAATATTATTTAAAAATTATTTAGTGAAATAATATATTTTTATCTTGTCATGCTTCAGAAACATGATAATTATTTTATCATGCTCACGAACAATGACATTTAAACAAGTCGTGCTTTTGAAACACGATAACTTAATATATAATCTCATTGCTAATTATCTGGCTCAATCGGTCGGTTGATTAATCTATTTGTATGAATTGATTGATCGTTGTATACAAAATCATAATTTTATGAATTTTTTCTTTCAAATATATTTTATAAGTGTCAATAATGTAGTTGGACCTGTGATAATGGATGATTTTAAACAATCAAGTGTGATTCTGCCACAACTAGATGAGAATCTACCCTAAGCAAATTACGTGAAATGTCTAATAGATACATTTACAAATCAGCAGGACAAAACTAGGTCCAATAAAAGGTTTAGCTGCGCCATACTAAAATGATAGTTTAAAAGGGCCATAACTTTTTATTTGATTGTTAGATTGCGTTTAAATTTTTATAGGAGTTTTAAGATGTTATTTTTCTTATAGTGGAATCACTATATCAATTATCAAATCGCTAGATTTTAAAAATATCCTCCAAACCTTGATTTTAGAAATTTTGTGATTTTACTTGTAATTTTTGAATCGATCAACTTGTTTAACTGACTATTACAAATCAGTCAACTAGTTAGTTTTTGATTTAAACAATTTTAAACTACAATGTCAATTAAAATTTTATTGCTATTGAGATTGATGCTGTAGTTCAAAAAAAAATTCTAAACCATAAAAAAATTACAAAATACATCTTTAACACAAAAACGAACATTCTACTAGGATACACCCTAACCAAGAACCCAAAAGGCATCGGTCCAAGTGGTGCCCGAAAAGGAATTGCACCATTATCTGCAGGACACGCAAACAATTTCAGTGGCTAAAAAATTAACGGGCGGTCGGGTTCTTAAATGACTGGCGGATCTCAGCATCCCTCCTTTAGATATTCTCCTTTAAAGTTTGAAGTGAATCAAACGGCCAACAAAAGGATCAAGGGAAAAGAAAAAGAAAATAAAATTATTGGGGTATCATTTAACCAACCAGAGTAGAATTATTGGGGTGTGTTTGAAAATTTAGTAACAGTTGTGATTTAAAAAATTTTTTTATTTAAAAATATATTAAATTAAATATATTTTTTAAAAATTATTTTTAATATTAATATATTAAAATAATAATAAATAAATATTTTTTAAAATTTGTTTTGATGGAAAACCGCGTTACTAAACGGGGCAGTATACATGCGTCTTCCCATATACTAGCCTAATTACACGTGTTCCAATGCCGTGCCAGGAATATATATCGTTTTTCTTCTAATCTTGGGTTTTGCACCACTTGCCCACATGGTTTATGTGGGGACCACCTTCCATGTGTGTTTTGTTTTTAATCTTGGGTTCTTGACGGGAAGCGCTTGTATGCATGTATGTATGTGATAAGATAGCATGTATGTGCTTGATCAGTGACATGTCTTGACATACGCGGCACGCTTTGGTTTGCTGGATAAGGGCCCTCTGACCCCGATGCACGCAGAATTTGGAGTTTTTTTTTTTCCTGGTTAATGTGTGATTTTTTCTGTCTCATTAGCATCAGTTTCTTATCACTTAAAAAAAAATCATAGTTAGGAATTTTTTTTTAGCAAAATAATACTGTTTGAATTATTTTTTAATAAAATAATATATTTTTACTTTGTCATGCTTTTAAAAATACAATACTTACTAGATATCATATTTTAAAAACACGATAATTGATTATACTGTGTTTCTAAAATGTAACATGTATACTTCAACAGTATCACTTTTTTTAAAATAAGTTGAAGGGTGAAGATATTTATTTATTTATTTACAAAAACCAAGTGGATCCAAGACTCGATTTTCATATTTTTAACTTTGGACGTGTCATTTAGAATAGCACAGCATGCATGTCTATCTTAAGTAAAAAGAAAAAAAAAATGCATGAAGATGACCAATTTGGCTACGTGTCCTTATCATGTTATCATTTGCGCTAGTTTGATGTTGTGATTCTAAACTTTAGCATTAATTAATTATTATAATTATGAATCGCAACATTAATTAATTGTCATGAGGGACTTTAATTGATTTCCACTCGTTCAGCTATCGGTGGGCACCTCATGACCATCAATGCAGCTGGAGCAACTTGCACCGCACGATCTTTTGATTTCCACTCGTTCAGCTATCGTGGGCACTTCTTGACCATCAATGCAGTTGGAGCAACTTGCACCGCATGATCTTCTGATTTCACTCGTTCAGTATCGGTGGGCACTTCATGACCATCAATGCAGCTGGAGCTCTGAAACTTATCTTATTTTAGATAAGGCACAATTATTTACATTTCATCATCCAATGCACAGGAACAGCTACACCAGACGTTTCAGAAAAATAAACTTGACAGATCCTTTTTAAAGGGTTGTATGTAACCTAATTTGTTTTCATGTTTTAAAAATGTTTTTAGAAAAGATTAATTTTTTTTATTTCTTTATTTTAAAATTAATTTTTTATATATTATTTTGATGCATTGATATAAATATATTTTTTTAAATAAAAAATATTATTTTAATGTATTTTTAAACAAAAAATAATTTAAAAAACAACTAAAATAATATTAAAATTATAACTTAAGAGTAGCTATAGCTTTTTAAAAAAGGTGTCTGGTAATACATGTGAGAAGTGCTTTTTGATGACAAATATTTTATACAGTATTTGATAAAAATAATTGTGAAAAGTGTTTTTATTATCAAAATTACTAAAAAGACGCCTGTATATTTGTGACTTACATGCCAAAATACACACACACGGAGCAATGCAAAATTAAAGGTAAAAATAAAAATAAAAATTCTTTTGATATCGATCTTGATTTTTTTTTTATAGCATATCATTAATTCAATACATTGCATAGTCAAATTAAAATAATAAGGGCTACATACTTAATTTAATTAATATTTTTTATTAAAAGAGAAGCAATGTTAATTTATATTTCCTCGTGATCTTTATCCTCATCCATTAGACCACCCGAGAAATGTGTGTAGACAGCAAATCCAGTAGCCACGATATTCATGAGCATTCTCTCAAATTTTAAACACAGTTTTATAAGCACTAACTTTGGGTTACTTCTCGCATTCTGGAGCAAACTATAATGAAAAAAAATCATATATTAATTCTTACCTGAAAAACATGTATAAAGAAAATTCAAATCTACAATACTACACATTAACCTGAATCATCTTTGTCCACCATTCTTCCGAATCAGTAAAGGTTTATCTCCAAGGATCCCAGCCAAGAGCAGTAGCATTGTTGACAAGGTGTGTCCATAATTTCCAATCTCTCTTACATCTAGGGACGGAGCAAGAAAAATAATTAAAAGGAGTTAAATAAAAAAAAAAATTAAGAAAGTTAAAAATTCAGTTATTTTACTATTAAAATTATAAAATATTAAAAAAAAAAAACTAAAAAAAAACATTTTTTTACAGGGGCTGGGCCCCTGCCCGGCCCCAGCCTCCACCATGGCTTACCATCCATCTCATTTATTTTGTAATTGTTTTTTGTTATACTTATTTCCAGTCCTTTTTTAAAATTATAAATAATATAACACTATCCTTGCTTGCTAAAGGTGTCTAATCATCATGTTGTCCAGACACTTTGGTTGATTGAATTTCACTTTCTTGAGTTGATTCAACTTGTTTATCCTTTATCATTTATGAATTTAAGTTTGCTAGGAACTTGAACTATGTGGAAAACAATTGCAAATAACATTGTCTCTATAATATTATCATATGGATTGTGAATGAATTCCCAAGATTAACTCAAAAAAAAAAAATCGATTATTTGTTCTTAAATTCACATTGAAACCCAGATCCATTAGAATTTTGCCGAGATTAAACAAGATTTGACACAATAATAAATTAAAATATTAATCTCAATCCACACCATTGATGATCTCACTGCTAATAAACTGTTCATAAAACTCTTTTTTTTTTTTCCTCCCCTGGGGTCCCTTTCTTCTTCGAGTACACTCTCTCCAATAACAAGACATCACATCGAGAAAAAGACTCTGAAATAGAACAATCTGGAACGACAAAAACAATGGCATAAAAAGTTTACAAGATGAGATGAAAGTCGGTTACGCACTCGCAAGTAAACATCGAGAAAGAGACAAGGTGGGCTCTGTCGTCACCTCTTTGTGGCAGTTCTATATTCACCAAGGCTATCAAGCATGATAGTTCCCTTGCTCCCAGTAGGCAATCAAGGCCTTAATCCCCGAGTTGGTGACCCCGTGTTCGTTTATTAACCGTACACGCGTCCAACGCCGATCATGGTGGGTCCACTACTGGTAGGTCCATAGACTAGGATCCTGTCTTGCGCCAATAATCTATTATTTTTTTTAGTTTAACGTGTGTATTTGAATTTGACTAATTCCATATATTTTAAAATTAAAAATTATGTAAATTTTCAATAACTATTACATGATAAACCCTGAAATCACAAATAAAGCAAACCTCAATATTCTATTGTTTTGACAGGCCTGGACGGCGGCATCATCGTCTGACTTTCGCTTCCATTATCTTTAATCTCCCCCTGTACCAAGAAGAGACGCCTTGGAAAAATAATTCCTAACTAATTATGAGTTATGGCGGCCTGATGCAGTGGGATAGGGAGCTAGAATCGGTCTTGACTCTTGATCGTCAATGGGTTTTGTGTACTGGGCTTTTGTGCCACCTTATTTGGATCTTGCGTTACTGCTTTCAATCTCATTGAGGAATGGCGACTTTCTTTTGTAATAGAAGTTAAAACACGACGAACAGCATACTGACAAGGTGGAAGCTAGTAATGGAAGACAAAATACAAGCTTCCTGTTCAACTTTTGAAACAGATAAATATTATTTTTATTATTATAACTGAAACAAGGTAGATCGTCCTCCTCCTCCGTCCTATGTTCCATCTGGAAATTACTCTCCCCTACTCTTGACTGTGCTCGTACACCATGCTGAAGGACGGATGCCTTCTGCATGAAACAAGTCAGCCTTCTCCAAAACTTGCCACACCAATAGTCTATTCCTTGTAAAAAAGCAATCAACAACAGCGAGAATTCCACTTTCTTATACATTTCTTCAAGTCTTCTGCCTGTAAGTATTCCTACATGAATAGTTCCAGCATCCTCACCAAGTTGGGAAAGAAGATGCAGAAGTTAGTTTCCATCAACAAGAAGAACAATTCGCTACCAAGAACAACCTGGAATGATGAAAGATCATCTGTGCTTGCTGACAAGGGTCATTTTGTTGTCCACACAGTCGATCAAAATCGCTTCGTAATTCCCTTATTATTTCTTAACAGTGGGATTCTCAGAGCGCTATTAGAATTATCTAAGAACGAGTTTGGGCTGCCAAGTAACGGACCAATCACATTACCATGTGAAGCGTATTTCATGGAATACATGATCATGTTAATCCAGAGAGGTGTGGATGAAGATCTGGAGAAACCTTGGCTTATGTCAATTGCCCCACGCTGTGCCTTGTCATATTCTCTCCCATATGAAGAACCAACAACCCTGCAATTCCATGTTAGTGCTGAGTGTGTATATTGGACTCCTTAAATACTCAACTGGAACCGAAAATAGTTTTTCGATTATTGATGTATTCTTTCTCATGGCGGAAAGTACCATAGTAATATTCTTGGTGACTCGTAGACTGGAAGCCAACAAGTAGTTATCTGCAGCTTCTGAAACAGATTATACTGATCATGTAATGATCTACACAAGTGTACAGATATACCCAGCGATCACCTTTTTTGATTTTTTTCTTCAAAGGGAAACATAAATTATGAATTGGCTCTAAACATTAAGGATCCAAAATATATCGAAATCAAGTAAAATCACAACATTCATTGACTATATCAATCAGCAGATATACCTGCTCAAGCACTAATTCGTTTTCTTTTTTCCCAGACACTAATTCAGCCACCGGCAATTTTCATCATAGAAACCTTCAGATATTCATTTTCTGATGCTGTTTGAAAGCAAATCCGAGGCAGATGTGGTTCTCAAGACTAGTGACTTGGCTCATCTAACAAATTAATATCGCGTAGAAAATTGCTTCCAGAGGCACCTGTACAAGATAACAATCACTTTCCAAATAAAGGTCATTGAAAGCGGACTGTTTTAGCATGCATGACCCCCGCAAAACCTGAACTCGATATATACACCACGAATGTGGCAGTTTCTCGCTGGTCTAAAATTATTGGGTTCGGCAGCATTACATGATTTAAACCGGGAAAAGCTGACACAATTGTGATGTACAGTAGAGATTCTTGATGTACTCCGGTCTTTTTTTTTTTCCAGAACCAAAACTCATCTAATTATGCGAATTACTGCATATAATCCGTATGTAAACCAAGGAAAAAGCTTCTCAGCTCAAATGGTCTTCGGATTCTCTTCTTAATGCAAATATCATTGATGTATCATGTAATCCTATCATGCATGGCCATCCTATCCCACAAACTCCATTAAGTCGCAGTTGCTCTGAGTTAATTGAATGTATATAAGATCCTACTCGGGCTGACCCGGTCAAGGTTCAGGTCATGAGTCAGGAACTAGCCCCAGTTAACCTAACCTTTGTCTTTTTTTTTCCCTGAAAAAAACTTAAAACAGCTTCATTTTGGTAAAACAAGATTTTTATCTTTTTTCACCTGCCGGATCGACGTGGTCATGAGTTAATGAGTCACCATATTAACATACAGGGCCAGTCTAGACCGAGTCTCGTAACCATGGTTAATTATCTATATATTTTCTATGATTCCTGAGACTTTAAGTTCATAGGTCAATTCTGCAAAATTCAGTAGCATACAGACGGATGCTTACATACTGATTCCTGAATTACACTTCGCATTTTATTTTGTATGTAAGGTCAGGGAAATTCAAAATCCAGCAGCATTTTTCCATTTTCTCATCAATGGACCATGATCTGCTTCCCAATTCAATCTTGTTACTGTGGTTCGTAAAACTTTGGTGTGTTATCTTCACACCTTATATATTGATTCTGGTACCAACACCACGTAGTTACTGTGGTTCGTAAAACTGCTCACAAAATTGGGCATTAAAAAGAAGGCTGGCTTAACAGATTTTAAACTTTTAATACATGACAGCAACCTAAGCATCTTATCCTTCCATCACACGGTTTTGCTCTCCATGCATTCCTGCAAAATGAAAGCCACGTTTAAGGCACTGTCTCTGCCTTGGTGAGAACATATATAACCTCCCCCTTCTCTATCGCTCTCATCCGTGAACAACTTTCACCTCATTGTCTTCAATATTACTTTCACAGTCACAGTCACTATCTCAAACATTTCATCTCTGGCACACAGGTCGACAGCATGATCACTCCCACGAAGCTAATCAAAATTGCAAGAAAATGGCAAAAACTTCCCGCTACAAGGAGAAAAGGAATGTCATTTCCAAGGAGTTTTGGTTACGGAGACGCGGTGGTGTGCAGCAGCCGACCATCCATGGCCGAGAAGGGCCACTTCGTTGTGTATAGTGCTGATGGGAAACGGTTTGTGCTTCCTTTAGCATATCTGAAAAACAAAACTATCGGACAGCTATTCAGATTGGCAGAAGAAGAATTTGGCATGCATAGCAATGGCCCTCTAACATTGCCATGTGTTGCAAACTACTTGGAGTCTGTGATCTCTTTGGTCCGAAGTCATGTATCCACAGATGTGGAAAAAGCTTTTCTCCTGATATAATTTCAAGTTAATTTAATTTTAGATTAAAATTATATTTATTAAATTAATATTTTGAATTATATTTATAAACAGTGTAACCCAAAACGACACCTTATAATACTTTGAAGTCAAAATATATTGTTTTAATCGAAAAAATAAAACACACACCGGACTTTTGTTCCGGCATCTTCTTCTCTTTTTTTTCCTGACTTGTTCAGGCACTATATATTCCAAGTTATCAGCCAAGAAAAGATATACAACACCTAACAGAGTAACATTTCCCGTAAAAAATGACAATATGCCGACTTATGTTATTATATTCTTATTTTAAAAAAATAATAATAAAGGTTGAGTCCATTTTTATGTTTTTTAAAAAAAATCAAGAAGAAAGCCTATGCTTGTAAAATATTTTAAGGTCCATTCATCCAAAGGCCCAGATCCACCCAGAGACGTCCCCAGCTCCCTCCCGCTCACGTGACTTGCGTTTCCCACGCCACCCTCCCTCCCTCCTAAGACTCAAAAGGAATGATGATTTTTTTTTTAATATATTAATATTAAAATTTTTAAAAATAAAAAACATTTTTTAAAATATTTTAAAAAACGACTCCGTTAAACTGCCTCAGTACCGAGAAAAACGAACGCTACCAAACACCCCTGAAAAACGAGAAATCGATCCAGTTCACAGTTATTCGTGCCAAATATATATATAAAACCAAGCGTCTACTCTAACTAGAAGAAACTAAAAAATCCAGCTGCAACCTTCAAACATCAGATGGTTGGGCCTAACTGGCACTTTGTTTGCACAAATGAAATTCTTCCTCTTCCCTTCTCTTTCACTTTCTCCTCTTTCTTCGCTCGCGGCCCTCTCCATTCTTCTCTCCCTTCAGGTCACTTCCCCCCCTCTCAAATATCTTCTCTACGATTTATGATCGTTGTTTTCTGTTTTGATTTAGGTTTTAGTGATGATCCGCAGAATAGTTGTAATTTTTTTCTGCAGGTTCAAGAAATGGTAGTGGAATTAGTTATTCGGGTTCTGTTAGGAGGGAGTTATTTCAGGATAAACAGTCTAAGTTAAGGTACTTACAAGCTCAGTTTCTCTTTTCTTTTTCCTTTTTAAGCTTATTTTATAATTATAATTGTTTTTTTTATGTTTTTTTTTTTTTAATGTGTACTTTTTTAAAAAAAATTAAAATCTGGAAAAAATTGTGGGAACAGCGATGATAGAGCTGAAGGATACATAACTTTCTTAGTGGGTTATTGAGATCTCGGACAAGCCTGGGGAGGAAGAGCCCGAACCTGCATTCGAGGTGAGTGAGCTTACCTGTTTGCAGCCATTTATGCATGTGTAAGTTACAATATTTGCTGCGAGCAACTAGGTGACCGATTTTTTTTTTCTTGTTTTCTTTTCAATCTTTCAGTTCATTGGAAACTTCCATGGGGATAAACCTGTAGGTCGTGAGCTTCTGCTACGTCTCGCCAATTGCATATGCGACAACTATGCGAAGGATTCGTTGGTATTTCTTTTCTCCTTTCATTGCGTGTCTTCATCTAAGGATTTTGAACTTTCTGCTGCAGATTACTTGCATGTTCTTGTTTTTTTTCCATCTATTGGTAGCATCTTTAATTATTATTTTTTGTTTTTTAGTGATCTTTCCTTAAATTTCCCTATCTAGTTTCATCATATTTTTTTCCCAAATATTTGTATTTGTTGTAGTAGTAGTTTTTATCTACTTCTTCACCATCTCCTTTGCACTTACGAATCATTGACAGACTCTATGCGTCTTCTCCAGCAGTAATCCATGCATCTATTTTTTCCAAATCAAGCCAAATTTACTACCATTAAGAAAGGCTAATTAAGAATAGAGTTGCCGTGTGTGACCGTTGATAGTCACATTATTTGAATATTTACTAATAAAATTAAAATAAAAGAAAATTTTCGTTGTTGTTTGATATCCTTGTTCTAGAAGCTCACACGGGTAATATTATAATTTCAATCAATTTTTCTAGTGAAATAAACCTGATTAATACAGAAATTTTCCCATTGCTTTGTGGCCTGTGAATAAACTTGAACTGCTACAAAATATGTTTCACAGCAATGTCTGGTTCATTTTGAAGTCTTATGTTATCTTACAGGCCAGATTGATTGTTGAAAATATTCACCTTCATATTCTTCCATCCATGAATCCAGATGGATATTTTTCAAGGAGGCGTGGTAATGCTAACAATATTGACCTAAATCGAGATTTTCCTGACCATGTATCTCATTTTTTTTGCTGCTTTTTTTTTTGTTTTGTCAAATTCAGATATAACCTAAATGCAAAATTGATTGGAGTCTACTTTGATGATGATGAATACCAAAATGTATAAAATGAAACAGTTCTGCATTTTTTATATCCTATGTCACAAGTTGCAGACCTAACTGGAAAAAAAACCCGTAGAATCTTTGAATCATTTTACCCTGACAAAACAAATTCTAATTGGAGTAACTTTTGCAATATATTTTACATGGAAGTGCTATGTGTGGATTCCTGTTCTTTTAAGAGATAGACCAGGAGAAGATAGAAAGAAAATAGTAAACAGTTTGAGATTCATTGCATTGCTAAATAATTTAGCTGTCTGATCAACAATATAATTGTGGTTTTGGTAGTATTTTGTCCAATCATTGGATCTGGACCTTTCAGGCCGAGATTGAAATTCAAATAATACTCCTATACAAAACATATGTTGGAACATGATTATTTTTTCTGTGACTGAAATGATCTTATCAACTAGTGTTTAGACCTTGCGTTTAAATTGTTTGGCCTAAATTCATTTAAAATTATAAAACTGCCTTTACTGTGCAATGACATGTTCCAAAATATTGCTTTATTTAATGCACTAGTTGAATCTGTGGTTTACAATTCCTTTCTAGACTTGGTTGTGACTGTATTATGATAAAAGTATTACTGACATGACGTGCCGGTTCTTTTCACTCAATAATGAGATAAATGCACGTCAACCTGAAACAAGAGCAATTATGAATTGGCTGAGAGAGATACAATTTGCAGCATCTGCCAGTTTGCACGGGGTAATTCTTCATCTTATTTTCCTCTATGCTATGAACTTGGTGAAAGTCATATACATACACTGCTTTTTTGAAAAAATAATTTCCTTGCTTTCTCTAAGCTAAGATGATAGACACTCATTTACCTGGTAGTGTACACTACATGTTGTGATTCAATCAAAATAAAATTCTCAATCCACAAGCAGAGGGATGAAGATCATATGGATACATGAACATCTGCTAAAGGGGATGAAGTAATCATATGGGTACATGAATGTCTGCTGATTCTTACATCAATATGTGCCCAAAGTGGCTATCAAAATCTTGAACATTGCGAGTGACATTCTTCTTGATCAGAAATGGAAAACCTGCTTTTCTTCATTCATTCTCATCTGTTAATCCTGAAACTAAGAACTTGTCTCTCCTTCCTTTACATCTCCATATTTTCAACTCATCTTTGTAAGGGTTGACTCCTCCAGCCAAATTCAGCTGATTTTAAACAAATGAATTTTTTCATGGGTTCCATGAGTGCTACTAAGACAGTTGATAAACACGGGGATGTGGGTTTTTTCCTGCTTAATCATACTTCTTAGTCATGTCTTTCGTTATTCTCAGGGTGCACTAGTTGCAAATTACCCGTGGGGTGGCACTGAGGACAACAAGTAATTATGTTTATCGCACAGATTGGTAACTTTAAAGCAGACCTCTTCATGTTTTGTTATAATCCTGTAATTCCTCTGTAAATGTTTCCATGTTATCCCTATGGAAATTGTTAGACTATTGCCATGCTGATTCAAACCCAGTTCGCATATTTCAGCATTGTTGCCTAACATTTATTTTTTAATTTGACCAGTGATCATCAATCTATTAGATGGTTTATTGATTCACATTTCTTATTTATAGTTCAGGTTTCCACCTTAAAAAACGATACTTGTATCTCAGGCATCATCACCATGATGTGGTTCCTAAACAAATCTTTCCTTTCAATAGTTTTCTTATGGCTATATATCAGGCTTGGTGAATGTAGTTTAGGTTCTGCCAGTATATAATTCCATAAAAGATGGCACAAGTGATTTCACTAAGTGGATTTCTTGTTTATCTTTTGTGATTTTGCTCCCCTAAATGCTCTTACTAACACCGAAGACGCTGTAATTAAGTTGCCTAATTTTCTATGCTCTGCCTAGGATTTCCTTTCTGTTCTCTTGCACACATAGCTTTATCTTGTTATGTGAACCCAATTTCAGGAGAAATTACTATGCATGCCCTGATGATGATACATTCCGGTTCATGGCAAGTATATATAGTCAGTCGTTCTCACCATAAAATGTCTCTGAGTGAGGAATTCCCTGGAGGAATAACAAATGGAGCATCTTGGTATGGCAAACTCAGAACTATTTCTCATGCACAAGAACTGCACTGTTGTAAACATTCAAGGCTGTCAAAATATGCACTTATTTAGTTTTTGCTTTTCTTCTGTTTTCTTTCCTTTATTTGTTGCTCAGCGACAATTTTAACCAAAACTTGCTGCAGGTACCCAATATATGGTGGAATGCAAGATTGGAATTATATACACGCTGGGTGTTTTGAATTGACATTGGAGATCAGTGACAACAAATGGCCTAATGCAAGCGAGGTCAGAATTTTTTTTTAAAACTGTATTTGCGTTAATTGTCAGTAAATCACCCCTTTCCTCCCACTTTCCTTCATTCTTGCTATCCTACAGTCTTCCAATTGCGTAATATGTCTTGCCATGTACCTGAGCAGCTTCCTACTCTTTGGGAGTACAACAAAATGAGTTTAATAAACATTGCAGCCAGCCTTGTGAAGGTAGGCTGCAGTGTTGCAATTAATTTGTTTATCATGTATTCATGTATCAGTTTTATTCCACTTTTTGTAACATCTATAATTCGAATCCTCATAAATGATTTTCATGGTGAAATCACATGCAGTCGTGCAAATGAAGATTTTTAAAAGTTTTTTTTAATTGAAATATGTACTGTCACTTTCAATATAGTAACCAAACCAGTGGGCCAGTCCTTTAAGGAAATGTTCCTCTATTGCTTTGAAACTCGGTGCTTTGACTTGATGCTTCCCATGAAACATATGCCTTGGCAGTTTAACTTCAATTGACAGGTTAAAGCTGGCAGAGGGTTTGCTGATTACCATCGGCTCCTTGCCTCCGGAGATAGATATGAAGGTATGTCATATGCTGATATGTTGAGATCAGGATTAAACTCCTAGCTATTTGGGTAAGACATCAAATCTCTTAAAAGTTCAAAGTGATCAAATAGTTCTTGAAATTTTCAAAACTTGCCAGTAAGAAAAATTAATGAATATCGTAATGTTAGAAGCCAATCCGTCCCTTGCGTGGCAATACAACAATGCCGAGCCAAATATCAACCAGAACATTACTCCATCCAAAAGTAAAAACTTAATCGAATTGATCTCATGAATCTTAAATCTTATTCTAACAAAGTAATCTTCATTGCATAATCCCAACAATTTTACATACAACCTTTGATTTAGTTATTAGTTATATTAGTTGAATATATTAACATTTGCTGGTTCAAAAATCAACATGATCTTGAAATTATATGTTTGATTTACTGGATAGTTTAAGAGTACTGTCCTGTTCCTGTTCCTGCTTGGAACTCTGATATCAATGGGACGACTGTGTCTGTAGTTATGGCCACTGCGCCTGGATACAAACCAAAGACCACACATATTTCTCTGGGAGAAGCAGCCATGGATCTGGACTTTATTCTGGATCCAGAGGTCAAAACCAAGGGGAATCTACCAATTATTAATGATTGTAGCTGTGAAAGCAAGTGCGTGCTTGAAATTAACATGCATACCTTAACATCAAAAAGATACATGTACATCCATTATCTGCAAATCTGCTGCCAAACTCCTAGTTTGTTTGGCCCAAGTATTTGTCCAATAGAAGTGAAATTTAGACGCTATGAAACTAAAGCTGAGTGAACATTGATTTGATTCAGAGTAACTGTTAACCTCCTACATTTAGTCATTCTTTGTTATGTATGTGCAAAGAGTTTGAAGTTTGCCATGAAGCCTAAATGCAAAAAGAAGTGGAGTAGCTAGTTACTCGGAGCAAGTAATTTCAACTTATCAACGGAATAGTCAACACCAGTTAAAACCAGAAAACATAAAGATTGACTGATCAAATTAAAAGCACAGAGGTAAATTTAGGGTTTTTACCAGAAAAAAGAAAGTAATAATACTAGTGCTGTATTCATTCTTTTGTCCGATTCAGGCTCTCAAATTAACTGGGCAGGTGTAAAACAGATCCACGTAATGGAAATCCGTTCAACTGTACTGTATTCATTTTATTTCTCGAAAACATTAATTTGAGACGATGAGTAGTAGTAGTATGCTCTGCAATTGCTTATCTGAGCTGCCGAGGAGCAGGCTTGCTTGTCGGGGGTTTTGGCTTCGTGATGTTTTTGTTGCCTCCTGTCTTCTTTATTGTTTTGCCAGCAGAACAGTTGATGATGCAGAATTCGCTAGAGGGGCTAGAAACAGAAAATGCAAGTAGAAAAACCTCACCAAACGGGACCCAGCGAATTATAAAGACACGTCAAACATCAATTATCCTAGTCAACAACAGAAACATATGGCAAATCGACATTATTACAAATACACGAAGCAGTGTTCTGCAGTCTCAGCATTACCAGAAGCAGCCAAGCTGGGGCGTGCGAATTCAAGCCACCTACGTAGACATTCACGAACAGGACGCGTCAATAGACATGACGTCTCCTTTCTAGCTACCGATACATCAAAGTCAAACAGGTAAACAGAATTTACCTCAATGACTATCTATAAATCGATCATAAAAAATTAGAGACGTGACCAGTAATGGATGAACGTGCACATGTATATACAAGGTCAATAAACATGACCTTCGTAGCTGTGATGTGGGCCACATCCTTCACATGGTTCTAGCACCTTCTTCTCCTGCGACTACCCCGTTTAATTTGTCGAGCAGTAAATCGAAATCATCTTGGCTTCTGATGAGGCTCAGGCGCACATAACGATCTTCTGCGAAGAAAAGACTGCCCTGACGGCCGGTGATATTGGCAGCTGCTTGCAGGACTGCATAACAGTGTTTATCTTCTTGCTTCTCACACTTCAGCCACCCGTAAGCTGCAATGTATAATGTATTTGAAATAGTTAACGAGATGTGGTGAATACATAAAGCAGAGCGTGAAGACCCTATACTAAAAAAACATCTCGTTTATTTGGCGGAGAGTTACCTGGTGAAGCTCCCCTGATTTGCTGGAAGTAGGTGCAGTACTTGGGCATGATTTTTTGCAGGGAGAAGCGTTTAGACGTTGAAATGACCTTGTTCAATTTTTCCCAGCGTTTCCTCATTGTCTCGTGTCCGAATTCAAATATCTCCCTTCCTCCCGTTGCAAGAACTACTTTTAGAAGTTTTAAAGCTCTCAACTGACTGTCCTTAGAAACTCCCAAGGTATTTAAGGTTAGGTAGGTTAACATTCTTTGGTAGATGTCCTTGTCCTTGATGATTGCCCACCTGTATAAAACAAATAACACACACGCTGCTACCATAAGGAACTGGCAATAGCAGCGGCAATAAAATGTTTCACAGAGAGACAAGCAATATCCACACATGTTTCCAGGAACAGCTTCAGAGAGACAAGCTACCAGACTAAATTAGGAAAGCATAATCTTGGGAATGTTTAACAACAAAAGGGCTCAAGATGCGTTCAATAGAAGTAGTTTAAACAGAACTAAAAAATAACAGAGTGCATATATAGTGTTGGGCACAAGAGTGTAATATCTTTGTTGTTACCCGAATCTAGATCCAGCATGACCAGTGAGCTTAGAAAGAGTGAATATCATCACATCACCATCTGCCGGAGCCGGAATTGCTGTAAAATGTGGCCAATAATACGCATGGTCATAGATTTCTTTGACATTTGGGCCATGGAGGACAGCCGTATTCAGCTGCCCATCAGGATTGTTTGGTGAAGTTACAAACTCGATTATTTCTGTATCAGTGTCTGACTTGTTCTTCCAAAAGGATGTATCCCCTTGAAAATGGAAATCTACTGATTGAAAAAAGTCTGTTTGCATTTCATAAACCTGCAGGGTTTTAGTAGCAACATCAGAATCATCACCGGTATCAATGAAGCATCTAGAATGTCCACCAAGAAATTAATGAAAATCAAGAATCTGAGTGGTGCAAACCGGATAAAAAGGGATTGAAGCCACCACCCTGGCAGGCGACGAGGAGTTATCTGGAGATAAAGCATAAACCGCAGCACTGAGGAGTTGGGTTGAGCCGGCACCAAACACAACATATCTTCCTTCCGTGGCTGCATTTCCTACAGTATCATGTAGTTTGCGGATGTGTCTCTCGAGCTCTTTAGAGATGGTAGACTGATCACCATACGAGTAGCTCATCCTGTGCCACCCTGCAACTAGAAGTGCACTGCTGGCTGCATTCTGCATCCAGAAGGGCTCCAAGAATAAAGGATCCCCACTGCATCAATAGAGATGATAAATGATGGCATTGTTACTTCGATCAAGAAAAAACTAAGTAATGCTAATGATTGTCAGTTATATATTTTGATTAAGTAGTACTCCAGTGGCATTATATTATTTCTCAGGAAGATTTCTGATGTGGATTAGCTGCTTACTATTTAATTTTATTAACTGTAAGTGCGTAGAATTGTCACCAAAACGTTTCAAAACCAAGCAGCGATTATAAGAGGAAATTTTTTTAATCCTTCACATTTCGTTTCTCTGCTGCTATGGAGCCTGCAGAGAGAACTGGGAGATTATGTGAAACAGAGTTTCTTGGCCTGAAAAATAATAATTCTCCAGGGGATTTGAGCTCTCAAACATACCATCGATGTTTATATCTTCAAGAACCTCCTTTCCCAGTATATCCCAAGATTAAAAAAATATATATTAAATGGCAGCTCAGCTTCACTAATATATTTACAACTTCATGTTTACAAATTTTCAGATATATTCAACCATCTTGATGATCACCATACAAATTCCTCGCATACATGGTGGGCATGATGGTTATCTTGTCTCAATGTATTCTGAGTGATAAATGTTTGTTGGGCAAAATTGATCAACCTGACAAACGGGTCCAGCTATTTTCTTTTCATCACAATTTGTATATGAAGAAGATAGATTCAATACACATGAGCTATTTCTTCTTTTTGTTTCCTTTTCCTTTATTCTTTATAACTATCGATCTTTGCTCTCTTAAACGTTTGAAGAATCAAGCAAACAACTGAAACATCAATTTCCTACAGTTCATCATTATCTGGGTTTCTCTATAATCCTAAAAGAAAAAAAAGTAGAAAAGAAAGAAAAACGAAACAATAAAGATAGGATGTGCGAAATCATGAAGTTAAAGTACTTAATCAGAAATTTAAGCCCAAATCTGGTTTTACCACAAGTAAATGTGTATATTTGAAATCTATTCAGCACCAACTCCCAAACTTGACCAAGAAAAGTCTTCATTTTGGGGTGTATGTAACTGTGTGTGGCTGAGAGAGCAAGAGGAGGAGTTAGGTACCCGTTAGCGTCTGCAGAACATTCAGGGAAGAACTGAGAACAGTCAGGGCCTCCATAGCAAGTGTTGCACTCACAAACTGGTCCTTTATTTCCATCAAGAACCAAACCATCCAAGTAGGCTCTTCCATGTCCCGAGCATGATATTGCTGCTACAGCCTCAGCTTCGGTCGCTGCCGTTTTGCTCCAACTCAGATTCCACTCACCACCCACTTTAAAAAGAAAGAAGATATTGAGAATTATTGAACAAACCAAACACAGCACATGTTTTAAGCTCTGGGTCTTGGCCATAGTTGATTGTTCTTTTCAGACACTAAATCATCATCGAGGAGGTGAAGATTTATGTAGTAGTTGGAGGGTCCACTCCGATGCAAGATTCCAGGTTAGCATGCGAGATTCACAATAATGCATGGAATTAGCTGACTTTGAAAATAAAATAAAAGGTAATTTTAATGTTTTGTGGTGTTTGTACATAAAATAAAATTATATTATCCATCATTTTAGTTTTTTTTTTAATTTGAAAAACAATGAAAAATCTAGAAAGAAAAACTGTAGAATATCTCTAAAATATGTTTTTCAAACCCAATATAGATTTAAGAAATAAAAAATCTAGATTTTTTTTTTATTAACATGGGTATCCGAGTTAATTTATGTGCATCTCGACTAATCTCATGGATCTTAAAATTAACAACCATATAAGTCTCTAACAGTTTTAAGATTTATGAGGCTCGAATTGATAATTTTTTAAAAACAAATTTAGAATCTGACTAGTTAAGATATACTTTTCAGGATTAAAAATCTAATTTTTCTTAATTGTATTAGTTGAGAAATATTATATTTAAAGATGAGTATTCAATTTTGCTTTCCTTGATTCTAATTTTTCAAAGAATCACAATGTTACTTTGTTTTTAAGCAACTTCATCTTCTCATCATGGTATTGTTTTTCCACGTTCGTAATAATTTTAAATTAAAGTATTTTCAGATCTAAAACTTAATCTGGATTCATGTATCACATATTGAATATTCCTCCAAGCTCATTGACATCATGTTGTGTGTCATCAATGGCATACTTGCTATCATCGTCTAAGATTCCCTTTCAAAATCCTGGCAAGGGCAGGACTTTAACTCGCTGAAATTTCCAATTTCTGCATTTGACGGCTAAATGCCAACGCCATGGATATTCAGGCGAATTAGTGTGTGGTTGGTGTGTGTGATTATTATTATTTTTTAAAGTGTTTTTTTAATAATAATGTTTTAAATTTTTAAAAAATATTTTTGAGATTAGTATATTAAAATAATATAAAAATATCAAAAACATATTAATTCAAAGTAATTTTTTTTTCAAATACACTTTTAAATTACAGTACCTAACATACCCTCTCCTCATAAAAAAATGAAAAAAGAAATTAAAAGATATTTAAGTTTGAATTAAAAGATATTTAAGTTTAATGTGGTGATAAAAAATTACAGTAAAAAGAATACTTAAACCACACACCAAACATAGCATGGTCAACAAAGAGAATACAAAGAAAACAAATATTTTTTGCATTTTATTCTGTCCCGTGGCTGGAAAGCAAAACCAAATATTTATATTTATATAGTCATCCATATAGATAAATTTACTTGTTTGTTTTTATATTTTAAAAATATTTTTTAAAAAAATTTAATTTTTTTTATTTTTTTATTAACTTCAAATTAATATATTTTTAGTACTTTCAAATTATTTTTATGTGTTGATATCAAAAATAATTTTTTAAAAAAATTAAAAAACATCATGGCATATATTTTAACATAAAAAATTATTTGAAAAACAATCATAATCACATTGCTAAAAAAGCTACTAGCCTCACCTACACTATATTTTATTTTTCCATGCTTTTCATGATTTTAAATTAAATAATCTTAATTTATATTTTTAAATTTGAATTTATATATCGTATATTGAATATTTCTCCGTGCGCATCACGCTGTGTGTCCTGATTCCCCGCTGAAATTTCCACTTTCTTCGTTTGAGGGCTCCACGCCGACGCCAACAACTCCATACCCCTCAACAATGGAAACGTGTGCTACCGTCGTACAAAAATGTCACAGGAAAAAAAAATTAGATAAGTAAAAAAAATATGTTTGACATGTAAAAACATAGTAGTTATATAATTATTATAAAAAACTAGTATGAATACTGAAAAAATTATAAACTTGTACTGAAACATATAGGAAATAATAAGTATTGAAATTAGACTTAAATAAAATTAGTTTCAAGTATTTATTTATTGAATTTCTTAAAAAATATTCAATCTAAAATTTTATTGTTAAGTATTAATTTTTTGTTTTTAAAGTTTCATTACTCGTTAATGGTGCAAGAAGTCTCTCTTCAGAAAGTCTTTCAATATTTCAACAACTCCATCTTATTTAAATATACTACTAAACAAGGTCTAACAAACTCAAATAAATTATACCAAATATCTCTCTACAAAAATCAAATCTAAACTCTAAAGTATAAATAAAGATTAGAAGAACAAGTTTATAAAACATCAACAACAAATAAAGGAAATAACTTAAGAAATTCCATTGATCCCTTTCTACTCATCTAAGCACTTACTTATAGGATTTAAAAACCAAAACATTAATACAAACCTTTTATATCCAATTGTGATTGCCAAATGACAACAAATATTGTTAAGAAACAAAAAATTAACGGTAAAAATCAACATATTTGATTATGACGTAATGTTATTGAAGAGCTGTTAAAAATATGAAGTTATTTCAATTGATTATATAAAGTCATAAATGAATTTGATTGATCCTCTGATTAACCTGGTTGATAAAAAAATGATATTAAAAATATCGAGAGGAATAAAACTAATACGTAATGAGAAATTAATATAATAATAATCTAATCTATATAATTGGAGACCCTGTAAATTAAGTTCATATAAGTAATAATAAAGTCATTAATGATTCTATAGCACTATAAAATAAGTTTTATATTTGATTGTGATTGTCAAACGAAAAATAGATATTGCTAAGAGAAAATCTTTTAATGGTAAAAATCAATATAATGTTAGAAAGTAGCATGCAAAAACAACCTATCTAGATTCGGATTTTGCTAAATTAAAAAAGAAAAATTAAATTAGTAGTACATCAGTTTTACACTTTTCTCATTCTAGTGTTTCGATTTTAATTATTTTTTCATTTGAAAATGATAATTGTTTTAAAACAATTTAATTAAGCACTTTTTTATATTTAATGACGTGTCATTTGCTCCTGACACGTTATAGATACTCCAACTGTTTTTATCTATATCAATTGAGTACATCAACTTTAATCTTTCTCGTTTTGGTGCAACAAATTTTTTATTATTTCAATTAAGTACTCCATTCAATCCTTCATTTTCCAAGGTAGGTTATTTTGGTAAAAATGCCCTTTAGAACAATATTATATCTAATAAATATAAGCATTTTAAATTAAATTGAAACTTAATTTAACACATGATTCTCCAGCAACCAGTTGTTTCAAATCTGCGCTCGTTAATCATGTTAAATCGGTAAGAAATAATATTTTCTTGAACGTTTTTAAGATTTAAACATTCACATATGAAGACCAAGAAAAAGAAACACGTGCAAAAAAGCCCCTCGACCCAAAAGATTCGAACAACATTTCAGAAGAACAGATGGAAGGACCTTTAAACGGACTAGTGGAGCTGACTGATGGAGCTGCAACAGTGGACGATGGAGACCTTTCAATGGTACTCTCTGGTCAATAAAAGAACCCTTGTAGTTTCAGTGGAGCGAAATAATGCATAGAAAAAGATAATCTAACTTTTGGAGCATATAAAAAACATGTGTTTTTAACTTTTACGAGGCGAGGTTTTTATTTTAAAAAATTGAACATTTAAAAATCTCCATCTGGATCTCTAAATCAAACACACACCGAATCAGATTTGCCAAGAAAAGAAATTCATAACCGAGAGAAAGGAGACAATTTCCGTCTAAAATTATAATCCAACACGATATAATATTATACTATATACATGACTCACGCGATGTCATGAATCATTTTTTTTCCATAAAAAAATTAAAAAAATTTTAGGTTTTTCTGCAAAACTATATTCAATAATCTTGGGTTTGGCTGCAACGCCTGATCTAAGAGTAATATTTATAATATCAATAATAAAATTAAACTTGCATAATCAAAGTTTAAGTGAGCCTGACTGTAACACCGAACCCAAAAATATTGGATGTGGGTCTAGCTATATAAGTTTGTGTCATAAAAATGTGATAATTAAATAGATTAATTAAAAAAACAAAGAAAAAAATCAACAAGAAGAAAAAAAACTAATGAAAAAAAAAGAAAAAAAAATTGAATTAATTGGGTTAACCCTTTAAACTAGGTTATCCCGTAAAATCTAGGATTCGCGTCATGAAAATTTGATAACTAAATAGAAAAAAAATGACAGGTTTACCTAAAATTAGCTGGGTTAACCCATAAAATCAAGTTAACACGTCAAGCCCAGGATACGTGTCATGAAACTATGAAAGTCTGATAATTAAATAGAAATAAAATTAACTTTAACAAACTAAACTAAATGACAAAAATAACTCATCAAATCAGGTTAATCCATAAACCCGAGATCCGTATCATGAAAATCTGATAACTAAATAAAAAAAAAATTAACATTAACAAACTAAATCAAACAAAAAAAATTCATAAAAAAAAAATTAAAAAGAAAAAAACAGTTATATAATATAATATAATACAATATAATAATTATTATAATATATTAATAAGTAAATATATTAGTAAAAGGCGTGACATACCTGCGTGATGCCGCAGGCTTGTGGCATGCTTGCCCATTATCGTGAATTTGTGAAAAAAAATCATATAAAAAAAAATTGTTACCATCCACAATATTTTAAAGGAAAAAACTACAAAATTATATTCTCAACCAGCTCAATATTAAAAAAAAAGTTGACAAAAACAATTATGAAAAAAAACACAAAAAAAATGAAAAAAAGAAGATGACAATTTTGGAAGAAAAAAAAAAGAGCAAAAAACAAATAATAAAAAAATAAAAAAAAAACATGTGGGGAAAGTTAATGCTAAATTTTCAACCAGCTCAATATTAAAATCATTTAAAAAAACATTGTAGCAATCTATAGTGTTTTGTGATGAAATATACAACTATAATTCTCAACTAGCTCAATATTAAAAAAAAAAAACAAAGATAATTTTGACAATATAAAAAAAAATGAAAGGAAAAAAAACATGCAGGGAAACACTATAATAATCTACAGTGTTTTATGAGAAAATCTATAGTTGTAAATTTTAACCAACTCAATATTAAAAACAATAAAAACAACAAAGACAATTTAAAAAAAAACATAACAAAAAAAATCATATGGAAAAACACTGTAGCAATCAACGATGTTTTAAGGAAAAAAAGCTAAATTGTCAACCAGTTCAGTATGAAAAAAATAAATTTGACAAAAAAATATTAAAAAAAAAATATCGATAAAAAAAACATATGAGGAAACACTGTAGAAAAGCAAAAATCATGTGGGAAAACACCGTATCAATCTACAGTGTTTTAAATAACTATAAAAGCTAAATTCTTAACCAGCTTAATATGAAAAAAATAAAATCGACAAAGATACTCCTGAAAAAAAAAATTATTTAATAAAAAACCATGTAAATAAATATTGTAGCAATCTAGTGTTTTAAAGAAAAAAAAAAACTAAATTCTCAATCAGCTCAGTAGTAAAAAAATAAAATCAGCAAAAATAACTATGAAAAAAAATATATAAAAAAGAAAGACAATTTTGGGAAAAATTTAAAAAAACAAAAAAAAAAACGTGGGGAAAGCTAAAGCCAAAGATAAATTCTCAATCAACTCAATATTGAAAAAATAAATTCGACAAAGATAATTTAAAAAAAAAACATATGGAGAAAACACTGCAGCCAAACAAAAACCATATAAAGAAAACACTGTAGTAATTCATAATGCTGCTACAAAGCTAAGTTCTCAGTCAACTCAATATATATAAAAAATAAACAAAGACTATTTTCAAAAAAAAGAAGAAGAAGTCAATTTTGGGTAAAAGAAATGAAAAAAAAAACATGTAAAAAAAGGAAACAAAAGTGAAAAAAAAACATGCAGGGAAAGCTACAGTATTTTACAAAAAAAAAACTAAATTTTCAACTAGCTCAATAGTAAAAAAATAAAATCAACAAAAATAATTCTGAAAAAAAAAACAAAAAAAAAACATGTAAAAAATGACAATTTTGATAAAAAAACAAATAAAAAAAAACATGTGGGGAAAGCTAAAGCTAAATTATCAGCCAGCTCATTATTGAAAAAATAAATTCGATAAAGATAATTTTTTAAAAAAATATACGGGGAAACACTACAGCAAAACAAAAACTATGTAGGGAAAACATTGTAACAATCCATATTGTTTTTTTTTTTTTTAAATAAACTACAAAGCTAAATTCTCAACCAACTTAATATAAAAAATAATAAAGTCTACAAAGACCATTTTGAAAAGAAAAAAATAATAAATAAATCATAAAAAGAAAAAAAAAAAACAATGTTTGAGAAAATTATAGCAATCCATAATGTTTTAAAGAAAAAAACTATATAGTTAAATTTTCGACCAACTCAATATTTTAAAAAAATTAGCAAAGATAATTTTGAAAAAAAAAAATTAAAAAAAAGAAGAAGAAGAAGAAGTCAATTTTGGATTAAAAAAAAAGAAAAAAAAACATGTAAAAAAAGAAGAAGAAACAAAAGCACAAAAACAAAAAACAAAAATAAAAATTGTTATAATGAAAAATCTACACGTTTTAGAGTCTTTTATTAATAGCGAGAAAGATAAAATTGTTGAATAAAAAATGGAACATTACTTACTGTATATGTTTCCACTAGAGAATATTAATTAGGTTCACTAAACAGAAAAAAAATGGTTAAATCATGCCCGTTCTATTTTGATATATTTAAAGAAAAAAAATTGAACATTACTTATTTTGAATAAATAATTTGAATTTTGACCGATGAGAAAAAATAAGGAATCTTAATTTCAAGCCTGTTTGTTTTTGTATTTTTAAAGTATTTTTAAAAAATTTTGATTTTTTTTATTTTTTTATTAACTTCAAATTAATATATTTTTAGTATTTTTAAATTATTTTGATATATTAATGTCAAAAATAATTTTTAAAATATAAAAAAATATTATTAATATATATTTTAACATAAAAAATTATTTAAAAAATAATCACATCAATACTACAAAATAAGCTTTCATATTGAAGATGTGGATGGCAATCCACATTGTTCGTGTTCAGTCATTTTTTCAAATGGATAGGCCTTGAGGATAGCCCTGAACGATGGACTCAACTCATGCCCGTTCTATTTTCAGTGGTTTTTTTCATAAGATTTTTTCTTCCCTTTTCCTCTAAAAACTGCCGTGCGTGTATTTATTTTCTTATTGATTCTCTTAATTTTATAAAATATACAACAAATTGCATCTCCTTCCAATCTATATTATTCTCGATACAAGACATCGGGCGACGACTCTGTTTTTTTGTTTTTTTATAAATTTTTTTTTTTTTAGTTGGGGGAAATTAAATTTTTATTGGAGTCGCTATCTAGTAATATAAGGGAACTAAAAATCCCAAATTAAACACTAGTCCCAGAGATTCGGGTATTGTGTTAGTTATGATTAAAGGAAGGTATACACCACCCTTAAAACATCATTTCAAAAGAAAATTTACCCTTACTTATGTGTTTTTTATTTAATTTAAATGTTATTATATTTCGAGCTTATTTGCAATTTTTTTTTTTAATAGTTAACGTCGGTCCCTAAAAATAGGAGACTCGTTAAAAATGACATCAATCTCTAAAAATAGAAGACTCGTTTAAAATATCGACGTTTAATCCTAAGAAGGAGATTTACGTTTGAGTTACCAAAACAAAAAAAATGGACAAAATCCATATTTGGTATTAATCCTTGACATCGGTCCTTTTCTGTAAAAAGAGACGTGTCGACAAACAACGTTCGTAGGAGATGCGTTAAAAAAACGACATCAGTTTCTAAAAATAGAAAACTCGTCTAAAATATTGATGTTTAACCCCAAAAAGAAGAATTACGTCGGGGTTACCAAAAAATTATGGACATAATCTATATTTGTTATTTAATTTTATTTTTTTTGACATCGATCCTTTTCTATAAAAAGAGACGTGTCGACAAACAATATTTGTTTATAAAAACAAATATTTTGATATCATTGAGAAATGGGTATAACTATATTTAAAAATTGAGCTTTGGACCCACGAACGATAACATAATAGGATGGGTGTTGAACCCGCGCGTTGTTATTCCTCCTTTTGTTTTATTTTTTGGTTTTATAACATGCAAGAAAATTTATATACAAAATAAAAAAAATGTTAGAAATCTAAAACAATATTACATGAGGCCACAGTATAGGTAAAAGACTGAAATACCCTCGGATTTCTCGAAAACTTATGAAAATGCCACTGGCAGCTCGTGTTACTCACGCGCGGTTACTGGCAGCTCGTGTTACTCACGCGCGAGATTTCTGGCCAACCGATGGTCGATTATGGTAGATATGAGGTCGAGGATTCTGATGGTGGTGGTCTTGACGGCCGTTGATGCTTGATGAGGGAGAATCGACGACTTCAAGCTTCGGTAACCAGCGACTATCGCGGCCTTTTTTTGCCAGATGAGGCGGATAAAACGATGAAAATTACCGGGGTTTTTCTTTACATAAGGGTAGAAACCTTTCTGTGGTGGTTCGGAGGTTGGATACGGCCGGAAAGTGGAGATCGGATGAGAGAGAGGGCGTCGCCGGCGAGAGGAGAGAGAGAGTCCGAGATTACGCTATGGTGTGAACGCGTGCATGGTATACTAGTATCTCTGAACACTGTACGACGTTGGATGTCGGATGGAACGATCGGAGGGCAGTGATTGGCTAGATCTGGAGGTTGATCAGACGGTCCGGATGAGTCTAGGTTGTGATCCGGTATGGCGCGGTGTACCTAAATTTCGGTCCACCGGGTGACGTGGCGCAACAGTATCAAATCTTAAATTATTTAAGGGTTGAGATGTGTTGGGATATGTTTGGTATTTTTTTAATTTTTTTTTAAAACAATATCTGTGAAGAAAAACTAAAAAAAATATGCACAGTAACAATTCTTTCTGTTCTTTTCTTTTTTTATTCTTTTTCTCTTCTTTTTTTCTGCCCTATACTCTCGTGGCTATTTATAGCTAATGAGCAGGGAACAACAAATTTAATTCTGAAAAAATAATTTGCACCGCTGCAACTAATATTACCTAACCTTATCTAATATAATAAATTTTTGAATTAATAATTTTGTTTTATTATATATAATAATAAATATTTATATTGGTAAAACTAAAAAATTTAAATCAGTATTAGAAAAAGCCAATTTCAACCACTAACACAAAAAAAAAACATTTGATTGGTATCAACCCGGTGAACCGGGTTTTGACTTTTGACCCGAAATAGCCTAAAAATTCATTTTTTACCCCGGTCAACATGGTTTGACCCAAATTAACCCAGTGAAATCGGTTTTTATGAAAAATAACGGTTTTGACTAAAAATGACGGTTTGACCTGAAACGTCATGAAAACTTATTTTTGACCCTGGTCGACATGGTTTGACCCGGTGAAATCGGTTTTTATGGAAAATGACGGTTTTGACCCGAAATGTCATGAAAACTCATTTTTATCCTGATCGACATGGTTTGATCCGTATTGACCCGGTAACCTCGGTTTTGGTTGGAAATGACGGTTTTGACCCGAAACAGCCCGAAACTCATTTTTTACCCTGGTCGACATGGTTTGACACGTATTGACCCGGTGACCTCGGTTTTGGTCGGAAATGACGGTTTTGACCCGAAACAACCTGAAACTCATTTTTTACCCTGGTCAACATGGTTTGACCCGTATTGACCCAGTGGACTCGGCTTTTATGAAAAGATGCGGTTGACACGAGAAAAATATATTTTTGAATTTTTATGAATAATAATAGAAATAAAATAACATTCAACAAAATCTTAGTGAATCAAAATTTGGGTTACAACAATTATTATGTTTTTTTTTTTTTAAAATATCGTTAATAAAAAAAAAGTATATGCATCGTGTAGTGATAAAGAGATTACAATAATAATAATAAAAAATACCTAAATCACACGCCGAACATAACATGCGCAACAAAAATATACAAGAAAAAACAAATATTTTTGCCTTTTGTTACGTTGAGTGACTTGGAACCAAACAGAGGCAAGAACATCTAATGTACGCTCAACTAATGTATTTTGAAACCTTGTAACTCAAGGTGTTGTTGGGTAATCAAGCTCACGCGACTTCGGAACATAACACTAATAAATAATCAGATTCAATGATAGATTCTCACGCAAAGTCGAGGTTTATATGCAGCAGCAATTTACATTCAATTCTCAATCATCTCTGCTTAAGAGTTTAGACAAGGCAGCTTCCGATCATCGTAAAATAGAGTTAAGATACACTAGTAAATTGAATTTTCAATCTTTAGACGAGGCAGCTTCCATTTTAATAGAATATCGAATAAAATCTTGGAAAGAAAGGAACATCAAATAAGAAAATTATATCCTCAAATGAAAGGGATGAGAAGGCGGCAACAACTGCAGCTACATGTAGAACTTAAACCTATGATACGTAGAATTGATTAGAGAGAATCAAATAAAAAAATTATCATAGGTTTAATAAAAATAATTTATTTAAGTACCAAAAGTAGCAATGCGAATACTAAGTAGCGCACCGATATCACGGCGGTCTTAAAAATAATTTTTAATTATAAAAAAAAAATATATTTCTAGCATCTTACTCTTTTAGAAAATATATATATATATATATATATATATATATATATATTGTTTAAGGAGTTGTCACCTGGTATTATGGTCACTAGGAACCTTAACTGATCAACAAAGATTTTATGGTACGAGGCTGGTTATGTAAAAGAAAAAATATTATCACTCTTTAAACATTCTGCCTGAGACAGACTGCATTGCTGGTTTTGTCTTAAATTGCTAAACATTTATTCGCTTATGCTATGATAACTTGTTTATAATATTCCTAACTCTGGCGTCAGTGAATATTTGATCTCAAATAATTCTAACTCTGACGTTGGGAAAAATTCCACTACGAATAATTCCAACTCTGATGTTGGTAAAAATTCGTAGCTATGAAAAAATCAATATACCTTTTTTTTTTTTTTTTAATTCCCGATCCTGATATGAATAAATTAATAAAAATATTTTTTTTTTTGGACATGCAAAATTTTTATTTCTATGCTTTCTATTTTTATTTTTTCGTTTTTATTTTATGTTATTATTTTTTTGGTACTGGGTACAGTTTAGTCTAAACTGGGTTGGACCCAACTGGTTCACTTTGGTCACTGATCTAAACTAGTAACCCCACCGGATATAATTCACTTGCTACAGTAGCAAGGAATTATAATTCGCAGCTACTGTAGCTGTGAATTATAATGCAAAGGAGAGAAGAAAATACTTACCTGGTTCTGGTGCTGCCGGAGGCGAAGATGAAGATTGGTAAGTGTTACTCCTCTCTGTTTCTGCTTTTCCTCTACTCCTCTGGTTCTTGCTTTCTTTATTTCCTGGCTTGCTTCTGTTCGTTCCTCTGTTTGCGTTTGATCTCCCGCTCGTCGTTCCCCCTCTGTCTTCTCCTTTTTTCTCTTTTGTTTTGGTTTTCCCTGATCGTTCCTCTGCCGGTTCAATCCCCCCCCTTTTTGTGTTTTCCTTGTTCTTTCGCTTCTGTTTCTGGAGGCTGGTATTGAAGAAAGATGAAGCCGATGGTGATGTAGGGGTTTCGTTCTCTCTGTATTTTCCCCTTGTTTCGTTTGCTTCCTCTTTCTCCTGCCGGTTTCTCCCCTGTATAGTTGCCTTTTTTTCTGTGTTTTATGCCCTCTTTTCCTCTCTGTGTTCTGGGTTTTTCTTCTCCAGTTTTTCGTCCAATCACACTGTCAAAAATCTTTTCTTTTATCTGCTGTGCTCAATCTTTATAAGCAACCGAACACCCTTACACCTCCTAGCATGTATTAATGGCACATCGTGGGCAAAAAACGTGACCACGTTCCTCTGCCGTTTCTGTTGAATCGGGATGGAGGAGATGAACAGTGGAAAGTTTAATGGACATTTTCATTTTGGTCCTTAAATTTTGGAAGTCTTGTACTTAAACCCCTGGTTAATTTGTAATTGGACCCCTGCATTTCTGCGCCTTTTACAAGTTAATCATTTAACTTTAATCTATTGTAATTATGCCCCCAATTAAACCCAAACTTCAGTATTTCTTCAATTAAATCCCTGATTTCATTAATTAAATTAAGTTTCAAAACTTATCAATTCTACAATTAAATTTTTAATTTGATTAATTAAATTAATTCCAAGCTCAATTAATTCTCAAAACTTATCAATTTTTCAATTAAACCCTTGATTTGATTAATTAAATTAATTCCAAGCTTAATTAATTCTTAAAATTTATCAATTCTCCAATTAAACTCTTTATTTGATTAATTAAATTAATTCTAAAGTTTAATTAAACTCCAAAACTTCTAATCATGTTGTTCTATATCTAAATTTTAATTTATTATTTATTTGTTTTTTTATTATTTTTCAATAAATAAAATAATAGTAGTAGTAATAATAGTAATAATAATAATAATAAAAAGATAAAAAATTGAATTATAACACTAAGTGAACTTAAGCTTCAGAAAATGCTTCATTACCATCAAAAGCACCATCTGTAGCAGTCTCAGGATCCTTCAGATCTGTCTTTGCCTAAAGAAAAAGAAAATAAAACAGTTCATGAAATATACTTTCACATGCATAATCACAAGAGGTTGATTAGGTGGCTTAAAAAAAATAATTGTTGTCAGAATTAAGTTTACACACCATCATAAGCTTGCCTCATGAATGCGCCTGTGATATTCTCCACAGGAATTATGGCGGAGAGCAGACCTGATAAGAACAAAGAAAGGATTGTTTATTTATTTATTTATTATTTGTTTATGATGGAGAGGAGACCTGATGAGAACCAAGACCTGATATTTTGTACTGTACAGGCCATGGTAAAATATTAGCTCTTTTAACATTGATTTTTTAGGTTGGTTATTTATTTATAGCTATTTTTTTATGTTTTTTGGGATTTTTTTTACTTCTTTCTTTGTTTTTTTTTTTCTTTTAACAATTTTTTTTTGATTAATTTAGTTTATTAATGTTAAATTTTTTTATTTAGTTATCGGACTTTCATAACATGTTTTCCGGATTTAACGGGTTAACCTGGTTTGATAAGTTAACCTATAAATTTTTTTTTTGCTTTTTATTCTTTTTAATTAATTTTTTTTGTTTAATTTAGTTTGTTAATGTTAAATTTCTTTCTATTTAGTTATTAGACTTTCATGACACATATCCTGAGTTTCACAGGTTAACTCAGTTAATTCTGGGTTGACCCGTTAATTTTTTTTTTCATAAATTTTTTTGTTTAATTTAGTTTGTTAATGTTAATTTTTTGTTATTCAGTTATCAGACTTTCATGTCCCAGATCCTGAGTTTAACAGGTTAACATGGTTTGACGAGTTAACCCGAATTTTTTTTTTCTTTTTAATTAATTTTTTTTTGTTTAGTTCAGTTTGTTAATGTTCATTTTTTTTTTATTTAGTTACCAGACATTCATGACACGGATCCCGAGTTTAACAGGTTAACTTGGTTTGACGAGTTAACCTGAAAAAAAAAAAATTTTGCTTTTTTTTTTTCTTTTTAATTATTTTTTTCGTTTAGTTTGGTTTGTTAATGTTAAATTTCTTTCTATTTAGTTTTTTTTTTCTTCTTAGAGGTTTTTTTTTTCTTTTTAATTAATTTTATTTAATTAATTTAGTTTATTAATATTAAATTTTTTTCTAAGTAATTCTCGGCTGATATTTTTAGTTTTTCTTTTTCTTTTTATGTCTTTGATTGTGGACTGCACAATGCAGTCCACAATGAAAAAGCTGATATCTTTTGTTTTTTTTTTTTTTAATTATTTTTTTGTTTAATTTAAATTATTAATGTTAAATTTTTTTCTATTTAGTTATCAAACTTTCATGACACGAATTCCAGGTTTGACAAGTTAACCTGGTTTGACGAGTTAGCCCAGTTAATTCTGGGTTAACCCATTAATTTTTTTTTTCATTTTTAATTATCAAACTTTCACGATGGGAATTCAAGGTATGACGAGTTAACTTGGTTTGAAGGGTTAACCCAATTAATTCATATTTTTTTTCTTTTTCTTCATTATTTTTTTTTTCCTGTTGGTTTTTTTTCTTTGTTTTTTTTTTCTTCTTAACTAATTTATTTAAGTATCACACTTTATGACACGACCTTGCAGCTAGACCTATGCCCAATGTTATTGGGTCTGGTATTGCAGTCCAGACACTTTTATGTTAAGGGTTAACTCAAGTTTAATGTTATTATTAATATTATTTTTAGATCAGGCGTTGCAACTAAACATAAGATTTTTTTTGGTATAACTTTACAAAAAAATCTAACATTTTTAGATCTTGATTTTTTTTAAAATGCAAAAAATAATTAACCCGTAGTATTGCGTGGGGCATGTAACTAATATGATGTAAGAGGATGCTTATAATTTTAAAAGATTTATTTATTTATTTATATATTTCTGATATGACTACATGATATGAGGTTTGAAGAAGTCCGTGCCAATTCTGGAGAGGAAAATTACATTACGCAACATGCTAGCTAGCTATAAAACCCTAGGAATCAATAGGGGGCGTGAACTACGCATCCTGATAAGATATATACAGACGTTCGGGTTGTGCTGCATTGGATAGAAAGAAACAACTAGGATTAAACAAAGACCCGTAAAAACAAGATAAATGCACTGACTTAAACTCCTGGGAGACTTGAAGTTTGCCAGAAATTTCCGAGAACGAGAACATATACAAGTAATTCATGAAAAACATGTCAGTCCTAGTATAATCTAAGATAAATTAATGGAGACGTACATAAAAGATTAAGATGCGTCGAGTTTATAAACTTTTAGCAATTTACATGTTTTTATGCCCTGTCCTGTTTTTTAAATTGTTTTTTTGCTTAAAAAAACATTAAATTACAACTTTTTAAATGTTTTACGGCCAAGAGTACTATCTTTCTGCAGAAATGAACGAGCAAGTACTTGTCTTTTCTTGGTTTTACGGCCAAGAGTGCTATCTTTCTGATCAATGTAGATCATCGATGTCAAGATTAAAGAATTGGTGGAATTTTTTTTCTCCTTATTGGCTAGGGTTTTGGATTCTAACAGTTTTGAAAGATTATATGCCCATTTTGATGATCAAAACAACCTCTAAACATATACGTTGTCCTTTTGTGAACATTCAATGAACAAGTATGAGTCTTTGTTAAATTCTCGTCCGCGAGCCTTTGTTTATTGATGATTAATTCTTATTGGCCCTTCAATATTTGTATATGTATATCTTTCTTTGTTATTACGGACTCAGTCCACTTAAAACGTGTTATGCATAGTCCTCGATCTGGTATTATATGTGACAGATTCATGCGCTGCAAAGTTACAATTAAGTCTAGGAATCAATCGAGAAATTAGATGACTAAGGTTCGAAGCATTACTTATACGTTCTTCCTAATTTGTTCAATAACACTTAATGTCTTAATGATCAGTTTGTATTTTGGTGGTGGATGGGAGCAAAGATGGACAAAGTTGGCGGCAGAAGAAGCCGAAAATGTTGCATCTATCTCTTGCTCAGGCCACGGAAGGGCATTCTTAGATAGTTTAGGTGCTGGTATTGGCGAGCCCATTTGTGAATGTAATGCTTGCTTCAAAGGCTCTGATTGCTCAGAGTTCGTTCCTGATTGTGTGGTGGATGCAGACAGGTACTGATTCATCACTCATCAGTAATCTCTAGATCTCATGTAAATTAAATCATCTATCAAAGTTACCAAAAATATATTTTCTAACATCTCGAGGCAATATTGTTGGCTGCAGTGGAGATCCCATGTTCCTGGAGCCCTTCTGGCTGAAGCATGCAGCTAGCAGTGCTGTCGTGGTTCCAGGATGGCATCGTATGAGCTACGAATTCAATGATTGTTCTCTCATCTCAAAAGAACTCAAGATGCTCATCCGAAAACTTCATGCTACTGTAGGAAATGCTAACACAGATGGAAGATACATGATTTTTGGTTCTGGGGCGACCCAACTTCTTAATGCAGCTGTGCATTCTCTTTCCTCTCATGATGATCCATCTTCCCCTTCAAGGATTGTAGCTTCAGTCCCATACTACCCGGTGAGTTTTATCATATATATATATATATATATATATATATATATATATATGATGTTCTCCTTTTCTTTTAGGCCTAACTAATTAATGTGTTACTATTTAGTGTAACCCTTTAACTTGTTCCTTTCAGTGTGATGATCTGATCTCTATATAAAAAAAATAGCATGTAAAAAAACTTACAATTCCTTTTTCTCTCGTGATTTGGTTTCTACAAAACATGATAGATATATAAATCAACAAGAAAATCAACTTGTTATTTGTTGACAGAATATAAACTTGAAAGTGTAGCTAAATTCATTAATTACCTGTCCTTAAAAACAATTTATTATATATTTTTTTTGTGCTAAATTGTTTCTCAAACTTAATTTTTTATTTTTAAAAATAGATGACAAACCAAAATTTATATGTTAATATATATATATATATATATATTTTAAAAAAAGTAAGGAGATTTTGACAGAAAAAATATTTATATAAAAAGAATTTTTAAAAAGACTAAATTTTTCTCCTCATCATCAAAACCTTATCAAAATTGTCTTTTTATGC
Organism: Populus alba; assembly: GCF_005239225.2. Taxonomy (NCBI): domain Eukaryota; kingdom Viridiplantae; phylum Streptophyta; class Magnoliopsida; order Malpighiales; family Salicaceae; genus Populus; species Populus alba. The sequence continues at coordinate 12,213,151 of NC_133297.1, read as the reverse complement.
AGACTAATGGTGGAGTCAGAATTTTTTAAGTGTGGGGACAAATTATCAACAAATATTTAATATTATATATTATGTAGACATGTATTATATTAAGAAATCAACTTGAAATATATGTATTAACTAATATCAAATAAAATTAATTTAAAAATATTTTTAAAATAAAAAAACTTACATTATAATTGTTCTTCTCTATTTTTATATTTTAAAACCACTTCATAATAACTTTATCATTAATCTCCTCAAATATATTTTTCTTAATATAAACAATCAAACTATCATTCATCTATTTTTAGTTTAGGGTGGGTTTAATGCTTGTGTTTTCTAAATCTTCCAAGGACTAGTGAAGTTCTTGACAATAATTTTATGCTGACATATGGTAGAGAGTAGCTAAAACTATAACTTAAAAGGATTGTCATGAAAAATTTATGTTGTTATTGTTGACTTATTGTTTTCTACAGGTGGGTTAAACATAAATGTTAAATATTTTTTTTTATTTCTCTATTGTGTCCTTAATTTTTTGAGTTGTCATATACTTTATTTTTAATTACTAGTAAGTTCATCGCCATCCATTTTTAATATGAAATTCATAGTAAAATACTTATCAATTCATTAAAACTAATTTCAATTCATATCTATATGCATATAATATTACTCATACACATATTAATTCAACAAGCTCTTAAATTATTATAAATCCTAACATTTTCAATAACTAATTGTAAAGGAATAAAACTAAAATTAAACAATGAAACAAATAGAAAAGATGAAGAAAACTTACCTAAAGCATAAAACATAAGAGGTTATTTACGTAACTAATTAATAGCTTAGAACATAAAACATAAGAGGTTATTTACGTAACTAATTAATAGCTTAGAACTCGAAGAGAAATTTTATATAAAAAAAAGAGAGTCAAGAAAAGCAGCTTGAAAGAAAGAAAAAAAGACTCTCGATTAATTAATAAAAGAAAAAAAAATTTAGTGAAATGTGCTAAACATATATATTATATATTATATTATGTTGCAAGTTAACAATAGTTAACTTGGGTTAATTAATAGCCAGCAAGAAAATTAAATATGTTAAGATATTATTAATATTCTAATATAAAAAGTATTTTGAAAAAAAAAAGTTTAAAGGATAATTGTATATTTTAATATAAAAAATATGTTAAAAAAAATAAAGGGGTAATTGCCCTTTTTTGACAGCATGTGGCACCGCCACTGATGTAGACAATTATATCAAAACCTTGTCAAAATTTTATCTTTATGTAGACAATTATGACAATTACTTTAACGTTAACTTGTAAAACTAACAGACACTTCCTCTTGAAAAAGACACAATTTTATTTTAAATAAACTTTCAATATACACACAACTCTCCCGTAAAAAAACACAACTTTTCTTTTATATATATAACTTTAATTTCATTCAACCTAACAAGTGCCATGGATAAAATCTGTATTTAACAGGTTTATAAAGAGCAAACACAGTTCTTCCAATCTAATAATTACAAATTTAGTGGAGAAACTTCAATGTGGAAAGACAATATGGATTCCTTGAGCAATTATATTGAGTTTGTGACTTCACCAAACAATCCTGATGGTCAATTAAAGAAAGCAGTTCTTCAAGGATCATCAGTAAAGACAATTCATGATCTTGCCTACTTCTGGCCTCATTTTACACCAATCCCAGCTCCAGCCGATGAAGACCTCATGGTATTTACAATTTCTAAGCTCACCGGCCATGCTGGCAGTAGATTCGGGTAAGCGTGTATCAGAACTCCATTGTATGTCTGTAAAATTGCAAATTGTTCTTCCACAAATACTGTTTTCCATGCCTTCCAATGTAATTAATTCGCAATGTTTTGATGATAATTCGTTTTCTTTCTTTTCCACAGGTGGGCACTGATAAAGAATGAGGCCGTGTACCAAAGAATGCTAGCATATATGAGTCTAAGTACGCATGGGGTTCCTCGAGAAACTCAATTACGAGTTTTGAAGCTTCTAAAAGTAGTCCTCGAAGAAAAAGGAAGGGAAATGTTCGAGTTCGGATATGAAGCAATGAGGAATCGGTGGAAAAAACTGAGCAAAATCTTATCGATTTCAAAACGATTTTCTCTCCAAGATCTTGAGCATCAGAATTGTTCTTTTTCCAAAAGATTCCGGGCGCCTTCTCCAGGTAATTCTCACCGGTGAACTTGTTTCATTCATGCTTCATGCAACGCTACCGTTTTACAGGACTAGTTAATTTATTGCAGCATTTGCATGGCTGAAGTGCGAAAAGGAAGAAGACAAAAACTGTTTTGAAGTGCTCAAAACGTCAAATATCATTGGCCGAGAAGGTAGCTTGTTTGGCGCGGAAAGCCGTTTCGTGCGTCTAAGCCTTGTCAAGAGCCAAGATGATTTCGACTTATTACTTCGACGAATGGAAACTTTAGTAGTGCTTGAAGAAAAATAAGAACCGACGTTTTGAAGAAAATGAAAGCAAAATCAATATATCAACGGCATTTGATGTTGGACGCCGTTTGGATCCTGGTCAATACTTTATTTTCTAATGTAGGTTATTTTAGCAAAAATACCCTTTAAAATAAGAATATATTTGATAAATAAAAATATTTTAAATTAAATTGAAACTTTTTAAAATGAAAACAAAATATTTTATTAAGAGAAAACACCTTTCATTGATGGCAAGTTATTTACATAAAGGTTAAAAACTATTTTACGATTAATTAAAACTAAAAAATAAATTATTAATACAATTAGAATATTTATTATTTAATTCGACAAGATAAATGAATATAATGTGATTGCAACATGAATGAAAAAAAAAAAAGGATTCTTTTTATATATAAAAGCACGTACTTGATTGGAAAAAGGAAACAAAATTCGGTGTACCAAAACAAAAGATTAAAAGTAAGTTCATATATTCGATTAATAAAAACTGAGAGTTGGTATACTAACTCATAAATTTCCTTTAGTAAGTGTCAACAAAAACGAAGCAATTAGCTGAGTTTGGAGGTAAGCGCATTTAATTAATTAGAAGTTTCGAAAACATTAGTGTACTTAAACAAAAATAGTAGTTAAAATTCATATAATAATTAATTAATTGAGAAATGATATGAGAATAGTGTATTAATTAATAGTGCAATCGTCCGGCTACGAATAAAGGAATGCTAAAGAGTCAACACAATATGATATTTACACGCACAAAGAGTACAAGCTGAGAAGGAGACGATGAAGTCGACTCCTTGTAGCGATGACAGCTGATGCAAATGGATATAAGCACGATCGATGGATGCCATAATTAAATGTTCTTTAATTACTGGCCTTTGCCTTTGCATTGATCGAATAAATTGTTTTTTAAAGTGAATTTTGTTTGAAAATAATATTCGCGGAATGATGGAGATGCAAAAGGAGACGATGGAAACCTTTCAATGGTACTCTGTGGTCAAAAAAGGGAACCCTTGTAGTTGCAGTGGGGTGCACACTGGCATGGCGGTAGGGTTTAGGGTTCTTCAAACCATTGTAAGTGCCTCTATTTTCCTTTAATCCAACCAAAGTGCGTATTCTCTACTACACGCCACCATACATGAGAGGAATAACACAAGCCTACTTCTAACCAATACGATTTTTTTTTTGTTTCCTTCCATGTTTAAATCTAACATTGAATTGACTAGCATTGAAGGGTAGGGCACGAGTAGAAAAAAGTAGTTTTTTTTTTTTTTAATTATTAACATAAATGTCTAGATTAATTTACATACATTTTGCGCGAACTAATCCCACGAACCCTGAAGTTAACGAACATGTAAGCCTCTAGTGACCATCATATTAACAATCATAGGGCTCGAACCTGAGATCACAAGGAGAGCAAACCCTTTGATCCCAATCTCTTTATTAGTGAACCACCTACTAAATGGTTAAAATAGTTGTTACTTTGGTAGTTGAGTGTATATATGCTACAAGATTATTTTAATGGAAAATTTTATGAGTAGCATTTTATTAATTATTTTTTAAAGTTTTATTTGAAAAAAAAACAAATACTAGCATAAAATAGATAATAAAATTCATAATCTACTAAAATTGATAAGAATATTTTTATTTAGAGTTTTTATTTTCTATTTTTGTCCAACTATTTTTTTTTAATATAATAAAAAAATAACTAATAAATATAACTTAATTATTCTCCCATCACTGTAAAATTTCTCATATATGAACCTTGGATGTTAAATAATACCATGTGAGAGTTGGTGGATTGACTCGATGCAAGTTTTGAGGTTTTCTCTCTTTCCTTTCCTTTTTAGAATCGCAAGTGGGTATTTTATAACTTTTTCTAAGGAAATTCGTGTTTTCAAATAGGCATGGATGTTTAATTTTATTTATTTGTATTCTTTCCTTTATGCTCGCCTGAAATAACGTACATGGAAATCATATTAAAGGACTTCAAATATCTTAATATTATAACTGTCTGAAACAATTTACTTGGGCCAGATCAAGTAGTCTTGTTCTAATGTTTATGTATCATGTAACTCTTTCCTGATATTTTTATAGATTTTCCTAAACAAGATATTGTGTACCAAAACCACAAACATTCTAAGATATTTCGTAGTTTGGAGGAATATGAATGGAAGATGGCAAAGAGTGTTAAATAATCATTTTAATTTAAAAATATAAGTTAAAAAAATTTAAACTGTTAAGTAAGACCCTAATATATGATTTATATAATTATTCAACACATCTCCTCAAATAAAAGTTATTTAAACTTGAAATTCGAATAAACTAATATTATCTTATATTTAATTTTTATCAAATAAAATATGATAGTGAAATTTAAACTCGCAGCCGCTTAATCAATAAAACTCTTGTATCATTTTAACAAACCTTCTCAATCTAAAAATTTAAGCTAAAAAATTAAGTTTAAACTATTAAATAAGACCTTAAGATATAATTTATATAATTCTTTAATAAAGAGAAAACTGAAAAAAAAATTTCTCATTCTCTCCTGTTTAAAGAGAAAACAAGAAAGAAATTATCAAATTTATTTCCTCCAACTTTTTTTTGTTTATTTTAAAAATATATTTTTATTAACTCTCCTCTTCTTCATTTCCCATCTCCACGTAAACAAAGTTCAAATCCCATCACTTTCATCTTCCTTGTTTCCATTTCACCCCTTTTTTTGCTAATAAGCACTAACGTTAGACATCATCTCCTCCACGATTCATTTCACTCATTTTAAAAGTCGTTGGATGGATTTTATTTATATATTTTGCCAACAACACATATTTTTTATTTTGAATTTTATTTTTGCTAAATTTTTCTTTTTAGTTTTTAGATCGTCTTGATATATTGATTTTTAAAATAATTTTAAAAAAATATATCATTTTTGATATATTTCTAAATGAAAAGTTTTTTGAATAGAAACCATTATCACAATTTCAAACAGGCTAAATGTCTAAACTAGAAATATGCATCCTCAATATTTTCTAACCATAGACAAAACAATCTCAACTAAAAAAAAAAAAAAAAAAAAATAAAATTGGAGTAATGTTTTATTTTTTTTTAAAAAAAACTAAAGTTATAAAAAGAAAAACTAAAACTTTCTATTCAAATATAATATTTTTCTATTAAAAAACTAGAAAAGTAGTTTTTTAAAAATTGTACTAAGTTTAAAAAATACATTTTAAAAGTTCTACATAGTTTTTTAATACAAGTTTTTAACTGTTTTCCAAATAAATAAAAAAACATGAACAATACAATTTTTTTTATACAAGTACCTTTTAGTGCTGTAAAAAATTAATTTTTTTATATATTTTTATATTTAATTAGTATCATAAATTTAATTTTTATTAAAAATATAATATAATAATTTTTTTAGTTAACAATATAACTTTTTTATAATAATTTTTAACTTGAATGTAATAAAATTAACATTCTACAATTAAATTATCATAAAATAAAAAATATTCAGATGGTTATTATAAATTATGAATTATTATGAAAAATAGTTGTAATTTTAATGTATATTTTATTTTTCAGTGAAAAAATTATTTTTTAACAAATAAACATATTATCTAATTTTCATTTGAAAAAAGAAAATAAAATAAAAAACTATTTTCTATTACTAAATATAGCCCTGAATCCGAGAAAACTACATCTCGAACGGGCTCATCATTGAAAAGACAAATCAACACGTGTCATATTCTCAATGGGCAAATACGTTGACTTTTGAATCGTTCTAGGACCGTCACCGTCCTTTTCTGCCGTACGTTACAAACAAAGTCTCTGCGTTGCAGTTAAAATCTGCAACAGAAGATTCAGTTCAGTTATACCACGTGTCATATCATGATTCGCTTGTTTCATGGATCCAAATCTCCGTGTGTGACTGTAACAGAGAATCTCACACGCAATCCATTCAGATTCTACGCGCGACTTTCTTGAAGTATTAGCAGAAAAAATAAAGTTAATGTACTTATATACATACTGATATGCAAATACATTAATAATTACATTTTCTTTCTTTCCAATATAATAATGCAATATTTAATTAGTAGGTATTCCTTTATTTGCGCTATAAATTCTTAGTTTCAACGATCATTGGATTGCATTCCATTTTCTTGCTACTTTCCTGGACCTCATCTCTGTTTCTTGGGATCTCTTTTTCTACTTCACTGATCAGTTCTTTTTTGTTTCTTGAAGGTTTTGTTCAGATTCTTGTTTTTGGTTTTATTGATTTGTTTTGGACTGCGATTATCTGAAAGTTGAAAAGACTGGAGTTGATTCCAATTATCAATCTTTCTTGCAGGTTAAACTTCGTAGCTTTTTGCTACAAAGATGGTGATGAAAACAAATGGATTCATCGAAGGAGGTTTCCCAGATGAGCTAAGGAGAGTCCTTCGATCAGTAGGATCTGAGTGGGGAGATGTAGTAGATGACATGGAAGCATTGCAGGTGGTGCCTTTGAAGGGGGCTATGACTAATGAGGTTTTCCGGATCATCTGGCCTACAAAGTGTGGTAATCTTAATCGAAATGTATTGGTTCGGATTTATGGTGAAGGCGTTGAAGCTTTTTTCAACAGGGATAATGAGATTAGGACTTTCGAGTGCATGTCGAAGCATGGACAAGGCCCTAGGCTTCTTGGCCGGTTTGCTGATGGAAGGGTTGAAGAGTTTATTCATGCTAGAGTAAGTGAAATTGAACTTCTTCCTTAAATTAATGGTGATTTTGAAGTTCAATTATTCTATTTTATTACCGGCTGGCATGTATAAATTGTTGCCTTCATAATTATACGTATTCTTTTTTTCGTTCGCTGAAGTAAACTTCTGCTTCACATAAATTTGTTGAAGAACATTTCTGCTCCTGGAGGCTCTAAAAGTGCCCTTTGAACTAAACGAGGGGACACAAATGGAGTTTCAGAGCCCTGTTCCGTGGGATATTGACCTTCTTTCTCAAAAGTCAATCACCAGTAAAGCTGTTGGATTGGTCATTAGCATGATTGGATTTGGGAGCAATTGCTATGTGTTCTCGGGATTAGTAGAAACAAGCTCCGTAGTTTGACTAGCAAATTCACACAACGAATTGTAAAGAGCTTATGTTAGGTTTTAGATTTTAGATTGAACTATGGCTTGGAATCTTGTGTTGGTCTTCTTAGGTTAGATTTCAGCTATTAGAGCTTCTAAATTGTGTCTTCATAATAGACTAAATAGCGAAGTCCAATCAAGAATTATTGGGAAACCAGTGCTAAGATAGACACTAGTAATTCTTGTTATACATCAACTGATATTCTGTTTATTTTCCTCTTCTTCCTGGTTGGATGTCCAGACACTATCAGCTGCTGATCTTCGTGACCATGAAATATCTGCTCTGGTGGCTGCAAAGATGAGAGAGTTCCACGATCTTGAGATGCCTGGTCCTAGGAATGTGCTCCTCTGGAACAGGATGAGGTATTGATATATGATAAGGAAGTTAAAAGCATTTTCTTTTATCATTGAAGGTATCTAATTCCTTTCTTCTGGAATTCCCTAGGGACTGGCTGGTTCAGGCTAAAAGCATGTGCTCAGCCAAAGATGTGAAAGAATTTTGCCTGGATAGTCTAGAAAATGAGATCAATATGCTAGAGAAGGAGCTGTCGCATGAGTATCTGGATATTGGGTTTTGCCACAATGACTTGCAGTATGGTAACATAATGCTTGACGAAGAGACAAGATCAATCACCTTAATCGTAAGTTTCCTTGTTCTGTGAAATGCAATGTGTAAGTTTATACAGTATCATTGCTTTTGGAGTTAACTGGTATAACATATCCCAATTCCAAGAAAAAGTATAGTAACATCTGGTTTAGCTTGAAACTCTTTTTGGAAGAATTTGCATGCCTTGTTGTTAGGTTGACTCTCTGCTCAGTATGATGATTATTGAAATGCAATTGTAGGACAAGATGTTTGGGATTTTGTTGATAAGAACTATTCATTCTCTTATAGGATTATGAGTATGCAAGTTTCAATCCTGTTGCATATGACATTGCAAATCACTTCTGCGAAATGGTTGCAAATTATCATTCCGAGAGGCCACATATTTTGGACTACAGTAAATACCCAGGTGTGCAACTTGTTATATTTTCTTTTCCTTGATTATGCTGTCTTCAAAAATTTTCCTGTTTTTTATTTTATAGAGTACCTGAGAGTATGATAGCGGTTATTTTTCGTTTAAAAATACAGTAAAATAATATTTTTAAAAAATTATGTTTAATTTTGTGTGAAATGCCGTTTGGGGCCGCGTGCGTTTGTTCCCAAACAGCGCCTTAGTATATTATGATCCATACCATACTCTATCCTCCCAACTAATTAGTTTGCGTTTCTTAATCGCATCTGCAAACAGAATTGGAGGAGCGCCACAACTTTGTCCTTGCGTATCTATGTTCTGCAGGTTGGTTTATAAATTTCCTATTCATTTAAATTTGAATTTGATGAGAAAAGGAGTTAAATCCCCAAGTGTCTGATTGATCTATATACTGTTGAACATGAAAAAAAAATTAAAAACAAGAAACCATGTTGGCATGAACCCTTTCTTCTAAGCTTAGGTTTGCAAAAGCTTACCACTGTTGTTAATAATGCTTGACCATGGTTGTTCCAATTTGACCTTGAAACCAAGAATTATTGATTGGTAATAGAATGGGAAGGAGGTCTCCACTGAGGTCATCAAGATACCATTAATAGATAGTAATGTCTGAGAAATGGAGCACAATGACTTCGACAGCAGCATGTCCAGTAAAATTCGTTATGATCTATTGTATCTCTTTTATGAAATACTAGTGAGTAATTGAATTATAAGGAGAAAGAAAAACGCTGCTGTCTGCTTGTTGCAAATTATATGAATATCTCATTTTCGTGTGGCAAATCCCCGTCATTCATACAGGGAAGCAACCCAGTGAAGATGAAGCGGAGTTGCTACTTCAAGAAGTGGAAAAGTACACTCTGGCAAGCCATCTCTTTTGGGGATTATGGGGAATAATCTCGGTAAGCATCCAGCATATTGCTTTATCCTTGCCACTCACAAGCATGCGTGAGAGACTTCATGGAGTGTGTTTCTACTTGTTGCAGGGCTATGTTAACAAGATAGAGTTCGACTACATGGAGTATGCTAGGCAGAGGTTTCAGCAGTATTGGATGAGAAAGCAAAAGCTCTTGGCATCCTCTGAGAAAGCCCCTGATAACCATGTAGATGGATATGTAGTGTACGATAGATGATAAGGGTATTCCTGGTCAAATCTGTGTAGGAACGCAGCGCTTGGCTGTTTATTTAGAGCAGAATCTGATTCACAGCTTCTGTAATTGTGTTACGGTATATGCTTGCCTAGATGTTATTTTGCAAACAGAAGGTGTAATTCTATAGAAAAACGATTACTCTACTGTACATAATAAGATGCAGATAGACGTTTTGTGCTTATGAAGACAGAAAATACACTCATATCATGATGCGACCACCACGGCAAGAAGTCTCGAAGACGCGAGGAGAATTACTTTCATCACCACTCCAACTGAAGCTATCTTCCCTTTTCAAAATTGACTTGAAACCAATCTGAAAACAGAATCTCGTTGTAAGCATTGAACTGTCCAGCTATGGTTATATCAATTCAAGAAGAAAATCTCGACATGGAATGAAGATCCGCCTCAATGTAGTTGATCGATGAATGATAGCCTCTGGTAGCAGAAAACATCAGGTGCTCGGGAGCTTCAGCTCTATCGAAATACAATGCATCTGATGTCAGCTTCTCCTCGGGCTGTAAACCGCCAACCAAATAACTACGATATTCCAGATTCGCAGGAAAGCTCAACGATCGAGGAAGGCGGAGACACTGTTATTTGGTTGGCTTTACAGCCCGAAGAATAAACGTGATGGCCAGGGTGAAGTCAATTTCTAAACCTAAATCTGGAAACCAATTTAAAAAAATATCAAAAATCTACCAAAGAAGAGCATGCGCATCAAGAATGCAGGATAGTTCAAAACAAGAATCACAGCTAAAATCTAAATCCAAAACTTTCTTTCTTTTTTACCATATAAATGAAACCAAGTCAACTAAAGGAGGGAAAACAAGTGCAAGGTGATATCTACAGAATCACAACATCCAAGCAATTCATGACCGGAGAGGATCTATGACGCTCTAGCATGCAAAAGCTGCAAACTTGAATTCGCTTGTTTCGAGCATACTGTTCTATGCCTTCAAATTTTCCTTTGCTAAACTGCATTGAGACAAATTAGTCGGGAGTTCGATAAGTATTCAGCTGTAACAATGACAATAAAGAATTTCATAACAAAAGGTAACTGTAGATCTGTACTCGGGGGCTGTGCACATGACAGCACATCCCACCGGAGGATCTTGAGCATTAGATGCAACAAAGTTCATTTCCCTTATTTTTGTGTAATTTTTAGGAGAGGAGAGGTAAAGAAAATAATTGTTTATATCTATTTATTCTGAACATTAAAATAATTGAAATTAATGATAATGAATTTTACTTGTTTTGAGCCTTCATAATATCTTAAAAAACATATCTAAGTTAAAGATGAGGTAATTTATTCTATTTGATTTTATAATTTAAACTGTTTTTTTGGTTGCTAGATTTGATTTTTTCATGTTCTAGAACTAGATTTTAGTTATAAATGGATTAAAAAATAAGTTTGTTGGGTTAAAAACTCATAATCCTGATTATACAACTACTATTATGATGGATGGAATCTAAGTTACAAAAATACGTTATCTATCTATTTATTTTTTTTTTAAAAAAAAAATCATCCATACCTTTAAATTAAAAAAAAAAAAAAAAAATCCATGTTTATGGACTTGAGCTTAGAAACCCATGCTTCTAGGCTGTTTTTTTAAAGGCACAATGTGTTGGGTTATTTTTTGGATTTTTTTTAGATACAGATTTATATATAAAAAAATTAACCTGGTTGATTTTAAAATCCAAGCGGGAAGTTCAATAAGTTAAGTCATAACATTTAGTTTATTATTTTTTAATGTTTTTTTTGTATTTTATTTTAAAAGACTACAAAAAAATCGCACGCACTCAATTCCAGAACGCAGAGAACAAGGTAATGCAAAGGTAAGTCGGGCACTTACTGCTATTGCTACGTAGAAGATAGCAACAAAACCACAACCAGAATACACTCTTCATTCTCCAGTTTAAAGAAGGCTAGTAAACACGAGTATACCTGGCAGCAGCAACTCTAAAAAACATGCAATTATTCTCTTCTTTTATAACATTAAAAATATGCATACACTCAATGGATTAATCTTTGATACACGTAACCTGCATCATTGAACATGAATGAATCACCATGCATAATAGCAACTGGGGTAGTGGCTCAGTTGGTGACCTTCTTGATTTGAATCCTATCACTTGCATTTCTCAACCCACATGCAAGTGTGCGGTCAACTAGAACCTTCATTTGATGAGCTCTCTCCCATGGTTTAGCTTTTGAAAGTGGCCGCTCACTCGTGACTCGTGTACAGGGGCGTCCGTGATTAAAAAAAAAGGTTACAATTAAAGAAGTTCTACTCTGAACACAGTAACACAAGAAGTTCAGTACACGATATCATAAAAAAATTACAAATCAATGAATGAACATAAGGTAGAGTAGTAATAGCAGAGTTCTCAGGATCTCAGTTCCAGCCCCTTCATGACAGGGTATTCCTCGTAAACGCTCCCAATAAGAAATATCCTGCAAAAGTTGTGCAAAAGTTATGGTCAAACCACAACCGCAACAACTACCACACGACAAATACACATTTAGTCAAAATCTTGTTCACGGCTGGTGAGACCTAGCTGAGGTTTTAAAGTACAAGACTGGTACCGATTCAAGTTCAGAACATGAGTACCATTTCAACTGTGGCCAATCTCAACAAGAAAACAAACAGAAGTCACACTCACCAAAGTGAGCCCCTTCATGCATCATTCAGATTTTAGGAGCCAGAATCCAGCATCAAAGTCGTCTGACTTCTAATAATTGTCCAAAGCCTGCCCCGGTGACTCGTGTAATCTAAAATGCTTGCTGGATTTACCTGCTATACACAGGGTCCTAGAAAAAGAAAGATATGGAATGATAATTGAACTCGCACCAACATTAACTTCTATTAGATATTGTAAGAGACAGGATTTACACTTCAATCGAAATTGTGAACAAGTAATAGTTTTCAGAGTGAGACAACTTCAATAAAAACACCACAAGTGCTGAAAGATGAATAACAATGCTGTGAAATGAGTTCATTGAATGTCTTCCAGCAGCATAAGGTCTATTAGAAATTGTAAGAGACAGGATTTACACTTCAATCGAAATTGTGGAAGATTAAGGTAAAAATTCTAGATTTCTTTCCCTGGACACATCGCACCCAGAAATGCTAACACTGCACCATTTAAGACCTACATAGATTTAACCCATTAACACTTATGCAGTTCACATACATGGCTTAGTTCTCACCTGCTCCAATCTCAACTGGCTTATTCTAACATCAATTCCCAAGCCTGCCACAACTTCCTCATTTTCAATCTCTGCATCTGTGAATGTGAGCGCCTTCTGTAGCTTCCTAGGAGAAAACACCTCAACCTCAGCCATATATGTGGCAGCCACAGGCCGGTGATCAGAAAGTTTTAGCTCTTTCCTACTGTAGTTCAGTAGCCTCATTCCCTTTCCATATGAAAGGATGCGATCACACCTAAAAGATAGTGCACATTGGTGTATAATTCATAGAAGAAACTGATAATCACACAATTAGGTAGGTCCTATTAAGCAAAAAACTGAGAGTTGAAGCATTTACTGGTATAATATAAAAATTTACATATATAATATTCTAAAATCTATCATGTTCAATTTTCTCTGGAGGGTCGGAAATATGGTGGCTGTGACGGCAAGCACATTAATGGTAAAAATCTAGAGGATGGAAGAGGGAATGAATGTAAATGAGGAGAAAGGATTCAGGGAGGGGATGATGATACCTTTTTCCATTCAAGGTTGAGTAATTTTCAACTTATTTTGTGTTAATACAATAGCCATTCCTATACTTTACATGGTCATCTTCCAGCATCTTCACCAAATGATTGACAGAAGACACATTTTGGGATGGCCACCAGATGACCAAGTTGGGCACTGCAGTTTCAACCATTCAGAATGCTTGTGTATCCATTGGTATGTTTTCATAAAGCTGTTAGGGATATGGTAACCTAATCTTAAGTGGATAAGTAAAAACTTTAGCCTCAGAAAGATAGAATAAAATGAAAGATGTACAAAGAGAACACCACAACATGCCCCAGACACAAATGTAAGCATCATTTCTAAAAGATGAGTGAACAGCAAACTAGCAAGAAAAACCACGTAACCTCGGACAATCCTATATACTGAATGAACTAACAAACAAATTGGTGGGGGAGTCTTCTAAACCCAGCAACATTATATACAGAGTCATGTGAAAGACTGTTTTCAACAGAATAAATAATCCTACAACAACACAATTAAATATACAGATGCAGATGACGACTTAACAAAATGAATTAAGCAGATGAGTGGAAAAGCTATTATACAACTCAAATACTGCAGAATCATACCATGAAGGAATACGCCTTCCAGCCTTTGGATCTTCTCCGCAGTATTTCTCAGAATTCATCTCATATTTATATGTTGGTGCAAAATCCAATATACCCTCTGACCATCCATCGAATGCACGGCCTTTTCTTAATTCTCGTACAAGCTGTACAAATAACTCAAGGTTCAGAAACCTTAGCAGGTGAGTACATTCACGCATACACATACAAATCACTCACACAGGAAAGTCTTCAATCTCTTATTACATAATTTGCTTAAAAAAATTAACAATTGCTTAGGTACCTGGTCCCCTTCCACTAACTTGGACCACTCCTTTTTGGAGATGAGTTCACATGTTTGGTCGTATGACAAGTTGATGCGGTAATTCAAATCACCTAACCAGATAATTCGTCTGCATAGGTGATAAAGGTTAGTGTTATGTTACATCATCTTCTATTAAAGAGACGATGAAAACAACCAGCAACAAGAAGTTTCATGGAGGCTGGAAAAGAAAAAATTCAAAAGTATGAAGGATGTCAAATGCGGGGCCAAAACACAAGACATGTTGCATTTTTATTTAGATGCCATATACTCACTCATGATCATAGATGCCTTTAGGAAGTCCAACACTGGAAAAGGGACGAAATTTAGTCCTCCTTTGTATTTCATGAACATCAGTATTTCTTTTGAGTTCATCTCCATCCTTATCACCTGACGTGAGGTGTGTGCATACAAAACAGAAAAATGTCTGATATATAGACATGCTGACTGATATTGATCCCTGAAAGTTTTGAAAAACAGTCATGCTATGTGAAGGATTACCTTAAATGAAAAGGATTTGAAGCAATTCATATTTGCAGTTCAAACATGAAAATTCTGAAATATTTTCACCAATTTCTAGGCATGATAACATCAGGGGCAATAATTAAGCATTTGGCTTTCTTGAAACAAGATTCCACATTTCATTATCTGATAAAGTTGTCTATAAAATAGATTTGAAATCCCGAACAAATGATAATACAGTGGAGTTTTTCAGAGAGAATCACTACTTTTCCAATTCTATCAAGCTGTACATGCTCAAACCAGGAAAGAAAATTTAATCTAAATATGAAAGGAACTATCACTTGTCAAAAGTATGCAATATCATAACCTTCAAACTGATTGAATTGAAAAGAAATTATCAAAATGCAAGTAAAATTAGGTTAGGAAACGGACCTTGTTACCAATATAGCCCATAACACCAACACCAACCGTGGACACTTTCAAGTTATGAATATGCCTACGCAAGCTCCTACGAATCCAAATAGTGAGGAAGACTCCGACCATCTGCTTGCTCACTATCCTTACATATGATGATCTTCTATTCCGTTTCATGAGAGATTCAAAGTCAAGCTCGGCAAACAAAGCCAATCTTGATTGTATTTCACTTGAAACAGACTTTAATGAATTATATCCTCCAAAAGATTTGGTTGCTTTAAATGATTTAATTGATTTGAAGGAAGTTGGTCTCTGCAAAACATGCTGAGATAGTAAGTTTAAAGGGGGCTCTGGCCAACTCAAGCCAATCCATTCAGAACTACTAAGAATTCTAGTTAATTTTTTAGGAGCTGCCGATGCTTCTACATCTCCTGCAGAATCTTCGGTCCGCGAGCAATTTAATCTATCTAGTTTTTTGGGAGAAGAAAATTGCTTCTGTAAATCCAGAATTTGATTGTCTGGAACTCCAGAATTTGTGTTCATGTCACCTGTACTTGATTTATCATCGAGTCCATCAAAACCTTTGGATTCTTCATGGAAGGGGTGGATTTCTTCATCAATATCACTATCGCTTTCAAGTAATATCTCTTCTTCTATAGTGGGCACAAATTTTGATGGAGATGGATGATCACTGTAGCATTTAACCTTAGTCCTTGCTGGTCGAATTCTGTTCAGTGTTTCACGAATAATGTTTTCCCACTTAGGAACTGGGCGGCTGTCTTCAGCGCCAAAGATATTTCCAGCGTTTAAGGGCACAATCTCCTGAAGCCTGAAGAAATGAAGCATTTGTCCTATTTCTCAAGTGAACTAACTTGGACGAGAACCAATTTGAGACAAGGATTGACAGAACCAGGAAGACAAACTATGCATTTTATGGATAAGAACAAACAACATGCATCAAGTTGAGGAAATAAAAATTAAATTAAATTGCTGGAGTCACGTCGAGTGGATATAAAACCACATCATTTACCTTCACTGACATGTTACTGTTTAGATGTCAGCTAAGAGTAGGTTTAATTATGGGTGGAAATTTCAATTTTCGTGCCAAAGAGTAGAGGTTCATACCTCTTGTTTTCCCTCTTTGGCCTTTACCAATAACAGTTTGAAAATCAAAATGTTGCCTCGCTTTCCTTTGTCAAGAGCTCTGATTTCCTTGAGTTCTATACATATAGACTTCTCTTTAAATTGATCATGTTGTTTCTTAGCAAAAGAGCAAGGTTTAATTGAATCAATGAAGATTAATGTTCAGATCTTATGCTGGCATTGTGGCAGAGATAGCAGATTACCTTTTTTAGGTCATGGATAGCAGATTACCTATGGATATGCTGAGTTTGGTATTGGACGAGGTAGAGAGAAACACTTACCCAAACACGTAGATGTCAGCAGGATCATCAGTATCTATCCAGTCATCGATATCTAGGTCATCATTTGGAAGTTTTCCTCCAACATTCCACGTCCCAACGCATATTCTGAGGAGTTTGGCAAAATCCAATTTCTTAGTTAACAGGAGGCCAAACAGAGTTTTTTTTTTTTTTTTTCAGTAACAAAGAAAGCACCAAGTAACACAAAGTGGAGAAGAAGAAGAAATCCAGCGTGAGTGCAACTGGAGTTTGCTCTTATGTTACCAGGATATAAGGGAAGGATATTGGACCTGATTTCCTTTGTGTTTATGTACTGTGCTCTAAATGTCTCTGACAATCTTCTCCTTATCCTTGGAATAGAATCTGGAGTTTTAAAACATTTGTCCAGGAAACAAGTCAAAATGAAAAGGCAATGCAGCATAATGAAACTTCTCATCAATGCAGACTCAAGTTTGAAGCAGCCATGACTGCTTCACTTCCAAACCACGAAATACTCGACCTCTAACTCTTTTTATAGCATTCGCAAAACAAGGCTGCTGCATCTAAGTAGAGAGAGAGAGAGAGAGAGTATTGACTCATTCCGATATCATGATGATATTTCCATGCGGGCACACCAAAACGACCGTCACATCAAACAATCAATGCCTTATCCATGGTTTAGAAGATTTCTTTGAATATTTTAATAAAGTAAAAGAAAATGCATCAGTGCCTACCGCCAGCCAACTAATAGTCAAGAAATAGCAGGCATCTTTACCAATTTTCAATTATGCTTGACAGCTCTTATATGAGAAAGTAAACATGAGGAATCAATATGGAATTGTTTGAGTTACATACCAAAATTGAAATCTTTAAATCCCCAGAACTATAAAATTCAATCCCACCAGACTACAAGAAGAAAACATCTCAACGTCCCAGAATCAATAGAATTCTAAACCGAATACAAAGCCACAGTTTAGACTATGTTCAAGAATCAAATGCTTCCATGGACGAATTTGCAACTAATTCAAGATAATATCATGGAAAAGCGTCAATATTCACACTAGTCGAACTCAAAGCGCCAAGAATCCAGCTGCGAGTGATTGAAACTTAGAAGAAGAAGAAGCAATAAAAAGCAAATAGAGTTTGAGATCACCTTGAGCATCCTCCCCTCTTTTACTTCCAGATTGTGATCCTCTCGAGCATTCATCAGATTCTGCACCAAAACACAACCAAAAATCTCTTCATAGAAATAACCAAGAGGAAATAATTTAGAAAACAGAAAGACAAGCAGTTCTTTTCTCATTCAGAGAGTGTGGGATTTTGGTGTTACCATTGATATCGGAAGCAGAATCAGAAGCGTTATCGTCGTCAGAGTCGGCGCTGTAATCGCATTCTTTGGAGCTGATATTTAGCAATTTACGAACCACCACTCTTGGCCAGAATAGCTGTATATATGCACCGACAACCCAAAGAACAACACGTTTCAGCTCTACTTATCTGCCCCAAATTCACTCTCAGGTTTCCATATAAATATTCAAAATTGAAAAGAAGAAGGGGAAAAGAAAGAGGAAAACGAGAGACAGTCACCTCTGGTTGCTGCTTCGTTCTAGAATACTTCATGGTCTGTGGATATTCACGTTAGGAACTAAAAACAAAAGGAAAGCAATGAAGTGCAAGTTTTCAAGGAGTTCAGAGAGAGAGAGGGATCAGAGTAGAGGTTGCTGA
Source organism: Populus alba (assembly GCF_005239225.2). NCBI lineage: Eukaryota > Viridiplantae > Streptophyta > Magnoliopsida > Malpighiales > Salicaceae > Populus > Populus alba. The sequence goes on along the minus strand of NC_133297.1, from coordinate 12,194,771 downwards.
AGAGAAAGGGAGGGAGGGGAGGGAGGGTAGGCTGGTTAAGAGTTAATTTCTAACGACATGTTTCGTTCCAAGCAACGGTAGTGGGATTAATTAAAACTACTGGTTAGAGAATTGACTGCTTAATTACGCGTAAGGTAATTGGGAGATTGATTGCTTTAGAAACTAGAGGTTATCATTGGAAAATAATAATAATAATAATAATAATTAAAGTATGCCCTAACGTGGCATCCGGCATGCTTATGTTGTCATGTGAGTTCTACTTGGATACAATTCGGTATGCTTTTGGCTCGTGTGTTCATACACACACGTAAACTGTAATTTAACATTAGTAAGAAAAAGCTGAGAAATTGTTGTCTTTTTTTTTTTATTTAATTCAATATCTCAACTATTTTTAAATCGATACAAGATTTCAGGTTTCATATATAATATATTTAGCATGACTTAGGAGGGGTTAACTATTTAATCAGAATAATTAATTAGATGCATCTCTTCTGTAATAATAAACTATATAATTAATATAAGTCTTAAATTTATTTATTTTTTCCAAAAATGTTTAGGAGTATGGTACAAGTTTTTTTATAAAAAAATTTAATAATTTTTTTAAAAAAAATTAATAATATTTTTTAAAACTATATAATTAACATAAAAATATAATTAAAAAAAATATATATTATTTGAAGTGTAATTTTAAATGGTAAATTGTTAGAAATGAAAAATAATTGTTTTTCAACTTTCAACCTCATTAAAGGGTGAGATATTTATTGAAGATAAAAAGGTACATGGAATTCCTTTAAAGTTTTATCATCGACAGATTGTATCCATTAAAAATAAATTTGGATTGTTAGATTTTTCAAAGTATCACTTCCAAAAAAATCTTGAATTGGATCCCAGTTGATGGGAAAGGCGCCGACCGTTGACTTTGAATCGTAATTCAAGCATAAATAACTTGTAACGAGTTAAGATAACTTTAAGTTATATGTATATTTGATAAAAATGATTTAAAATAACTTTTTTAAAAAAATATGTGTGGTATGATTTAGATTTTTTAAGTTAAAATTTTAAATTTCATTTTCTATTAAATCAAGATTTTGACTCTGTTTTACAATAATATTTTTCAAAACAGAGGTTGTGCTTTTAGAATTTATAAGTTTTACAATAATTTATAAATATATAACAATAAAATGGTGACCCCTTGATTCTATAAAGTTAGAGCTAGTTTGGTATGGCAGCAGTTGTTATTTTTAAAATGTTTTAAAAATAATAAATTAAAATTTTTATTTTTAATATTAACATATAAAAACAATATAAAAAATGTAATCTTTTTAAAAAATATTTTTAAAACTTAATAACAAACAGGTTGTTAATTGGGGTGGCAAACCGTGTGGATAAGAATCACTAGTGCCCAACTTGAATTCAAAAATTTGTAATTAATTCAAAACTTAATTTGGTTCAAATTTTAATTTGAATTAAAAAAATTAGCTGGATAAATTTGTTTAATCCGACTAGATTATTTAAATTTTGACAAATTAAAAAATAATATTATTTTTTAAAAAAAATTATGGAAGTTGAATTGTTACAATTACTCAGCTTTTTTTCTGTATATAACAGACTGAAATCAGGTCTGACAACTAATGGAAGTCAAACAAAGAGGTTTTGTAGGGTCCAGCTCATGAATGATTCGTGTATGTACAAAATGTACGTTACAATCTTTGTGAAACAAGTGGCAAAATCATGGCCTGAATCGTGTTTTAATGCCAGGAAATTAAATCTTAGCCATGTAATACTTGGGACGGAGTATCGTGGCTGGCAGCTTCCCTCACCGGTTCCTCCACAAGCTTCCACCAACCGAGCGGAAACCCAGCACTGAATTGAAAATGAGCATTGCTTTTATGAAACAATGATGATTTACTTCGTGGAAAACACAATCAATGGATCACCTCAATCCTCGCATGCTTTCTTTAGTACCTTTCCGAACGAGTCGTGGGGTCAAAACAAAAGGATAAAGAGTATATAGTAAATTGAGAAGAGAATGGTGAAAAAAAATTGAAATTGAATTTTTTTTCCGACTTCCGACTGTTTGAGAAATGCTGACAGGGATAAACCTCCTTGCACTTTGAAGTTTGACCCCATCAAACATTTAAGTCAAACAATTTCAGTGAAAATGAATCAAAGTTTCGGTTATATATTAGCCTAATCATAGAAGCATTTCAACATATCGTATATGCATAACTTGTCGGTTTACTATCAATTTATATTCATGAAAAAATGTAGCTGATTCCGAGAAAGAGTTAAAATAAGGGGAAATCTCAATGCACAGGACATATAATTGAAGCTTCGAAGATTATAGGGTTTGAATTGAAGTAATCAAACCATCTCAAAAGTGTCTTACATTCTTTCTTTCTTTTTTGTTTTTTAATTATAGGTATCTAAACTAATTTACATACATTTTAATTAATTTTTAAAAACATTAAAATTAACAAATATATAAATCTTGAACGAAACTAAAATTTATAGTTTTCTAACTAATGATAGGCAAACTACAACTAATAATCAGTTTAAAGTTCACTTAATTTGGCGAGAAGCAAGCTTTGAAATTCTAGTTTCTCACTGATTTTTGTAATGGGTGATATAACTCTAATTAACGATATGCTGACAGCCGAGGCATGCAGCCAGGATTAAAGCCTAAAACTACGGGGAAGCTTGATTAATCCCAGCAGACCAGGACCGACCAAGAAAGAAAAAAAGCTCAGAACAAGCAATGGGGGCCATGGACCCTGGATACCCGTTGGCTGTACGTCATTATCGGAGGGAATTCGGTTGTGGCTCCTCCTTATGTACTGGTCGGTCACTCGGTTAGAAACAACTCTACCGTGGCCTTGTCCTATACGTCTTCAGTTCAGCAAGAGTTCCAGAACTGTAACTTCTCTATCAAAGGTTTTTCAGACCAGTTAAACTCGGGTGCTTTTAATCCAGCAAAATCCATTAATTTGGCCAGACCCACAACCAATAATTATCCTGCACTTTTCAAAACGGCCTTGTATGGAAACCCATGCCCAGACGACGAAGTGGAGACGCACATGGCTTTCATAGTGCCCATCCAGGAAGAGGAATCATAATGGACAGTAGCATGCAACATCATGAAGCTTTTCTTGACCTCTACGAAAATTAAGGTCCCACAACTCGAGCTCCCAGTCATTAATTCTGCCGGTGGCCCGAGATTTTTTAAATGACAAATATTTAATATTTATATATTATATATAGAAAAATCAATTTGAAATGTATGTCCTTATTCATATCAAGTAATTAAAATTAATTTAAAATATTTTTAAAATAAAAAAATTTACATTATAATTATTTTTTTTTCCAGTTTTCATATTTTGAAAATTGCTTTATAATTACATATTCTTAATTTCATTAAAATATTCTTTCTTAATATGTACAATCAAACTTTCATTTATTTATTTCTAAATCTTCAGTGATAGTAAAATTATTAGGAACAAATTATTTATTGATTTGTTGTTTTATACAAGTGAGGTTAAATATAGATATCAATATATTTTTTTTATTGTGTCCCTAATTTTTTGGTTATCTAGTACTTTATTTTTAATCATTAGTAAATTGATTATTATTATTTTTCATATAAAAATTCATAACAAAATAATATTAATTCATTCAAAACTCATTTCAATTCATATAATATTATCCATACACATTAATTTAACAAACTCATAAATTATCATAAACTCTAACATTTTTAATAACTAAAGAAATAAAACTAAAACTTAGACAATGCAATAAAAAAAATAAAGAAAACTGACCTAAAATATAAAATATAGAGCATAAAAGATTACTTACTTAACTAATTAATAGTTTAGAATTTAAAGAAAAATTTTGTAAAAAAAAAAAATATACGAACAATAGTTAAAAAAAAAAAATTTGGATTACTAGAAAAAATTAAACTTGTTAAGTTATTATATTAAAATTCTAATATAAAAAATTTTTTGAAAAAAAAAAAAGGTTTTCATTGGGCGTCCGCCACTAATTCTGGAAACCCCTGGCTTGTATAGTACCATGCCAGACGCAAGTGGAGACGCACATGGTATTCACACTGATCATCCAGGAGGAAGAACATAATGGACAGTAGCATGCAACATGACGAAGCTTGTCTTGACCTAGCTAGGTGAAAATTAAGGTCCCACACCATGGCATTCTTAGAATACCATCTGTCTGCCATGACAACTCACTTCCAGAATCCTATCGATGTTTTGCACAGAAATAGGGGGATTTTCAATCTTGTACTGTTCCACTTTTCTATGTATATATTGTCCGAAAATATCATTGAAACTTCTTAAAGGATCTTTGAGTTTCTCCGGGCCAGCTTGAAATTAACCATATAACCTAAACCGTCCCTGCACCTGCATGTGGGCATGCTTTTTGTAAGCCATACATGATCCCTTTTAATTGAAATTATTAAAAACTATGAGGATTAGTTAATTAGTCTTATTAAATTAGAAAAAAAAAAGGCTTCTTTTATCAAAAAACCAAGTCATATTATAGCCCCATGCATGAATGATCGACTTATAAAAAACAGGATTAATGGGCTCCAGCACTGAACAGTATCGATCGGATGCTTTTACTTTTTGTATCTGTAACAATTCATTTAACCAGCACTGTTAACGAAAGCTTTTGGTCACATCCATGCGTGACTTTAGTTAGTGCATTGTGGCTAAGATCAAGCGATGACGGCTAATTATGGAATCGATCCTTTCGTTGGAATTAATGCCCTTCCCGCTATCATTATGCTCCAGGAATAATTTTTTTCCAAAGTAACATGTTATTACTTGAATTTTATTAGTAATTATGCCCGTCCCTCTTCCGAAATACCGTTATACCTCTTCTTTGTTCTTTGTTTTTTTTCATTTTTTGGATAAAGCATCTAGCCTACGGCCTCGAGGCAAACCATTCACAGGATCAGGTAATATACTGAATTATCAACTTCTATTTCTTGAAAATCGATCCCGGGACTAGACAAAATCACAACACTTTTCAACAAATCTTGTCGTAAATAATTGTTTCTTTAAAATCCTCAGAGATTCTTATAACTCGAGGTCTGCTTTACTATTTTTCTTGTCTGCTAAAATCCTACCCTTGCACCTCGATCGCCACAGGTCAATATATAGCCCAGCTAGCTGTCATCAAAGCAAGCGAGTATACACAGATCAGAAACGAGACAAATACATATATGTAAAAAGAATTATAGAAATTAAGGGTTGAGAATTAAGAAAGTTTGTGAAGTAATGAAGGAACTGCATAATAAATAAATGTAATATAGATCATACATACATGCCCTAGATTTTTTTTAATATATGTATTTACTTGGAAAGCAACATAAATTAGATCATCACCAAGTCTTTGATTTTTTTTTAATATCCTACTTTTTGGCCTATGGGCTTCTTTATCTAGTTTTTATGGGCAAGTGGGATGGGATTCACGAAACACATCGTGGCTGTTTATAAACCGCAGTATGCGAGGAAATAACACCCCCCCCTCATTTCATTCCACGTGGTTGTGCCACGTGTTTCCAACTGTTTGTTTTATTTATGTACTTTCGATTTTTTAAAAAATTAATTTTTTTTAATGTTTTTAGATATTTTTGATGTGTGGATATCAAAAATAATTTTTTTTAATAATAAAAAAATATTATTCTAATATATTTCTAAATAAAAAATATTTTAAACAATAATCATAACTATATTATTAAATAAACTCTAAATACTCACACCAATTCTATTTTGACATTTAATATGGTAACTTTACTTGTAAAAAAATCAGTTTTCTAGTTTTTCTATAATCCTCTATTAATTATTAATTAATTTTGTTGTTGTTATATTTCAATCTCAGTTATACGTTGAAATGAGTATAGTAATTCGTAGTAAACAGCCTCCTCGTTAAAACCTGACCAGTGAATTTGTCTCATGATTTTTATATATGTACGTGCGAGAATAAAGAACTTGTCTTGTGACTTTAATCACACCTTGCTTGGTAATACCATAAGTTAGGATAGTTTTTTATCTTTAACATCAACAGGATCTAAAAATATATATAAAAAATTTATTTTAAAATAAAAAAATTCAAAAAATAAGAAAACAGCAAAGAGACCCTTAATCAAAGAGCTGCTTGTTGCAACAGGATGAAAAATATGATTTTCAAAGGGGGGGCTGAATGTGCTTTTTATGTTGATAAAAAGGTTCTCTCTCCTATAGCTTCTATGGGGTATTTTTTTTAATGTATATTTTATTTTATTTGGTTTCTTTTAGAATGGGCATCTCATATCTGTTGTAAGAATCTCCATGGGACCGTCACAATCTTGGCCATATAAATTGAGGTTTTTTTGCTTACACTTTTTTATAAAGATCGATGACATATTTGAATATACATACAAGCACTATTGAAAACACTATTGGATTGTTCAATGGTGGGTCAGTAGTCTGTGGCTAGAGATCAACAATGGTGGATAACAGCAAAATAAGGCACCGGAGGAACAACCAAGGCAGCCTGGAGCTAGAGATCAACAAATTGAGGCGAAGTCAATGAAAGATATTGATGTGTTTAAGAAATTTGATGAACCAAGAAGTTGGATCTGTAATTTGATGAACCCGTTAATTGGAGAAGCTTGCAAGTGTTTAAGATTTTTAATTTTTTTTTCCTGTAATTTTCAGTTTTACATATATACATGCCTCTAAATGGATTGCTATTTATTTTTATTTTTTTGAAAATTGACACAAATAAAATACAGAATATTCTCACAATCTTAAAATCTTGATGTCGATTTTCGGAAGACAATGGCTCGGATTCTAGTACCCGATCATTGTTTTTCTAATTTTACACTTCTCTTGTTGTGAATTTTAAAAAATTAAGTTAAAAGTATATGAGCTTTTTATTTAAAAAAAATCTTAAAAGTGATAGGAGGCTTCTTATTTTATTAAAAAAAAAAAAAAACCTTAGAATGTTTTTAAAAAGTAATATATTAACTTTAATTATTTTACTTCGACACGGATCTTAATTATTTTATTTTAAGGAACAAACTCTATACTTTCTCGAACCTCCCTAATAGATACGATGCTTGTGGGATCAGTCTGAATTGACAATCACAGGGACAAATTTTTGAAAAACACATCTGTGAAGCAAATTCCCCAAGCAACTTATTCTGATTTTTCAAAGGGATTTGATTTGAGAGTGCCAAAGAAGAGATGAAAGTGCCCAGAACAGGTGTTAATTATGTAATAAAGACACCTCGTCTACTTATTCTTTCTCGGTCGCTATCGATATAAAACCTTGTAGTGTTCGAATAATTTATTCCCACGGCATCGACAGTCAACTTCATGAAAGCTAATTAACATTCGAGGATCAATTGAGAAACTATACGTGTGTGGCCGGAGAAAGAGGTAGATCATGGTCCACTGATAAAGAGACGTTGTGACCGATGATTTGATTAATACCGGGTTGTTTTTGTGTTGGAAAATATTTTTTAAAAAAGTAAAAAATATATATATTTTTATTTCAAAATAATATTTTTTAATATTTTTTATGTGCTGATTTTAAAAATAAAAATAATTTATTTTAAAATATTTTAAAAAATAACTACAATCATATTTTCAAACGAGCCTTCATATCCCTGGAGAACCACAGACCTGCCTTTGGACAATATTTTTCACTTAATTATTATTTACATGTATAAGATAGATTCTGCTTTTATTATTATTGTCTGTATATTCATAGATTCTGCTTTTATTATTGTAAACCTTATACCTAAGATTTTCCAAAAAGTTTCAATGTTGTCCAGGTAAGAGAATTTAGATGAACATGTACATCCACTCTCTACGTTGTTACTTGTTTAGATGGAGACTTTTTTAATTGATGCTCATTTTTTATGTTATACTATTAATAGGTTCTTTTTTTGTTACCTTTCATCCCCCTTTATTTCTTTTCTTTTGATTATTTGGTGTCAACTTTATGGTTAAGTATGAAATTCAAGGAAAATAATTTTGTGTGGAATTGATAATAATTAAATGTATTAATTTAAATTGAATAAATTTGAATTGAAGAAATGAATGATAATTAGTTGGGTCCCAAATAATTTTAGATAGTCATGGGTTTTGTTGAAAATTTAGAAAAAATTAAACTAATGTGTAATTGATAACACTTATAGTATTAATTGATGTTATTTATTTTTAAATTGAGTAGTTAATTGTGCACATATTATTTTTTGTTAATTTTATGGTTTGGTTGAAAATTTAGGGGAAATTGAATTTTTACGGAAATTATAACAATTAAAGGTTAAGTATGTTTCAGCTTATAAAATGTTTGATAGTTATTGAATTATGAATTATATTTTTTAAAATTAGAAGAATTGAGTTATTTTAAAATTAAAGAAATGATGGATTATTAAGTTATTAGTTGGTTTACATTGGTTGATTGTGATTCATTTCTTAATAAATAATTGAATTTATATTTAATAGTATGTTTCAATGTTTTTTTAATTGTTTCATTGTTTTTTTTTTAAGTACCATGTATTTTTAAAAAAATACAAGTCCAAATCTAATAAAAATACTCATTTTTCATCAAGTATTAGTGTTGGTGATCATATTATGAATCTAAAGCAAGATTATAAAAAAGTACCCAATATAAAAGTTATCAATCGACGCTCAACCACTAGAGATAACAAATTAAACGTCCTTTATTAGATAGAAATCATTTAAAAAAAATGAATAGCAAAATGAAAGGACAAGCTTTTTATGTAATTGTTTTGTAACATGATATTATTTATTTTTATGGAGTTATTTTAATTATATTATATAATTATATAAAAATAGCTTTTTTAAATTATTTTAGATAGAAATCTACCTTTTGAGTTCATTGCTTGAAGTATTTATTACCTTCGATACATGATCACCATATGTATACAGAGAAACAAGACAATACAAAACGGACAAAAGATATATATATATATATTCTTACGTCGAAGGTTTGGACAAACTATCGATTCTTGCTCAAAACACTGCACCCACCGAACTTTTTATATAGACTTGTTAATTCTGGGTTTTAAGTGAACATCCACGTCAAACACAGTCCCTAAGCTGCCCTGGAACCAATGGTCGATAGGCAGAGAAAGTCGAGGACAAGTGTTTTTGTCGTCGTCCCTATAATCCACTCCAAAACTGCGAGGTGGCATGGAAAAATTAATGAAGTTGTGACAGGTTTCCAGTTTATTTAAAATTCGAGCTTTCCCTGTCAGTGATGCAGCATTGATGACCACCCTGACAATATATGGTAATATCTTTTATTAACTGAAAAAGAAAATGTATTGATTCCCAAATCTTGCTTCATTGCCTCCAATGGCTCATGGACGCAGCCGATAGAAAAAGTGTATCCGCAACTATACGTAATCTCTCGTCTGTTTTGCACCAGTAGATGCAAAGTCAAGATTGTATTACCTTTTGGTTACGGAAGTCAAGATTATTTTAATTGCAAACACGAGAATCAACGAGTATTTAATGTCCAAAGTACTGTCGTTTTCACGTATGATGCTTGGTACTGTAATCTTAAGGTAATAGCGTTGAAAAGCCTGGGATTGTCTCGATTTTTTTTTTTTACATGTGAATTAATTTAAATGCCGGTTCGCCCTCTCGTAGCACGTCATCAATCCCTTCACATCAACCATCTCACTTTTTTCTTGTCGTTATCTGCCGAAAATCAATATCATTAGGTGAGTATTAGTTGGGGGTTGAAAAATATGTTGATAATTGCACGTCAGCATTTTTGGCTATAAAAGACCAAGATAGGTCGAATATATCACCTCGGTGCATCCAATGCTGGCCACGCAATTCAAATCCAATATCAAGCTCTCAGACATTGCATGTGTTTTAGATATTAAGAGTCAACTTATTGCTACTATAAACTTGACTGTCTGGTTTCTGATTCGGGCCTGCTGGTGGAATGTTCGGGCTTGCATTTCTAAATAATTTAGCTAGAGAATTCTTATTTGATTTTTACTAGACGTACTCGACAGGCACCGTCATTGTTGGAAGCTTGCAAGTCGGCAATTGTTCCCTTGTCTGGGATTGTTCTGTTCAATTATCGCAAGTTCTAGCAATAACCCCAAATGGACAACATCAAGGTTTTGTCTGAAAATCCGACTCGCCATGTTAATTCTAGATGGCCAAACTTTGTAGTTTTCCTACAAGGAGACTTAGTTTTAGAGTTGAAATGTTTAATTTTCAAGTTTTGGTTTTACATTAATTACTTGTGAAAACATTGAAAACAGGGATGATGATATCACTGACTCACAAAAAAAAAAAAAAAAAAAGAACTGTTATGTAATCCAAAATTTAATTGGCCTTCGAATAAACAACTAAAACATTCCTTGTCGGTTTGAATAAACAAATAAATCGTTTTTAAACATAAGAGATTGCTTTGTTTGATAGGAAGGAAACTCATTGGTCCATGGTTTAGATTAAACTCCCACTATTGATAAACACACATCTACCTTGTACTAACTTATTCACCGTATTGTTTATTCATGTATTTAAAATTATATTTAAGTGTGTTTTAAAAGTACATATAACTTTTAAAAAATATTAAATTAATGTATTTTAATGTTATTTTATAGTTTTGATGTGCTAAAATAAAAAAATAAAAATCTAAAAAATTATATTTTAATATATTTTCAAGTGAAAAATACTTTTAAAAAACATAATATATTATGAAAACATTGTACAAGTCTCTCTCTCTCACTCACTCTCTCTCTCTCTCACACACATATAAAATTGATTTATTAAGAAGAATATTTGTAGCACAAGAGGTCAAGATTAAACCTTTTTTATTGCAAAGAAAAAGATGGCATGCTTTGTCGTGATCATGGTAGTATCTCCACATTCGAGATTGGGAAGATCGAAGATACCATTTATAATTAAGTAGTGCCTTTGATGGGCCATACAAAGCATGTTTATCCATGGTCCCTCGAGATTGAGTGGAGTCTCCGACAGACAGATGATAATTTTAAAAGCTTCAACTTTCTTGAGCTCAGCATGTAGTGGAACATTTTTGCTTGGCAGAGAAAAGAGAGAAGGTTTCCTCGCTCCAAAACTTGTTTGTCCTCGGTTGCTAGGGTTCAAGAACGAATCGGAGCTTGGGCTAGTTCATCTTTGTTTTTACGTCAAGAGAATTAAGGACATAAGGCTAGAAATACAGAAGCGTTGAGCCCAAGTAGATAAGTAAATACGACCACTCCAAATATTTGTAGAGAGTAGCCTAGCAAAATTCTTTCACTAGGCCTTCCTCGATCCAGATCCTTTCCAGGCGACGCCGTGACCCCGTCAAACCCATACAAACGCCCCTTTTTCTCGAAAGCATGGATATAAAACTCGGTCGCGAAACTTGTAGATATTATCATTATAGGAGAAAGAACTTTTATTTTTTAAAAAATTGTAGACTGTAGTTGTTATCATTTGAGTGTTTTAAACTTTAAATTTGATTTATGTTTTGAGTATTTGAATTATTATCACAATAATTACTTATCATCGAGAAAAGATAATTGTTCATAAAATCTCAATCACTTGATTATCAGAATTCAATATATCTCACTCTTTTATATTTTAACAATAATATAACTATAAAAATAATTTTTTTTAAAAAAATCTCTATATAAAACTAAACAAGCAAGGGTAGAAAATCACTAGTGTATATTAGATTAGATACTATACTAAAACTCCTAAGTAAAATATTGTAACAATGTTTTTTTTTTCTTTCCTCCTTCAACCTTTTGTTTTCAATTATAGTCTTTTATGCCTAATTTGTCAAACTTTTGATAAGGATTGAATCAATTCAAAAAAATAATTAAATTATAAACACAAAGAGAAAACCCATGATAAATCTAAAATTATATGGCAATTTTTTTTTTACCCTCACACTCTCCATTTTATTTCTTGTATAGTTATGCAGTTTTTGCAATTTTAATTTTAATTTGAAAAATTATTTTTTTAATTATAGTCCTCAAGTTTGTGAGAAGAAAAAGTTGTTATATCATGATAATGAGAGAAAAGGTCATTGATTGGATCACATTTTAAAGATAAAACAAATATTAATTTTAGCATCAACATGTCTAAAAAGGTTGATTGGAGTCAAAAGATGGGAGGGGAATCTTGATTTTGTATTTTTCAACCATTTTTAGGGTTTTTTTGGTTTGTTAAATTGGTTTTGGGTTTTAGAAGAGTTTATTAATTGTTTTTTGGTAAAAATAGTTTGAAAACATCCCCACTTAATTTTCCACGCACCAAGATAAATGATGTGTTGTATGTTCTTTTATATATATATATATATATATATATATATAAAGCATTTTTTCTTTGTTAAAGATAGATGTAAATAACAAATAAGATTTTTAATATATTTTTTTATATAATTGTATCATGTTTTTTCAATATTTTTATCTTCAATCATGTACAAAACATCATTGTGAGTTTATTATGTTAAACCAAGTCGATTTAATATATCATTCTTTTATTATTATTATTTTTTAATATCATCTTGAATTTATTTATTGTTAATATCTAAATCTGTTATCTAAATTGCATCCGAACTCACACAGCTGGATTTTTTTTTTTTTTTTTTTTATCATCTAGTTTTTTTGTTGTCCCTTTATTATTATGTTATTTCTTCGCATTTTAAATTTTCTATTGTCCAACCTGCAGCGGAGGTTGAGGCAATAACCTAGTAATATTTGCGCTTTCAAGACCAGCCAGAAGCATGTCAGGGAAGCCCAATATACTTGGGCCTAGGCACTGAGCCTGAGCATAGCCTGGCAGCATCTTTCAGCCCAATGAAGAACTGAACATGATAAAACACACAAAGTGGATAAAACCACGAGTAAAAACGGGAGGAGGTGTAAGCAGAGAGCTACGCTCATGAGGTGCAAAGAAACAGGATAATTAAAGATGCAAATCCTTCTTCTTCAACCCTGTAAGTCTCTCACTCTCTTCAGCTATTCACTACCATCCATTACTAACAGCTTAGCTATCACACATAAGAGGAGCATAGTCCATCATAACAAGTGTGCAAAACCCCCCTGTTTTCACTCATTTTGTAGTCTTGGGACACTTAAAGCCATTTTTTTGTCTAAGAATTCCCAACTTTGGAAAAGTTCCCTCGTTACATTATGCTCCCAAAATGATGTCTTTGATGATTTTTCGAGTACCCAACTGCCTGAAAAGGAACGGGATGATAGAATTCAAGTGAATGAGGAGCTTGAATTGTTAAATAAGCCATCTCCAGTGGTTTTTAATAATGGTTTGGATGTAGAAGTTGATAAAGAATCTGAGAAACCTGGTAAAGATGAGGCCTTGGCGCCTTTTTTGAAGTTCTTCAAGTCTAATGATTCATTGGATGAAGTGAGTGAGGATGAGCGTGATTTAGGTGTTGTAGAGGAGAGAAGTGGTGTGGATAATGAAGACAAGGAGGCTAGGAAGATTAATGTGGGCTATTATGAGCCAAAACCTGGTGATTTTGTGATTGGAGTTGTGGTTTCTGGCAATGAGAATAAACTTGATGTGAATATTGGGGCAGACTTGTTGGGTACAATGCTAACAAAGGAGGTGCTGCCTTTGTATGACAAAGACATGGAATTTTTGTTGTGCGATACAAAGAAGGATGTCAAGGAGTTCATGGTTAAAGGGAAGATGGGGATTGTTAAGGACGAGGTTGCAATGAGTCCAGGCCCCCCAGGGTTAGGGAAGCCGGTTGTGGAGACAGGAACAGTGCTGTTTTCAGAGGTTCTTGGAAGGACGCTTAGTGGAAGGCCATTACTTTCTACCAGACGGCTTTTCCGGCGGTTAGCTTGGCAACGAGTGAGGCAGGTTCTTTTCTCGCTTTCTTCCTTTCCACTTTGTTTTTTTTGTTTTTTTTTGTGCTGAAATAGCTTCTTGGTAAAATTCTTTAGATGATTCAAAATGAATTTTCAGACATAAATAGGAATCCCTTGTTTGTTGTTTGCGTTTTTCTTTCTGAGAAAAAATATGTCGATTGCCTTTGTAATTGAGTAAAATAATAAGATAGTTTTTTTTTCAACGCATTTCTCCGCAGCTTCTTACTGAAATAAAAACAATCGGGTTGGAATTGGTCCTTTAGAAATTAACTATGAAATTGAGGATTATTGTTGACATCTTACTTTGTGTCAGCAGATCAAAGATCTGAATGAACCTATTGAGATTAAAATTTCAGAATGGAATACCGGGGGCCTACTTGCGAGAATTGAGGTCTGTGTACCCTTTATGTATTTGATTTGTGTGTAAATGCATTGCATGCATAGTAATGATAAATTTTTGGAATTTGCTCTTTCAGGGATTGCGAGCGTTCCTTCCAAGGGCTGAGTTAATGAACAGAGTGAACAATTTTAAGGAGTTGAAAGAAAATGTAAAGTGCAATACCCTGGAATTTCTGGTTCTGAATTACTTATAATTTTTGTTTTTGTTAGGTGTTGATGCTTTAATCATTTAATAGTTGTTGCCACGTTGCATCAATCATAAGAACTTGTTCCTGGAATAAAATTGTATAAAATGCACAATCTTCTGCCTGTGGATTTACATTTCCATACTATACACTCTTTGCAATGATTTTCCGAAGCCTGGTGCATGTTTGTGGTTATTCAAGGCACCTGTAAGGATTAATTTTCCAAGGCAAGGCATTGGTGTTTCTATAATTAGATAACCTATCTGGATTTACCTCTGAATTTGATAGTAAAATCCTTGTCAATGCACCTAAAAAGGTGTTCCTTTCGGTCCACTTCATCAACTGTCTTGCTATAGGCCTCCCTTAGGTTGTGTCTTGACTGTACTCGTTATCTATGAATTTTGTTCTTGATTTTTTTTTTTTTTTTTTTTTTTTGCCAATCATGTGCTTTATTTTGTTGCATCTGTTGGATGCTTCTTGTGGATCACTGGTTTCATCATGGTGTAGGTGGGTCGCCAAATATACGTGCTGATTAAACGAATAAATGAATCGAATAATGAGTTGATACTCAGTGAAAGGGAAGCTTGGGTCAGTTTCCTTGTGGCATTCTATTTTACTTTTCTCCCTTGTTGTTTGAGATTTTGATTTTGGCTAAAAAAAAAAATTCTAATGAAGAAGCTCTATGAATTTGTGTACAAAATTGCAGGAAATGATAAACCTCCGAGAGGGAACACTTCTTGAAGGAACCGTTAAGAAACTTTTTCCATACGGAGCCCAAGTAAGAATAGGTGAAACTAACCGTAGGTGAGTTCTTTATACTTTTAGGTTGCAATTTAGTATATATATCACAGCGTATTGCTGCTCCTCACTCGTAAAGAAGTATCCTAATATTTATTGATCCATTTCAGTGGGTTGCTGCATGTCTCAAACATAACTAGGTCTCGCATTTCATCTGTCAGTGACTTGCTTAAAGTTGACGAAAAGGTTAAAGTCCTTGTTGGAAAGTCAATGTTTCCTGACAAAATATCTCTCAGGTAATTGAGGAGTACTCAACTGCTGGATGATGCATCTAATTTTCAGAATACTGGTCAGTCCAATGATAGAAAGGAACCATCAGAACCTTTTTTCGTGATAAAATACAAGAGTGATGCATGCAAGACTTTCTTTCCCTCTCTTTTTCCATATTTGGAAATGTACAGACACTTTAAAAATAACATGTGGTGCCAGTTCTGGAGAAAGATTCTTATTTATCATCATGAGAGATTATTTTCCTTAACAATATAGGAACATTGCTAGAGAGGAGTGACTTCAATGTATGGAAAAAGAAAAGGGGTAACGAAACAGTTTCGGTCCGCCAAAAACTCAATTTTTTGATAAATTTTGGTCAGCCAGCAAAATCAGTTTTGTTTATTTTGCCAGTTATTTAGTTACAGAATTTTGTTGTTCATTGAGCTGTGCATTGCAATGGTTACATAAGATGTGGAAGTCACTTTTTATGGGCCTAGTATTCTCCTATGGGCAACAAAGATTGCTATTTAAATAGCACAGAATATGTCAATGTATGCTTTTTTTTCCCAGAACATCCTAAATTTACAATTTAATTGTTAAATGAATCATGTATTTAGATACCAGATGGTGCCCTTCACCTCTTCAAATGAGTTTCCTCCTTACTCTTAGTGTTTAGCTATTTGTTGCTGATGGAAAGTCTTTTAATTCCCTTTAGCAAATTTGACTCAGTAGGGCTATGGATCTTTGATTAGTGGAACGATCCGATCATAAGTGCTTGAATCTCTGTGAATCAATCTTGATATTGCACCCTCTACACATTGAATCTGACTTCTTTTGTTTAGTTTATACACCTCACAACTGTGCTTGCAGCTCATTTGAATTTCTTTCCCAAGGGAAGCTCGGACGGATATTAGATGGCTTTTACTTGGTTTAAATTCTGTGTTTATTGTGCCTTCTATGGGACTGTTCAATCGTTGCTAACCTTAACATTCAAAATCTTGAAGATTTATTTGCATATTTTCACCAAATCTTTCTCTCTTTTCTTTTGAATTTGTAAAAGTGCCAAATAGTGGTACCGAGGTAACGACGTATTTTGCTTGCATGTACCATGCAGTATTGCTGACCTTGAAAGCGAGCCTGGTCTGTTCGTATCAAACAAGGAGGTCGGATATTTTCTGGTTTGTTTACATTTTTCATTTAATCCTGTCTAAAATGAGACTGAGTACGACTTTCATTGGTAAAATTTGTGTTTTTTTTTGGGACAGAAAGTGTTTGCTGAGGCAGAAGAGATGGCAAAGAAGTATCGGCAAAAGCTTCCAGCCAGTTCAACAAATTTGAAGCCAGAAATCCCACCAAGCAAGAATGCCCTATCTTCTGACACTGAGGCAACATTATATGCAAACTGGAAGTGGTTCAAATTTGAAAAGGAGTGAAAGAAGCCGGATTAATTTTGAACTTTTGTACCATCCAACCAGAACATGGAGGACTGGGGCCCGGCGATCTTCTCTCACCCTAAACTTAAACACGGTTCATCATGGCAAAAGGGAAGAACTCTTATCAGGCCATTATTCTCTACGGGCAACGCAAAATAATTTTTTGTGGCTTGTGACTTCTGTGTTTCTGATTCAAAATCAGATTGGAAGGTCCACGAAAGCATACGGCGATCACAGCATGGAAGCGCGTAGTTCTGTCCAATATGTAACATGCATCTAATCGTCCTTTTCATATTTTTTTAGTACCATACGGTTTTATTATTCTACAATAAATTATCATATTCATTCATTTCATCTGGTTTTACTTATTCAATCTGTCACTGACCGGAAAAAGGGCAAAGATAGTTTGAAATGGTAGTCTCTTTTCATCTATATGGAATTACCCCGATGAGGTTATGTTTGAGTTGGTTCATCCGTTTAGTCTTGTTATTATATATATATCGTTGTTCTTAATGTTTCTTTTTGGTCCGTTTGATTTTATCATCATGTTTAATGCACGTTGTTTTTGCCTTCGCTGGGAAAGATCGTCTATGTTCCTTCACCTTGATTCCATCAAAAAAGTGATATTATAGTATCAGGGTCATAAGAATGGCGCCCCCGCCCTTTAAAATCTTAGTGTGCACCGTTGATATCCATTTGTTAAGAAAATATATAAAAAATCGACGTATGACAGCTTGACTCCATGGTTTGGTGTGACAGCTTCACCGAGTTTTACTTGTGCTGGTGACCAGAAGAGAAAAATCGGTATTCAATCTTTGTTTAGCAGAAAGCTACGAGGACTTACCAACCCTAGCCTGATCTATTTTTGTCTCCATGCTTTCTTCTGTTACTAAACAAAGAATGTCTTTCTTTTGTTTTCAGGCAGGGGGGTTTACAAGTATTGTTTGTAATCCAAGTTGAAATGGCCTAGTTCAATAGGGTTTGGGGCTCCAGGAATTTTAAAGATGAAGAAAACATATAAAGTCAATCTGTAAAAGCCATTGCTGCATAATCATCTGCGCAAGGGATCTGTTTGCTAGCACCGGAAGCAAACTTTTGCTTAAGGATCATCAATATATTTTAATTTTATCCTACTTTTTTCTTGTTAATTCGAACCAACACTTGCATGTTAATCATTTTCAAGATGCCTGAGAGCGAAATATCCTTCCGGACAGCTAGCCTTTTTGCACAAAAGAAAATTAGTTCTAACCAAATTAAAAAATAAAAAATTCCACATTCCTTGTATCCAGCAACTCAGCCGAGTGCAGACCCATCTCCATGCCTTGATTTATGGTTCTTTAAATCTCAGTGAAATGTCAAACACAGTGATGGAGTACAAGCCAAGCATCTATATACTTTCTGCTCACAGTTACTTACCTTGTTCCCTGGTCTGTTTGCCTTGCCATCTCTCTAATTATTTAGCTAACAAAGATAAATGAAGAAGGATAAGAGAAATCCCTCCGATCAATTTTCCTTCTTATCAAACTAAGAGTACACTCAGCCCCTCCCCTCCATACCTTTCTCGTTCTCGCAAACAGAGTCTAAAACAAATACTATATCTCATCTTCAACTGCTTCCTATTCCCTTCATAACGAACCCTAACTATTTATTCATAGATGCACGATCGTCCGAGATCGTAAATCATAATCAAGGGGGGAGAGACGAATTAATGAGATAAATGAGATTTCAATTCAGATTTTGTATATTCTAATCATGGCTTGCATAATAGAGTATACATTAATACGGCGCCGTATCAAACCGGGAGCTAGCTTCATTAAATTAGAAGTCTACTTTTGGACCCCTTTTTTGTGAGGCTTGCTCCTTAACAGGGAGCTAGCTCGACCACTGCAGCACAGTTTTTATATTATATGTGTAATAGCTATTTGAATCGTGTTTTATTATGGGTTATAAATTTTTTTAAAAAAAAAAATTGGATATATGATTTATTTTCATGTATTTTTTTTATATAAAAAATTTAAATTATAAATTGAAAAGCCCATATAGATCGTTAACAATAACTAAAAAAAATTAAAAAAAAAAAAAGATATAAATGTATTAATCACATAAAATAAGATATTTATTCGGCTACAACGCCATATCCAACAAAAATATTTATAATAATAATAATAATAATATATAACTTGTCTAACCCAAGTTGATATATTTTTTAGTGTATTCAAAAAAAAAATTTCTTCTATAATAATAATATATTTTTTTCAAATATAATAATAATAATAATAATTTTTAAGTTTACCCTTCAAATTAAATCTATGGTTTTTTTTTCAATATTAATTTTCTTTCAAATTTATTAATTATTATATTAATAATAATACAAATAATAACATTTATCATATTATTAATAATATTAATAATAATAAACTTATTCAAGTTTAAGTGAGTTTGACTGAAAGATCGCATCTAAAAGCTTTGAGTCTCTCTTAAATACCAAACCCAAAAGCCTTGGCTTTGGCTCCAATCTAAAGCCATTAGAGTTGGGTGAAGACATAAGACCAAAGAATATTGGGTATTGATGCAGCCCCATTAACCCAAGGTATAGATGTCTGACCCAAGTGTCTTGGGCCACGGAGGTCATAAGACTTAAGGGACTTAGGTTTACGCCCCTACCACTTCCAAACAACTTGAGCCAGACGCTCCTTTTCAGCCTCAAGTTTTTTAGGTCTGGAAAGGCATGCTAGACTCAAGTTAATAATAATAATAATAATAATAATTGATTTTGCCCTTTAAATAAAATCTATTTTTTTTAGGATAGTAATGAAATTTATTTCAAATTTAATAATATTAATGAATTTAATAATATTTATAACATTAATAATAATATTAAACTTATATAACCTAAGTTTTTATAGTTTTTAATCCCTTCAAATAAAGCTTATTGTTTTTCTTCGATACTAATAATATTTTTCTTCAAATGTATTAATGATAATAATAATAATAATTTTACCTTTCAAATTAAATCTATGATTGTTTTTTAAAATTAATGATATATTTTTAAATTTTTTTAATTATGATATTAATAATATTAATTATAATAAAAATAAAATAATAATATTTATAAGATAAATAATAATATTTTTAATATTAATAATACTAACAATAATAAAAATTTAAAATATAAATAATAATATTATTGGATATGGTTGCACAACCAGATCCAAATATATTGGGTCCAGCTACCTAGTTAAACTCAAGATCAATGGCATTCATGCACTAATGAGTTGTGTTAGGCAGTATGAACCATGTTAGTGCCACCTTTTGGATGTGTTTTAGGTTTGGCTTAGCAGTCAAACCCAACAGCTTTTGGTAGAGGATGCAACGCTCCCAGCTGCAATTTTTTACCAAAAACATAGTAGAAAAACACCCTATAAAGCACTACAATGCTGTCCACAATGAAAATAATCAATGGCTATAGTATTGTCCACAATGCAATGTGCCTGTATCTACCCGCATGTGTTTTAAAAGAGCCCACCAAAGAACAAACACAAACAATATAGTCTATAATAAAATCATTCATAATCTATAATAATTTAAAATAATACAATTCATAATAAAATCACTCACGATCCACCTGAAAACGATATACAATGACTCACTAAACCTTAGATAACAACAAATTATGCTATTATTTCTATATGGATATATGATACACGCACCCCCTTTTAGAAGCAAGTATTATAATTGAAAAAATATAAATTAATATTTATATAAATAAAATTTATTTTTAAAATGAATCTAAAAATAAAAATTATTATGTATCTTTAGCATAATTGCTCTGTTTATTTTTGTGTTTTAAAAATATTTTTAAAAAAATTTGAAATTTTTTTATATGTTTTTAGAGTATTTTAATATATTAATTTCAAAAATAATTTACAAAAAATAAAAAATATTATTTTAATATATTTTTAAATAAAAAATACTTTAAAAATTAATCCAAACTGAACTGCTAAAAAGGCTCATGGCGCGGAATCAATCATCCACTGCAAAACATTTGTGACATTAATGAGAGAAGTGTCTCGTGCGGCTAAATTGCTAGGGAAACGCAGTTAAAACCTAAAACCCTAATCGTTACCTGTGCCCTAATATATTCCAAATCCACACCCATCTCTCTCTCTCTCTCTCTCGTGTGACTGTCTGTGTTTCATTATCTTTAGATCTCCACTCCCAAAACAAACCCACCTCCTTCTCCTCGGTAACCAAATCACTTGGATATTCCACCACCCCACAGTAATTACACTGTAAAAAGAAATATTTGGGCCTTAGGCCATCTAGACGACGCCACCATGAAACTTCCTCTGTATCCACGCCACCCTTAACCCTAACCCTTTTATTATAACAGAGGCCACGTTTAGGACCTTATAGTTTATGCAATGTATAGTAGTGTGAGGAAAAAGACATTGAAAATGGTTGCTTACTCCGAAACCCTTTTACCTTTCACAATCTCCTAAGCTGCCTCACTCCTATTATCATCAGCCTCTTCTCTTCCCTAGGCGCCCTCTCCATTTTGTTGTTTACTCTCTTTTTCCGGTGGACTTAAGACGGATGGCGGATTCCGAAACTCTCGAATCTTACCCACTTACATGCCCTCTTTAACTGTCGGGAAGGGTGATTTCTAGTATTTTGTTGAACTGTTATTACACGTGTCGACCATGATTGCTGTCAGGTCGAAGTTTAAAGCAATCCTAGCCATCGGTTTAATAGGACCCATTTGTCTTTCTGGCAGCATGCATTTATATTGAGCTATTTAGACAGCCAGGGTTGTGCCCTGTCAGCAACCGGGTGGCCCACTGACCCGTGCACGTCCCCAAATATTGCCACGTGCATGTATAAGGATGGAGAAACTGATGTGAGCACCCAAGAGAACAAAAGGTCAACACTACCCCACTTGACAACAAAATGCTTCCATGCTGAAACAAGGGCAATTTGGGCTATTCATAAAGAAGCTGAATCGCCCGCCCATGTGAACTGCTCTAAAATAAGAGCTACTTATTTAAATGCCAAAGCATAAAAGGCAACCAGAAGAAGATTGTTCAAACTCCAACCTCAGCCACCATCCACCATCCACCGTCAGGTCCACCACAACCACAACCACCACCATCTCAGCCACCACCACCATCTGCACCCAGAAACCGACCATGGATAAAATGTGCAGTTTCAGAACTTGGACACAAAGAGCTTGATGATATCTTCATCTTGCTTACAATATTAGCACCATCACCACCGGCCACCACCCAGCTTTGGTTGCCTTTGATATCAGAGAGGGAATTTTTTCGGGTAACGTTTTCTTCACTTCGACTGTATCAGCCACTCTTCCACAAGAGATCTAGTGGCACTCTTCTTTTTGTATAGTTCACATGCATGGTTTCAACACTTTGGTGTAAAACTCAAGCATCCAAGGCCTCCACGGGAACTGTTCTCACATGCATGTTGTCTCCTGAGTGGACTTTCTTTCACCATCTCTGTACCTCCATTCACTATCACCATTTTCAAAATCATCAAAAAAATCCTCCTTTCTATTAACCCAAGATTTCTCAAATCATCATCGCTCTAATGGAGAAGCCAAGCCACCATTCCCTCTTGTTTTGCTCATTCTTGGTAATGATGATAACCAGTACCAAAACATTTTTTGTAGTCTCTCTATCTTCTGATGGAGAAGCCCTTCTTTCTCTTATCTCAGCAGCAGACCAGTCAGCAAAAGCATCCTCATCAATCCTCTCCTCATGGAACCCATCAAGCCCAACTCCATGTTCATGGCAAGGCATTACGTGCTCTCCACAAAATAGAGTTATTTCCCTTTCTCTCCCTAACACGTTCCTTAATCTTTCCTCGCTGCCCTCACAACTCTCCTCTCTTTCCTCTCTACAACTTGTCAATCTCTCCTCGACTAATATCTCTGGCGCTATCCCT
The DNA here is from genome assembly GCF_005239225.2 of Populus alba. Taxonomy (NCBI): domain Eukaryota; kingdom Viridiplantae; phylum Streptophyta; class Magnoliopsida; order Malpighiales; family Salicaceae; genus Populus; species Populus alba. The sequence goes on along the minus strand of NC_133297.1, from coordinate 12,171,867 downwards.
CCTTCATTTGGCCTACTCACCCATCTTAGACTCTTAGACCTCTCCTCTAACTCTCTTTCTGGTACTATACCACAGGAACTTGGCCAGCTCTCTTCCCTTCAGTTTCTTTACTTGAACTCCAATAAATTATCTGGTAGGATACCTAGCCAACTCGCAAACCTTACTTTTTTACAAGTTCTTTGCTTACAAGACAATCTCTTCAATGGTTCAATACCATCTCAATTGGGTTCTTTAGTCTCGCTCCAAGAATTTAGAGTTGGAGGCAATCCTTTTCTTACAGGAGAAATACCGGTACAATTAGGACTGCTAACCAATCTCACAACATTTGGTGCTGCAGCAACTGGACTTTCAGGGGTATTACCACCCACATTTGGGAACTTGATCAATCTTCAAACTCTGTCTCTTTATGACACGGAGGTATTTGGTTCTATACCACCTGAACTCGGGTTGTGTTCAGAGTTAAGGAACTTGTACTTGCACATGAATAAGCTCACTGGTTCAATCCCTCCTCAACTGGGTAAGTTGCAAAAACTTACTAGTTTGCTTCTCTGGGGAAATGCACTATCTGGAGCAATCCCAGCTGAACTTTCAAATTGTTCATCACTTGTTTTGCTTGATGCTTCAGCTAACGATCTTTCGGGCGAAATACCTGCTGATTTAGGAAAGTTAGTGTTTCTCGAGCAGCTTCACTTGTCTGATAATTCACTTACTGGTTTAATACCCTGGCAGTTGAGTAACTGTACAAGTTTAACTGCTCTCCAGCTTGACAAGAACCAACTGTCAGGTACAATTCCATGGCAGGTTGGTAATTTGAAGTATTTGCAAAGTTTATTCTTGTGGGGTAATTTAGTGTCTGGTACAATACCAGCCTCTTTTGGGAACTGCACAGAATTATATGCTCTTGATCTTTCAAGAAACAAGCTCACAGGCTCAATTCCAGAAGAGATTTTCAGTTTGAAGAAATTGAGCAAACTTCTGCTTCTAGGGAATTCATTATCAGGGGGGTTGCCTCGCACTGTTGCAAATTGTGAGTCTTTAGTGAGATTGAGGCTTGGAGAAAACCAGCTTTCAGGTCATATTCCCAAGGAGATAGGCCAATTGCAGAATTTGGTATTTCTGGACTTGTATATGAATCATTTCTCTGGTGGCCTACCTTTGGAGATTGCCAACATCACAGTTCTTGAGCTGTTGGATGTGCACAACAACTACATTACTGGAGAGATACCGTCTCTACTAGGAGAGCTTGTAAATTTGGAGCAGCTTGATCTTAGCAGGAACAGCTTCACAGGTGAAATTCCTTGGAGTTTTGGAAATTTCAGTTACTTGAACAAGCTCATTCTCAATAACAATCTGCTCACAGGGGCAATCCCAAGGTCCATCCGAAACTTGCAGAAGCTAACGCTGCTTGATTTGAGCTATAACAGCCTCTCTGGTCCAATCCCACCTGAAATTGGTTATGTCACAAGCTTAACGATTAGTTTGGATTTAAGCTTAAATGGATTTACTGGTGAACTTCCTGAAACGATGTCTAGCTTGACACAGTTACAGTCACTTGATCTTTCCCATAATTTCCTTTATGGAAAGATTAAGGTTCTTGATTCCCTTACTAGCCTCACTTCCCTTAATATCTCCTACAATAACTTTTCAGGCCCAATTCCTGTATCACCATTCTTCAGAACTCTATCTTCAAATTCATACCTACAAAACCCAAGACTTTGTGAATCCACAGATGGTACTTCTTGCTCTTCGAGAATAGTTCAAAGAAATGGATTAAAATCAGCCAAAACTGTAGCTTTGATTTCAGTTGTTCTGGTTTCAGTGACCATTATAGTCATTGCTTCCTTTGCTATAGTCGTGCGGAACCATAGGTATGCAATGGAGAAATCTTCTGGAGCATTAACAGCATCGTCAGGAGCCGAAGATTTCTCCTATCCATGGACTTTCATCCCATTTCAGAAGCTTAACTTCACCGTTGATAACATCCTAGATTGCTTGAAGGAGGAGAATGTGATCGGGAAAGGCTGTTCTGGGATTGTTTACAAGGCTGAGATGCCAAATGGGCAGTTGATAGCGGTGAAAAAGCTTTGGAAAACAAAACAAGATGAGGATCCGGTGGACTCTTTTGCTGCAGAAATTCAAATTCTTGGACACATTCGACACCGGAATATCGTGAAGCTTTTAGGCTATTGTTCGAATAGGAGTGTCAAGCTCCTTCTGTACAACTACATTTCAAATGGCAATCTGCAACAGCTTCTGCAGGGGAATAGGAACCTGGATTGGGAAACGAGGTACAAGATAGCTGTTGGTTCAGCTCAGGGTCTAGCTTATCTTCATCATGATTGCGTGCCAACAATTCTTCACAGAGATGTTAAGTGCAACAACATACTTCTGGATTCAAAGCATGAGGCCTATTTGGCAGATTTTGGCCTGGCCAAACTGATGAACTCTACAAATTATCACCATGCCATGTCCAGGGTAGCTGGGTCTTATGGTTATATAGCCCCAGGCAAGCATCCCTGATTTCTAGAACTCCAATATATTTGTTCATGTTTTTTTTAGTTGATTTGTCATCATATGCTGATGGAATCTTATAGTGTGCGGTTCTATTTATAATTCTTATTTCATTTGCTAATAATAAATATATTTCCATGTTCATTGCAGAGTATGGATACACCATGAACATTACAGAAAAGAGTGATGTTTACAGTTATGGAGTGGTATTGCTAGAGATCATAAGTGGCCGCAGTGCTGTTGAGCCTCATATAGGAGATGGATTACACATAGTTGAGTGGGTGAAGAAAAAGATGGGAAGCTTTGAACCAGCTGTATCGATACTAGATGCAAAACTTCAAGGTTTGCCTGACCAAATGGTGCAGGAAATGCTGCAAACACTAGGAATTGCAATGTTCTGTGTGAACTCTTCGCCTGCAGAGCGCCCCACCATGAAGGAGGTGGTCGCATTGTTAATGGAAGTAAAGAGTCCACCGGAAGAATGGGGAAAGACTTCTCAACCTCTAATAAAACAGTCATCGAATCAAAGTTGAAATAATTTCGGTCCTTGTTTTTCTTTGCTTCCAAGGTAATCATTGATTGATTCTCTTTTCCTATCCCAAGAAGACAAAAGAGGAGAGTTGTTGAAAAAATTGAAGAGTGTGCTTTGGATATTGTTATCAGATTTAGCTGGTGGTCCTGGGTGGGTTTCTTGTACAGTTGTAGAAACAGCAATGTGGTTGAATCTGCTTCATCCTTTGCTTTTTTCCCAATTACAATTTTTTATTTACATGCAACTCTATGCATTTCCTTTTTGTCCTCGTTGATGTTACTGAAGTTCCTGAATTTCTGTGAAATGTGATCTGCTGCTTATGCCCACAGGATTAGATTCCCAAATTTCAGCCATAATTTAGGTTTGTGTGGTGCTTGCCACAGCAGGTGGCAGTTGAAACAACATCATAAAATAAATTTCAACTGGTAACTTGGAAACATTCAAGCAAATTTACTGACAGCACATAACGACATGTATACAAGTAGCAGAATTCATGCAACAGCAAGAGAGCACGAGACAGAAGTAAATGAAAACAGATCCTCAGAATCATATGAACATTCGAGGATGTCCAAAATGTGGGACAGGGGGATTGTGTCTGGCCCTCTTCGATTGAAGAAAACAGAAACGTTAAACCTATTGCCGGTGGAATTGCTACTCATCACGGAAGGACTCCCCATACATGTCTTTGCATGTAGGGCCTATGATGCAGATAAAAGCAGACAGATAGAAACAGGCCATGCTTTCCTCCTCCTCCCCCCCATGCCTGGACAGGCTAATTTGTATCCCCTTTCTCACTATTCTTCACATGGTCAACATCACCCTTTTTTCATGAGACAAGAATCGGGTCAAAAAGATCTAATAAGAAAATAATTGCTGCAACATCCCCATTTCCCTCTTGCTCAATGCCCTTTTGGCTATTTTCTTTTTTCCTGATAAAGAGAGAAGAATCCGTTGTTTAACTTAAATTCAGAACCTCAACATGATAATACCTTCATGTCACGTGAATAAAGAAATAAAAAGATCCATGATTAGTTCAATAAGCTTCCCTTTTTGTTTCTTTCATGGCCAGGTCAATCTTTACAATCCCAGGTATTATGGGCCAAAGCAATTTGAAGTAGAAATGATGTATGCAGACCACACTCTACGGACCACATTCATCGTGTATTTGCACTGGAGCCTCTGCAATGGTAGGCGATGAAGCTGCATAAAACTTCAATTAAGTATTTTGGGCTTTTTCATGGGCTGGACTGGAATGTTTGGCCTTAATACTGAGCTGGACTGTGATATTTGGGTCTGGGTCTGGGTCTTCCTCTTCAAAACAAGTCTTAGTTAATGAACCCTCCTCTTCCTATACTCAAGTAAAAAATGAGAGAAAAATAGAGTTCGTAGAAATAAAAGCGTGTAATGTTAGGTTTATCCCGTTAAAAATATATTATCTTTAGCTCCATCTCTTGTCTTTATCTTTCTTTTAGTACCCTTTGTCTTCAGCTTTATAACAGCAAGAATCCTGGGAGATAACCTTAGACAGGGGATTATATGAGGGAGGTTTATTATTTTACTTTTAGATCTAACAAATTATTTTGAAAAATTCACACCAGAATAGTTACGAGTTGATAAAAGCTTCTTCAAAAACAAAAGGAAAAATTAAAGTAAAATTCAACTAGATATAGTATGAGTTAGAAATCAAAATATATTGGATAGAATTTATAATTTTTCAATTTTTATGTTTGAAAATATAAATCAACCCATGTTTTCAACAAAATTAAGTTTTTTTTATGAAAAATTAATTTTTTATATATATTTTAAATCGTTTGATATATTAATCTTAAAAATATTTTTTAAAAAAATTATTATTTTAATATAAAATACATTTTGAAAACCAACCAATTTTTACATATTAGAAAATAGGGGTGAGCAAAACCGGTACGGTTCGATTTTTATCTAAAAAACTAACCAAAACCAAAATTTGAAAAACTTAAAAATTCAAACCGAAACCAAACCGGAACCAGTTCAAACCGACCGGTTTCAGTTTGGTTCGGTTTTTTTTATAAAAACCGAAAAACCTGTACTATTTCTTCGTGAATCAAACTGTTTGGAGCTTATATTTCTAATCAAATTAACATGATTTTTAGAGTGAACAGCCATTAAATATTTATCTTCTGCTTCTTTCCCACTCAAAATCACACACCTGAAAGATTCAAAGGTAATAACTAATAACAATAATAATAAGTCCAGTCATAAACCATCAAATAAACCATTAAATATGATATTCATGAAGAGAGAATATATGTAGCATCCTTCAAGATTCTTGCTTTGAAGCCAAGAAGAGCTACCCTGTCCGCCTCTGCGCAAACTGAGGTCTGCAGTGGGGTTATTGTTTGAGCAAGTGATAGTGGTGAAGCAAGAAAGAAGGATAGCAGTAAAAGCTTAGAAACCTATCTTAGAATCTGCAGGAGAAACAATAATAATAAGTCCAGTCATAAACCATTAAATATTTATGTGTTCATAGTTATCAGCTACTTGGAATTCAAACAGCTAAACTTAAAAAGATTATACCTTTGCGTTGGTTGGTGGAAGGGAGAAAACGAGAGAACGAGGTGCGGCTGTGAGGAGATGGAGTCGCAGTCTTTAGGGTTAATTAGATTCTAGAAAGTGATTTTTTTTCTCTATTTATAGTACCATTTAAATCAAACCGGTTCGGTTCGATTGAGGTTTTTCCGGTTTCTGGTTTTGAAAACCGAAACCGAACTGAACCGAAAATTTTTTGAAAAAAAATAATCAGTTTTTTTTTTTCGGTTCGGTTTTTTCGGTTTTTTTTTTCTTGATTTTTTTGTTTTTTTTGCTCACCCCTATTAGAAAGTATCATGCAACCTGTTACTTTTGAAACAAGCAATAAATGGCGCAACCGATTCTCTTGGAAAATGTACAATTATACTTCACCCAAACGGCTAGAATATATATATATATAGAACGAACCCCGACAAGAGGTGGCCCGAACAGAATAGTTTCAAAAGAAAGAAGAGGTAGACAAGAAGACAACCAGTTCATGCTCGCCACATGAGAATCGACGTCCTCTTCTTTAACTAAAAAGGAAAAATCCCGTTGTCAAAATGGTTGCAACCGGCGCCTTTTGTGTCTTCTCTGGTCCAATTCAAGTTACTTGGTTTTATTTGTAAATAAAATGGATAAAGCTGCTAGTTGCATTTGGTGCTTTTCAACTTGAACATGGCCTCTGGTGACATCAAGTTGCAGAACTTGCTGCTTGTCCATACTTGCCAGAAGCTGTCCTGAAACATTGCAATCAAAGAAATATCATATAGAAGTTAGGGCTCACAACCTTCCAATTCGAGTTCAATTTCCTAGTGACTTCTGCTTTTTAGACCACTAAGCTTGTCCCCAAAAGCCACATAATGGAATTTCTTTTCTCCACATGCATTTTATCTGTTTCTGATACCATTTTCCCTTTGCTCTTTCCTTTCCTTGTATGCTTTGCTTTTTATATGGGCTGCAATTTCCCACATCTCTCTCCCTATAAACCAAATAATCTTTGAAAACCATGGACTGCAGTTTAACACGCCCTACTGCATTAGCATGCAGCCATCCCTGAGAACCAGTCGGCAAACTCTGACAAATTACTTGGATATTCTGCTCCTGTTTAACTACTGTTAGTGAAGCACCATGTTACCTCGTCAGCGCCTAAACAATACATCCAGTAAATTCCCATTACATGTCAGGAGACATTATCTCACCCCTCGTCAACTACAGATCTTCGCTCTTCCGAAGAGCCATCCCTAGCCGAGGTTTCTCAGCGCGCCCTCTTCTGGTTGAGTAAATTATACATTAGTCCCTATAGTTTTGTATAATGAAATGAATAGTCTCTCTAGTTTCAAAAATAATTAATTAGTCCCTATGTTTTGTATAATGAAATGAATAGCCTCTCTAGTTTCAAAAATAATCAATTTGTCCCTATGTTTTAAAAGCTGCATGTAACTTGACATTTCCTGTTATTTCTCAATTTATTTTAAGTAATAGAAAAAAGAATTGGATCATATGGAAAGATTGATGAGAAAAAAAGATATTAGATGGTCAAGTCAATTGCTTTGCAAGGAAGACAATGAAATTCAGTTTCCATTATTGTGTTGAACAGGAGTTTCCACGAAATACTGTATCATTTATTAGAAATATTTTCCAGAAAGTGAATTTTCTAGTGACTACCAAAGGGCAGCCTATGAATTGCTTGCTAGTTCATGGATCTAATTCCAGAAGAATATTTCTAAATTCTAATTTGACTCAGCACTTAGTTATGCCAGATAACTAAAAGTCATCAACTACATATCATGCCATACCAATCTACAAAGCAACATCCTTCTTCGTAACAACAATGACATTGCTGCCTTCCAAAATGAGGTCCACAATCTTTCCCCTCTCCATCTCAACTTTAACCAGTTTTGGAAGTATAAAGAATAATAACGCTAAACATACACTCCATAACATGATTGTGTGAAAGCATCGGCGGGTAAATTGTGGATCAGCTAAGAGCAAGTTATTTCAGCCTGAACTAGGAAATCAATAACATGAAAAAGCTCAAAAGAGATGAAGCCTCTAGTTTATCGAAGAATTCAGGTGCTGGCTAAGGAAAATGGAAGGGAAATTGAATAAGTTTAATGTTGTTGGCAATATCTATCACTGGTTACTGAAAAAATGCCCCATTCATGAGCTAAATTTACTTCCTGCTGATGTATTAAAAACTTTCCAACACCCGCATGGATCTACCTGTCTCAAAACGAAGATATAAACACTGCTATTTGAGCATTCTCTGTCACATCAAAGAGACATCTAAAGGCAGGCATTTGAATGTAGTCGTATCTTTTTGCTATTGTGGCATGAAATTGTAACAGGCAACAGGAGTGTACATGCTTACAAGTTGCATTTTTCCATCTTAATCTCCAACGTTTTTGGGCTTTTTACAGGATATGTTCTGCGAGATTTCGTAGTGTGCACCATGGAAAAAAGGACAATAGATGGTTAAAGACATTCCTAATCCTTCGAAATTAAATGTGGCTTTTAGCCTGCCATATTGGTTGGACAAATTAAGATCCAAGCCCACTTGTTGAATAGCTGCCCAAAACTTGACTCTCTTGTTAGAGGCCACTGTTTGGAAGAGGAATCTATATCCATTGTGTCTAAAAATCAGTCTTCTTCAATAAACAGACTACAACTCCAGGGTGTGGTCAAGTCTACAAGTGGGAGATAGGTGGTACAAAGAGGTGAGAGCAGTGCAAACTGCAAAGGAATAACAAGGACCATTGATCTCAGGATTGAAGAAAACTGTAAGAATTCAGTGTTTGACAGTAAAAAACATACAACTCTGAATAAAAAGTACAAGAAACACGCAGTTAGTGCCTGTTAATCCAGTACTAGGAACCTTGACGCAAGCAAACTTTAATGGAGTTGAATGTATTTCTTAGGCATTTCAGAGCACTCCATGGCAGATCCCTTCTCGTTGTATATTACCTATGAACTTGGCCTCATTGCCACTAAACCACAAAATGCTTGAGTTGACTGTGGAACATGTGGGCTCTTAATATTTTCTCCTAGCTCTCAATTTCAACCTTACATATCAAAGTATCATCCTAATCTTTGGTGGGTTCTTATAAGCAAGAAGCTACTCATTGGATATAGTTAAAAGCATAAACTGCATTGGTGCATTCTTAGTTCAGCAACAGCAATATTTCCCCATAGCATTTATCCATTTGTTTTGCTCAAAATAAAATCCGTAACATCCATAATAAGAGAGGCAGACTTACCTAAACAAGCTCCAATTCGTCAGTCAAAGCATGAACATAATAGAAGCATGTGACCATTCATTGCGCCTCATATTGTCAAAAAATTATTCTAAGCTACATAAAACAATATCTTTTAAGTCAAAAGGTAACAGAGTTTCCACTATTAGTACCATTGACATTATTAAATTTGAACTGATCCGTTATTCAAAATCATCTTCATTTCCTACCGTTAATATCCCATGCATCATAATTCATAGCAAAGCCCTTTCCACCTATAACATCAATATCAAAATTATCCTCAATGAGAACAAAATACATTGCAAAAACCCAAAAATGGAAAGCACTAAAGAGAATTTAAGCGAAGACTCATTATCACAAACCTCGTTAATCATCTAACTGCTGAAGCTCGGCCTTTAACTGCTCCATCTTGAGCCCCATTGACCTTTGCAAAGCTGCCTTTTCACTCTCTGGCAATTTACCTAGTAGTCCTTCAAACAGGTCCGTAACTTCCTTCACTGCAGCCCTTGCACACTCAGCCTCTTCATCAAAATACACAGTCTCTTTTGACTCCGAAGCCATGTCGATCTCCTCTCTTGCCTCTGCAAACTTGAGGTTTATCATGTCAACTTCTCTGTTGACATCTAACAAGGGCACCGACTCACCTCCAGACTCAGTACTGTGTCCTCTCCGATTTTGGTCGGTCAGGGACCGAGCTCGAGTGCTCGGTCTACAAGGGTGTGTGAAATTATGGAAATTTGAGACGGGTGTGTGGAGAAATTTGGGGTTTCGAGAGTCGATTGAGTTCGGAACGAAATAGGTTGAAATCAGAGCTCGCGACTGGAGGGGGGACGGATTTGTGGGTTTCGGGGAACGTTCAAAGGGGCGTCTCAAAAGCAATTTGAAAAGAGAAATCTGCAATCGCTTCTGCATTTTCACTGAGCAAGAGAGCAGACACCCAAAAGAAATTCTCTAGGCTAAACTCTAAAACCCCAACTCCCAACTCCCTTCTTTTACAGGTTTAGACTGGGCCTAGGCTATGTAAAGATTGAAAATGGTCTGGATGAAAGGTGTGGATCTTTTTTAGGTATGCATCGTAAGGCCCTTATCAATGTCAAAATGGGTCATTCTCAAACCACCGATCAAAAATGAAAAAAAGCAGCAGGTAGGTATAGTTGGAAAGATGAATTAATGATGTAATGCGGTGATTGGGCGCTTGTTTGGAAGTAATGTATACGTTGTTTTTAAAAGATTTTTTTTTTTAATTTATTAAAATATATTTTTTAATTTTTTATAGTATTAAAAAGTTTTAAAAATTTTCAAAAAAATAACCAATTGAACCGTAATTTAAAAACATGTTTTTTTTTTGGCACAATGTTTTTAATATTTTTTTAGATTGGTTTTTTACTTTAATTTTTTTTTTTTTTTACAAGAATCATGAAGAGTCAAAACAATTATCTCAATCTAAACTCTAACAAATCCAGAAACCCCGTTTGGCAAAGATGAGCCTTATAAACTCTCTCAACATCACAGAACCAGGCATAAGAAAATTCCCACGGCTCGCCAACTTCACTTGAAACAAATACCACTAAGCTGGCCTGGCTGCAGTGACACTTCTCTGTGTGCATTTGCCTTGTTCGTGCCTACAAAGGGTCAATAGCATTGAAAATTAGCGATAGAATATTTCAGATGCAAATAACGGATTATATATATATATATATATATATATATAATTTTTTTTAATATTAACAATGAATTTAGTAACAAAAAATTAATTACTAAAAAATAAATTAATATATTAAAAATCAACAACGAATTATTCATTGCTCATGACATGCAATTTATAGTCACTGTACTGATAAAAATAAATTAATATACCTATCTTAATTTGTTGTACCATATTCATTGTAAGATGAAATATGTTCTTTGCAAATGGATTTCTTGGGAGAACAACACAGAAAAAGTTAAAAGAAAGTAAAAATGGGGTTGTTGGAAAAATAACGTTCTGGAATTACATATTTATGAAGAACAATTTAAGAGAAAGTGACAAAAAATAGGGTGGGTTTTTGAAAAAAAAGAAAGAAAAGGGATAGATTGATGGGGTTAGGGTTATTTATTTGGAGAGTGAAAATTGTCTGATTTTGAGATTGATAATGGTCTCCTTTGATGTAAGGTTTTTTTATTGCAATATATACAATGTAACAATTAATATATTAATTTATTTTTTAACAATCGATTTTTTGTTGCTTAAATCTGTTACTAATATTAAAAAATTAATATATATGTAATCAGTTTTTTTTTTTTTTTTTTTAGTAATGTGAGTTGTCCCAAGTGGTGGTAATCTTACACAATTGCTTTAATTAATAAGGCCGCATAAAGTTTTCTATAAATAAGAATGTTGATTACAGTTTTTGTTCTCAGTGATTGCATGGTTTGACAGCTGCAAAGCCCGGTGCTCCCTGGAAAGAAAGAAAAAGAAAAAAGCGAAAAAACAACATGATCCTTCATAATAATCATGGCAAATGTTAAGACCTGCTTCAATTATTACTTTTAACTGTTTTTTGCAACTAATGGAGAATCATAAACAATCAGGTGTTTGAATAAAGCATGAACAATCAACTGTGTTCATCATCAGGTTGAGTTCCTGCGACCGGACAGTGAGATAGGCGTTACATGATAGTTGAGTTAGAAATAGCTCAGCACATTTTCTCAGCATTCAATGTCAAATTTCATCAATAAGAACTCCATTCCAGTTCCCTTTCTACCAATTTTTTTGGCAAACAGAAACTATCTCCTTTCCCGGCCGGGTTTTCCGCGGAACATCCATGCCCGGAGAGGCGCGTTCACATGAAAGAATATTTTCTACTATCAAGAACACTTCAGAGATGCAATCCCGAGGTGAAAAAAAAAATTTAATACACTGATTTATAGCTAAGAATATTAAATATATATATAAAAAACGTGATATAAGAAGAATGAGGAGTACAGCTCTACATGCCAAAGGAGGAGAATGCTAGAGTGACGTGTTTGTCACTAACATGGAGCTTCAAGTCGAGGGAAATACGGGGAGCCCCACTGCACTCAGTACCAGAACCATCGGTTTCAGCGCGTCTGAAATCAACAGAAATGGGGAGGATCTGGATTTGCCTGACCAAGGCGGCCAATACCAAACAAGAAAAAAAAAAAAGCGCCGATGAGCGGCGGATGAGAAATAGAGGGAAAATCGAAGGTGATTTGAGAGGCGAGTGGCCGTGTACAAGACCCTTTCCATCCAAAGACATCAGTACCTAAAAGAGGGTGAAGAGCTTTGACTTTTGATTGCTGGGTTTTGGTGATGGTGGCCAGGGGTTTACGAGAGCATCTTTATTGCGAGAGCCAAAAATAAAGTGCTAATTTTTTAGCATTTTGTTCCGTAATTTTGCAGCTTTACTTTAAGAAAAAAACGAAAAGTTAAATGTTTTTTTCCAAAAAAAAAAAGTCATTCTTAGCTTCAAAACATTATAAATAAATTATTTAAATGTTCGTTTTTTATTAATTAATTTTTTCAATATCTTTTCAGAAAAAAGTGATTTTTTTAAAAATATTTTTTTATTTTAATATTTACAAAATAATCATAAAAATAAAAAAAAATATCGATTTAATATCTTTTCAATTTTTAAAATACACTTAAAAACAAAAATTATGTTTTTTTTTTCTTAAAAACAATTAATAGATGGGTGTAGCCATATGCGGTGACACAAATCGGGCCACGGGCCCATTTCCAGCAGCTGGCCCAAAATTCTAAATATTGGCGCCAAATACTCAAAATTTAAACCTCCAGAACCCCCTCCCCGCCAAAAAAAAAAAAACCATTTTAAAACACAAACCCCAAACAGATCGAGAAACAAAATCGAAAAATTCCTTTCCACCCAGAAGAAGATCATGCAGACGATTTTCATCGCCCTACAGTGCTACCAGTGCTCCACGATGCAGGCACCCTCATCTTTCTCTTTCTCTCATTTTTACCAATCTTTCTGTTCATCTACCCATCCCCAGACATAAACATTTTTTTTTCGCATGTCCAGGTGAAGCAAAAGAAGAAGAGCAGCATCAAGTGGACATGCGTAGTTTGCAACCAGAAGCAGTCCGTAAGGAAAGTCTTTGCTCAAGGTTGCATGGCTAAAGACCTCCGCAAGTTTGTCCAATCATTCAACATGTCTCGCAAAATCGCTGACGAACAAGACTCCTTCGATCAAGATGCAGCGCTTATCCCAACATCAGAAACTGATCATGTTGGGTTAAATGAAGATTGTCAGAGAAAGAGGCGCTCTGATTGGACTGAGTACCTTGATGCAGAGGAAGAATATAATATTAAACAAGAGGATGAAGGTACCTGCACGTGTTTCTTTTTAAGTGTAATTGTCTTAATTTTGATTAATTGATTGAATGGTTGAATATAATTTTGGGTTAATGTCGATCATGGCGCTCTTGAGAGGGAAATTGGAATATGGTAACGCAGGAGAGGAACCTGGGCTAATGGTCGTGACAGAGTTGCCCAAGGAGATGTTTAAGAAACCCAGATTGAAGAATGCTTTTGGGCAGAATAGTGGAGATCATGGCGATGGAAATCTGTACAAGCCGGTTTTTTCAAAGAGAAATGCTAGCAAAGTTCCCATGTCTCGAGGTACTGGAATCGTAGTAAATGAATTCAAGAGATTCCTCCTGTTTTAAGTTTCCTAGTTTTCACTGTTTTGGTTAACTTTGAGTTGCAGACAAGGAATCAACGAAATACCAGTCTACAAAGGCTGCTGGCAATTCAAAATGGAGTGATTGCAGGACACAGGTTGAGGAGGAGGAAAGGATTTCCCAGCCGACAACGGGGAAAACCAAGGCTTCCAAATGGAAAGATTACATAACGCAAGATGAAGATGGTTTTAACTCTGGGAGGGGGAGAAATGCTGGAGCTCCCCACCAGAACTGTGGTGATTGGGAGAACATATTGGATGACGATCAGAAGGTAGAAGATGATGTCCACCCAGACTTCATGTAAACATCTTTCACTCTGTTCAATACTCTTTCTATATAGGTCAGGGACCAAAATTAACTGAAATTTGGAAGCTTTGAGCTACTTGTCATTGATTTGGAGTGCAGTTGACCTCGTTTGAGATCATGCTTTTACTTATTTTAGAGGTTTAATTCTTCTACGGGTTAGGAACATTCGATGCTGGAAGCTCATCCTGTTCATTACACACCATAGAAGATGCAGGGAACCGTGCCAAAATCTGGTTTAGAGTTCAGACCTTGCAGCTAACAAAATGAAGACAGATAACGCGCCCTTTAACCCCGTTGGCTCTTATCCTTTATTTATTCAGTTCCCATTCCGTTTTCTATACATCATCTTGTGACACAAATTAAGTTTTCACTACCACGTTTTCAGATTGTGCTTCGATAATTTTGTGGCTTCAAGAATCAGAAAAAAAAACCCTAAAAATCGCTGTCATGCTCAAATTCGGTAGTCTAAGCTGCCAATCCACTAATACAATAAGGTCCTATAATATTAGTTTCAGAGAAAATTCTAACAAAGGGTGACGGGTCATCAAGCCCTAAAAACCTAGGCTCATAAACACCAATTTATAATCATTGTATTTACCCACGAAAATAAGCTATGCTTCATTCATTGAGTGCCAAGGAGCCAGGTTGATCACCAACGCTAGAAGCACCAGCTTCCTGAAGGACTTGCATTGCCTCAGCCACCTTTTTCTTGAGAGCATCTGGAGATTCAATAAGATGCAGCACCTCTGTTTGATCCATCTCCAATAACATCCCAGTCACCTTTGCCACATGATCTGGCTCAAGACATTCCACGAGGGGATAAAGCTGTTCACCCAGCATCTGCCAGAGATGTATAAAAAGATAAAAAGTTATGTTTCATACATCTATCTTCACCAAATAAAAAGCATTTTCCCAGAGTGGAGGAGCAATGTCGTGTTACATACCATCATGCGGTTCTCTGGTGTAGCAGAAGCCAGAGCGGTTGTGAGAGTTGAAATGGGCACTGGAGTGGTTGCCTGGGCATGACTAGGAGTTATAGGCATCCCTGAAGCCTCAAAGGGCAACGGCATCACTGGACCAACAAAACCTTGCGGAACCACAGACGAATCTATGCCATTTCTTGCGTTGCCCGCGTATCTTAAGCCTTGATTAGTATTCCCGTGCAATAGCTGAATTCAAAATGAAGTGGGTATCAGACATGGGCAAACAGTTGTAGCAGAATAGTTTTTGAATCAACTACAAGTTACATATCAAGATTAGGAGCAGCACCGAATTGAGTGCCATTACCCCATGATATGAAACACAAAGATGAGAATAGTATGATGCAGTCAGCCAAAAAAGCTCAAGTAATGATGAAAATAAAAGCGACCACTCTACTCTCACCATGCAATTAACCATCAGAGGAAGAAAGTTTGGACAAAACATTTCCAACAGATTGAAGTGCAATAATATCTCATAATTTAGCCATGAAGTTTCAATCAAGAAAGTGCCTCTTTGAAATAAAAACTAGGTTAAATTAAAAGGGATTTGCTCATGTAGAACAGTAAAATTAACATGGGAAAATTACCGACCACACTTCTTAGGTAAGGGGAAATATGACATTTTCTTATATAACAGAAAAAGGAGGGAAATAGGATGTGTTCTTGAGTGGCGAGATAAAGGAGGGAAATGTTGAAAGACATGTAAACAATAAAGCACCTGCTGCTGCTGCATCTGTTGGTGGTTCCCTCCAGGCCGCATGCCCATCCTCTGCCCCGGTTGTCCTTGCCTTTGCAGCTGATACGGCATAACAAAGTTGGGGCCTACACCAGCACGCATTCCAGGCAAGAGTTGCGGCTGGAAACTGTAGCCTGCAGGCTGAGGGGGCATCATGCCAGGAGTTCCTTGGCCAAAATAGAGCTGGTGTGGTGCAAGCCTAGGTGTGCCAGGATGATATCCAGGAAGTCCTGAAGGTAAAGTTGGCAGTCCAGGTACCCGAATTTGAGAAAAATGTGCCTGGCAAGAAACATCGTTTAAAATAATCCATCTACATTTCACAAATAAAATGAGAAGATAGGCGTTACATCAGATTCTACCATTGTATACTTTCAAACTATTGAACTTTTGAACAAGTGTAACACTCATCTCACTATGCACTACACTGATATTTCAGAAAACAGTGATGGAAAAGATCAAATTTGGGTGTTGAAAAGTAAATAGTGAGTTTAAAAGCAACCCTTAGATTCCTGCATATATCTTGCTTTGTCCAATTGCATCTGGATCGCGGTTTAGAGGGTATCTGAATTATTTCACTCCCAGGAAATCCTAAAAACGAAAGCAAAAAACTAGCTATTTCTGCTATAAACCAAAATCTTCATCCAGATTACCAACAACAATGATACAAAGATATTGAAGAGCTCAGTAGTCATTTTTTATTGAGGACTATGCAAGACATCTACAGGACATAACAAAGATGAATAAATAAATACATGCTTCCCACCAACAAATGCTTTCTTATTGAAATAAAAAAGAGAAAAGTAATTGTTTGACAAGAGAAATATGCGGTGATGAAGATTACCTGCAGCCGAGCTGTCCTTTCTTCTCTGCGTTGGGCAACGGCCACATACAGGGGTTTCTTTCCTATCATCTTTCCATTCATTTCACTCAGCTGAAAATAAAAATTGGTGGTAACAGATTAATATAAAAAAACTGCAAATGTAAGAGGCCAGATGGCAAGATCTAATTAGCAATTAAAAATTAAAAAACTTACAGCTCTTGAAGCTTCCTCAGGTGTAGAAAAGGCAACAAAACCAGAGCCCTTACTCAGCCCTTGTTGATCAAGCATGACCTGGAAGGAATATTACTACATGAATAACAAAATTGAATCTATTTGCATGAAAAAATAACCCAGTTATCACTTCCAAAAGCAACTGCATTGTAACTATTACTTGTAAATAGATTATACCTTGCATGATGTTATAGATCCAAACTCAGAAAATAATTCCTTCAATTTTTCTTCGTCAATGGTGTCGCCAAGATTTTTTAGGTAGAGATTAGCAGCCTTCATTTTCTCATATCTGCTGTTTCTTTCCTGTTCAAACTTGGCTTTCAACTCTGCCTCCCTTTCTCCTTTCCTTTGGGCCCTCCCAACATACCAAACCTTATCACTGAAGGTCATCCCATTCAACTTCTCAACAGCAGCAGCAGCAGAATCTGGGCTCTGGAAATTCACAAAACCAAAACCTCTGGATTTCCCATTTTGGTCCTTCACAACAATTGCACTGGTGATGGCACCATAACTGCTGAAAATTTTCTTAAGGTCCTCATCAGAAGTTGTCTCAGACAAATTCTTAACAGAAACATTAGTAAATTTTGGTGACCCATTAGCCTCAATCCTTTCTAGGCGTCGAACAAAAGGTCCAACATATACTTCTCTATCGTTTACCAACATGCCATTCAACCGGTTGATTGCACTCTGAGCATCTTCCTCGTTTTCAAACTGTATGAAGCCATAACCCTTTGATTGGCCATTGTTGTCAACAGCTACCTTGCAGGAAAGGACAGGCCCAAAGGAAGCAAATGTTTCGTGCAAAGCCTTGTTATCAATTCTAGTGTCCAGATTCTTGATAAAAACATTTGCATGTCCACTTCTCCTTGTAGTAGGATCACGATGAGAAAACATTATTCTGATAGGTTTCCCATTCAAAGGGGTAAAGTTCAGAACCTCCATTGCTTTTGCAGCTGCGGTTTGCAAAATGACAATCAGGGCCAAAATGCTAAGAAGTTTGTTTTGTTAGCAAAACGATTGAGGAAAAAGGGTGCCTGCCCTCGTATTTCCAGTCGCAAAGACATTACATGCACACACATACTTGAATTGACATCATTTTCAATGTCATTGAACTAAGATGTGCTACATTCAAAGGGTGCGAGGGAGGGTGACGGAGAAGAGTATCAGAAACATTGGATAAATCCCAGGAAAAACTTTTTTTTTAAAGAAGGGAGTTGTTATTCACTTTGGCTGGCTTTTATCAACCGTGCACAAAAAGTTTCTGAAGGATAAAAAAAACTAAGAAGCAAGAAGAAAAGGAAGCAAGCATCAATTGAAGAATTCCAATCTCTTCTCTCCATCTTTGCAGTAAAAAAAATAACCAGATTGATCTTAACAAATAGGACACTACAAAAACATTGGCACCACACACTCAAAAAAATTAAAAACCACAAGCTGATCACAAAAAAAAAAAAAAAAAACACTCAAATTAACAACGAGAAAAACTGCAGGACAATAAAAATATATAAAATTTAATGAAAAAACTTGAATAGAATTGTCAGCACTGATGCATGCACTCACACATTGACTAACACGTGAAAACAGATTGCTATCACAGAGTAAACAACAAAACAAGGGCCAAACAATAGTATAAATGGGAAGAAAATTACCATCTTGAGGATTGCTGAAATTGACATAAGCATAGCCGAGCGAGGTTAGCCCAGCCTGATCCCTACAAACCCTAGTGGAAACAACCGGCGCCACCTGGCTAAACAGATCAAACAGTTGTCCTTCTTTGACGTTATGCTCCAGATCCCCAACGTAGAGCGACCTGTTCGGAAACTGTTCCGCTGCGGGCGTTTCCGCTGCAGGAGCAACCACTGCCGCTGTTTGATCCGTAACCACTGGTACCGCAACCGCTGCAGCCATTGTTTTCTTTCTTCTCTCGCAACGGAAAGAACAGATTGAAAAAAGTATATATTTGTAGAGTGATTGGAGACAGATGTAAATAGAGAAAATAGGGTCGGCTGCGTAAACGGAATTGAATTCTTTATTTTTATTTTTTTATTTTTTTGGGTTTGTTTCCTCTTTAGAAAGGGAGAAGTGGAGGGGAGTTGGGGGAGAGGATGGAGAAGGAGGCAGCGAGAGTTATATATGTGTGCGTGGGGAAAAGAAAGGGACTTGAACCGGGTTTTTTTTCTCCTTTTGGTTGGTTGGATTCCTCCAGGAAGTAGAAAAAAAGAGAGTGAAGAATCGCACGTGTGAGCTGTTGTTGTTGGAAGAGTCCGTGCGTGGTATTCGAGGCTTTGTTTGTGCCTTGTGGGGATCCTCCCCTGCAAGTTGTTTCTCTTCTTTCGTTTTGGATGGATTTTTTATTATTATTGTTTATTTATTTTTCTGTGACGTCACGTTGGTGATCTCACTTCTGGATGCCTACTGGTTTACAGGGAATATGGAGAGCAGAATTGACAAAATAAAAAAACAAAGGGTGAGTAAACGGGTGATTTTTTTTTATTGGTTGGATCCCATGATCATGCAATATTATAGTGCAATATAATGGGGAAAGAAATATATATTGTTAAAGAAACATTTGTGGCTGAAAAGTCATGAATATACAAATAAATATGTTATTAAAATAATATTCCCTTTTATATTTTCAAAGGCATTAGTTGCATAAAAACTTGTCTTTATAAATAATATTTTTCTTTTTTATTTTTAAAATGTCATTGTAAAAAAATAATTTCAAACCTACTCAATCAAAGCATATATAAATAAAAGTAATTGTTCTCATAGTTTTAAATTCAACTTCAAAGTTGACATGAGATAATGTTTGGGCTATGGGTTGAACGTGTCAATCCTTAAACAAAATTGTTTTGATCAAGAAAAATTTTCAAAATAAAAAATCAATAGATTTGTTTCTTGATTTTTTATTAGGCTTTACACTTGGTCAATTAATTTACGAATCAGCTCATGTTTTTTACTAGGTTAGGCCACATAACTTCTTAATTTATCTTTTCTTAAATCTAGATTGGTTAAAGCCTCGAGTTGTTCTAATCTCATGATCGGTTGATCCAGATTTAATAACTAGAGTTGTCATATTATTATTAATTTCAATACTCAGTATAAACTAAAAAAAAAAAAAACATCTAATTATTTTTAATATATATATATATATATATATAAGTTTAACAATATTATATATCAAGGGTAAACTAAACTTTTTTATAATTTATACCGTCTTATCCGTCGTTAATCGGATAAGGATATATAGACAATCATAATGCCTTGTAAATCAATACTGAACATAATTATATATTTGTCTCTTATTTATCTCATGTTCTCACTCCCGCCGTCTCTTTTGTCATGATACAATAATAAAACGTTGCCATGATGATATACAAGAATAAGAGGCAGTTTGGGAACGCGGTTCAACCTGTGTTCCTAAATTTTTTTTATATATTAAAATTAAGTATGGTTTGTATTTTTTTGATCATTTTGATGTGCTGATGTCAAAAATAATTTTTAAAAAATAAAAAAACATCATTAACATGCATTTCGACATGAAAAGTTATTTGAAAAGTAACCGTTACCACACTGCCAAACACGCTCTAAGTGTCCAAGTTGGGTGTCTATTGTTATCAAACCTGATTTAGGATGCCAATTTAAGGACCACTCGATTGAGCCATTTACTTGGTTGGATTTCAAGTTGAGTCGGCTCCCACCCGACTCAATACGTTTGATTGACTTTATGACTTTAAATATAATTCGATTAAAACTCAAATTAATTTAAAAATTTTTAAAATGATATCATTTGAATCTTTTTTATACATTAAAATGATAATGTTTTAAATTAACTCGTGTTAACTAGAATCAACCCTCCAAACTAGTGACCCAAAATATAAATTTAATTGAATTTAATAATTTTTTTTAAAATTATTTTTTATTTGATTATATGACAATAAAAATTGACATGGACATGAAAGCTACCAAATAAAAATTAAGAAGGAAAACACGGTAGATAATTGTATTAAAAGTGCTTGTTAACACTGTGAAAAAATTATTACAACCTCGTTAAAAAAAAAAAACCCAAAGATTAGTTAATATTTAATCAAATAATATCCAAAAAAAAATCAAATTAATCCATTTCAGTGAATTGTAATAAAAATGGAAGAAAAGATGACCAGACACATGTTTCTAACTATTTTTTTTTATTATTAAAATGAGTAAATAACATATCATTTGTCTATTCAAAAAAATCAAGTGACGCATCACCTACAGTCATTAAACCAGATTATATTTGTCCACCTTCGAGTGGTTAGAAAGCAAACTTCGTCTTTTGGTCTCAAAAAATATATTTTCAACAATATTTACTTGAAAATAATTAGAAAGCCCACAAACCCAAATAAATCCATATCTAACCTCAAAATAATATTTAATTGATAAGAAAAAAATCAACATAAGATGAAAAAAATAGCAGCTCCCAAATCTAGCTTTTTTGATGATATTAAGGGCAAAACACTTAGATGGATATTTTCACGTCAAATAGAATCTATTTACACTAAAATTGATATTTTTGGTTATCAAAAAATGGACAACTAGCAATTTTTTATCTTCTTTTTTGTTTTTCACAACTCTCTTCTCTTTCTCAAACATATGGATTGTGAGTTAAACAAAAAAGATTTGAACGAAAAAGTAAACGGTTTGAACTAAAGGGGTTAAAAATAAAAAATATCTTATAAAAAAATTATTAAATTTCAATTTCAATTTACATAATATAAAAGGATAAAAAAAAATCAGCAACCAAAATAGAAAGCCCCATTGAAAAAAGAAAAGAGAAAACGATCTCGAAATCCACACTGTTTTCTTTCAAAGTGGAACAATAAAAATACCATAATATTTATTTATTTATTTTCTATAATGCAATGACTCATTGACCGTCAAGTTAGCAAACTAAATTAAAAAATAAATCCTTGTTTGGGGGTTAATTAGCAAGGGAGTGTTATAACCCCCCAAAAGGGTCCTCTCGGATGGTAAATTTCACCCTCCGTATTTGAAAAAAAAAAAAAAAACTAACCTTAAAGCAAATATTATTATTGTTCTCTTACGTATTCTATTTTTTCTCTCAAAATATATATAAAGTGATTTCTTACTTATCTCTCACCGCTCAGCACTGATAATTTAATTATTTTTTACTATTTTAATGATTTAATTTATTATTACACCAAAAACTATTTGGAAATCAATTTCTACACACTTAAAATATTTTTTATTATAATAATTCACTTTATTTGTATTTTTTAAATATCGGACCACACACCAACAGCCCTACTTTTAATCAATTGATAACAAATCGGAACAATAAAGCAGTCTCGCTGAAAAGCCCAACCAGGAGTCTTGACTCGGAACCACGCCTTAAGCTCGAGTCAGGTAAACGGCACTGAGCCGAGAAACTAACTCGGCCCGTACATATCTCCTTCGTTTGCCGATTTTACAATCTTAACCCCCCTCCTTTAGCGATGACGTGGACTCAGCCTCTCCACTGGTCTCTCAGTCAAAGAAAGAAGCGAAGCAGCTGCATTCAGTCTTCCACGTCTCCGTGTTCTCCTCTGTGGCTAGTAGAGTAGAATTGGAGAAGACAGTATTCTGCAGGGAAACAAAAATGGCAATTCCATTATCAAATGGCTTAAGAGCACTCTTCTCAGTATTGGGCTGTTTAATGGTGGCCACTCTCATCTACACCATCTACGTGGATGGCTTCCCATTTCGCAGAGACCTCCTCACCCCGTAAATAAAACTCTCTCCGTGTCAAATATTTTCTTTCCACTTTCAGAGTTTTCTAAGTAGATGAAAATTATAAAATCTGCTTGCTTTCTCTTTTACGTTGCAGGTGGATGGCCGCTACTTTAGTTGATTTCTACATCAATATTATAGCTTTAGCGGTACCGCTTTCCTTCTCTTCCACTATACATATTCTTTGCTTCCTAAGATTTAGGAATATGATACGTGCTTCAACTGAGAGGATTCTCTGGTGGTTATCAGGCTTGGATCACCTACAAGGAATCGAACTTTATTACTGCAACAGTTTGGATAGTTCTGCTAATATGCTCCGGAAGGTATTTTTTATGGTTATTATACTTTAATTATTGTTCCATTAAGTGCAAATCCCTTTGAGAAATTAATTCAAATGTGGTGGTGGTTGTTAATAGAAATGGATGTAGTGTCAAAAAGTCACTTCTTTAATATAGTCTTGCCGTACAGTGTCAGGATTTGTTGTTTAATCTTTTTGTGTTTTGTTCAATATCTTCAGCATTGCAACGTGCGCCTACATTTTTATTCAACTTCTCAAGTTGTCGCCTGAAGAATCTTTGCAAGATCCGCTGTATCATGTACTATTGCGGCACGAAAACAAGTATGTGATTTGAATTTCTGGTTTCTAGAATTACGCTCTCATGCTGGAGTAATGTTAAAATAAGGAAGTAAGGCTGTAGCCCTTGCATGGAAGTTATTCCCGTTTCCATTTCCTCCCCATCAGTTCTGCTTTTGCAGTGGTGGTTGTTCAAAGCTTGTGTCTTCCGTGTGTATGTGTGTTGTTAACCACTCCTGACCTAATTCGATGCCCTGAATCAGTAACCTTTGGATCATGGTAAAAAGTAAGCTCCAATGTTTATAATTCAACTCAAACACTAGTTTTGTATCTGGCAATTGTAGCCATGGCGCTAAGCATGTTGCAGCTTGGTTATAATTTTTTTGTGCACACCCCTTTGCCTGATGATGGAAGCCTGAATGCTACTGCTCGTAAGTAAAAACTTTATTCCATGTGTGGAATTCATAATGTGTTGAAGAGGTGAATTTTTCTTTGAAACTGGAGGTTTTCCTTCACAGACATCAACAGCAGTCTGGATGGTGATTTACTGTTTAAAAGGGTCGAACTTCTTGATGGGCAAACTGCTACTTTAGAGTCTTACTGCTCTGATTCTTAATCCCGTTCTAACTGGACACAAAACAAGCTAGGAATCTGTTGGAAGGAAGAGAATAACTTCCACACCACCAGTACATGATTCTTTGAAATCTTTTTTTTTTTTTTGGTTATTATGTTTTAGAAGTTTATTCACAACTCATATAAAATAGATTCAACAAGCTCTACAGATCTCACCAGCTTTCCCTTTTTGTAATAGTTGCTCATGCATTGACAAACAGACTTACTTATAGGGGTGCGGAACAAAAGACAAAACAATCTGCTGTTGTGACTGCAAGGATTGCTTTCAGCATTCTGGGTCTTCTGATGCTGGGAACTTTGATTTACACTTTAATAACTGATGGTTCTCCTTTTCGCAAAGAGCTTCTTACTCCGTAAGTTTTCAGTTTCCTTTTATCTCTTGCCCTTTCATTTTCTCCCTTGGCTGAATATGTTATTAGATAAAGGTGGTTATCTAGTTGAGTCCTTGTCCTCATGGTTGAAAAACATGAGGTGCTGAATCAAATCACTCCGGGGGGGAAAGAAAGCCATGATGAGCCTCGTTTCTATTAGAAAGTCTTCTTATTGGCCTTTGTCTTGGGTGGGGCAGGGCAGAAAGCTACGAAGAGATTTCTCTGTTTCTTTAAGATGTTATTGTTTGTGTCTAATCATTAGTTTTTGTTTATTCATCAGAGATATTTGCTAGTTTGTTATCTTCTATAATACTGATTGTATATTGCATGCTCGCAGCTGGATGATTGCAACACTAATTGACTTCTATATCAATGTCGTGGCTCTTTCGGTAGGTGGAATTATTTTGGTTACATTGTTCTGCTCCTTTATTGTTGAAGTTAATTTTAAGACCTTGATATAGTTTCTACCGAAGCCACAAAAGGTTCTCTAAAAATGATTCTTTTTCACTAGCTTCTTTGACATGTGTGATTCACGGGTACTTGGATAGATTTCATTTTTTCAAGAAATTCATAACAGCTGTTTGCGGAGAGGAAGCACAATGATATAAACCCTTGTGCTTGTATCATTCTTCACAATTTCACAAGATCTGACTTTCTTTAAAAAATCTGTTAAAGATCTTTTGGGATATTAAAGTCTAGTGGTGATTTGATTTACCGAGAGAATCATAGTAAATTTTGGGTTTTACTAAATATCCTTGTGCATTTTCTTTCAAATGAATAGTGTCCTTCCTTTTGAATTTAGGTTTGGGTTGCCTACAAGGAATCAAGTTGGATCAGTGCATTCTTATGGATATTGTTATTGATTTGCTTTGGGAGGTAATATCTCGTCCATAGCCTTGATTCTCAAATATAAAGGATGGTTTGCTTTGGCTGTCAAGAGAGTCAAAAAGTTGCCAGGAAGTCATAAAACATTATGAAGATAAAGTTGCTATATGTATGATCTGCAGTTGCTTTACGTAATTTAAAACCATCTGTCCATTTGGGATGCAGGAATTTTCAGATACATACCGAAGAGGAATGAAATTTTAATTGATAAAACGATATTTACCTTTTGCATTTTCCTTCCATGTTGTTCTTTTGGTGTCCAAACCGAGTCTCACACAGTGCGTGCCATTGTTGATGTAATATGGAAGTATAAATTGCTATTTGCATGTTTTTTTATGAAAATGTTTGGTCATCAGGGATAAAAGAATCTATAGCAGATATATGGTGAAAATATATTTAATGAATCTGAAATAAAATGTTGATTTGAATGATACTTTGCTCACTTTTCATCTATAATTATCTTCCTTTTCTTTTCGAGTCTGAAACTGATCGATTCGATATCCTTTGTAAGTACTGATATTTCATTCCTACAATATCCAGCATCACTACTTGCGCCTACATAGTCAAACAGCTGCTGCAGCTTACTTCTCAAGATCCAGTTTACCTGATCTTATTCAATAGAGGCAACAGGCAAGTCTATTACACTTTTCTGTGTTCTAAATTCTTGCAGTGGCTTTAAGTGTTTCTGGGTTCAATATTATGGGTGGCAGGTTGAGGAGTATGAACATATGACTTGTCATGTAGTGATTTGTTCACTTTGATGTTTCGACATATACAATCACATTATGGCAGAAAAATGAAGAGGTTAAATGTTAATTATAATGTTCTTGCAATTGAGCTAGCAAGCATCAAGATTCTAATTTCTCCTTCCAAGAACCTGTGTGTTACGAGCCTTTGTTTGCGGAAAGATTTGGAAATTAACGTGCTGTGTTCTTGAACTGTTTCCATTGCACATATTTTTTGTATTATTTCCTAAGAGCCGCACAGTTATTTGTCCATGGTAGGGCAGAAAACAGGTATGAAAGGACGTGAAACTCATCTAGACGACAGGAGTTGATGGACATGAAGCTTATAATACGTTTCTGGTGTGCACTTTGTCTTGGACTTTTATGACAGTGATTGCTTATGAATGATGCGAACAATTGTTGACATATTCATAAATTGAATCATGATTGTACTACTAAATTACAAACCAGAATTTATATCTGTATAAACCTCGTGAATTGTTACTTGAATTGTTACTTGTGTATAGCATGATGATGATTATTTTTAAAATATTTTTTATTTAAAAATCAATTAAAATAATATTTTTTTTTATTTTTTAAAATTTATTTTTGATATTATCATATCAAATAATCTAAAATTACTATAAAAAAAATTAATTTTAAAAAACAAAACACAAAAATAAACATGTCATAAATTTATCCATAACTATTTAATTTTAAAATAACAAAACACAAAATTTAACGGGTTTGGTGGGGTTGCCTAGAGTTATCCACTGAAACCACCCATAAATTATATGTTTTTTTTTTGAAATCTCCTTTTAGTCTCTAAATTTTGTGAAAAATTATTTGTCACTATTTTTTTAAGAAAAATTAGTATGGGTTATAGCTTTTTGTTTTTTAGCTCTTCATATATATTTTTTTTAAAAATTTAGTCCTTGATTGAAATAGGTTTTTCAATCACATGTATGCTGAGGACTAATTGCAAGGCCAGGCATGCTTTTTTCGAAACTGAAGTTTGGTAACAAAAAAATATTCAGATGGAGAATAAGGTGAGTCCAACAGAAATTTAATATGTAAAATAAATCATAATTGAAGTTAATATTTTCAGCTGATAATTATGAAAAATAAAATATATCTTTACTAAATGTAATTACCACAATTAAAGTGACTTGTGTGTAATCCAAAACAATTATCAATTGTATAAATTTGAAATTCATGGGAGTAAATTGAAATTTAATTATTTGCTTTGCTAATACAATCCAATCAAATTTAGGAAAATAAACAAAAATAAAAGATTACGGAAGGACTAAGCACTCGTCTCTCTGCATCGATCGTGTAGGAGAGCTCGTGTGTTTTTTAAGAGAAGTACAAGCCTGATAAGACAAGACAGAAACGAAGAAGAAGATGCAGATCTTCGTTAAGACTTTGACTGGCAAGACCATAACTCTCGAGGTCGAGAGTAGCGACACCATCGACAACGTCAAAGCCAAGATTCAGGTACCTTAACTCAGTTTTTTTTTTTTATTTTTAAATAAATTATTCCTCCGGGTCTGTTTATTTTGACGGAAAGATTTTTTTTTTTTTTTTTGGTTTCGTCTTTGCCGTTTTAATTATCAGTAGAGTCGAATAATGCGTGGTGTTTCTCATGAGTTAAAATAAGGCTTTGGATTTTGTTGCTTAGACTCGTTTCAGCCTTGAATTTTTATGGGTTTGGCTTCTCTTTGCAGTCTCTAGTAAAATCTTGTACTGTTATTATATGCTTTAAGTAACTGGTAGAGTAGAAGAGTTGTGAACTCTAGAATATTCAATGGAAATTATCTGAAGCCCGACTTAGGTTTTTGCAAAAAAATGAATTGTTTTCTTTAAAAATAAATTTAAAAAAATAAAAAAAATTATTATTTCATGTATTTGCTAGTCAAAATCATTTTGAAAAGCAACTCCTACCAAAACACCAAACAGCCTCTTAATACCTGTCGCCATCAATTGTTTGTGTGTTTCTTCATAGCGTGAATGAGAGCCATGACACTTTCTTGGTTAGACAAGTGAATGGTAGCCGTTGCGCTGTTAATTTATCTGCAACAATAGTCAACTATATTTTGTATTGTTCGATTCCCACAAATTGATAAAGCTTTGGTCAAGAATATTCAACAAGTGCCAAGTTGGTGTTCTTTGCGTTTAGTTTGTTTGGTTTTGATGATTGATGTTCCTTTACCCTGAGTAGCTGAAACTCGTGTCTGACTTTGTTGGATGTACCTTTTTCAGGACAAGGAAGGCATCCCTCCTGATCAGCAAAGATTGATTTTTGCTGGTAAACAATTAGAAGATGGGCGAACTCTTGCTGATTACAATATCCAGAAGGAGTCGACACTTCACTTGGTTTTGAGGCTCAGGGGAGGAACCATGATCAAGGTGAAGACTCTAACTGGAAAAGAAATTGAAATCGACATCGAACCAACCGATACTATTGATAGGATTAAGGAACGGGTTGAGGAGAAAGAGGGAATTCCTCCAGTGCAGCAAAGGTAGCAATGCATAATTTATCAGTAACACAGGAGTTGTTAATGTGTCGTAGGAGTAACATTACCTGGTTTCTTTTACGAAGCATGCTGCATTAAACTTCCATCTGGATGACAAACTACAGTGAGGTTTTATAACAACCACATTCCTTTACTATGCTTTCTGCTGGTTGCAGGCTTATTTATGCTGGCAAGCAGCTTGGAGATGATAAGACAGCTCGTGACTACAATATTGAGGGTGGCTCTGTGCTTCATCTTGTTCTTGCTCTGAGGGGTGGTTGTCTTTGAATTGAACTCATAACGTTACAAAAATCTACCTATCCAAGCTTCTTCCATACAAGTACAGCATGGGGTTATGAGAATCCACAATAAATATCTTTTTATAATTTTTCTAGACACAAGATTGTTCAATTATCTTACACTACCTCCGCTTGCTGCTTTCTTATGTTTTTGCAAGGTTAAACCAATGCCTGCTTTACTTGTTCACTCGTACCAACGTCACGTGTATTTTTGAGCTTTTAACCAGTAGATATGCATGTGCATCTGTGGTGGCTGGACATTCTGCCAAGAGCATGAAGACACAAGTTCCCACCGCTTAGGATTGCTAACAATAAAAAGAATTTGTCCAGATGACTATCTTCCATGATGTCATGTTGTATCCAATTTCTGAAATCTACTTCAACAAATAGTATAATGAGCAATCTCTGAATAGCCAACACAAACCAATTGATTGGATTTATAAAGAGCTTCATCTGAGGATATGCTTGACTTGAGAATGAAGAAAACATTCAAAGGGATTTCATAGTTATTATTATACATTTTCCTTTGATTAGGAAAACTGGATCTCCACCTTGCGTGTTCAGTTTACCACCACCAGCGACCACTTTTCCGAGTAACAACTATCCCCAACAATGTTAATACTTAAGAATTACTAGCAAGAATTAATCTTAACATTTAGCATCAAGAGTTGTTGAGTACGATAATTTCAGTGCATCTATGCTGTAATAGGCATGCTGCCCTGCAACTAATTACGGCCAGTGCAGAGTAAATTTCGGATCAAAACGAGTTTCGAATGATCATGTCGGTGCATTTTCGTTAGCTGTTGTGTGGAAATCGGTGAAAATGGAACCGGCATGCTATAGCTTTTTTTCCCATTTGTTTTACCTAGTTTAACTGACAACCAGAACGATGTCCGAAGAGAGAAAAATAAAAAAGGATCCACAACTTTAACTTGGAGGCACTCTAAGATGGAGGGAGAGTGTTTGTTATTGCAATTAAGTAATTGATTATTGAAATTTTGATTTTTTTAAATAAAAATAATATTTTTAATGTTTTTAAATGTTGATATCAAAAAATAAATTTGGAAAATAGTCTTCCCCTGCTTTGGAAATCTGGATGGGCCATGACGTAGTTGAAAACTAAATCAAATTTGACATGGACATATAATCTCGACTAGAAACGGCGTGGATCACATTGCTTAACAAGGCTCACTATCTCGAAATGCCGAAGTCAAAAATATAAAAGGATCCCAGCAGCTTTCACGAATAAGATCTTTTTAACTAGAGGCGTTAGAAACACTCAATTCCGACACAGCTCTGAAAACAGCATCCATTCTTTTATCACAACAGAGACAATCTGAAAGCAGTTCATGGCATACTAACCCTAAGTAGAGTTCTACGGTTTTAGACTCGGAATTTTATCAAACCAAAACAGTTCTGCCTGTTAGAAATGGCAGTGACACTCAAGCATGTTTCAGGATCAAGTGCGAGCTCAGTATACAAAGTGGACAAAAATAAAGTTCAAGAAAATGGCTAAAAACTCACATCGACCAAAAAAATGATAAATGAGCGCACTAAGACGAATATGTTAGATCTATCCAGAACTTAACATGCACAACCACCTCTTTGCTCACTCTCTGAGGCAGCCTCTGGGATACCCTGGAAGTATCTGCAATTAAATACAAGGACAAAAAAGTTCGTTAATAAACGTTTTGGATTGTTCTAAATATCATTGCAATGTTTGACAAGCACAGCAAGCACTAAATTTAAAATCAAGGATTGGGTTCAAAACCACAACTTAAGATTTTATCATATCACAGCTAGTACAATAAGACCAAGATGAAAACATTTTGCCTTTTGAGTGCACATGAAAGCATAGCAAGAAAAATGCATGCCAAGGAACCTGAATGAGTCCATATACAGTTCAAATTTCTGGTAAATTTTGGTTATTATACAATAATACATCTTAGTTAATAATAAGCAGCTACAGAGAAAAGACAAGCACACTATATATCACGTCTTCTAATTCATTAAGACGAGAGAGAAACATTCGTTTGATTTTGGAATTTAATACTACCAGCAAATTATTAAAATGACTTCAGTCTTATTTAAATTAATTAGTTGGGCAATTGATTTATTTATCTTTTAATTATTATTATATCTTTTGGAGATATTAGGGCTTTTATTTAAATATGGGTTCATTGGATTATAACAAACTAATGGCAAACCATCCTAAGCTGTAGATCCTAAATAATAATAACAAACTATTTTAAATCATTTATGACCAAACTAAAATGCCACCATCCTGGGATGTAGATCCTAAATATTAATAGCAAATGATTTTTTATTTTTTGAAAAAAAAAGCTTATGCACAATTGCAATCACACATCTAAAAGACCCTAAAATTGTAATATCATATTCTGTAGGAAAAGAAATATCCTTGTCCCATAACACAGCATTTGAAATGACACCGTGGAACAAACATCATGGATGGAAGGATATCCAATCTTCTTGAGAAACTTTTAAATGGCACTCCATCAGCTTGGACAGGAAGAAAACAAAGTCTTCAATTCCTAGCATGAAACTTTCCATATGCCAAGTTGATCATTTTCTACGGTTGCAACCAAAAGTTTGGAAGCATTGTGGAATTTCCTGGTTAAGTACTTTTTTGGGAGCTAAAGAGAAATGAAAGCTAAAAATGATTTTCAGAATTAAGAAAGAACAAAGAGGCTAAGATGGAAAATGAAGTACGCGAGAAAAGGAAATAGATATACAACCAGAACCTAGTAATTTTAGGTCCTTTTGTTTTTGGAGTCTTATAAAATTTGTATTTCTTAACCCATTCCAATAAATATTTCCCTTTAAGATTATTTGTTGTAATCTTGCATTCTGTTTTATTCTGATTTTGGTCTAGTAAACTTGGGAGACCTAATTGCGTCTCATTTCTTAATATCAAATCAACAATCTATTTTTTCACCTGAACTTATGGCTGTTGCTGTAACCACTTACATTACTAATGTATGGTGCTGATACAATCCAAACAAAAACTCAGCTGACAATTTAAACTTACATGTCTTGTTCACGCTCATTGGCTAGAGCAATTTTGGCAATGGACAGGAATGCAGGATCAACATTGTAATCTTCTTTTGCTGACGTCTCAAAGTAAGGTATGTTTCCTTTTGAAGCACACCAGTCCTTAGCTTTCTTCTCAGAAACCTGCACAGCATAAATATTAGACCAAGGGCGGGGCAAGGAGTAAAGGAAAATGAATTTACCAGATTCAAATTGTACATCCTTACCACTCGGCTATTTCCACCATCGATATCTATCTTGTTTCCAAGTAATATAAATGGAAATGTCCTGGGATCAGACGGGGTTGCCTGGGAGAGAATAGGAATGAAAACCATGTTGAATTGGAAAGAGAACAACAATGCCATCCTCAAAAATTAGCAGCTAAAGAGTTGCAAACCATAAACCAAAGAAAAAGCAGGGAAGTGATGGATGGCCAAAATGGGCAGGATTATCCTGGTAGATTATATAGGAATGAAATGCCCAGTCAAATAAATTGATGCATTTCCACAAAATGCTGCGCTCATCTTTACCAAGTTAAATAAATTGATGCATTTCCACAAAAGCTGTCAGTATCCTTGACAAATTCCCTTGAGAAAGCACAATGATTCTATTCATCAACCACCAAGTAACAGAATTATTATCATAACACGAACTCCTGGCAAAATCTGCCCATATTTCGGGGAAATCAGCTAAATCAAGGCCTAAAAATACAAATCTTAGTTTGACCTACTTCATAATTATTTCAGAGTCAAACACCAGAGTTGGTGAGTGAATAAATGGAGCATTCCAAGGAAGACTACAATATCTACAATAATAGGAAACCTCCTATGCAATGGAATCATGGACCATAGCAGGAATATAATACTAGGACATTATCATTTCCCTCATTACTAAAACTAGACTCAATTGCGTGTGATGAAAATTCCATACACCCCAAACCATGGGTGCAATCCATGTAAAATGGAACATTGCCTAATGTAAAGAGAACAGCCCCCTATGCCTCAGACCACTAGCAGGACTTTGCTACTTGGACATAACCCATATCTTTTGGTGCTGATATCTGCCCCCAGTATAACATATCACAGCATGTAAGTTGAATAAAATACGTTTTGATTTCCTGATGTGTGGGAATAATTTGAGGAATCATGAAGCCTTAAGAATCTATATACCAAAGTGCCATAGCAGCTATCCATTCATCAAGTTAATCCAATCACTTTGATGAGTGAAAGGACATGCCATTTTTAACTGGTTTATCGTTATAACTTATTTGGTCCATTGCAGTCACTAAGAAGAGTCCCTAAGAAGTCAAGATGATAGCTTAATGGCTGGCAAACCATTTACTCATTGCATAAGAAATCCCAACTTTATCAAGGCTGTGATAGTAAATTCTAGGGGCAGAAAAAGGTGGTTAGCCCTTCTCCAGAACTGCTGCTGAAGCCAAAATTATGAACAAGTAGCACAAGCCATATTAATGCACTGCTTTATTGTACTACTGTATATACATGACACTTTCCAATTCACACACCAACTGTTCAAATCTTTATTGACAAATGGTAATGAGAGAGCCATCATAGAAACAATGAAGAAAAGCAACAAAGAACCTGTTTAAGAAACTCTTCGTGCCAGTTGTCAAGAGTATCAAATGATCTCATGACATTCACATCATAGACTAGAACACAGCAATCTGCTCCTCTATAAAATGCAACTCCAAGCGACTGAAATCTTTCTTGTCCAGCTGTGTCCCATATCTACATATTAGATACTAGTATTTTCAGCAAGCATTCTTGCACACATTCCAAAACAATTCAATAGAATTGAAAACCCACTTGCAGAGTGACGAGCCTGTCATCAATCAGTAGTTCTTTAGTCACGAAATCCGCACCAATCGTAGCCTTATATTGTTGGCTAAACTTCTTGTGCACATATCTGAGTAATCAATTAAGGACTATACATCCCATTCCCACTCTCCCGCCCCCGCCCCCCCGCCCCCCAAAAAAAAAAAAAAAAACCGCAAAATAAACCTTAAATTTCTATATAATCTGCATCTAAATTGATTAAAAACCCAATGAACTCTCCACGTTATTATTAATTAAACACTATCAAGAGCAAAAAGATTAAAAAGAATATTAAAAGAATAAATTAATTGATTAATTAACTAATCAAAATGCAGATTTAAGAGATCAAAGAAAGGCTAAATCTAGCGATATTATGAAGACAGAGGATACTGATTCATTAACGACGTCTTGCCGACCCTGACAGTCACAGACAACATTTAAAATACAAAATCAGATTATTTTGTATGTGCTGAACAAATCTGAAGAAAAACCCTAGAAATCGTACCCGCTATCGCCGAGAACGATGACCTTGAGCAAGGTACGCCTACGCGTTGACATGCCGCTCTTCTTTCTTCTTATTAATAGTCACGAATATACTGCTGGTGTGGTGATAGAAATTCAAATCAAAAGAAGAAACAATTTTCCTCCTTTTCTTTTCTTTTCTTTTTCCAGATTTTCACTGTTTGTAAGAAAGGAGATGGGGAGAGAAAGAGAAGAAAAAAGGGGCGCCAATTTCGATCTGCTCTTTTTGCATTTTACGAATTTCTTTTCCTTTTTCGAGTGATCGTCTGCCAATTATGTGTAAATTATAACAAAAGTAAAATGGGGGTAGATATCATTTAGATCATAAGATATTTTATATGGATTGTAATAGTTGTTTTATTTTTAATTTTATACATTTTGTGAGATGTTATTTGGTTGTTTGCTTTATATATATAAAATGTATAATTATTTTCTATTTATTTATTATTTATTTGGGTCAGGTAAGGATTGTTACACACAAGCTCTTTCGATCTGAGTATCATGCTACATTCAAGGTACCTGGAGCTGGCAGGTACGCGGGTTTAAAGGTTTAGATAATTTTCATGTAACTTGGACCTGGTTGGGATACCTAAATAACTTGGATTAATTTGATTAAATCTGTCATGACTATCCAGACTCAGGGAGCTTAAAACAATTTTTATATTTTTGATATTTTAAAAATTATATTAACCCACGAGAGCCAATACATTAGTAATAGTTAAAATTAAATTGCATTGATAAAAAAATAATAATATATATAAAGTCGTTTTAATATTATTTTGTAGAGTAATTTATTATCCTTTCCACACTGTTGTTTTGATTTAAAAAACTAAAGATTTTTTTCTGCCACGCTTCAAAGTTTTTATGAACTTTCGTATCAAAAAGGAATTCAAGTGAAACTAAAAGGATCCCGAGTCTGTCACCATTTGTTTTTGTGTTTAAAACTTTGTTTATCTTGAAAAAAAAAAATATTTTGAATATATTAATGTTAGGAATTAAAATAATATATATTTTTTTAAATTATTTTTAAGTAAAAAATATTTTTGAAATGTATTTTACATCACAATACAAAATATATTTAGCATTGTAATAGTTTTTTAGATTGAGATTTAGAAAATAGATTTTAAAAAACAAATGTTTTATAATGTTTGTTTCTATAATTAAACCTATTTTTCAAATTATTTTTCACCTAAGAAATTAAATTGATATATTTTTATATATTTATTTTATAATTTTAATATGCTATATTAGTATATATAATTTGAATATATTTTCAATTGAAAATTGCGTGCATTGCATTATCAAATGCACATATCTAGGATGGTCTTTATTTGCATTTGTCCAATCACTAGTTCTTAACCCATGCTACGTTTTGGGTTAAATAAAAAACAAATTAACCCAAAAAAATATCTAAACTATAAAAAATATTTAATATTATTATTAAACCCGATGAAACAAAACCTTGAATTCTTTAATATTGACTTGTCGACTAGCCCTGGTATACGATTAACGCTGTGAGAGTTGCAGTGTTTGTGATTAAAAGGAAAGAAGTTATTGTTTACTCTCTACTGCTAGTCACCCTGAGCATCTATGAGCCAAGCACGAGCCACCCCAGAAAACACGAAGGGACCGGTTAACACAGTCTCATCACACACACTTGGGTGTGAATTTTTTATTTTTATTTTTTCCATACATGACGAACCAGTCCGATCTCAGCCACATTTAAATCCTGAAACCCTAAACCTAAAAGGATAAGGCTCCACACTTTTTACACGTTAGGAAAGGAGAACCTTGTGGTGGCCATGAAAAGATGCTACTAGAAAATATTGAACCTGACTCCTTGTAATTACGAAACCCTAAATCTTACCTGGGCCACCCACCTCTCATGTTCTACAGGAGTAAATCGAACAAAGTCTCAAATAGCGCTTCTTAGCATGATGGATTTCTCACTTCTTAACATCATCAGATGTTTAACTGGATCCCATAATTATCTACTGCTAGCATTCTTATATTTCACTCCTAATGGAAGAGCAATATAAATCTTAATTCAGTTTCTGTAAAAACATCGACACAAGAAAAATAAAATTGATGATATAACCATGAAAGTCCATCAACGACTAACCAAACAGAGACAGCTTGATTATCTTGTTCTAGTATCTATCATCAATTCATCATCAAAAGTGGGGCTTTTTTTTTTTTAGAGTATAAAACGAGGCAAAGGACTAAATCATAAAAATGCAGTTGCTTTACTCAAACCTTGAAGGTAGTCAGATTGGCTCTTCGACCAGAACCAGGAATACTCAGTGGCATATGTTTTACCAGCCACGCTTTTTCAAAAAGTCCCCAGTTCTCTTCCTCATGCGAGTAAAAACAATAACAGCACAGGCAAGGATCCATGGCGGGAAGCTTCCACCAAAAAGGTTTGAACTCTTGATCCATTCTGGACGTTCCTTCAGAGCCAATGTTATCAAAAGAGTGATCACTGCTACCCCAAGCACGGTCTTGGTCACTGGTTTGATCAAGGAGTCCTGCAGTTTCAGAGTACAAGTTGCATAAATATCCTATTTGAGCAGAAACACTATTTCAAAAAACCGAAAGAATCGTGAGTTGGACAAAAATATACAGCAAAACTGCAATTAATCCAAACACGATTGTAATCCATGCCCAGAATTCCTGGTCTAGAGAATAATTAATACAGAACACATGCCAAATGCAAGATGATTATGTTACAATGTATGATAAAGTATCACCGGTAGAAAGTTCAAAGAAATACAAGTCAGATGAAATTTAAGATGCTTTTGGAATTAGCCGGTCAATGCCTGATTGAGCATTTACGACAAGGAATCCGAAATTAATTGTTTTAAAGAAGTAAACAAGCATAAAAGTTCAAATTATGCTCCATTAACTTCAACATGGATAAGTAAGTAATCTTCCCAACTCCTGCAACAGCCTGGCATTTCTAATACGAAAACATAGCCAGAAAAATGAGCATCTTACTTTGCATTTTGACCATCAAAAACATTTATAGGAAAAAAATAATCAAAGCGAGGCTAATCTATTCAAATCCATAGCATTCATTTGACTCGAATCTTGTTAACTAGCAGTTTAAAACGTAGCGAAAGAATATCACCGCGGCATATTGGCACAGCTGGGAGGAATTAATTTAGAGAAAATCCCAACATTCAGAAAACCATTCAAGAACTAGTGGTTAAGAAATCACATGCTTGACAAAATAAATTTCAGAAATGAACATTCAATGCAAATCCAAGAGAACCCAGTCAGTGAAATAAAATGACAAGAAAATGGAGGTTGATGTTTTCTTCTCTAATTTTTAGATTTTTTTATGACGGTTGATCCAGTTTTCCAATATACTATATGCCAATTTATCATCGATCGCTAGGTGCAATAAAATTGTAAGCAAGCAACAAAACATTGAAAAAAAAATGATAATTGCTGTAACATAATGAAACTGGAAAGATTAAAATCGAATCAAATAAAAATAAAACCAAATCAAGTTCTAAAATTACCTTTGGTTCTCCGTCAACGTGAATGACCGATCCATCTCTATACCCAAGCATAGACCTACCATTCCTCCCAAAACGAATCGGCGCACCCCGACCCGACTCTGGATTGAAAGCGAAGATCGACTTGAACCCGTATTTCTCGAGGATTTCTCGGACCTCCAGTTGGTCCTGGTCCCACCCTCCCAAGCTCGACTTGAACACGTTAATCGGACCCTTGCCTTGTCTGTACAGATGGATCTCCACCTCCGGTACTTTGGTCCTAACCGTTTTTTGCGTCGGCTTCGGGTTGCTCGGTGAAGATTCGTTCTCGTTTGCGCCTTCGATTTCTCTAATTTCGTTTTCTGCCTCCATTTTCTTCGGAAAACCGGCTTCTAGATTGTAAGTGCCAGCTTATTACCGTATATATCAGGATTATTAAATATATTTATTAAAAGATTATTTTATGACTCGTTATGGGTTGATTTTGATTCAATTGTGACAATTATATTCAGAATATTTTTTGTGATAATTAAGTTTTTTTTTTTTATGAGATGTACATCACTCTTATCTTATGTATTTGAAAAAAATTAAAATATTTTCATGATTATAGAATAAATATGTCGTAATGTATCTCATTTTAATTATTTTTAAATATATAAAAAATTAAATCTTAGAAGGGATAACTTAATAGATTATGTCTTAATTAGATTTTCTTTTTAGAAATTATTAATTCAAGTTTTATAAATTCTAGAGCAATTAAAAATGTATATGATTATTAATTTTAAGTTTCATTAAATTAATTAAGATATATATAAATTAGTTATATATTCATATTAATTTTTAAATATATATATATATATTAAAAATATATTAAAATTATATTTTTTTTATTTTTTAAAATTAATATATTAAAAAAATATAAAAATATAAAAAAAATTATTTTTTTTAAATATGAATTGGATCAAATTTCCAAACGTTCCTATCAAGTCAGATAACCAAAAAGGACGTGTTTTTTAAGGAGTAATTGTTTAGAAGAAAGAGAGGCGCTCGGATTTCGATTCTATTACCCTAAACTCGTATCTAAAAGTTTGTTATTAATAATTCTCAGTGTGTTTATAAATTTAAAGATTAAATATTAATATAAAAAATAGGAAATGATTTAATTATTAGTAATGATTAGTGAGAAAATTAATTCAGCATGTACTCTGAGACAGCGAGAGAGAGAGAGAGAGAGAGAGAGAGAGAGAGAGAGAGAGAGAGAGAGAGAGAGAGAGAGAGAGATAACACTGGTTGAAATATATATTTTTTTTTTGTATTTCTCTAACCCGTAACAAAGCTTCGATACCCAAAAATCCACGGATTTTTTTTTTTTTTTTTTTTTTTGTTATAGGAAATATTTTTGGAGTCTTACAAATATGAAAACATTGAATAAATTTCACATAGAAAATATTATAGAAAATCATACATAAAAAATATTGCATCTAAAATACTTATACCATGCATACAGTTACATTTTATTTTACAAGGTAAACTATATTCGAAATTATTTTTTTCTTAAGCTCCCTCACACTTACTTTTATTATAAAAATTTAAAACTATTTGAAAATAAGTGTGTAAAAAATAATTAAATATTTTAAAAAATAAAATTATCAAATCAAGTTGTTCTTTTTGGTAACCCGAGATGTCCGGGTCAATTTACGTGCACCACGACTAATCCCTGTATCCATTGAACATCCTGAAAGCCTAATAGATAAATTATTATTTTATACATATATGTGTGTTTTTATAACAACGTGATCCAATGTTTTTCAGGTTATGTTTTCTTTGATATTTATAAATTGATACACTGTCACCATAAGTAATTAAGATATGTGAAGATAGGTGGAGGTGCCCACCTTGCCCACTTGGCCACTTGCTCTTCCATGGATGCTTGCCTATAAATAGGCAAGCATCCAAGCATTACACACACACCAAAGTAGAGAGAAAGAAGAGAGAGTGAAGAGGGAAATCCCACTAAATTGTGAGGTATTTGTGAGAGAGTAAGTGAGGTGTTTTCTCCTATTAATAGAGAGATTCTTAGTTGTTCTCCTATTATCTGAGAGAGATTGTAATTCCCACATTACTAGTAAAATCCTTCTATATTTGCCCGTGGACGTAGCCTAATTGGGTGAACCACGTAAATTCTTGTGTGTTTCATTTCTCATTTTAGCCTTTTGTCTTTGTCGGGTTTGCATGCCAGTATCCTAACAGTGGTATCAGAGCCTTCTTGGTTGGTGTTGTTAACACACAAAAGTTATTCGTGTATACGGTTACTATTCACGTCTACGGCACTATTCATCTATACGGTACTGTTCACTTTCGTTACTGTTGGCGTATATAGAAAGTCAGTGCGGTGATTAAATACAGTCTAGGAAGTTCTGTC
The DNA here is from genome assembly GCF_005239225.2 of Populus alba. NCBI lineage: Eukaryota > Viridiplantae > Streptophyta > Magnoliopsida > Malpighiales > Salicaceae > Populus > Populus alba. Next base: position 12,132,138 of record NC_133297.1, on the reverse strand, counting down.
TAAGGAGATTGGGTTTTAAGCGGGACCGTTTGTGACCCCTCCAATCTTTCCTGGGAACTTACTTAGTGAAGTATTATTCACACGATACTATTTCTATATACGTTACAGATCTGTGAAACGGTGATAGCTGAATAGATCTCGGTGAATACAATGGCCGCAAAGTACGAGATTGAGAGGTTCAAGGGGAGCAATTTCTCACTTTGGAAAATGAGAATCAAGGCAATCTTGAGGAAAGACAATTGCTTGGCAGCAATTGGGGATCGGCCCGCGGAGATCACTGATAATGCAAAATGGAATGAGATGGATGGCAATGCTATTGCTAACATACATTTAGCATTAGCTGATGAAGTATTATCAAGTGTGGCGGAGAAGAAAACAACTAAGGAGATATGGGAGACTCTAACAAAGCTATACGAGTCCAAGTCTTTGCACACTAAGATTTTCTTAAAGCGGAGACTTTATACCCTTCGAATGACAGAAACCACGTCAGTGACTGACCACATCAACACAATAAGAACTCTATTTTCACAACTCACTACGTTGGGTCAACAAATAGAGGAAAATGAACGTGCAGAGCTTCTACTTCAAAGTCTTCCTGATTCGTATGATCAGCTCATTATCAACTTAACCAATAATATCCTCTCAGACTATTTAGTCTTCGATGATGTTGCAGCCGCTATCTTGGAAGAAGAAAATAGGCGCAAAAACAAAGGAGACAGAAACAGTTCAAACCAAGCAGAGGCGTTATTGGTGTCAAGAGGAAGATCAACGGAGCGTGGCTCCAGTGGGAGTCAAAGGCAAGGGAGGTCCAAATCAAGAAGTAAAAAGACTATGAAATGCTACAACTGTGGCAGAAAAGGGCACTTCAAAAGGGATTGTTGGTTTAAAAAGGGTATAGAGAATACTGCAGAGTCATCAAAACCTCAAGGATGTGTTGTAAGCACCTCAGAAGATGGAGAGGTTCTATATAGTGAAGCAGCAACAATCTCTACAGATAGAGAAGAGCTCGCTGAGATCTGGCTAATGGATTCAGGAGCAACATGGCATATGACCCCTAGACGAGATTGGTTTCATACATATGAACCTATCTCTGGAGGCACAGTGTTTATGGGTGATAATCATGCTGTAGAGATTTCTGGCATTGACACCATCAAATTGAAGATGTATGATGGCTTAATTCGTACTATTTCAGGAGTGCGACATGTGAAAGACTTAAAGAAGAATCTTTTGTTCGTAGGACAATTTGATAGTCTTGGCTGAAAGATTCGAACACACAATGGAATCATGAAAATTGTCAAAGGAGCGCTGGTGGTTTTAAAGGCAAGAAAGACAGTTGCAAACATATTTGTATTAATGGGAGAAACACATCATGAGGCAGAAACATCAATCGCATCAGCCAGTCCTGTAGAAGAGAAGACGATGATGTGGCATCAAAAACTAGGCCACATGTCAGAGAAAGGTTTAAAGGTTCTCTCTAATCAGAAGTTACTCCCTGGGCTTACAAAGGTTACTTTACCTTTTTGTGAGCATTGTGTTACAAGTAAACAACACAGGTTGAAGTTTGGCACGTCAACAACTAAGAGCAAATGCATCTTAGACCTGATTCACTCTGATGTTTGGCAAGCACCGGTTGTATCCTTGGGAGGAGCAAGATACTTTGTATCATTCATAGATGACTTCTCCAGGAGATGTTGGGTGTATCCGATTAGAAGGAAGGCAGATGTGTTCACAGTTTTTAAAACCTTCAAAGCGCGGGTAGAACTTGAATCTGAAAAGAAGATCAAGTGTTTGAGGACTGACAATGGAGGAGAATATACCAGTGATGAATTTGATAACTTCTGTCAACATGAAGGTATCAAAAGGCAGTTCACAACGGCATACACTCCACAACAAAATGGAGTGGCAGAGCGGATGAACAAAACTCTATTGGAAAGAACAAGAGAAATGTTGAAGGCTGCAGGTCTAGAAAAGTCATTCTGGGCCGAAGCAGTCAATACCGCCTGTTATGTGATAAATCGATCTCCATCTACTGCAATTGAGTTGAAGACACCAATGGAGATGTGGACTGGAAAGCCAGCTGATTACTCTCGATTGTATATATTTGGAAGTCCTGTGTACGTGATGTACAATACTCAAGAGGCCAACAAGCTGGATTCAAAATCCAGAAAATATGTATTCTTGGGATATGTTGATGGAGTGAAGGGGTATCGCTTGTGGGATCCCACTGCCCACAAAGTAGTCATCAGCAGAGATGTCATATTTGCAGAAGATAAAATGCAAATGGAAGAAAATAATAGCATTTTAAAGGAGACTACAGAATTCCAGATGGAAAATACTCAGAATCGTACTTCTTCTGAAGTTGTACCAGAGCATGAAGAACAAGAACAAATAGAGTCTGAAACTCCTGAAGTTCGACGGTCGACTCGTGAAAGAAGACCACCGGCTTGGCACTCAGAATATGTTACTGAGAGCAACATTGCATACTGTCTTCTAACAGAGGATGGAGAGCCATCAACTTTTCCATGAGGCTATCGAAAGCACAGATGTATCTATGTAGATGACAACAATGCAAGAGGAGATTGAAGCTCTGCACAAGAATAACACTTGGGATCTTGTTCCACTACCACAAGGAAGAAAGGCCATTGGCAACAAATGGGTTTACAAGATAAAGCGTGATGGCAATGATCAAGTGGAGCGGTATCGTGCAAGATTGGTGGTGAAAGGATATGCTCAGAAAGAAGGAATAGACTTCAATGAGATATTTTCTCCGGTGGTACGACTTACTACAATCAGAGTAGTCTTGGCAATGTGTGCTATATTTGATCTTCACTTAGAGCAGTTAGATGTGAAAACTGCATTTCTTCATGGAGAACTTGAAGAAGAAATTTATATGCTCCAACCAGAGGGTTTTGCTAAAACAAGCAAGGAGAACTTGGTTTGCAGGTTGAAAAAATCTCTATACGGTCTCAAACAGGCGCCGAGGTGTTGGTACAAGAGATTTGATTCCTTCATAATTAGCCTTGGGTACAACAGACTCAGTTCAGACCATTGTACGTATTACAAGAGGTTTGAAGAAAATGATGTTTTCATCATTCTGTTGTTGTACGTGGATGACATGTTGGTAATAGGCCCCAACAAAGATCGAGTCCAAGAATTAAAGGCACAGTTGGCTAGGGAGTTTGATATGAAGGACTTGGGACCAACAAACAAGATTCTAGGGATGCAAATTCACCGAGATAAAAGTAAGAGGAAGATTTGGCTTTCTTAGAAGAATTATTTGAAGAAGATCTTGCGACGCTTTAACATGCAAGATTGTAAGCTAATTTCCACCCCACTTCCTATTAACTTCAAATTATCCTCAAGTATGTCTCCTAGCAATGAAGCAGAGAGGATGGAGATGTCTCGAGTACCGTATGCATCAGCAGTGGGAAGTTTAATGTTTGCCATGATATGTACAAGACCAGACATTGCATAAGCAGTGGGAGCAGCTAGTCGATATATGGCAAATCCTGGTAGAGAGCATTGGAATACTATCAAGAGGATCTTGAGATACATCAAGGGTACCTCAGATGCCGCATTATGTTATGGAGGATCAGAATTCACTGTCAGAGGTTATGTTGACTCAGATTTTGCTGGTGACCTTGAGAAAAGAAAATCCACTACAGGCTATGTGTTCATAATTGCAGGAGAAGCTGTGAGCTGGGTCTCTAAACTTCAGACTGTTGTAGCATTATCCACAACAGAAGCTGAGTATATGGCAGCTACACAAGCTTGTAAAGAAGCAATATGGATGAAGAAACTTATGGAGGAGCTCGGGCACAAACAAGAGAAGATTCTTTTGTATTGTGATAGTCAGAGTGCCTTGCATATTGCAAGGAATCCGGCGTTTCATTCAAGAACAAAACATATAGATGTTCAGTATCACTTTGTTCGCGAAGTGGTGGAAGATGGAAGTGTGGATTTTCAGAAGGTTCACACAAAGAAAAACCCAGCAGATGCTTTGACCAAACCAGTCAACGCTGATAAGTATATATGGTGCAGATCCTCTTATGGCCTAGCAGAAACGTAAGCAGCATGAAGATGTCAAGTATTGAAAGGATAGAAGAATCACAAATGATGAAGTGTGAAGACTTGATTCAATCATCAAAGTCTTCAAGTGGGAGAATGTGAAGATAGGTGGAGGTGCCCACCTTGCCCACTTGACCAACTTGGCCACTTGGCCAACTTGGCCAACTTGGCCACTTGCTCTTCCATGGATGCTTGCCTATAAATAGGCAAGCATCCAAGCATTATACACACACCAAAGTAGAGAGAAAGAAGAGAGAGTGAAGAGGGAAATCCCACTAAATTGTGAGGTATTTGTGAGAGAGTAAGTGAGGTGTTTTCTCCTAGTAATAGAGAGATTCTTAGTTGTTCTCCTATTATCTGAGAGAGATTGTAATTCCCACATTACTAGTAAAATCCTTCTATATTTGCCCGTGGACGTAGCCTAATTGGGTGAACCACGTAAATTCTTGTGTGTTTCATTTCTCATTTTAGCCTTTTGTCTTGTCGGGTTTGCATGCCAGTATCCTAACAAGATAAAGGTTCAAGGAACTGTTTTATATTACAGCTTACCATATAATTATTTTTATATTTAAATATAATTGTATTCATCACAAGGTCAAGCTAACTTTATGAAAATGAAAAATTATGTTTGTTTATATATTAAAAAAAAAATGGAACAATGATCCTTGTACAGTTAAAATCTATAAATAATTTATATCAAATTTAGGAAGTTAGTGAATTGGACCGAAATTATTTTCTAGAGGGAACACTTGGATGTTGTCCTAGGCTTTGTTTGTTTACAGGAAAGTTGTTTTTTTTTTTAAAGTGAATTCCGAGGAAAGTGAATTTCAGGAAAGTATTTTCCGATGTTTGGTAGTGTTATGGAAATGAACTGGAAAACACTTTCCAGTGTTTGGTTGTGTTATGAAAAATAAACTGGAAAATAATTTATTAATGAATTAATTTTTTTTTCAAATTTATCTAATATATATATATAATATTTAATATAAAATATTTAATCACTTATGCCATAACCCAACTTTTTGAATAAATAATACAAAATGAATGGATAAAAATATATTTGAGAATGGGGTTAAAACAACACAAATTCAAAGTTCATGGTTGAAATTATCAGATTTGAGAGTAAATTGGTCAAAAATTGAAGAATTAATAAGTTTGAAAATTTAATTAAAATTTGGATTAGTTTAATTAATGAAATTAGAAGAATTAATAAGTTTGAGGACTTAATTAAAATTTTATTTAATTAATTAAATAAATTTAGGGACTTAATTGAAATTATCCAAGGGTCAAATTAAAAGGTGGAAAAGATGCCCTGTCAAGTGTGGTTCATTCACATAGAAAGAATATAATAAAGAAATGGAAAGTGTTTTCCTTAGAATAAGAAAAAGGAAAACACTTTCCTCCTCTAACGTTTTAATTTTTTGTTAACTGGAATTGAGTTTTCGTTGACTGATTTTCCTTATGATTGTCAAACATGGAAAAGTGGGGAAAGTGGTTTCTAAGAAAATGAATTCCTGTAAACAAACAAGGCATTATGTTGTATTGAATTTATTTTAAGAAAATGATTTATAACTCCAGACAAACTTTAAATGAAGCTCTCTCGCTCTCGTTTATTGTGTTTGTTCTCTATTTTTTTTTTTATAAAAAAAGACATTAAACTTTGTAACTATAAAATGAATAATATAATTTTATTATTTTTAAAATATGACCACAAAATTATATGAATTTTTACATGGACGTTCTTCAAATAAGCGTATATGCATCTTATATTTGTAAGATATTAAATAAATGGATGCATAATGTAGGCGGGTGTCGAAAAACTAAAAGACATATATATATATATATATATATATTTGTCGAGGTAAAAAGACAAAAGACAACTAGGACGGGACAAGATAAAATACTATAAATTATATTTAGTAATGATATACAAAATATAAATAAATATTTATTTATTTATTCTGTTAGTGAGGTATAAGAAAAAAATAAATTGTAAAAATGCTTATATCATACTTGTTATATATCACTATCAAAATTATAATGTTTTAAATGATAAATAAAGATTATTATTTTCACTTTATTTTATAACAAGCATTATTTATTTTAATAAACTTGAAATAATAATTATTTTACTCATCAAAATCACGTTTAAAAGAGATTTTTAATCATAGTTAAAAAAAAATCATTGCTAAAAGACAACATTGTTGAATTATAAATATTAAAAAATATTTTTAAAAACAAAATCACTACAATACCAAATACAAAATCCACAATTGTAGTCCACCGCAGCATTGCTTACTCACGAGGAGATAAATTACAGATCTTAAAGCAACACGCGTTTCACGCTAACATTACGTCCACGTCATAGCTTCTTTTTTGTCATTCATGTGGATGCGTTACACCCGATGGCGACACCCCTCTCAAGTCTCACCTTTTCAATATAAAAACAGCAGAGAGAGCAGCAAAACCACGCGAACGCAATAACTCTAAAAAGCAACATAAAACACAGTACGCGAGAGAAAGCCGGCGAAGAAAAAAAAACTATCGTTAGGGTTATTGAAGTTTCTCGAGGAGGTTGTTGAAGAATCAAAGCATGGTAAATCATCATGCCTTTAGCTTTCCTTTTCTTTTTCTTTTTGAATTGTTAATTTGTTAGTCGGTATTGTAGATCCTTTCTAGTTGTTTTTTGAATTTTAATTTTTGATGTCGAATACATACACAATTTTTGTTGTTTGATCTTCAGCATAATTTTCTTATATTTTTGTTTATACTGAAGATAATCCATTTACTACACAGTTTTTGCATGGTATATTCTTGATGCTGTAATTGGTGTTTTGTAGGATACTAAGAGAACGCTGCAGCGTTCTGTGCTGGCTTTAACAGACGAGACTCTTATTTCAGTAAGCAGAGTAGTAAATGCTGCAAGGGGGGACGCGAATGATGGGGTTGAACGGTGTGATCCTCAAGTTATCACTCAAGCATCATCTTTAAGTACTTTCTTTCTTTCCTTATTTTTTTTTTTTAAATTTTGACAGGTTTGAATTCGTTGTTTGGATGTCATGTATCTGTATTACACATGAATTCTTTCTTAAACTTTCATGAGGAGATTATCTATTAACGAATGGTAGTTTTGATCGGGTATATTTTTTAGCGGGAGAGAAATGAAAAAAGAAAATGTGTTTTGGGAGGTCAATTTATCCTCTTTACCACATTGGGGGTAACATGGATGATTTATAGAGTTGGCAGTCACTGGCTCGCATGTCAGTATCAAATACATTGCATGGCATTAAACTCCACCCTTGTGCATCTTGTTTGTTCCTTCTTTATTAAATAAGGTTTGTGCATGCTACGTTGTGTCCTGGTTTAATATATGTTGATGACTTATGACAGGTAAGCTGCCAGCGGAGCCTTCCTCTGTGGATATTGTGGTTTCCATCTGCAGTTCGATTGAATTTCCTGGTGATCTGTTGGTAAAGGAAATTTTTAGAGTGTTGAAGCCTGGTGGAACTATTCTGATTTACAATTCTCAGCAATCTGTTATAGGAGAAACTGACAAGGTGAATGTCAGTGCTTTTATTTTTCCTTGATAAAGTTTTGGTTTGTCACCAAGCTTCTCACCGTGGTGTTTTCCAGACAATTTCTGGTCTTCAGCGCAAGTTGCTTTTAGCTGGGTTCTCAGAAGTAGAAGCTCTACAGCCAAAATCTGTTGGACTCTCCAATGCGATTCATTCTTTTGGGGTGAGTTAGTCTTCACAAGTTGATCATTAACGTGAAAGGGCAAGAATACATATTCTTCCTTGCAAGTTTCAATTGTATCATTCTTTTTACCATGTCCTAAGATTATTTGCTTTCCAGCATTCATATTACTATTTACTTGGTTGCATTTATAATCCTTCTTTATTTTTAGGTCAAGGCCAAGAAGCCATCTTGGAATATTGGGTCATCCTTTGCGCTAAAGAAATCCATAAAATCATCAGTCAAGGTTCAGATTGATGATGATTCGGATTTGATTGATGAGGATAGCCTTTTGACTGAAGAGGATTTGAAGAAACCTCGGCCACCACTTGGTAAGATACAAGACACCGAACGTTGGTTTTATGCATTTTTATGGTTTTTTTGGGCCGCTAATAACCAAATTTGTATGTGAAGTTGGTGATTGTGAAGTTGGAAGCACAAGGAAGGCTTGCAAGAACTGCACTTGTGGTAGAGCTGAGGCAGAGGAAACAGTGAAGTTGGGACTCACCACGGATCAGCTGAACAATCCTCAATCAGCATGTGGCAGTGTAAGTTTTATAATTCTGGATGTGCATTTGCGCGGATGAAATTGTATATTTGTATATGCTACACTATTTGTCTCAACATGTTCTTAACCATGGGTTCTTAGATGAATCTGATTTTTTTGGGCTTCACCGCAACATTGTTTCGGGAAAGTAAGCTGCATCCTTGTTTTAAAGCTGTCATGTTTAGGGTGCATTTTACTTTGTATCAAGGCATCGTGTTCATGAATAGACTAGCACATGAAAACATTAAAATTGCCATGCCTTTTGAAGTCTTCCGCATTGTGGGCTGGTTAGCTAATTATTTCATCCTTTTTTCCTTGAATGTCACACAGTGTGGACTAGGGGATGCTTTTCGTTGCAGCACATGCCCTTACAAAGGTCTTCCCCCATTCAAACTCGGTGAAAAGGTAATTAGCAGGATCTCTCTCCCTTTCCCTCTAAATTTACAATACTGAATTGTATAGAACTAAGAATCTCTCTTCATACAGGTGTCGCTGTCTGAAAACTTTCTCGTGGCAGACATTTGAAGATGCTGCTTTTGGACAAACGCAGCTTATGAAAGCTTTTGTTTCAGTTGGCAATGATCCATGCATACTTTACCAATTCAAATGGTAATCAACTTTAGTGTCCTGGAAAAGGTCCATAAAATGTCAAAACAATGCTTGATGATGAGAATAACAAAACCTAATTTTGTAATTCTTATCTGTCTTGGTGCTTATTTTCTCCTTGTCTCAGGTCCTTCGTTAATTCTAGAACTCATTCATCATTAAAAAGGTATCCAATCCAAACAGTTCCCAAACTCAAATTGAATTTAGCTCCGAATAGTATCACTACTGTTTATGCACAAGGTGTCCCATTATTAGCTAGGCACCTGTACAGCACCCGGCGAGCCACTGTGTTGATGACCACAAAGCAGCTATTCACAAGTTCAAACACATCTTGTCACCAATAAGCACCCATACTTGTTGGCTGAATGAATAAAAAAACTTGTCGTCAACAAGCACCAACTCCTGCTGGTTAAATGAACGAATAAACAAGCTCAGCCTTCGCAATTTTTACATGTATGAAGTCTCGCGTTACAAAACTGAATATACAATTTGATGCCTGGTGCAGCTTGGAAGCAAATCAGTTGATCTGTTGAGAAAGAAGAACTAGAAGCCCTTGTGGACCAACCAGTATTTCGTTGAGGAAACTCGATAAGCCAAACCATACCACAGGAGTCACATCCACTCCTCCAAGTGGTGGAATCAACTTCCTGGTTAGAATGAGAAGCGGTTCTGTGGGAGCATAAGCTATTACATATGGAAACTTCCCAACAGGAAGCTTCGGGTACCAGGACATTACTATTCTCAAAACAAATAGAAAGGAAAATGCTGAGAGGAACGGCCCTAAGATACCTATAGCTAACTTAGCTGTGGCAGGGTCCACATCTGCCAGCATCAACCTCTGGATTAAATTTGAGGTAGCTTCTGACGTTGTCGGTATATCTACCTTGATATTCCTCACAGCCTCGGGAACTCTAGAAAGCTCCCCTGAAATGGTTGCGTGTGATGGCGAGAAGTCAACATTGAGAGAGGCTGTGACTCCTGCAGAGCAACACGTCCTAGACCGCAAGACTTGACGGCCTTGATTGGCATGTCCTCTGGTAGGGCGTTTCAACCTTTCCTGCACAATATACTGTATTAGTGCAAATGAATATAAAAAAACTATGAAAAACCAAATGTCAAATGAAATCAGAATTATTGATTCATAACAAAACTCGAAAAGGCATTCAGAAAGATTCCAGGCAGCTCATTAAATAAAAAAATATTAAGAAAATCAGAGGGGCACTAAGACAGGGATTTTGGGTTCAAGCAGCATACACTAGAAAAACCTCATGGAACACGAAACTGAGGATTTTCTGGTGTAGATGGGATTTCTTTTTTGGAAAATTTATACTTATGAATTAGAAAAATAAATCATCAAGGAGTGGTGCCGGAGTTCTTGAAGAAAATAGACGCACGCACACAGAGGTCAGAAAATTCATCAAAATTGGAAGAGCTAATCTACCTCTAGGGCTGGTTTGGTTTCAAAAATTCAGATCACATTCACAAATTGAACTTGGTACCAGGACAAAGCAAAAGGGATTCAAATTGAGCAAGCCCTATCAGTAATCAAATGACACGAACTTGGCCTTGGCCTGCAGACACTGCTGCTTACTTTAGAAATCGGTAACCATATTCAGCTAAAATATCAGTTTTAACATATTTCCAGAATTACGTAACACCCACTCCCCCCCCCCCTCGAAGAAAACCTGTTGTAGCTACGGTTTCTTTTTTCCATTTTTAATCCAACATTTTGATCTGATAAACTTCATTTTAAACACAAAATCATTTACTAAAATGCTCGGTTAGTCCAGAGCAGAAGAAAATAAGGACTAAGCTAGAATTTCATGGCACCATTATATGTACAGAGGAAACTGGAAAAGCAAAATTGTAAACAGAATTTTGGGAACTCACCGAAACATTGGATTTGCCTTTCGTATGTATCAAAGGCGCCCAGCTTATATGATTCTGGTGGTTGTAGTAGTAGAGGGAAAAACATGCTGCCATGTTGTCTCTGTGTATGAGAGAGGGGAAGAGATGAATGAGTGGCAATCTATCATTGTGTTTGTGGATTTTTAGGTATTTGTTTTTTCATGGGTTAATTTGATTTGACTAGGAAAAGGAAAAACAAGGTACGATCATAGGACTCCACATTGGAAATCTGGTTCGGTTGATTCCATCACCTAGAAGCCCGAGCCAGGCTTTCTCTTAGACGAGCGCAATATTGGGCATGGGCCTGATCTGCTTAAAAAACCCAATTAAATAGAAAAATACTTGGAAAAAAAAATCATAATTATTGCAGAAGATTATCTTTTAAATTTATTTCTAAAGGATATTTAATATTTAAAATTTAAAATCTAATCACCTGAATTAAACTTGATATAAGAACACATTGGAAAACTAAATACCATACAAAGATATAATAAACATTGAATTAAATCCTAAAAAAACGAGTAGGAAAAATATAAACTCACCTTATCTCCTCGTTTTGTTATTTTAATTTCTTGAAAATGTTAAAAATTGAAAAAATGATGGTTATTCCAAAAACACGAACTCGCTTGTATTGGAGATGATTTGCGATATAAAACTTGTGAGAGTAAGCTAGATGATCAAAATTCATGACTGCATATATTTAAATATAAAAAAAACAGTTCATATACTCAAATAAAAATAAAATAAAATAAAGCACGAATACAACCTAAGCCCGTCACATTAAAACTCCAATAATAAAACTAATAAAGATCCTGGATTGATTATTTCAAGAATACAAATATTCAAATAGAAAGAAAAAACCTCATCCTGCACCAACCAGCTAACTCTTAAAAGAAAGAAAAACCCCTAAAAATCCTGCGTGTTCTTCAGTAACTATAAAAAGAATAAAAAGAAAATCAATGAGCATCAAGAAACCCTACAAAATCTCTTGTGAGAGATGCTCTCTCCTCCATCTCTTTTAATCGACTAGCCACATTGCTTTTGAGAGTCTCTAAAGAAGCCTTGTATTGCCGAAGCTCATCCATGTCCAAATCCATATCCTCAACTGGCAATGCCCACCACGAAGGCCGCCCTTCTTTCCCATCTACGACTCCCTTAGACGGTGGCGATGGCCCGTGTGTGCTAACATGGGGAGATTCATTAGAGCTGCTGCCGCAGCTATCAGTGGTGTGGTTGTCAAGAAATTGGTCGACGACCGAATCCACAGAAGGGTGGCCGAACGTAAAGAGCCTACCCGACAAAGAGTAGGAGACTATAGCAATCTGTGTATTGGACTCGCTGCAAAGAAATTTGGCCTTTTTTATAAGACCAGCTCGTCGCTTTGAGAAGGTCACTTTTCGGTAATCTTCGCTTTGTATTTTTTTTATTTCAATCTTTCTTCTCGTCATCTTGGGAGATAGCTAGCTAAAAATGCCTGTTTATCTTTGCCTCTGTTCTGAGGCTGAGAGGCGACGGGCTAACTGTTTATATGCTAGCTTTTTGTTTAATCCAAAACGGAAAAGAAATTATCTCATGTAAGTCGGTTGTTGAAGTGGGTTTGGATTAGGATACTTGGGTTTTGCAAGCCCTCGGGACACTCTGTTTCCAGATACTTATTTTTAATAATCTCAGTTTTTTTTTTGGCTTAAATAAAACAATAAATATAATGACATGCATGCATGTTCATCTTCGTCTTGCGCATGCATTCTCTCTATATTGTAGTTTTTTTTTTTTTTTTATTTAGAAAAACAGTACAAAATATTTTTTATTTTTAAAAAATTATTTTTAATATCAACCCATCAAAATAATTAGAAATATAAAAAAATATTAATTTAAAAAAAAAAATTTTTTTCAAGAACCAAACAGACAACATGAGAAGCTTTGGATATGAACTTTAGTTGAGAGATGCAGTATGAATACAACAAATACCAATATTCGAAGGATGCACCTCATAGGTATACGTGAAGCTTGTCATCTAGCACCAAAGGTTTTGGTTCGTGAACAATAACCTGTGGAAACTGAGAAACAATGGCTAAGAACGCACTAACTGGATGCATCTGGCATGATTTTGGCATCCGCAAATGGAAGGTTCTTAAAACGTTATTCAACTACGGAAGACGATCTTACAGCCCAATAACTTTGCCTTGTTACTCCTTGAGAGAGGTCTTCAATTCCCTAATCGCGAAATGGTGTGAGATCAATGGCCATTTGTTTCTTCCCCTTGCTCACCTTCTGTCAGCGCAACAAAGTAAGCATCAGAACAATAGAGTGAGCATCCAGGTCAAAGATGATTTAATGAAAATAATTCAATACCAATGCCCGTTTGAATTTTCTCGCAACAATCGAAATCATTCCACAATCAAGTCCATAAAGGGTTGGGATTTTCTTTAACGGGAATGAAAAGGCTGAGATATAGGCAAGAAATTTGCACGTTCTAAACATGTCTACTTGAGGGCTATAACACAGAGAGAAGATGCATCCGGAAACACTTTGAGATGGAAGGAAGAGACCAAAGCAGCAAGTGAAATTAATCAAACCAGCAGGCTTTTGAACAAGTCCAAGGACAACATACCAATCAAGTATGCTTGGTCCAAAAAAGTGCTAAATGAATGGAAAAGGAAACAGTGAGTTAAAGAGATCAGTAGATGATGGCAGAGATACCAAGAAGTGGCGGGAAGGTAAAATTACGAAAATTCTTAGGGTTTTATGAAATTATACTCCCAAACAGGGGCCCCTATCTGACACTTGGATACCTTTTCTCTCATCTCTGGAATTAGAGATGAAAGTATACAATGTGCGCAGCATTGCTGAAGATGAGTTTCTTACAGTGAATAAGCATCAAGGAAACTGTATGTGCAGATTCAAGACGGGTCTAGAACTTACAGCTATTGCCACAAGCTCTTCTAGCAGCTCCTCTAAATGGCGTAGAGGCTAATTTCATGGGAAAAACAAAAGATGTTAGATGATTATACTTCCAAAATAGAATATGGAATCTGTATATGGAATCTCATTAAAAACACCTATGGTGTTTGTCAAGGACCATGCTTGTAGAACTCACCCATTGAGTTGGACCATCCACTGGGGCATTTAGAGGATCGTCATGCACCTAAGCACCAAAAAGAAGCTTTGAGATACCATTGTATGTATATGATCAAGGATACTAGCACTGACATAACTACAAGAAGTCTCTGGGCCAGCCAAGAGTCCTTAACCAGAGCAATAAACTTTAATCCCTTCCTTCTTATGAACTTGGGAATCCCCACAAACTTGAGAAAAGGGTGCATGGGGTAAACCAAGCAACAAGAATTATAATCCCGAAACATTCCAATAATAAATTGATCATTTTTAACAGATCATCATACCTCCATGAAAATTCCATCCACCCCAACAGCCACTGCCGTTCTTGCAATGCATGGTATCAATTCACGAAGACCTCCACTAGCAACACCTCCACCATCCAACTGCAGACAGAGTATAGTTTAATCATTTCATAATGGAGAAGATACAAGAAGCAGATGTAGATAGCAACACATTAAACTTTACTTAAAAATGAAGGCCAGGGCAATACAGCAACCAGAAGGAAGGACAGCACAAAACCATAGCATCAAAGATCAATATGCAAAGCACAAAGGCCAATATTATTAACAGATTGGTTTCTCACATAACTTTTATCATGAAAATTATGTAACACACGCTAATAATGGTTAACTAACTCTTTACTAAGGCTGAATCTATTCACCGTTATCTAATTGTACAATTGAAAATGTAGGACAACCACACCTTTTTCCCAGCAGGCTGTTGCAGTGAATGTGTAATGTCAGCTACCTGTTTTGAAACACTTAAACCAATGGTTAGCTCTTCCAGATTATAGCATGTAAATCAAAGCATAAGAAGCAAATTAGTCAAAAAAGAACTATCTGAAGTAGATTAATCCTGGGAATCATGTTCAAAGCGGCCGTAGATCATTTCTAGAATCACTTTAAACACCATGTTTTATGAAAGATAAAAGTTGGTGACTTCTAAACTAAAGAACAAAAATTACACAAGCCAATGCTATAAACTTAAAAACTGGATTAAGTTTAATCATTCATGATTGGAAAAATTTGAAACATTTTTAGAACTTTTCTTATTTTAATGGAAGATTAAATTCAAGATCAAGATCTAAAAAAGTCAAAAGGATGCTGCGCTCTTGCAAAGAAAATTAGAATCCTGATCAGATACAATGAGTTCTCCTTATCTCTTAGACATTAAGTTCAAGGCGTGAAAAATGGAAATAGTCCAAGTTTTGGAGACTCATGTGAAGGGCTCTCTATACGAATGAAAATAAGGTGAATATCTGCTATTAGTTGGCCTTATAAATGCAAATCACCATTCACCCTCTGCTTTGATACACTTTGTATTAATTATGTACTTTCTACCTCTCTTGATGGAATTAATCTTTAACAGTTAAGGACTTGAGAAGCATCAAATGGTATGAAACAATAATATAGAAGAGCAATTGACTTACAACAGGACATTTAGCTTCCCTCATCCATTCAAAATTACGTGGATCAACAATCAAATCATCTACAAACCAAGCCCAAATGTAGGATCAAATCAAACTGGATAACAAATACTATTATTCATCAAAGACTTCAAAATTCAAACATGTTTAAACCAAGCTCTTTTAACTAGTGGAGTTCACGAAAAGTAGTTCATGGAACTTCTATCCAGATAATAAAACACACTATTCTTCCTTAGCAAGACAGCCCATAATTTTTAATTACCCAGGCTGTCCTACATTACTGGTACGCCAATTTAAAGTGACTTCTTAAACTAATTTCAGACAGAGAGTTGCAGAACTTCAAGAATCCCCTAATCAATCTCTTTTACACCGTTGAATGATAATAAGAAACAGAAAACACCTTCAGGCATATGGCATGGGTCATTTGAGACAAAAACTGGGCAGACTTACTATAGCCAAACATAGTTCCCCTCTCGCAAACCATGACATTTGGATTTCCTGCCAATCTTACCTTCTCAGCAGAATTTGACATGACCTGCTTGTTTTTAATTGTACGATCATCAATTAGAGAAACAACATAAGACAGAAGCATAACTCTATTTTAAAATCTTATGTCAAATAAGAATACTTTTTCATGAAAAAGAGAACTCACAGAAGGAGAACAGAATTGGCCTTTCTTAATATTGATAATTTTTCCAGTCTTGGCAGCTGCAACTAGAAGATCTGTCTGTTATAAAATCCAAAAAATAAGTGAACTGAAATTGAAAAAAACAGTGAAAGGAAAAGGCACATAGCGCCTCTCTCAAACTCAAAATTAAATCATCATGGAAGCACTAGGCTCGAAGCTATAAGGTAGCAACCTAACCTGACGACACAAAAATGCTGGAATCTGAATGATATCTGCAACTTGGCCGACTGGTTCACACTGGTCAAATAGAAAAGATTACAAATTGTTTGAGACACTTTGGAATCCAAATGCAACGTCAATACTTTGTATTGGTAGCGAGATGCCACTGAAGAAAAGGTTGAACAGTTGAACAGAAACAAAGGACTATAAATAGAAAAGAGATAAAATAGGACATAAGGATTTACACAATTCAAGAAATCAGGATGACTGCAAATTCTTTACGACACATTCCATGGGGAAACAAATGAAAAAAACTCCATGAGGTTCATCAAGCCAGTAATTTAATCATTTTTTTTTCAAAATTCTATTATTTTGGTTACTGATATTAGAAAGACTTGGAAGTTATAACAAACAAATCACAGTGATATATAAATGATATCCTCTTGCAACACAATAATACATAACTTTTATTTCTAAATCTAATTAATTAAAGTTGCCTCGGCGTTGGGTTTGTATAGCTGGTCTCAACTCCCAAGGCAAGATAAAGGACAGGACCGGTCACATCTTGTATGCTGTAGATCCAAATGATATAGCAAAGCAGAATAACTGGATCTGCATAACAAGTTGAAACTAGAATAGAACTAACTTAGTTCAGGTTTGGACCCTGCCAAGCACATCAACTTTCATTTCTCATTCTCAACACCATTAAGAAGTAATGCTCCACCTAATGGAACTGAAAGTCTAGAAGAGCCATGTAATAGACAATCGCTCAACACATTAGAGTATATAATATAACCTTCCAAAAAATTAAAGAGAAGAAGTCAGCCATGAAACATAATAAACAGGATGTGAACAACTGAGGAACCCTTGACAATTTTAAGAATAGGATGGCAGCCTACCTGAATTGTTTCATGCACATCAGTAACAATGGGGATGTCATATGCTAGTTTAACCTTCTCAAGGATCTACACCAAATAAGAGAGAGATATGATATTAACCAGATATCCATTCATGCATGTGAAATTTCCTAAAATTATATAGCATCTTGAAAAGTCTACTCATAGCATGACACCAACAAGAAAATCTAGTGGATGTGCGAACAAACAAATTTCTGTGCATGCAGTTTGATATAAATTGATACAGGTGCCAATTTATACAAACATGCACTACTTGTTGATGTCAAGCATGCACTAATTGTTGTCCTACATCTGATTTGAGTTGTCATGTCAAATAACAATGGCAGAGACCATAATACCGAGATCATTATGCAAATCACCATGATCTATAAAGGGAATATATGCTAACACTATCCTGTCCCGTGTTCCAACTCAATGTCTACAATTTATGAGCATTTAACTTAGTCCTTACCTGTGAATGTGTGAGCTTATTCACATATATTTCATAAATGCTGCTAGTCTTGATTTAACAGTTATGAATTAACATAAAAAGCATGAACTTTACACCCATATCTTATTCCAATATTCCATTCTTCTCATTTCATAAAGCATGAATCGATACCTTCAACCCTTCGCTCATCCCTGGACCTCGAAAGGATTTGGAGGATGTTCTGTTAGCTTTATCAAAGCTTGATTTAAAAACAAGTGGCAACCCAACTCTACAAGATTGAAAAAAAGACAAAATCAATGGAATCTCAATCATCAATCTTCTTCTTTTGTTTTCTTGTTTCAAGTAACGCAAACAGGCAAAGGAACTAGAAGGACCAAATTCACACTTCAATTTCTTTAAACACACACGCACGCACACAAAAAGCAACGCCTTCCACAATTAGCTTCATTTAACACCTCACAAACACATTCTCTTCAACTAGCTTCCTTCCAATGAAAACGAAATCAACGCATTTCCTTCATTAAACTAAAAAAAATACGAATTTTCAGAAGTAACTGACTAACTAACATACAAACAAGAAACATACTTGGTTGAGATAGTCTTGAGATGGTTGGCCATTCTAAGAATGTGCTCCTCAGATTCAATCACATTGGGTCCAGCTAGCAAGAAAAATGGTTCTGCTGCCTGTTGTTCAAATCCATCAACACAAAGGACGATTCATACTAATGCAGCGCCTAAACAAAAATCTAACTGGTTCGAGATCCAAAACCTTACCTTGAGCTGGTTAAACAAAACAGCTGAGGAATCCATCTTCTCTACTCAACCCAAGAATCCTCTGCAACTGCAAAATTTTATGTTACTCAGATTTTGAAGAGCACGGCTGTCATTTCTTTAGTCAATCAAACAAATTATTAATAATAGCAGACAAGTTTTGATAGCAGAAGAGAGATCCCATCTTACTAGATCTACGCTATAGCTAAAAGAAATCCACACTCGGAATTACAGACCGAGAGTGTCACTTCAGTATTATTTTTTTATTTTTTAAAATTTATTTTTAATATTAACATGTTAAAATAATTTTAAAATATTAAAAAAAATAAATGTTAATAAAAAAACATGTTAAAATTCAATAAAAAAACAGCCGTGAGTTAGTGAGGGAACCAGGTCAAGACGCAAAAAAATGTGCGTTTCGGGCCTTATAGTAACCAGTTAAGTCTGAACAAAATGGCCAGAGTGGCCAGGCCGAAGGATAACCAGCCTATAGTGTAACGCTGTACAGGGCAGGCAGGCGAGGAGAGGACGCAGCTGTCTCTGGGTTCAAATTTTTAGATATTTTTTTATATTAATATATTAAATTTATAAAAAATCACGAAAAAAAATATTATTTATATTATTTTAAGTAAAAAATTCATTTCTGTGGTAAGAAGGAGAATGTGTCTGTGTTGTTTTTCGTGCTGAAATATATTATAATAATATATTTTTATTTTGTAAAAATAAATTTTAAAATTAATATTTCAAAACAATAGAAAACATATAGAAAAAATTATCTTTTTATAAAAATAAAAAAATAAAAATTTTAAACATACATGTTAACCGTGTTTCCAGAAGCTATATAACTATATAGCCATCCATAACCAAGAAATTTTTATTTTATTTTTTTGGCTTCAATCAGACTTACAATTTGCGAACTACATATTGTTCTATTGTTTCAAGTTAATCCAAACAATCTCTCTCAAAAAATTAATAATATATTACCAGCCAATGGACAAGTTATTACCAACATAGAAAATTTGAATTAAAATCCATGAGTATTTATTCCTCTATTCTCAGGTGTGACATTGCCAGCATTTCCTAACGATCAAATTAGATTCTGCTGCAGCTCAAAAAACCCTCATAGAGCTGTTTTTTATGCGGGAGGCCGCATGCCAGCAGTTTCTTGAACAAATCAATGGAAGATGAACTCAAGAACAGGTGAGAGCAACCGAATGGAATCCGTCAGGTCCGCTTCATTAGTTTGATCTGAGAGTCGAGAGGAAAAATAACAAGACCAAGAACACAACCTGCCGCAGCAGAATTAATGGATATCAACAAATGCAGTTTATAATGCGATGATTAATTCCTATAAAAACAGTATCATGCAACATTTACTTCCATGTTAAACCTATAATGTATGCGAAAATTCTAGCTGGTACAAGCTGATTATATCAGAAAAACTTACCCATTATCATAGACAGGTGTCATTCTCGTTGCTAGGTCCTGATTTGCTGAGAAATAAAGGAAGAACCTAACCACCTTGCAAGCTTAGCTCTCTCAACGTAAATATTTGCGAATTGTTTCTCGCATCAGGCACATCCAGAGCCAAGTCCTCCAGAGATTCTGATGCATGGTTATGAGGCCTGAGTTAAAGCATTCATCAAGTGAGCCGCGCAACCTTTCATTCTTTTTCTCAATCATAGCCGTTGGCGCTTTCTTGGCAATCTCATGGAGAAAAAATGTCTTTCATGCATAAGTGGGCTTCCCTTCTTAGGAATCCCTTTGCTAGAATCGCCCTTGCTTGAGCCAACATGGTTAGGTGACCTTGGAGAATTTGGAGACTTGGAATGAACTGAGATCTGCAATGGAGAAACAGATAATGGATCTGCACTCTCTGAAGCAGATCGTACAAGCTCCCGATGCACTTTTGATGTTGTTTCAGTCCTCGTAAAAAATATCAAGCTGGGCCTGTCTCTGAAATTTAAAGCCCAAGGTATAAGCCCGCGAAAATACGCGGGCCCATATTAGCCCAGCACAGCTCCGCTTCGTTAAGTTTTTTTCTCGAAACGGCAGCGTTTTGAAAAGCCAGTGAAAACTTCGTCTAGAGTCGCCGTCTCTTCTTCAATTTGGCCTTGTAGTGGTAGACCTGAGCGAAAACGGAGTAACAAAAGCTGAACCATGCCCGAAGAAGCAGTAGAAGTCATCGATTTAAGATCTCAAATAACTTTTCTTCAGAACAGAGTCAAAGTATTATTACTATCCTCTCTGCTTCTTCTTCTTCTTTTTTAATCATCGCTTCGCTTGTTTAACTCAGTCTCGATTCACATATTTCTTATGTTTTGAACTTGATTTTTTTTTATAAAAAAAAAAACTAGGAATTGGAGGAAGAGAATGCAAAGTTTTCCTCTCGACTCTCAAGCTGTCGCTGTAACGAGGTTTTTTTTCTCTTTTGTTTATTACATTAACCAAACCAGTTTCAGCAGTTACTATTTTTTTCCTAGCACTTGAAGTTAAGCAATGATGCAGTTAAAAGAGAAGAAGCCTAAAGAAAAATGTAAAAATCTGGGAGAGGAGAGAGAAGAAATGAATTCTGGGAGCAGGAAGAGTGGAAGAAAGAAAGCTGCGCCTAAAACGCCAGGTCTCTTATTTTGTTAGCTTCTCCAATGTATTTTCACTTGACTGATTTCTTACCATGCTCTTATTGTATTTTATTTTGGTCTGTTTTCCGCCAGCTCAATCAGAATATATAGTGATATTTTTTTTTTTATCAAAATTTATGCATAGGTTATGATACAAGGATCATGAATCACCATCCGAGGAGATATGTTGCTCTTAAAGTCATGTATTTTGGTCAAAGGTATCGATTGGGATGTTGAAACTTGAATATGAACCTGCGTTTCTTTTTGTTGACAACAAGGAGCTATGTGTTTCTTTCTTTAATCTTTTATTTTTCTTTTTGTAGGCATTTTATACTGTTTAGAATAATGGTGGAAGAATGAAGACCTTTTTAATCTTGTGTGTTATGCTTCAGGTTTTATGGTTTTTCTTTGGAGGCACAAATGGATCCGACAGTTGAGGTGTGGCATTCCGTTTTTCCTATTTTAGATCATGGGACTGGATTTTAAGGTTCTGTATGGAAGTGAAACGTGAGGTGATTTTGTTGAGTGATGAGTTGTTATGACAAAAAATCTTCTTCTTTAATTCAAGTGCTCTTGCAGTCTGAGATTTTCAAGGCTCTTGAAAAGACAAGACTTTTAATTGGTGAGAAGAAGGAAATACAGTACTCAAGATGTGGTAGAACAGACAAGGGAG
The DNA here is from genome assembly GCF_005239225.2 of Populus alba. Taxonomy (NCBI): domain Eukaryota; kingdom Viridiplantae; phylum Streptophyta; class Magnoliopsida; order Malpighiales; family Salicaceae; genus Populus; species Populus alba. Next base: position 12,110,472 of record NC_133297.1, on the reverse strand, counting down.
TTTCTGCTGTTGGGCAAGTAGGTTGCTTACCCAATAAAAGTTCTGTTTTCCTTAAAATACCCGTTTTATATTTCTGGGTCGATTGAATTTTCATTTGAAATTGAAAGCATGAAAAATGTTTGATGCAGGTGATTGCGCTGTATTTACGATCCAAACGCAAGGACATTGATGCACACAACAAACATTCAGGGGAGACTGTTCCAGAAGAACAAGATGGTCAGCCAGGTTTGTTATTTTTAGATGGATTGCTGAGCTTTATTTACTTGTAATGGCCTTCCTTTTAAGACAACTTGGAACTTCTAGTTTTAATTATCTTGTTATTAGGATAATCCTCCCTCTAGTTTCTAATTATATGATAACAATTTTTGAGGTTTCGGGAAGAATGTACTCTTAGGTGTAGGATGTCATCCTAAATAGAGTACACAGCACTATGTCACTGCTTACAAGTTACATCTATCAAGCTGGAAGAGAGAATTTTCTGAAATAAATCTTTTAAAGTGAAACTAATTCAAATTTCTCATTTTTTAACTTACAGTATTGTTATCTTCTTTTTTTCCTCTCATTAGGGGAAATTGATTATGTGAGAGTGTTGAATGGAGTCCTTCCAAAAGACATTCGAATTGTGGGCTGGTGTCCTGTTCCAAGTGACTTCAGTGCAAGGTCCTTCTATGTGCTTCATGAACTATTACCTTGAACTTGTCAACTATCATGTGTTTATATAATCAGTCATCTTATATTGAGGTGCAGGTTCAGCTGTTTGAGCAGGGAATATAAATATTTCTTTTGGAGTGACAATTTGAACCTCTCGGTATGCAGTTCCATTATCGCTAGAGCCTTTTTTTTTTTGGACTTATACCTCTGGTTTTATGCTGCTTGACCATGCAGCAACAGGGCTTAACAATAACTCTATCATCATTTTTTATTTTTTTCCCAGGTTATGGAGACTGCAGGTAAGAAACTTATTGGGGAACACGACTTCAGAAACTTCTGCAAGATGGATGCAGTGAAAGTGCACAATTATAGGCGAAATGTGATGTCATTCGAGATCTCTCCTTGTAATATGAGGTCTGAATTTATAAATCATCTCGTCTGATTTCAATATCAAAGCCAGTTTACCCTTTTATGCCATGTTTTTATTTTTCTCAATTGGATGCAGTAACCAGCAAGGTAAAAACCTTTAAAAAATAAGTTAGCATTTGATTCCTAAAATGTTTCATATCACTGAAGTTTGGCAGTTGCATTGCTTGAGTGGTTGAGTGTGCAAGAGAAACAAATATCAATAGCCGGGCTTTAACTTAAGTGGTAAAATGGTGGGATGGGTATGGATGGGTCCTCCAATTCAATTCTTCTCAACAGATTATGGTGAATAGTAAACGAGAGGGTGCAACAAACAATAAACTAAAAATACAAATGGACGGGGAGATATGAAACATTGTATACTCGGCGTAAAGTAGATTGAATCTTCTCATTTCTCACCTCCAGGATGAAATATTTGGTGATGCACAGCCACAGTAGTGGCATGGGGAGTGTTAAATGGATGATTAGGAAGCTAAGCATCAGAACCAAGTGAATAAACATGCTTGATTTTGTTAAATTCCAACTTATGATGAGAAATAGACATCCCTTTATTTATTTATTTATTTATTTATTTTAATTGATCATTGCACAGACATCCATTTGTGAATTTGCTATACTGGCAATTATTCAAATTGAGACCTTGCTATTTCTTTTGTAGGTTTCAAGGGCATCAACTTTATGCTATAAAAATTAAAGGTAGTGCTTTCCTGTGGCACCAAGTCCGGTGCATGGTTGCTGTGCTATTTATGATTGGCCAAGGTCTTGAATCCCCTGAAGTGAGTATCAGATGTCATTCTAATTGCATGGTTTCCTCTTCTTTATTTGATGCCTTTAAGCCAAAATATTTTACAGCAGAGACAAGTTTAGCATCTTGATTTAGTTTACATTTGCTTTAGCTGAATTTCCAGAGATGACTAGAATATAAAATCTGAACAAGATGAGCGCACACAGGATGGCTCTGAACATTCTGCGGATAATTTATGCCAGTAAATGCTTACATGTGCATGTGCACTCATGTGCTTTTCTATTCCTTGTGTTGCTTTACAAATTGGATCCCACCATGCATAGCAATTCTATCATAGATGATAGCTTTTCACCATAATATTCAGGCAGGGACCATTTTAAAACAACACTGTGTATGTTGGTATGCAATGAGTACAGCAGATCAATTAATAACTATCAAGCATTGAAAACTTATACTCTGATATGATACTTAAAATAAATAATAGTAACAATGTAACTATTCACATTCAAAATCAACAACAAATTATAATACAATTTATTTATTAACAAATAAAATTAATATTAATATTTATTTAATTGTAAATAAATAGAACATAAAATATTTAAAAACTATCTCTTGAATTAGACCTTTCGCCACTAATAGAGATTAAGGAAGTGGAATCTTTGAGCTCCTAGAAGAGAAACATCAGAAAGTCTTTTAATTCGTTCATAACTTGTTCCTCTATAATTTAACAATTTTGCAAACCACCATAAAAAATTAGAATATGAAACTTTAAAAAAACTATAATTTTTTTTAAAATAGCATAAGAAACCATATTTACCTTCTTTAATGGAAACATGTGCATATGCTTTGGGCATTGGAATTATAATTTATTATTCTTTATAGGAACATTGTTATGTTTGAATTGGAAATTAAAGAAATCTTCTTTTTAATTCAATTTTAGTACTTGATAGTAAAGGAAATTTAAGGGAAATATTGATACATTTAGTATATCTTTTAAATGTTCTTGTTTGACTTTTGATATGAAATTATTGAACGACCTTATATGGTTAAGTCTAGTAAAATTTAAGGAGGGTTGAGTAAGTACTACCCCCCTGAAATTCTTAGATTGCTATGATATTTGCTTAATCTCTCAAAATGTTTTTGAAATCAGGGGTGTCAGCTGACACCCCTAGCTTCCCGCCAACATATACAGTAGTGAGCATGCGGAATCCTCTCTGTGAGCTAGATTTCCTTGCTAATTGACAATCCAGATGTATATATTTGCTCTTTGCTTCCCTGCTGATGACTTTAAGAGAATTCCTCAAGGTTCATTCTTTCACTTGGGGAGAATTTGAAAGCCAGTTAAGGTGGGCTGACAAGCCCACAGAATGAATCATTGGAAAAGTTTCAAACAGTCGTTGTGCTGCATGGTTTTCTGTATCTTCAAGAATAATTATTTCAGTATGAAAGCAACTTATGTCAAGTGCTCAATTCATAGGTAATAGATGCATTACTGGACACCAGGACACTGAGGAAACCCCAGTATCTCATGGCTCCTGAAATTCCGTTGGTTCTTCTATCCTGTGAGTTTGAAGGTCTCAAGTTTTCGTGTTCTTCAGGTACTCGATATTTGAAAAGACCATTACAAATACTATTTTCAAGACATTCAGTAGTTGAGATTAAGCAAACTCTGCTGGGTTACCCCCAACCTCCAAGGAGCTCATTGTTTGTATTTAATATTTCAAAGCAGCTGTTTAGACAAGTCATGTTCTTTGGAATTCACATCACTTTCATCCATTGCTTGCTGAATTTGTAGGCAATTTTAACTGCAATATCTGAGATAATTTTTATCAAGTGCTACTGAATTTGTGAATAGATGCCGGACAAGCTCTGCATGCTCACTTGGAGAATGAATGCCGACTTTACCATCTCCAGGCTGCTATCTTTCACGAGGCTCTGTTGAGTCATTTGCCTTTGTCAATTGGTGCAGAAAGTACTTCATTTTTTTCTAAACGAAACATCTTAGCTATTGCTTTTATTGGTCTACATTGCTGATGTCATTTCTGAACTTTCAGATAAAGACGCATCTAGCAATGGAGTGACAAGAAAAAAAGCTTCCCATGTTCCCCTCATGTCAAGGGAAACTGAGCGTAAGTCCTATCATAACCTCGAGTATCATCATAGTTTTACTTCAAAGATGGAATTGTGTGTGCGTGGTCATGAAATATTATTGAACTATTAACAAGAAGGTTGGATGTGATAAAAGCCAGCCATTATCGTTTCTCTATCTGTACCAACTTCCTCCAAAATAAATGTTCACAGCTCTATATCAATATTTTCACCGTGCTTGTTATTGCTTGAACTTACAGCATCATATGAAGAGCGGCGTGCTAAGCTGGAAACGGCGAAGTTAAGAGCTTGATAACCAGTCAGCCAGAGCTGGGAGAGTTTAATGCAACCCAATCCTGCAGGTTATTTCAATTTATACACTTTTCATTTCTAGCCGGCTTCTGGAGGAAAATAAAACATTGTGATTGCAATGCTGGCAAAATTATTGTTTGAATCAAGACCCAGAAACTTTGGCTGATGGTCCGCAGGATGTGGAAAAGACAGGCTCTCCAAAAAAGGTGAAAACAAGAACGATCCCAAGATTTCACAAGAGATTGGGTTCTCCCACTCACTTTTAATTGTTCGCGCCATGGTTGATTGTCAATTTTTCCTTTTTTAGATCCTTCAAATTTTTTCTTATTTGCATTTTTGTCACTGGACTTTATTTTTTTTCTCAATTTTATCATTGCACGTTGTATTAACATGGTTTTGTTTCTTGAAATCTGATTTGATTTGTATGCTTTTTGCATACTCGATGTGGAGTTAATAACCAGGTGTTTATTGTGTTCTCAATGTGAAGTTGAATATTAGGTGTTAAATTAAAGATTAATTTTATAAAACTGAATTTTAGGTTGTTCTTAAAAAAAAAAATGAAAGGTTAAGGACCAAAAATAACATTTTGTAAAATTAATAAATAAACTAAAAGATTTGAGTTTTTTTTATTCATCCATTGTGCTCCCTCTTACATTTAATTGTTCGCGTTTGTTCATTGTCATTTTATCCCTTTTAGGCTTGGAATTTTTCCTCTCATTGCACTTTGATTGCTTAACTTTATTTCTTTTTAATCTCATCCTCACAAGTTAATTTGGCATGTTTTTATGTCTTGAAATATGTTTTCATTTGTATATATATGGTATTCAAGTGTTCTTATGTATTCTGGCTGTAATTGAATATTCAGGTATTAAATTAAATATCAATTTTACATAATTAAATTTTAGATTGTTATTAAAACAAAAATTGAAAGATTAACAGCCAAAACTAACATCCTAGTTTTTTTAACTTTTGCATTTTAGTCATAGAATTTTATTTTCTTTTTAGCTCAGTCCTTATCAGTGGTTAAAGAAAGGAGAAAAATGTCAAAAAAAAAAAGAGAAAGAAAGCTCTTAATTGACCACAAAAGATATAAATACCTGCAATTTTGGTGTTTATAATTTTTTTTAAGAGAATAACTTAATCATTCAATTATGTCAAAGTAAATCGAGTCTTGATATTTTTTTTTTATTTGATTTCATTTTGAATTTATAATTAGATTAAAATGTATTTTATAGTAAGAAATAGAATTTTAGAATTCCACTTGATTTTTTTTGTATTTATAAGATAAGGAAATTAAAATTTATTTTTTAAAAATTCCAACAAGCAGCCTCTGCTGGCTGAAAAAATGTTGTAGACGATCAACACGATATCTTCTCAATTCAAAAAGAAAAAGAAAAAGGCAGGGGGGGTCTTCAACCTTTTATAGATGCGATCTAGTCTATCAAATCCAAGCACAATCCACCTCTTTAATTATAAGCAGGCTATCAAATCCAAGCACAATCCAACTCTTTAATTATTAGCTAGGCACGTAGACCCATCCTAACAGCCCAAACATCTCTTCTTCTTTTTTAATGCCTCTTATTTTTTTTATTTTATAATAAAATTCATTTTAAATAAATTTATTTAAATAATTATCTAATTATGCTATGATTTTCAAATAATATTAAAACTTTTATGATAATACTAGTTTGTATGCTCAATTGAGATTATTTTCTTAAAAAAAATATGATAAACAACAAATTACATGTTACAATTTAAAAAATAAATGCAGCTCTAATGTCTGCTCAAACTGGATTTGTTATGGATAATCAATTAAAAATATATATTAAAAACTCCACTGTTCATAGTAACCATTAAAGCATCATAAAAAATATACAGTAATCAAAAATCGCCTTTTAAATAATTACTTCAATTCATAATTTAATTATTTTTATAAAACTTGCTTTTAAAATTATAATGAGATTTTAAAAAAAAAATCTAAAAAACAAATGGCATAAATAATAGAAAAGAAATTTGATAGAAGAGATGTATAGATCATCATCAAAACTCTCAACGAAAAACAGCTCATCCAGGCATGTATAGATAGATCATCATCATCATGTACCATTGTATATAGAAAAGACCGATTCGTGCCACTACAAGTTAAATGGCAAGACCACATCATAACTGATAGTTGACCTCTATCACAAACTATTGTGATGTAGAACTACAGCACCTGTGGTACTTTTTAAGTCAAACATTCAACAGATGAAGGTAAAATGGCAACTTCAGAGCATCAAAACACATTCATGGAAAACTTCAAGTTTTCTTAGTGTCTGCTTCGCCACTAGCGGATGGTACTTCCTTCTCTGCTGACGGTGCTTCTTCCGCATTCTCATCCTCTGTGTCATCTTCATCATCTGCACGGATGAGGTGGTTCATTTTTAGGTAATCAGGTTAAACAGGAATGTTTGCATAGTAGTCTCAAAGTAATAAATCCAAATGGCGAAAAGCACATTGCTTGAATAAATTAGAAGTGACTCACCATCGTCCATTTCAGGAGCAGGCCCATCAAAGCCTCCGCCTCCAAGATTCAGATTCTGAATTAGAAAGGTTACGATCAAACAGCAGCGTTAGTCACAAATAGTTAGAGAAGAGCAGCCCATCCATTCTTATGCAACAAAAACATTGTTACTTACAGGAAAATCAAAACCCATATCCCCCATCTCAGCCTCAGGTGCTCCTAGACACCAGCAAAAAAAGACAAAAAAACATGAATAATTAGTCAAACTGAACTGCAGGGGAAGCATTGCAAAAATATAATGACATGGAATGAGAATTGGAGTCTGGAGGGAGAAAGGCTTACCCTTACTAGTGAACTCCTCATCCTCATCAATCCATTTATCCCAATCAACAGTCAAGAACACTGGAGGTTTTCCGGTTTGTTTTATCAATCTGCTCCACCATTTATTCTCAGCCTTCTTCACAATGTACTGGATACTTCTGGAGCCAGTACTAGCCTTGCTCTCCTGCAAGTAGTATTAAAAACTTGATATCTGGCAAAAAATATATATTCAAAAAGACAGGTTCAGGTACGAGGCAGAAAGGGTACTTACCTCTACAATGACCTTGTCTAATAGGTCAAGTTCAACTTCATAGGGTATCTTATCCACCCCACTGGTAGCAGAGAAGAAAAATTTCCCTTCGGGCTCGATTTTAAGCTTTACATCCTGTGCATCAGGCAGCTGCACGGTGATGAACAAATTGTCGGACCTCTGGGCCCATTTCACTGAAGGATGACGGCTGAAAAGGTCGAATGTCCAATGCGACATAAGAAAAACAAATATTTACAAATCTCCACCATAAACACAACATGTAACAAACCCGTCAGCAGCATTAGATTGATGTCTGTATACTCATAATACAAAATGACATCGAACAACTGGGGGGGAGGGGGGCTGAATACAATTTTTACAGGTAATCCAAGAGCAACAAAAGCCAATAAGTTTTCCCAAGAGTTAAAGCAACCAGACTAATTCTATCATGCTCCAGTCTACATATAACTCCTCGAAATCATGTCCAACAATCTCATTTTCCCGAAAGGCCTTAGTCACAACAACCAGGAATAACACAGATTGCTATAGGAGTACACCACATTTTAGCTTTTCTTTTTCTTTTTTGTCCAATTTCTAATCCACGAAACAGAACGAATTTCGCAAAACAAAATTTACATAGTGGGGAAAAGATTTCTTTGAAAAAACATAGAAAACAAAAAACAGCAGAAAGACAACCATCTCAGACAATAAACTGTGGCTCCACCACCCATCCACAGAAGACACACATCATAACCAGACACTCAAATCTCAAACGTCGCCTGCTTATGAAACTAGTCCAAAATACCAGATCCAACCATGAAGGACAGAAATCCCCAAAGAAACCCTAAGTTTCCTTAGAGAAATGGGCGTCTAGCAACAAACTTGAGGGGGGTATCTAGCTTAGTACAGGTATTGAAGATAATCTATCTATCAAAATGACAATATTAGTAGTACCTCATTATGGTCAGTGAGTAAGAAATTAGTGCAGTGAGCAGCAGGGAAGAGAGGAGCAAACGGCGAGACTTTCTTTGCGTGTGATTTTAGTCAGATAGAGATATTCCTAATTTTATTGTGACGGAAGGTATGGGTCGTTTTATAGACCGGTCGAATGAAATGTAAAAGTAAAACCCTAACTCAGCGAACACGTCTAGATGCTTCCACTCCTGTATCTGGGTACCTCCGGGGGTATTTTTGGGATTGTCTTATTTTGGTGTTCGGCTCGACCGGTCGAGCCGGGTAAATTCTTCTACGAGGGCGGGCGCCATGCATCTTGTTACTGTGGGGGTTTTCTTTTTCTTTTTTATTAATTAGATGCGGAGAATATTCAATTTAAACGATAGCCCACCGAGTATTTTTACGGCAAAATTGGATTTCAGGTGTCAAAATTCCTCTCAACGTTATATGTCCTTCGAACACTCCTCGTTATGGCCGCTCTCTTTTAGTTTTTTTCTGTAATTTGAATTTTAATTTAATGAGGAGTGTTCGAAGGACATATAGTTGTGAATTGTGAATTGCAATCGTGTTTTATATTTTTCATGTTTTTTTAGTTTAATCATTGTGTTAATTAGAATTTTAAATTAATAATTATTTTTAATTTTTTTATATTGTTATCGAAATCTCATAAAGTAATCTGTTATGTGGTTAGCACTTGACATCACAGGAAAAGAAATTAATTTTGTTGTTTGCTGGGAATTAAAATTAAAGGGAACAAAATTGAAGGAAAGAAAAAAAAATCATTTTTTATGAAAAAAAAATGTAAATTATAGCTTTTTTCCCTTCGGTTATTATTTTTTTTTTTTCAATTAGATCTTTTAATATTATATTAGTTGGGATGTGAAGTTAATAATTTTTTTATCTATTCTTTTTATAGTTGACTCAATTAGAAAGACCCATCTTGGTATGTATTTTCATGCTTGATTCACACAAATATAATCCAAATTTATTTTATAAAAAAGATTAAAAATAAGAGGACCAAAATTATATTAGTTAAATATTTGACGGTCCTCTAAAAAACAAATTAATGTGTCAAAACCTTTTTTTAATTTTTTTTGCTTTTGGTTTTTTGTTAAAAATCATTTTTAATCCATTTAGTTTTGAAATCACATCATTGGATTTATTTTCTTTCACTAAAGTCTCTAAGTTTGATAGATCATGGAGAGAGTTCCAATGAATGATAAAACAAATTGAGTAATATTAATTTTTTTATGAAGAAATTTGTTGTTATTCTTAGTGTTAATGGGTTTTATTTACTTATAAGAGTTTCATTTGGATTTTTTATTTATTTATCTTGCCAGAAAAAAATATATTGAGTTTCAAAATTTTATTTTGATTTAATTTATTTTTTTAATCAATTAAATAATGTTTTTGTTATTAAAAAAAGATTTTTTTAGGTCCCTGTAGTGTTTCTTTGTTTTTTTTAGCTAAAAACAAATGTGTTTTATAGGTGTTTTACCCTATAGGACAACTGCCCGACTTTCCAAATACCTCCAATGGCCAGAATTCATGACGGTAGTCAACGTTTCGCTTGTTATTATTACTTTTTAATGAGATGGAAGAAAAAAATTAACAAGCCTACGTGCATGGGCTGCCCCAGCCTACACACCTAGGCTTTTATTTATAATTCTTTGTTTTTTATTTTGTTTATTTTTTTTGCTGGTTTTTTTATAATTTTTTATTTTAATATTTAATTTATTTTGAATTGGATTGAGTTTATTATGGTATTAAACTAGCCTACACACCTAGTTTTCTCGTATAGGAAGAAATCTATGTCGGAAAAAACTTTCATCGTTCACATCAAAAGGATCATAATTTCACAACAAAGTAAAATAAATGGCAAACAGGAACTACTTGAATAGGTTCAGTAACTAAGCACAAAGAGTACATGAGCAACAACAGCCTGAACTGGTTGTTGAAGCAAAACACCCTTAACCACCACCAAATTCTTCTCTTCCTCCTCTTTTTTGGCGTGCAACCGATAGTTTTCTAAAGGCAGGAATAGCTGGTAAAACCCCGCGTACAACCAGTAAATAACAATCGGGGCAAATATGCCCATCACTTCATCACTCACATGTCCTAAAACACCATAGTCAATCCAGTTTACAAAGAAAACAACAAGTATCAACTCTTCAGTTCCAAACCTAAACTGCTCCTCAAAGTCTGCGGATTCGAAGCTGAATTTAACATTAAAGATCTACAGCCATAATGTTCACTCTAGTTAGAAACCGTTTGGGAACGCGGTAAGGGATTAACCTGAAAATCTAAAAAAAACAAAATATCAGAGATTTGAAGCAGCATATTAAAAAAAAAACAAAAACAAGTAAACCTTCGGATATGTGGGGATTTCCATTCTGTGATTAAGCTTTTATCAAAGACATGATTGAGAAATTATTGTGAGGTATAGAGTGTGATTAAGGTTTTTTAATTTCTGTACAACCATTGCTCAGAAAACAATTATCCAACGCTAAAAAACCACATCCCATCTGAGTTTCCTTCGTTTTATTTTACTTCGGTCCCCTGTTCCAGCATGCTCATTGCATTATATATATCTTCTACTAATTCACAGTTCCTGTTTGCATACGACCCCGCCATTATAATTCACACCATCCTTCTTAACATACCACCCTACCATTATAGAGTTGCAAAGATCATAGAAGACAACTGTTTGAACTTTTAATCGATAGGCAGGTTATGAGCATATCGAGAGTGGAATTGAAGGTGGAGTTAGTGTCTCTCCTCAGCAGCCTTTTTAAGGTATGCTTTTAGCCAGCACTCTCGAGCTCATTTGTTTCGAAAAGAACAAGGACATCAATCTCAACAGATTGGAACAAATAAAGTGGAAAACATTGTGAGACAGATATGCTACATACTGGGATAAATACAAATCTTTGGGTAGCTTGGTACAAATAATCATTACCAGCAGGACATTATACCTTCACAGGAATAGAAAAACAAGGAACACCCCATGGACTTGCTTCTAGCTTATAATGTCAAACAAACAATTCTAATTCATGTTTCCTCGAAGAGCACAACCCAGCCAAAGTATATTCCTTTGTTAAGTGAAAGGTTGAAATAATACTGGAGAAGTGTCGAATTGTAACTAGTCCTTGACCTCCTTGACCAGTCTCGCCTCAAAACCACCTTCAGGTCGCTTTACAAGAGTGTAAGGCATATGAGTCCCTAGAATTTTATCCCAAATGGAGAAGAATGGCTGAGAATAATTGTACTTTGTGCCCGGGAGTTGATGGTGGATGTCATGGTAAGCAGTGTTATTCTGGAAAAAAATATGGAAGATATTGCCAGGCAACCAGAGTCCACAATGATCATCAACCGTTTTAACTGTAGCGAAGCAGAAGAAAAAGACTGATGTCCGCGCAGTCATTCCTGAGGTGAGGAATGCAATGGCACCACCAATTGTGTCGAGCAAGAGACCTTCCAGTGGGTGGTTATAAAGTGCCCCTATTGCATAAGGTACGACTAGCCTGTGATGCTGCGAGTGGACATGACGGTATAAAAATTTGTTCTGATGCATGTACCGGTGCATAAAGTACTGCCACGTATCCATTACAAGCATTCCAATAATAATTTGCACAAACTGGACAGGAATAGAGGGCTGGATCGTGATTCCAGATTCATCAGCTGTTGATGTCAACTGAAGCAACAATGCAGGCAAAAAACAGTTAGATGGTAAAACATAAAACAAATACAGGTCTACGTCCTAGACCGTGCAAATCAAACAATACCACCAAGCAATTGACAAAATTATCATCTAAGTCCTAGAATCAATGATCTCTCAATCACTTCACATGCTCCTACCAAAGCAGGGATATGGGAGGGAGGGCTAGGAGATAATCCTACCATTCAGTACTTACAAATGAAGGGAAGCAACCCTATGGTTGCAAGTCCAAGACTCTCATCTTTGCACAAAACAAGGGTCAAGGTAAATAAATAATTATTTGGTAACAGCAGCTATATTAAGAAATACCAAAGACCAATAGCAATGAAAAAAATATCAAAACTCCTAACTTGTTTCAATGTCCAAAGTGCTTATTTTCATTCCACAGCAGCAACTGGAATCTTAAGGTGAGCGGAGAAAACTTTCACAATTGGAAAACCAAGATCGAATTTCCGAGTGTTCATGAAAGGGCATCCAATCAGAAACATGGTAACTAGAAAATAACTAAAATGAGATTTGAATGTTATATCCATAAGTCTTTTCTCAGTACCTTTATTGAATCAACATATTGTATCTCACAGACTCTGAAAATGATATAAGACTACTAAAAAGAGACTCCTGCTTCAATAAGAATAAAAGGGTTTCGGACACAGCTGGATCCAATAACTTTACAAACATGAAAATCAGTTTCTGCTTACTCTGCCAACAAAAAATACCAATGTTCCCCATATAGCTGTTAAAAAAAAGGACAAGAAAAATGAAAACAGAACGCAATGGCAGAAAGAATAACAGCCAATTCAACTTCTAACACTTAAGAAACTTAAAATGTTGCATCTTGAATCAGCATATAGAAATTATTCATCTTTTTCTGCGCCTGTAAACTTAATATCCCATTCACACAGACAAAAACAATGTCAATACTGCTCCTCTTCTTAAAACCAAGGCATCAGAATCATGCACTGAAGACCACTATCACAGAACAAAAGACTGAAAAAAATCCCAAGCACTCAAGAGTAAAATTAACATGTGATCAGCCATGCAAGGCTCGCATTGCACATAGCACATTACAAGAACTATACTCTTGTTGTTTATCTAAAGAACTGCACACAAGTAATAAAAGGAAATCCATCTCCAAGAAGCAAGTTGAAACAAAGAACTAGTAGTAAAAATCATAGACCAATAACAACAAAGACCAGGCCTCAACCCCAAACTAGATGGGGTTGGCTATATGGATCCCAATGTGCCAATCATAAGCAATCATAGAACACAAAGTGAAGGAGAGTAAACTAGCAAGCTATTACAAGTTCTAATCCACATCAAGCCCCTCCTTTGGAACCTTTTCAATGTATTAAATAGCTTAATGCTATTAAATTCTTCAATGTCATTGAACCTATAACCGATGGTCTTCTCTTCTTTCAAGACCACAACTCTTATTCGACTCCTTTATTAGATCAGCTGCTTATCTACTTTTATTTCTACCTCCTCTATTTCAGCATATCAGATACTTATTTACTGCTTGTAAGAACAATGTAATAGATATAACAGTCTCTTCAACAAGCCAACAATAGTGCATACTCCTCCTTAACAAATCATATAAAATACATGACTTAATAGCAGTGGTGAAGGTTCGAGGATCATGGATGGGCTATGGCCTCCCTAGCCCAAGGAATTCTCAAAAGGTCCCCCATGAACCACACCTAACTTCTTATTTAACTAAAAAGGCCCTCCACACTTTTGGCAGGTAAAGGAAAGTATACCTACCACTGGCACTTCTAGGAAACACTACCAGCACCAATAAACCATGAGCCCTCGAGGTCCATTTTTAAGTTATATACGGTCAATGACACGAGTAAATTAAGAATTTTACCCTTACTTTTTCCAAAAATCCTTCAGAATTTCTGAGAATCTTTAAATGATATTGATGGACGTAAACACAATTAACCCAGAAAGAGAGAGCTCGGTATCACTTTCCTTTCTAATAATCACCAACAATGCTATTGATACCTTCGCCACTCTATACTTGCATTTCTATAACCTGTGTTTTTTCATATAGGAAAAAATCTATATTGAGAAAAATCCAATTGTTCACACCAAAAAGGATCACAATTTCACTGCAAAATAACATAAAAGGCAAACAGGAATTACTTGAACAGTTTCAGTAACTAACCAAAAAGAGTGCATGAGCAACAGCAGCCTGAAGTAGTTGTTGAAGCAAAACACCCTTAACCACCTTCGACAGGGACAACAAATTCTTCTCTTCCTCCTCTTTTCTAGTATGCAACCGATACCCATCCAAAGGCGGCAATAGCTGGTAAAACCCACCGTACAACCAATAAACGACAATTGGGGCGAAAATGCCCATCACTTCATCACTCACATAACCCTCCCAAAACACCATGTCTGATCCAATTCACAAAGGCAACAACAAGTATCAACTCTTCAATTCCAGACCTAAACTGCGCCTCTCAATCTCCAGATTCGAAGCTGCATTTAAAACTAAAGATCTGCAACTTTAATATTCACTCTACATAACCTGAACATCACAACAAAAAAAACAATCAGAAATTTAAACGAAAAAACGTATATATAAATAAAATAAAAACGAAAAAAGAAATTTTGATTTCCATGATTCCTGCTAAAAAAAAAGTAGAAATGAATTTCCAGACTCTTATATCATAGTTTCCATGGAAAAAAAAGAACAAAAACATCACAATTCAGGCTAACGAGGTTCAAATTAACCTCGCCTTGCTTTTGATTTATTGCTATAAATAAGGGGAACTAAAAAGAAAACACCATATCATCCGCAACTAATTAGACAACAAAAAAGCCTAAATCAAAGTTCACCTTTTACCAACACAAAAATTGAAGACCTGGGTAAACAAAAAAAAAAAAAGAAATTGAAAGAAACGAATTGAGGTTTAAGGTATCGGTTACTTACAGGGAGAGATTGCGGGCGCGATGAAGCTGTTGTCGTCTTCGTCGTCGTCGAGAGAAACAAGAGGCAGGCAGACTGGTTTAGCGAATGTAATAGATTATTTAGATCTAACCAGAGCGAAGCAGAGGACCTGCCCTGTTGTTTTGATCAACATTAATGTCTTATTGGTGACGGCACAGGTTTGAGATTATTCAATGCTTTCTGATTTTTTAAGCTGTGATGTGATGACATGACTCTTTTTTTTTTGTTTGCCCCTTTGATTTTTCTTTTTATTATTATTTTAAAAAAAAATAATGCAGCCGCCCTGGCCCGTGATACGTATAGCATTGGGGTCTTTTGACAGCGGCTGGATGGATGAGTGCGCGTTGGATAAATAATAATGATAATGTCTGCTGAGAAAAATCAGCAAATACTAATTTAATTTAACATATTGTTTTTCTATTTTCTTTTTTGGTCTAACTTTGGAAAGCGGCGAGATAAAAGAATTTAAATAATTGAGAGCGGAGACTTTGTAGATTGGTATTATTGCAGTTTGTTATTGTTAACAAATTATCATGCATGGGTAGTGTTTACTGATAAAATATTCATCTGGTTATTAAGGTATTATTATATTTATATAAGAGATAAGGATACAAATTTGATTTTTAAAAAATATATTTATTAGGAAGGGATAACCACGAATTCTAAACAAAACTAATTTTATTTTTTAAAAAAAATATAAAGAATATCCGGAAATAAAAATAAAAATAAAATGTATGGATAATCTTTGATGCAGTGATATATTATTATGGATATAAAATCATTATTATTATATATATATATAATACCATATACAAACTCATAGACTATACTTACATATTCTAAAAAAAAAAAGCTTCTTCTTACCAGATATTTGTCCCGAAATCACTATCTAGAAAATCTCGTATATTAAATGAGTTGATCATATTAATAATTCTTGCAAGTTCTTGATATTATTTTATTTTCTTGAGTTTATTTATCCATTAAATCCCATGCATTGGATGAGTGGATCCCTCGAATAGATTTCATTTCAACAATTCTAGTAAAATATAAGGATTCAACTTTCCGGAAATGGATTCGGAATTAAACTTTGTGTAATTAAATTATTCATGTAATTGAGGTTATTTTACATAATTCATCTCATAGAAAAATACTTACAGAACATAGTAGATGTTGATCAGCTTTGTGTTATGGATCCAATTATTTTCATAAAAATAATAAAATAGTATTTAGATGTTGCGAGTATATTTAAAAAATAAACAGTTATTTAGGTTACAGGTCCTACCAAGACTAATATATTAGTTTTATTTTAGTTAAATATTAATAAAAAAAACACCTGTAACAAGCAAACAATATAAAAAATAAAACTATCACAATAATTCAGGGGGTAGAAATATAAAATTAAATAAAACAAAAAGGAAAAAAACTAGCCCGGGCCAACTTGAGGCAGCGCGATATACATGTTATATGAGCAATAAGGGCAAGTTAACCTGGTTTAATACATGAAATTTATGGTCTAAACCATGAGTTTAGAATATTTTTATAAAAAAAAAAACTAAAGAAAAATACAAATCTAGTGTTTTTTTTTAAAAAAAAACTAATGTAAATAGAAATTGAAAAAGAAAATAAGTAAAAAAAATATTACATACATTAATTCTTCAAAACTTATAAATCAGGTCAATCAGGCCCAATCATAAATAGAAAAACAGCAAAACATAATCCATAACAAATCAAAAATTAAAAAAAAATCAATTATACAAGAGAATCTAAAACAAACAAAAAATAGTAATTAAAAACTTGTTTTTTATGTTATTTTTTTTATAATTTTAAAACCTTGATCTTATAGGCTAACTCAAAATCTAGATTAATTTGAATTTTTAAAAAAAATTAACTCAATTTAACATAACCAGACTACTCAAACTCATCTAAATCCAATCTCTTTTTTTAAAAAAAAAAAAAGAAAAGCTAAACCAGTAACATCATCAATAATAATAATAAAAAAAACAACAACAAACATCATCAATTATTCTTCTAATTCTATTTCAAACAATTATAAAACCATTAATTCTTTTTGAAATCACAAATCTACCACCACCACTGCAGTTCCTTCCGGTTGATTCTCTAGCCATAACCATACCAACAGCAACAACAGTTGCCACAACTCCTCAGATGACAAGGAAATTCACGAAGTGAACGAAAAGGACCGTCGCAAGAAGAAGTTAAAGTTGATTCTTATGTTGTCCAACACATACACTCATTCAACGATGTTGAGTTCCTCTGGAGAGGAATCAACGACAAAAAAAAAAAAAAAAAAAAGAATACACGTCAATTAAAAAGAGGAAAATCAATGGACATCAGAGTGAAAAGGTAAGGTTCAAATTTTCCCGAAAGCGTGTTTGGTAGTAGTAATACTTTTTTCAAATAATTTTTCGTGTTGAAATATATATTAATGATGTTTTTTTATTTTTTAAAAATTATTTTTGACATCAGCACATCAAAATAATATAAAAAATATAAACCAAACTCAATTTTAATAAAAAAAAAAAAAATTCAAATTTGCACCAAACACAGATGCAAACACAAAACAAACGGTCTAATTGCTGGGAAGGAATCATCACAAGAAAAACAATTTGAAAAGGCAGCTCGTACAAGCTTCTGACATGAAAGTTACTTGAAAAAAAGGCACGTGAAGGCTTTTGAAAAAAAAAATCTCCTTGAAATGTGAGCTTGTGTTGATTTTCAAAAATATTTTTCACGAATAAAAATCTCTATATTTTTATTCCATCAGTATTAATAATTTTGTCATGTAATAATTAATAGCATGTTAACTGACCTATATGTTTGGTTACGTGTTCAATTTTCAGCACCCGAGCATGCTTTTTATTGGAAAAAAGGGGCCACGGCATAGCTAGTAAAATCTAAACATGATTTGACAATGATTAAAAATCATGCTTATTTCGTCAGGGTGCTCAGAAGTTTCATTCTGCCATTTTTTTTAATGTGAAAAGGCTTGTTTTCCCACCGGTCAATGTATCAAAACTCTTATCGGTCGTGTCTGAGCTGTATACATCGGGCCATCGAGACAACTTTCCCACCGGTCAATGTATCAAAACTCTCAGTTGTCGTGTCGGAATTGTATACATCCGGCCATCGAGACAATTTTATCCAAGCAAGTAGTCTCGGTAATGTCATATCAATGACATGTTTTCTTTTATTTATTTATTTGTGTGTTCATTCACAGGAGGAAAATTCGAGTAATCTGGCTGTTAAACGTGTCTTTGGACTTGAGATTCCTAAAGTCAAAATCCACCATACTTGTCTGCTATTCATACAACTTCCTGGCGTCATTTACGTTTGATCGATCCGTGGTGTGAACATGTTGGTGAAGAAAAGTAATCCATTGATGGGATCCCAGAGGTTTCGTGCTAACTATGCGTTTGATGGTGTTTGTCCCGCAAGCTTTACATCATTCGATTCCTCTCGTGACGGAAAAAAAAGTCGATTCCTCTTGAAATGATGCAATATTCGGTGTGAAGATCTCTCGACATCGAATGCATGAATATTATCTGGTCACCGAGTCGATCACTGAACCTCTAGTCCAGCGAAGTTTATCAAGCTATTGAATCAGTCCATGAATTAAAAAAATAATATAAAAACATAGAAACTACTGTGTTTCATCTTTACATGTTATTAATAGTTAAATCATATTAACCATTAGGTGGGGTGGCCAGTGGTAAAAGCTTGGGACCAAGAAGTTTGCTCTCTCTGTGATCTCAGGTTCGAGATCTAGGTTGCTTATGTGATGGCCACTGGAAGCTTACATGGTCGTTAACTTCAGAGCCTATGGCAATAGTCGAGGTGCACGCAAGCTGGCTCGGACACCCACATTAAACTAAAAAAAAAAGTTCAATGATATTGCAACGGAAAATAGAATACTATTAAATTGTATAGAGCCTGTTTGTTTTTACATTACAAGAGCACTCTTAAAAAAAATTGAGTTTATTTTTATTTTTTTATTTGGTTTAAGTTAATTTTTTTATATTTTCAATACTGATGTGAAAAATAAATTTTAAAAATTAAAAAATATTATTTAAATGTATTTTTAAATTAAAAATACTTTATAAAACAACAACTTACAAAATAAAAAATATATTAGTCTGATTTAAACAATACAGCAATGCTAAGGAATTGATATTGTTGAGAACTTTCCGAGAAGGACATGTCCTATGGGTCAAATTGTTTACCTGTTGACTGGCAATCCAATTCGGGCTTACATGATCCAATCTGTTTTCTTTTTCCACAATTGAGATAATATCTCCTTGTAAAGATACGTTTGGTATGGATATAAACCACGGAAAAAATTAAGAGTTACTTTTCACCATTTTTACTTATGTTTGACACAATTTAGAGGAGGAGGAGGAGGATTTTTTTTTGTGCCCCTCCCTCCAAGTTTTAAATCTAATATTAATCCATTCTTTGAGTATAATATTACTTGCTTTTTTAATAATTTTATTTTATTTAAATATTGATTTGATTTATATTAGGATTCACTTTTATCCCTGGGTTTTTTTAACTCCTGCCAAGCATCTTTAGTATTTTAACCCCTAAATTTATTTAAATCAATAACACTTCATGCTTGGATCTTACTTCCTTAACATGTTGGTTTTTAGTGGATTTGTTTATGGTCATATTGAATTTTATAAAACAATGGGCAAAACCAAAATAAATTTATAAAATAAATAAAATAACTGCAGATACTGAACAGCATATATAAATATAATTATAGAAATAAAAAATAAATTAAATAAAATATGTAATTATAAGAGTTTGTTGCAAGTAAAACCTGTTTAAACAATGAGTACACCATGACAATATAAACTTCATGTTTTAACAAAAAGTATGCAAATCTTAAGAGTGGGCTGCATGTGGAGTCATGGAGGAGATGAGTGAGAAGGGTGGGGGAAGAAAGGAGGTGTGTGACTATTGAATATTAGGGTTTGAATCTTTGAAAGATAATTTTTTATTTATACCCCTTCTAACCTGATATATTTTTTAATATTTTAGTTGAATTGGTTCAGTTTGATTTAATTAATTTTATAAGCCTTGAACCAAAATTAGACTTAATTGTTTTTTGTTTTCATTGATTTTGAATTTTTTTCTTAATTTGGTTTTTTAGGTTAATATTTTATTGTTTATTTTTTGTCTAAAAAAATATCTTCGTAGAAAATAAAAAATAGATGTTAATAAAAAAAATAAAAATTCATTAAATAAAAGGTATTTTTTAGAATTTAAATTATTGTATTTTTTTAATAAATACCTATTTTTATCCTAGCAAGACTAAATAAAAATCTAATTAAAAAACTGTCCAGTGACAACTCTCGGTTTAAACTGGTACAGGCTAGAAAAGTATTCTACCGCTATGCTCTAATATCTATACCTGTCCAGCATGTATATCATCTTGCCCAACTTGCCACGCCTAAACCTATCCCAGCGTATCTATACATGGAACAGTAGTGTCTCCTTGCTCACGTGACAGCGGTGCAGCCTGGCCTATATATATGGTATTATAGTACCAAAATATTTTTAATTTAAAAATATAATAAAATAATATTTTTTATTTTTTTTTAAATAATTTTAATATAAACACATTAAAACAATTTAAATGCATAAAAATATTTAATTTCAAGAGAACGCGTTTCAATCACGTTGGGAGAGGCTTAAAGAGCTCTACACTCTACAGTGCAATTATCCAATACCTCCCATTAATGTGGATATACATCATGCATGGACCATGAATGCAATCGTCCTATCTTACACTTTCTCCTGCTTTGTCGTTTGTATCAAATCCGACAGCTGTTTTTTTCCTACCAAAACATGCAGCACTCTCGATGTCATCTCTTCTTTAGTCCTTTTTTTTTTTGGCCAATATCAACGACTAATTTGCAAGGTCAAGTGAAAGCATGTCTCGTTTTGAATTACAGTCCCTCGACTTTTTTTTTCTTCGGTCTGGTCCCTTCACGTTTGCTTTATATGAGTTTTGAATTCAGAGCTTGCTTTGATTGCCTTGATAAGGATATCTTGCAATGTCGAATGAAATTTCAAGTGATTTGTAGATGCTTGGTTTTATAAAACACAATTCAACTTATTTAGAACAATTAAGTGTGAACAGATCGAAAATAAAACTAAAACTAGTATGAAAACTCATGTAAACTACTTAATGCGTGTAACTAGAGGAAGTCTGTTGTGTTCGAGTAGTGTGCGTGGCTTCCTTTGATGGTCGAATATCAACTTTGACGGTGGTGTTGGAAGCGACTAGTTGCGCTATTTCTAGTGTCTGATGTGTGTTAATAAATGCATGATGGAGAGGCTTTGATAAATTTTTTTTTAATTCTCCTCCTACTTTTCTCTTTCCTTTTATTGGGATTCAAGCTAATTTATTAAAATTGAAAGGTGTCATGTTATTTTATTTCGATATTAGGTTTGATCTTTATTTTTTTAAACTACTATTTGTTTTGTTTAAAATCAATTTTTTATTAATGTTTTTCAATTTCATCCCTCGTCAATTGGTTTCATTTAATTTCTATATTAAATTCGATCATTATTCTTTTAATTATTATTTTTTTTTTTTTATTTTTTAAATGATTTTTAAAAAAAAAAATCACCCATCGAACATTTTGTTTTATTTTAATGTAAATTCAGTCCTTATTTTTATGACTGATATTTATTTTGTTTGGACTTTTATTTTGATTATTTTTTTCAACCTCATCCCTCGATATTTAGTTGTTTGGGAATTTGGCTCCATATTTATTTTTTTGGCTTGCCTTTTGTGGGGTTGGTCACAGTCTCGTGATCCAGGTCACTATTTTGAAAAATAATTCGAGTTGACTTTAGTCTTTGTAGTCACTTTTTAAAAATTGTGTGTTTTTTTTTAAAAAAATTTCATTACTAATATTAAGTTGATTGAGAATTGATCTTTATGATTTTTTGCACTTTCCTTTCTATAGGGTTATCCTAATCTAATATCCTGATTAATGCATTTGATGTGTTAGTCTGAGTCAACTTGGTTTTTTTTTTTTTAGTTTTTTTTTAGTTTTTCCCTTTAACATTTGGGTTATTCGAGTATTGAGATTCATAGTTTTATTGAATTTTCTTTAAACGAGGTTATTTCGGTTGCATAACTAGGTCATGAAATTGACGGGCTAACTCAAGCAGAATCAAATATATGTATATTTTTAATTTGATTATTTTTTTAATTTCATATTTTAACATTTGATTTACTTGAAATTGAGTTTTTGATTTTTTCTCACTTTACTTTCTAAATGGTTATCATAATCTCATTTAATTTTTGTCTCGTTGTCAAATAAGACCATGCAATTCTTCTAAGAATATTAGAATGGTATCTTTTTTATAATACTGACAAACATTTATTTTTTGAGTTAATTGTTGTTATTTTTTTGTTTAGTTTGGTTATTTATTTTGTTTTTATTTTTTTATAATTATATTATTAAATTAATTAAGCTTATTGAATTCAGTTGAGTTAATGATTCGAGTACTAAACTTTTCCTACTCCTTTTAATTTTTTTAAAAAATAAAGCTCAACCAGAAGCATAATATTAGCCACCAATCTAGTTAATAATTGTAATTCAAATCTTAACATTGCAAGGTAAAAGACAGAGAAAAAAAGAATATATGCTTTTTTTTAATAAATTACACATCAACTTCTTCACACCCACATTTTTCAGGAAACACAAAGCTACGGGCATAGTGGCCGGTTTGGTTTTTTAATACTTACATTTACATATTTAAATTTTCGAGTAAAAAACTAATAAACTACCCACAATATCACACAAATCGGGCTCCTTTTTGTTACGGAAAAGCTAAATCAAAACATTTTCCCAAAAAATTCAAACTAGTCCCTCTAAAACCCTGTCGGCAAAAAATATTTTTCCAAAAGAAATCAATTTAGTCCCTCTAAAACCCTCCACACACATCACAACACACTCGCTCCTACAATAACACACACTACTCATCAACCCACCCAACCAAAACCCTGAAAAGTATACCAAAAGGCTCGAAGTAACTTCGCGTCCGCTTCTTTAAAGTCCACCACACGGTCTCCCTATGTTTGGTCATTACCTTGCTTGATCAACAAACAACTTTATATTTTTTTTAATTGAAAAATTTCTCTCAAATTTCTCTATCTCTTCGTCGGTCAATCTCATCGATGACGGTGACCACCGACTCTTGTTTCGGCGCTGATGATAAGGAGTGGCCTCCTGGGTTCAGGTTTCACCCGACAGACGAGGAGCTTGTGGTTTATTACCTGAAGAGGAAGATCTGCAAGAAAAGGTTAAAGCTTAATATTATTCGCGAGGTCGATGTTTACAAGTGGGATCCTGAGGAGTTGCCTGGTATGCCATCCTTTTGAAGTTTTTAAATTTATTTTTTATGGGCGTTGACTTGGGTTTTGTTCTTGTCTGATATTTGAGGGTTTTGTTTGGTTTGGATTTGATCGGAGGATTTAGGGCTTGATTTCAGGAATTAGGGAGTTGATCAACGTTAATTAGTTTGTGTATCAGAAATAATGATGTGGGTTTTCTGTGGATTTTTGCCTGGTGAGTTTTTTTTTATGGTTTGGAATGGTTTGTTGTGATGAAATTGGTTTGATGGAATCATTTTAAAAGTAAATGTTGTTTCATTTAGTTTTGGTACAAGGCGAACCTTTTTTTGACTGATTTTGAGCTTCCCGTGTGTTTGTTTGGCTCCTTGAGCTCTGGATTTGATTTTTTTTAGTGTAATCTTATATTTCTTTTGAATTTGTATCTCTTGCACTGCAAAAGTTTATATCAATGGTTTTTGCTGTGAATTTATTTTTTGTTTGTTTAGTTTTTTTTCAGGAGGTTTGAGTTAGGGTTTGGAAGATTGAATTATCTATTGCTAAAAAATGAAGAAATGATCTTGCAGGGCAATCCATTTTGAAGACTGGAGATAGGCAATGGTTCTTCTTCAGTCCCAGGGATAGGAAGTATCCTAATGGAGCAAGATCAAATAGGGCGACCAGACAGGGGTACTGGAAAACAACAGGGAAGGATCGCATTGTTGTGTGCAATTCTCGAAATGTTGGGGTGAAGAAGACCCTAGTTTTCTACAGAGGCCGTGCACCTAGCGGTGAGCGAACTGACTGGGTGATGCATGAGTATTCTTTGGACGAAGAAGAACTTAAGAGATGCTCAAATGTGCAAGTATGCGGGATGGTGGTCTTGTTTTGTATTTTTTCATTTGTTGTGTATTTGATGCTAATTATTTCCTTTTCTTTCGTGTATTTCCTGCATCAGGATTATTATGCCCTTTACAAGGTTTACAAAAAAAGCGGAGCTGGTCCTAAGAATGGTGAACAGTATGGAGCACCATTTAAGGAAGAAGACTGGGCTGATGATGAATTTCAGTGTGTCAATGGCATGTTTACCCCAGAGATTCCTGTTAAGCAGCATAATGAAGTGACTCTTGTTGATAATTTCATACAGTCTGCTCAACTTGAGCCGCCACTGAATGTTTTTGAGGAGATAATAAAACAAATTGGTGAAGAACCTGCACATAACGAGCTGCTGCAGAACAATGATTTTACTTATTTACTGCCTCAGGTTTGTGTTATGATAATTTCTTCAACGTTTCATCCTTTTCTTTCACCTTGACTGACCCAAAGCATACTGACTGTTGTAATTACAAGTTTATGGTGTATTTAGTCGGAGTGATATCTAGTTTGACCGTTCTTGTGTCATGTCACAAAATTGGTCTGCACTGATTCTTTTGTGTCCAAAACAAGTCTTAAACGGTCCAGTTGTTTTTGCTCTTAGTTTGATAACATTGATTGGCAGGATACAATTGCTTTGGTTGTGCGTAAACAAAGCAAAAGTAGAGTTACATTGTTTTATGTGGTTTCTTTACTTCTGCTTGATCTTTACCTTTTCAGGATCCAACTGTATTAATCAATTTCATCATTGCAGGTTACTGGGGAAGAAGAGGCACGAAGTACTTTGGTCGATCCATCTTTCAGGGATTTTGTTTGTGAGCCAGCTGGAGAGTTGACAACAAGTGGTCAGCATTGCAATACACACACCAGCTTTAACTTTGACCAGTCAGGTACCTCAACATTGCAATTGCATGAGGCACCTGAGGTCACATCCAGCACTAACTATGAACAGGCTCCCCGGTTAAATGAAGAGGATTTCCTGGAAATTAATGATCTCATCGATCCGGAGCCTTCTTTCTCCAATACTGAGCAACCTGTGGAAAACTTGCAGTTTGATGATTTTGATGGATTGAGCGAGCTTGACCTGTACTATGATGCAACCATGTTTTTGCGTGACATGGGGCCTGTTGATCAGGAAGCAGTTTCACATTCGTATATGCATCCCTATGGGTGTGACATGGTTAACCAAGTTGGCTACCAGTTGCAGCCCGATTCAATAATAAATGCGGTGGATTATCAGTTGCAGCAGTCAAATTTGGTGGCCAACCAAGTGGACTGTGATCTGCAGCCACAATTTTTTGATGCAGAGCAGATGAACAATCAGCTATGGGTGCATGGTCAGAGAAGTAATATGTTAGCTGCTTCAGAATCACATAATGAGAATCTTTTCCAACCACCTCCAGGTATATAACTAGTTTGACTAGCAGAATCACTGCATTTATCCTGTCTTCCATCTGGTGTACTAAGCTACTGTTTTATTTTTGGACAAAACTCGATTTTGTCATAGCCAACCCATGCAGAGCTCATGATGAGATGGGTGGCATGCGAGGCGAAAAGCCTATGTGAATTTGGGACTTTGAGCCAGATTCAAGAGTTCTAATACAAGTATTTCCTTCGTTTATTATTAATAACAACCATTGGAATGTAGTTTAGTCTAATAGTAGGCCATTTTGGTCATGTTCAGGTGTTGTGTGTGAATCCAGCAACAATTCTACCATAACCAACGGAAATCAAGGTGGAAAAGAGGGTGATGCTGCTGATGGTTGGTTCTCTTCTGCCTTGTGGGGTTTTGTGGAGTCCATCCCTACTACTCCTGCGTCAGCTTCAGAGAATCCATTGGTTAACAAGGCTTTTGAGCGAATGTCAAGCTTCAGCAGGATCAGAATGAATGTCAAAAGCATTAATGTAGACGCAGCTAGCAGGATCAGAATGAATGTCAATAGTATTAATGTAGTCGCAGCTAATGGTGCTGCAAGTGTAAGGAGCGCTAGTAGAAATAAGGGATTTGTTTTATTGTCGATTGTTGGAGTCTTGTGTGCCATCTTATGGGTATTCGTAGGTACTGGTAGATTGTTAGGGAGATCAATCTCCTCGTGATTTATGTAAATGTGAAGTTTTGCTGTCGAATATTTTGTGGGACGCGCCTGAAATTTATGAATAGGCCTATTAATCACAATAGTTATAGTTTTTACCACTTCGTGTGTGCTGAAGTGTTTTTTTTTTTTTTGGGATTAGGAGAGGTTTTTAGTAGGGTGTAGGAGTTGCATATCGCTCGTCTTCTTCGGCCCTGTAATATGGCGGTGCTCCTCCTCTCTCCTCAAGGGACACATTCCCTCTCTGATGGAAAATGGCTAACGAAAACCGCTGCATTTTCCCTTGTCGCCATGTCCATTGCTTTTCTCTAAAGCCTCACTTTATTTCATTTTCCAGTCCAGTCTTCTCCCCTTTTTCTCTCATCTCCCCTATCAGAAAGAAAGAAAGGCCTCTGGAGTTTTAACAGTAAATATAATCTATGCTTTATAATTTTCTGCCGCATTTTATTCTTTAATCTCGAGGCTGTAATCAAATCAGAGATCTTAAAACCATTATCTTTTCAAAAAAATTATTTCTCAAAAAAATATAAGCTTAATAGGATGTCCGATTCCCCCCCGATCCTTCAAATTCAAGCACACTAAGGTTGAAGCTAAGAAGCATATGCGTTTTTTGACACCCCAGTAACAATAAATAAATAAATGCCAGTCGAGTGGATAAAAATAAAAAAAATAAAATTGGTAGCCCATTTTATTCTGGACAAGAACAGCAGAATCTCCGAAACACTACACCGACTCTCTCCCTGATCGCCCTGAAAGAACATAAAGCATTACTCCCTCCCTCCCCCTTTATATTCAGAAGAAAGACAAACAGATATATATCACTTTCTTTCTTTCTGAGAACTTTCTGACGCTGACCAAAACCAAACTCAACTCAACAACGTACGAATTCACGAACACATAAACAGCAACCGAATAAAGTACTTTATTTATTTATTTATTCAGCTATCTATATTTTTTGGGATACTATACGACGCCGTTTTCGAAGAAGAATAAGAGAGTAGAGGGAGAGCGGTTCGTGGAGAAGGAAGAAGATGGAGCGTTTCTTCTTCTTCTTCTCTTGTTAAAATAATTCATGGCCTCGTCTTCTCAGCATCGCTGCGTTTTTGGTATCTCTTTTCTCTCTCTCTTCTTATCCATGCAATAGTGTGTTCGATTTGATTGCTGGGAAAAGCCAGCAATTTCTTTTTTCAATCCTGCAGAATCCAGTTGAATTTGAAACTGATTTCGCGGAGTTAAAAGCTTGGCAGTGTTTTTGGGTGGAAACTTACAAACTGGAATTTGTGATTATTTATTTTGTAATTTTGGCAGTTGGGAATATACCGTATGATGCAACCGAGGAACAGCTAATTGAAATCTGCAGAGAGGTTGGGCCTGTTGTGTCCTTCAGGTCTGTATTATTGTTATTTTTCCTTGGGAGTTGCAATAATAAAACTTTTGAAACCCTAGAATTTGAAAATAGTTGATTGTCAAATTTCAATTTTGTTCTGTTATCATTGCAGTTTTAATCTTTAACTAGTTACCATGTTGTATTTTATTTAAATTATTGAATTGTGCACCGATTCTGCTGCGAAACTTGTTGTTTGCTGATACTTTTCTCCGGGAAGGTTAGCTGAAGTTTCTGGATTGATACATTAGCGAGGGTGGAATTCGTTGCAGTTAATCTCTCATTCATTTTTTCTTTTTTAATGTATAAAAAGGAAGACCGCAAATCTGTTATACCCGGAATGGGAAACCCTGATACCCCTTCCAGTTCCTGTAAGATATGGGTATGGAATGGTTACCAACCATGTCCAGAAGGACATGGTGCTTCCTTAGGCAGTGGGAGTGCTTTTGCTTCTGTCTTATCAAGCTTGAAGAAAGCACTCAAATACAGATACTTAGGGTGTTTATTTCCTTTATTAAGGCCTTGGGCCAAAACAAAGCTTCTTCTGCAATAGAAGGTTACTCTAAAAATGGAAGTGGGTTCAATTAGCTGTCATTGAAGAAAATGCTGACATGCCTTTAGTAAATTTCCTGAACTTTTGCGTCGTGGATTAACATATTAACAGATGATAATGAGCTCTTAGATATAAGACCATCTGTTGACTACCTTGACAGCATAATCGAATGAAGGTAAAAACCTCAGAGAGGAAAAAGGGAGCAGCCAAGAAATAGTCTGTAGCTCACATGTCACAACAGTCTAATCAAGAATCAGTCAGTTCTTCAGTAGAACATTAGGTGTATTTCTTGCCCTTCTCTTGATTGTCTTTATTGTAGATCTATCTGCTATGCCACCATATAGCCATACCTTTATATAATCATTCAACGAATTATCTGGCTTGTCCTCTAAGATAGATAGTTTACCTTAGTTTACCTTTTTGCTCACAAATTAGCTTTTTATGCCCTGTTTCTTTTCTCCCACAGCAGTAATTTGTTTGTCTACATCATGCTGTCTAAATGATTTATTATTTCCCTTTGTTTCAGATTAGTAATCGATCGAGAAACTGGGAAACCTAAAGGTTATGGATTCTGTGAATATAAGGATGAAGAGACGGCGCTAAGTGCTCGTCGTAATCTTCAGGGTTATGAGATCAATGGCCGGCAGTTACGGGTTGATTTTGCTGAAAATGACAAAAATGCTGACAGAAACCGAGAACAGGTGTGGTAAAGTTTAGATGTGTAGCTATTCAGCTTATTTATTTCCTTTTTCCCCTTCAAAGTGATGTCATTGGCATCTCCTTGCATGACTAGTCTAATGCTGAAGGTCAAATTATTTTCCTGTATATTATAGCTGTTTAAGCTGACATCAATTGAATGGTACCATCCATCGTGCCACTGGGTTGAGACTTGCATTTTACAGTATACCTGGATTCCTGGCTTCTTTTATACGTCAGTGCATTGTTATTCAGCTTTGAGTTGCAGTTGTGTCAAATGCCATATTTTTGCCCTTTGAAGGTGAAAGCTTTAGTGATGACCTTTACTTATCTTGCAGGGTCGCGGGGGTCCTCGACTGGCTGCAAATAATGGTAAGTCTCTTTGGCTCTCATAACTTTATGTATTCATTTCTCTTCCCATGTCAAAGAATCCTGGGACATTTTTTTTTTTCTTTTATGCTTGCACAGATCCCCAGAAACAAGCAGGGGGTCCAGCAATTCTGGAGGAGCCGGCTCAGCACCAGCCAATTGGTCTCCACATAGCCATTACTGCTGCAAATGTCATGGCAGGGACTTTAGGTGGTGCTCAGACTGTCATGCAGTCAAATCAAAATGGTTTACAGAGTCAGCCAGCACTAGCAAGTGATCCCCTGACTCTTCATCTGGCAAAAATGTCTAGAAATCAATTGAATGAAATCATGTCTGAGCTAAAGGTGCGCTCTTGATTAAAGGTTATACTATTTTTTTTTGCGTTGTTTAGTGATAATTGTCTAAATCCGTACTGCTAATAGGGAATGGCTACACAAAACAGGGAAGCAGCTCACCAGCTGTTACTTGGAAAACCACAGCTGTCAAAAGCTCTTTTTCAGGTACCTCCTGTTGTGTGATGGTTTTTCATAATTATAGAGGTTCTATTATTCTGCTTATTTCTTATTTATACGATCTGTCCTAAAACTTACTACTTATTATACAAATTAGAGAGGATGCATGCTTAGTCTGACAAATTATCCAACAATTTTTACAGGCACAGATAATGCTTGGAATGGTGACTCCACAAGTGGTTTGTTTCAGCACTCCAGGGTATATTTTATGGTTTGTCGCTTTCACTTTTTCTAAATATCGCTTTGAATTGTGCAGTTGCAGCTCCCAAATATTCGGCAATCAACAGGTCAACCCGCTCTATCTTCATTACAAGATTCTCAACAGGTTCAGCGGCCAGCAGCTCCAAATCTTCCTGGGTTACCCCCTACTGCGCAGAGGATGCAGTTGGGCTTAGGTCAATTTTCTGCTGGTCCGCAACCATCTGTTCAGCCTCAGAAGTCTCTGGTTCACAACCAATTTTCTGCAACCCCACAAACATCTGTTCAAGCTCAAACACAGATTCCACATCATGTCAACAACCATGTTCCTCATCATGCCACATTGTTAGGGCAGTCTGCGCCACTTCCTGCTGCACTTCCTTCTGTTAGACCACCTGTTCAGATGGCAAACTCCGCACCTCTGAACCAGCAAATGCAACCTTCATTGGTACAACATACAAGACAGGTTGGAAATACGAATGCTAGGCACAACCCTCAGATGGTTCTTGCCAATAAAGCTATGCAATCTTCTCTTTTATCCCGTCCTCCAGCAACAGGCTCCTTTCAGGTTCAGTTACCTAAGCCATTACCTCTTATGATTATGATTTAATGTTGAAAAACAAAGAAGAATACTTGGTACGAAGTAGCTTTGCTGTTACATTTCATTAGATCTGCTTTTATTTGATGAAAATTTCCCCCTTCTGCATCTCAACACTGGAGATCTACCGTAGATTAAATATTAGGAGAGGGGAAAGGGAAAAGATCACTTACACAATTTAATGCCTAGAAATGTTAATTTAATGTTTTGTTCCTTATCTCCTTTTTGCTCAGACATTTCTTGTATGTGGAAATATACACAATTTTGGAGGTAAATGGTTTCAATTGAACAAACAACGTCATATTTAGTGTATTGTCTGCCACCTTGTTGAATTTCCCGGTACACTTTTCCTACTTCATGCGTAGAAAATCACGTAGCAAAGTCTGGCTAGAATCAGTCTTCACATTTCTTTGCGTGAGCATGCTTATACGTGCACTTCCTTTGCATGTTGATTGGTGTTATTTTTATTGTTAACTAACATACATTACGGTAGCAGTCTGGCCCCCCAGTATCATCTGGCATTTCAGAGGCAGCAAATGCTGATAGGTCTACTCTCAGAAGTAATGCATATTTGAACATGCAAACAAGCACAGCTCATGATTCTAAAGAACCAATTAATCGCCCTTCAAAGGTGTTAAAATTAGATGATGGAAGGAGCATGTCTGTCCCTATGGGAGGTTCTAATTTGTTTAGTGCCACTGGATCTGGACCATCCCAAGCACCTGCAGTCAATTCGGTTTCTCCAAATCCACTTCCAAGGCCAGAAGAGTTGCAGCATTCTGGGAAACAAGTTCCTCAGGTGTGTTCTACCTAATGATCTGAAGAGATAACCTCTTTTAACTTGTCAGTTTGCATTAACTGGTCCAGAGTCCCAAATGGTCACACTCAGCCCTTGTCATGTTGCTCAATGTATATATTCTGAGGTACCATGAATTGTTTAAAGCTGGCTGGAAATTCTTTTCTGAATAAAGATTAAAATTGGTCGGACCAGCAGATCAAATACATATTTAGATGCAATCATTTGGATATCTTTGATCCGATTTATAATCAAATATTAATGGCTGACCAAATATTTTATAAAAAAGAAGGTATCAGATATTGAAATCTAACAAATAGCATGCACTTGTTTTAAAAATTCTGCTGCAAAAACAGAGCAGCACTCTTGATAATGGCACATCTTTTTATGCCTTCTTCTGTCTATATGTAATACAATTTATCTTTAGCTGTTTTTTACCTTGTATATTCCACACTGTAGGTTCAAATGGTTTTTAGATTAAGTTCTTGTTTTAAGCTCATGTTATGATATCCTTTCTCCATTGCAGCTTCCAGCGGACATAGAGTCTGCCTTACTGCAGCAAGTGCTGAACCTCACACCAGAGCAGTTGAGTTCATTGCCACCCGATCAGCAACAGCAAGTTATTCAGCTCCAACAGGCTCTTCTACGAGATCAGATGCAACCATCATAACAGGCTGAATCACACACCTGGGCCAGTTTCCATTGCATTTATTATTACTAATTAGTTCAGGCTCCATCTGTATCATTTGGAAGGAAAAGGCTTGCTATTGATTCATCAATCTCTCGATGCCAGTAAAATTATTTGTTCCTCATAAGGTCTAGTTTTGGATCTGAAATCTGAAATGCAAGAGCATTGTAGCATCCATGTAACAGTGATTAGCTTATGTGAAAGAATCAGTGGGAAAAGGAGGAAAAGAAATTTTGTGTAACGTTGTTGTTTCTCCTGGTGTTCAAATAATTTTCTCTATGCTTAGGGTTTGCATTGAAAACTCGCGCAATTGTTTTACTTCCATTCCAAACATGACCAAAGTTGTTTTTATTTTTTTTTTTATTATTAATCCGAGTATTTCCACACGATCTTTCTGTTTTATGATTGATTTTAGTTATTATCTGAAATACTACGCTATTTAAGGGGCTTTGCAACCCTCGCTGCAATCTACCTTGAACCAAGAACCTCAACAGCTCCAGGAACTGCAGGCTTCAGCCCTCTGCTCTCTTAGCTTCGTCCTCGAGCCCTCGAAGCTTATGTTCACAATTACAGTAAAGATCCCATTCTGCATTTCCCTATCCAGAAGAAAAATGGTAAAAAGGCTACCCTGAGATTTGCAGCAGTGGTGAGCACAGTATCACTTGGATTTCAGATGCACAGTGTTTGCTTTTCAGGGGATTGCACGCCTTATGTTTTGTGCATTTTCCTATTTTAGCCCACTAAAAACACAATGGTAAATTCACGCGCGCATTTCCCCTCCAAAATAATTACCAGCAATAACTGAGGCATCAATGCTGTCGTGCCTTCTTCCCCCCCTCTCAAATTAGCACTCGTGCACCTCTGTCCTTCACATAATTCACATGCAACCGTCAATTTCAATAGACCCCCAGAGTATTCAGTACCATCCTTTTCAATTTGACCACACAGTTCTTTTTTAACTATTTCTTATTTTATTTTATTTTATAGAATTGTAATTTTAATTTTTAATATAATGTATGGATTTTTATTTTATAATTCATGAAAGATCTTAATGGTTTTGTTCATAGATTTGAAATCTAGGATATATTTCATGAAAGAAAATTTAGTTTCTTTCCTCAGTCTAGGTTTTTTTTTTTTTTTAAATCAATCTAATTTTTTTTAAAATTCATATATTTTCGAGTAATAAATTTAAATATTCAACTTGCAGCAAAATGCAACTCACCAAATTCACAACAATCATACCTCATTTTCTTTTTCCATCATCAATTATCATGCGTGACTTGAGCTCTGAACGAGTTAGAGCACCCTTGTTGCTGTAATTATAGAAGCAAATTAATATGCTCACAATGCATTCATCAAAGGAGTGATGCTAAACATTATATATATATAGCTTGAATAATATAAAAAGGTCCCATTAAACCCAACGGTCTAGGTGTTATTTTGGCCTTTTATTTTGTCTTTGTATGCTTGAATCTTTTTATTACCATATTTACTTCTAAATATCAAAAGTTAATATTATCAAATCATATACAGTAATTTTTATATTAATAATACCTGCAGTAAAAAATCAAAATATACGATTGAGAACTAGACGACCAAATATTAAATAATCATATTAATTTAATAACTTAAATTTTATTAAATAAAGTTTAAGAATATAATTTTTATTATTTTTTAACATATTCCTTCAAATAAAAATCTTTTGAACTTAAAACTTGTACGGACCTGTATTATCTTGTATTTAATTTTTGTTAAATAAATAAATATAGTGAGATTTAAATTTGTGATCGTTTATTCATCAAAGTTCTCATGTTAAAAAATTATTTTAAATTAATAACTTAAATTATTAAATAAAATTTTTAAATATAATTTATATTATTTTTTAATATAAATTTACACAATGTTTGCCCGCAAGACATCTTATGTGGCTGTTATCGCTAACAAACAAAACAGTACTTCTCTTCCCTCCAGATTATCTTGCATCTCTCTGGTACGGAGGCAAGTTATGCTCCAGCAAACAAAACAGTCTAAAGAATAGTTACATACAAAATAAAAAGTACCTAAAACTAAAGAGAGGATCATGCTACAAAATACTGCACATAAAATTAAAATAAGTCATCGTTGCTTGATTGAAAGAAAAAGATCCTTAATTATTACGTGATTGCCATGATTAAATCTTAATAACCTTAAAAAATAGATTGCAAGGCAAACACCGATCATGCAGACAAGAACACTGTGATATTGGTCAGCTGGTCATGTTGAGTATACTGAACCAAAAGCAAAATATTAAAAAAAACATAAACAAATAGATTTACATGGTTTCTCAAAATTGGATACATCCATGGAAACAACAAATTATATATTATTAAAAGAATGATACAAATATTCAATTCAACCCCAATATAATTTTAAAACTCAGTGTTTCATTCTTACACCTTGGTATTTTCTCTCAAATTTACACTTTTCACACTCTAGTTGCATTATCTTTCTCTTTTTTATTTACCTTATTCTCTTGTTCTTGTTTTTATTTAGTAGCAACCAATAAAAAAACAAATAACTAATAACGACTACACTATAGTGGTAATATAGTTGTTGAAAGGTGATGGTGGTTGAAAAGTGAGTGATACTACTCGAAAAATATTTACATAAATTTGCTACAGGAAATATATTATTTCAAAGATCTGAAATTGATAACACAGCAAAAAACACTTTTTCATTTGTGGCGTTAACTTGATTGTCGTTTTCCATTGCAAGACTCAATGAATATCAATGATGCTGATCAACAGGAGTACCAGTGCTCGACGTGGATGTACCCCAAAGAACTGCAACTTTGCACCAGTTACATTATTACCTACAGATTTTGCCATCCTCCTCTAATACTCATACAATGCTGCATGGTAAGAAGATGATTACTATCACAGTAGCATTCTAACTTACTTCACATATTTTTAGTGTATATATAGACAACGTGATTTAATTTTACAGTGGCATTAACTTGAGATGTATTTCACTGAAGAGATTGGAGTGTTTGAGAATGTGGAATTTATTTTTAGCTATTTTCTGTGCTGTGTAGAAGTACTTGCTTTGCTTGTCGATTAGTTCCATAAATGTTATTCTCATATCTGTAAAATATACCAGATTAAGCTGTCTTTTATGACTTTTCTTCTTGACCCTGCGTGTTTTGTAGCTCCTAGAATGGAATCAGGAGATCTTTATGCATTTTTCGATGAAAGGTTGTTGAAGGTAAGGGATATTGTTCTCTCTGAGCCTGTGCATGCATGGAGCTTGACAAATTAAATATTTTATGTTGTGGAAATGATGATTTAGAAATTCGATATGTAGGCAGCAGTAAATGGTATCTAACTTTGAGACCTAGCTAGACATTGAGCTGACTGACTTAAGACTCGGTCGAATTTGTATGATTGGATTGCTGCATTATTGCAGAAAAAGGCGAAAGAGCTTGCCCCATGCTTAAATAGCTGCTGTATATTTCTGATCGGTCAGCTCCCTCTCTAAATTCGAACTCCTTTCCGGGGCCGGGAGACAGCCCTTTTTCTTTTTCCTATTCAACTCATTATAGCGTGTAAACGCAGGAATGATGGGATGTGGAAAAACAACCGTCGGCAAGGTCTTGTCGGAGGCTCTTGGTTATGCTTTTGCAGATAGGTTTGTTCCCTGACTACCTCTGCCATATCTACATTAATTTCCCTCGAGTAAATCTAGCTCGGACTCTCATGATTGGGTTATTACTTTGTAAATCTAGCTCTTGGCTATGCTCTCGGCACTTTGTACTTCTATCATTCTTGTTTTGCATGGATTTGTAAATTCTTGCTGGTTTTCCAGCGACACCTGCGTAGAACAAGCTGTTGGAGAAATCCCAGTGGCTCAAATATTTCAGCAGCATGGTGAGAGTGTCTTCAGAGACAATGAGGTTTGTTTTCATCTCCTCTGCATTGTACTTTTGGTTGCCTGCCTTAGTAACCATTCAGGGGGGAGGGTTATAAGGGGAAGCGGAATTAAAAATATAAAGCATCATTGTTTTTTATCTATGAACTTGATGAACAAATATTCTATTTTTATATGAGTTTTTTTATATGTCAGGTCCAATTAGCCTTAGAAATCTAGGACCATGCAGCTATATTTTTAGATTAATTACATCAATTATTTATGTCATGGGTAATGATTTCTCTATATCTATAGATGTGTATAAAATATATCTTATAGGTTCTCCAACACTTATTATTTTATTAATGACTTATAAGAGATATTTATCTGTCATTAATCCATCATTAATGCTATTAAAAACAAAAATCTTTCCAATCTTTTTCTTTCATGAAGATAACAAGGTTCATGGGTTATAAATATTCCATGAATCATTTAGGTAAAATGTTCAAAATTTTTTTTATTCTAAAACTTTACATATATTTAGAGTATTAATTAATTTAAAATTAATTTAAAAAACAAGAACAAATATTTTTGTTCTTGGAATTTGAAGTTATTTTCTTTTATTTATTGCTTTTTTCTTAAAAATTATTAATTTTATCATTGAAAGGTTTTTAAATACCATCAATTGAGATTATTTTTGCAGGCATTGAGATTTTATCATTAATTCAGGTACTTCTTACGGCTAAGAAGAAAAAAAATTGTATGCTTGAATATTTTTTTTATTAACTATTATCCAAACACTAAAAAACTTATCCCATGAACATCTTGAATTTTGATACATCATATCTGTTATGGAATTGGTTCAAGTGAAATAATCTTCTGTTCTATTTTTTTTTTATTTTTCACAAATGCATTTCTGGATAATACCTTAGTTTGTCCTGATAACAGCATCTTAATTCGTCATTAATAACTTCAATATCAAGTGCAATCGGGATTTTTTTATAGTATATTATTCATTGGATAATAAAGTAACTGCTTGCACTGTTTTTTTCTCAGAGTAAGGCGTTGCAAGAGTTGTCTTCAAAGTCTCAGCTAGTTGTTGCTACCGGCGGCGGTGCAGTCCTTCATCCAATCAATTGGTATGCTTGAATCATCGGTATAATCTTTGCTCTGGTCTCTAATCATACAACCTTATACTCTCATTTGAATTAACAATCCACTGTGTTCCCTGGATTTTAAGGGAATACATGAGGAAAGGCATCACTGTCTTTTTAGATGTACCTCTGGATGCCCTTGCAAGGAGAATTGCTGCTGTAGGAACTGATTCCCGTCCTCTTTTGGACTTCGATTCCGGGGATCCTTACACAAAGGTGAGTTTCTGCCATTCTGAACATCCTTCCACCAACTCTGGAGAGTGAGTAGCTGGTAGGATTGAGTGTATTTAAGATATAATTATTAGTTCTAAAGCATCCCTCTCTAACATCCTCACAGGCTTTGATGAGTTTGTCTCCTCTTTTGGAAAAGCGAGTAGAGAAGTATTCCAGCGCTGATGTTACTGTTTCTCTTTCAAGTATGTGCGCCATTGACATGCTGAATGATTCCTTTCTTTCCCTTTCATTAAATCTTCTATTCGATTGAGTTTGAGGGGAAAGAAAACATGGGTCTACATGTCGTTCTTGTTTACAGAGCTTGCTGATGATTTGGAAGAGGATGTCTCCCATCTCACGCCAACCATAATAGCAATTGAGGTTCTATTTGTGCTCTAACTCATCAAGGCTGTACAGAAGAAATGAGGAACATAAATTTCCGATGATGTTTTTTCTAATCTCAACTTAAATTTTGGCAGGTGCTTGAACAAATCGAGAAGTATTTAAGAGGCAAAAAGAAGACGTTCAACTCACATTTTCCTCTCGACCTGCCTGAATTTTCTTCGTTTTAATTTGTCCGGTGTTTACTACAGAGGTGTTGATGAAAGTCTCCTGTAAGACAGTAAGAGCTAATATCCACCGGCAGCTAGTTGCTTTGGGTTTGCAGTTCGGATAATCGTTCCATGGATTATTGGTTCAAATGCAACATTTCTCTTGTTCAAATGCAATATTTCTCTCTAAAAAAACTAATTTTTTTAATTCACATCAAGTTTAAAAAACATATTTTAAAGATTCTAAATTAACCGTGTTTTCAAAACTCGTTATAAATTTGTAAAATTGAAAAACTAACATAGTAATTTTTTAGATAGAAAAATATTGCATTTGAACTAGAAATTCTAGACCATGTTCAATGATGGATCAATATGCTCTATTTTTCTAAGAAAAATGAAAAAAAGAACTCGGTGCCTAAATAATGTATTTTTCCAAACTGGAAAAAAAACAAAGATTTTTTTTTTTTTTTAAATTTTTCCACCATTATAACAAAAGCTAAAAGGTCAGACTTTCACTGTGACCTGTGAGGCATGACACAGTGTACTCAAGCAGTGGAATTCACAAATCTCGCCTCTCATCTCTTCGTTTTCCTGGTCTTTGGTGGCTCATCTCGCTCTCAAAAGCTTTATGTGGCTTGGCATCAATTTTCAATTTTTATCTCTTTGTTTTCTCATATGGCTTGGCGCGCAGTGGCGACTTCTTTCGGAATGGCTGGGAGTTTATGACTTTTTTATCGGTCTGGTTCTTTCGATTTGGTTTCCGTGTTAGGTCCTCGTGGCCCTTTCCAGCTACGTTTATTGTTTTATTATATGTTTATTTTGTTGTATATATTTCGTCAAAATTAGGGTGTAATATTGCTATAAGCCTCTTATATAAGCTTTTTCTATTGTTGTTGTTTCCCATTGGGCACGCTCTTTTGTGCTCAACTTGGGCATTTTTTTTACCAGTAATTCTCATGGTTGATTTTCCACATTGTTATGATCTTTGCCCTTTTCTTTTCCTGTTTGTTCATCGACATTGTGTGTTTCTATGATGACTCGCAATTGTTCGTTGAATATTGCTCATGATCTCGTGTTATGTTCTTTGCTTGAGAAGTTTGCCTGTTTTCAGCTTGTGTGTTTTCTTGCATTGAAGATGAATGTGCCCGTGGTTGACGGAGCAGATCTTGCTTGGTTTGGGAGTGTTTTTTAAAAATATTTTTGAAAAAATTTAAAATTTTTTTATTTATTTTGTTTTAAATTAATATATTTTTGATGTTTTTAAATTATTTTGATGTGCTAATTTAAAAAATAATTTTTAAAAAATAAAATAAAATTATTAACATGTTTTTCTAAAAAAATAATATTTTAAAAAGCAACAGGAACCATCTTCCCAGTGTAATGACTGCTTCATGTTATTTATTGTCCTTCTTTTGTCGGTTGCCTAGCTTGGTTCATCTTTCTGGTTTTGCACAGTGCAATGAGTGTGATGGTTTTGTCGCGTTATTTTGCACTTTGATTCCCTCTCTTTTTGGCATGCCTGCAGTGTCGGTGTGGCTATGGTTAATGCCTTGTCATGCCTGAAGTCGGAAAACATCTATTTTATTTTATTTTTTTACCAAAATCAAGTTTTATTTTAATGTATTTTTAAATAAAAATCACTTTAAATCATTATTGTTACTACAATTACAAACATATATACATTGTGCATCATGACAGCCTAACATCAATTTTGTTCTTTGAAGAGAATTTTGGGTGCTCTGATTCTAAGGGTAATTTTATCTTTTTCAAAGATATCAATTGGTTATTAAAAAAATTGCTAGAGGTTATTACCATCTTCTATTTTTTTAAATATAATTATTTATTTCCCCTCTAGATCAAAAAAATTAAATTGCTTGCAAAGGGTATCCATGTCTTTGCATTTCTTCCAGATTATGAAAGGGTCCTTTTGCCCTTACAATCACTAAAAAATAAGGAAAGAGTCCAATGATGTTTTTTTCTTTTCACGTGAGGGTTTTTTGTTTAATGCCGGGATAACAAGAGGTGTTTTAGATATTTTATTCTAATTAATTAATTTTTAAATTAAAAAGTAGATAGCATGTAGGGTGCGTTCATGTTTTTTGGGAGTTATTTTTGACGTATTTCCATGGTCAAATATGTTGTCCCATTATATCATCGAAAACACCATCATGTCCTCTTTCTCATAGTGCTGCACATGGTGGTACTTGATGAACGGTTTAACGTCAATGGTTGTTACTTTCTTTTTCTTCTTGTTGTTCTCTCTCTCCCAACAAAAGTGCTCTCCAGACCTCTTTTCATTTGTTTCTCAATTTTGATTTTTAAGTTTTTGATTGTTTATTTTATTCCTTATCCTTTTTGAAAAACTTTTTAATCTTTTCAATTTCATTCTTGAATTACAATTTGTCATGTATTATTGTTTCCAATGTTGTCCTTATTGTTTTGATTTTCGATTTATTTCCCTAGCTCTTTTATTAAAGTTTTGTTGTTTTCAATTTCGTTCTTAAATCAAAGTTCATGTTATTTTTTTTCTTTCAATTTAACCCTTACTCTTTTGATTTTTTTTTTGTTAAAGTTTTTTCTTTTCAATTTAACACTAATGTTAGTTTTTTTTATGCCCTCTAATTTTTTTTTTTTAAAATTTTGATTCCCAACCTCATTCTTTTAATTATAATTTTTCATTTTATAGATTTTTTTCTAGTTTCACTATTTAGTGTTTAATTTGTTAGGTATTAAGCTTTTTGATTTTTTTTATTTATCATGGATCCAATCTAATTACACGAATCACAAGTTTTAAGAGTTGATATGGTTGGAGATTCCTTTTTTTTTCCCATTTTTTTTTACGGTTTCATTATTCTGCATCATTTTTTTTTTAAATGTTGGTTGTAGTTATTTTCAATTTTTTTTTATTGTTTTATTCCATTCTCATAACCTAGGCAATGAGGTTTCCAAGCTTTTTTTGAATAGTTTTTTTTTAAAAAAATATTTTGTTGTGTTTAGTTTTTATTGATTTTTTTTTTTTACAGACAAGCTTCATTATATATATATATATATATATAAAAATACTTATTTTGAAATAATATTTTTGATATGTCCAATCAATCTTACATAGTATTTTTTTTTTAATTTTATTCACTCAATTTTATATGTTTCTATTTATATTTTTATTATCTTTTATTAATTTTAATAAAATAAATTTGATTAACATAAATAAATAAATATCTCATTTTACAAGATTAAATATTTTAATCTACATCCATCTCTTATTTTTTTAAAAAAATTTTCTTTTAGTTATTAGTAACAACTTTTTATTTTGTTTATTTATATTAATGGTTATTATTTTATTTCATTAGATGCTTTGATAACTTTTTTTATTTATATTCTGAATTTTTTATGTAAAAAAAACATTAAAATAACCTGTTTAACCGGGTTTATTTTTTAAAAAAAAAAACGGCCTGAGTCAAATTATATATATTCTCATCTCGTAATCCAAGGAGATTGAAGAAGCTATGTCTGCTGTTCACACGGGGAAGAGGCAATTGAAGATATGTCTAGACTCTTATCCTTCTCTTAATGTAAAGACCAGAGGTTTGGATGGGACTTGGGAATGGCGGGGAGCAAAGACCTGTCTTTCCTTATATTCTAGGTTTTTAAGGTCTCGCTTCATGAATTTCATAAAAATGAAAGAAAAGGAAAATATTATAAATAGGAATATCCAATCTTAACTAGAAATCAGAATATTTTTTATTTGGAAAAAATCAACTAGAAATCAGAACAGCTAATCAGAATATTGTTTCAAAATATTTTTTATTTAGAAAATTTTTTAATTTTTTTTTAACATCGTTATATTAAAATGATATAAAACTATTAAAACAAATTAATTTAAAAAAAAAACTAATTTTTTTCAGAAACACTTGTAACCTATAAAAATAAACAGTACCGTGAAATAGCAAAAATGCATATAGTTTTCATCTGCTTCATTTCGATTCCTTGTTCAAAAAATTAGAGTATTACTCTATATTCTGTTTGTCACACTTAAAAGCCAAGGGAACACCAACGTCAAGCTTTCACCATCAGACTTGGCAATAAAACGAAACGAACTGGTGAATTCCAGAAAAAAATCTGTACAGAATGCCCTTTTAAATGGAGAGTTCCTTTATTTCAAAATCTCATGCATGTAACTAGATTTGGTTTTCCGATTCAGATTCAATGATTTTGGAACATTTTCTGACTTTTTTTTTCCTTTATAAAAAGAATGCAGCAGTGCTAGAATTTTACCCCATTTTCAGGTAATGTGTGTGTCAATCGCAGAAGGATCTGACGGGAACAATGTTTCCAAGAATATCAGCCATCTTCTATCTCGTGAGTTTTTTTATGTGGTTTAATT
The DNA here is from genome assembly GCF_005239225.2 of Populus alba. Lineage (NCBI taxonomy): Eukaryota > Viridiplantae > Streptophyta > Magnoliopsida > Malpighiales > Salicaceae > Populus > Populus alba. Next base: position 12,068,224 of record NC_133297.1, on the reverse strand, counting down.
TTCTGTGGAAGTAGCTGTCAGAGACGAGAAAAACATACGGATATCTCCTCCCGCTTTCCCTTAATTAAATTGAAATCAAAGAAACACCCTCCTGATGGTCCTGGCAGTGACACGGGAAATCAACCTTCCAGCCAGATCAGCCGGCAAGAGAAGTAACTGCTGTTGCAATTCTGGTGGAAGCTGCCACGTGTTTTTAACAAGTTTAGTCAGTATACCAGATATTGAAGTTCTTTTATCCAAAAAAAAAAAAATAATAACCCTTCAGATGCCACAATATAACTGGCATATAACTTTGGACTTCAAAAGAAAGTCTTCTCTAATAAGCCCTCATCTATGCAAGAGACAAATTCTTTCAGGCCTAACAATTTAATCTCGATAATCTTATTAAAGTATAACACAATTTCAAACAATTCTCAGTGATTGTGTGTGGTAATTTACGTGTCTGCCAATATTAATATTTGCCTTTGCGTCTTTGGGCGTGTGCATTGTATCTATGTATGAATAGATCAGAGCTTACCTCAGGGAAAACAGAAAGGATGGGCAGAATCTCCTCAACTGATGGAAATTGATAAAAGATAAGTGATGCTTCCTCCGAGTACATGTTTTGATTCTTGGATGGGACGGTCCTTTTAAGTTCCTACAAGATAGTAACATATGTTACAGCACAATGTAGACTAGATTATAAGCCAAAATAGAAATGTTAAAACTAATGCCTTGTGGAAGACGCTACTTTCACACATTGAAAGATCGACACATTTTCTCAGAAAAAGAAGAAGAAATAGTTGATACATTGAACTTCTTTTTCTCTTCTTCAAAATTTCCTTACAAGAGAGACAATAGTGGAAGAATGGGCGTCGTCTTCTAGTTAATTTTAGCATCAAATGTAAGTATAAGCTCCATTGAAAGAATTTCATTATCCTTTTATAGAGCTAATCTACTCCTACATGGCAATATCACCAACTTTAAACACATCTAAATGGCCACAATGCACCCAGTCAGATTAAATCATGAAGCAGGTTCTACAGTTTCCTGCAGAACACTCATGAGTCACAATGCAGAAGATATAATTTTCCTTGAGCTTGGTGGTGGATGACTACAAAAAGTGAGTTTTTAGTGATAACAAGTCTCAATTTTAAATAGCCTTCCAAACAAATACATATATGCATTCAAGTGAGCATTAATAATAAGAGGAGGATTTGCATCCAATAATTCATATAGTATTCTAAAATTTTTTATTTATGGTGGATGGTTGGACTTCACAAAACCACGTCCAAAAGAATAGCTTAGGCACATTTCTTACCACAGGCGAGCCTCCATTCTTTTGGAAACCTGAAAGGATTAACATAAGCCGGCGGAAGGTTCTCAAGTTCATCATGTCTTCTTCAGTCATTGAAGAGGAAGAGGAAGCAGCAAAAGGAATGCTTGTGTTAGCCATAGAAGTTAAATAATCAAGAGTTGCTAGCCCAAATGCATCCAGACCCTGCACACATTAAAAAAAAAAAGCAATTTAAAATCTAGAAAAGCAAAGAGAGCAATAGAGCATAAGATTTATTATTGCTGATAATTTTGACAACTTCAACTCACAGTCACTAACCATAGACCTGAAATGAACAAAACCAGAACACTTGCCTTGGCAATTTCTTGAAGGAGTATTTCCCTCACAAAGGCACCCTGCCAATGCATCCAATCAAAGATTTAAAATACATTAAAATTAAACACCTCGGAGGGGGGGGGGGGAGAGAGACCTTCTCTGTTAATGTGAAGGAAAGGATTTGCTTGACAGCCACTTTGGAGTCATTGTCCTCTAATTGGCTTTTAACCAAGGCCTTCTCTGTTCTGGCACGAAGGGACTGCCAGAATTTGTTTAAAATTATGAGCACATTAATTTTATGAAAATAAAATATCAGAAGAGAGAAGATTTATTGTGATGTTTAGCTGGATATGCTCATTTACTATCACCAAAGAGATTAAAATATTAAATAAAATAAAAAATGCTAAGTTCCCAAAGCGTGATTGCTGAAAGGAGGGATCTGGTAGCCACCAAAAACAATTCTGAGTTTCAGTGACCTATTATAATAGCATAACAAACAGCAGCCAATTTGTTGAAAAATATTTCCCAAGGCCATGAAACCAAGGTAGGACAAATAGGGAGTATTACAACCTGAAGCCATTAGTAGCTTTGTTGTAACACAGAGTGAGATGACAACATTTTTCTGCTGCAAAACCAGTGGCCATTTGGCAATGACAATCAAGCTGAATACAACTAAAGTGAGCGGGAATGAAGTTAATGGTACATATCAACTTACATCATGTTAGCTATGGGTCAATTTGGATTACAACCCTCATTCAAACGAACCACTTTAATTTGGACACCTCCATTTTCAATTTGTATTATAACCGCAATGGTAAAACAATGGCTGGAATCCTATCGCAAAAAGTTTTGACAGTTGAAGGGGTTCAAATCTAAACTTCTCAACTTGGTAGTTATATTTCAAATCAACCCAGAAAAGCTTCCTGTGATGCTATTACTGAGGTGAACAGAAAAATGGATAATCTCACCTCTGAAAGCAGTGACTCTAGACGATCAATTCTGAAAACACCTTTCTGCAAAGAAAATGGTTAGAAGCAGAAATTAATATATTTCAATATCAAGTATATACACCAACAGCTTGAGAAGGGAAAAGAATGAAATAAAACACAGGATAAAACTTGCAAATCCAAAAATATAAATTACTTATTTCAGCCACCTCATAAAGAAGAGCTTGCAAAGATGACCTCAACTGTGGTGAGCTGTCCGTCAGTACTTTTCTAGCAATCCACGGATATGTGCTACCCAAAACTTTGTAATTTGGATTAAAACCGATAGCAATGCCTTCCAAAACTGCAACACTAAAGGCCAAAAAAGAGTAAAGATTTTAAGTAGGCAATATAGATATTAAATAAAAAGAGACATATCTACAATCTTGAACAACGGAAAATAATGCCCGGTAAAATATGTTAGTTAAAGTAGCAAAGAAAAGCATGACTACCTCCGGATGACAAGAGAAAAATATGAAGGAATTTGAAATTTGAGCTTGTACCTGTGAATAAATAAAAATAATTAATTGAAACTCAAAGAAAACTTAAAATAATATAGTTATCAATATATGTAACATACAGATACAATTTTATGTTTCTGGTTCAGTCACTATCATTGTTGAGATTTTACAAAAAAAATTTGTAGAGAATTTATTGATTCAATTCAGGTCTAGATGAGTAAACAAGTGAAATAAACAATCATCAGAGGCACGCAGCATTACATAAACTCAGAGATCTCAACAAATCCAATTACAAGGAGAAAAAATACGAGAAAAGTTGTAACATGGTGGCAGCATATCGACTACAAAGGTACATAAGCTCAGAGATCTCAAGAAATCCAATTACAAGGAGAAAAAAATACGTGAAAAGTTGTAACATGTTGGCAGTATATCGACATCAAAGTTAGCATGTATAAATGCTACAAAAACCATTTTGTGATGGCAACTCTCAGCATCATAATGCCTCTCTCAGCATCATAATGCCTTATAGGGTATGCATTTTCTTCCTTTAATTTTCCAGATTAAGCATTTTAATTTGGCAATTGCAAAATATCCAACTTCCTGAGTACATTTATTTAACAATTCCCAGCCAAAGTATTGGTTTCTAGGAAAAAAAAAAAGGAAAAGAAAAGAAACCGATAAAATATATGTTGAACCACATTAGTGTTTCTCTCAATAACATGGTCCACTCACTGTTTAACATTCATAAAGCATATATCCTGCAAACATAGTTGCACTCAAGATGCTCACATGGTAGTTCCCAAATTTCCCAAAAGGTCACCAAAACTTATATTGCTGACTCCTTTAGCAACAGCATTTTGGAAAACACCTGTACACAAACATTATAAATGATGTCAGGACTATTTAAAGCTTTTGTAGACATTTGTTTTGGAGACATAATAATTGGAATTACTGGGAAACCCAGGCCGATGCAGACATAATAAAAGGTACCTGTTAAAGCTTTTGTAACCCCCTCCTTATCTGAAGTTGGCGGAAGAAATCTGCAAGCAAGCGTAATTCAAACTTGTAAATAACAACAACAATGAGAATGAGCTCATTAGCTATTGGCAGATAGGAATAGAAAAAATACCCAAGTGTGACAAAATCCTTGGCCAGCGCATCAAAATCACGGTTTACAAGATGAAGACAAGCTTCAATAAATCCATCACGGAATTCTTGATTAAATTCACCCATCATACCAAAATCTGTTTGCAAGATACACTGAAAGTTAATTTATGGTATTTAAGCCGTGCAGTTCCAGGAATACAAGCAAAATGATGGGGCATAGAAGTTTGAACAAAAATCCAACAAAAACAAAAGATAATAAGAACAGACAGCGCTGACCAAGAGGCAAGATGATATATAGTTCAGAATTTCACAGAACGTAGCCAGGATGAGGTTCAGATTGAAGGTTTTCATGAAACTTTATACTTGATTAATACGAGAAAAAGGCTGAAGTCACATGCCATAGTATTTTAACTTTAAAACAATACCAATATAAGCTAATTTCCCATTGTATGTTCGAAGAAGGTTTCCAGGATGTGGATCGGCATGATAGAATCCGTACTCCAGAAGTTGATTAAACGAGCAGTAAACTCCTACCTAGTCAGCAAAGGAAAGTCATTCAACTCAGCCACTAGGCAAATAATAAATTTCATACAGATGAATTGTTCAAGAAAGACAGGCTGCTCTCAGTTTCTTATATATCACCTCAACCAAGTAAAGATCCTTCACTTCAGACAACTTTTTCCCCTACAAAAAGCACAAAAGAAAAGGAGAAGAAGAAACATGAGAAAATCTTTTGCATGTAAAAAATACATGATGGTATATAGAGCATCTTAAAAAAGAAAGAGTTCTACTGGTAACTTGGATCTTTTGGAGGAGTTTACTGGAAACAAAATTCTAAGGAGTTGTATAGGAATGAGACCCCTAATTGCAACAACTACTGGGTTAAAAATTTTACTTCATTCCATTTAAGGCATAAGGGAAATAACAATATGTTAAAGTTAATTCCAATTGAATCTATCTCTTGATTGCAAAGCAAACACAATACTACATCGTTATTTGGTGATTTGACACCCTTCTTCCTAGAGTTTGGCATGAGATTCATAAAGATGAATAAATGACAGCATGGACATATTAAGTACCTCAACCCATTCCATTACAAGGACCCTACGAGTTGTGTTCTCCAAATACATATATGGAACCAAGACATCTTCTATACCACCATACAGCTCTCTGTTTAAGCATATAGCATAATCGTTGTTAGTGTATAACTAGATGTGATGGAGCATTTTAGACAACAAAAATAAAGAAAACAAAAATACACAAATGTATTCCAGATTTTTTTGTTATTGTTCGCTTACCTAAACTTTAGTCCATTTTTTGCTTCTTTAATATAGTCCATCTCCTGCATTCAATGTGATTTGCCTGTATTCAATATGAATATCTAAGAATATTCCTCAAACAAAAGTATAATTGAGATATAAATATGCAAGTTTTGTTAACAAAGGAAATGTACAGCTTTCTCAATAATCAAACAGCATAGTAAAAGGAGATCAAACAAAATATGTGGTCAGAAATACGAGTTCTTCACAACTATGCATAAAGAGATCCAAGCATACCCGAAAAAGACTTGATGCCCACTCATCAACAACTGCCTGCCAATCAAACTCACATTTCTTAGTCACTTCCAGATGAATTCATAAAAAGACCAGTATTTCAACAGGACATATTGAATACAAAACTTTATCCTCTTTTAGCATGAAAAAAAGTAGGACCTGAAGATCAGAATTAAATCTGCCTGCTTTCTTTACCACTCCTGCCATAAAATGCAATATTAGAATGTCTAGGGAAATAGCAGCTTGTACGCCTGGCCTCTGAACCTTAACAGCAACAACTTGTCCATTACTACGAAGCCTTGCTTGGTAGACCTATTTGTTTGTGCACCATAATGACAGAGAGAAAGGGATAAGAGCAATAGTAGTGAACATTTTCAGTAAACTAACAATTGCAAAAAAAAAAAATCCCCACACCGTACAATCATCCACAAACCTGTCCAAGGGATGCCGCAGCTGTAGGCTCCGGCGAAATCTCAGAGAAAATCATGTCTATTGGTGATCCAAGTTCCTGTTCTATTGTATTTAAAGCAACTTCTGTAGAAAATGGAGCTATTCTATCTTGCAACATTGATAGTTCATCCAGATATGATGGTGGTATCAAATCCTACAGCAAATTTATGCTAATTCAAATTCTTGCCAATTGATAACTTTTCTGCCTTTTCTTTTTCTTCAACTGTATTGGAAAAAAAAAAAACTATCATAATTTACTAGTATGTATGAATTAAAACAACTTACAGGTCGAGACGAAACAGCCTGAGCAATTTTTATGTAAGCCTGAACACAGAAATAACAAGCACAACTTATTTTTTTAGAAAATAATCCTAACATAAATTTTAATAAGAGGAAACAAAATAGAAGAAGAAGAGCAGAAACCACACAGGTCCAAGTTCAAGCAATATTTGTCGAAGCTCTGCAGCTCTAATCTGGAAACCACCAGCAACAGCAGCAGCATCAAAAATAAATAAAATAAAAAGTAAGCACACAATATAATAAAATTAGAATAAAAATAAGAATAAGTAGGATTTATTCTAAAACCTTGAACATCAGATCAGATTTCTCAGTAATACTATCAATGTAACGAGCCGCCAACCACCTGCCAAAAGTGGAACCGATTTGAAACAATCTGCGAAGCAAAATGAACGGTTTTCTCTTATAAATCGCAGCGATCTTTTTAAGATCGTAATCATTTAAAGAATCTGCTTCGCTGCTACTAAGCTCGAACAAGTAACCGGACTTCTCCGTAAACGCGTCCACATCGTTGTTGTTAACAACTCGCAGTGTTTGAGGAACGGACTTTAGCGATTTGTGATTTTTCGATAAGAAATTGGAGTTGGAATTGGAGTTAAAGAGAAAGGAATTAAGAGACGGCGAAGAATATAGCAACATTTTCTTTTGCAGTTTCTGGTTGTGGCTGTAGAGGATGTGAATAGGTGGGAGAGGGAGAGTACGGGAAGGTAACGTCTCTTTTGTAATCCATGTATAGGATTTCTTTATATTCTGGTTAGGAGAGTGCCAAATGGGATTCGTTTTGTTTGTTTGTTATCCGAAGTCACGATTTTATTGTGGTTTGTTCTAATGTGTTTTTTCTTTTGTGGTTTGTTATGCGATTTATCTCTCTCAATTGCACGTTTTTTTTTGTAGTAATAAATAAATATATAGGTATTTTCGATGTGTTTTTAAATGAATTTAGAAATAATATTAATTACATAAAAAAGATTTAAAATAAAAATAATAATTAAAAATAATAAGGATAAAAAATAAAATAAAAAATAAATTAAAGGGTAATCACAAATTTTTTATTAGAGGTTAAATTGAAAAGAAAAATAACTTTAACAAAAAAAAATTCAAAAAAATAAGGATTAAATTAGAAAAAATGACATACTGTAAATTTAGATTGAATGATGAAATTTAATACCAATAAAAGTTTTACAAAGGGACAAAAGAAAAAAATTAAGAATAAAAATCAAATTGAAAAAAAATAAATATATATATATATATATATATATGATAAATTATAATTGAAAGACTAAATTCAAAACTATAATTGAAGGACTAAATTGAAAATAAATAAAAATTTTATACAAGAGTGAAAAATAATATAGAAATTAAAAGAATAAAGATTGAAACTGAAATACCAAAATTAAAAAGGACCAACTTATAATTTTAGGGGAGAAAGAAAAAAAACTCACCAATAATAACTCAGTCAATTTTCACTAACACGCACTTTACTAAGAAAAAAAAAACATGATAATACTTCTAATAACATCATAGAAAGGCAATTTCTACCATTAAAGGTGCCCCAACATGTGCCGTTTAAATTATAAGGATGCCTTGCACATGTTAGTGTGTGCACAACAGTCTTTTTTTCATTTAAATACTGATTAATTAACCTAAAAGAATCAAATTGTTGTTGATGGTTCAAGAATTAACAAAAAAAAAAAAAAAAAAAACAGGTGTGAAAGGATAGAAGGCCCCTTGACTCGTGCTTTATTTTTTCTTGATTCCGCAAGCAATGACATCTTTTTACTGTATTTTTAAATAATAAAAATACTAAAATGTCCTTTAATAACAATTTAATTTTCTTAATTTGAAGGATAGTTAAGTTATTTTATTGTTTTTAAAATCATGAAAAATCACATGTACTCTAGTGAAATTCTTAATGACTAATGAGCCATCTGAAGAGATTAAATTACCTCTAACTGACATGCTTTTCTTTTCTTTCTTTTTCCCTAAAAAAAAGGTAATACATTGTAGCAATGAATAATAATTTTAGTCCAGGTTCACAATGTTTTGGCTACTCCATTTATATATTTTTTTTATTAATTCAAGCTGTTTATCATTAATTATTTAGTTGATAACTAAGTTTTCATTATCTAAAAGAGGTGTTGCACAGGGGGGATAATTTCACATACCACCCTGAATTCTTCTAGGCAAATTTTTCTGGGTAGTTTATATCATCTTATGGGTAATGGATAAAGTTTGAATGTTGCTAAATCCAACTTGAAATCCGATTCAAGCTTGACTCTAGATATATGTATTAATATTACATACATATACACGTATAACATTATATAATATATATATATATATATATACACACATACTTTAATATATATATAAAACATTGCACACACAAATACACACACACGCACGTGTGTGTTTATTCAATGGTCGATTATAACGCCTCCCTCACACAAAATATGAAAGTAAAAATGAGTTGATTGAGCAGAAATGTGACGAGAAAGATGTCAGGCTCTGATACCATATGTGTATATTCGTTCTCTTTTGAAGCTCATCTTGTCCTGTTAAGCATACAAGTATTCAGGATGACAGCATGTGTGTGAGTGTTTTTTAGAATTTTGAAATTTATAGTGCTTGTGCGTTGCTAGGTGCCCTGCAATTTTGTTTTTGCCAAGACAAATGACGACCTGAAAAGTAGTTCTCTGTTTCTCTCACATCACATCGTATGTGCCTGTTCATGTTAAAAGACTGATGTCAACCCCCGCCGGTGTCATCTATCTACCTCTCCATCTCTCCCGACCACCCTCCACGTCGAATGGGCCTGCTTGGCAGCTCAGAAGATGCATATGTTGTTGGAAAAGCCTGTTGGGCCTGTTGTTGGAGAGTTTGATAATATCTTGGAATTAACGAACCGCAAATTATGGATGCTTACGACTGAGAGCATCTTCAATGAAATGAAAATGTTGTTTAAAAAATCAAATTGGTAATATGGTTTTTAAATATTGTAAATATAGTTTTTTTTTGTTTACATCCACTTTAATGGTAAAAATTTATTTAAAAAAGTTTATTATTTTTTAATATATTTAATATACAACTATTTTAATAACTCGATATGATCCGGTTGACTTGAAGGGTTTAAAAATAACCCAACCGATTTCAATCAACTCAATGTTAAATTATAAAATTAAAAATAATTCAATTAAAAAAAAACCAGAGTCAAGCTGGGTGAACTCGCTAAACTCATGATATTGATCATAAGACCATAATAATCTCATTAAAAGCAAATTGAAAAAATATAGATTTAAAAAACAAATTAAAAAATAAAATAAAAAACTATTAAAAAAAAACACTATTGCAATGAATGTGTTTTGACATTTTTGCAAGATGTGTACAAATAATATTTTTATAAGAGAAATACTAAAATATCATTTTGTTTAGCTTTTATTTTGGAGCATGAAAAACAAATAAAAAAGGTCAATTTAGCTCGTATTATGGACACATAATCCATAAGTTTTTTTAGCATTTTGACAGTAGATGCACAATACCTTCAGGAAAAAAATAATCTAAATGCAATTTTAAAATTCTCAGTTAAATTCAATAGGTTTTGAGCTTGTTAAGACATCCACTTTCTGTTAATTTTTATTTTTTTATTTTTTTATATATAAATGACATACATACATCTTCATCCGTGTATAGTATAAAAAATAAATTTTATACTTTCATGCACGTTTATTTAAAATAAAACACACAATATCATCAATAATATAACCTTTCTTAGTATTAAGCTTAAAACCATGTTTTATAGATTTAAGAATTTAATTATAATATTCCCATGTAATTGACATATATTTGATTGATTCTTTTGTAAATGTTCTAAAAAGAGTATAATGTTATGATTTCTAAATATCAACTTTAATTTAAAATTACCAGTAACTAGACCTAAGAAGGGTTCAGTAGAAAGGAAAATATAAATCAAAGGACTAAAAGAACGAAAAAAGATATGGTAAAAAATTGAAAAGAAAAAAAAAGATGGAGAACTTTGATCTAAAATGCATCAAGATAATTATTTATTTATTTTTAAAAAATTATTTTTGACATGAGCTTATTAAAATATCCAAAAACACTAAAAAATATATTAATTTTTTTAAAAAAATTATTATTTTTTAAATATTTTTAAAATAATAACAAAAAAAACACTAAAATTAAATACACACGCTTTCTCAATTGTTACAAACTAAGGTAATTACACAGGTTTGGTGTTGATGTATCATGACAGGCAAAGCGTGTAAGAAACTCCTTTCAAATATATATATCTATAGACTATATAGATATATACACGCTCCTGCAAACAAGCACAAATATTCTCCTTTGCTTTGCCTTTTTACACAGGCACATGTGACACATATACACTTGAGGAGTAGAAAGTGGAACTCATGACCAAAGTAACTTATTAACGAACAACCAAAGACATAATAAAACAAACAGTATTTATTATGAAGGAAGACAGTTACAAACAACACGTATAACAATTATGTCATCTCAGGGACACTTTAACGTAGTAACAACCCAGGTTCATAATTATAGTCATAAACACATGATCCCTCCCTCAACTACCTTCATTCTTAATTTATAATTATATCTCATAATACTTTAGCAAACGAGAAACACAAACACTAAAGCACTGGAAATTTTAAATTCAAGTCCTCAGATCAAACCCAAACCCTAGAAAAGTCGAACACCGTTAATTTCTTGGAATAGCCACAGCAGAGAGAGGTTTCTTCATTTCACAAGAAAGTTTCAGCATTTCACTTAGGTCAACTGGGTTATGCATGTCCTGAACCCACTCGAAATGGTGCACCAACTTAGCCACCCAAAGGCTCACTGTCACGAGCCCTAGGTTCTTACCAGGACAAACCCTACGTCCAGCCCCAAATGGTGCAAGCCTGAGGTCACCTCCTCTCACATCCACGTCAGCACCACCTTGACTCTCCATGAATCTTTCTGGCTTAAACACCAAGGCATCCTCCCATACTCTTGGGTCATGGGTTATAGCCCACATGTTGACCATTGCAGTTGTGTTGACGGGGACCACCATGCCATTGCTGAGGTGTACATCTGAAGTGGACAGCCGCGCCCATGAGAGGAGGGGCCCAGGAGGATGTACACGTAGGGTTTCCTTGATCACAGCCTGAAGGTATGGTAATTCAGCTACGTCAGCATCCGTGACACTCCTGTTTCCAACTACCAAGTTCAGCTCCCTGCTAAGTTTGGCCTGAATCTCCGGGTTCAAAACCAACTCTGCCATGACCCACTCGGTCAAAAGCGCAGTAGTATCGGTGCCACGAAATATCATTTCCTGCACATTACGAAGAAAACCCATAACACAGTGAGCACAGAACGCTCAAAAAAAGCAGCAGCATTAAAAATTAAAGAAAAATTAGCACACACACACTTACCCATAAAACAGCAACCATATCATCCTCTTCAAGTTTCTCTTCACCCTCCAAAGAAAGCAAGACATCTACGAAATCAGCATTATCGAAGACATTTTTTGGCTTCTTAATTCTATGCTCTTCAATGATTTGCTTAACCAGTTTCTTGACTCGAGGAACAAGTTGACAACAACGTTCTTTGATGCGAAAAGGGTCATAAAAGTAATTCAGCCACGGCAGATAATCAGACCAATTAAAAGCACCCAAGAGTTCAAACCCTTCAATAACAAGCTCTTGCAATTCTTTAGCCTCCTCATTCAATTGCATTAAGTCATATCTTTTTCCAAAAACAGTACCCATAATGTTATTAAGAGAAGCATTTTGGAGATGTTTACGCAAATAAACAACTCCATGGAGGGATTGATCATCATAAATGCCGCTCAACATTTTAGCACAATCAAGCTGGCGCCATTGCTCATGAGCCGCGATGCGCCTTGGTGCAAATAAATGAGTTGATGCAATTCTTCTCATGAGACGCCAATAAGCCCCATTTGGCGCAAAACCAATGGCTCGGCTAAACATGAGGCTTTTAGCCGATAGCTTGATGGGACGGTCAGCGAAGTGAGGAGAGGTCAAGATTTCACGAGCAATTTGAGGGTCCGATGTCACAATGGCTGGTGTGGAGCCTAAGCTGAAAGCCATGAGCTGAGTAGCGGCTTGGCTCGACGCCATGCATGCGAGGGTGCGATGGGCCAAGCCGCGGCTTAAGCTGAATAGGCTTCCAAAGAAGGGTAAGCCTCTTGGACCAGGTATGGAGACGCTACCCTTATGGTTCCTGCCATTTTTCCATGCCAGGCCACCAGTTGAGAAAGCCCAAGTTAGTAAGGTAATGACCAAGAAAGATGTCAAGACAAAGAGCGAGATTAGAGGGTTTGACAAGTTTTCGGTTTGTAACATTGCAGGGAGTGCAAACATCCACCAGCTGGAGTCGACAGAAGAGGGAACCAATTCCATTGCCAGAAAAACAGAAAGATGAGAGGGAGAGAGAAAAGGTCTGTATGTATGAAGGAGAGACGCTATTCATGAAGAATGTGTGGATAAAGGCCAACCGGGTTGGTTTAAATAGGTGCAGTGTGCTTCTTGTATGGATGCGTGGAGTGGGAGCAACATGGCTTTCATCGTTTGATTATTTTTTTTGGAGCAGTTAATCAAAGCTTCCATGATTAAGCTACCTTTTCAAATATCGATATCGAAATGATATTTTCTTATATGATTGTTTGGTCAATATTCACATGTATATCACTCCCATTTTTTTACTTCTCGATGAAAATTTGATTTGACTAGCCTAACAGTTGTACTTTATAGTTTTCTTTAGTGAAATAAGTTTAAGGGTTTTAGTCAGAATGATATTGGAAAATCCAAGTTGTTTAATAATAAGGTTTATGTTGTTGGATAATAGGCTAATTATTTAGTTCTAGTAATTTGATCCCTTCTCTTAACTAAGGTGTTTAATAGCTTCATGCAGAAACCTCAAGGGGTTGGTAACTTGTAAGCAAAGGTGGCTAGTAGCCGGTGTTTAGTAAGCTGAGATAATTGATAGCTGATACCTAAAAAAACCTTATTTGATGGATATGAGAACTCTTATATGTTTAAGTCAATAACTTTCTAGAAAGAGAAAATACAATGATATTTTAAAGAGACAAACTTTAAAAATATTTATGCTAAAAAAGCTGAGATGAAAAGATTATGAACCTTGAACTTGGTGAATTCATGAGATATTTATAACTCATGAGTATTGTTTTTTTGTAAAGAAAAAAGGGTAAATAGTCATTTCATCAAGGTAGTATTGAGCTTAAGCAAGTTACTAAGCTCGTCAAGGGGGGAAATAGGCTTAGAGGTGCTACTGGGGCTAAAGCATGGTGGGCGTAGGTTCGTGCCCGAGGCTATAGGGATACTGAGGTGTATGCCTAGCACCCTGGTCGGGCATGCGGCGCCCAGCACATAAGATACTGGGTAGCATGCCCATCTCTTACAGGGAACAGGAAGGAACCTGTACATAAAGAATTTTTCTAAAAGGTAAGATAAATCTTAAAGAGAAAGAGCCATACTTAGAAAACTTTATAAAAAGGTTGAGAAAACTTAGAAAGGGTGAGCCTATACTTAGAAACATTTCTCAATGATAAGGGGAACCCAAAAAAGGTGAGCCTATACTTAAAAAATATTCTAAAAGACTGCGATAACTCATTGAGGGTGACCCTATACTTAGAAAATATTCTAAAAGGTTGAGGAACCCAAGAAAGAGAAACTTATACTTAGAAGAGTTTTTAAGTGGCTAAGTAAACCTATTGAGGGTGAACCTATACTTAAAAAAAAATTATAAGAGGCTAGGGGTAACCCCCTATGGGTCGCTCCATGTGATAGTGAGAGGTTCAGAAGCCTCGTACTGATCTTATATCACACAGGAGAAAGGAAGACTTATAGCCTTTATAGTCGATGGTGAGGGATTTAAAAGCCCCTACCAAAGAAAAATCACACTAGGGAAGTCTATGGCCTCCTTAACGATGGTATGGCTTAAGATCTCACCACTGGAGAAATATACCATTCAATAATAGGAGGTTTGTGGCCTTCTTAGTGATGATATGGGGCTTGAGAGAGTTTCACTAGAGAGTGGTTGCATTGGAGTGGGGAAGACCTCTCTAGCGATGGCTTGAGGAGTGAGAACCCCCCACTAAAGAGTGTTTGTATTGGAGTGTGGGAGGTATGTGACCCTCCTAGCAATAATATAAAGCATGAGAGCCCTTAATTGAAGAGTGGTCACATCAGAGGGTAACAGATATGGGGCCTCTTTGATATTGTCACAAGGAGTGAGAACCCTCTATTAAAGAGTAGTCTTACTAAAGAGTGAGAGATCATAAGGCTTAAAATCCTCATTGACGAGTCGTACCAATCCAAGACTTCATTGGAGAGGTTGTAAGTCCAAAATCAACCTCTATAGACTTTGTGAAGGCTAAAAGCCCTAAAGAGTCGTGTCATTCTAAGAGTACATTAGAGAGATGAGAGATCTAAAATCAATCCCTGGAGATTTCATAAAGTCTAGAAGCCCCATCGGAGATCTGTAAATATTATATAAAAAATAATATCTTTATTTCAAAAATAAACTCATTACTATTAAGGATAAGGTGATGTGAGTTTTAAGCGTGTGAGAGATTCTTAGGAGAAGCATGTCTTAGAGGTGGTAGGTGTTTGCCTTAACTATCATGATAACTTTAAATGAGAGATCCCATTTTGTTTCAAAGAATTAGCAAATCCTTATGATATAACAAACGCCCACGGGTTAGTTCATGATTATTCTTCCTCGAGCTATCATTTCTACTAGAAGAATGATTTTGCTTAGAAGGTCCTTCATGCTGATTGTCCTTGTAAAATTAAGAAGGTCTATGTTGTAGAACACTAATTAACCTTTTTCATCCGTATATGATTTTTCATTACTAGTTTCATATTAAGCAAGCTTCTATCTAATAAAGCATAAAGTTTTCTCTAAAGGGTAAGTTCCCTTACCCCTTTTATCAAGGTCTATAATTCTACAAGCTCAAGCAACTTTTTCACTTGAACATCTCCTCATCAAACCTTTTAAAATATGCTCATGTAGACTTATCTTCTTGTAGAGTAACACCAAAAAGCTTAGTGAAGCTTTTCTTGATGGGTATGCTAGTGTTAAAACATGTCACTAGCTTTGCATAAAGGTTATTGAAGTCTTTGATAGAGCCTGACTCTAAATTATTATACCAGGCAAACACAGACCCTCAAAAGGTTATGAGGAGGATTTTGCGTATCGAGTCACTATCCTGGATGATCAACTCAAACTTATTAGGCATATTATGCATATGCTCTCTCGAGTCACCAATGTCATCATAGTTATTTAGGCTTATTTTTTATGGAAATATGGTCCCTAAAGAGTTGAGTGTTCAATACTCATTTGAACAAAATAGAATCTCTCAATTGATAAGGGTTGTAGAAATTCTCTTAGGTATTCTCAAATACAAATCATCTTTTAGTCCTTTGTTTGTTATAAACTAAAGAGCTCGAGGAGTTTGGTGTGTAACGATGTGATTAATAACTGATTTCCATCACGCGATGGTTTAAGGGGACATGTCTAGAGTTTCAACTGTGTGTGGGGGTATCATGATGCCGTGATCGATCCCTAGAGGTTCTTGGCAAGCATCAAGGCAAAATACTCTTTTGGAGGTCATTTTTCCTATACTCTTTATGGTAGTGGAATTGCTTACGGGAACTAGGAGTAGCTGATAATGGTGGAACTAGGGTGTTATGTGTTGTTGAAGGTGCCAAAACTTGCTGGAGTTACAAGTCTTGGTTTTTCTATTGAGTTGCCAACATAGTCTGAGTGAGGATTTGCATTTGACTGATGAGTTATTAAAGGTCTGGTTGGTAGAAGTGTCCGCAATAACAGGTAGATCAATCACATGTCCTAGCCAGGTGTGTCTTTGTTGTTTACCATAGAATGGCTTGGAAATGTCCAAAATAAGTTTTAGAAACAAGCTTATGGTTTTTTTTTTTAATCATTTCTCCACATATAATGTTAATTAATAATGTCTCAAAATCCAAGGTGCTTAAGAATAATGTTTAAGTGGCTAGTAATATGTTGATCATTTGGTTATAACAATCTAATCTATTTTTTCTAGCCAAGGTGTATGGTTGCTTAATGTGGAAAACCAAGTGGCTGGTAGGTAATGCCTAGTAAGCCAGGGGTGACTTGTAGCCGATACCTACAAAAGATCCTTTTTTTTATGGATGTAGGGACTTTGAGATGCGTAAGTCAATAACTCTGTAGAGAGAGATAGTAAAATAATATTTTAAAGAGATAAGCTCCTAAAATATAAATGCTAAAAATATTAAGAATAAAGAAATTGTAAACTTTGAACTTAGTGGATTCATTGGGTATTTTACTGAACATAAGTCTTGTTTTTGTGTGGAGAGAATTGATTGAAGAGTCATCTAACTCCTATATATATATGTGGTATTATAAGTTGTATTCTATTCAAAATAATATTAAATTTAGGTTTATTATGCAAGTTTTTAAATCATAATCATGTATTGAAGCTCAGAATCAATTGAGACTCTCACTAAACTAAAAAAATATCTTTTCTAAAATTTATATTTTTAAGATTCTAAGATTTCTGGGTGTTAACACACGTGTATTTGGTTTTATTTTTCAAGTCCCATTTGCTTTAAAGAAATTCCCAAGGCTAGCGGGTTTTGCCCTATGCAGTTAGGTGCATGTTGTGAAGGCAACTTAAGCTTGTCAAAGAACTAATTCAAACCAAAAGTTTAAACTGTTAGGTGAGGCCTCAAGATATGATTTATATTATTCTCTAACACATCCCCTTAAGTGAAAGCCCTTTAGGTTTTAAACTTGCACAGACTCACATTACCTTGTGCTTAATTTTTATCAAATAAATGGGGATGATGAGATTCGAACTCGTGATCGCTTGGTCATCAAAGCTCTGATACCATATCAAAGAACCATTTCAATTCAATAGCTTAAACTGTTAAGTAAGGTTCTAAGATATGATTTATATTATTCTCCAACACACCCCCTCAAGTGAAAATATTTTGAGTTTGAAACTTGCACAGACTCACATTACCTTATGCTTTTTTTTTATCAAATAAATGAGAATGGTGAGATTTGAAATCGTGACTGCTTGGTCATCAAGGTTTTAAAATCATGTCAAAGAACAATCTCAACTCAATAGCTTAAGTTGTTAAGTAGGATTTTAAGATATGATTTATACTATTCCCTAACATAACCAATATAACATTTTTATAATTTCATACCATAAGACTGCGCATGATATTAAGTAAATCCTCACGTGAATGGCAGACCACGAAGTTTGCCATTTCTCTTGTCTAAGGAGTGCATGCTTTTGGCACTCTAGCACAATTCAAACTTTAAGCATTGTTACTTGATGCGATGGAAATGTGAACGTCGGCTTTGTTCCAACTGTTGAAATTGTCATCGAGCATTTTAGTATCTTATACACCGTCCCTTTGCATGGATTTACGAGCTAGCAAATGCAGAGAAACAGGGCTGCTCAATAAGTTGGTCTTATTATGGCAGCAAATGATTGGCGTAACCAGCTTGAGATCGTGTTATAGGCATTATTATAGTTCGTTGTTAGAAATTAGTGAATAAAGAAAGCAACAATTGAAAGTTGATAAACGTTCCAGCAAGGCGTGTATCTACTTTTGCAGTCTCGTATGGAAAAGAAGGAAATATTTTAACCAAGAACCTAGAACTTGTGATCCCACCGGCCCCTTGTAGGCACTAGAAAACTCTTGGTACTGGAAACTGAAGAAAAGATTAATCTTTCGAGGGTGGGATCGTGGGATGCTATTATATTAACTTGTTAGTTTTATACTCAGTTAATTAACCTAGACCTAATACTCCATCTCGAACTAATTAAATCTAGAAATATATCTATACAGTTTATAAATTCACCATGAAAACTCGAAGTTTCTGCTATACCGGGGAAATAAAAACAAGAAAAATGAAGCTTGGGTGTCTTTCCCAGGAGGTTAAAAAAATGGAGAAAAATCAGACATTCAGAAGGGCAGCGGGAATCAAACCTGCATCATTAGCTTGGAAGACTAAGGTTTATAGTTGACGTTGATTCATTATTTTTGTCAGAAAGTTTCGCCAAATGAGCACATGCTGTAGATTTTTTGAAAAATACGAGGGATATATCTTAGTTACCAACTGCTGTTTTTTAAAATACCATAGTTGGGAACTGTAGTAATTTTAAAAACAATAACCCCAAATTCTAAACTTTAATCCTAACTGAACCCTAACTTTAAATGTTTCCCAAATCCCAAAGCAATCTAAATCAATTATTGTGAACTCCGAATGCAAATCAATTTACATCAATTAGGGTTAATGTTATGGGTTTGCAATTGAGGTTTAGAATTGGGAATAGTTTGTTATAGCTAGGGTAGGAGAATATTTAAGAGTATAATAATGGTTGTTTTTTAAAGTTTTTTTTTGGAAATAAATTAAAATAATAATTTTATTTTTAAAAATTAATTTGGTATTAATACATCAAAATGATATATATATATATATAAAAAAAAATAATTTAAAATATAAAAAACTTACCTTTTTTAAAATACCGCAGGTCTCAGCAGCGGTATTTTGAAGAACCATATTTTAAAACCACAGTATTTCCTTGCCTATCCTATTCCCTGAAATATTTTTAAGTCAATGCTAGCTTGTCAATTTCTGTAAAACCGTGCAGGAGCAGTTTTTTGTGTGGACTATGAAATAGAGGTAATAAAGTAGAGAACCTGAATTTGACTGGTGTTTCCAGTCCTCATTTAGGATGGAGAATTGAAAGGGACAATACAAGATTTTTTAAGTAGACATGCGTGATCATAAGACTGGCCACGAGTTCATTTCAGTCATAGGTTTATAGAAATCTGCAGAAGAACTGCATAGAAGTTTGAGCCTACAAACTTTGAAAGTTTATAACTTTAATTAGCCATAAAGCCTATAATTTTTTTTTACAGTGTCTTTCTACTTGGCATTATTTATATATTATCCCATGAATCATTCGTTTATTTTATTCTCAAATTTATCCTCTTAGTCTTAGTCTTTGGTAATGGTCCATGTTTGCTCTGAAAGTTCCAGTTCCATGATCTCTCTTCCTAGAGATTTGAATGCAATATATAGAAAGTGGTCCCTTACTTGCGATGCTGTTAAGACAAACATAAAGGACGCCGCAACAGTTTTCGAATTTCATCAATGCGTGTGCTTATTCAATATCCTAAAGCTATACACTCGTACAAGATCGAATGTGTGTCATGTGAAAAGCTAGAACACGATCAGCTTGATTGGCCTAGTTTTCATCAATCCAAGAAAGCACGGTCTTCTCAACACCATAAAACTCGAAGATCAAAGACTAATATTAATGATAATTGTAGCACCACCACGATTAACCAAGCTTAATTAGGGCGTTGCGTTAGTTTATAATTCGCAGAGTTCATTGGCTGATGCCTGTAGTTCAGGTCAATCAACCTTATGTATTCATTAATTGAATACGATCCTGGAGGGAAGATCACGCAAAGATTTGCCCCACGCTTTGATAGCATGGAGCAAATGATATTTCACACCGAGTAGGAGTGATTAGATACTTGTATGCACAACGGCACAGAGGGATAAGCTCGGACAGATGGACTAAACCTTATCTCAGTTTAACCTTTTATTTTATTAGTATTATTTTTATTTAGTCAAGAACCCTAATATGAGATTCTGCGTGCTGGGATGTTAACATAACATTCTTCTAGGAAGGAGGTTACTTATTTATTTCTTCGTTACTTAAAAATTTGCTGAAATAAAGAATATTCAACCCCACATGCCATAGGCGATTACAAGAAAAGTTTAGGGGATAGCTTTCCATCGCCAAATGACTTAAAATATAAGCTAATTCAACTCAGCGCTAGAATCCACTGTACTTGAACGTTGAAAATAGATCGGTTCTCACATTCTATTGAGAATTTCTTAGGAACAAAGTTCGACAGGCGGGAGCTGCTTTAATTCAGTAAAACTGGCTCGTTTTCCTTCATCTATCTATATATATATTACAAGAAAAGTTTAGGGGATAGCTTTCCATCACCAAATGACTTAAAATATAAGCTAATTCAATTCAGCGCTAGAATCCACTGTACTTGAACGTTGAAAATAGTTCGGTTCTCACATTCTATTGAGAAATTTTTAGGAACAAGGTTCGACAGGCGTGAGCTGCTTTAATTCTGTAAAACTGGCTCGTTTTGCTTTATATATATATATATATTATATATATATATATATATATATTGAAGCAGTTAATCAAGAATGAATAATGAAGGCAGATATGGTTCGTGGTCGGCAGCTTTGCGGAGGTAGATGGGTCATAGAGTAGCTAGCTACTAGCTATGTCGACTGAAAGAAATAAAGCACTAAAGAGTGTGAAAGATCTACATGGTTCTGAGATAGGAAACTTGAGAATCACGCAAAACAAACATGGGGCAGTGGGGTGTACACGTGAGTGTAGAGTAGAGCCTCGTGAACGCAAATCTTTGAGATGGGAGATTTTGCAGCACAGACTAGCGTAAAATGGGCCATATCATATCCAACACAACACGCCACCACCTCGCTTCCTGCCTTCACACACGCACTGTAGGAAAACAGAAAGGTCCTTTGCTTTCCACTCTTTGGAGTTTGGAGCCCAGGATCCTGCATTCGAGGACGCATATGCCTGACCTCGAGATTCGTTTGCCGAATTATTCGGATTATTTATATCATCTGATTTAAAAGAATTATGGTTAAATTTTCTTAAGAAATTTCATTCAATTTAGTTTTTGTTACAAATCTTTAAGATTAAAAATCTGATTCGAACCAGACTAAAAAAACCGAACACATAATTAATCTCTCGTTCACACCAGCCACCGACCCAATCACCCATCGAACACCAAAATACCCGATTCAAGCTTTTATAAAATTAATGTTTTGGGCTTTGCTCAACCTTCCACTGATTTTCTAAATTTTCAAACCCTCCTCGCCCCCCTGCTCTTGGTTTGAACAAATCAAGGTGTAAACACATAAAATTTACATAGCTAATTGGATGAGAGTTTTATATATATATATATATAGTAGCGCAGTTTGAATTTAAAAAAAAAAACAAATAGCATAATTAAAATTTATCTAGAAAAATAATTAAAGATTTTTGTCATCTTGTTTTTTTATGTTGAATTGAGATATTATTTATTATCATGTTTGTATTATTTATGCTTGATTTATTAATTATAATAAAATAATGATATTTAAACTTGTGATTGTTTGGCTATTAAAATTTAATATTATGTAAAGAACTAATTAAATTCAATAATTTAGATTATTAGGCAATGTATATTTATATTATTATTTACCAAGAAGAAATACTAGTAAAAAAACAAACAAAGAAAAAGAAGCCAATGTACAGCAACGCTATGGTGGCACCGTATCTGATCTTGAGCAAGGAAATTGATCGCCGGGCCGACCTTTGATATTGTAAGCATCAGAGACATTGGGATATGCTCCTGAGGCACGAAATTGATCAAAAACTTCAAAAAATAAGTCTTTCTTGCACCACTCTCATTTCGTGAATCAACGATCAATGCATCAAATTAACTCTCCATTCACGACTTTCAAGACCGATTTTTTTTCTTTATTTGAAATAAATGTTAAAAAATCTAAAATAATTGGATAACATTGAAAATTAGCACAGTAAACATAAAAAATTAAAAGTATAATATTGTTTGATTTTTTTTTTGATGAAATAACACTCTTTTACTTTGTTGGATTTCATAAACACGATATTTATTAAATATTGCTTTTTTAAAATCTAAAAAGATAGTCGTCACATTTCAGAATAACAACATTCAATAAATGTCACACTTTTAAAGCACAATAAGGTGAAAGTGTGTTATCATCTAGTTCAGTCGGTCAATCGGCTCATAATGATCAGTAAAACCAGTCGATCGAATTTAAAAATCACAAGAAAAATCTTAAAACCACCAAAACCAAAGAGTTTTAATGAGATTTTTTATATTTAAAGATCCAGTTATCTGTGTAGCAACGCGATGGCTACTATTGGAAAAATAGCTTTTGAAAATTCTTATAAAAATTTGAGCACGGTCAAATGATCAAATCAAAAGTAATAATCCTTTTGATCCGTTATTCTGGTCAAGTATGACCAAACCTCGCCTTAAGTCTAAACTTATCCCACTGGTCTATGTATGTATCTGCTAGGTTATCCACATAACCTGTTTGGGACAAATCCTCATTTAGCTATGATAGACTCATACCTAACTGCTCAAAATTACTTGTTATCACAAGATCAAGTGCATCATTGACATAGAAAAACAGAGGACAACTATTGTATGAATAATAAGTTTTTGAGATTTTAATTGAACTTTATTTTTTAGTCTACAAGTTGAGCAAAAATATATAATTTGACTTGTAAAATATATTTGAAAAAAATTCATAAAATTATAGTTTTTATAAGAAACAATTGACCAATTAATACAACTAAATCCAATCGAGCATCGGTTAAGCCAGATGATAGCACACTTTTACCTTGCATTTAAGAAAAGCAATATTTAGTAAATAATATGTTTCTGAAACGCAACATGATAAAAATATAATATTTTATCAAATTTTTTTAAAAGATATTATTCTTTCAATTTTTTTTATGCTAACCTTGAAAAAAAAAAAAAATAATTGGTACGCTTGCATGAGGCTTCAAGGAAAGAATATTCGGCTCCATTTTTTGGGACATATTATAAAATCACCATAAATAATCGCTCGTGTCAAGTCATTGTAAACATGCCACCATAATATTTCTTTTTGTTTTATGTTTGTTTTTATATTTTAAAAGTGTTCGGATCAATTTATGTGTATCATGATTAATTTCTAGACCCGCTAAATATCCTACAAGTCCAGTAAGCAGGCAAGGCACCACGAGGGTGACAGATATGCACGCCAAGACTCGAATCTAGGATGCATAGGTAAGGAAACCCTTACTAGGATTGCTGGGTTACAAGCCTCGATGCGACCTTGTGATTTTTTTATATTAAAGGGTGGATGCTTATTTAAAAAAAAAATAACATAGGCAATGCTTTGTTTGTTGACCTAGTTTTCGGCGATCGGATAATTGCTAAAACGTCAGGCCACAAGTTTTTATTTAAAAAACTCAATTTTTAACTTTTACTTTTTACTCCAAACATCTAGAAAATACTTTGGACACCTTGACAAACTCATCTATGATATCAAATAACCCAAAAACCTGAAAAAAAAAAAACTTTTCTAACTCAGATCTACCATCTTAGGTAATAAAAATAAAAATGAACACCTAAGTAAAAATCTTCTCATCAAATAAAATCTATTGACATAAAAATCAATATTTTTCATGGTCAAAATTTGTGTTAACCAAGATTTTCTCTTTATATAACTAGAATCCAACTACTCTCTCATTTCTCAAACTAGAAATTAAAAAATAAAAAGAGTTTTGTATCAAAATTGAATTTGTTTAAAAAACATCGAGGAACTAAAAATTAATTACTTAGAAAGTACATCACAAAAAACTTTTCACCCGAGTTTTAAGGCCACCACCCATTTTCTCTACCATTTTCATTTTAATCTCCTAACTTTTAATCATGTCATTTCCTAGCAAGTTTACTTAAAATAACCATGTCATAAAATAGCAAAATTAAAAACAAAAAAGTTTAGGGATGAAAAAAAGAAGTGACAATTAGCATTGCCTCGTATCCGTGGGAGCAGTAGCCGGGGCTCCATTGATTTGCTAGACCTTTAGTATAACACAAGATATCGTGAATTTGCCTCACAGTGACATCAACCAAACCCAACCCAAATTTCCACACAGGAGTTCTGATGTATTCGTAACAGTGAATGGTGATTTTATCAGGGCTCTAGTTCATAAACATCCACGATAATGGTTTCTCCCTTAGTAACATACAGTGCTGGACCGGGAAATTGTTCATTTACGGTCATAACGTTCTTTGTGCTGCAGAGCCTTGTGAATGGAACATCTATGGCCTATAATAAATATTTAAATGTTAAAATTAAAAATAAATAAATAAGTATATTTGAATGTTAAAAGGCGCTGCACGTGTTGATCAAAAAACATGAGCGTCTTTGCTTGCGTCACATACTTTTGTTATTTTTTTATTTTGACAAATACCAAATTATCCCTGAATTGATTTAATAATGATGCAAAAAACTATTATAAAAAGAACACAATGCCTTTTGTCTATATGCTTAAATTTTTTTGCTTTTAAAAATATTTTCATCGTTTTACTATGTATTTTAATTATTTATTATTTTTTATATTTAGTTAGATACCAAATTGCTTCTCAACTGATATTATAATAGCAAAAAAATCATGGTATTGACATCATGTTTAAATTATTTTTTTGCTTTGAATAGTATTTTGATCAATTTACTATGTAATAAAATTAAAAAAAACTTATTTATTTTTAATCAATTTAATAATAATAAATAAATCATATAAAAAGACTTCAATACAAGCCAATGTTGAGTTTTTAAGTGAACAAACATAAACATCATTATACTATTTTTGTAAACAAATGCAAATGAGTGTTTAGCTACAATCTTAAATATCCCAAGATATTTTAACTTTTGTAATACAAGTGTAAGTGTATACTAACTGATGTAGGAAACAAATACATGGTCTGTTCCATCAGAAAGTTGAAAACTCATAAGATATTTAAGATTTTCAAATATTTCACGTCATTTATTGATTTGTTAAATTTTAGAAATTTTAATGCTTTTATATTTATGATTATGAAGCTGGACCACTTGAACATAGAATTTGAAAGCCACAATCTCTATTAACAATATTTTACTGAGATTAAATTTTAAGAGGTATAGTTTAATTGATTATATATATTATGTTTATTTTTTAAAAATTATCAATTCGAGTATTATAAATCTTAGATTATTAAAGATTTAAATAATTATTAATTTTAAAATATTTAAAAAATAATCAAGATACATATATGATGTAAATATAAATAGGAGCAATGCACATCCAACACTACCCTATTCAAATAGTTGTCAGACTTTATGCTATATGTGTGTGTAGAGCTTGTGCACTGTTTTGGAAGGTCGGTGAGGTAGGTTAGTTAACATTATCAAGAACAATAATACACGTCCTGTGGCTAGAAGCTCTGCAGATGTATCCTTTTTTTTTTAATGATAATCGAGGAGCATAATGTTAGGAGTTTGAGATATCATGCTTAATTGTCTTATTTTCTTCGTTGATGTAAAATAAAAGCTTCTAAAACACAATTAAAAGTGGTTCCTAGCTATATATCAATGGTATTTTCTAAATAAAAGTAATATTTATTTTATAATTAGAGTATCCTCAATCTAGTTTTCATATATCATTTTAAATTCATCTTTCAGGTTTAAAAAAAACTATTTATATCAAAATTAATAAATTCCTGAAAAAAATCCCTTCTCAACCCTTTTCAAGTTTAAAACCTAGTGGCGCAGAAACCTAAATAACATCGTATCAAGATTTATGAGGCATTCTATGCTCCTTTTATCCATTGCTGGGCTTCACAGTGCTGTTTTTACCCACCACACCTTCTTAGTAGACTCAAGAGTTCTCAAGAGGCCTTGCAAGGCTTCATAAATGTTGGGCTCTAAGGCCTGCTTAAACTTTTGGATCCAGACTCCCTTGCACACTGGGCTTCAAGACATCTCGAGCTGTTTTTGATTGCCCAGCTGTAATCTATAAAATTAAACTGCCGGGATGGAGTCAAACTTCTAAGCATGTTAAAACCGGCGGCGTATATGAAGCACGTATGGGGATACGAGGTGCAGATATAATACGATATCGACATCCAAATACGATAATTCTTAAAAGTTTTAGAATATGATATACATGGATATGTTAATTTCCAAATATTTTATTTAGTATATAATACTAATACTAATACTAATACTAATACTAATACTAATACTAATACTAATTTATTTTAATAATCAATAAAGTCACATTTAAAAAAATCAATTATTATAATCCAATGAATGCAAGATTACATGAAAGAAAAGGATAGGTATCCTTATATTTTAAAAAAAATATAA
Source organism: Populus alba (assembly GCF_005239225.2). NCBI lineage: Eukaryota > Viridiplantae > Streptophyta > Magnoliopsida > Malpighiales > Salicaceae > Populus > Populus alba. The sequence goes on along the minus strand of NC_133297.1, from coordinate 12,041,628 downwards.
GGTCTTCACATTAAAATATAAGGTCGCGTATTACCAAAATTGAACTCAAAAGGCAATACATTGCTAAATCTCAAAGTACCTTAGCAGACGGTGCCACCAATCTTCGATGATGATCGATGCGGCTCGAAGCAATGATTCAGGAAAAAGTATTTCACATAAATCAAGCCGCCGTCCACATGTTTCTTTCATATTTGTGTCTTCTTTTAGATCTGGGACTAAATCAGATTCTTCTTTCTTTTTTTTTAGAATAGATTAATTAATTTGTAGTTGTGGCATCAAAATAATTTCACCACTCGGCCAAAATCTGAATCCTAAGAGGAAGCGGCAAACCGGGAACTTCTAGGTTCATTTCTTTTAGGATGCCCTATTTAGATCACATCCTCCTTGCTGGTAGGATTTTGGTACTCAGATTGAATTGAATTGAATCCACAGCTTTTATATCTCACCTATCATATAAGAGATGACCCTTTGAGATTTTATCAAAATGCAAACCCTACCTACAGTTGCATTATGATTTTGGTCAGTTTTCTCTCTGACGTCGATAAAAATATTTTTCGAAGATCCCACCTAGGCACCTAGCTAGCTTACCGAGGAAGTAATAACTTATTGTCATTCTATATAAGCACCTACGACAGAATGTTTAGCCACCCTTAAACCGAGGAATTAACCAATTTGTGAGTTTTCTTCCTTTGCAACTACTCGGGCTCAGGTTTTCTTGTTAGTTACTATAAGAAAAGGGAGCGAGCATCTGCTACCATGTCGAGATCATGCCGAGCTCTCAAAGTATTTGTTTTTCTTCCCTAATTTTGGTGGTCTTGCTGGTATGCATTAACTGTTATGATAACTCGAGCCATGAGCCATCTGTCCCCGTGTCAGTGTGTTTGGACTTTGGAGTATCATTGTACGTTGAACTTTTCTTCGAACAAGACTCAATTGAAGTAATGGGCTTAAAGGACATTGTCTTTGATGGCAATAGTTGTTCTGTGCTGGTAAAGTCATTAACAATATTTGTAAATGTATAGCTACCAAAACACAGCAGTAACTGCTTATTTATGCGTTTTTTTCGTCTTCACTTTTTCATACATCGAGTGGTTGATAATGAAATCGATAGAAATAGATTGCAGTTGTTATACAATGATTCTAGCGCATGCATAAAAGCCATAGCTTTCGTTTTATGTCATATATACTTAAAAGTAATTAATATGAGATTTTATTAGAATATATAGCTTTACAACTGTTGACCCAAACTTGATCTCTTAAATTTTTATTAGATTACTTCCGATTATTATAGTGAAAAACAGTTTTGTTATTTTGAATCATAGGCAATAGTTTGAAAGCATGAAAATTATATTGTAAGAAAATGTGATTTGAAAGAAAGAAATTAAAGTTTATGAGCTATATATGTTCAACTTGACTCACAATTCAGGATAATTTTGAATAGTTTAGGCTCGTTTTTTTTGTTTGTTTAAATGGATTTTCTGGTTGTATATTTTCTTGGATTTTGATTGTCTCGAGGAAATTAAGGAGTGATACCTTGGACAGATTTGACAATCCGTTCTAGATCCCAAGATTTTGTATATTTTACTTGTTGTCAGTGATACCAAACAGTCAGCGTTCAAAGTTCATAGTTGCGTTATCAAGCAGAAAAGAAAAAATCGATTATTATTTATCCTTTAACTTCTGTTTTTCCTGGCCTCCTGTTTCTTGATAGTTGTGTTCGTAAAATGCTCTCCTAGTCTTCTTAAACTGATCAGGCACAGTTAAATCGTATCACTAAAGATCTATGTATCACACCCTGGCTCCATATTGGTTTCTTTGAAGGTGACTGATCTAGTTGTTTTTCCATACATTTATCATGATTTAGCATGTCACCAGCTCTATACTAATTCAAAATATTGCATGTATTTTGGCTTGGGTACAAATGTTTATCTTGGTTCCCTTTGAAAATCTCTTCCCTTCGTGTTCAGATTTCTCTTAAGCAAGTAGTGTTTAGTTAATTCCTACAGTCATGCATATCTGGGCTTTTCTGCTCAACTTGTTTTTTTTTTTTGCTACTTTACATAAATCTATTCAGTTCTCATTTACTCTGGTAACTTAGCATGCATCGTCTGCTGCCATTTCTATTAAAGGAATATAATATAGTATATTGGATCTTTGACAAGTGAACCTTGTATTTTTCTGCAAGTTCCAACTGTCATGCAGCATGTTTCTTTTGGTCTCTTGTATACTCCTTGTGTACATTGAGTTGCTCATGCAGACCCTCTTTTTAGTAGCGGAATTAAAAAGGAATTGAAAGTAATTAAACCATGAATCTTATTGAAAACTAAACAAGAAAACATCAACTTAAGCAACATTCCAATGTCAACCTATCCTTAACATGGTCACCAAGTTGATCATAAGATAGGTAGCACATGAACCTAATTAAATAGCACACACCTACAAAAGATACACCAATTAATTATGCTTTCCACAAACTGAACTGTGAACATGAACAAAAGATAATCTCTCATCAGACTCTGGGCTTGAGTCTGCCCTCATTGGCCAGCTTGAAAAGATGTCCCTGTGCTCCTGCGGCCTTGTTGGAGGCTAGTGAAGCAACGAAATTCTCCCTGACTTGCCTGGTTGTGAAAGGGAACCTGTTGCTCACCATGGAGTTGAGCAAGGAAGCAGTACCTTCTCGGTAGAGTGTCCCGTACCCATCAGTACGTGTGTTTGAAAGTGCTTGCTGCAAGGTCATACTCGTTCCAAATCCTGGCAAGCTAGTCACACCAAATGCGTTTCCCATTGTTCCCCACCAGCCCAAAATACCCCCTATTAGTGCAGGGTGAGTTCTCCAGTAACTGTAAATTAAACAAACAGACATACATGTCAGTTGTTACTATATGGCCACTGCATGACGAGTATATATTTAACCTATTTCATTGCTTAGAATTTCATATTTAGTTTACATTTTGAGTGGTTTATGGAAACTTACTTGCATGAGAAGGGTGAATTTGGGTCAGGAATGAACGGAGGCGTGGGGGTGAAAGGGGTGCCTGGAGTGATACTTGGGGTGGTTGGTGGGCTTACAATGACTGGTATTGGGGGGCTGCCTCCTGTGGTTGGAGGGGTGGGGTGGTATCCACCTCCTCGAGGAGGGTTTGATGGTGTTGGATTGTAGCCTCCACCTGAAGGAGTTGATGGCGTTGAGTGAGATGGTGGGTTAACAGAGCTACCTCCTGAACCATGTGAAGGGGTCCCGTGTGAACCTGTCAATTAGAATTTGAACCATTAGCAGATATATATATATTGTGGAAGAAGTTGATTTACGGAGCTTTCTTTAGCTTAATGCTATTAATAATTTGAGCAATCTCCGATATGATATTTTTCTTCTCACTATGATCACTTGCATATTTAGTTAAAAAAATTATACTATAGTAGCTTGTATACGCGCGAACACATAATTTACAAGTTAGCTAGTTAGTACTCGCAACAAGAAAAAAGTTCGTCGCTTCACTACATGGAGTTGTTTCATACTGAGCATGCAGAAGTTGGAATCAGCACTTGACTATATGTATAAATCATGCATGAAAAGATGGGTGCCAGCACTGTCGTTTAAAGTACGAGTGCCTGCGCGCGCAAGCGTGAGAGAGAGAGAGAGAGAGAGAGAGACCAGAAGGGGGACTTCTTGAATGTGGATCTGGGAAGTAGAAGTTCTTTTGATCTTCAAAGGTTGTGGCCAATACAGGGAACGCCAAGTTGTGAGAAAGCAAGCCAGCGGCCAAAACCCACATCAACATTGAAGCCTGCTTGCTTTCCTGCTTCTCCATCTCAATATTCTTGGAGAACACTAGAAGTAAGCTGGGATATAACTGAAAGGTGCATTCTTCAGTGAAGAAAGCGGGGATTATATAGAGCTGGCTGAGTGAAGTAAATATTAGCAGGTGAAGGAGTATGTGGTTAGTTGATTTGTTGCCGGAGCATTAATTTGTGCTATTAATGACTTGCACTGATGCGATAATGCAAATCCACCTCCCCGCCACATGTATCTCTTTTCTCCCATGATGTATTTATTTTAACTTGCATAAGCTCAGTACTCTTGCTAATGGATTGTTCTCTCTAGTTTTAGGAACTCTGATGTGTGAATTGCCACCATTGCCATGGAGGTTTTGCCAAGGTTACTACGAAATCAATTATTATATATGCTTGTTGGAAGGAAAAAAAAAGTGTGGCAGGAGTTTATTAACAGCAAAATAATAAGTAAAACTAAAGAACAAGAATATTTTAGAGAAAAACAATTTTAATAAGTGTTTTCTCTTGTGTATTTAATTCTCTCAACATATATTAATTATGTTTCTCATTAAAAATCTATTTATAAACCTTAGGCAAATAAAAAAGAAACTATTAAAAAAAATCTTAATCTAAAGAGAAAATGTATTATGTCATCTTCATCGGTCAATTGTTTCTGAATTGATCAATTGATTCCTCTATTTTGCAAAAAAATCAAAATCTAGTTTGCTTTCAATATCCTCTTTTAAAATTGATTTCTTTATAACTTATAATATATTTTTTATTTTTGACAAAAACATCATATTTGAGTGGCTTTATAAAAATATCTACGACTTGGTCTTGTATCTTTATATATTTGACTTCAACTTCTTTGTTTGTAATACAATCTTATTGAAAATTAAATCTTGTGTGTATGTGTTTGCTTCAGTAATTAAATATTGGATTCTTAGTTAAAACAATGACTAATGAGTTGTTTTTATAAATTTTTGTAGGCTTCTCATGTGGCATTCACAACTCTTTTAATAATCTTCTCAGCCATATAGAATGGCAAACACTTGTTATAGTAGCTACATATTCATCTTATCAAGTTGATAATGTGACTATAGGTTTCTTCTTCGCCTATTGTCTTCTTTTTTTTTGGTTTAAGAATAAATTTTTATGTGTCATTCTTTTCAATTGATGCAATCTTTTTATTTATAGCAATTCTCTATTTTTCATCATTTATTTATTTTACAAACACTATAGATTCACATATAATAAGATAATAATATAGTGATAGATCATCACCAATTAGATTAATTATCTTATACAAGTCATCAAGACTCCTCATCTTTCTTGATGAACTGAGATTAAACTATAGAAGTAGGCTCAAAAGCTTTTACATAGACATGATTTTCCTGTAAGGCCATAAGGTGCTGCAACATTCCCGAGTGATCAATGTGACATTCAATTCCAACCTCAATAAAACTGATCAAAACCCATGTCTCAACTTGCTCCATGCCATGGGATTGAACCCTACCGTGTTTCATTATCTCTAGACTTTAAGCTGTTCGAATTCAGGACTAGGTTTTTTTTTTCAGAGACTCCGTTCAGCTGGTCCCGACTTCAACCACTAGAAATGATTCATTTCCCGAGCGGCACATTAAGTTTTTTTCCTCTAATTTATTAAATGTGGAAGAGAAGAACACAGGGGTAGGTGCCTTCCTATTCATTCTCTCATCGGACAAGCTAAGAAGTATTGAGCCCAAGAACAATGATGTCCTGCCCCAATTTTGTTTGGTCCGATAGACCACAAAGATCTGAGCCCTGCTAGTCCACAACCTCCACTATTTGATTATATCTCATATCCCCATTTCAAATAAATTAATGGTGTCTGACACCAGACCATTGAAAACAAGATCAAGCTCTTGTTGGAGCATTTAGATCTTTGTACTAGTGAGTAAGAGGGTAGTTTTTGTAATGTAAAGAAAATACACAATGGTTTCCCTTGACAGCACAGGCTGCTGCACTATATTTGTACACGTTCAACTTGAATTGTAAAGCAGATAAACGCACCGTGCAGGAACATGATCGGATGAAAATGAAAAACCATGACACTTGGCATACAGAGGGAGAAGGGACCCATGATTTCGAAATTACAGGTTGTAACCTTAATGGTTGTGGCAGAGAAGTAGTTGACGCAGAACAAAAATGTCAGGTGATGAGTAAATAAAGACAGCTTCATGGGTCATCCAAGGCAACGGAGCCGTAAACTGACACCAGTGTTGCTGCCTCTGACCACCTCTTCTTCTTAACATATGCAGGGATGGAGAGAGATCTGTGTATTCTCTTACTATATATTTTAATTTTTAAATTTGTAAATTGAAAAGTTATATTACTATTTTCTGTATATTTATTTTCTGCTTTAAGTTAAATGGACGTGACCTACTGAAGTAAAATTTATTAGGAGTGTGAAAGACGGCTTGGCCATTTCTGGAGGACGTTCTGAATTCTGATCTGTCTGGGAGAGGAATGTCAAGTCCCACATGAACGCCAGTAAATGTGAAAGGTCAGCTACCTCATTATCTTTAGCTGGGAGCCCTTTCTTGTGTCTTGAATATCAATCACACCGAAGTCCTGAGTCCTGACACATTATTTTTTCCGAATTAAGTCAATTTTTTGGGACCATTTTTAAAGTGGCCCACATGCTACATGGTAGCTTTTGTTTTTATTTTTTATATATATTTTACTTTAAAAATATTAAATTAATTTTTTTTATATTTATTAAAGATTTTAATATGTTAATATAAAAATTAACAAAATAATATGCTCTTAATTAAAAAAAGCTTTTAAAAAATGTTTTACACTTGTATATCAAACCCTTGCTTATTCAACTCTTTATTTTTCTAATAGGTTTGGTCTTAATTTTTTTTTTTTTTAAGTGCTTAGGATTTAGTGGGTGTTTATTATTTTTGTTGTTTGAAACTATTTTTAAAGTATTTTTCAGATTGTTTTTATCTAAAATTAAATATTAAATTAATATTTTTTAAAATATTTCTTTTATAGATTTAGTATGTTAATGTTAAAAAAATTTAAAAAGAGATTTTAATATATTTTTTAACTAAAAGTAGATATCAAACATTTTAATTCATTGCATTAAAAAAATTCATATGTCACGAGTTGTCAAATTTGGGCTCTCAATGATAGTTGTTAAAATCAGACTCCCGTCATATATAATTGGATTTGGATTAACTCACAAGCCATGTTCTTTGCATTTCTTTTTCTTCTTCTTTTTTATTTAATTGGGTTTTTGATAGGTCATTGGGGTTAACCAGATGTAAGTTTTAATTAGATAAATAACTTATACAAAGCTAACCTAGCTTAGGTAGGTTTTGAGTTATTGATTTTGAGATTAACCCATCATAAGTTGAACAAGATTTAACAATTATGCTTTTGAAAGCAACAAAAGATTTCTTCAATTAGCAAAAACAAGGTATTTTAGAATTTCAAATAAAAGTTTTAAAAAAGTAACATAGGTTAGAAAAGTATTAAGAAAATAACATAGTTTAAACACAACCGCTATTCACAATAACGATTAAACACAATTGTTATAAAAAATAACAGTTATTTCAAAAATCATGTTCTTCTCAATTCAATTAACATATATAAAAAGTCAAGTAACAAATTTATAAAGATCTAATAGCTAAAAATTGGGATTTAAGGTCCCATAATAAAAAAGAATGGTTCACTAAGGGCACATCAAAGCTCTATTTTCGATACACCCATCATTTTTAAAAAAACTTTAAAAAGATGATTAATTCTAACAACACCTTAAATGACAACCAAACATTGTTGTAATTTGTTAAGAGTTTTTTTAAGGGTTAATTATGACCTCTTTTGGTAATTTTTTAATGTGTAGTTAAAATTATTTTGTTGAGATTTTTCTAATGATATTAGATGTAAAAAAAACAAAGTTACAATATGTACTTGGTGACCTTATTATCTTCTTTTTGTTTCTTAGCTATTGAATCCTCAATCCCATCTTTTGGCAATTGAATCTTTAATCACTACTATTTACTATATATAGACTTTGTTACCATTAACGTCATTGATAAAGTTATTTTCTAATTTCAGATAATAAAAAATTACATTTAATTTTGATTTCTAGTAATCATTCCAAACACAATATTAAAAATGAAACATCATTTTGATTTTTTGTATTTTTCGTTCCTAATTTTTTCATTTTTATTCTGGACTATTGATTCATGGTATTAAAACGGGCACCTAACCATGAATTAGCTAGATTTAAGAAATTCCTGGAAAAAAATACGTTAGTTGTCGAAAATTACTTCGTAAGCATGAAGAATCATATGGATTCATGAGTCAAACATCGTAGCCGAGCAAGAGCCTCATGTCTTTTATATAGAAAACACAACACAGAAGATAGATCCATAACTTCTGCTCCGTCCCTTAGTAATTAATGGCAAAGCACAAGATTCAGCCAGTGCAGCGTATCTATATTTTTCACACCATTAGAAGGGCTCAGTTCCAAGGTTGAAACTCCCTCCTAACCAGCTTGCATCGTCGATCATGGGCGAGAGGATCAGATTCCACCCCCTCTTTTCCAGACTTCCTAACAAAGAAATTAATCTCGATTATATTATTTATTGGACTTGCCAGATCTTTAGGGATACTCTGATGATTAAATACTCATTGACGGCAAGGCACCAGGAGATTCTGAAATCTCCGGGGGGGGAAATATCAGAGACATTATGGTTGGACGTTGTCATTCTTCAAGAGCAAAAAACAGATTATTAGCACATGCAAGAACATGATCACTGTTTCGGTACCCTCGTTAATAAGTTATGCAATTCTTCTCTCAAAAAGTCAAAAATAATGGTGGGAAAAGGAGAGTAAAAAATATGGAGGGTCGGTTATGGCTGTGATCGGTTGACTTTCTTAGATGCTTAACGAACTTTGACTTGCTAATGTCTCTCATTCATGCACATGCATATCAACACTCGTTCACCTGGTGATGAAACAAAAGCTATAAATTTTGAGTTCTGAGACTAAAACTCCTCACACCTTCTAAGAAATGGCTATACAGATATGCTCTTTGCTTTCCTGGGCTTTGTTTTGCTCAACAGCAATGCTCCTCGCCATTTTTTTGAAACACAGAAAAGGCTGCGGCAAGAGTGATGGAAAACTACCACCAGGGGAAATGGGACTTCCTTGGATCGGTGAAACAATGGAGTTCTACAGATCACAACGTGACAACCAATTGTTCGAAGAGTTTGTTCAACCACGGATCACAAAATATGGAAAGATATTCAAAACGAGGCTAATGGGTTCGCCAACAATCATCGTTAATGGTGCTGAAGCTAACCGGTTTTTCTTGTCCAATGAATTCAAGTTGGTAATAAGCTCATGGCCTACTGCATCAGTTCAGCTCATGGGCATAAATTCCATCATGGAAAAGCAAGGGGAGAAGCACCGATGCCTTCGTGGAATAATCGCCACCAGCCTTGGCCCTGCAGAGCTTGAGATTTTAGTGCCAAAAATTTGCGACTCAGTTCAGTTGTACCTAGATAAAAATTGGAATGTAAGAGAAGAGATCAGTCTTTACCATTCGACCAAAGCCTTGACGTTTACCATAGTTTTGGAGTGCTTGCTAGGGCTCAATTTTGAGCCTGGAACCCTGAATACTTTTGAGAGAGTTCTGGAAGGAGTTTTTGCACCACCTGTTTCATTTCCTGGTTCCAAGTTTTCAAGAGCCAAGAAAGCAAGGCGGGAGATAAAACAAATGTTGATTAAAGTGGTGAGGGAGAAAAGGAAGAAGATGGAAAGTGGTTTAGGAGGGGATGAAGGAATGTTATTTTCCCAATTGGTGAGCGGGATGATTCGAGGGGAGATCAGTGAAGAGGAGATTATTGATAATGTGGTTTTGCTAGTGTTTGCAGCTCATGACACAACATCTTTTGCCATTGCCATGACCTTCAAAATGTTAGCTGAGCATCCAGACTGCCATTCTCTCCTCCTTCAAGGTACTCTTTTCTTCACTATTTTAAGTTTACAATGGAAAGATTTCTAAAATCAGAGGGGCATACCGTATACCATGACAATTCATAAGAAAATGAGTGCAGTTTCAAACTCGAATATGAATCTAGTGAACCAGCATAAGAAGCACTTTCTTTCCATGATTCTACTAAATCAGTATATATTATTACTCTTGGCAGAACATGATGACATAATGAACAAGAGGAGATCTGGAGAAAATCTAACAATGGAAGACACGAAGAAAATGAAATATACATGGCAAGTTGCACGTGAAAGCATGCGGCTTTTCCCTCCTATCTTTGGCTCCTTCAGAAAAGCTATTGCTGACATTGAATATGAAGGATTCACGATTCCCAAAGGGTGGAAGGTACATATCAATTCCGAGTCCTTTCCTTGATATCGCCACATAAAAAAAGCTCAAAGACAATAGAACTCATGGCCCCAATCTTCCATGCTTGATTAATTACAAGCATTCTAGATATTGGAGAAAACACGCAGCAACAGAAAAATGCATGTTACAAAAAATTAGCCTTGAAATATCTGAACAATGATTCATCACAGATCTGACTTCATCTTGTCTTCTGCAGGTTCTGTGGACAACATATGGCACCCACTACAATGAAGAATATTTCAAGGATCCTCTGACTTTTAATCCAAGAAGATTTGAGGAGCCAATTCCACCATATGCTTACCTTCCCTTCGGTGGAGGACCAAGACTTTGTGCAGGAAACCAACTGGCAAAGTTGAATATCCTCATCTTCATCCACTATGTTGTAACACGTTACAATTGGTCCTTACTCTGCCCTGATGAACAAATCACCATGGACCCTCTCCCATTCCCTTCCCATGGAATGCCCATCAAAGTTTCTCTCAAGTCATCTTAAGAGCAGAACAAACATCGGGATTTTTATACTTCGTACACAAATGTTTAATTTATCAAGAATCATGTCCTACAAACTTGGTTTCACTTTCTACATCTATTGATTCATCCAAAATTCATGTTCCAAAGCATTATAAGGGCTAATCTTGTTTGGATCTCACATCTAAAATCATATACAAGATCTCCGTGGATGCCTGAGATTGTACTCAAGCATTCTTAGCAGGCCTGGACCGAACCTTTTCTCCCAGCTTGTGATATAGCTTTGCACAGTAATGACTTCATGCATAAGCAAGCATTTCAAGCTCGACATATTCTGAAGGCTACCAACACAGCATACTTCAAGATGGAAGTAGTCTAAACAATTTCAATTTGTAACCCAACTCCGGAAATGCCAAACCCACCCTACCTAGATTTACTACTAATAATATAATATTGGTTACTGTATTAATACCTCGGTATCGCTATTAGTGCGTAAAATCACTAGATCCATCTCGACTGAATTTGCTTTTCTTTGGAGTTTCCATCCTAAAATGCTACTGATGTAGTGAACCTTAAAATTAATATCTCATTTTGAAAAGTTAGAAAGAGATCTAATAGAAATATAATACAGTGAAAACTTATCCTAAGAAATTATCATTATTTGAATGAAATTAAATAATAGCACGAAAACAATTAATCTATGATAAGTTAGATTTATTTCATTCAAAAAACAAAGAATACAATAATCTTTCTCATACATTAAACTATAAGGTTCACAATTTATTATTCATCAAATGTGTTGAAATTTAAGCTTTACATGTGTTTAAATACTTCTAAGAAATTAATTCTAATAGATTTACTCTTGTAGGTTGAATTGACTCACAAAAACTAACTCAAAACCTTTACTAATAAGCTCAAACTCTAATCCAAACAAGCCTTAGATTTTAACTAAAAACAAAATATTAATTAACACCAAATAAACCTTAAGTTGCAGCTAACAAAATAAAAATAAAACCTATAAGTCTAAGTCTTATTATGTCATGAGAAGAGAAGAAGAAAAGAAAACATTATACGTCTAATACAAGACTTATTTATAGCAAATAATACTGCCCAGGAGAAGTTATCGCCCCTTTGGTTTCCAAGTTAAAATAAGATTCTGATCTTAGCCTTGTATTTATCCTTCTCTTAGAAGTAAAAGGATGTTCCTTTTAATGCTTCTCTTTGCCACCTTATGTGTTTTCTAAATCAACTTGGATTCATTTGTTTCATTTATAGTGTTTTCTCCTCACCTGACAAGGAAAGTAAAATAAAATAACAAATCATAATATTTAAAGAAAATAATTAATGCTCTCACACATAATAGAAAATTCAAAACTAATTAGCGATTCATAAAACACATGGAAATATCACAAAATAAAACTGGTCGAAACTAATACAAAATCAGCAGTTTTATTATTGAAACTTCATGGACCGATGGATTGAATCCTTCTTGCACATTGATTAAATATAGTAAGATATTTTCTTGATACTTCAAAAGATCCTAAAGTTTAGCTTTGACCAAAGCTTCTACAATCAGTCTAGTCTATTTAATGCTTTTTTTAATGTCTTCGCCTTGTGATAGGCCATTTAGAATGTATAATGAATCCTTGGTGTTGGTGTTTGTGTGCTGATACACATCAGCTAGAATACATAAGTTAATTTGTTTCAGCGGTGCGGCAAATCTTAGATCGACGGGACTATAAAATAACAAATAAATAACCAAAACAAGGAGAAAGAAGAACAGCGTCATTGTATGGTTCAGTTCTCAAAGATGTTTACTCCTTACACCACTCCAGATATCATTGAATGCTCAGAAAAAATCCATTCCTCACATCAGTCCAAATCTCATTACTTGTAAAAGATACATCCCGGCTTGACTGAATATAGATTAGTATTTTAGTACCTCATAGCTAATGTAATCTGAAAGGATAGATCCTAGAACATGTATTTCCAAAACATAACAAGAACTGCAAGAATATTTTATGATGTCATCATTTCTCATGTATGACAGCATCACCTTATCTTACTCTCAGCCCCCCCCCCCCCCAACACACACACACAGAGTCTATCACAAACTACACGATCATCTCTTCATTCTACAGGAACTCTGCCTCCATACATCCCCCCAACACACACACACACACATGTATGGATGCAATTACATGTTGAACACATGTCCTCTAACTCGAATAAGGAATGTCAATAGGTTCACAATGCAAGGAAGAATTGATGATATCTGGCATACGTGGCAACCAATTGTAAATACCCGAAGACATTAATCATCTCCAGATAAGTGGCTCTCCTATAATAGAAAAAACTATGCCCTGTAAATTGCTTGATTGTGATATATGATCAATCTAAGATGAAATTTGCCAATCTAATGAGGCCTTTATAAGTGGAAAAAAAAAAAAGAATTGGCTTTTCATTCTCATTCAGATTGTAATTGACATAAAAACACACATTGGACAGTAATTAATCAATTAAATAAACAAAATTTGATTCCCACATGTAAGAAATGACCTAGCCAAGAAAATTATTGGTAGTTACAAGTATGATGTTGCACCTGACCAAAGTTTTCCTACTGAGGTGGTGGATCCTTGACGCATTGCATGGCATCTGGCAATAGATTATGACTGATTGGCTTCAATCCTCGTTTAAACCAATAGCCCATAAGAGAGGTTTCTAGTTTCCGCACCTGTCAACATTTTATTTCATCCAATCAATCAAGTATTCAGTGGAAGCAAGAACAAGCTACACATTTATCCTCTTATTCTCTGAGATTCCAACAATGCAGAACAAAAAGTATTAGCAAAGAGAACTTGCCGATCCATTGACAACTGCCATTTTAGTTCCAACAAGATTGTCTATCTTTCTTTTTCCTTTTTTTTTTTTTTTTTTTTGAGAATGAAGAGTCAGATTATAGAAATAAGAAAGATGGATACAAGTGAACAGGGCCACATGCTACGAGACAGTAGAAGCAATCCTCAGCTAAAAAAAGGAAGCAAAAACAGAAAATACAGAGGATAAGTCAAGCAGATTTGTCTAATCTTTCAAGTAGTTCTAAGAGTATGTGTAAATGTACAGTTACTTAGTATGGTAAAGCAACTTAAGTAACTATCTTTAGAAGCTACAGCTATCATGTCAACATCCATACGTTCACTTTATATTCCATGGCATCTTATGGAAAAATCTCAAAACATATTATTATATCAGTGTGTTATGCTGCTATAATTGTTTCTACATTCTTTCTCTCCTAAATGACACAAACTTCTTAGCAAAGATGAGAAAGCAAAAAACACAGGCGGTATCACGTGAGCAAGATCAGGGAGTTAGACCCACTTGTATTAGCAGAAACCTAGGTACAATTTTAAAGGGATACAACAGAAATAATGATGAAAATTTCTGAGGGAGAAAAAACTCCTTCAAGATGATAAATATTGATAACGTCAACTGCATGCCAGATAAAAATCTTGGAAACAAAAGGTTAATATTGGGAGGTTAGGATATGCTCCAATGTATACCAAAAAAAAGGTGTTGTGGCATCTTATTTGCAACACTTCAGCCCTTACTTTCACATCAAAACCTCTAGCAGGACCCTTTCAGCCATGAAGAAGAAAATAGCGTACATCTATTCAAAATACATCTACACACTGTTTTCTTATTTTACAAGGATGCCATAAACTCAAATCTAGCATCTCAAAGAGAGGATGACTAACCTGCCTAACAATGAATGGTTCCTCTGCAAGACTCAGTGGCTTCGTTAATACCGTCAAAAAGCCATTTCGATTTCCATAAACAATATCTGTGAAAGGCCGATCACCCACCTGAGTGAAACACAAGCACGCTATTCACATACAATAAACACAAAGAAACCAGGCCAACAACTCAAAGAAGCTCAGTTAGTGTGCACATACCATTATAAGTTGTGAGGATTTACAGCCAAAGTGCTTTTCAATTTCTTCAGATGTTCCAGCAGGTTTCTTTACCCCTATAGTGTGATACGTAAAATTATTAAAATTTGCAAATGGTACTGCGGGCGGCATATTAATTAAGAAATAAGTACAGCATATGAAATAAGCAAATTATGCACAAAAAAATGTCAGCTTCCACATTAGATAACCATAAAATAAAAATCCTATAAAATTAAAGCTCAAACTGGCAGAGACGAATCTTACTGTGCCTTATTACTTTAATTCCAATTGCCTTCTCAAGTACCCTGGCTTTTGAGCCATCATGATCATACTCAAGGAGACCTAACTCATTACACCAACAGCGCACAAACAGGTTAGTAACTTAATACAGGAATTAAATCACAATTGCAAAAGGGTCTTGCCAAAATTACCAGCAGAGTTACTGAACACGGCAATATCATTCCCGAAAACAGACTTACACCTCTCAATGGACGGACCAAGAGCACCCCAAAGCGTCAAAGAGTAAGGCACAGTAATAGTGTTATCCTTATCAAACACCACACCTTTAAAGCCTCTCGCTTGCAACCCTCCCCAGTCAATGTACCTTATGTCAGGCACTACAACATGAGGCAGAGCCAAATGCCGGTCCTTAACAAACACGGAAACCGAAGAAACAATGCCTTCGACGTTAATTCTTTGGCCTAATGCAGCTCTCAAATCCGTCCACCACGAGTTTGATAAAAGCCCTCTCTGATTACCAGTTTCGGTGTCTCCTGTTTCTTCAATTTCTTGGTTTTCGGTTTCTGGGTTTTGGTTAGCGTTGGTGTTAGTGTCTAAAGAACATTGAAATCGGTCAAAAACTGAAAGGTTCTGATCCGGGTCAGGGTAGCCTTTATTATTGTTAGTTTGGGAATTTTTTTGCTCTTTGCCGTTTCTTTTACAATTGCTTGTAGGGTGAAGCGCGACGGAGCAAATGTTTTTGGAGTGTGTTTGGTGCTGTGAAGAGTACAAGCAGGTGGATTTTACGATTCTGAGATGGGAACGATGGAGATGGGAGTGAAGAGAAGATGGCAAGGGCCAACTGGGTAAGGGAGCCACATAGGTGGTGGTGGTGCACTGCATTTCCAATCTACTCCTCTTTGGTTTTTGTGTTTTTAATGTTCATCTTTTCGTAAACAACTCCATTTTAATTTCACAGACAGGCCGGCCAGTTTGTGGACCTGTGCTTTGTGGTTGTGGGCTGGTTCCAGAGAAAAGAGCAGACTATGCACCACTGTGGTTCTAGCTGGGTCTGGTTTTCCTGGACTCGTTCTGGACTAAATGCTATTATACTTTGGGCTTTGAGCCTTAGTTGATTATATCTATTTACCTTAATTGAAAAGAATCACGGGCCTGGGATTTAGGGTTTGCGGCTTTTCACTTGCTCGCACATACGTAATTAAGATTTCTTTGTCCTAAGAAATTATTAAATATATTCTCTCTTATTAACAGATATGTTGTTGCTACCCAATTTTTGACCCATGTTTTTTATATATTTTTTAAAAAAATCCAAAAAAACATTAAGAAAAATTTGAAAATTCAAAAATATTTTTTTCTCTCTCTCGAGTCAACCGCATCTCTTCATTCAAACCATGTAGACTAGGGTAAAAAATGAGTTTCGGGCTGTTTCGGGTCAAAAAACATCATTTTCGACCAAAATCGGGTTCACCGGGTCAATACGGGTCATACCATGTCGACCAGGGTAAAAAATGAGTTTCAGGCTGTTTCGGGTCAAAAACATCATTTTCGACCAAAACCGAGTTCACCGGGTCAATACGGGTCATACCATGTCGACCAGGGTAAAAAATGAGTTTCGGGCTGTCTTGGGTCAAAACCGTCATTTTCGACCAAAACTCGGTTCATCGGGTCGATACCCATCAAATGTTTTTTTTTGGTATTCCATTTTTTGGCGGTTAAAACGGGATTTTTTCTAATACTGATTTGAATTTTTTAGTTTTACCCATGTAAATATTTATTATTATATATAATAAAACAAAATTATGGTAGTTGTGTGCAATATTTTTATTATTATAATAAAACAAAATTATGGTAGTTGTGTGCATTATTTCTTATTATATATAATAAAATAATTTTTTATGGTTGTTGTACCGTGGCTATAAATAGCCACGGGAGGGGGGCAGAAAAAAAAGAAAAAGGGGGGCAGAAAGAAAAAGAAAAAGAGGAAGAGAAAAGAAAAAAAAGAAAGGATCGATTGATAATTTCTAAATTTTTTAGTTTTTCTTCAGGAGAGTAGGATATTGTCTTTAAAAAAAAAACAATTTAACAAATACCAAACATATCCCGACTCATCTCAGCCATTGAAAGAATCCAGGATTTAATCTTGTTGCGCCACGTCATCCGGTGCACCGAGCTTTCGGTGCACCGCGCCACACAAAATCAAATACCAGACAATCTGGACCGTCCGATTAACCTACTGATCTAGCCAATCATAGCCATCCGATCGTTTCATCCAAGATCCAACGGTTAACATCCTTCAGCGGCACCGGTACACTATACACGCGTCCGCACTGTATCAAATCTCGGAGCATCTCTCTCCTCTCGCCGGCGATTCTCTCTCTCTCCTCCGATCTCCACTTTCCGGCCATATAAAGTCTCAGAACCACCACATAAAGGTAGCTACCCTGGTTTAAAGCAAAACCCCGGCGGTTTTAATCGTTTTCGCCGCCTCATCTGGCCGGAAAAAGGCCGCGATTCTCGCCGGCCACCGAAGCTTCAAGTCGACGATTCTCCCTCGTCAGCCATCAACGACCGTCGATACCACCACCAACAGAATCCTCGACCTCAGATCTACCAGAACCGACCATCGGTTGGCCAGAAATCTCGCCGGCAAATTTCGCCATCGTCAACAGTGACAGCGCGTGAGACACACGCTCCGGCAGTGGCATTTTCGTAATTTTTCAAGAAATCCGAGGGTATTTCAGTTTTATACCTATACTGTGTCACTCATGTAATTTTATTTAGATTGCTAATATTTTTTTTTTTATTTTGTATATAAAATTTTCTTGCATGTTGTAAAACAAAAAAATAATAATAAAAAAAAATAACAACGCGGGTCCAACACCCATCCTATTATGTCATCATTCGTGGGTCCAAAGCCCAATTTTTCAAATAATAGTTATACCCATATCTCAACGATATCAAAATAGTTTTATTTTTATAAACGAATATTTTTATCGACACGTCTCTTTTTTCATAAAAGGACCGATGTCAAAAGTTTAAATACCAAATATGGATTATGTCCATAGTTTTTTTGGTAATTCAGACGTATTTCTCCTTTTTAGGGTTAAACGTCAATATTTTAGACGAGTCTCCTATTTTTAGGGACTGATGTCATTTTTAACGTGTCTCCAAATTTTAGGGACCGACGTTAACTATTTTTTAAAAAAAAACAAAATTGCAAATAAGCTCAAAATATAATAGCATTTAAATCAAATAAAAAAAACACACAAGTAAGGGTAACCTTTCTTTTGAAAGGATGTTTTAAGGGTGGTGTCTACCTTCCCTTAATCATAACTAACCCAGTACCTGAATCTCTGGAACCAGTGTCTAATTTGGGATTTCTAGTTCCCTCAAATTACTAGATGGCGACTCCAATATAATTTTCATTTCCCCCAATTAAACAAATCTTTTAATTTTTTTTTTGTTAAATAAACAAAAATGAGCGGAGCCGTCGCCCGACGTCGTGTATCGACAGAATGGCGACTCCACTGGGGACTAGGGTTGAACCAATTGCTTGTGTGTGTTTTTTTCATTTGTTTTTTTATTGCTGTTTATTTTTGAGCATTTATGTTATTTGCGCTATTTATTTATGCGATATTTATTGTCAATCATTTCAATTTTTTAGATTTTGCACATGCATGCATGTTATTTATTTGTGTATTCACACACTTCACGGTGAACCCATAAAAGCTCTGGACCCGAGCTCGTCCTTTTTAAGATTAGAAAAGAAAGATTCAGGTGGCAAGTGTGACTTATGTCCACTGATGCTCATTCGAACTTTCGCTTGGATTGTAACTCACCCTATGCAACGGGTATTGTGGAATTTTCTTCCCATACTCATGTTGTATAAGGTTAAGAGGCTGATTACCCCATGGGTAATTCGGGCAATCTAAGAACCAAAGAAAATCTTTAAGATTAGAATCAACTGAGCCAAACCCTATGAGCTAGATCTTATCAATTAGGATATACCTTTAGGACACAAACAAATATCAATGCATTAACATACATGTTCATATACATTTAATATTCTCATTAAATCTCCACCGATCCTCATAGGAAGTGTGAGATTAAAAAAACCATTACTATTGAGGAATTTTTGACGAGATCAGATTTGAACCAACATGATGAAGGGGATTGTTTGCCATCAGAACATGACATCAAATTTCTCCCCTAAATCGGTTCAAGTCCCTGTAGGTTTGGAGTCCTCAGTGAGAACTTTTTTTAAGAGAATTTGATCTGGTCTGTTCCTCGTCATAATTTAAAAAAAATTTGAAACCAATAACAATCATGCATACACCATATGACTTTTTGCATCCATTTGTGCATTTCATTTAGTTTACTTGCATTCATTCAGGGTGAAATATAGGTCCCCCAAAAGACCATAAAATTCATTACACTCGACTACGAAGGAAGATAATGGAGAATGAAGAAAGAGCCCAACTAGAGGCTCATTATCAAAGAGAGTTAGAGAACATGAAAAACGATATAGCACGACTTACAAGTCTACTCGAGCAGACCCTAGTATCCAAGTCTGGGGAAGGTACCTCTACCCAGCCGGCAGTTGCAATTCCATCTATATCTATGCCATCAGCTCCCTTTGTATTCCCGCCTCAAAATTTAGGGGCAAATCCCTCTTCATTTGAACAACAGTTCACTGACAATGTTCCACCAGCACAAGTGCCAGTTACTGTAAACCTGGCAATTGATGACCCACAAAGGATGAAATTCTCCGAAAATGTCGATTATGATAAATTGACCGCTCTAGAAGCAAGATTGAAGGCAGTCGAAGGGGCAGACTTATATGATCTTGTTTATGCTGCAGAAATGTGTTTAGTTCCAAATGTAGTTGTACCCAAAGAATTTAGGGTACCAGAATTCATCAAGTATACTGGAACTGAATGCCCAGTCACTCATCTTAAATCTTACTGCAATAAGATGGCAGAAGTAGTGAATGATGAGAAACTTCTCATCCATTTCTTTCAAGACAGTCTTTCTGGATCGACATTAAGCTGGTATACAAGGCTGGATAATACTAAGATCAGAAAGTGGAAAGATTTGTCAAAAGCCTTTGTGGAGCAGTATAAATTCAACATGGAGGTAGCCCCGGACAGGTCAAGCTTGTTAGTCATGGAGAAGGGCAACAAAGAAACTGTCAGAGAATACGCTTTGAGATGGCGTGAAAAAGCATCTCATGTGCAACCCTCTTTGTTAGAAAAAGAAATGGTCACTCTATTTTCTAACACTTTTAAATCTCCATACTTTGAACACCTTGTGGGTAGTTCAGCTCAGCATTTCTATGATGCTGTAACTATCGCTGAGAGAATAGAACAAGCGATAAGAATAGGGAGAATGTCCCTTGGGGGCATCTAAAGCAGATATGAAGAACTTGAGAAGGCTAGCCATGTAATTTTACCTGGATGGAGAAATTCTATGTAAAAGATCATTCAATGGCACCGTACTAAGATGTTTAGATGAAATCGCAGCTAAGGTAGTATTGCAAGAAATTCATGAAGGAATTTGTGCAACTCATGCAAGGGGGCATATGATGGCTAGACAAATGCAACGATCTGGGTACTTCCAGATGACCATGGAGAAAGATTACATCGATTATGTCAGAAAATGCCATAAATGTCAAGTGTACAGTGATAAGATAAATGCACCTCCATCTCCTCTGTTTAGTATGACATCATCGTGGCCATTTGCAATGTGGGGAATAGATGTGATTGGGCCAATCAACCCAAAGGCCAGCAATAAACATCAATTTATCTTAGTAGCCATTGATTACTTCATAAAGTGGGTGAAGGCCCATAGTGAAGAAAGCATTTTCCGGAGGGGCTCTGTTGTTAACTAGGATGGATGGAGATGATTTACCTAGGCCTGTGAACTCTGATTCTGTGAAAAAGTATTATGTATGATGTGTTTCATCCAATCAAATCAATGAAGTTTTGGCTAGGAAATTCCCTTTGCATATACCTCACCAAAAAGCTCATGCATGATCTCAATTGCTCAACAATTTGATCTTTCAAACTTTTTTTACAAGAGAGTCCATTTTTCTTAAATGAGGTTTTAAAAGAACTGATTTTGTTTGTGATTTCAATGAAATAAATCAATGATTTGTTTAGAATAATGTTCAGAGTAATTCCCTTGAAAGAGATGACCAAACAAGTCAAAACATGTAATTGGAACAACTATCACCCAAATTATGTCTTGGATCCACATTTTATCAGCATGAATAATGGTTGGTAGTAGATTAGTTTGTCATGGACTTGCAAAACATGGTATCTTACAAATCCAAAGCATTACGTTGGATATGGACAAAGTTTATTGGTTTTAACTGATCTTACTTGAAATGAGGAAAGGCCATCTTTGATATTCCCTTCACTTTCTTTAAAATTATCCTTTGCAGTCCCAATTTGAGTTGAATCTATTTAAGCCTTTTCTTTCATGAGAACCTTAACTAAGATCACACCCTACACTAGGGGGCAAACAGAGAAATATGATTAAGGAAATTGTCTTGAAAGCATGTGAGCTTATAAAGAAAGTTTGACAACAAAGAATTCAATAAAATTCCAAACAATTGAATTCCTAACAAAGATAGGAATAACAAAAAAAAAAAAAAAAGTTCCTCATTTGGAATATTTAGCATCATTTTTGTTGTCAAGGTAGCAAAAGAAAATGCCAAGACAAGATAATAGTGATCTATAGTTTATAAGCCCTTAAACACTTTTTTGAGCTTATGGAATACTCTTTCTTTTATAGCCTTGAGCCATAAAATACATTACGTGCCTTTGAAGTCCTTTCTAATCAAGTAAGCAACCTGGATCAATAAATGGCGTTCTCAAAATATAAGAGACTTTTTCATCAAGAGTCATGGTGTAACAAATAATTACTCATTATTATTCATGCTGTTAAAAAGTGTTTCTAAAGATAAAAGACAAATCGCTTCTTTTGTCTCAAAATACCTGCAAGCAATCGCTTGAACACTTTGAAAACCAAAGCAGAAGGTCATCTCATCACTTACCTTCATCTGAGATTACTTTTACTAAGAGATTTGACATAAAGCCCCAGAGTTGCTTGAACATTGTTATAAACAGACATTGAGAGTTTCAGTTTTCGAGAACAAAACAGATCTTTTGAAAAATCATTTTTGGAAAAAGGTTTTCTTTGTAAGAAAAATGAGCGTATAACACATTATGAGGCACCATTAGAAAACCAGAGATTCTAATGACAACAAGAGCAAAGGAGGAAATGAAATGAGGCAGTTAATTCTCCCAGGGGGCAGAGAAGCAGTTACCAGATCCTTAACGGCAAAGAAATTTGCTTCCCTAGTGGAAAATACACGTGATAAACTGTGGGCTTCTTCTAGCATGAGGACTGAAATAGTATGATTTCCAGTATCTATGAAAGGAGATTGTTGACTCTTACAATATGATCAGTTAGACAACAAGATAACTGATACATCTTCAGTAAGAGAAATGCAGATGAAATCTCAGGACAATGTCGGGCCACGAAGAAGCTGATTCTCTTAGTGAAGTTACCAATAGAGAAACGTGCAGTGACTGTTGGGAAACTCAAAAAAATAGACAACATGGGTCAGCTTGAGTAGACTTGAAGTACGCGTAAATCAAAAGAGCTCACTCAAAGTCAAAACCCTCAAACAAGATGAACGGGGATCTATATTTCAAAAACAGGTAAGATGCATTGCATATCATCTCACTTCACAAGCATCGCATATTTGTTTTGCAGATATCTCTCGAAACAAAACTCCTCATGGGATCCAACGAGACTCGGATGAAATGACGTCCTTCTAAATCATATCAAGTATGGCAATTCCACAAAGGCAAAATTCATGAATGAAGACGAGAAGATGGATTTTTATTCATGGGCATAATGGTTTACAAGTACAAACGTTAAACACTACGAGGACGATTAGGGATATTTCCAGCTCGCTGATAATCCATCATTACTTGAAATTCCTCAAACTGGTTAATTATGCGTTCCATCTGTTCCTCGAACTCGAGGTGTCGTGTGTTAACATAGTCCCTCCAAAAGTCAACACGTGCATTGAGCTCTTCGTTTCTCCTCTCCAAGTCGTTTTTGTAACGTCTCTCATCATGGAGCCTTTTCCTTAAATTCTCAATCTGATTATGGAGCTCAGGAATTTGAGTATTCAACTCAAGTCTTCTGGCATGAAGACGCTCCGCAACGTTCACCAAAGACGACGTAGCTCTGATACTGAGAGCAAGTGACTGATTCACTGCTTCAATATCGGTCCTGGCTGCCAGTATTAATTCATCACGAGGAAGGATCATGTCTCTAGCCACGGCTACAGCAATATCTTCATTGTCCATTACAGTATCCTCTATTGTAACTGGACGACCATTCACTTCAAAAGTAGTATGCCAAACTACAGGCTCTGCCGCAGGAGCAAGGTTTGGATTAGCATTGAAAGAAGAGGAAGACATGGTTAAAACTTCAAAAGTTGAGAACTCTGAGAGTATTGAAAATGTGAGAAGTTGATGATGTCTTTTGCCCGATAGCGCGTGATTTATAGGGAATTTGCTCCTGCCATCATTTTGAATAGAAGCTCAGATCTCAGCTGTACATATAAGACTTTCTTGAGCGTCGTCTTTGAGATTGATTTGCAAATCAGATCTCAACTGTACATATAAGACTTTCTTGAGCGTCGTCTTTTAGATTGATTTGCAAATCAGATCCCAGCTGTACATATACGACTTTCGTGAGAAGCTTACATCATCTTTGAGATCGATTTACAGATCAAATCTCAACCGTACAGGTATGACTTCCTTTAGAAGTTTTCATCAACCCTGAAGCTCATTCACTTTCAAGCATTTTATCATCGGGCAGGTCGCCTGGAACAATTTGACCACTTGCGAGTTTCCTCGCATTTTATCATCAGGCAGGTCGCCTGGAACAATTAGACCACTTGCGATTTTCATCGCATTTTATCATCGGGCAGGTCGCCTGGAACAATTAGACCACTTGCGAGTTTTCTCGCATTTTTTTTCATTTATCGGGCAGGTCGCCTGGAACAATTTGACCACTTGCGAGTTTCCTCGCATTTTATCATCGGGCAGGTCGCCTGGAACAATTAGACCACTTGCGACTTTCATCGCATTTTATCATCGGGCAGGTCACCTGGAACAATTAGACCACTTGCGATTTTCATCGCATTTTTTTCATTTATCGGGCAGGTCGCCTAGAACAATTAGACCACTTGCGAGTTTTCTCGCATTCTATCAATCAGGCAGGTCGCCTGGAACAATTAGACCACTTGCGAGTTTTCTCACATTTTTTTCATTTATCGGGCAGGTCGCCTGGAACAATTAGACCACTTGCGAGTTTTCTCGCATTTTATCATCGGGCAGGTCACCTGGAACAATTAGACCACTTGCGACTTTCATCGCATTTTATCATCGGGCAGGTCGCCTGGAACAATTAGACCACTTGCGATTTTCATCGCATTTTATCATCGGGCAGGTCGCCTGGAACAATTAGATCACTTGCGAGTTTCCTCACATTTTTTCATCGGGCAGGTCGCCTGGAACAATTAGACCACTTGCGATTTTCATCGCATTTTATCATCGGGCAGGTCGCCTGGAACAATTAGACCACTTGCGAGTTTTCTCGCATTTTTTTCATTTATCAGGCAGGTCGCCTGGAACAATTTGACCACTTGCGAGTTTCCTCGCATTTTATCATCGGGCAGGTCGCCTGGAACAATTAGATCACTTGCGATTTTCATCGCATTTTATCATCGGGCAGGTCGCCTGGAACAATTAGACCACTTGCGAGTTTTCTCGCATTTTTTTCATTTATCGGGCAGGTCGCCTGGAACAATTTGACCACTTGCGAGTTTCCTCGCATTTTATCATCGGGCAGGTCGCCTGGAACAATTAGACCACTTGCGACTTTCATCGCATTTTATCATCGGGCAGGTCGCCTGGAACAATTAGACCACTTGCGATTTTCATCGCATTTTTTTCATTTATCGGGCAGGTCGCCTGGAACAATTAGACCACTTGCGAGTTTTCTCGCATTTTTTTTATTTATCGGGCAGGTCGCCTGGAACAATTTGACCACTTGCGAGTTTCCTCGCATTTTATCATCGGGCAGGTCGCCTGGAACAATTTGACCACTTGCGATTTTCATCGCATTTTATCATCGGGCAGGTCGCCTGGAACAATTAGACCACTCACAAAATTCTTTACTTCACATTCTTTCTATTTGGGTAGGTCGCTCATCACAACGAGACCACTTCATCATATTTTTTCCATCTGGGTAGGTCACCCATTACAATAAGACCACACTTCATATTTTTTCCATTTTTGGGTAGGTCACCCATTACAATGAGACCGCACTTCATATTCTTTCTATTTGGGTAGGTCACCCATCATAATGAGACTATTTTTTCACATTCTTTCCACCTGGGTTGGTTACCCATTACAATGAGACCACGTTTTACACATTCTTTTGTTTTGATTGAATGAGGTTGCCTGATGGGATCTCATGTAGCTTTGGGTTAAAGGGAATCTCCATATGGGATTTCAGGTTGACTAAGCTACACACATTTTTTGGTTTTGGTAAAGGAGGTCGTCAGATGGGATCTCAGGTTAACGAAAAAAGAGAGACAGAAAGACAAGTTTTTTTTCTTTACAAAGCTTACTATGCAAAACATCGAGGATTTTTGCTTCGTAAGCATTGTAAAGAGGGGGCATCTGTTGCTACCCAATTTTTGACCCATGTTTTTTATATATTTTTTAAAAAAATCCAAAAAAACATTAAGAAAAATTTGAAAATTCAAAAATATTTTTTTCTCTCTCTCGAGTCAACCGCATCTCTTCATTCAAACCATGTAGACTAGGGTAAAAAATGAGTTTCGGGCTGTTTCGGGTCAAAAAACATCATTTTCGACCAAAATCGGGTTCACCGGGTCAATACGGGTCATACCATGTCGACCAGGGTAAAAAATGAGTTTCAGGCTGTTTCGGGTCAAAAACATCATTTTCGACCAAAACCGAGTTCACCGGGTCAATACGGGTCATACCATGTCGACCAGGGTAAAAAATGAGTTTCGGGCTGTCTTGGGTCAAAACCGTCATTTTCGACCAAAACTCGGTTCATCGGGTCGATACCCATCAAATGTTTTTTTTTGGTATTCCATTTTTTGGCGGTTAAAACGGGATTTTTTCTAATACTGATTTGAATTTTTAGTTTTACCCATGTAAATATTTATTATTATATATAATAAAACAAAATTATGGTAGTTGTGTGCAATATTTTTATTATTATAATAAAACAAAATTATGGTAGTTGTGTGCATTATTTCTTATTATATATAATAAAATAATTTTTTTATGGTTGTTGTACCGTGGCTATAAATAGCCACGGGAGGGGGGCAGAAAAAAAAGAAAACGGGGGCAGAAAGAAAAAGAAAAAGAGGAAGAGAAAAGAAAAAAAAGAAAGGATCGATTGATAATTTCTAAATTTTTTAGTTTTTCTTCAGGAGAGTAGGATATTGTCTTTAAAAAAAAAACAATTTAACAAATACCAAACATATCCCGACTCATCTCAGCCATTGAAAGAATCCAGGATTTAATCTTGTTGCGCCACGTCATCCGGTGCACCGAGCTTTCGGTTGCACCGCGCCACACAAAAATCAAATACCAGACAATCTGGACCGTCCGATTAACCTACTGATCTAGCCAATCATAGCCATCCGATCGTTTCATCCAAGATCCAACGGTTAACATCCTTCAGCGGCACCGGTACACTATACACGCGTCCGCACTGTATCAAATCTCGGAGCATCTCTCTCCTCTCGCCGGCGATTCTCTCTCTCTCCTCCGATCTCCACTTTCCGGCCATATAAAGTCTCAGAACCACCACATAAAGGTAGCTACCCTGGTTTAAAGCAAAACCCCGGCGGTTTTAATCGTTTTCGCCGCCTCATCTGGCCGGAAAAAGGCCGCGATTCTCGCCGGCCACCGAAGCTTCAAGTCGACGATTCTCCCTCGTCAGCCATCAACGACCGTCGATACCACCACCAACAGAATCCTCGACCTCAGATCTACCAGAACCGACCATCGGTTGGCCAGAAATCTCGCCGGCAAATTTCGCCATCGTCAACAGTGACAGCGCGTGAGACACACGCTCCGGCAGTGGCATTTTCGTAATTTTTCAAGAAATCCGAGGGTATTTCAGTTTTATACCTATACTGTGTCACTCATGTAATTTTATTTAGATTGCTAATATTTTTTTTTTTATTTTGTATATAAATTTTCTTGCATGTTGTAAAACAAAAAAATAATAATAAAAAAATAACAACGCGGGTCCAACACCCATCCTATTATGTCATCATTCGTGGGTCCAAAGCCCAATTTTCAAATATAGTTATACCCATATCTCAACGATATCAAAATAGTTTTATTTTATAAACGAATATTTTATCGACACGTCTCTTTTTTCATAAAAGGACCGATGTCAAAAGTTTAAATACCAAATATGGATTATGTCCATAGTTTTTTTGGTAATTCAGACGTATTTCTCCTTTTTAGGGTTAAACGTCAATATTTTAGACGAGTCTCCTATTTTTAGGGACTGATGTCATTTTTAACGTGTCTCCAAATTTTAGGGACCGACGTTAACTATTTTTTAAAAAAACAAAAATTGCAAATAAGCTCAAAATATAATAGCATTTAAATCAAATAAAAAAAACACACAAGTAAGGGTAACCTTTCTTTTGAAAGGATGTTTTAAGGGTGGTGTCTACCTTCCCTTAATCATAACTAACCCAGTACCTGAATCTCTGGAACCAGTGTCTAATTTGGGATTTCTAGTTCCCTCAAATTACTAGATGGCGACTCCAATATAATTTTCATTTCCCCCAATTAAACAAATCTTTTTAATTTTTTTTTTTGTTAAATAAACAAAAATGAGCGGAGCCGTCGCCCGACGTCGTGTATCGACATATGTTATAGAAAAAATAGGGTATAAAAAAGTCGCTTCGTCTTTATTTTTACTCATGTGTTATAAGGATAGTAACATATTTAGTTTTTTAAGATTAAAAAAAAAAAAAAAAAAAAGAGTGAAAGAAATGGAGAGGAATTTTATTTTTTTTAAAAGTATTGTTTTCATGCTCTAACTATCATAACATCAGTTGACAATCATGTCATCGTTTACATAGTTCATGGAGCATGGTAATATTTGTTTTTGAATATTTTTTAAAAATATTTTTTACTTTGAAAAAATATTAAATTTATATTAATTTTTTATATTTTATGATAATTTTAATGTATTTATAACAAAAATTAAAAAAATATATTTTAATATATTTTCAAATAAAAAATATTTTACACCACATATTAAACACGAACTTAATATTTATATCAAATTTACATTAATTATCATCTAAAATCTCATTTATTGTTATAATTTTAAGAGTTTGTAGATAAATTAGAATAAATGAATTTATTGAATTGTAAAAAAAAATACAAATATTGAATATGTTTTTATTTCAGTGTTGTTATTGAAAAATCCGAATTAGATTTTTCAGGTTTCAAGAAACGAATTGGTCATGTTTATGGAAACAAGGTCATTGATTTGAAAATCGGTATCTAGTTTGTTTTTTTTTTTTTTTGTTCATAAAGTCAAATAATTATAACCACTATTAACTGTAGAAAAGAAATCTCATTATTTATTTATCTTTGAATAGAATTTTTTTTCAAGAACTTGTTCGTTTTTATATTTTAAAAATATTTTTTTATTTTAAATTATTTTTTTATTTTTTTCTTTCGTTTTAATATGCTAGTTAAAAATAATTTAAAAAAAATAAAAAATACATATTATTTTAATATATTTTTAAATAAAAAATATTTTAAAAAACAAATAACATTATATTTTTAAATACCTCGAAAAATATAAAACTATTAGCTTACAACTTTAAACAAGCAACGTTTTATATTGCAATTTGCGAGCATTAAATCTCAAGTATCAAAGCCAAAACTTGACACCTTCAAGATAAGCATGCTAGAAAATAATTGAAAGAAAAAAAAAAGACAGCACACGAGGAGGAAAGTGATCCTTGGAGTTGGAATATCCAGAAGCCATAAAACTCACGGCCTGTTGACCGAGGCTAGGCACGTCCAAAACAGGGAACGCCACTTGAAAATTTCTCACCCAACGCGTATTGTCTTTTCTGCCTCCAGTTTGACAATATGCTTTATGCTTTGCCAGCTCGGTGTCATTATTGCAGCACCGAACATTCATTTTGTATGGACAACTCGGTCTCGGCTCCATTAGTCCAACAACTCTCACCTCTCCTGTGCAATTGCGCCCTGACCAAACCTCCTCACTTTCACATAGAAGATAGAACCACTTTTTTCTACTTTCCTAGGCTCCTTCCTCGAATGACATTGCAAGCCTGTGTCCAGTCCTAAAATACTATTTACATATGCCAGCTATAACTATTCTTTAATCAACTAGCTACCCACGAAACCATCTATATAAGGGACCCGAGCTCAGAGTTCCAACATCACACAACACATTTAGCTCTCTCTTGATAAATCTCTTGCTAGCTGCTGGTACATATACATCTCCTGATTGTTTACTCGGAAAAAGATAAGATGTCGTTCGTTCGTTCGAGAAAGCTTTCTTCAATGCTTTTGTTTCCTCTGTTATTTGCCTGTCTGATGAGAGCCTCCAAGGGTGGCAATTTCTTCCAAGATTTTGACATCACCTGGGGCGATCAACGTGCTAAGATACTAAACGGTGGCCAGCTTCTCACACTCTCCCTCGACAAGGCTTCTGGTTCTGGCTTCCAATCCAAGAATGAATACTTATTTGGCCGAATCGACATGCAAATCAAGCTAGTAGCAGGCAACTCGGCTGGTACTGTCACTGCATACTATGTAAGCCTCGATCCTTATCCTCGATTGAATTTCTTCTCTAGCTCGTAAATTTGCGGTTTCTCATATTTTTCTTACTTCTGCAGCTATCTTCTCAAGGGTCGACCCACGATGAGATTGACTTTGAGTTTTTGGGCAATGCAACTGGAGAGCCATATATTCTCCATACCAATGTGTTCTCCCAAGGGAAAGGCAACAGAGAACAACAATTCTATCTCTGGTTTGATCCCACTAAGGCTTTCCACGCCTACTCCATTGTGTGGAACCAACAACGCATTATGTAAGTAAAAAATGCTCAAATTTAAATTCTTCTGTATCGTCACAAGCCGAATATCAAATGCTAAACTTGAAATATGTTGCGCTTTCATTGCAGTTTCTTAGTGGACAACATCCCAATAAGAGTGTTCCATAATCTGGAATCAATCGGTGTGCCATTCCCGAACAAGCAAGCCATGAGGATACATTCAAGTCTCTGGGATGCTGATGACTGGGCAACAAGAGGGGGGCTTGTAAAGACTGACTGGACACAAGCTCCTTTCACTGCTTCTTACAGAAATTTCAAAGCCAATGCTTGTATTTGGTCACCTGCATCACCTTGTACCTCCACCTCTCCCAATTCTGTGCAAGACAATGCGTGGCAAGTTCAAGCACTTGATGCTCCGGGGCGCAACAGACTTCGATGGGTGCAACAAAAGTACATGATTTACAACTACTGCACTGACTTGAAGCGGTTCCCTCAGGGTCTCCCACCTGAATGCAAGCGATCAAGATTTCTTTAAAGAAGCTACACGTTAATGAGTTTGTCACGTATCATGAAAGTTCTTTATTCTTTATGCAAATAAAAATATGTGAATGTAATGTGAAATAAATCAGTTTTAATTCTTTATTCTTTTTACAAATAAAATGTAACACCAAATGAATCGATTTCAATTTTTTAATTATTCTCTACTTCCGTTACGGTCATTGCAACTCGTCCTCCATCTTTTACAATGTGCATGAAGAAATTTTCTCAAGCATCCAACTTGAAGTTTACGGTGCAACCCGTTATAGATTAACTTTACATTTACGGTATGATTGATAGTAATGGATGATTAACTTGAAAAAAATTATAATCCAAAAGTTTTTACCGAAAAAATAAAATTGAAATTTTCAGAGTTCCACCTTTTGAATAGAACTCACAATACGTGTTTATTTGTTATTTTAAGAAAGATTTTATATATATATATATATATATATATATATATATATTAAATTAAGGATGGTCAAGAACAAGAAAAGAACTATTTAATTAACTTTGACGCCACAAGAACTAATTAATTCGTTTCAATAAAATACGAGGACTCGGGCATATTTTTATGTGCATGTATATGTTAAAAATAAAATTTCTCTTCCATAATCATATTCGTTCCAGAACAAAGAGCAATTTTTATTTTCTCACAAAATATGACAAAGAAAAATACGGTATTATTATATTACTCCTTAGCTTTGCAGTGTTTCCCTGCCACTTAATTTTAATTTTTTCCACCATAACTATTTGATTAAAAATTGATTGAGCAGGCAACCTCGTGGTGCTAAGATAAGACTCGATGACATGGAATTAAAGTTAAGCATGTTTGATGATACAAAATCAAATATATTCAAGAATAAAGTTCTTTTATTGAATTATAAGTTAATTAAATATTACTTTAAATAGCTATTTTCTTTAAAATAAAGGGAAATGTCTTTTGATAAATACCTCTGAATACCTACAAAAAAATCTTCTTTTGAAGAATTTGAGGCCCCTCATATAATAAATTCAAAAATCTTAATAAATATATTAGAAAAAATTAAAATTATAAGAATAAAAATATTTTTATGTTTAATATTGATGTTTTTTTTAATGTAAAATATTAAATTTTTTTATAGTGATAACATTAATGAGAAAAAAAAATTACAGGTGTATTAATGAGCGAAAAAATAATTGGGCTTGAAACACTTACTGGGCCCATGAACTTTAAGGTCATATTATTGGGTTTAAAATCAAGACAAGCCTATAGGGGCCCGGCTCATGCTCGAGCCCGCAGGGTGCCGGGCACGTGCCCAAAACCTGGGCTCGAGTGCTCCTCTCGAGCTCAAAGTGCATTTGATATGGGCCATGACTATTCTTGAAATCCATTGTAAGCTTTCTATTAAATATTAAAGAAATATATCTATAAATCTTGTTAGATCAAAGCGACATCAGGAATCTTCTGGGCAATTATAAAATATATGTTTCTAAATATTGGGCAAAGACCCACGAGAACCAAGTGAAACCAAGGCAGGTCAAAAACGGGAAGACTCTTCCACCGTTCGTATTGCGCATATATAGATTAGGAAAACCACCCAGCGCCTACTGTCTCCGGTTGTAAACTGTAAAGTCGACGCTCTGAGCAAGCAGCCAGGCTCTATCTGAAGTTGTCAACTGACCATCATTTAGTCACACAGCTGGGATTTAGTTACTTTATATGGTCAACTTGCATGGTTTTGGCTTCCATCAGTTCAAGACAAGCTTTCTCCTATTTCAAATGTTTCACTGAAACAAAAGGCACACGCGATTTTCTGCCTTCCTGGGTTTGCTCCTCTCTCCCTCTCATTAATTTGCAAGCCTGTCACCTGCAAAAAAGAATCCAAATATGTCAGCTCTCTCTGTGGAATTTTTATATCAACCAGGACAGGTTATTGCCTCAAAAGGACCTATATAAAGGAACCAAGCTGCAGTGCTTCTAACATCATAGAACACAATTCTAGCTCTCTCCTCATCCTTACTGCACATCTCCCTATCTTGGAAAAGCAAAGATGTCGTTCTCTTGTCCCAGTAAGCTTTCCTCAATGCTTCTGTTAGTTTCGTTGCTTGGTTATCTAATAGGATCCTCAGAATGTGGCAATTTCTTCCAAGATCTTGACATCACCTGGGGCGATCAACGTGCTAAGATACTAAACGGTGGCCAACTTCTCACACTATCTCTTGACACTGCTTCTGGTTCTGGCTTCCAATCCAAGAATGAGTACTTATTTGGCCGAATCGACATGCAAATCAAGCTAATAGCAGGCAACTCGGCTGGTACTGTCACTACATACTATGTAAGTCTCGGTCCTTATCCTCCAATTGAATTTCTTCTCTGACTCATGAATTTGAGGTTTCTCGTATTTTTCTTACTTGTGCAGCTATCTTCTCAAGGGCCGACCCACGATGAGATTGACTTTGAGTTTTTGGGCAATGCAACTGGAGAGCCATATGTTCTCCATACCAATGTGTTCTCCCAGGGGAAAGGCAACAGAGAACAACAATTCTATCTCTGGTTTGATCCCACTAAGGCTTTTCACACCTACTCCATTGTGTGGAACAAACAACTCATTATGTAAGTAAAAAATGCTCTCAACTTTAATACTCCTGTATCACCATAGAGGTCCCGAATTCCTAATGCTAATTTGCAATTTGTTGCGTTTTCATTGCAGTTTCTTAGTGGACAACGTCCCAATAAGAGTGTTCCAAAACCTGGAATCAATTGGTGTGCCATTCCCGAACAAGCAAGCCATGAGGATATATTCGAGTCTTTGGAATGCTGATGACTGGGCAACAAGAGGGGGGCTTGTAAAGACTGATTGGACACAAGCTCCTTTCACTGCTTCTTACAGAAATTTCAAAGCCAATGCTTGTATTTGGTCACCTGGATCACCTTGTACCCCTACCTCCCCCAGTTCTGTGCAAGACAATGCGTGGCAAGTTCAAGCACTTGATGCCCAGGGGCGCAACAGACTTCGATGGGTGCAACAAAGGTACATGATTTACAACTACTGCACTGACTTGAAACGGTTCCCTCAGGGTCTCCCACCTGAATGCAAGTGATCAAGATGCCTTTGAAGAAACTAGACATTAAGCGTCCATTGGTTCATTTTTTAGCAAGCTTGTCCTAAATGATTAGAACATGAAATTCTCTATTTTTTTCAAAGAATATAAATAATGCAATGTGAAATAACTCAATTTCTTAATTCATGTTAAGTTACTTTCTGTTCTACATTCTTTACAAACCTTACAACCCATCAATTACCTTGGCAATAAAAATCAAACATTCGATCAACACATCCCCAAATGAGCATTTTGATGAAATCTTTAGTGTACATCAGACGTAATCATGTTATTAAAGATGGTCTAATACAGGCCATATTTCATCTTAAATGCCCTGAAACTCCATTCCGGCTGCCAATCCTCTATCTTTTCAGTACCATGTTAGAAAGGAAAGGTTATTTTGTAAGAGCTGGGAAGTGCTTCTAAGAAGACAGTTTTGTGTTTTCTCACTCACTTACGATCACCGAACAATAGATATTTATTATCTTTTGATACATAATCTTCAATTAATACCCACACATCAAGTACATGAGTTACTACATTCAAAATAAATTACAGGCCACCATATCAAGCACTGGTCAATCTCTATTGTTAGCAAAGACGTCCCTTGTAACCGTGTATTTCTTTGGCTTGCAATTACAGCAACATATGGATCCAAAAATAGATATATAAATTAGTCATCACCTGATGAAAAACAAATCAACCCATTTTGAATTACAGCTTCCTAAACAAAGGAGGGACGGAAAGCAGGAAGCATGGTGGCTTGGGCATTAGAACGGCTAGACATCAAAATATTGCTCTGTTGGGTAAATTAAGTCGGCATGTCATTTCGGGCTCTAGTAGTTTATGGAGCTCGGTTTCGAAACAGAAACACCTTGGCCCTAGTGACTTAAGATACCATGCTCCTCAATCCTCTTCTTACATTTGGAAATCTATTGATAATGGTTTCAATAAATTGAAAGATGGGTTTATTTGCTCAAACTTCCATACGCCCTTTCTGGTAACGTTGTGGTTCTAACATCTCCTCGAGGTTATAAAAAAGAGAGAACAAAATTCAGATCAAACACTCTCCGAGAATTCAACCGAGAATTAGGCCATCGTTTTTCTTCTTCGTCTTGAAATCCTAGTCAGGGTGGTCCGAGTAAATACGCATCACATGTAAGCCCGGCCTACATAATCTGTCGATTGCGTCGAAACCCTTTTGGTATAGCTTTCGGGCTTTGGCCCAATTCAATAAACAAAAACAAGAAGTTACCTAAAACGGAAGCAAAGCGAATGATTGGGCAAGATTAGTGGGTGAGTTAAAGCTGTCCCTTTGTAACATCCGACAAATTTATGGATTAATTTTTTAAAATTTTAAACTCAAATCACATCAAGTTTTGAATGGAATTAACTGATTAGCGGTTACAGTTTTTTTTTTGGTTAAAAAAAGTTTATTTGTTATATTAATATATTAAAATTATCTAAAATCATTAGAAGAAATTAATTTAAAAAAAAAAACATTACTGCATAAAAACACACATTTTAAATTACGCTTATACAATTTAACAACTATTTGTCCCAGTTAACTTTTACTTCTACTTCAAGTATAATTATTATTGAAGTTATTTTTTAAAGAATTTTTTATGAAAATATATTAAAATAATATTTTTTTTATTTATTAAAATTTATTTTTGATATTAATATATAAAAATAATTTAAAATCAAAAAATAAATTTAATAAAAAATCGGCTGAATAGAGCTTCAATCATGGCCTTAATTTGGCTTGGCAGCTCAAGCGGAGCTACTTTAAAAACCTAACCGCCTTTCCAATTTCCAAAAGTTGCCAGATGTCAACCGCTTCAGTTCTTAGCTCTCCAATCAACGCAACGCAAAACCAGCTACCATTCTATTCTCTCCCTCTTCCACTACTTACATAAACACAGCAAACGGTCAAAGACTCTTGAGTCTAAAATTTGTCATTTCCCATCCTCCTCCTCCTACCATTCTACGTCAAGGTACTCATCCTCCTTTTCTATCATTTCAGGTTTTCCTTTTCTGTGGTCTAAACTTTTTCTTAATTTGTTGTTTTCTTTCACTGATATTTTAGAAACCATCATATTGTTTGACTTGTTTCCATCGGTTCTTATTTTGTGTTGAAATTATTGACCTGGAATCCCATTTAAATAAACAATTTGTGGTCTTTACTGAAATCCATAACTATTGTGTTCAATGTACATGTCCTTCCGACAGGAGGAAAAGAAAGAGACGCATTCTTTTTGTCTGTTAAATCACTAGTTTTAAACCAAAATGGAGGAGGCTTCAAATGGGAAGATTGAGGAACGACAGGAAGTTATTGAGGAAGTTGAGGTTGTCGGTTCTGGGGCTAAGCTAGCGAGAGAAGTTGTTATTGATAGTACTTCTGAGCTAGTGAAAGAAAGTCTTGATGAGAGTCTTTCGAGTTTGGATGGCAGCAATGGTTCAAAGGAAGAGGCTAAAGAGAAAAATGCTCAAGTGGAGGAAGCAGGGATACTAGAAATGGTGGAGAAAGAGGTGGTTGATGCAGCTCTTGGATCAACCGAGTTTGTTGTATCTGTGGTGGAAAAATTGACTGAAACTATTGAAGCATCAGTGGAGAAATTGGAAAGTTCTGATGTGGTTGAAGAAGAAGTGAAAGAAACCAAAGAGAAGGTTTCCGTGTCTTTGAATGAGAATGATGTGATTCCTCCAGCTGTCACAGATCAGACTGATGGGGAATTACCTGAGGTGGTATTGAATGCAACAGATGGGTCGTTTCCTGCTGTAACAGAAGTAGTGTCTGAAAAGGTTGAGGAGAAAGTGCTGCAATCTTATGAAGAAAGCAATGCCGGTCCTCCAGCTTTGACCGATGCAGAGTCAACGGGTAGCGAGGAAGTGAAGCAGGCTGCTTTGGAGGAAAATACTGGGGAATCGTCGATTAATGTTGACAGGGAAACTGTGGAAAATGTCGAATCTACTACTGTAGTTGGAAGCAGTGATGCTTTTCCTGAAACCACAAGAACTCCGGTCAGTAACTTTATTGGGATTCAATGTTGAAAGTTTGATTAATCGTCCTCATCTTTAGTATTTTTCAATATCTGGTACTCGTGTTCTGTTTTGAATTTCTTCACAGCCTATTATATCCCTTCGACAGCGTAGCCTGCGCCCATCTTGGAAGAGCTGCTGTGGCCTCTTTGAAGCTCTGCGGCCCTCCGATATATAAATTAAGGTGACCACACTCCTTGAGCAAAAAACTCCCTTCATTGGTTTTCCGCTTTTAGTAAATTGAAAAGTCAGTAAATCATTTCTTTTGTGTCTAGTATGGGTTTGATTATGTTGACAGTGGAATGTGAATGGTTTCTAGTAATTATCTTGTTTGCATTTAGACACGCGGCTAAAAACTTTGATGCTTGCAGTTCAGTCAGAAACTTATTCTGATTATCCGGGATTTTGTATGAACTGAAACCACTTAGCATTTACTAAAATGTTCGTATTTCCCTATGTTATAAGCTTGCGAATTGATAGACAGACGTTTATCTTCGACACTTAAAGCTGAACATCTGGCAGAGATTTTCAACCTAGAAGTCGTTTATTGGTAAATGTTGTCACTTAATATGTGTATTTCATCACACCAGGACAAACTTGTCCAATAATCAGTGATGTATTGGTCATTGCTTTATGCTTTTATTGACCTTAAGATCTTTAATTAAATCGATCGCCTGAAGTGTATTATATACAATATCACCTTCTTTAGAAGGTAGAGATTCTGGTTTCTTTTAAGTTTGAAAATTGGCCTTAAACGGAACCGGATACAGAGTGAAAAAAGCAGGTCCCTGTGGTCAACATCAAATAGTTGGGGCTGAAGTTGAATTGAAGTAACAGAAGGTTAAGCCATAGAGGGCAGGGACTGAAATGAGGTGGAATCTTGCATTCTCTTTTTCAGGAAAATTCACAAACTCTATTAATTTTATGCTGATAAAGACTGAAGTTCCAATAATACATTTTCCTGCAACAAAAGAATCCCTCTAGCGAAGTGTTTCTGTGGCATTATTTTTTCTCTCTTCAAGAACATTAGTTTCCTGTTGGTCAGGTATATGTCTTTGATTGGTGTAGAACTTTTGTTACTGCTACATTTAGGACGCTCTGCATCGATCAGATGATTGTGGAAAATCTTTGCCATGTGCATGGGGATTCTGCTCCTTTATGTTAGCATGTTTGGATTTTCTGAAACCGTATCATGAAAAGAAAATATTAGAGGGGGATCATATGAACTTGTTTGCGCGCAAAAGAACTTGAGGGCCCATGACAGGAAATGATAACCAAGTTTTTTGTACGCGCTGTGTTAGTTATCTTGTGATCCTATTAGCACAGAAGAATTTCAGGGTCCATGTCAGGAGAAATAATGCTAGAATCTTGTTTGAATCTGTCAGTTATGTGATCCCAGAACTTTTGTTCCACTAGAAGTTGGGCTGTCAGTGTGTCTGGACTTTGGATCATAGTGTGATTGTCGTTTATTGGGAATTGTTGAGTCCATTGGCTTTTGGTTAATTGGATGGCTTGATTAGAGCCTAGCCAAGACTCTGTCCTGTCAAGAGTCAGGACCTACCTGCTTTTTGTTGTTTACCTTTGTGACCTCATCTGGTTTGTTTTAACCTCACTCCCTTCGGCGAATCTCCGAGCTTGATGAAGTTATTCTCCTGATATAACTATAAAAACGCTGCTTTATTATAGGCATGTAGTTCGATGACACTTTCATTTTCCTAAATTAAGTGGAAAGTTATCTATTAATTACTCGTTGATGTGATGCATAGCAAACACCAATCATGAAGTTTGTATTTGGAAGTGATCCAATGCTTGGACATGAAGTGCTCATTCTCAACAAATTCTTTTCCTTCTGTGTTGCAGATGAAGAACATCATCAGAGAACTTCTGTCAAGAAAAGGCAACAAATTTTATAATTTGTGCAGTGGTTTCTTTCTTGTGTCGCGAATAGATGAAAACTTGGCAGCTGGCCTCCAGCTCATTGGCAATTGTGTGGTGTGTTTAGCGTCGTCGTCATTTTATTATATTTCTTGTTCTTTAAGGTTTTCTGATTGCACTCGAGTGGTTTGTACTTTTGAGTTTGATGGCAAGAATTTTCTTACTTTCGAGTGTTTATAAACAATGATTTATTCGACGGGAGAGGTAAATTGAATTATTGATGAAGTGTTTGTTCTTACTGTCTTTACATTCGAAACACTCTGAGGGGAGCTCCCACAACTCTTCAACAATCACTTGATCCATCCAACATTTTTTTCTATAATTTCTTTTAGAACTAAATTTAAAAAATGAACAATTTTAACAGCAAGAACAATATTCTCTAAATTACAAAATTGATTTAAACAGATTACAGAAAGATATATATATATATATATATATATATATATATATATATATATAGAGAGAGAGAGAGAGAGAGAGAGAGCAACTGACCTCATTGAAATCAGTAAACTTGAAATATTTTCCTCCTGCACAAATAAATAATCGAAAAGGCATCATTTTACACTAGGGAGATGTAATTGAACTTTTTAAAAAAACTATATTAATTTTAACGTGCTAGAGAAGCCTGCCGTGGTTAGCTTTAGGATTTAAAAATTGAATGGGACTAGTAATCAGGTAGCCCAATACTTCAGCCCAAATTCAATTAAAAGATTAATTAGAGATTCAATGCTTTTCTTTCCAGCCAGGATATTTCGGGGGGCGGGGCGGTGGAATAATAATAATAATCAAAACTTCCAGCTGCAGGAAAACAAAGCCGTTGGAGCACCGCTGCCTGTAGAGAAAGCGGTGCCGCTCCAGCTCAGTCAGTACTTCTCCGAAAACTGGTTGCCTCCTTTTTTTTTTTTATCAGGTGCTTGTAAGCGCATTCGTTACCTATATTATGAAGAATTAATTAATCAGTGAATGCTGTAGATTTCATGATCAGCAAAATGAAATTCCTTTGGAATTAGGGTGTTTTTGAAGAAGTATAGCAGGAATAATTTTTGAAAATCCTAGGGTGTTTAGAATTACAATAGCAATTATTTTTCAATGTAATCAAAATAATTTTTTTTATTTTTTAACATTATTTTTAATATCAACACTAAAATCATTAAAAAAGAAAATTGACCACTCTCCACTCTAAGAACACCAACTGCTTCCGAGTTTTCAATGAACCTTCATATGACTCTTCACAGCATTTTAACAAAAAAATAAATGATCTCCAGCAAACTGCATCATTGTTTCTTATGAACAAGAGTCCAATTTGGATGGAATCAATATTAATTGCAGACAGGGAGGTTCGATTGAGAAAATTCTATGACTTTGAAGACCAAGTAGACAAAACAAGAAAAAAAAGAGAATTTTTCCAACAGAAAAACACAACATAGGCGGGGGGAAACAACACATGATCCCATTGCCAATGCGGAGCCAAGTTTTTCACAAAGCAAAACTGCAAAACGTGCCAATGCAGGAGTTTCCATCCGTTAAATGCATTCAAACCAGCTCATGAGATGCCAAATATTCAGAATAGTTGCGTGAATTTCAACACCAAAGATGTCCTTACTCGGTAAGGTGTAGGAGAACGAGCAAGATTCAACAACACTTCTCATAAGCCCAGCATCATTGTGCTCACCGGGCAAAAAGAAGGTGAATTTCTACTCATAACCCATGCACCATTCATTTAGTGGTCTACACTTCATACTTTCGTAAGTTCCTTGGTGGGAACCATGATGGAACAGCAGTGTTGTAGTGAAACACGCTAGAGGAAATGAAAGGTTCCTCACTCACTGAACATAACAAAAAAGCCACATCCAGAAGATAAGAGTCACTTTCGATTAGTGGGAATTCTACGGAATTATCATATGACCTAATTATCAGAAGGCATCAACCAAAAAGGATGGCTATGAAGCAGGGAGACGTGCAGAGTACTGAAAATCACATGGGTGTATGCCTTGCAAAATCAACAACCCATAGGGTTCAAAAAAAATAAAA
Source organism: Populus alba (assembly GCF_005239225.2). NCBI lineage: Eukaryota > Viridiplantae > Streptophyta > Magnoliopsida > Malpighiales > Salicaceae > Populus > Populus alba. Next base: position 12,000,936 of record NC_133297.1, on the reverse strand, counting down.
ACAATTGACACAAAGAAACAGCAAATAGCAACCATGGTCAAGAAAAAAACAACATTCCAAATCCGGAGATCATAGTCAATCTAAATGCGGGTGTTCCAAATCTGGAGATCATAATAAATCTAAATGCAGGCATTCCAAGAAGTTGGGAATTCAGACGCTAGCAATCATACAATGATTGTACATGGAATCAGAGTTGAATCTTACTAAAGACAATTTGTCAAATGTTTTTCAAGCAACAGGAAAAGCTACCAGAAACAAGGAAGCAACAAAAATACACAACCAAGTCACTGCTTCAGAGACTATAACGAGCAATGGAACTTACTTGTGTGCTTCCGTTCACTAGAGGAACTCTTAAAAACTAAAAAAATATACAAGAAGTTCAAGAGTGTGCAAGACTTATCACAAAAAAAGGCCTCAGATAACATGATCTTCCAATCACATTGGCCATTCAATAGCACAAAAAAAGTAACATGCAAAAATGCGAAAGATGGAGAATGTTACATGTCTGCAGTATACCTTACTTAAGTTCAAAATTGAAGGGTAAACAAGCAATTACTAAAGAGCAATCTCAATCATGTCTAATATCTTCGATTAGACATCATTTTTAATTAGTAAATCCTCTATAATTTATCAAATAACTCAGCATTTTTAACAACAATTGAAAGCAAACATTTGAACTTCAAAACATGCCAGATATTAATATAATCAAAATCCATGATAAGGCTAAAAAAACAAAGCCAAGCAAAAAGACATCCATCCAACAAAACTGAAACATTTCTTTTAGTGATCAATGACCCTAACCTCCAAATCACCGCCGCCTCCAATAGCAAACATAAACCACAGCAGCGGCAACAACAACAGCACTCACTGACCCTATGGCCACCACGGGTGACTGCACCTTAAACCCCTTCTCCCTACTATCAATCTCGATCCCATTAATAACCTCCCTTGCCCTCTCCTTCAATCCACCAATCACTTTTTCCGCCTCTTTGGCCTCCTTTTGTAATCCCATCATCTTCCCTTCCATTTCCTTCACCTTCTCTTCCGACTCCCTCAACTTCTTCTCCAACCTCTCCTTCTCCACCACTAGACTCTCCAACTCCTTAATTCTCTTTTTACAGTCAATAATCTCTTTATCTTTCTCACTCAATTTTTCTCTCATATCCTCCTCAAGCCTCACTTTCTTACTCTTCTCCTCGATCTCCTTGACCTCCAAAACCCCAATTTTTCTCTCCAATTCCCTCACTTTCTTCTCCGCCTCCGATTTCTCCTTCTTCACCTCTTCAATTTTCACTTCCTTCTCACTCACCTCCCTCTTCAACTCAGCAACCTCCTTATTCGCCTCATCTCCTTCACTCATCGCCGAAATCAAGTCATGTTGAAGCCTAGAAACATTTGTTTCCAGCTCTGCAGCTCTCCCCGCTATTGATTCAAGCGCTCTCTGGGTCTCCTCAGATTGCTCAACTTCCCTCTCCAACTCCGCAACCCTCAGCTTCAGACTTGACTCCTCTGATTTCATCGATTCAAAGTTGGCCTTCAGTTTTTCGACCTGACATTTGACTTCTTCGTTCTCATCGGCTAGTGACTTCTTCTCGGTCTCCAAAGACGCAATCTTTTGCTTAAGCTTTGTCTCATTTTCCCCTTGATCAAGATCATAGAAATTATCTGCAGCCGCCTGATTCTCTTCGACACCGTTGGTCATTCCCGTCTCATCTGCCATTGCTCAACCCTAAAATAACACAAATATTAACAATTCAATAAAAAAACAAAATCAGAGAGGAAAAGTTATATACCGTTGCAATTTTAACTACACATTCATACAGAAATAGAGATAAAAGCATTGTTTGGTTGCCGAGAAAGGGTTGAATTGAATGTTAATTACTCATAAATTATGAGATTCTATAAACAAATCCGAGAATTTTTTATTAGTTCGAAAGAATAGCATTTTCTCGACAACCAAAGAAGAAGATAGGTTTGACCTGGGAAATCGGAGAGAATTTTCTTACAAAATTATTATTATTTCTTGAAAGTTACAGAAAATGGATTTTTTCAAGGAAAGTGAGGGATGGGGAAAGGAAAAATAGAAGAAGAAGAAGAAGAAGAAGAAGACCTTTACTTTTGAAATCTAAAAATGGGAATAATTCGATTCGCACATTAGGGTTTCTGACTTTCTGTTGTTCCGATTCCTTCTCGTCTTTTTATTTTTTTAATCAGGGTCTGCGAGAAATGGACGGCTGAGGATGGTTTTGAGGAGCAAGTGATGGAAGAATTGGGCCCACCTCATGATTTGGTCATTTGGACCGTTGAACCTGATATTTTCCAGTTCGGCTGGAAACATAATAGGTTGGACGGGTTTAGACGGCCGGCCCATTACGACCCCATCTCACCATATCCAATAGGGTTTTGTGGTAATTTTCCTCTCCATAAACCTTAATTTCAGGAAACTAAAATGCTTATTTCAACTGGGAGTTCTTATTAACCACTTCGTGTGTGATTTCTTGTATTTTCAGAGATTTCAAAAGATTCTAAATTATATATTCATGGATTTAAAATATATATTAAAAATATATTTATTTACATATAAACAATTAATTAGATGATTATTCATACTTCTGGTAAGATAAATTTTTTTAACATAAAAAATATCTAGATTGTTATTGGCATGTTTTTAAGTAGAAAACAATTTAAACCTTATACGAATAGTCAATCTAGTCAACATGATATATTCAAAAATGACTTAAACAACTTATAAGAAAATAGTTTGACTATAAAATTTTCAAGGCGATATCATTTTAAAAAAAATGTTATGACGAAGACATAATGGACCAACCCATATCAAACTATGTTAATCTATCAAATTCATGTCTCCGTTCACGAGAAAAGGATAACTCATATAAAACAAATTATGAAATCTAATTCTCAATAAATCTAATGTTGAAGAATGAAATAAAAAAAAACAAAAAAAAACAATTTGAGTTAACCTATTAAAGCCGCAACTTGGATCATATGATTGAGATGATTTTATAAAAAGTAAATTGAAACAAATTATACAACTTAATTCCCAATCAATCAAGTGTTGAAGTGTGAAATAAAAAAAAAATAAAAAAAAATGACATGATGCAATCTTGGCTAACCCACTAAACTAGTGTCTCAGGTAATAAGACAGTAATAACCTCTTAGAAAACAAAAAGAAAAAAATAGGAAATTTATTCCCAAAATCAACAAAATGTTAAATGATAAAATTGAAAGGGAAAAAAAATTCAACTAAAAAAAGACAAAAGAAAATCAAGTTCATCTGTCAAACCCACGACCTGAGGCATAAGACCAAGACAAGCAAACCTAATTTTGAAGGTTAATTTTTTTTTTTAAAAAAAAAAAAAACAACTCAGGTTAAAATTAAAAAAAATATATATAAAACATAATTTCAAACCAGTCAGATATTGACTAGTAAAATTAAAAATAAAAATAACTAAAAAATACATGAAAAATTAAAGTTAGCTCTCCATACTCGTGATTCTAATAATGAGATTGAGATAAACAAATTTAATATTAGAAAAAAAATTGAAGAAAAAAAAAGCCATTGTTGAAATGAAAATTAAGTGCTTTGAGATGAGAGTAACAATGAACTCTTCCTCCACTAGTTTATATTAATTATAGAGTCTTCATGCTCCAAGTGAACAGGATCAAATAAGAACTCTTCGATTAGATTCGATTTTGTGTACTCGTAAAAATGCCAAGATTCTAATTATGCATGTGCTGAAATGCTGGTTAGGAGATGTAGCATGCTTGTTGGATACTCACCAACGTTTAGTTTTATTTTTTCACCTGACAATAAGATTGGCAGCATGCTTGCAATACTTAATTCCAGGGCATTTCTTAATTTCTGGATATATTCTTGGGATTCGTTTTGCTTCAAACTAATTTTTTTAGTATGTGCATTATTTGTTTATTTTATGGTATTTTCTCTTTCTAATTTGTAATGGATTATTGAATTATTAATAAATTGAATATTTATCAAATCACCTGATTGCTTGAATTTTTATTTAGCTCTGTTAGCGAAAGAGTTGCGGTTTGTAAAGTTTCTATGTTACCTTTTAAGGGATCAACGTTTTTTTTTCTTTAAATAAAAACTAATTTTTACATAATTTAATTAATTTTATAAATTTTAAAATTAATAACTATTTAAGTCTATAGTGATTTTAAAAATATTCAAACTTAAAATCATTAAAGTATAAATTCAAGACTGACTAGTTAAATTACCACTGAAGTTAATTCAACGCTCACTTTATTCCAGCTCTCTGGGCTCTGCTAGCTTCATGAATCCTTTCTTTTTATTTATTTATTATTAACAAATGATTCAACAATCTATAGCCACATATTTTCCTCCGAAACTTAGGCAGACCTGAACCAAGATTTTCAAAAAATTCCTTTCTCTGGGAATGTTAGAATCTCATTTTAGAAAAAGAGAAATATATAAATCTCTGGCATTCTGACTTTATAACTTATCATTCAAACAAATAAATTCATAAGAACTTAAATTTCCGATCCGAGACAAGATCGAACACATTCTGACTTTATATTTTGAAACCTATAAATATCTCGAATTAATAATACATTCTTATACTAAAACATGTTTTCGAATTAATAAACATATATCATACTTTTATGATTTTTATTTGATTTTTAAGTTTTGTATTTTATGCTCTGTTATTCTTTCTCAAAGCATATGACAAGCTGTATATGATTTATTTGCAAAAACATTTTGCATAAAAAATATAAAAAAAACTAAGATTTAAAAATGTTGGGTCTATCTGCAAAGCTAGACCCAATAGTAATATTTATAGTATTAATTATAATTTCAATATTAATATTTATAATACAAATACTAATATTTTTAATATTAATAATAATATTAAACTTGCATGACTCAAGTTTAAATGGGTCTGTCTGCAACGTCCGGGCTCAATAGCCTTGGGTCCGGCTGCAATACCAGAACCCAAGAGCCTTGGATATGGGTCTAGTTGCATGGCCGCGTAATAAAAATGTGATAACTAAATAGAAAAAAAAATATTACATAATGAAATTAAACAAATAAAATATTAATTGACAAGGAAAAAATAAAGAAAAAAACAACAAAGCAAATAACTATTCCAATGAATAGTGTTTTGCGAGGAGGAGTATAGTAAAAACCCTTCTATGAGATCACGATAATCTAATAAAAAGTAAACAAAACAAATCATGAAGTTTAATTCTCAATCAAATCGATATTAGAAGATAAAAACTAATTAAAAAAATCTGAATTAATTGGTTTACCCTATCAAACCTGAAATTTGTGTCCTGAGAGTGTGATAACTAAATAGAAAAAAAAAATTAATATTAACAAACTAAATTAAAAAAAAAAAAAAAAAAAACCTATAACTAAAAAGCATTGCCTTTCATTGTGGATATATACAGTGCAATCCACAGTGAAAGGTTGACCTCTTTTAGTTATAGTTACAATATTAAAAAATGAATTTGGAAAGAAATAAACTAATGAAGAAGAAAAAAAATTCTGAATCAACGAGGTTGACTTGCTAAATTAGGTTAATCTATTAAACTTGGAATCCGTGTTATGAGAGTGTGATAACTAAATAGAAAAAAAAATTAATTACAAAGAAAGAAAAAAAAACCCTATAACTAAAAGGCATCCGCCTTTCATGGTGGATTTGCACATTGCAATCCACGATGAAAGGGTGATCTCTTTTAGTTATAATTATGATATTAAAAGACAAAAATTAAAATAAAAAAACTAATGAAGAAAAATAAAAAATCTAAATCAATTGTGTTAACTCGCCAAACCAAGTTAACTTGTCAAACTTGTGATCCGTGCTATGAGATGAGAGTGTGATAGCTACATAGAAAAAAAATTTAATATTAAAGAAATAAATTAACCTAAAAAAGAATAATTAAAAAGAAAAACAAAACAAAACAAAAAAATCTATAAGAAGAAAAAACTAATTAAAAAAAATCTAAATTAATTGGGTTAACTTACCAAATCAGGTTAACCTGTCAAATTTAAAATCTGTGTTACGAGAGTGTAATAACTAAATACAAATAAAATTAATTTTAATGAATTAAATTAAACAAAAAAAATAATTAAAATGAAAAAAACAAAGAAAAAAACTATAAAAAAAGCCCTATAACTAAAAAGCGAATGCATTTTAGTTTATAGTTAATGTGACTATCATTAATTTTTTTAACTAAAATGTGCTATTTTACTTTAAAAAAAAATACCCTAAAATATTTTATGAAAACTTTTGGCCAGGAGTAATAGAATGCAAAAATACGAGAAAAAAAAGGTAAAAATTGCATGAGGATGCATGTGATGGCCAGGACGGTGGTGCATTTTAGGCTTTTTAGCCCCAGAGGAACAACTACACCAGCCAGCAAAACCCATCACCGAATATCAAGTATTTATTATGCATTGTGCGCCCATCACTCTCACACGCACCACTGGACAACCATTATTTATAGCGAAATCCTCCATACTCCGAAGCTTCTCTAAGTCTAGACGCAGGAACATACCCATTTTTCAAGCCCAAGTAGACACTCAAATATATACCTCTTTCTGTTTTTCTTTTCTTTTTCAACTGGCCTTCTAATAAGTTTATTTACCTATCAATCATGCATTAGCGCCATATCCCATACTCTGGTTATTTGTATCAGATCAGATCAATTTCTTGGTGACTTCGAAAGAGAGACGGGAGCGATTAAAAGAGTGATTGCCACATGAGTGACGTAACAGCTTATGAATCATACCTTCTTGTTTTTTTTTGTATGATTTCTAAAGGATCTCTAGGTTACTGAATGCTAGCTTCAAGTGGACTCGATTTTGAATTGCAAATACGTACAGTTTCATTATTATTACATAGAATGCTGGGTTCTCATTGAATCTCTAGCTAATATATATCAAATAAATAATGGTGCAAGAGCAAAGAGCGCGGATTGTTCCTTTAGAACCCATCCTGTTTCCCCTAAAGTTGGCAGCAAGAGAAAATGTGGAATGTTAATGGATTAGTCGTGCAACACATCAGATATTAATTAGGTTTTCTTATTAGCGAGGCATGATTTTAATTATTTTGGGCCAGCATTAACTATTGTTTTCAACCTCTGTGTTAATTGAAATCAATGTCTCAAAATTAATTACGATTTGAAGCAAAAAGGATAAGATCAATGCAACAAAATAGCAACATGTAATCGTTTGTTGGATCTATCTAGCTGTGGCAAAACGAAGAAGGAGAGCTCCAATTAAAGGCAGATCATAACCTGGCAAATAAAACTCTCCACGACTTAAAAAATTCCAGCAACCATATGTAGGAAATCATTCTCACTCGTTAACTTAATATCTAAGAATATCAGCAAAAGGAGGAGGAAAAAGAAAGAAAGGGAAATCTTGCTCCCATCTTTAAGATAAAAATAAAATAAATGAACAAAGGGTGAAAAAAAATTATGTGAAAAAGAAGAAGACATGAACGGACCCTCGAAAGTGATACAAGATGGGAGTCCATGCTTAATTAACCTCCAGACTTCCTCTTTTCCTTTTCTAGACCTTCAAGAAAACCAGCAAGAACTCTCATGGCTTTTATTTGACACTGCAAAGCCATTATATAACCAGCAGTCTCTTCAAACAACTTGTCTACCCCAAACGACTCGCCCCCTGGGATAATCATTTGCAATGCCACAATCTTTCTATCTACTTCTGCCTTCTCGTCATCTTCACCTGCACCCACCGTCGACGCTTGATCCTTTTCTTGAACCTTTGACATCTCTCTCTTTCTTCTGCTTCTCTTGTGAACATTCTCTGCTCTCCTGCTCCTTTTCAAACTAACTAAAGATTCATGCTTTGCCATCTCAGATTTGTCGTGGGTGGTTTTCCTTTCTTTTCTTTTATGAAATGTGGGTATCATTACTTGGTTTAAGCTATCCTCCATGGATGCAATATATCCTGTAAAGAGAAACAAGGAAAGAAACGGAGGATTGAGGAGAGAACTTAAAGAGAGAGAGGGGAAGGAAAGAAGCTGGGTTGTGCTATGTGTTTTCCGAGCCTTGTGAGCTAGCGGTGTTGCGGTATGTATGGAGGAGAGGGTGTTGAATTATTGCTGAGTTCGAGAAATGTCAATGCCAACGAAGATGGGCCCATCTCTATTCGGCTTCCCAATTCCTAGTTTTGGACTCTAGTGGAAGGTGTCATGTACACTCGCTAATGGCGCGTGCTCATGCTGAGCCAAGAGAGCCGACATGTGACCTATCCTGTGGAGGTATTGTCACCGCACACAAAAAACTGTGCTGGACCCGACGCGTGGAGAAATTACATCAAAAAAATTAGGTTAATAGAAACATAAATAGGACACAAATACATCCATAAAATCATTACATAGGGTTCCATATTGATTTTTAACTCTTGTATCCTGTTTTTATTTATCAAGCATCTTTTGTAACTGTTAAAATATTTCCTGAATTAACGTTTCGTGTTCGAAGGTTTTCTCTTTTTTATTGAGTCTAGTTTTGAAAAAAATATTTAAATCTCTCAGCAATTTTTTAAATATAATACAAGAAACTAACCCATTTACCAGGTGAACTTAACAGCTCACAAACATGTATTTTCATTAATTTCTTAAGAGCGAGCTGGATTTACAAATTAAGGGTTTTTTGTGTAAAATAATTCTCAAAAAAGAAAAAAAGTTATTCATGTAATAACAAACGAAGCCCACAGGCAAATAGGACAAAAGAAATTAAAGATTATATATATATATATTGCCAAGTAAACCTTGGGTGATGATGATCACCTGTGGGATAGGGTCCATGGAGGAGGAAAACGGGTCCACCAAACAAAACAAAGGCAAGAGGGAGCACATGTGATCACATGATTTTCTTGAACCCAACACCGCCCATGTGCAGCCCTCTTCCCCCCCACTCTCTCTCCTATGATCTTTACCACTACCTCCTCGGCATGGAAACCACGTGGCACTTTTTCAAGGGACCCATCTTGAGCCCCACAAAGAACCTAAACACCCCTTTTTTTTCCTTACCACGACGTTTTTTACTATTTCTTTTGTGCTTTTTTTCCTGACTGGATAGAAATATGAAAGTGGAGCTAGCTAGCTAGCTAGGGTGGGTGGTGGTGGACAAGTGGTGACGGTGTAGGGGGAGGGAGGGAGGCAGGGAAGTGAGTGGTGGTGTTTCCAAGAAGGTAGGAGGTGGTTTGGTCATCGGGATTGTGAGAGAGAGATTTTGTGTTGGGGATATGGGGCTCCATGTGATCAAAACCACCTCATCTTTTGTTGGTCTTCCACACTACACGGCTGCTTCTTATATATTTTTATATTCATACCATACAAAATACAAATTTTCTTGGATCAAATCCCACATCTCTACATCTGTAATTTTATTTTCACTTTTCTTCTCCGTGTGCTGCATTGATTCCGTACTCATTTACGTACATAATGGCAACCTAACACGCTCCATTTATTCTCGTGGACATTGAAAATCATCAGTTTTTGTCTTCGGTTTAGCAGCAAGAACATCGAAGTTTTAGTTACGTTACTCGTTTCCCACTCTCGTCTTGTATATGATCCTATCAGTTTGTTTTTAAAGCCATTTGGAAGAAAAATGGAGTCGTGGGCTGTCGCTTCGTGCAAGCACAATTTAGGGAATTATCAAGTTTGAAATCTTCTCCCTATCACTGTTGCCATTTGCTGGGTCTCCACTTTTAACAATAAAAAACTCTGTAGTTGTGCCCATTTTCCCAGGAACAATGAAAGCGAAAGTGAGTCAAATGATTTTGAACTTTACAGAGGCATAAATCTAGGGTGAATATTGGTAATCGAATACAATCTAATTGGGCATAACTAAGTCATTTTAATATTTGGGATTCATTACGGGTTAGATAATTTTTAACAAAAAAATAAATATATAATTTTTAATTTTTTTTTAAATTCTAATTGTAGATTAAAAAAATCCATGCATGAATTTAATTAAATACATTGAGGACTATTTGTGGTAATAAATATACAAAATAAAATGTTGATGTATTTATTTAACTCATTTTGTTATAGGTTGAATAATTTTTTTCTTATTTAATGCAAAAGAATTAATATGGAGGTGTTATTAGTATATTTTTTACTCCCTAGTTGTTTCCATTTCCTTGGTCTTTTTTATAATATATTTTTTTAAAAAGTTTAAATAAAAAAAAGAACAAATTATAAAAGAATAAAGATAATAACAAAAACAATTATATAAAGAGATCAAGTGTGGAATGATAAATATTCAAGGTGTGAAAATAAAAAAAAATATTTTTTAAAAAAAATATAAAGAAAAAAACTAAAAAAATTACTAAAAATAAAAATAAAAACAATGATAAATAATTAAATAGACCAAGTATTATAGAGAAAAAAATATAAAAAAACTTGTTTTTCTAGTAACATTACAATTTTTCCATTAAAAAAATTGATGAGATTTACAAAAACACACTATTTCCAAATGTATAATGCAGTGGCAAAGCGGGTCCTGGGTTATATGGGGACAATGCATGCATGCAGATGGGGCCCTTCGGGAGACAGATAAGTAGGGTTTGATGAACTGATTAATGATGGGGGCAGGAGCACTGGACACATGCATAGCATCGAATTATGTCAACCCATAAATAAAATCACAAGAGCAATAGTTGCTCGGTTGGTGGTTGGCTTTCGCTGCCACCTCATCTCATCCCTTTTCTCCTTTGTCCAGCATTTTAATTTTTATTTTTTCCTGGCGGTGCTTGTCGTTTGAATCCTAGATGCAACGTCTATTCTTTCTAGTTATGCAACGTAAGCATAACACCATGCGCTATGATTGAGAGGAGTGCTGTGTTGAGTTTATTAAACTCGGTACACCACGACGAGTCGATTCTCAATTCTACTTTTCTTTCGTGTCAAGTTTAAAAAAATTAATTTAAAATTATCTTGATTCGACATGATTAATAAGTGGGTTCATTTCAGTCCGGTGAAAGACTAATTTGAATAATATTATTTTAATTCTGCCAGGTTAATTCACGCAATCCTTTACGATGGACACCGTACCAGTTTTAATAATTCTGGTTGTGTTGTGTTCCGAGAGTTACATTGACTTTTTAGTTTTTCCGAGACGAATGTCGTGTCAGTTCTTAGCTAATTTAGAGGGTGTTTGAGAATGTGGTAACGGTTGCTTTTCAAATAGCTTTTCGTACCGAAAAATATGCCAATAATATTTTTTTTATTTTTTAAAAATTATTTTTGACATCAGCACATCAAAACGATTCAAAAAGTACAAACCAAACTCAATTTTAACAAAAAAAAATTTGAATTTTGATGAAAAGTCGGTTTGGCCGCAATGCCAAACAGGCTATTAGTTGGGCTAGCTGCTTCAAGTGATTTTTCCAAGTCAAATGTTAGAATAATCTGCTTCCTTGTATGGAACAAATGGCTGTCCGATTTAGGTGCTAAGAACTAACCGATTGGTCCAATTTGACCATCGAAACTAAACTTGCTAATTAATTGGACTAGTAGAAGTTAGGTTACTGCTGTGGGATATTTACGAAAGCATGCCACACGTACAATTATTTATTTCTACGATAAAAAGCAAGGTTCATCTCCGAATGCTCACAATTGCAACTTGGAGAGCCAAACCCCATAAGCAGACGGGAGAATAGGTTAGGAACTTTGCTCGGTAGGAGGACGTCACGGGAGAAATTCCTTGACCGAATGATCAATTGCGAGGCACCAAAACAATTAGCCTGGATTGTGGGGTTCTTTTCAAGAGGGGTCATTCTCATGTAATATTTTTTTTAATAAAAAAAAAAACTGGCACAGAGGATTCACTGTGTTTTTAGAAACAATAGTATAATTATTATTTTACACTTTCAACAAAGAAATTGATGAAATTCGGTTTAAATTAGATTCTGGTTAATTCAGATTCTAAATAGGTATCCAGTATAAATGGCCTTTTAAAATTGAATTGCGTCAAGATTCTGTCTACAAAACGTTCTCGGTGAAGTAATTCACATGCTGTCATGAACAGTGAATAGTAATACCTAAGAGATATATTTGTCCTCGAATTAGGCTATATCTGTTTATTGAAAAATAATTTTTTAAAATTTTTTATATTTATTTATTATTAAAAAAATAGTTAACAGAAAACACTTTCCACTTAAAAAAAATTTTGATTTAGTTTTCAGGAAAAAAAAAAAAATTTTGGACGGAAAACACCTTCCAAAAGTTTGTAAAAAATTTAGAAATATCATAATATTTGCTGATTATATCAAATTTGATCCTCAAACTTTTGATATATATATATATATATATATATATATTCAATTTCAATTTCATCCCTTGAAATTTAATTTTTATGTTAATTTTGATTTTTATTTTTATAATTGTTATTTTCTTTTCCTTTATTATTTTTTAATTAAAATTTTTTATCTATCAAATTTGGTCCTCATTCTTTCGGTTGTTACTTATTTTATTTGAAATAATTTATGAAATGTTAATTATTATTATTAATTTGAATTTCTTCATCTTTCAATTTTTTTATTTTTTAGGATTGATTTCTATTATTTTGATTATTAATTATTTTATTTGAGATAATTAATGAAATTATACATATTTTTTCAATTTTATTTTTATTCATCTTTTTAATTTGTAAGATTTGTTCCTTATTATTTTAATAAACTTGAAAAAATAAAACATTAATAAGTTATTTTCCAGCTCATTTTCCATGATATAACCAAATACTAGAAAGTGTTTTCAAATTTAATTTTCATTACATTACAAAACATCAAAAAATAATTTATTTTTTTGAAGTTTATTTTAAATAAAAAAATTACTTTTCAGTAAATAAACGAAATCTTAATTTATATAGATCAATTCGAGAACAAAAAAAAATTCGGAGGTGATAATAAAAATAGGCACTTCAATGCCATGCTCCCACCGATTAGAGCAAAAATGTGCAATTTCTGTCCTTCTGTTTTTATCTGGAGTTGATCACAAAACTTTTGGAGTTTGGAGAGACGAGGGTTCGACTGGTTACGGTGAAATATCGTTGACAAATGAATGTATTCGAGTCAATTTCACTCCTCTGAGGCTGTATTTACTTAATTAGATTCATTTAAGCTGATATGTAAGTAGATTAAATTAGTTAGATGGCGAGCATTGAAGTATAGCACCGATGAAACATGCTCATTTTCAGAGAGTGGGATATGTGCTTGAGCCCTTGTGCTGATCTGCTTGATAACCGTGGACATGGATTGAGAATGGGATTCGTTTCCTTGGCAATCAATCCTCTTGGTATTCTTTTATCCCTATTACTAGCTGATATTGTGGGGGTCGTTTTGTCCTATTCAAGCTCTACTTTTTCTTTTTTTTTAGCTTGGACTTTTGTTCATTTGCTACCTAAAAAAACAAAGTAAATTACAGAAATATTCTACAATCATTTTTTTTTTAAAAAAAGAATAAAACGTTTTCTAATTTCTTTTTTATACTATCAAGAGTTTAAAAAACACAGATAAAAATGACTGAAAGAGAGTGCAAGGAAAAACGCAAAATAGAAACGGATAGTTATTTCTCAAAAAAATTCTCTACCTGCAGAAAGAAAAGTTAAAAGAGAAGATGGAATAGCACAAAAACAATGACAATCGAACCAAGCTAGTTGAATAGGAAATGTGGGTAAATCGCATCTTTCAGCCGTCTGTCAGGTTTGTATAATTTCTTCCATTTTTTTTCACTCGACGACGCGAAATCACTCGAGTCGGCCCTTCACCAGTCACCGTCCAGGCTATATGTTTTCCTCTTGTATTCCATGAATCAATGAATGATTCTTCAAATATGAAAAAATATATTAAATCATGCTTCTTTTATGTTTTTGTAAAACTAAATAAAAAATGCTATTAATTTAGTTCCCAGTGAACAATAGATATAGTAATAAGTTCAGTAATTAAGAATGGACCGTATGTTTTTCTTGGCTCCTGATAAGTTAATTTTTCAGTTTCTCTCTTTAACATTTTATTTTCAGTCTCTGTTATTTTAAAAAAAAAAAACTAAGCGAACTGAAAAACCCTTCAATAGCCATATTCGATTCTGCCAGATGAGTTCCATAGCTTCTCTTTAACTGCTCATAATATCTATTGATTATCTACGCGCCTGAACTAATTTTTATTTAAACGTCGTTTGTTTTGCTTTTAAGAAAACAAATCACCAGGCACTTCAACCGAGTTATATTGATTTAAATAATATATTAACCTGGTTTATTATTCATATAAATAAATAAATAAACCGAAACAGCAGATGCTGCGGCTGACCTGAGAAGAGACGCTTCTTTGTTAAACATGGAGTGGGAAATCTTGTGAAGAACGAAAGCTAATTTCTTTTCTTTAATTGTTTCTTTGACGGAGTGCCTTTTCCATTACGAAACTTGCCACTCCACGTTGAACAAGTGCTGCAAATCATTCACAGAAAGAATCTCTTGTCAAGTCATTCGCAACATTTGCTGTTTCTAGGTCTCGAGAATACAGTACAATTCAATATCTAATTGATGAACTATAGACTTTACAAAACAAAATGCAGTCCAGCAACCTCACATTATATCCACAAACTTCCTGTATCCTTATTCCTTAAAGCGATTTTCCCAGACCGAATCTGGCTCCACATGGATTTTTCCACTACGAGACTCAAGACACGTTGATCTTCTGAGACCTTTTCTAGTGCATCCTTAATTATGCCATACTGAACAATTCCAATCTTTCTGTGAGCAGCTGTCCTTTTCAGTACATCATTGTCATACCATGTTGAACAGCTCCAACCTTTCCTTGAGCAGCTGTACTTTTCTAGTACATCCTTGTCATACCATATTGAACAGTTCCAACCTTTCTGTGCGCAGCTGTAGAGGCGGCAGCGGCAGAAGCACCAATCCCGCCGTACTGAGCCTTGGCCTGCAGCAGACTTGTGTCAATCATCACCCGGTCATCCACATGCTCTACCTTGTTCACTCCTACCCGTGTCATAAAAAAAGGGTTGGAGTCTATGTTGATAGCAACATCTGGTGCATATTTGGCCGCCATGCCACATTGCTGGGCTTGCTTTTGTGAGGATAAGTCGCTATCAGCTTCCATGGTAGATCGTTCTTGCTTTCCCGAGTTGGATTTACGGTAACAATATGCAGAAGGGGCAGCGTGTGGAGGAAGGACTGCACTTCTGATGTGTGTTCTCGGGTCATGGGCATCTTTCATGATGCTCCCATTCTCGTATGATACAACTTGCCCTACAACCTTTCCAGGTTTAGCTACAGAGGCAAATTCAATGGATTATTACACTGGAAATGTAAAAAGAAATTCAGTTAGTTGAAAAACCATGGGCAACAAGAAAACGAGTACCCAGTGGAACTCTCTGCTGTGCCTGCAACGTCCTTGATATATTTACGGGAATTCCTTCAGAGTCTCTGGGATTTTTTTTGTATGCTTCCTCTGCAGCGTGCCGGTCCTTAAAGGAAGCAAGATTCTGTTGTTCTTTGGTACGGATTGCGCTTGAATGCACAATTGTAGACCTGCACATATCTTTCGAGGATCAGAGAAAACTTAACTGACCAAAAGTGAAATACTTACAAGCCAGGAGAGCAAGTCAGAAAACAAAGATAAAGAGGAATCCTCATAAAAAAAATAAACAAAATAAAACAGAAACATTTAAATCAACAAAACTCGGTAGCCTTGCTGAAATCCAGAAAATAAAATCCCCTAAAGAGTATCTGAAGCACAATACAAAAAAGCAAAATCAATTATCTTACCCTATAAAAGCACGTGTAAAGATACAGATCTTTCAAACCATCTAAACATACCAAACAACTGCAGACAACACATATCAGGACAAATAATCTAACTCCAAAGATTAAATGCATCAATCCATTCATCCTTCTAACAGTTGCTTTCAATTTCTTCCTCGACGCAAATGCAATGGGACAGCTAACAATTCAGAGCAACAACAACCAATAATTTTAATACAGCTAAATTACTGCCACTGCTGTCATAATTGTTTTATGCTTGCAATAGATTACATGTCACGCAGAACATCACATGTGCCCCAACTACTATAGCATCCTGTTATATTCTTATTGAGCTTGTCCCCACACCTCTATCTCTCAACAATCAGTAAAGACTTGAAAGTTTAGATGAAAAACTGAAAGGACAAAAAAATCTGATGATCATTACAACAGTATCCACTAAAGATCATCACTGACTTTCCTATATCAACAATTAGTGAAAACTACAAAAGTTCAGAAGAAAATGAGAATGCAACCCCATGATCATTAGAAAAGTTACCACCAACATCACTACCTTTCTCTGATCCCCATATACTATGTGACACACCATGAACTGCAAAAAGCAAGGCAACAAAAACAAGAATATTGCAGCAAATAAACAAGAAGACAGCAGAGCAGCATGCCTGGATATATTTACCTAGGAAGAGATACATGCTTTCTTTCAAGAGGAATTACTGGTCCACTTTTACCACCATTTTCCTCAAGATGTGCAAACTGCTTTCTGAATTGATCAACGGCACTGTGTACACCACCAAAAGTCAGGGTAAAGCGGAAGCAGACAGAAAGTTAGAGTAAACTATCTCCAAAAGCGAAAAAAAATAAAATGTAAAAGAAGAAGAAGAGGGGGGTCTCAAAAGCTAGAACCTTGGATAAAGAAAGTTAGTCCTCTCAGTTCCATTTACATAGTCCTTGAGCAGTTGAGGATGGTATTCCAGTATCTCCCGAAAAATTAACTCTCGTACATCCTCCTTTGTAACTCTTCGCCTCTCAAACTCAAACTCCATTTTTGTTATTGGCTGGCAGGAAGGCTCCCTCTCAACTTTTGCCAATCCCTTGAAGTAAGGATCTGCCAGTGCCTGATAAAATATAAGCAGGCCAAAATAATTCAACAGATTAGCCATGTTCAAGTATTAAGAGAGAATAACATGCAGTAACACAAGCAGAATGGTTCAGCAAAGAATGGCATAAAATTTCAGAAAAACTAAATTAATTTTGTAGAACACACCTCTTCAGCAGTTGGACGATCTTTGGGGTCAAAAGCAAGTAGCCTTCCCAACAATCGTAGTGCCAAAGGATCAGCATTGGGAAATTTCTGTGCGAGTGGAACAGGCTGCTTTTTCCTCATGCTGGTTAAATATCTCCTTGCCTTATCATTTCGAACCTGGATTCATAAAGACAAAAAAACAGTAAATACCATAAAATATACAATGTGTTCATTTTGTGTTTTATGAGGGCTGAGCATGCGTGCCTTTTTTTTTTGGGGGGGGGGGGGTTTTGGTGGGTGGTTATTGATGGAGGTTGAAGATATGAGATATGACAATAATATATGTCCAGAACAAAATACAAAATTCATCGCAACTTTGCACTTACCAGAGAAATTGTATCCAATGATGGTGTACCAAGTAGATCAGTCATCAAGTCCAACTGGTGAACTACATTTTTGCCAGGGAAAAGTGGTTTCCCCGTTAGTACTTCAGCAAAAATGCAGCCTATACTCCATATATCAATTGCTGGTGTATACTGCAACCAGATGCCATTAAAAAAATTAGAAAAAAACTGTAGAATTAAACCATATTGACATTTTTACAATTAAAATTGCAAGAATGCCAGTTTTTTCCACTGAACAATAACTCTGTTTACATTAAATCCATTGACAGGAAACCTTCTCTGGCTCTCGCCCTCAGAATTATGAACTAACAATCCAAAACAAAAATCAATGATTGATGGAAGTTTACAGATAAAACTCCAACATACCAAAATTGAACAATAGAGTGTTTTTTACAGAATTAAGAGATCAACACATCTACACCTGCTTCCTCAATCTTTCAGAACAAAAACAGTTTCAAATCTAGTATCAATACTTAATTAAAGGATCAATATTTTCAGCAATAACACAAGAATACAGGCAGAAAAATCATTTTCCATCTGCAAACCAGGGCACCAACAATTTTAACTTAACTATAAAATTGTCAAACCTATGTGTTCAAAACCATTTGGTTTGGATATACCTTGGAGAAAAAGGACCCACAGAGTTCAGGAGCTCTATACCATCTTGTAGCAACATAATCCTGTAAATTTACACAAGTTTTTAAGTCAATGCTCCCTGTTCCTATTAGATTTATTGAGCAAATATAAGCACATCAGGGACCAATCTGTTAGAAGAGTACCGTCCAGAATATTGTCGAGGGTGTGTCATTGAAAGCAACTCTTGCTAACCCAAAATCACAGATTTTAAGCTTACAGTTTGCATTTGCCAATATATTTTTTGGCTTTAAATCTCGATGATAAACATTTGCTGGAGAAAAGTAGATAAGAGTTAGATATACGCCACATCCTCAACAAATGGAAATAATTAAAAAAAATAAACAGAACAAAGAAAAGGTAGATGTGGACAGAGCAACTATATAACAAGGAATGCAGTCACCACAAGAATACCAGAGAAAGAAAATACAGATTGTCAAACTTATTGTCAATCTAAAAGTTGATGTATTACAAGAACACATTTTGAAGGAGGAACCAATAACGCCGATACCAGAAAAAAATATGCAAAATGACACCTTGCAACCATTTATCCACAGCTCCATGAGCAATTCAAATTGATTTACAAACTGCCATAATCTTTTCTTGTGCCGTGAAAGCATGTCAATTGAGATAAGTGATCTATAAATGTCACTCCCATGATTTATGCATGATATCCAAGCAGCCATTGATGAAGCTCCTAGAAAGAACTAGTAGGAAAGGTGGGGTCTGGTGGGGAGAAGACAATGGAGGCTAGTTCATTCTGTTTCTGATCCTAAAGAAGGATTTTTATAGAGAACTTGGCCATTACCTCATATACACATAGGACTGGGTGCGCCTACTCAATGTTAATGGGTTTAAGGACCAAATCCCATGAGTTTCTGAATATATGTCATTTAAAACCCTCTTTTAGAAGCTTAAACCTGCAGTGTGCGTAGTAGCCTCCAGTGTGTTCTCGTTACCAAACTCTTAACACAATGCAATCATCCCTAAGAGAACAGTCAATGGCTCCTCATATTTGGTTTATAAATCATGAAGGGGAATTTTATCTCCTCTTGATCTACACATTCATGACACATGAAGAGGGGTTGTGGTGGTTGTAAGGCAAACTGAAATGCTTATAGGACGGCTGGTGTGTAGGTAACCATTATGGCAGGCTTCCACCAAATTTTCCTTTATTGGTATTGGAGCAATGGGCCTCTTTTATTTTTATAATATCGGGAAACAATTAATGAATGTGCACATAGGCTTTTGCTGGAATTAAGTAAATTTTCTCATCAAAGAGATAAACAATATCGTACCTGTGTGGATATACTTTAATGCGCGAAGTAGCTGGTAAAGAAAAAATTGATAGTGCTCTCGTGTCAAGTCATCATTGGCTTTGATGACTTGATGAAGATCCGACTCCATGAGCTCAAAAACAACATAGATATCTTTAAAATCCCTTCTTGAAGGTGGTAGCATAATGTGTTTAATTTCCACAATATCAGGATGTCTTAGGAGCCTGAGCAGCTTTATCTCACGCAATATACGAGCAGCATCAGAAATGTGTTCGAAAATATCATGAATTTTCTTTATTGCCACTTTCTCGCCGGTGTGAGTGTCAATTGCAGAGCAAACAACACCATAACTGCCTTTCCCGATAACTTCCTGGATTTCGTACCTATTGGCATCACCATATTCAGAGAAAAAGTCCATCTCTGTTGAATTCTGCAACATAGGAACCCAAGTTAGTTGAGAAGACCAACAAATTTAATAAGATCAATAAACATTTCTATGCCTTTTTCAACTGTATGACACTAATCATGTCTGACAAGTTTATATTTTCTATTTGATATCTTCTTTTACTATGCTCAACAGCATGAAAATCAGTGCCGATGAGTCTTGGATCAAATGCAACTGTTTATATACTACTGATTCCAGCATGTGCCACTTCAGATGAATGAATCTTGCATCTTATGAAGAAGCGTCAGACCTCTGAAGGATCCCTCAAGTAAAATTGAACAAAATGGTACCCACATTGTAAATTTTATAAACATGGAAGTTTCTTATTCAAATGTCAAATGAATTCTAACTAGTAAAGGACAATCCAATCAAAATTGATATTTTTTTATATAAAAAAAAATTGCATCTGTCCTTCACACCATAAATTTTACTTTATTTTCCAGTGGTTCCATGTGATCAAAACCCTTGTTTTCTTCTTTGAAAAAATAATGGCTGTGGGCAAGAAAATGAGAATTCATCAAAAGCATAGAAAGGAGAAAAAGAAAAGGAATGCAATGCAGATAGTTTGAAGTAATGAGTACGTAACACTGACATTCTATAGCTTCCAGAATAATCAGATAATATAAAACCAACATAATAAATAAACTGAATGCTTACAAGTTCACTCTCCCAAATCCATAATCAATAAGAACAACAATAGGTATCTCAACAACCATAACATCAAACTAGCAGCCTCAAAATCTCCGCAACGAAATAGACAAATTCATCAGTTTCCACTTGTACAAAATCAGAATAGAAGGAAAGTAAATCCAAGTCAAAACATTTTACACTGAAGATGAAGTGGGGCAGAAAATTCCAAAAAGAGTATCAAAATCAAAACTATTTATTGATGAAAAAAATCCAAGTCAAGGCAATCTATAGATGAAAAAAATCTACTGACAATAGAATCAAATCCAATTATAAAAAAGAGAGATAAAAGTGCTATTTAATGAAACCATAGGGAAGCATGTGCGTTTAAGTCAGCGGATAACATTCACACAAAGCAAAGAGAAACCCCCTTCTCTAGAAAGTAATTCACATTCAATGATACCGTTACCATTACAAAAAATAAAAATAAAAATTCCAAAGTATCTCCCATTAAGAAAACAGAAAAAACATAAATTAATTCTTTTATCATGTATTGAAAAAAAAACATATAGATGATCATATAAATTGCTACATAGCTTAACTACCAAACACACTAATTCAATCTGCAA
The DNA here is from genome assembly GCF_005239225.2 of Populus alba. NCBI lineage: Eukaryota > Viridiplantae > Streptophyta > Magnoliopsida > Malpighiales > Salicaceae > Populus > Populus alba. The sequence goes on along the minus strand of NC_133297.1, from coordinate 11,979,859 downwards.
AAATAATCACAACTCTTAATTATTCACAATTTTCTTCATCTGATGATGTTCCCTTCTTTCCTCTCTTTTTAATGCATATTTTACCAAAAACACTTTCAGCACAAACAACACAGTCAATTCTGAATCAAAATGTTGAAATTCACATCCAAAACAAAATAAAAACAGTCTTAATTTCACCTTTTTTCTCTGATCTTGCTGCATATTTTTTGTCTCCAGTTCCAAAACTTCAACCAAAAACCCCAAAAAGAATAAAAAAATAAAACAGTTTCCCTCCACCAAAATCCGAAACTTTTTAAATCAGATGATATTGGGAAACAGATTACAGATCCTCGATTAAGCAAATCAATCAAAGTTGATGAACCGCATTTTCCCCGTCTCCCCCGGCTATCCCACCTTATTATCCTACTCGAACCCTTCACCGAGCGTACATTCAAAGCCAATCCCCTTCTTCTTAGACTCCTCCTCCAAATCCCCTCCCTCCAATATATATAATAACAATTAATACAATAAATCAACAGCCACCGTCTCTTTTTGACAACTCAGTAACAACAACAACGATGACAAGTCCTCCTCTTGCATTTCTTATTCTATCAATCGCTACTCTAACTAACCTAGCCCCAAAAAAATATTTTGTTGAGTTAACAGAACGGAACTGCTTTCGGGTTTGCGTGTAGAGCCGTATTTTGAATTTGGTAAGAGAATTTACAGTGTCTGTGAGGGTTTTTGAGTGTAGAGAAATGCGAGATCTGTACACCGACCGACACGAAGCTCAAAGTAGTAAAAAAAAGAAAGGAGTCAAAAAGGGATTGTGAGGGGAGATAAAACAGGGAGGGAGGGAAAGGTTTTTATGGCATGTGTCTAGGGGTATTTTTGGGGTTTTGATGCTTTGCTTCCTACTTATACATTATTAATGTTTTTTTTTATTAATCGATAGGATTAGATTTATGCCGTATGAATGAACGGATAAAAGGATTTGAATACGGATATGGCATCGGAGTGTAATTATATCCGGTTATATAGGGGTAGAAATGGTATGGGGTTGTGTTTTGGCAGGTGGAGTGGAATTGAGAAAGAGGATTAGGCGCAAGTGTTTCTAACTTTCTATGGTTTCATAGACACCTTTTCTGACACGTGGCGAGATCATGGAGTTTTGAGTGAAGAATCGGGGGGGCATAAACATGGATGGTGATCATTCTTCTTTTTTCTTTTTTCTTTTTTCTTTTTTCTTTTTTGAGATGGAAACAATTTGTGCCTTGGTAAAAGGTTTTTGCATGCGATTTGACCGTTTTATGTTTTATAATATATCAATGGGTTAGGCTAGGGTTGAATTATTATTTTTAAATAAAAAATTATATTTAAAAGAAGAATATTAGGTTGTTGGGAGTGATTGAAAATAAATATATTCAACTAAAAATAATAATAAAAACTAAACAAATTTTAATTTTTTATCTCTCAAAACATGCAATCTAATTATAAGATCAAAAATAACCTTTTAAAAAAAAATTATAAAAATTATAAAACCCAATTAAAAATATATTCAAGTTAAAAAAAAACAAATATTAATGAGCAAAAATCAATTCAAGTCAATGTGTCAAACCTTCAACCCGGGTTATTAGATCATGATAATCTCATAAAAAATATAAAATTCAGTTTCCAATCAAACCAATATTAAATGATAAAATCAAAATAAAATTAATTAAAAAAATAACTCGAACCAACTCGAGTCAATCTATTAAACTTGCAACTTTTATCACGAGATCATGATAAATTCACTGGAAAAAAAACAAAACCTCACTTTTAATAAATCTTGTATTGAGAGTTGAAATTAAAAAAAAAAATCTAAGAAACTTGTATATAAATCAACATAAAAAATTATAAAATAGATTTTTCAAGATAACAAAACAAAATACTATTAAAATAAATAATATTCTAAGGATGTGGCTACAGCTAGTGTTTTGTTAATATTAATAAATATAAATGGAGTGAAACAAGGATTAAAATGGTAATTGATAATCTTAATTTAAAATTGAAGATCAATTATTAAAGAAATTTAAGTTTTTTAAAATACATTAATTTAATTTAATGTTAAAACAACAGATTTAAGCCCTCTTTGTTTTTTTGTTTTAAAAGAATTTAAAAAAAAAATAAAAATTTTATTTTTTTATTTATTTTAAATTAATATTTTTTAATGTTTTTTATATCATTTTTAATGCGTTAATTTTAAAAATAATTTTTTAAATATTTATATATTTTAATATATTTTTTACATATTTTTTTTAAAAAAATAACAATAACCATACTCCTAATACTCTAGCCCCTAATCTCATACATTTTAACGCAGAATAAAAAAGGTCGAAGCGACGATAAAATTAATTGTTCTTCCTTGCGAATATTTCCAGGGGAAGAATGTTGGTTTTTAGTGTCTAGATGGGACGTCTTTGAAATATAAAAACAATGATGATATTGTCAGACAACACCATTCACTTGTGGAGGTGGAATTGATGTGTGGACGAAAATTCAGATAATTGGATAAGTCAGCCTGTTTATTTCAAATTTCAACTTGTGGAGACCGTTTGGTAGTGTGGTTGAAACTGCGTTTTGTTAAATTTTAATTTTTTTTTTTTGTTAAAATTGAATTTGATTTATACTTTTTGAATCATTTTGATGTGCTGATATCAAAAATATTTTTTTAAAAAATAAAAAAACATCATTAGCATGTATTTCGGCATGAAAAACTATTTGAAAAAGCAACCGCTGCCACACTACCAAACACGCTCTTAGTTTATAATCATGCATGCGTATAAAAAACAAGTGGTATATTAAGTAAATATATAAACTTGTAAAAATTATAATCATGCATGCGTATAAAAACAAGTGGTATATTAAGTAAATATATAAACTTGTAAAAAAATCATATAAGAAGAACAATTATACCATGCAAACTAAACAAGTCAACTAGACTAGTTTAAAGTAATTACTGGTTAAAGTCCAGGAAATAAAATCTAATTTTTTTTTTTTTGTGGTTATGATTAGTTTTTTGTTTTGTGTGCTTTCTTGGACATTGTTAGGTGTAAAATGATTTTCCTCAATAATTTTTTTTGTATTTCAGCAACTTTTTAGTATTTAGATTCATTGCTAAATAACGTTTTATAGATTTAAATGAATAATCCTCAATATTTTTCTATAATTATCGGACATAAACTATATAAATAGGGAAAAATAAAATTAAAGAACAGGCCTTTAGAAAAACCACCAACTAAAAAAAAAAACGCATGAAATTCTTAGTATCTTTTTTCTCTTCTCCGATACATCTATATTTACCGGACTTTGCTAAAATATTAAATATTTATAGTTCATGAACCACTCATGATCCATGAATGTTCAATATGGTTCGTGAATTTTTTTATAATTCATGGATATTTAAATTCATTAAATAATTAATAAATGTTCAAGCTCATGGATATTCATAAATAAAATTAATAAATATTTAAATTCATGAAATATATTCATGAATGTTCATGGTTCATAATAAATATATTCATTCCACATAACATAATTAATGTATTGATTCATGTACTGATATATTTTAAGAACTAAAAATAAATTATTAATCAAACAAAACTTAATAGCAAAAGATATTTTTTATCAATCAAACTTAAATCCAAACTTATAAGCCTACATGCTTATAACATATTCCATAAAACTATTTTGATTTTGAAACTTTTACTATTCAAATATTTATTGAGAATAATTTCTCATCAGTTTTTAAATAGTTTTTTAAAACATGTTAGTATTTAATATTAAAATGTTTATGCTATATCACATAATTCAATATGATATTAACCTGGAATACGAGCGGAACCTCACGTATGATTTGACTTTAAAAAAACTCTCGGTATATTTTATAAATTAATTCCAACACGATGTTTCATTTTGTAGTGTTATTCCATGTTACCTGGAATCAAATAGACCCATGTTTTAACGACTCGACTGGAATTGTATAAATTTTTATATTTTTTTTTTATAAATCAAGTCATCAATCAAACTGGTCTAGGATTAAACATTCAAATAAGTGATTTCCCTTATTTGAATGAATTAACTATAAAAATTCGAACATTTCACCTACAATCCTTCAATAAAACCAAAAAAAAAAAAATCTCTGGCCAAGTTAATTTTATTCATTTCATAATCATAGACTGGACACACAATTTAAAAACGAGTCCATTCAAATGATCCCAATTTTTTTTATTAATATCATAATGTCACAATCCAAGAATCTTGAAGTGAAATACTTGAGATTAGGATGGCTCTTGACCCTCTCTCCTTTCCTATCTTGTCGAGAGGAACGTGACTCTCTCGGCTTAGATTTACAACGGAGTTGCTCCGAATTTGATACTGAATTCAGATCTGCTGTTGAATATTATATTTTCGACTATAATATTACATCTCTGGGTCTATGTATGTTACCGAATTACAAACTTATGCTCTCTGCCATTGTTTTGCAATTAATGTTGATGCATAATTATAATTGCTATATAAAATAACATCCACTTGCTTTATTTCTGCATCTCTTCAAAGGATTCCAATAGCAAGTAGTTTGGACTTTGTTCGGTTTAGTGGTACGTGTTACAATTTATTTTTTTAATTTTTTTTATTTAAAAATAAATGTATTTTTGGTTATATTTCAGTATTTTTTATGTGTTAATATAAAAATTAAAAAAATATATTATTTTAATATTTTTAAAATTAAAAAAGTACATTTATAAAAACAATATACATTATCAAATACACTGTCGAAATTTGTTTTTCTAGGCTCTCGGGGTGAAAAAATCAGGTATCTATTCGACATTTTTTTTTAATTTAATAATCTACCATGTTCTTCACATGTTTTATGTTCATGGGTATAGTTGACCAGCACGGTTTCAATTAATTAATAATTTATTTAATCTTTTTTTATATGACAAGACAATAAACACCTTGAGTGAACTTGGAGTCACCACATGAAAAACCTGCAACGCGTTAGTTTAACCTTTCCGGCAGATGAAAACCAGCTCCTCACCGAATACTTGCCCTCCTACTTGGACGTTTCACCCTACTTGAATTGACGCCTATTTATTTATTTATGTATTCTAAAAATATATTGTATTTTTTTTTTTTTTTTAATTACTTTACTATAATAAAATAAAAAATAATTTTTTAAAAATAAGAAATAATTAATTTAAGATATTTTAAAAAAGGATTCACTACCCATCTTCATTTCTAATGTTATAGATTATTTGAAATTGTATTTGCGGTTATTTTTTAAATAATTTTTTGTATTAAAATATATATATTAATGATGTTTTTTTTTTTTTAAAATTATTTTTGATATTAGCACATTAAAATAATTTGAAAATACTAAAAATATATTTATTTAAAATTAATAAAAAATTAAAAAAATATATTTTTTTAAAAAATATTTTTTAAAATGTAGAAAAAAACAGATACTAAAGGATCTCACTAATTTTTGCTTGGGTTAGAAAAAGAAAAGCTTAACCCTTTTCCAATGCTTCAACGACGCTCCCGGTGCTTTTATGTGGCTGATGTTGACTGCAAACACTAAGATCTGGTGGTGGAATTGTTGCTGGTGCTGCAAGGCTTTTTTTCTCGTAGTTGTTTTCGGTTTAAAATAATATGTTTAGTTAAGCTGTGTTTTGTTTCGAAGGAACATCACTTGATCGTGACTAGGGCAAGTGCTATTAAAAAAACAATTAATTATCTGAATTTCTCGAACAAATCCTGGTAAAAATTTCTGAAAATCTCCGAAGAAGTAAAAATCTAGATAATTCTCCGAGACAAGTTTTCATTAAACATCAATTTGTTCTTGGTATTTCAAAGAGCCTCGATATTGTTGAATATAAAACCACACCAAACAAATCTTTCAGACTGACAGTGATCATCTTGCAAAAAACCTTGCCATTAACATTAAAGGCCACCCAGGTCACAAGGCATTATCCAATTGAAGCCTCTTCATGTTATAATTTTATTCCAAAGTTTCGAAGTCGCCGGCCAATGTAATCATCTTCATCTGTTCAAGAAGACTCATGCAGTACTGGTGTAATTAAGCTGCTCGTGTATATAAAAAGTTCACAAACAAGCCCAGTACTATATACATATAAATACCTACCCCGTCTCCAGAATATTTATATTTTTCCATTTCACAAAATTAAAATTAAAATACGTGACTAATTAATTAATCACATCCACGTAGAGTGTGGACACTGCTGGCAAGTATTTTAAAAGCACAAATAAAGGGAAGAGGTGTGAGTGGATTTGCAGTCCTCGTCCACTTGAAAAGCTATTGCATGTATCAATCAAATAGAAGGGAGAGCATAGGTTGAGGGTAGGCTGGTGCTTATAGCAACCAGCCCAGCTCTGGATTTTAAAATCTTTAAAGGATGTCAAATTAGCCATCTCCTTCAACTCTTTTCCTTTTTTTTCTTTTTAATTAACTTATATATATATCTTAGTTAACTTTGCATGTCCTAGAATTAATAGTCATATAAATCTATAGTTATTAAAATTTATAAAATTTAAATTAATAATTTTTAAATAATAAATTTAAAATCTGATCAATCAAGCTATATAATACTATAGAAGGATCCCACGCTAAACACCCATTTGTCAACTATAGGGACACTCTACTTCACGTTTTCAAGATCTCTCGAGCAATCTCATGATTGTGTCTAATGGGTGTAGGCTAGATCTACAAAGATCTTAAACGATGCTGTATTCTGAAAAGTTCTTTTTTTTTTAAAGGAGTTAATAGCATATAGAACTTGAACTTGATTGTTCTTTGATTGTGAAGGAGAGCTGATTGCTTAATTAAATAATTGGTCATTGGGAAATTTGATAATTTCAATGTTATAAATGGAGCCCGTGATCATATTTGTATACAAGTCCACCGTACCAGCTTGCTTAATCACTATCATATGGCAATAAAAGACATTCCTAAATCATATTATTTCGCCTTCTAGCTAATTTACTTGCTGTTTTTGCTGTCGATTGTATGTTTTTTTAATTTAAAAGCAAAATAATAAAGATAAAAAAATAAATATTGATCAAATTATTTAATCTCGTAATATAAAATATTTATTTAGTTGTTGTTGTTAATTTTTTTTTTAATTAAATAAAAATAAAAATAAATAAATACATATAAAACTAATTAATTTTTTAAAAAAAAAACTCAAGTTGCTTGATTTTTCATATATGTATATACACGCCTGCTGTATCATTTTTTTTTTTTTTCTATAACAACTTGGCAGGTTGCTTAATTTTTTTTCAGGAGCTGGGCAGTAGCTGAGGACAACGAACAGTTGAACTAGAGCAGCAAGTAGCGAATATTTACGCGTATATTTCTTCTCTCAATTGACATGTCGTGAGGGTACCACCAGCAAAATGATTAAAGAAAGACTTGCTGGCTCGTGATTTAACACCTGAACTCCCTTTTCCGGCACCATTGCATGTGAAAGATGCCTAAAAGGCTAAGACTTGCCCGTCAAAAAGTAGATCCCCTGTCATTCCACCGTTCAGTTCTTCTGTTTATAAAGAGAGGGGAGGCGGATAAAGCTAGAAACTCGAGATCTTTATCCATCTCCGGCCTCGAATATCCAGCCCCGTGATAATACAAATTAAGCTGCCGCCCCTAACATGTTTATCATGTGTTTACAGCTTCGACATTTTTATGCGAAGGTACCATGTGATGATTCCTTGAAATAAACCTCCCAGGTTCAAGATCTCTGCTTCTGTTCTGTCTTAATCAAATCTGTGATGAGTTAATGATACTGTTCCATGTGATGATTCCTGCAGCGCGGCATTAAACGTGAAATGGCGATTGGAAATAAGTTTTTACAGTGCTGCCGACAGGACGGCGTTGCTTTGCTAAACCAATCATGCTTCTCTGGTTGTTGGGGAAATAAAACTAATATAGAGACAAGATTTTGAATCTCCGGGGAGAAAAAAAACAAGGGAAATAATGAGATCCAATGTCTACGGAGGACAGAGACATCTGAACATCACACTTTTTGTATGTGTTATTATATTTTCCCCCGACTGTAATAACAAAAGTGATCTTATTTCCAGTTGGGTTTTTTTTTTATAATCAATTATTTTTGGTCATCCATTGCAACTAAATTAATTCAAAAACTTAAACTTAACTAACTCTCGAAGGAAACATTGCCAACTTCAGCTTCACTTTCTATCCACGTTAAATAGGCAAGGGAATTGAACCGTAATTTCTGTGCTAATTTTCGTAGGGTGTCTCGTTTTATTTATTTTCTTCAGGCAAAGGACAAGTAATCATGATGACTAAAAATCTAACTCTGGAATATAGCTTCTAAATAGAATAATCAGTAGTCAATTAATTGGTTACAATAATTATACTTGATTATGTAAGCTCAATCTCTATCTCGAATCTTGTACTATTATTTAAAAAAATCGAAAATAAAAGGTCAGGGTTATGATATTAGGGTTGAAGATTATATACTATAGAGTTAGGTGGAACAATATGAACCTTAAAAATGATTCCCAGTCTCGATTTTGATTTCAAATAATTTTTTATACCATTTATGCGCTCAAGTTTCAAAAATTCCCAGTTATGTTTTTCTATTTATATTTGATCGATGAACTCTTTTATTATAAACGATGTCATTTTTTAGTGAAATCTGTATTTTTCTTAAGAAATTCCAACATAAATCAAAATTATTAAAGGATAGATTTGATATAAAAATTTGTTCGAGAATAAAGTTGATATTTTCAGGTTTTTCTTGAGAAGAAGAAGAATCAAAGGATAATTGCATTATCAGTTATCAATTTCACTTATTTTTTCAATTGAGCACATTTCTTCATTCAAATACACTCATTTTTTTTTGTAATCTCGAATCTAGCACTTTCATCCAAATTCTAGCTTTGTTGACATGTGATTTGACACCTACATCATGTTTATTTTTATGTCTTAAAGTAATTTTTTTTAAAATTAAATTTTTTAATTTTAAAATTAATTTTTTTTGATGTTTTTAAATTTTTTTATATATTGATGTAAAAAAAATAATATTTTTAAAAGTAAAAAAAAATATTATTTTGAATACATATCCAAGTAAAATTACTAAAACAATTTAAGTAAAGGTATAAAAAATTTTTTGAAAAAACGATCCAAAAAAACCTAGCCGAACCGAAACCGGCCGTTTCGAACTGGTTTCGGTTTTTTAAAAAAAAAAAAAAATTCAGCTTGGTTACTTTTTTTGATAAAACCGAATCGATCCGGTTTTGCTCACCCCTACTTCTAAGCATTCTCTTCACTAAAACAATTACAATGCTGGTGTATCAACTTTTAATAATTTTTTCTTGAATTTGGTACGTGGGCTTTTTCTTTCTTTTTGTTTTTTCATTTTGACACACCACTTTTTCAATTGTGCCAGTCTAATACTTCTATGAAAAAATTCATTGATTTTTCTTATTTATATTGCAATCACATGATATTTATTTATCTTGTTTTACCAATAAATATTTTAATTGTATTAATAATTTATTTGTTAGTTTTAATTAATTAAAAAATATTTTTTACTCTTTATATAGATGAATAACGTACTATTGATGGCAAGAAGTTTATATCTTAAAATAACTTATAATATTTTAAAAAAAACATTTATTTTAAATTTAAACATTTTAATTTATTATTTTTTAAAACTAAAATATTTTTAAAAAACACATAAAATCAATGCCAAACATCAAATCCCCTTCTTGCCACTTCACTTCACTACTCTGCATCTCATTTTTACACCAGGAAGAAAAAAACATCCACATACCACCACCTATACGTATTTTGTATTATTTAGCGAGGTGTTCGTGTATGTAACGTATGGTACGGAGAGAGGATATACTTAACCTCCATCATAAGCATGTGGTATACCCTGTTGCAATCATCCCACGTGGCCACGTGAACGCTCCTTTGAACTGGTGATTGTAAGAGATGTGGGGCCCATTGCATGAAGGTCCACATCTTTTGGTGCGTACCATTCTAGACAAAGAAGGTCACACTGTCCGTCGTCACAAGTCACAGGATAATTGTTCCCATTTTTTTCTTTTCTTCTTTTAATTTTATTTTAAAAAAAAAAATAATAAGATTTTTTTAAAATTTTTATATATTGTTTTGGTATGTTGATATTAAAAATATTTTTTTAAAAAATATATTATTTTAAAATATTTCTAAATTAAAAATACTCTAAAAAAAAATAATTCTCACATAATTAAACGGGCTATAAGGGATAAAAAAAACAATTTGTTTTTGTATTTGTTAAGTTTTAAGTTTGTTTTGCAAATAACGATTATTTTTTAAAGTATTTTTTATTTAAAAAAATATATTATAATAACATATTTTTTTATTTTATAAAATTTTAATTTTAATATTAGCATATCAAAATAATATATAATTTTTTTCAAAAAATACTTTGCTTTCCAAACAAAAAAATAAACAGTATCTTTCCCTTGATAAACAAAACGTGGCAACATTTTAACATGTGATAACGTTTCTCCTGTCCTCTCCATGTCTCTTAACTCCTGTTTTTTTTTCTTTCTAGTTTTCCAGTAAGTGCTTTCCGTTTTCTTTGTGATGTCGCTTGATATTATAGATTCTAAGATCGTGGAAAAGCAGTTCAGCGCCTTTCCGCACTACAAATCTCCGATCATGCGTGGATAGTTCTTGAGTTTACTCTTAAATTGTCATTTACCACTTCAAACATTTTACACAAAAATCTCCATTTGCGGGTGGAAGGTTCTTGTGCAACAGTAGGCTTTGTAGCCCAAGTGCTTAAATAAGAAAGCCACAGGCCTCTGACTCCCCAATTAAGCTCACGTTTTGTTGGACCCACTGAAATTACGAACGGACTATTATTTACCAATCAGCGGCTCGTGATCAAGCCCGTGATCTTGTTTCCAAATTTACAGTCACCTCGTGATTCACATTTTAAGGCCCAAATATTCAGCCGACAGCTAAACATCAATCATTCAATTGACAGTAAAACACCGATGTTCGATGTCTTCATCGTGTTACCCTTGGTTCGGTAGGAGGCCGGTCTCCTCCTTACAGTATTTTTATTCGTGATGGGTTCAAGTGTGGTGGTGTTTATCAAGTAAAGACGCTGAAAGTCCACATGGTTTTCTTTTTCCCGAGCATAGAATTTGCGTGTTGTTTAATGGATTAAAAGTCGAAAATGTTTATGTGTCCTTCTACAGTTTACCCATGACTTTTTCGGAATGTATAAGTTTGTGGTTAGGATTATTTTTAAAGTATTTTTTTATTTAAAAATATATTAAAATAATATTTATTTATTTTTTATATTATCGTATCAAAATAATATAAAAACACCAAAAAATATATTAATATGAAGTAAAGAAAAAAATAAAAAATTTTAATTTTTTCAAAAATACTTTTAAAATGTAAAAAAACAAACAAGGTTTTATGTTTTTAGGTTATTAACAGTTAAAGCATAAATAGAGATTTATAAGTTGGGTTTAGTATCTTGCTGTATAATGTTTTTTAAAATATTTTTTATTTCAAAATAATATTTTTAAATTTTTAACACCAACTTATTAAAATCATTATTTAAAAAAAATATATAAATTTAATAATTTTTTAAAATCAACAATACTTTTAAAAAACATGTACAGAGGTTATGATAAACACCCTCCCAATTGAGTTATGACTAATCTAAAAAGATTGATTTATTATGAATAGATAGCTTATAATTTTTCTATGCATTCAAAATTTTAAATGTATTTTATTTGTGTTAAATACAAATGAATAATAGAAAAGAAAGAAAGTTTAATTTCTTGAGTTGGTTTGTCTTTTCATTTTAAAAGTATTTTTTAAAAAATTAATTATTTTTTATTTTTAATTACTTTTTTATATTTTTATATCATTTTAATGTTCTAATATTAACAATATTTTTTAAAGAATAATAATAAAAATTATTTTTATCTATTTACATGAAAAAAAAAATTATAATAGCAAAATCACATACATGAACTTGCAAACCATAGTCACCACTTTCCTTCCTTCTTTTCAGCCTCGTCGACAAGGGGCACCAAAATTGCGCCAATCACCCCTCCCTCTCCCTCACCACGCGCCAACCATATTGCCTAGTCGCCCATCCCTCCTCCGCTTCTTCAATCTCTACCGCCAACACACCAGCCATGAAGTTGTATAGAGGATAGTGAGAGAAATTAATGTTTTTTAGAAGAAAAAAAAACACTTTAAAAATGCACTTTCACATTAGGAAAACAAAAAAATAGGAAAAGGGGATTATCACTGAAAGTCTCGCAAAATTGGTGTAAAAACAAAATTCCTTACCAGAAACGTAGAGAAGACTGCCAAGTTGTAAAATCTCATCTCAAAGTAAATGAATAAACCACCAAGAAAAACAAGCAAGTAATTAAACTCGTTGAAATTTACATCACCGTCTCCCTTGTTAACAAAAGAATTATACTCTTCAGACAGATAAACTTGAACTTCATAATCTCGATCTAGTCATTTTCCAAGCTTGCACGTTCGAAGGTCAATAATAGATTGAAAGTACAGCTTAAACCGTTTGTCTCGCTAAACCTTTCTCCTGCGCAGGAAATTTTAGCAAAGACTAGTTTTTTTAACCTGGATTCCATCACGGGGTTGAATATTTCTTTTTTGAATAAAAAATAAATTAAATATACAATCATTCTTAATATGTTTTTTATACAAAAAAATTTAAAGTGTAAATTAAAAAAATCTATACAAACATCTAACTACATGAATCAAGAACCATGTATGCTGATAAATAAAAAAAATTTATTAATAATAACTAAAGATACAATCTTATATATTCAGTTGTTTTACTTGTTAAAATTAAATTTTAACTCAAACACCGTTTTAGAATTACGTTTCACATGGTATTTCATAAAATTTTGATTTTTTTAATTTTGATTTATATTTTTATATCGTGTTTTGATATGTTGATTTTTTTAAAAAATGAAATTATTTTAATATATTTTTTTAAAAATATATATTTTAAAAAAACAATCTCCACGTAATCTCATACTCCATCAAAATCTCAGTATAGAAGTTTTCTCAGCTTACAAGAGTGGATTGAAAGTCGAGCTTAAATTGTTTGTCTCACAGAAACTTCCCAGACAACAATTTTTAGCAAAAGATTAAAAGAAAAGATTGGTTGATGTACTTTCGGAATGGGACGTGTGATATTAACCATACAAACCAACGATCCGATAAAAAAAAATAATGATAAAATAATATTGAGAAAGCAAAAGAAAGGCGGTGGATGGGCTTCCAAGAACCAAGACCCAGAAGACAATATCTACAGTGGATTTATTTGGAAGTTTTGTTCGAGGAAAGATACCCAACAGGCCCGAAAATCCAGAGTGACACGGGACAGTTCCTCGAACCGTGTTGACAAGTATACTGGATGGCATCGACGGAGGCTGCCCATGTGATGACAGAGTCATGGATGTTCGAGTCCACACTTCACACGATGGATATTGATAATGAGCACAGATATAAACTCAGTCTGGGTCGAGGGGTTGCAGATTTACTTTGGCGACACGCGACAATAGCATGTTAATTGAGTACTGGGAACTCCGTTTGTTCTTGGTGCAAAATAGTTTTTTTTGGGAAATAAATTTTAAAAAAAATAAATTCTAATAAAATATTTTTGATATTTAATAGTGTAATGAAAAATGAATTGGAAAAATACTTTTCAGTGTTTTGGTTATGTCATGGAAAATGAGCTGAAAAATAACTTATTAATATTTTATTTTTTTATTTTTCTCAAGTTTATTAAAATAATGAAAAACAAATCTTACAAGTTAAAAGGTTGAATGAGAATGAAATTGAAAAAAAATATAATTTCATAAATTATCTCAAATAAAATAAATAATAATCAAAATAATAGAGATCAAATCTAAAAATTTAAAAAAATGAAAGATGAAGAATTAAAATAATAATAATTAACATTCCATAAATTATTTCAAATAAAATAAGTAACAATCAAAAGAATGAGGACCAAATTTGATAGATAAAAAAATTCAATAAAAATATGATAAAAAAAAAATAAATAGCAATTATAAAAATAAGAACCAGAAATTAATATAAAAATAAAATTTTAAAAGATAAAATTGAAAAATAAATATTCAAAACAAAATATATATAGCAATCAAAAATTTAAGGATCAAATTTGATATAATTAGCAAATAATGATATTTATAAATTTTTCACAACTTCCGGAAAGTGTTTCCCCCCCAAACTTTTCAGGAAAACACTTTCCTGAAAACCAAGCTAAATTTTTCTTTTACTGAAAAGTGTTTTCCATTGATTAACTTTCCTACTAGCAAACAAACACAAGAAAGTTTGGAAAGTGATTTCCCGGAAACCACTTTCCGAAAAACAAACACAGCTAAAAGGAAAACATTTTCCTGAAAACTAAGTTAAATTTTTCTTTAACTGAAATTGACCGGAAAGTGTTTTCCGTTGACCAACTTTTTTAATGAAAAACAAACACAAAAAAATTTTAAAAATTATTTTCCAGTAAACAAATATGGCTCTGGCCTCGGATAATTTTATCTCGTAATCTTAGAAAAAAAAAACCCATTTTAAGATGAACATCAACTATTAATATGTTTGGTTGTCAGTTTCCATTCTCTGACAGAGGACAGCTGCCATTAGTTATGCTCTAGCAAAGAAAGAAAATATATTGTGTTGCTAAGGATTTTTAGGAGGCAAGGAGGGGGCATATGAGATGGATTTTGTGCTAGCATGTGGTTATTTGTTAAAACATTAATCTGAAGAGAGATTGACGCGGCAAATTAAAGAATTTTTTATTTCGAATTTAAAATTTAAATTAATATTCTCAAAAAAAATTTAAACAGCTATTAATTTTTTTACATATAATAACAGCACAGTTTAGAAATTAATTCCAACTTCTTCTTTTTTTGTTAAAATTTGATTTTTGTTGTTTTAAATGATTTTTTTGTGCTTTTGTATCATTCTGATGTAATGATATATTTTTTTAAAAATTTTATAAAAAAATATTTTTTTGATATATTTTTTAATAAAAAAACATTTTAAATCACAACCGTTATCATATTTTAAAAACATAGTAATAAAAAAATTCTAGTTTTTCAGTGACAAATCTCGGGTGTGTTTGAGAACGCGGTGTGAACCGTGTTCCCTTAAATTTTAATTTTTTGCTTAAAATAATTTTTTATGTTTTTAAATTATTTTGATGTACTAATGTTAAAAATAATTTTATTTTGATATATTTATATAAAAAAAGAATTTTAAATCATTATTCCTACTAGGGGTGCTCATTCTCGGTTCGGTTCAATTTTTATAAAAAAAAAGCAATCAAACCGAATTTTGTTTTTACAGGAAAAAAAAAAAAAATCCGAACCGAAATCGGTTCAAATCAACGGTTTAGGTTCGGTTTGGTTTTTTAGGAGAAAACCCGGTTCAAACAGGTTTGACTTAGTTTTTTAGGTTTGACTTGATTTTTTTGGTTTTGACCCAGTTTTTTTCGATTTGACTGTTTTTTTCTGGTTTTGATTTTTTTGAAATCAAAATCAAATAGTCAGTTTTTTTCAACATTTTAATCAGATTTTTTTCACAACTCAATTTATTTAATTTTTTTTTTTTTAATTTAATCAATTTTTTAATTTTTTTTACTTAACCCCTAATTCCTGATCCCTTGTATAATTCCAATCAGATCAAGTTGACACCGCTGATTCCGGCTTTATAACATTCAAAATTCCCAAAGCAGGCGCAAATCCGGTTAATTGAAAAACAAAAGGAGATGTATCTCGGCGCGTGCAAGATGAAAGGACAGTACAATTCCTGGGAAGAGAATCCTTAAACTAGCACGAGAAAGCAGCAAGTAGCCCGTGCAATATACATGCCCCTTGGTTCCTCGATCTCAAGGCAAGGGACTTGCGAAGACAGTTTCAATGATCAGGATTCGTGTCTGGATGTCATGATCGGGCATTCTGCTTTTTATACTTCATCGGACTTTCCAAACATGGTTCGATTATTTCTCAAATAATCATAAGTTTTCTTGATTAATTCAGCTGCGTGCTGCAATATCTATAATAGGAACAACACTTTTTTTTTTTTTTTCTAAAAGCAGACACATTAAATATTTTATGTTCCTAGCATTTAAAACATGAATTCCATTGCCACGGAAAATTGACTATGAAAGTAGCTTAAATGATCCCTTTTTGAGTGTTATTTGGAATAATTATGAGTTTGAGTTCTTTACGGGTCGTAAACTTCGACTTCAATATTTTCACAACTTGCACCGCAAAAAGATTTTCATTCCAATTAAAACGGCCGAGTTCCGTGTGTCTCGTTTTCTAATGCAAACGGAGGTGGTCGAAATTAGCAAAACTCCTTCGTGGGATCCACGTGTCATAGGACCCCACATAATTCATTACAAATGTGGCGTTATATAATTGGTTCCATTTATTCCCCGAATGTATCTAAAATAAGGAGCTGCAGAATCCATCCACTTTTGCTGACGCTAACATTACGTCACTCACCCCACCACTTTATAAAGTGACACACAAAATGTGTAGCAATCAAGTACACTCAACCCCACGTAACTCCCTTAATCAACCAGTTATTAGTATTTACGCCAACCAAATCACGCCACATCCTCGACAAGGACTTTCAATGCGACTCAGCATGGCAAACTCGTAATTCAAATAATTCCAGATGTCAATTTTCTTATAAAACTATCTAAAGAGCCTATTCTTTTTTTACCCTTTAGATTTTTATAATTATCTCAACAGAGAGTATATTTTGAAGAGCCATGGATTTGCGTCAACGGACGCCAAACAAAATTCAAATACAGCGGAATTGTGTTTTACTATTTCTAATATCAATATAAATAAAAAAACATATTTAATTTCCTCTCGTCTCCTTCAATAATTAATAATAATAATTTCTCTGAAGAAGTTCACGACACTCACCACTACGCCCTTCCTTCCCTCTCCAATCATATTCTCTATTACTCTACACTTAAATTCTCTATCTTAAATATTTTATATTTGCTTATTATTTTTCTTTCTAATTTCCCAGCGAGAGAGAAAGCAGATGAAGTAGAAGAGTACAAGAAAGATATATCTATACTTCTAAGAAACTCTCTCTTGATTATAATTTATTTACTGTGTTTGTAAGTTAAATAATAATAATAATTTGATCGTCAATACAAAAGCTCAATTTGTCTGGAATATGTCTTCAATGGTCTCTTTTTAACTGCTCTGGTACTCTTTCTTCCTCTCTTCTCTTATCACTTTTTTTAAAGTCATTATTTGTTGAAGGTAATTCCGAGTTTAAGCTTTTTATAGTTTGATCTTCGATTGTTTTCTTTTCTTTTTGGTAAGATAGTTAATGGTGATGTTAGGGGTCTCTCTCTCTCTCTCTCTATCTCTCGTTTTTTGGGGATGCTAAATTTGAGTTTAATATTTTTTTGGCTAATTTTTGGTGTTCGGAGTTTAGGGTTGACTTGAGATTGAGTAAACTGTGAAGTGAACCTTGTGAGCTGCTGCCGACCTGTTTTTATTTTTTTTTTGCGTGTGTTGGTTGCATGATTTTGATTGTACTCAACTTTTGCTCCGTTTGGTGTTGATGGATTTTTTTTTCTCAGATTGTTGACTTGGTACCTACTGCTAGTGTTTGTGTTATAATTGTTATTCCGCAGCCGTGTTTAGCCTTTGATAAGATTTAACATGCGATTGAGATTGTAATTTTGCAGAATAAGAACGTGGGAGAAGGGGAAACAAGTGGAGATTTTCTTTAACTGATAGGTCGGGAGAACGTGTCTGCATTAGGGTTTAGGGATTAATTTTATTTAATTTTTTTACTGAAAGTGTCGGAAATTGTTTGTTGAACTCAATTTAAGTTCTCATCGTTTTTG
The DNA here is from genome assembly GCF_005239225.2 of Populus alba. Lineage (NCBI taxonomy): Eukaryota > Viridiplantae > Streptophyta > Magnoliopsida > Malpighiales > Salicaceae > Populus > Populus alba. The sequence goes on along the minus strand of NC_133297.1, from coordinate 11,961,869 downwards.
AACGGTGCTGAATTGATCTTACTTTATTTATGTGCATGATGAATTTATGCTCGTGTCTGCCTTTTCAATGGTTTGACTCCGTTTTTTCTGTTTTCTGTGTTAGTGAGAAGTGATCAAATGGAGCAAGATTTGAAGGGCACAATGTCTGGTAAGTGTCCTGGTGCATTCCTTTTCATTTGACTCCTTCCTTTCTTGAAACCCAATGCGTGCACCCCTTTGTATCTTGTTAGTATATGTGTATGCAGTAAATCGGTAATTTCTCGACTGGCCTTCTGTTCTGTTTATAGGTCCATCAAAAATTCCAGTTGTTAATAGTAGTAAGAAAGTGGGCACTGGAGCATGGGGGATCCCGCTTAGAACTGATGCAAGATTGTTTTCTAGCTCATTGCCTGTCCTTCCACATGAAAAGCGTTTGTCTAAGCTCTTGTTGCTAAGTTATGGATTTACACTCAACAGATATTTTGATTTCTGAGACTTTTTTTTCCTATGCAGTGAACTTTCATGAATCAGAGAATTGTGGTCGATCTATTGATGATAGCTCACCTAACTTGAATAAACTCGACCTTGAAACTGAGGTTACAGATCTATTTGAAGACATCGAACCAAGTGCAATTGGAAATTTGCTTCCTGATGACGACGAACTTCTTTCTGGCATAATGGATGATTTTGATCTTAGTGGGTTGCCTAGTCAAGTGGAGGATTTGGAAGAATGTGATTTGTTTGGTCCTGGAGGGGGGATGGAGTTGGATTTTGAATCCCAAGAAAGCCTTCGAATTGGTATGTCCAAGCTAAACATGTCTGATGGGATTCCTGCAAATGGGGTTGGTCATTATCCTCTTCCAAATGGTGTGGGAACAGTGGCTGGGGAACATCCATATGGGGAGCATCCTTCAAGAACATTATTTGTTCGGAATATCAATAGTAATGTGGAGGACTCTGAATTGAGATCTCTCTTCGAGGTATTTTTATAATTGTCAAAAATGCCAGATATCACTTATCTAAACCACAATGATTTTTTTAGAATATCAATAGTAATGTGGAGGACTCTGGTTATATATTGTGAATATTGCTATTTGTCATAAATGTCTTCTTCAAGAGCACTGTCGAGGTAATGGAAGGCCTTTAGGTGATAGAATGGTTTCGTTGCAGTGAATCTACTTGCCTGCTTTCTTTCACTTTTGAAATTTTTTTTTCTAGTATTTTTGAGCAAGCTATCCCTCTGGTTTTAAATCAATATAAATTTGCAGAAGTTGGTGCAACTTGCATCTGTATTTGGCTATTGCGATGAACCTTTTTAATGATCACTAATTATGGTTTGACTGCATTGTATGATTATATTTAAACTGAAGTCTTGACCTCTTTATTGTATTTGTTGATATTCTGATGTCTGGATGTATGTAGTGTTGCTTTTTGTTAAATTGTAAAATAGATATGAAATTTTTTGTTTTGCATTGTGCTGCTACTGCTAATTAAATCAATTTAGTTAAATACTCTTCAATGAAGCAAGGGGTCATAGTAGTATAATTAAATAAATGTTGAGTTTTTGTAAATACCTAGTGCTCGCTCTCAAGCTTTCTCAATTCTTGTAGCAATTTGGGGATATCAGAACATTATACACTGCATGCAAGCATAGAGGCTTTGTGATGATATCTTACTATGATATTCGAGATGCTCGGACTGCAATGCGTGCGCTACAAAATAAGCCCTTAAGGCGGAGAAAACTGGACATTCATTTTTCAATTCCCAAGGTTTAAAGAGAGTTTAGATAAATTTGTTTGTTTTTTACGTTGTTGATCCCATCAACATCTTTACCATATTTTATTCCCCTGCCTCATACCAGGATAACCCGTCTGAAAAGGATATAAATCAAGGGACTCTTGTAGTCTTCAATTTGGATGCATCTGTATCAAATGATGATCTTCGCCTAATATTTGGGGCTTATGGAGAGGTCAAAGAGGTATGTATTAGGATGGTCTATTTGATTTATTTATTACTTGTTTAGAATGATTCTTCTATGTAAGCTTTCAAGACTTTCATTATCTTTATGGGTTGTTATTCCATTACTCAAAATACAGATAAGAGAAACACCACACAAGCGGCACCATAAATTCATTGAATTTTATGATGTTAGAGCTGCAGAGGCAGCTCTGAGAGCATTAAATAAGAGTGACATTGCTGGAAAGCGCATTAAGCTTGAACCTAGCCGCCCCGGTGGAGCCCGTAGAAAGTAAGTATTAGCATGATGGCGATGTGTAGCAATTCATGCTTCTGTGTTCTTGTTGGAGTTGATTCTTGCTCATTGTCAAATTGGTTAAATAAATGCAATGGAAAAAAATGTGCATGTGAGAAAGTAGTTTTGATCAATACATGAGGTTCTTATTGTCAATTTTAGACGGACTTGTTTCTTCAACGCTTCCCACAAAAATTGTCCCCAAAGCCTCTTTGTTATGTTAAGCCTATTATTAGGTGCAGTAGGAATCGTTCCCCCTTCCCTCTTTCTGGAAAAGGTTGTTGCAACAATAACTTTGAAAAATGACAGTCATATATATGCTAAAATAAACATTAATGGGAAGGGGCAGAATGATACTTACTTTGTGTGGGTATCTCATGACCAGAAACATCAGCTGGAAATATGTTGTATTAAGCAAAGTTTAGGAATTAGTAGTTGATTTCTAACATTGTGAATGCTATGGATTCCAGTTTTTTGCCTGTAGTAGAAATGGGAGAGTTTCTGTTCCATTTCCATCAATGGAACGGAATTAATGAGGATCTTTTTATTTAGGTAAAATGGACAAGATAATTGTATTTTTTTTAAGTCCTAATCGACATTAATATGAAAAGATTCTGAAATTCATAGGAAGGCCTTGCAACTTGGAAGCACATTCAGAATATTGATAAAAAACGAGACTATATTGCTAAAGATCCTTGGTTTAAGTAACAATCATCATTCTGTATTGGGTTCATATCTGCAGAGTGGTTGTTACTGTTTTACTTCAATGTTTGCTGGTATTATTCACACCTCATGATTATGGGCTTCAAAATATAAACTGTGTATATTTCTTGAATCTTCTTTCACAGCATGATTTATGTCATAGTCACTGATATCCTAAATTTGAGTCTCCTTTATCTACAGCATGATGCAGCAAATAAGTCAAGAGCTGGAACAAGATGAAGTTCGAAGTTTTCTGCATCAAGTAGGCTCACCAGTGGGGAACTCTCCTCCAGGTAAATGATTTCTTAAGTTTCTTTATACTTATCTGAGAACTCAATTATTGTTATTCATTTCCTATCAGCTCCAAGGTCCAGTACTGTTGAAATGCTTTTGGATTATGGGCTGAATCTATGATACTTTTGTGACAGGTGTCTGGCCACAGTTTGGCAGCCCAGTTGAACACAATCCATTGCATGGTTTTAGCAAGTCCCCGGGTCTTGGAACTTTAAGCCCTGTAAATGGAAATAATTTGCCTGGCTTGGCTTCAATTCTCCCCCCTCATGTCTCTAACCCTGCAAAAATTGCCCCAATTGGCAAGGACCATGGAAGGGCTAACCATGCAAACCAGATGGTTACCAACTCTGGATCAATGCAAGGAGCACCCTATCAACATTCTTGTTCATTCACTGACCAGAAATTGAGCACTAGTCCTGTTCCAACATCAAATTCATCTGGTATAGGCACGTTGACTGGTCCTCAGTTTCTCTGGGGAAGTTCTGCTGCTTGGCCGACATCATCTGTTGGAAATGCATTTCCATCACGTGGGCAAGGACAGGGTTTTCCATACACCAGTAGGCATGGATCTCTTCTTGGTTCACATCACCATCACGTTGGATCTGCTCCATCTGGTCTTCCTCTTGATAGGCATTTTGGCTTCTTCCCTGAATCACCAGAAACATCTTTCATGAACCAAGTTGCACTGGGGGGCATGGGTTTAAATCGCAACACTGGAAATTATATAATGAACATGGGTGGCCGTGCAGCTGTGGGTGCTGGCATAGGACTTCCAGGTCCCCTGACTGAAAATGGTTCACCTAGTTACCGGGTGATGTCATTGCCTAGGCCCAATCCTATGTTTATGGGGGCTGGTTCTTATTCAGGACCAGTGACAATCGGCAATGAGGGATTTGTTGAACGTGTTCGAAGTCGGCGAGTAGAGAATAATGGGAGCCAGATAGATTGCAAGAAGCAGTATCAGCTTGATTTGGAAAAAATCATTAGCGGGGAAGATACTAGGACAACTTTAATGATTAAAAACATCCCTAACAAGTAGAGCACTGCTGAGTGTTTGAAAACAGATGAGATGTTTGGTTTTGACTAAGTTGGCCACTTGGTGATTTCTTATGCCTTTGTTTTCCTTTCTAGGTACACTTCAAAGATGCTGCTGGCTGCTATTGATGAGATTCACCGCGGTACTTATGACTTTCTCTATCTTCCCATTGATTTTAAGGTGATGATATTTCAGAAAACATTCACTTGTTGTTATTACATAATTTGTTCAAGTTGAATGTGCTGATGGTTTAACTGCTCTGGTTGCAGAATAAATGCAATGTGGGTTATGCCTTCATCAATATGGTGTCTCCCTCACACATCATTTCCTTCTATGAGGTTCGTTTTGGTACCTTAATTGCTGTCTTAAAATAATTAAATTATATTTACTCTTATGTCATCTCTGTTCTAAAATCTGAATTAAGGTTGGTTTATCATTAACTGAACTTTGTTGTCATTTTCCTAGTGAATGTTTTGACTCTTAAGCGAAAAAGTATTGTCAAATTGTTTAACTAGGATTGGTGAATCACAAATTCAGGCAATTTTTGGCTTGACTCTTATGCATAAAAATGAACGCAGGCATTTAATGGGAAGAGGTGGGAGAAGTTTAATAGTGAAAAGGTTGCTTCACTGGCATATGCTCGAATTCAGGGCAAGGGTGCCCTCGTGACACACTTTCAGAATTCAAGCTTAATGAATGAAGATAAGCGGTGCCGCCCAATTGTCTTCCACTCCGAGGGCCAAGAGGCTGCTGATCAGGTAAAAAGTTGTAGTTAACTTATGCTTGTGATAAGAAAAGTACTGAGTGATTATTCTGTAAACCAGTTGGAATGTTATTCAAAAATACTATCTTTGAGCTTATTGTAGATATAATGCATACTTTGTTTAAAATAAGAAATCAAAGAGGAAAATGATGGACGTCATTTTGACAATAGTTAGTTATTTTATGTCTGACCAAATTAAGGGTTAGAAAACCTTACACCATCTGTTTTTCTCTTCTTTTTTTGATGAATTGTTACACCATTTTCTATTCGCTGACCTTATTTTTCATGGATCCTCCAGGAACCTTTCTTATCTGGTAATTTAAACATTTGTATCCGTCAGCCTGATGGATCTTATTTTGGGGATTCGTTCGACAGTCCAGAGGACATTCTGGATGAGAAAGCGGAGAAGAATTAACAGCCTAAACTTGCTCTTGGCCTTGAATGGTGGTCAGGAGTGCTAACCATTGTGTAGGCATTTTGAATGTATAAATTTGGAAGAGAGACTAAAGAGTGGGTACGATATTGGTTGAGTGATGAGCAGTCTCCACTTTTGGGCCATGGATGCTGCATGATATCTCACAGTTGGCAGAGTGCATTTTGTTCAGATGTAGAGCAACGCATTGTGTTTATTTAACCAAGGGTGAGAATAAGGCATAACATATTTTGCTGAGAAGTGAAGTATCTATCCACCATGAAGGCATTTCTCACTGATCTGTACATGGGAACTCCTATTGAGTTTTTGCATCAGGTTCTGGAGTCCGTTTGCAAATATGTCAAAACATGTTTTTATGCACACATGTTAATTGGATAAATCTGGGATCAAGGGCTGTTATAAGTTGTATAGAATGGAAGATGAACAGACCCTGGATCCGATTCATCCTCTCTTGTTATGTTTTCGCCAAAAAAACACGTCAATGTGTATATGCTTGTACACTGTACAGTCGTCCAACTCTCTCCCCAAGCGTGGGTAAAAAATGTCCTTTCAGCTCGCCAATTTATATTTGATTGCCTTAGGTTCCAATTTACGGATACAATGCATCCGAAATGATTTTAACAGGACGCATCGAGTATCCCGCACATTCTCATCATCCAAAATCACCAACTCAGATCCATTAAGAACTGATCATGGAGCAAATTTAAGCTCATCAATCGTATGGTGCTATACTCACCGAGTTGAGCAATTTTAAGCTCATCAATAGTATGGTGTTCTACACTCACCGAGTTGAACAAATTTAAGCTTATCAATAGTAAGGTGTTATACTCACCGAGTTGAGCAAATTTAAGCTCTATTTTTTACTAGACAACCGGGCCACCTGTATCAAGTGGCATAAATATCATGCTAAGGGCTTTCTTCAAAATTTATTGTCTTCAAGCTCCCTTGGGTATGTAACAGTTCCCACAATACGAAGCCCCCTTGAGTATCTCAAGTCATATTTGTAAAGCATCAGCAATGGATCCGGCAAGGCTCAAAACTTCAAATGGAGGCTTATTTGTGATGGCTTTCACAGTGTGAGGGCAGGAATCTGTTATCCAAAAATAAGCAAATGCATTCTCCATGCCTGAAAAAAAATGGCAAAGTTAAAAGGTTCAGCAGAAAAATATACGAGAAGAAAACAGAGGAGTATGCCTTGTAACACGCAGGCCTTTACCATTATCTTTGTGAGTAAATCGCTCCCAGGAGCGCTTAGGAAACACCCCGTGGGTGACATATGCACTGACTTTTGCTGCCCCATGAGCTGCCAATACTTTCTGAAGAACAAAGTGGCAAGGATAAAGAGCTAATTTGCCCGAGTTTCACAATTGTTGCAGATAGTCAACGTGAATAAACTTGACCAACTGGTTATACACAGATGCATGTGCTATATATACATTGCTTATTAAAGATTGATGGACCCAATTCCTATACACAATTTATCTGCAAAAAATAGGTGATTCCTCCTTTAAAAAAAAAACAAAATAAGGTGGCATCTAAACAAACTCAATGATGGCCAAGGCTTAAACTGATGGCCATACTCATAACTCTTGCTGATCTCCTATATGATAATGCTAATTAACACTCACAAAACTTTAATCATAAGCAAAACAAGGCAGGACCCTCCCTCAAACCAATGAGCTATAAACAAACAAACTAAATTGGGAACTTTATGTTACATGGGTTTTTTCTTGAAAATTGTCAGTGAAAAGCAGTTAAAGTTAAGTCAATTCCTGCAATAAATGGAAGTTTATTAACTTTTATTCCCACAATTGAGCCTGATGTTTTTTTCCAAAATTTGGATCAAAGGCTCTTCAGGATATCATAAAAATGAAGTTCAGATCTGAAGCGTATAATTTACAAGTCAAGAAAATTTAAAGTTTGAGAAAAGAGCATGGTGGAAAATTGGGAAGGTTATACAAACCACAACTTATATAGATGACAAAAGAAGTGTTGACAGAGATATACAAAATATGTGGGTTACCTATGTTAACAAAAAAAATCAGCCTGAAATTGGTAAGAATTTGAATTCTTAAATCAGAATACAGTGATTGAAAATGAAAGAAAGGAAAAAAAAAAAAAAAGGTATGTAGAACAGAATGAAAGAAAGAAAGAAAGCAAAGAACTGAGTAGAAAAGGATTGCAGGCCTTAAAAGAAAATGAGAAATATTTTTTTCCCAACTAAGTAGAAAAGGAATCGAAGGCCTTAAAAGAAGCGAGAAGTGATCTTTTCCGACTTTTAATTGAAAGATTCAGAGGAGCAAATGATTAGGAAAATAGGGTTTTCTGGAAAACTAGTACCTGGCACTCAATAAGGGTGCCTCCAGATTGTACCAAATCATCAACAATAACCACGTGGCAGCCAGCAGGATTTCCCTCCTTTATTCTAACTATCCTCTTATCATCTTCACGAACCTTCGCACATACCACCTGAAATTCATGCTCCAACAACATTAATTACCCATCCAACATGTAAACTGGAGAATGATATCATTCAGTCCATTTGAGAGAAATTAAACCAACCATAGGAAAATGATCCAACAGCTTGTGGAATCGCTTCCAGGCTCCATCATCCGGAAAAGCAACAACAATCTGAAATTAAAATTGGAGAACACAATCAGTGGCAAGCAAGATAACCTATTGAACTACAAAATTCTTCAAAGAGGCAATTGATTTATAGTCACGGCAATGACAAAAAAATCATCACAATGATCAGAAACAAGACCATATTTCACAGAGATGATCAGCATTGTGGTACTACGAACCTTATCAGATTCAGGAAGTTGGTGAAGACGTTGCTTTAACAGAGGAATCCCAGTAACAAATAAAGGCAAAACATGGTCCCCAAAATAGAATCTTTCCTGCACAAGGAAGATAGACAAACAAACTATTACCTTCTTACTTGACACCAAAGAAAAAAAAAAATAGTTGAGAAATGTTCAAAGAGTATAGATTAGAAGAGGAGAATGAGAACCAAGCTGTTTTTGAGATGCTCAATGAACTGAATATGATCAGAGGTTAAATTTTGGTAGATGACAAAAAAAAAAAAAAAAAAACAGAGAAAAGGAAACCCCTGGAGAATAAATTTAACTATGGTTCAAAGAGAAAAACAACTCGAGGCATGCCTGGCATCTCAAATGTTACAGAAAGACTAGTGATGAAGCCTGCTATTAATAATAGTAATTCATAACAAAGAACATATGATATGCCATTCAATAAGATATTTTCAATGCAACAAGGTGAAACATGTATACTTATTTATTGTGGGTTCACTTGTGGAGCAAGAGTGAAACAACCTGCAGTGCGTGTATGTCATAGATGACTAAACTAGTGGGGCCACCTCTTGAAATGGGAATATTCGACAATATCCTAGCCATGGTAAATGCAGTTGCAACATCCCCTTCTTCTTCCATTCGCTCAAAGGAGCCAGTTGGAAAGAAAGGCAACACCAATGAGAAGGAGGCAACAAACAGACGCGGCAGTGCATAAATGACAGAAAGCTGTTCGAAGATAACTCCTGGAGAACTAAAAGATGCAAGGAAGGCGACATGTTGACCTCGCAAATTTTCAGCATTGTTTATAAAAAGATTAGGAAATCCATCATCGAAACTCCTGATAACAACAAAGAATCATTAAGTTTTTCCGCTTAAATAACATTCAACCACAAGATAACGCAATAAACCGAACACCACAAACTCAAGGTCACTTGCCACTCAATCAAAGACTTGTTTGAATGGGATATGAAAACTGAACAATAAGTTAAGGGAAATATTCAAACAGAATAGATAGAATGACTCACATTCAGTAACTAAATTTCTTAACAGATAAATTCAGAAGTAATATTTCCAGCAGTCCCCCGGAACACTAAAAAAAACTTGTAATTCCACAGTAGTAGATAATGTTGTAGTATTTTTCATAATGGTTGTGAATTTATACAGTAAACTCTCTATTTCTAGAACCGTGAAAGAGAATTTATTTATGACAAAACAAATTCCATATGCACTCGAACACTTCAAGAAAAGGGGGTATTCTTTATCAGGGAACAAAGAAAAATGACTAAAACAGCAAATACCCACATCATATTCATGGATGAAGAACGAAAATAAAAGTAAAGAAAGAACAAAAAACAGAACATGATGAATATGAGCAGTAAGAGAGGGAAAGGGAGATAGGGAGGGACCTCCAGTTGATGGATTGGAGCGTGATGAACTCAGAGTGAGCGGCAACATTACGGGCAAGCTCTTCGGATTCCACGCAGTAAAACAGATGTACTTGCTTCTGTTTCTGTTGTTGTGTCTCTACTTTGTCCACCTCCATTTTCTCTGCTCTCTGCCTTTCTTTTTCCACGGTACTGCCCCTTCTCTCACTCCCCCGGCTCCAACACCGCTATTTCTTGGTGACTTGTTGTAACACGGGCTCCGTACTAGGTTGGGGTCTGTTTGGATACTTTACACGCGTGGGTGGAACGCTAATTCTAGCAAAGGTTTCTAATTTCAATTGTACTAACTAATTATTTTTAAACGGCGACTTAATTCATTGGTGGGGGTATTTTCTAGTAATTGTGAATAAGGTAAAACAATAAAAAATATAAAAATATATTTTATAATATTTTTTGATTAAAAAGTATTTTTATAAAAACATCTTGTATCATTACCAACACATACAAAATTAATAAGTCATTTTGACTTTTAACTATTAAATTTTTTATTATAATTAATGTTTCCATGTGATATCATAATGGGATTGGAGAATTATTATCAGTCATTATGTTTGAAGAGGGAGGATATACGTTTACATATTCTAGGGAGGAAATTAGTTTAATTTGTTTTTATATTTTATATTTTAGAGTTAGTTTTTGATATATTCTTCGACGTTTAATAATTCCTAATTTGTGTTTATATTTCATGACATTTTTAAATCTATTATTGTTGTAATATATTATTTTTAGTAGATGTTTTTATTCTTATTAACAAAAAAAAATATTAAAAAAATATAAATCATATTTTATTACCTTACCAACAATTCAAATTAAAAAATATATATATAAGATGGGCTTTGGAAGTGAATCCATTCCAACGAAAATGCTTTGGATTTTTTAAAAACGGAAGAGGTGTTGTAAGGCGAGAAGGAAACCAGCATAATCTATTTCTCATGCAGGCTATTCTACCCCTGTAGCCAAACACTTCTTGAAAGGATCTCATAAGATGGGCCTCCGCCGCGTCAATTCTGCTGGAGGCTGATTACCCTACCGTTTCGATTGGTGCGTTCCTGTACTTAAAGCGGCGAGATTCTCCCCTGCGTCGTTCTGCGGCTACAGCCTTCACCTTTTATTTTTTATTTAAAAAAATTAAAGTTAATTATACGAAAAATCGATTATTCTCCATAGCCCATGGGGCCTATACATATATTATTGTCCAGCTTGAAAAATGATTCCCACCCCTAAGAGTCCTGAATCGTGCCTTCTATTTTCTGGGCTCCAGACCGGCTCTGTCTATAATATTCTGCAGCACTTGAATATTATTTATCTTACCCTGCAGATATTGTGGAGAGTTATTAAACTCACCGTTCTCGCGGTTTAACATGCTTAACTTTTTATCTAGTTCAATGACGATGTTTCAAGATGCATGATGTTTAGAAATAAGATTTTTTTATGGTCGGATATTTTAATCAAGTCCTTTTCTTTTCTATTTTTTTAATGTAGGTGGTAGTTTAATGGAGAAAGCCAAGTATATATAAAATATATATTTCAATTCAAAAGTTTTAATAAAATTTCGTGTTTAGAATCTTATTAAATGTTAAGAATTTAATTTCAAATGAAATTCAATATCTAAAAATACTACAAAAATAATTAAGAAAGTTAAAAGTCTAACCTAAATTTTGGCGTTTTGACAAACTAATCAATGCCCTGCGGCCAAAAGAGTCAGCGGCGCACTGGTGGGCTACGGCGGCCCCATACTTCAAAAAAAGCTCTCAACTTTAATCTTCCAAAAATAGCGTAGTAATTTAATTTGTGCATAATGATCTTCTCAGGACAAAAGATTCAACATTCCAACCCCTCATGATCATCCTGTCTCTTTGGATCCATGCCCTGCATCTGCATGATTTTTCTTCCAATGACTGAAGCATTTACAGGTCCATGTGTGAAATTAACGTTGATCAGGGCGGTTGATCAACGTTCTTAAAATCTGGAAATTTTAATGAAATCAGATATTTACTATATTTTTACAGTTTGAGGAAGCATGGCGGGGACGGGAGGCGATGGTGGTTTTATCTTTGAAGCACATCCATGGGAGTTTCCCCCCTTTCCATACTATACTGATATGCGTGCTTGGTTTCAAATCCCCTGCACTTGCAATGAATGGATGAAAGGGTAATTGCAAAACTGTATATATTCGTGAAAGAGCTCGGGCATGCTTGTTAAACGATATGTTTTAAAGTGTTTTATATTTATAAATATATTAAAATAATATATTTATTAAACTTTAACTTTTAATGACAACGATCCTTTCACATTCACAAGCAACTATCCTTTGAAAACGAGCAGCCTATATTTTTATAGGCATGTCGAAGTCGTCGTGGAAAGTACTTGAGTTTCAAAGCGACCGGTGTGGCCCAAGGTATAAGAGATATGAATGGGCAGCGGCGGAACTAGGAGGGGCAAGCAGGGTCCCGCCGCCTGCAAGATTTGTTTTTTTTTTTTTTTTTTGTTCGAGCCCTCGTTCCACAAATTTGTAATTTTAGCTCTAAAACAAGAAGATTAATTTAAATTTGTGATTTTTTCTTTAATTTGTTAAAAATTCTTAGCTCCGTCCCAGGAATCACTATTATATTCAGGCGAGGCTGAACAAAGATCAGCCGAGTGCTATGACATAATTTGAGAATTCTGGGAATGTGTATTCATTTTATAGATCTCTAGGAGTTCTTGTAGGTGGGATCTCTTGGCCTGGGTTATGAGCACTTTTATTTCTCTCGTTTCCCTGCTGGGATTGGAAATGCGAGGCAATGTTTTAGCTGTCTCGGAGCTTTTGTCTATAGCAAGGCAATTCACAATTTGCGGTTCTGATTCTTGTCTTTTTTTAGGTTGGTTTGTCTAGACTCGGTCGGCATCAATGGTATAATCTTTTGCCTTTTGTCGTGAACCTGCAAGGTTCTTTTCGAAGCCTGAGTCCGTGCTTTTAAACTCTGGATTTCGACCCTTTTTTCTTGTGGAAACAATCGATTCATTCATGAAAGAAAGGGCTTCCCTTTTCTTCTTCAAACTTCTTCTAAGGTTTTTTGTTACCACTCAGATACATGTAATTCATTAACTCTTGTCTTGGTAATCTTCGTCAGCACCATATGATGCCCTATTTCTTTCTGTTGTGCTCTTAACTTTTTGGATACATACAGAGTCTTCCATGTCCAAGAAAAAAGAAACCAGAGGATTTCATAACATGGCGGCCAAGATTTCGGCGTGGCTCTCACTGCATTTTGTTCAATTAGTTTTCCCTGGTAGAAAATAATCTCCATTTGTTAGCTCCATTTGCTCGCAAGTTTTGTGAATTGGAAAAAAATAAAAAATAACATGAAATTTGTTAGGGTCTTCCATGAAAGGATGTGTAAAAAAATGAGTGGTTAAGACATAATAATGTAGCACAATGAATGGCTAGGGCCCTCTTAGTCTTTGCTGGCCAGAGCTCGAGTATGTGTTTATCATTCTATTATGTTAGAAGTTTGGTTTGGTTGCGCAACTGGAATAAAAAATCACTAATTTGGAGTCGAATACTGTTTAATCTCTACGAGAAATGCCTGATATTTAGTGACGGTTTCACGTCTAATAAAAATAAAAATAGTATTTTAAAATATTTTTATTTAGAAATATATTAAAATAATATATTTTTTATTAACATATTAAAACGATCTAAAAACACTAAAAAATAACTAATTTTAAATAAATAAATTTTAAATTTTAAAAAAATAATATTTTAACAGCATTGCTAAACAATTCTGTAGTGTGATTTTGATGTTGCCATGTAAGCACTTTTAAAAAATGTTATATCAACATGTTAAACCATTAAAAACAGAGCTCACTAGGTAGCCCACCAAACCAAACCCGACTACATAAAATTCTACACTGTGCAAGACATCTGAGACAAGCTTAGGAATCCAATTTCGAAGACAAATATAAATTACTTCCTCCGAGGACTGCAGGGCTAAGATTGTTAGAGCAAGCCAAGAGATTTTGTATCCTGTCCAAGAACTCGATTTTTTTTTCCCCAGATAAATCAACAGCTGGAGCACATCTTAGCAAACGAACAAAGTTAATTTCTTATTCTCATCACCAACAAATACAGAAAAAAGGAAGATATCTGCAAATTCTTCTACCAGTACAAAAAAACCCCACCAACAAAATAAGATTTCTTTCTCTACACTACCTCCCTTCAATGTGATCACTAAAGACTAATTTACACATCAAATATAGTTTTGTAACAAAAAAGCCAAGGCAACGAGATATATACCCCTAGCTTTCATCATCCCTGCACATGTGCTTCTAAGTCTCCTAAAAAGCATAGATTAGCAAGCTATCGATCAGGACAGTACCGTTTAATTAATGTACCGAATCGAATAAGTGTATCCACTCTAGAACGGAGATGATGTTAATTTAGCCAGAAACACGATGAGAAATGTCACAGACATAAAATGTGGTGTCTCGTTAATTCTGGCAGCCACCGATGGGGTAGGATTTGAAGGGACGGCGCCATAAACAGTTGCTCCATTTGAATTTGTGGTGTTCAAGATTGATGAGCTTGTGCTGCAAGACATTTCCAAATCCAGGTAAGTTGAGTTTGGAGAAAAATCAACCAGCTGAAGTTTATCGATTTGACGAAAAAAAGAGAAAACTATGGCTAGTAAGAAAGATCACCTCGTGGAGGGAAATTGACATGTCCCAGTACCTGAAATTGCATTGAAAAAAAAAAAAAAAAAAACAGAACAAGTAACTCAGAGCACAGCTTTTTTGTTCATTAGCAGAGTGAAGCACTGTTCAAATAAGAGCTTGAAGATGGGAAATTAAGCATAAATAAAAGAAAAGCATTGCTTTTTCTTTCTTTCTTTTTTGTTCAGAATAAGGAATAAAGAAGCCGAATCCCCTGAAACCTTTACGACCGATACTTACAGATGAGTGGAAAAGGTAGACTTACAAGTGTGTGACCGGGAATTTACCATTGATCATTCATAAAAATAATAATAATAATAAAAAAAGACAGAAATTCAGGTGTTAATTAAAAGGGAAAATTAAAAACTTCACCGTAAAGTGCGAACATAGAAAAGAAAACCGTGACTCCAAGCATTTGTCGAAAGGAAGTTGTGTTAACTGGTCAATCAATTAATTCGGTGTGGTAAGTTTTACCAACCCCCATTGTTGATTTCTAATCCAAATCCACTCGTAGGGTGTATATATATATATATGGTTGGATATAATGAAGAGTTAATTATAACTTACTTCCAATTGTTTATATATATAAAATAATAATTAATCCTAATAATATTAAAAGAGAAATTGTAAAATAACAAATAAATATTACTAATTACTCTTTAAGCACCATAAAATTTTTTATATTAAAACTTATTAAATAGTTTTTTGACCACTATTGAGTATACTCAATTTAGTAGTTTTATAGACCAAAAAATGCTCAATTTTCTCATTAATCTTTTATACCATCCACTTATTATCTTTTTTCTTTCTTTCAAATTTTTAAATTTTTAAATAAAAATAAATTGAAAATTAGCATAAAATGAACGAAAATGATTAAGCTATAGATGTAATTTTTAAAAAAAAATACAAGGATTAAATATTTAATTTGTGAAACCACGAGTGCTAATTAATTAATTCTGATAAACTACGGGGACTAAGTTATAACTAATCTCATATAATGAATGAAAATGCGACATAGAGAATGAGTGGATACGGCACCGTAAAGGCCCCAACTTACTTGGATTGGTGCTTGTAGTAACAGCAGTTCCTCCAAAATTACAGCTACTGGGCACTGGATTCTTCTGATAATAGCTGTTGAATGCATAAGAGGCATGATCACGGAGAGTATTTGGATTGTAACAGCTTCCACTTGGCTGAATTGCTGAGCAATCAGCACCGCCATAGCCACAAGCATAGTCCAAAGCAACTTGCAACGCTGTTGGTGATGCACTTTGGCTAGCGATACACCAGCTAGCTCCGGGAGATACAGGTGATGCCGTTGAGGTTGGGGTTACCATTGGTGTCATGGTAGCAGGCGATGTGGAATCAGGCTCGGAATTTGGGTTTATTTCTGGAGTTGAAGCAGTGGGAGTGGTGGGAATTATTGTGGGAACAGTTGTTATCGGGGTGGTGATGTCCTTTCGGGAACTGGAAATAGAACTCGCATCCACGACAACTTGTTTTGTTCCATGGTCTGCCTGTCTACTATTCTCATTTGCTAACGTTTCTGCAACACTTGAACCTGGATTTCAAATCAAGAGTAAAATCAAGCCTTCCTTGGAATCGTCGAGTTTTTTAGTGCTGTTCACACACTATTTCAGACTTAACATCAAGATATTATTATGTGCATGGTTCCAAAATTCACCGACTAGCCTAAAGTCACTAGTAGAATGGTAATTTACAGTGCAGCAAGAGTGTCCAACTGGAGTAGGCCACCATGTTTAATAACTGACAAGAAAAAAAAGGAAGGACAGGCTTTGAAATTGAATAAGAACCATGATTGGAAATTTGAAAAATCTACTTCGTACAATAGACTATAGCCCAATGGATAGGAAAGAATCATGTGTGCAGAAAGAAGCATCATTTTCAAAAAGAGGGCTAAAACCACATGGAAGAAAGCTATCAAATTCTGCTTCCGACATGTAAAAAAAGTAGCGAAAGCTTGGCTACAAAGAACAGAAATAAAACAAGAACTTGAATGAGGAGATAAGACTCACAGCAAACCAATTTAATAAAAAATAAATCTCCATATTGTTTCTGAAATCTAATTTAAGTATATCATGTATGTTTGAGTTAACAAGAAATTAAGAACATCAGTAATGATTTATATATCAAAAAGAAAAAAAAAAACAATAATGTGAAATTGTTGCTTCCTTGGTCTGATGGAAACGAAGTTGTGAAACACAATTTTTCTGCAATAGCGTCATTCCAATCATACAAAGCAAATCATCACCTGAAGAAAGGAAGAGACCGAGTAAGAAAAACATCAGGGAGTAGATGACTCTGCCACCCATGGGCTTAAACCCCAAGCCCTCTTCTTCTCCTTCTCCTTCTCCTTCTTCTTCTCTTCTCGTTCTCCTTCTTTCTCTTCTATGATGTATTTATCCAACCAGCTTACCCTTTATTCAAAGCAAGAAAAGGGAAAAGAAGCAAATAAATCTTAAACTACAGAAGCGCGCATCAATGATCTTGTTGAGAAAACAAGATTTTGCATCCTTTGTGCTTTATAAAAAATATATATCTTGTGGAATAAGTACAGTCTTGAGAGAGAAAGAGTAGCTCTGTGTGGGTGTAGATGAAGACTTGAGAAAGGAGACATGGGTGTAGAGGAGGGTGCAAGCAAGAGATGGAACAACAAAGGAGGGAAAAGGTGAGAAGAAGGGTTGAAAAAGAAGTAAAGGGAGAGAATCGTTTTGGAATTTAGATTTGGTTTGTGGGCTAACAAGTGATGGTTGTAATGATGACGATGATGTATACATCTTGCCTTTTGTCTTAATATTTTTTTTTAAGTTTATGCGTCTTCTTTCACCGTCTTATAAACAATGAGAGATTGAGAGCACAGGTCGAACTTGTATTGGATCCAGTCAATTTCTTTGCTCTATATTATGTGCTGCATGTTTTTGTGATCAATCTGGCACTGCACAACTGACCTTATGTGGGGTGATCGAGCCTGGATCTCCCGAAGTGGGGTGAGTGATACTCAAGTATACTCTCTGCTTTTTGGTTGGGTTAAAGTATTCGCTACAGTTTCTTGTTGGGTTGTTACTGATCAAGACTGCCAACTACATGGAGAGAATGTGCCTTTCATTTCTTATTCTTCTCGGTGACACAAACCTGTCGAAGTTTTCACTTCGACATGGAAATAGATAATGATTCCCTGACTGTAAAGAGTGGTGCTTAAGGCATACCATGCCCATCTCAGGTAACGCGTCGTCGTATATTGATGTCGAGCAGAAAAGCCGAAGCAAGATTTTTAAGCAACCACGCATGGAAAAAACTTATAAAAGAAAAGAAAAGAAAAGAGTAGAGTAGACTCACAGTCAGCTCCCAGGAAAAACCATGCAGGACAAACCGATCACAACTAAGTTTTATTCCTAATCTCGTGAAGAGGTCTAACAACTCCCTTTTCTTCTCTTAATTAATATTTTTTAGCCTAAATTGTTTTTGATTTAGGATCGGAGGGGATTCAATTTTAAAGAATTAGCTTTTAACCTTGTTTGATAGTTTTGTTGGGGAGAGAGGGTTAACACTTGATGATGCTAGGAGGGCGAGGGAAAAAATAACCTGAGAGGAATTTCAGAATTTGTACATATCATTTTTTAATTTCAATATTTATTTCATTTCAAGACTACAATTGGCTTTAACCATTAGCCATTATTTGTTATTTATTTATTATATTTGATTTTGATATTAATTAAAAAAAATTATTGAACCTCGTTATTATAAATAGCTTTTTACAATATTACCAAACATCATAACAATTTATTCTTTAATCACTTTTTTATATCCTGGGCACGTAATTCCTTGATTCCAATTTTTAACCTCAAACTAAACATATCCCTAAATTGATTATGACTTGCCTCAAAATATAGTTTTTAGACCTGATATGATTTAAGATCCGGGTTCTGATAAGATCATCGGATTACTCAGATCAATTCTTTTTATTTTAAAAAATTAAAGTGACATCGTTTTAGAAAAAAAAACAAAAAACAAAAATCAACGGGTTGCAGCGAGATTTTTTACCAGGTTTTGTCGAGTCAATTCGCTGGATCATACCGGTTTTTTCCTTCCTTTATTTTTTCTTCAATCAGGCTTGGTTCCAGTCCCGGGTCGGCCGGGTCCTGAGTCGCCTACTAGACCGAGCTGAATTTCAAAATTATACCTTAAAACGTATGTAGACCAAACGTGTTTTGGTCAGGATCTTAAGATAAAACTTAATTTTAATGTTTGCTATGATTCAAAGTTAAAATTTGAATAATTGATGATGTATTATTTTATCATTTCAAGAGATATTGTTAATTTTTTTTAATTTTAAAATGCGTTTCTTAAAAAGAAATGTGTCTTTTATACTTATAAAAAATAAAAATCATCGTCTCCTAATCAACGTGTAATTAGTGGCATCATCAATCATCTACTAGTGTTTAGCATTTGATGGCCACTAATACCAAACGTTCATATGAACCACCATTCCAACAAAATTTTATATTTAAATTTGCAAGGAAGGGGACCATTGTAAAAAATGTTAAGAAAATTACTAAAATTGCTCCTCAAAAACAAAAGGTGAGCCGTCCAGAACTCTATCCCGAGGCTGCACTTTTGACCAATTGGATACATTATTTAGTACTGCTATATAATATACTCCTAGTCTTAATTTTTTTTTATAAGTGCAATTAAAGCCACTTCTCGATCGTTGCTCTCTTGCTGGATTATATTAAGTGGGCATGTGTTTGATGGGGACAATTTGAAGTAAAAATATTTAAAAGAACAAGCATTATTGTTTGATAATAATTGCTATAGCCATCACAAATTTATCTTTTTAATGTGGATTAATCTTAAAACATACACATGCTACATGCTACGCACTTCGAAATTAAGAATATATCTGGAAAAGGAAGATAAAATCTCACCATTTTATAATGTCGTTTGAAGAAGGAACTCTCTAATGATAGATTCTAAAATTTTGTGCTATAATCTAAGAGTCCCCACCCAATAATGTCATCGAATTGTAAGATATTAGGGACTAAGAAATAAGTTTTGAGATTGAGTGACTAAAATAAAAACACTGATAAATATTGAGGATTATAAATTAGTTTACCGGTCCATCCGCTCCCCCAGAAAACAAGAGGTTGGGTGCCCACTTTCGGACTTCCCATTAGCCCACTCGAAGAAATAAGCGGGCAAGAAAACCCAAATTACTGGTGTGGATCTCAGAGTCACAGAAAGTCAAGCCCAAGGTAATAACCCAAAATATTACATTTTCGTCAAATAGAGGTGGCGGAAGGTAAAAAAAAGTTTGTGCGAATCAGTTCATACAATATACAAGCTGTAAATTGTGGGTTTTTGAGTGAAGCGGAAAAAAATATATTTGATGGAGCTATGGGTTTGATGTTGTTACGTGGAATACAATGATCTCAGGACTTGCTAAATGCGGAGAGATTGACAAGTCTCTAGGAGGTTGTTTGGCAACATGGTGCTGAGGAGTACAGTGTCATGGAATTCTGTGATTAGTAGGTATGTCGGGAAAGGAAGGTTCTTTGAGGCAACGGATCTGTTTAGAAGAATGAAAGAGGAGAGGACGAAGCCAAGTGAGCTTACAATGGTGAGCTTGTTAAATGCCTGTGCTTGCTTAGGAGCACTTGGACAGGGAGAATGGATTCATGATTATATAGTGAAGAACAACTTTGCGTTGAATGCTATTGTTGTTACAGCAATTATAGACCGTGCTCAAGTGTGGAAGCATTGATAAGGCTCTCCAAGTGTTCGAGAGCGCCCCCAAGAAAGCATTGTCATGTTGGAACTCCCTACTTTTAGGCCTAGCTATGAATGGCCGTGAGAATGAAGCGGTCCAATTATTTTCAATGCTTGAGTCTTCAAATTGCAAACCGGATCATGTCAGTTTCCTAGGTGTCTTGACGGCTTGTGATCACGGTGGTATGGTGGACAGAGAAACGGACTATTTCTTGTTAATGACAAAAACAATCAAGATCGAACTATCGATAGAGCATTATAGCTGTATGGTTGATGTTCTAGACCGAGCTGGACTCCTCGAAGAGCTAAAAAGAAGCATGCCTGTAAATCCAGGTGCCGTTATATGGGGGGGGGGGGGGGGGGCTTTACTCTCCTCTGCAGGAAGTACGGAAAAATTGAGATGGCGAAACGAGCAGCGAAGCACGTGACTGAGTGAGTTGAATCCAAAAGAGAGCTCAAGTTTTGTACTTCTGTCGAATGTTTATGCTGTCATTTGGAAGAAGCAATGCAGCAAAGGTTTTCTTTGAAAGAAAAGCAGATAGACAAAGAACCTGGATGTAGTTCGATTGAAGTTAATGGAGAAGTTCATGAATTGGTTTCCGGGGGAAGGCTGCAGCATCCAAAGAAATCTAACATGAATCTGATGATTTGGGATGGGTATTAAAGGCGATGGAACAGGATTGTTATGAACCAATTAAGATTGTTGTTTCTAGCGAATTATATCATGACTTGAAACGGGTTCTTTCGAGTCCCATGAGTCCTAAAATTTTCTATGTTTTAAATGAACTAGGATGCGTTCTGATACTGGTGGTTGAACTCCAGTGAAACAAAGAACAGCTAAAATCACCAACGATGAATTAGCTTCTTAAGATTTTAATGATCATCACTGATTTGCATGTTTTCTTTGATTCAAACACAAGGCCATATTTTAAAGGCGTGTCCAAACGAATCTCCCTCTCTCTCTACACACACACACACACACACACACGAACCTTGCACTGTGTTTTGAAGGAACTCCAGATTGATGGAAAATAAATAGTTCATGCCAGGTAAAACAGGTAGCTAATCTTACAAGGAAGCCCGAAAACAATAGTGAAATGACACAACATTGATTAATATTATGATTTGCCAATTTGAGAGACTAGAAGATGTGCTGCTAACTAGGATTTTGACATGGTTCGCCCTGGTGTCCAAGAGTAAATCTCAGGGGTCACAGCACCATTGGTAAGCAAGTTCTGCGGCATTCCGTACAAATCTGAAATATCAAGGTGGTGGTGACGACCATTTTGGTAATGCTGATTCTCCACAGCCGCAGTTATTTCATCGTCATCCAGTGGCAAACGATCAAAAGTTGCCTTCATGAATGATGCAGCCATGATTACTACAGGGCCCGAAGCAATGAGCGCACCGACTACACCTCCACCAACAACCTGCCCTTGAGCCCCTGCCAAGTAGATAGTTAGTCCCGTGATCCCCTGCGGAGCAGGTGGGGGCAAGACAGATCCTAGCAGTGAGAGTATCTCAAAACGCCCATGAAGGGTTACAATTGCCCCGGATGAAGTTGGTTGTCTTAGGGTAACATTGGTTACACAACCACTCCCGCTAAGTACAGATATTCCACGCTGCTTCCTTCTTGCAAAGTTAGCTAAACTCTCACACACATCACAGCCAGAGCTCACCTCCATTGCATGGGCTCGGAGTGCGTTTGCACTATCTCGAGTGACAATAATAGGAGGCTTTGGCTTGTTTTTTGAGCCAGCTGGCCTGCCACGAGGACGCCTGATAGTTTCACCCTCCGGTGCTGAAGAAACTGGTGGAACCGCCTTGGGCAATTTTGGGGCCATAAGGATTGGTTCTATGCTCGGTCTGTGGTTATTAACCTTCTCCGAGCCTTGGCTTCGATCCATGATTCTTTCAGATCCAACAGAAGGGAATGTCAGGTCTGCAGCTCCAGCCATTCATAAACAAAACGAATACACAGGAACTGTGCTCGGTTTCTGAGCTTATGTAGCACATTATGCACGAATAAATTTATTGCATGGAGCCAAAAGAATGATCATGTTTAGGAGGAGGTTAAGTGGCACCAACCTTCTAATTAACTAGTTTATACTTTATATGCATTCCTGGCCCTGCCTACCTCCCATCTGGCATGCCCGTCATGTCGATCGACTCCCAGAGTAAGTGAATGTTTGGGAATGCACAGCATTCCCAAAATTTTAAATTTTTTCTTTTGATTTTGCTTAAAATATATATATTTTTTAACATGTTTTTAGATGATGTATTAATGATAAAAATAATTTTTTTTTAAAAAAATTATTTTAATATACTTTCAAAATAAAAATACTTTAAATCAGTATAACTGCTTAAATTAATTATACCATGCCCACACGTTAAAAGAAATTATTTTAATATACTTTCAAATAAAAAATACTTTAAATCAGTATAACTGCTTAAATTAATTATACCATGCCCACACGAAGACTTCCATGATAACCTGCTCTCAATTTCGAGGAAACTATCAGATAGAAATCTCTTTTTTCCCCCCTCTATTTTTAACAGCACGGAAAGGTGAGGTGAATTATGCTTGTAAAGCATAACACCATGGAATCATTTTTCTAACTAATAGCATGAAGCAGACGTGTGGTACTTTCGCATTGAGGAGAAACACATTAGCGAAGCTACATCTCAAAACTTAAGACATCATGCCACAATCAATTTGGCAAAATACTTGGGTGCTGCATCTCAAAAACTGAGGCATTGGATAAACCTGTTTAAAGTATTTACAAATTGGACAGAGCCAAACCGTCGATTAACTTTTAACTGCAAAAACAACCTAATTTGCTGCTTTTTAACTCGCCACAAAAGGAGCTACAGAAACCATCAGCAGCTGTTCATTCAAAGTGGTCTGATCAGTTAGATGATAAGTAGCTCTGCTGCCAGAGATGTTGTAATTGCTCGGGTGCTGGCCCTTGAGAACTACTAAGGTCACTAAGGCTTTGGGGTGGTTGTTCTGGTCGGATTCCGGCTTGAGAATGATAAGCATTTGCATGATGAAATGGAGCACCGTAATCCTGCGAGAGCTGCTGACCTTGTTGATAATTATGTGTGTGCAATAGGGACCAATGATCATGTGAGCGCTGCTGCTGACCTTGTGGATATTCAGAAAGTGGTTGACTCTGTCCAGTCAAACTCAAATATCCGTTGTCTAGGAGGGCTGCCATCGTTCTTGAAGAGCCATCGTTCTGTTTTTTTTTTTTTTAATAGAGAGAATTACAAAAGCAAAGGACAATAAATTAAAGAAATCTCTTTTTAAGTACTGAAGATAGTGTAAAGAGCTTGCACAAGTCACATGACAAAGCAAAATGAATGTTCATACAAAAACAGAGGGAACCCTATTACCATTACCTGTTGACGTGTGGTGAAATTATTTCTCTCTTGATACTGAGAATGGAAAATATCATAGCCACCTGCAGAACCAGTAGGGGCAGCAGCTTGCAAAACAGCTCCAGGAAAGTTGGCAGGGATCCCTAAACCTCCATAACCAGAAATGTTCACATCAGACAAGGGCAAATTGCTCCTGGAAACACCTGTTTTGTATTGTGCATGGCTGTAGCCCATGTTTGACAGGGAATCATGGAACACAGTGCTATCTTGATAAGCTTGCTGAAAAGCAGATGGATTACGAGCATAGTTCCGAGGCATAGCAGGATAGCCAGTCAAATTGGCCAGCTCTTCCAAGGAAACAATAGACTGATTGTGCAAATTAGTTGACAGATGCTGGGGAAGTGTGGTTTGTGGGACAATATTAGCACTGGGCAGTGTCGGTGAATATGACATAGGTAGAGAAAAAGCAACCCGGCTCGGAATCTGAGCATTCACGAGTACAAATGAAGAAAAATTAGCTTTGTTGCATTCACCTATGAGGTTCTTAGCACTGCAATGTGACATGTATATAGGTGGCATGTAACAATAATACGCTAGATGCCAAACAGCCAATACAGGACTAATCAATCATATGAACACCATAAAGCAAAGTTTTTATGAATTATAGTTTATCAAAACCAATTTACATCACATTGACATATTATAGTTATATCAAAATCAATTAACATGATTGTACTAAAAATTGAAATTTAATCTCATGTATGCAGCCTAATCTAATCTTGCAAATCAAGCATACAAAGTTGATGTAGTTATAGAAGCCTGGAATTCTGAGGTCCATGATTCTCCATAAATCTATTCAGAGATTCATCACAGAGAAATTCTGTGTCCCTTACCTTAATCTTTTTCTTTAAGAGATTAACAAATTAAAATGCTCATAAAATATGCAGGCACAAATACATAAAGTCACCTAATTCAAAATTCAGCAGATATTCCTTACACACCTCTGACTGGGAGATGGCTGGATTGCCAGTGGATGATACAGTACTATCAAATCTTGAGGGCACTGATTGGGTTCCAAGGAAAGATGAAGCATAATCAGAATCTCTTGAAGATTGAATACTTGATGCAAACATATCCGTTGGCATAGTTGTTGCACTAGCTTGCTGCAACAGAATGTCTGAGATTAGGATCTAACAGTCCATGTTTACTAAAATACAGCAATTCAAAGTCCAGAAAAAGTAAATTAAATACCAGCAGTTTGAATAGAAAAAGATTAAGGCCGACAATATTATCTACATAAACCATATTGTCCAACAGCTGATGATGGAAAAATTAGACTTGCAAGAAAAAAAATTACAACCACAGGGGCATTGCTATTCTTTAACCATTTGAGATCAAAGAGAACTACTATGAAACAGAAGTAAACCAATAAAGAAATGCAGGAAAAGATCGCGCACACAAAAAAAATATAAATCTCCACATGTAATACAACAGCATCATAATTTCATCTTCACTGTTAGCATGTCATGCAAGACTGGTTCCAAGAGCAAGCGATGAAACTGAGAATAGAAAAGGAGAAGTCCAAACCAAAACGAAGGGGGCTATGAACAAATTTAGTTTGGTACAAATCCCAAAACACAGAAAAGAGATGGGATTTATAAGAGAAGAAATGACAACCACCCAATATTTTCTTTTTGGCAGGTTAGCAAGTAATTCAGTAAACAATGAGAGCTTCTCCAATAAATTCATGTTTAAATAATGAAGACAAGTCTAGATAGCATTTATCATCAAAAGTTACTATAATGGTAAACGAAGAAAAACAACAAAATATTGGAAGTATTATTACCAGTTCCATATGAAGAGAAGAAAGGTTCCTAGCTTGTGGATGTATCCTAACATTCAAGGGACAATCCCGTTCTTGGGTTTTCTTAAAACTAGAATCAGGTACAGATGATGGATGGCTGTGCCTATGGGATACTTCATGAATGTTTTGTCTCATTTGCTCTTGCTGTGAATATACATGCATGTTATTAATCCCAACACCTGCGGTAAATCGATGTGTATTGGATATGGATCTGAGTTGCTCATCTCGAAGGTACTCATCAAGGTGCTCTGGATTTCTGCGCAGAAAGAAAGCATGTGATAAAATGAGCCATTAAAGCACACAAATATTACTACTGGAATTAAGCTAAAAGACCCGTGCCTAATCTCCTTGCACAGAGCAGATGAACTATTTGCTGCTGCAGAAGTCTCCTCCAGGTTAGTCTTTACAGGAGTTGAAGCTATTGAGCCCCCAGAGACTGCATTGTAAGCCCCAGATTTGTATGTACCAAAACTCAAATGTGACCAGTCAGCAGCAAAGGCTTGCATATAGTCAGGAAACACCACCGCATGATTATCCTCAGATGGAGGCAATGCAGGCTCCTCCTTCCCCAAACTTAGCCGCTGAAAGTTCACAGCAACTGATGATACTTCATCATTCAAAGGTGCAGCACAATTTGGAAAACGTAAATGGAAGCTACTTCCAGTTCCTAAAATTCACAGTGATGGGACAAGGAAAGAAGAAAAAAGTAAGGCTTGTAAAATATATTTGGAGTATTAAAGAACAGAAAAGAGAACATTCTCATTTAATAGGCCATTACCTAAGCAGTATTTTCATCTGACCTATCACATAAAATATTTTGAAAAACACAATGTGCCACTGGAAGCTGAGTTAAATAATTGTGCAGTATCATCACTTGATCTCTTTTGAGCCGACAAAATGATGGAACAATGTGAAATGGTTCAATTCAATCAGACACTCAAGGATAATTATCCTAAAATGAATTACGAAGGAGTTAAAAACAAAACTCTAATAAATCAATGCTTTAAAAACCAGGGACTCTTCAATTCTTGTCATCTTCCAAACTAGGTTTAAGCTTTCATAAGAGTCCACTAAATTCACATAGCAACTCCTTTTCAGGCCATTCTCAGCAGGAAAAACAGTGTCCATTACTAAGAGCCAACATAATTTCTCTAGAATAGAAAATAAAATAAACCAGGCTTGCCTAGAAACAATTGTCTTAAACATTGAGCTAAAAATTAAGAATAAAATTATAAAAGCTATCTTCATTCTTATTCTTGATTTAAAAGCGAGATGAATCTGTTTGCTTCATTTTTGTTTTTTTTTAAAAGACCTCAAATAAGCAGACTTGAAACAATTTAACTTCCCTGTTGCTCTTGATCAAATGCGCCTTCATAACCAAATAAAAAAAAGGCTCCATTACATCACACCAATTAAAAGCCCACAACAAAGAAGTCAACCCCAAACCAAGAGGAGAGGGAAACAGAAAGAAATGTGAAAGAGAAAAGATAGTGGTAGGCAAAATGAGATTCTTAAAGAATAACTTTTGGTAGTTTCGGAATTTTTTGGTTTCTTGAAGATCCGGGGTTCAACTTAGGGCCTTTTGGGTTCTACAAGGGAGAAGTGATGAAGGGATTGAGAAGGTTCTTGGAACTTTTTGGGTTGTGTGTGGTGGCAAAGAAGTGGGGTGAACTGAAGAAATAATGCTGTCACATGAGATAGGCTATTTTTAATAGGGCTACATGCACATGCAATGATATGGGCATGTCAAGTTTAAGACCTGCAGCCCAGCCCATCATATCTATTACATGACATTTGAAATTTTACATGCTATATTACAAAGGCTTACTAAATTGAATTGGGGCAGCTTAGATAAAACTAATATAGCAGATTTTTCGATTCTTTAAACACTCCTGGTAAATATTGGATCTGTGAGAACGTGTAAATCATAGCACCATATGCTTTTTGACAAAGGCAATGTTGGCATTCACAGAGCGCATGATAACTGTTTGGCAAGGGATCACTCACATTTATTGGGAAAGGAGAAACAAATATTAGCATCAACCTAAAACCATGTGAATTACCTTCACAATGATCATCCATGCAGCTCCGAGAATCGTAATTTTTATCCTTCAGTAAACAATCACCCCTATGAGAATCACCTACAACAGTATTCACATTTTCCTGTCCTCTACATGAAAAGGCAGATTCAGCACAATAAGAACCTGGATTCTTGTTAGCAGCATCCCTATCTGATGCTTGTACCTCCTCTAATTGGTGGTCTTCATTCGAAATAGTTCCATCACCATAAAAGTAAGATTGATTAGAAAAGATATCAGTGCTGGAGGAATTAAACACATTAAAATTATATAACCCACCAGCAGCTGCTTGCTGCTCAAACACTGGCCATTCATCATGAGAGCTTGCAGCAACATCAGACTCGTGAATTGTCTCGGGCACCTGAGAAGGATGTGGGCATTGCAGACATTTGTGCATTTCTGGTGGAGATGGAGAAGAATCACATGAAGATTTATGACAGTACTGGGATGAGTATACTGAACCTACTACATCTTGAGGTGTGCAAGAAGTGTCCATCATATTTTGGGAACCTTTGCTGCGCGGCCTGCCCATCCTAACAATGTCAGCCATTGAAACATGTCCTGTAGTACCTCCTGACCAAGCAGCTTGAGTTCCTGATGACAATTGTGCAGATGACAAAATGGTATCTCCAGTTCCTGTAGCTTTAGTTTGCCTGCTGTCATCAGGATTGCAAGAATCACTGCAGCAGAATTTTCAAGATCAATCCAAAGAAATAATGAAATGTCTATACCATCAAAACATTCAAATGAGGTAATAAGATTGCACATCTAGAAAAAAAACCCATAAAAACAAAGACTGTAAATGTAAAACCTAGAAAAGAATAATAGAAATTCCTAGTCTTAGAAACTAGTTGGACGAGAATAAAGATTTCACAGTGCGATACTATTTTTGGAATGGGCTAGGGTCATGAACTTATAATCTATAATCTACAATCAAGTCAATTCCATGGTAAAAAGTTCATTTCATCTCAAAAATATCTCTATTAAGTTATTAAAAGCACAACCATTTAGCACAAGCAGCAAATTCCAAAACTAAATAGGCTAAAAACTAAGGAAGAGACAAATTATGTAAAGAATGCTGATGGTAACTAAGATGGCAAAAAAGTCCTAACTGCATAACATCACCCAGGACCAAGTGCAATGTTGCAATCAAGGCATCCACCTGGAAAAAATTAGAAACCCCCTGCTTCTCATCTATATGAAAATTTATAACTAAAATGAGATAGGCAATGCCATAATCTACTTGGAAAAAATTCAAGCCTTTTCAGAAGAACTAAAATATTTTCCCCTCTCATTTTTCTTGTAAAGATAGCATCATATACTTTCAAATGTTAATATAGCATGTAACTATCAAATACAGAATAACATTTTCCTAATTAAACTTAAAAGAAAAGGCAGCAAGACCCTGAACATTTATAGCACAAACATGAGTTTCTTCTGAACTCATACCATTTCAAGAAAGGGGTAACTTGTGAGATATTTAAAGAGAGAGAAGAATTGTGCATGGTAGAAATCCGATGGATAGAACTGAGAGATGGATACATGCATGCATTTACACATACCCAAATATGTGTGTATAAAACTGGCAAGAAGATTTTAAAGGACATAGTAAACAACATTTGCCGGCTGAAACAAGAGGAAACTTGACATGAGACAGATAGGTACGTGCAACATCATTTTCGAATTCAGAGACTAATCACTAGAAAAATTAGTTAACATTTTTAAGTTACTCCACCAAAACTAATCAATAATATGAAATAAAATTGAAGAAAACTAAGTATGGGTATATTATAGTATAGTTATTGATAATCTGTTTTAAAACTTCGATGTATACTGGAGATCAATTGACTTGAATTCGTAATAGAACTAACTTGTTGGATGAAGGCTGCTCATTTTTCAATTTCACACGATATATTAAAGTTGATGAAGGCCCCGGATGAGCAACCGACCCATTCTCTTTCCTATATGCAGCTTTACCAAGGTCTGAAGGGGAGAAAAGTTCACTTAGTAAGAATATACAATAGCAAATCCAACTCAGTATCACCAATTCATCCACCACAAGCATCTAACATTGTTCAGTATAATAAACACACCATTATTGCTGATTTGACATGGTACAAGCCCAAAATTATATTCGCCACCAGCTTTAACTCCATGATAACCATTGTTATTACCCCGAGCCATTGATTCTTGTGTTTCCTTCATCTGCAGGAATGCAATCTAAGATATTAAAAAAAAAAATAATAAGGCATGAATAAAACCCTAGTCTATGGTAAGGAGAATAAAGCGAGCCTGTTGATGTAATAAGCCAAATATAGCAAAATGATTGATCTGGTGCAGCACAGAGAATAAATAAAACGAGTAAAAGAAAGTGGAGAGAAAAATACTTGAGACCATAATTAACTAAAAAACCAAGCAGCAGATATATGCCAACAGAAACCTTCAGCAGCTGTTAAACACTGATTTTGAAATCCCTGACTACTAAAAATCAGCCTATAAACTGATCTCTTATGCTGAACAAGTTAATTCATAGGCAATATTTGGGAAATCATCAACACATCCCAAACAGCCAAAGAAAAACCATTTGACACATTTCACATGCCAAAGTTTATAATCCGTTGAAATGGAAAGAATACAGCCCCCTCCCCCTCCCTACCCCAAAAAAGGAAAAATACTTGAGCTCTTATTTACATAAGGTACCTCTTTTCTTCTTTCACGTTTGCTCTTCACTTGATGAAAAGGATCTACACAAATGAAAATACTAATTTAATAAGGACTTCTAACCGAGCACATCACAATCGGTAAACTTTACATTTAAGAAATGAATTAGATCAACTAACTATAGAAGAAGTGAATTTTCAAATAACAAGATCCACATATAAACCCTCTATTAAGGCACCAAGGGTAACTCAAGCCGAAATATCTTTATCAAAGCTACATATTGCCCACCAAGAGAAATTTTTATTTGCAATTTCTTTTATTCTATTTCTGCAAGCAAAATCACGCTAATCGAAAAGGGATTACAAAAAAAGTATATGTTTCACTAAAATAAAAACAGTTAAACATCAATCCATACTCTAGAAAACAATAGCAAATACAAAATCACCAGCATTTATCAATGCATTGATGTAAATTAAAATCAGAAAGAAAATCAAGTTCCGTTTTAAAAAAAAATTAATATGATGCAACTGCATTGGGGACTCGGCGTTTTCTTATAGCATAAAATAAAGAATTGAAAATCAAATTAAATTTAAAAAGCCTTTAGGAAAAACGCAACGGTACTAGTTATTTTGAACAGTTTTCCCAACAGCCAAACAGAATTCAACAGAGAATACTAAAAACATAATTAAGAAAATCTTCCTTATCAAAAAAAAAAAATCCACTATCAGAACCCTAAACAACGCCAAAACTTTTTTTTGACAAAAACAAAACAAAACTCTGTACTCCACTCAATGCCACTATTTTTATCAACAAAACACGCACTAAAAACACTCAAAAGAAAAATTCAAGTAACCTTGATTAAGGAGGTTTTGAACAGCGGCATCAGCGTCCATATTAAAATCGCAAAGTACTGAGTAGATCTCTGCGTCCGTACAGTTCTTGTTAACAATCTCTTTAATATTCTGCACTACCTTTTTTGACGCCCCCGGTATCTGCATAACTTCGTGTTTGCTTTCACTCCCCATCTCTTCTTCGCTCTCTATCTGTTCTTTTTATTTGTGTGTCTGCGGCCTCTTCCTTTTGGATTATCAGATTCCCAACAAAACGGAACAAAAACCTATTCTTATATTTTTTTTTTACTCTCTTTTAGGTTTATTTATATAGTTTACTTTAGAAGTATAAAGTATAAACAGTTTTTTGTTTTTTTTTTTAAGTTATAGTGTTTCGATCTAACAAGTTTGTTGGTTTTATTTTCTTACGGTTCTTATCAGCCGTTCGATTTGCATGCGTTTGAGAATCTAGTGGGTCCCGCAAAAGAGATGTTTTTGCGATATTTAATTAACGGTGTGACTGCTGTAACGGATATGATGTTGGGATTTTGTGTGGTTTTGTTTTGGCGTAGGGGGTTTGGTTTTTTATGAGTTTTTTTTTTAAAAAAAAAATTTGTAATTTAGACTGTGTTTTTACACTGTGATTTAACTATATTTTTTAATTTTAAAATATTTTTTATATATTTTTAAATGATTTGAATATGTTAATATTAAAAATAAATTTTAATAAATAAAAATATATATTTTTTAAAAAATAATATTTAATACACTTTCAAACAATCATTGTACTAATTTATAGTTAATATTATGGATTGGATTAGTGGATTTAATATCATCAAAAAAAAATATTATTTAAAAGAAATTTAAAAAATTCAAATCAAATTGAATTATTATCCAAATTTGATCTGTCAATTTTTTTTTTTTAATTTAACTTAAACTAAACACAGAATCTTTGAATAGACTCACCTAAAAAAATTTAATAACACTGCTTTAAGTGAAATAGTTAGAAACAAAAGAAGAAGAAGCAAAAGTCGACTTTGCTTTAGTTTCGGTTCCACGTTTCCCTTTACTGGAAAAGGAAAATCATCTCTTTTGATATAAATTATATGTTTGAGCTTTCCCAATGACATTCAATTTTTACTATTTTTCTTTTGATTTTCTATATCCTTTTTATTCAGATCGTAGGCTCATCGTGAAATTACCATTCCGGTCGTACTGTACATTAAATTGCCTTCATCCATTGTCGGTAGGGCAAATTTCCTTTGAACCCAACCCAAGAAAGTTTTGCTCCTCTTTGGTATGTGTTTTAAATAGGTTTTGGGTAAATTCTTATTATTATTTAAAATTAATTTTTTAATATTTTTAAATTGTTTTGATATACTATATCTAAAATAATTTTTAAAAATAAAAAATATATTATTTTAAAACATTTATCAAATAAAAAACACTTTAAAAAAGCAACCACTACCACACTTTCATATACCTCTCCTTAATTAAAATGCAATCAAGGGCCTGTTCATTTTGTATTACAATATCTTCAAGATAAAAATTCAAGAAGATATTGATTTTTTTTTGGGTAAATTAACAACATGTTGCAATTAAAAAACACATATTTTAAAATGTTATTGTTGGAATATTGTCAATTATGTTGCTGCCATTGTCAAAGAAGGAGGCTCCAATGGTGGGTTGTTGGTGGCAGTCAACAACCATTGACTAATGTCAAAGTTTAGCAAGTTTGGCAACCATCATTGTTGACAAAAAGAGCATGAGAAGCTACCATGGATGCTTATAAATAGAGGCATACATTAGAGAGTAAAATGAGAGAGTTGAGTGAGAGATATTAGAGCTAAAGATGTGAAAAATATAGGAGAGAGTGGGCTGCCATTGCAGCACTAAGAAGAGAGAAATAGAGTGAGGTTAAGAGTTGCTAAAGAGGGAATAATTCCTCCTTCTCTATTGCTGTAAATCTTGTTATCTCCCTATATAATCAAATGGCTTCTCCCGTAGATGTAGGCGGTTCGCCGAACCACGTTAAATATTGTGTTAGTGTGCTTAGTCTTCGATGGACAAATATCAGTATATCACCAGTCGGAATTCCCTACAATTATTAGTGAAAAACACGATATTTTCAAAGAAATTATTAGATAAGCTAGTATAAATTACAATGATAAAAGAAATAAAAGAAAGATTAAAAAAAAAATCTTAAAGATATATTGAAATTTCAATTATGATATTATTGATATCATCAAAAAAATTTCTATGAAACAAATTTAACAATATCAAAAGGATTATTAATGATTACTGAAATAAGTCACACATGACATCAAAAAAGGGTGGCTACCAAAAAAAATAATTTATTTTTAAAATGAAAATACTTTATTTTTAGTTGTGGTTGAGATCATGGCTTAAATCCCAAATTATTACGAGGATAAGTAGATCTTATCATATCATAGTACAAGATCGAAACAACATGCAGAACATTAATTAACAAAAGATCTTGGTTCAAAGGACTTTTGATCAAACCAAAATTAGCTAGCTAATCAGTTGCCGAGTTTGCCTCCCGAAATACGAGTTATCGTCGGTTTTCAATCTCTAGCAAGCAGTTCCTGCTTTGCTATTTCAATATCAGTGATCAGCCCCCAAGTTAGCTAACTAGTCTTTTTCCCCGGGCTTGACAAGGGTATTTCAGACATTCCTCGCTAAAGGACACTCTCTTAACACGTGTATCACTGATTATGTCACTTGAGGACAGTTGCTGCAACAAGGATCCGTAGCGTAATGTCTTCGAACCATCTTCACCCACATAGGCTTTGGAAGCCGACTGAATTAATGAGAAAGTACACCACTACTAGACTGTCTCCACCCAAATTCGCAGCTGGTGGGGGTGGCTAGCCATCGCCATTATTATTATTTTTTAAGTACACCACTATTGTTTGAGTGCGCAACGTTTATTACATCTTAACTAATTTTCTGAAATTTTAAAATTAATAATTAGATAAATTTCAGTAATTTTTATATTTATAATATTCAAATTAATAATTTTTAAAAAGTAAATATTTTAAGGTTATTATTATTATTACTATTATTATTATTTTTAATTAATATAAATATTCAGACTAATTTACGTGTATTTCAATTAATTTTATAAATCTTAAAATTAACAATTTATAAACTTCCACCAACTATAAAAATAACCGATCACTATCATTATATTTTTTTATTTATATGGAGTATCTGGACCAGCTTGTATATATCTCGAATAATTTTTATGAGACTTGAAGTTAACAAGATTTTAGTGGTTATTAATATTAATAATCACATTATTCAAATATAAAACTATAAAAAAAATTAAATCTTTTAATTTCAAGTTTTCATGTACCTACTAGATGCTTCCTATCATTTTTACCTGCAAAGGAAGTAGATGAGCGAATGACTGTCATCTCAACTCTTGATTCGACTGCGTCCACCGTCTTAGGCCAAGTTTTACATAAAGCTTTCGAAAGCGGAGAGTCTCTTCCTCTAGCCTGTGGAAAGGGTAGACTACCATCTGTCTTTAGGTACTTTCCCCGCAGCACACCTGTCCAGAGACTTGAATTATCATGCATTACTCCCCACCCTAATTTCATGAACCTTATCAAACATAGCACGAAAATATGCAGGGAGAGAGGATCCCCATGGGAGGGAAACTTTCAGTTGGACTTCCATTCCAAAGGACTCGCAGGGAGGCAGCTTCAATACAGCGCATTATAAGTGGTGATGTTGTGATTATTGTGAAGGCAATATAGTCGTTCCGAAACTAGAGAGTAACAGTGAAAACGAGCTTGATCATGATGAGTTATAATTAATTAATGGATGGATACGATGAAAAGGATGTTATCAGCAATGGCAATAACAACGGCGAAATGATTTGGCAATTAGTAGTAGTTAAAATGATTAGATGATGGTATCATCGAAGATTGAGATTTGATAATTGTACAAAAATAATTTTAGTCAAAATGATTAAACGATGATTCAAAATAGTTTTGTTTCATAAATATGAATTGCCCATCATTGTATTTGATAAAAAATTCTTCTAAAATTGATCTCTCGGAAGATGAATAAACATCGTCAATGGTAGCGATTATATTTGATTATTTATGCATATAATAACTTTGTCCTACTTGCTGACGAGTCAAATTAAGGCAACATGGGAGATCTTATTTCGATCTCTGTTCATGGAGTTCCAGTGTTCTGCCAATCCACACCAAGGTGTACAAAAAGGATAAACTTTCCAGGCTATGATGTTCCTCATTATGCTTGTGCTTCTTTCTGTAGGGAGACAGCCTTTCAGTGACATAATTTATCCATCATCACTGGAATGTTTTGGGATCCATATGGGTGGAATGCTGGAAGCTGTAGAGCTACCTTACGCATTCACTCTGTTTTCTGGCGTCCTTGTCTCTCCGGTAGTCATACTAATTGCAACTGGGTCGCTATGCCTTGGATCGAATAAACCCATTCCTGAAGAGCATGTTGCAGTTTGAAGATTAGAGCTCTATCAACTGGTTACGATGTTTGAGCACGAACACAGGTCAGAAAAAAGCTGTCCAATTATCAAGCTCCCAACTGTTGCAGGTGCATTCCCTGTTAGTGCCTCTCCTGTGCTTATGTTCTCGTCAGTTAAAGAAATTACATGCGAGAAAGCTAATGAATGTCGAGGCAGAAAGTGCAGTTGGTTCTTAATAGTGCATATCACTTGTATTTATGTGCCACATTTTGCCAGTAGTTGTCGACTATGGATGGCCAACACATCCACAGAATCAAGTATAAGATATTGCGGAACATGTTTTCCATACTCGTGTCCACCAGTTTCCCATGAAAACAAATTTTGACGAACTCATTGCCTTCGAGTTCTTCGCCATTTTGCGGTTTAAATTGACCACGACCAAGTTGATCCCCGTGGGTGAAAATCTTTAAACAACGATTCGTAGCAAGCTAAGGCCTATGATACTTCTCTCTTACTGCTGCTGCTAACTTTTTTTTTTTTTTTTTTTTTTTTTTTTTTGTGGTAGGGGACCTAAATCTGAATATTCTCCAACCTCAAGGCTTGTACTCGAGTCCTTGGGCCTCGGCCTCATCCCTTTCGCACTCTCATAACCCATTAATGAGATTGTCGAAAGATGAGATAATTCTGTCAATACTAATTCAGTGAGTGAGGCTTTTTTTGGTTGTTTAGAACCGAAAGCTCTGATTTATATACAATGATGCAGCAAGATGTGTTCGACGTATGGCAGCTCAGTCGCCTTGCCAAATAATCATTTTGGTCAAGATTTAGTGAGACGTTAGCAAGATTTAATACTATTAATTATATCACAAATTCACAATGTTGTAGCGAATGTGTAGTCGTAACCATTCAAGTAGTGATACTAGTCAGTCGCCACAAAACATTGATTTTTGCAGCTGCATGCGAATGTACTAGCAGCAACTTATAAGAGAATGGAATTGAGGGAGTGGCCCTTGCTTGATGCAATCGGGTTTATATCATTGACTAATGGCTTTAAATGGAGAGGGGTAGCTAACCCAAATGTTTGGAAGTTTTTCCCAACAACAACAGACACGTGAGTGACATTCGAAATAGCGAGTTGCTACATTTGACTGTTAGATGAACCAAAATCAAAACAGGAACTCTACCCCAAGTGTATTGACTTCTTGCTGGAATTGTTCGGTAACACCTTGGAAAACAAGAACATCTCTAGCATGGAAAACCAAAGAATTGATGCCCCCTGTCTCAAATCATGCTGATTTAACATGGATGAACCTTTTCTCTCCAAAACAGTAGCAGAAGAGATCAGCAGGTCATCACCAAGAAGAGAACATCCCTCTAACTACCTTGATCTTGGCCAGTCTCTACGTCAATCGACTGCACATCTTGTAACTCATGATGTCATTATCCCCATTATCACTACACCAAACACTTCTTCATTTGTAAATCTCATAGCCAATTTGAACAAAGAGAAAACAAGACTCGCTCACCGATCCCATTCAGCTCCATCTGTGTTTACTGACTCCAAGGAGTCTTTTACGGATTCTTTTGACCCCCGACAAGCCCCAAAATCTACTCCTTTGATCGTTCGGCAGGCTTTTATTGCCGTATTCTTGTATATATTGGTCGTTGTGTTGATATTCCTTGTCGGTGGTAGATTCAAGGGAACTGAAACAATCAAGCCTGTAGACGCCTTGTACTTCACCGTTGTCACTCTTTGCACCATAGGCTACGGTGATATTGTTCCAGATACAACATTTACCAAGTTATTTACTTGTGTTTTCGTTTTGGTTGGTTTTGGTTTCATCGATATTTTGCTAAATGGTTTGGTCACATACATTTGCGATAGGCAAGAAGCAGTTCTGTTAAGCACCATGGATGAGAGCAAGTCCATCACTATGGTCCAAGCTTATATGATAGACAAAGCTAAAGGTAGAATGAGGATCAGGATGAAAGTGGGCTTGGCTTCAGCAGTTGTCTTTGTTTGCATTGCGGTAGGAACTATTTCAGCGCACTGCCTAGAGAACCTGGATTGGGTTGATAGTTTTTATCTGTCTGTTACTTCTGTGACAACCGTAGGCTATGGGGATTTTGCTTTCTCGACCATACCTGGAAGATGTTTTGCCATTATTTGGCTATTAGTAAGCACATTGGCAGTTGCCAGGGCATTTCTATACCTGACTGAGCTAAGGATTGACAAGAGAAATCGCAGGATTGCGAAATGGATTCTTCACAGAAAGATGACACTCGGCGATTTAGTAGCCGCAGACCTTGATAATGATGGATCCATCAGGTAATGTTCATGATTTTCTGTAAACAGGATTCTAGTTAAGGCTAGGTTGATCAAAATCCTAATAACCCTTCGCTGACTGCTATATTCTTTTACTTTTCCCTTCCTACCTGATATTTCCAAACTTGATTTCAATCGATAACTTGGCACAATAATGCGGTGTTGTGATGGAATTAAAAACAGGGTTCCTCTAAGCTTCGCACAACTACCAGGCAACATTGATCTGGGAAGAAAGAAGCATGAACACAGCTTATTACATCTTAGGATTGTTCTAAAGGATGTCCTTAAAGTTATATCTAGCAATTTCGGTATTTGTAAATCAGATTATGTAGCATGTTTAAGATTTCAATGCAAGCATAATAATGGTAACACACTGTACAGCAATTTGTTCAGGCTGTCTGTGCTTGATACGCCTTGTTGGTTTCTTTTATGGTTGCAGCAAATCTGAATTTGTTATTTACAAGCTTAAGGAGATGGGGAAGATAGCAGAGAAAGACATGCTTCAGATCTGCAACCAATTTGATTCATTAGTTAGTACCAGCTGTGGCAAAATCACTGTTGCGGATCTCATGCAACGTCACTAGGGTTGTTCATGTTTTACTTTTGGAACAGGGCATCCAGATTTAGCCATGGGAATAGGCAGGGCTTGATGACGTTCTGCAGTGTAAACAAGAAGAAAGCTAGATGGTATCATTGCTGAGAAATTTGTTTAAGAACATCGTCAATGTTAACATTTGAACTCAAATGAAAAGTGGGTTCAATCATTTTTTAGCTTAAAACTTTTTTTGAAATTTAGTAGCGCTGTAACATGGAATATAAGGTCTTGTTTAACATTATGTTTTTGAAATTTTTTGATTTCTTTTTAGCTTTAAATTAATTCTTTTAATATTTTTAGGTCGTTTTAATATTTTAATATTAAAAAATATATTATTTTTGGGTATTTTCAAGTAAAAAACATTTTGAAAAAACAATCTTATATCACACTTTCAAACATGCCTTAAATATGATTTAAATAAATTATGGGTGAATAAAAAATTGATATTAAAGAATTGTTGATTGACATGTTTTGATAAACCCAAAACTCTTTAAAAGCTTCTATTTCATATAGAAAAAAAACAAGACTTTCTTAACATTTATAAAATAGGTATTTTGAAAGTTAAAATTAGGATCAAAGCATCCAAACTTTTAGAAGGGAGAGATTATAAATAAAGTAGACTTTTGATTTAAACTCATACATGCACGTCTTGGACTGACTCAGCTCATGTATGAGTTTGTTGTAAAATAATATTTTAGTTTATAAAAAATTATTTTTTACTAGCTAAAATTAGCTAAAATTTAAACTTTATTGTGGTCCATGAATAACTATTTCTTTCAACTTGTTATTTATTTAGTTTAATTTATGAATATTAACAGTCTCTTTTAGATACAAATCTAAACAGTTTTTTCAACTAAAAAAATATAAATTTAAGATCATATTTAATTTTATTTTATGATGGTTAATTAAATATTAATAATATGAGAAATAATTATGATTACTACTATTATTAATTATTTAACCTTTTAACTTTTAAAAAGGGTAAATGAAAAGTTTTCAATAATGTTTTTTCAGATTTTCATACACTTTTCTTAACTCATATTCTCTCTCTCTCTCTCTTTTTTTAATTTTAATTTTCCTCTCAAATTTAGAAGTGATTTTCATGTATAGCTACAAAAGAATAATTTAAGTTGATATTGTGGACATTGTGGCATAAAATAAAGTGCAACCATCCTCGAGCAGCATCTCACCAACAAATTTCCTCAATTTTGTCGCAATAATATTGCTCAGGATCCTCGGTGGCATACTTCCAAGGTTTAATTAATGAACGACCTTGTATGAGTCCAGGGAGCTTCATGCGGAAGCTGGTTCACAGATTTGCCTTCAGTTTTCCCGGCAGCTGTAATTCGAAGAAAGAACCATTAAAGATGCTAATAAAACAGTCAAAAACACAAAATGTAGGTGCTAACTTCTCCTTCTCAAGTTTTTTCTTTTAGACTACCAAGTCCAACCAACATACTGCTTAAATCTGAGATCAACACGAAATGCTTGGACCTGGTTGTCAATGGCTAAAAGAAGAAACTTGGGATGGAATAGTTAGCAGGTGTATTTTGACTCATATGGAGTCAAAGAAGATGAAAACAAGAAGATCACCGGAAAAAGAAATTAAAAGGACAACGGTCTTTCTCCTGCCATGGCAATTCCTCGAGGAATAATTTCTTTCAAGAACTAAATATACCCTACTGGAGGCCATTTTCAGCTGGTCAACCAAGCATAAGTAGCAGACAGAGGGGACACACATTTGACTTTTGGAAACGGTATTTGAACGCAAAATG
This sequence comes from Populus alba, assembly GCF_005239225.2. NCBI lineage: Eukaryota > Viridiplantae > Streptophyta > Magnoliopsida > Malpighiales > Salicaceae > Populus > Populus alba. The sequence goes on along the minus strand of NC_133297.1, from coordinate 11,921,672 downwards.
AACCGCGCTATGAAGGTGACAAGAAAATTATTTCATCCAGCATCACAGCTGCAAAATGAGTAAGGTCATTATAGAAAAAGAAAGTGCATTTGAGTGCAAATCTTCTTTCCAGTTCCAAGTTTAGTTACCTTAGATCGGTAAGCAATAAGCACTCGAAAGCACAATAACTTTATTTATAAATCATAAACTTTGGTATAGTTGAGTGCAAAGCTGGTCTGTGTTGGAAGCCAAGCACAGAAGCGCCTTCCTCAGTTCAAGCCTACAAAGCATATAAGTTCGACCTTTTTTTAAAAAAAAAAAAATGTTTCTAAAATACTTTTAAAAAAATTAAAAATTTTAAAAAATACATCTTTTTTGATAATTGGAAAAGGAAAACGACTGTGAATTTGATTTGGGCAGACTCTTAAATAATTGTTAGGCCTGAATTTGGGGCTTGCTGAAGCCTAACGGGCTGTTAAAAAAAAATCTCCATACTAAACTGCATTGGATTTAGGCCTTTATGAAAGAAATATTTCCAAGGAACTGTAAGCCTTTACATCATGTAAATGGGCCTTAGATAAAAGTGGTATACAGTTTATCGGCACTATTCAATAATTATTCGCTAAAAAGTTCATTTACACGCTAAAGCCACCTACGCTTTCAGGAAAAAAAATATTCTAAATAAATAAATAAAGGAAAAATCTAAAAAACACGCTCCAATTATATAGATAATATTTGATGATATCAATTTTATTCTCAAATTTTAAAAAATCTTCAATAAAAAAGTCCTGATTAATTTTAGATTTTTATCCATATTTATATTTTATTTTATAATTAAACGACATCGATTTGTATAAAATTTGATGATTTCATTAAATGAATCTAACGAAAATATAATTAAAAAATCAGGATAATTTAAAGATAAAAATGATAAAAGAGAGTTGAAGTAAAAAAATCAACACTACCCTCGATAGTTTTAACTTTAAGAGTAAATATGATTTTTGTCTTAAAAATAAAAGGAAAGACTCCCCGATCAAACGCCGCTAACAAGCTGAAAAGGTTGCCATGATCAACAAAGAAAAGTGCGTGGGTTCTTATCTTGACCATGGTTCCTGGCCCCACTCCACCAGAGAGTGGGCCTATATGGGTTCCGTCGAATATGAGTCTTTTTCCTTGATTTCTTCCCTCCTTGGATTTGGTAAAATCAAGTCATCAAATGTTGGGTCCACATGAAATGACATTCGAGACGACTCACTCTCGAGCCCATTCTTTAATCTCCGAAAACTAGTTCGGAAACCAGCCCGCTCCGTAGTTGGACCCCGAATCCATCAGCCGGGGCTTCGAACCGGGGCTGGTTCAGTGACAAAACTCGGATTTTTTTATATAAAAAACATGAAAAAATATTTTATTTTTTAAAATATATAATGACCCGAACTTAGCCAACTAAAATTATACCAATACACACACACGCATATATAAATAAGCATGACAAGCTGCTCATCAACAACGTCCACTAAGAACTAAAAAACGAGATTTTGACCATCTCCTAATTTCACACTCGGGGAGCCATTTACTAAGAGACACAAGGAAGTCTTGCATTGCCTAAGACACGAAATTAAGGACCACTGGGAGAACGATGGTAAGTGAGATGTCGAGGAGAGGGAAATAAAGTGAAACGTCTTTTGATTTCTTAAAAAGACGACTCAAATACTATCTATAGCAACACATTTCTGATAAAGTAGCCAATACAAATTGTAGTCGTTGAGGATATAAACATCAATCAATCACTGCCTAGGAGCTATGATCTATGGAAGAGGTAGAAGTTGATTCGACATAAAAAGAAAAAAAATAAAATTGCTAGTTCAACCTAAGATGTAAGTATGTTTTTATCTCGGTCAATCTGTCTGGTAATTAATCCCTTGATACAGTTGGTCAACCAAAATTTAATAAGCCAAAAAATTAAAAGTTGTTTTGTTTGTATATTTAAATTTTTTTTTTTTGAAAAAATATATTTTATTTGTTTTTAAACTAAGCCAGACTCTTAAATATTTTCATTTATGTTAAAAAAATTCTCATAAAATTTGTAGCTTATATAAGTAGATGAAATAAATATCAAAGTTCATAATATTATTCATTTATGTTATAATATCATGTATTCACATAATACCTTCGAAAATAAATTAGATTATTATATATTTTCTTATATTAAAAATAACGGCATAAAAACAAAAACTATTGCTCACGCATGGTGAATAATATTAATCTCAGTAGGTGTTCAAATATGCAGAGCTATAGGAATTTCTACTTGAAATTTGCACGAAAAGTGACTTGTTTTACCAAGTAAAAGATCATTAATTACAAGTAGTGATGGTTGAGCTAATGAATTTAAGGCTCGGAGCTCAGACAAAAATAATTAATTAAAATTAAATATTTTTCTTTGTGATGCCTGGCTGTCTTTTCCCAGCTGTTGATTTTTGGCTTTATGTCTTTTCCTTTATTAATATCAATCTACTCTTGTTTTATTTTTAAAAAAGGTAGGTTCTAGCAAAGAGGTGTTGCTTTAGTCACTGTTTTATATTGTAGGGTTTTAATTTTTTTTAATATTTCTTAACTTTAAATTAATTATTTTTTACATTTTTATATTACTTTAATGTGTTGATATCTAAAATAAATTTTAAAAAATAAAAATATAATTTTCAAGTAAATAAACACTTTAAAAAATAATCTCTAATATATTATAATTCTCAGACAAGCAATTCATCTTCAATGGCTCTGAGCATCCAATTCTCACTCACATGCATGGCTTGCTAAAAGAGAAACTGAACTGAATTGATGTTAATTATTGGAATCTAGAAGACAGCTTACAATAACCTAGTCAATCTCCTATCCCCCACTTGATTGCAAGAGGATATATATATATATATATATATATAGACTGTCTGGTTCAAGCGTTTTTATGCTCGGACTGTAGCATCGCAAAGGTCAAAATTCCACTCGAGAGCGTTGCTTTAGCAGTTTCAAAAGGGTAGTTGTTCGGCTCCACCACATCACAATATTATTAAACCAGTTGAATATATATATATACAAGGATGTCATCATCTTGTCAATGCCATCCTCTCTCCAAAGAATAGTATCTTAATTCCTGGGTGGAGTAGGATTATGTGTGTTTAATCTTAATTAATCGAGATCAATCTAAGACAAGTGACTTCGGTAGGGAATGGATTCACTCATGGTCTAAACACTTCAGTGGTTGTTGGGAGCTACATAGTCAGGAACAATTCAAGTCCTATACAGCACCAATATTTTTAAAATAATCTGATTACGTTATTTGCTTTGGCTGGCGTTATATAATTGAATTATCTGACAGTATGATTCTAGAATTATTAAATTAAAAACTGAAACATGCATTTCTTTCATAAAGTAACAGGAATTTATATTGGGTAGGGTAGATACATAGAAATTAAGTGCACTAACAAAAGTCAATTGTCTGACTTTTGCAAGCACAATTACACAATTATTTGTTATCTTGGCAACATCTTTAATATTTAATATTATTTGTTGTTTGGTTTATTTGAAAGTATGATTATGGTTGTTTTTTAAAGTATTTTTTTATTTAAAATAAATATATATTTTTAAAAAATTATTTTTTATATCAAAGCATTAAAATAATTTAAAAACATCCAAAAAAATATTAATTTGAAGAAAAAAATAAAAGATTTTATTTTTTTTAAAATATTTTTAAAATATAAAAATAAAAAGAATCATAGACTAATATTCCTGACCGTATATAACTTCAGGTTTGCCATCATGCTTTATCCACTCAAGTCGTTCTTTGCTTAACGAGCTCATGAGTTTATTTAATAGAACGAACAAGTGATGATACCTTATCATTTATTGTATAGGATACAAGAGTTTTAGTTATTTATATAGTATAAAAAACATTTTTTCTCAAACAAAATACTTTTTAAAAGGATAAAATTTATTATATAATTCTAGTGGGATAATACCTCGATCCTAGGAGACCTATGATGTACAAGTATAAACATACATTATTATTGGTATTATTTGTGAAAACAATAGTCATGGGTGACTATTTAAGCCCCACACCTAAGGACTATTATGATGCTATTATTCGCACAGCAGCTAGGAAATGAGGATCTTAATTATTTATATAACACAAAAGATATCTCTTACCTTAAGATGAGTCTTTAAAAAAAACAAAACTCATTATGTAATTATGTAATTCTAGTGGAAAAATATCTTTTAAAAAACTTATTTACACACTTCATCATCAATCATGATCTGTGTTTCACCTGATAAGTGTGAATGAGTATTGAAAAAAGTGAGTTTTCAACATAATTAATGACTAAACTGTGGTGTGATGCATTCAGAGTATAAGAAAATTTGAATTCAATGGTCAGATTGTATTATTAAAAGAGTTTGAGATTAAAAAGTGAAAATAATTTTAAAAGTTTAATATCCAAAATACAAAGAATGAAAGTTCAAAAAAATCTTTTCGAATTTTGATTTTAACATCTGGTTTGAAGCGTCAACTGGTTGTTTAAAAAATCAGTTCAAATGTTAAGCGCAAGTTTTATAAAAATAATCTTGAACAAACATTAAGTTTGAGTTTTTAACCGCTTAATTGTTTATAATATGCAATTGAAGCCTTAATTTATTTTTTCAAAAGTCATATTGTTCTTGAGAAATTAATTGCACTTTCTAGATAAATAGCGGTATCGGTCACTCAACTCTATAAATACAATTCATTTGATTGTTTGGAAACTTTTCTCTTTTTTTTTTTTTTTCATTCTCTCTCTTTTACATGGAATTAAAAAGGTTTTTTTAAATGTTCTTTAAAGAGTTCTTTGTTTTCTTATCCAAGACTCTTGATATATTTGTATTAGTTCTAGAAATGTATTTATTTTAAAAATAACGAATCTTTATATTACAAATACACAGACAATCAATAACAGTTCAATTTAATATTTTCTTATTGCTATAAAATATATTTCTCCACCAAACTGTAGGGGCTATATATATATATATTAACTTCCGATCATTGTAAGATTGGTTCCCGAGCCATTAGATGAAATTGTATCCATCTCGGTCTCCTTTGCGGTATCATTCGGTCGAGAATTATCTAGTGGAGAATCTGGATTGTGGTTGTCTAGTCAACTGAGCTCATTGAATCCTGATTGTGATTTAAGCTATATATGACCCAACTACACAAGACAATTGTAGCATTTGTTAAGACTTTGCGCTCTTAATCAAATAAATTATATGCATAACGTCTCCGAGGGACTCTAAATAGTTAATGCCAGAGCAATATTCGGAAGGAAAAATCATACTTCCATCATTACTTGGGTCTAGATCAAAGCTAATTTAGTTCATTAATCTTGACCAAAGAAAATGAAACAAACGGTTGAAATATTGTGAGTAGAAATCATCGATAAAAGGCCACCTTCGCTTAATATCCCGACTGACTCTCGGTTTTATTGCTGAAAAAATATCGGTTCTGCATGCAAAATATTAACTGACTTAATAAATTATAAGGTTAGGGGATTATTTTTATTTCATCTTTACCATTAGCCTTTTCTTAAGGTCAATATCTAAATGATAAGGGTTTAAACCAATGGTTCTCTTAAAAACTCCAAGAAGTTCGCAAGCTACTCCTATATAGAAAATTCTACTAGTTGAAATATAAAATTATTTATTGAGTTTTATCCTACCGTTTTGTTTTTTTGTTGAAATACTTATTTAACCTGCCATCAAAGTTTTGGTTTTCTAAATAATTAAAATTTTGAATCTTATTATTTTTAACTTTTTAATAAAATGTAAAATAGTAGTCAAGTCTAAATAATTTTCACTTAAAAATAATAGGTCCATTCAAGTTTTAAATTTAAATAATTTTAACTCGAAGAGGTGTTATAATGACTTAAATTTTCTAGTAAAGTGTTGGAATTTAACGTAATTTATATAGAAATTTACTAGTCGTAAATTCGTAATATATAATAGATTGATAAGAAAAACATTCTCTGGCCAACGTTTTTTATAATAATCTTTGTGTTGTTGGATCCCCTACAAGAATATGAAAGTAGTAACTCCCTCCAGTGTTAACCGGTGGCCTTAAATTATCCTGAGTAATGTTTATTAGAGAATGATTATAATTTTGATTGATAATGAGGGATGTGTATTACGTGATTTTTGTTTTAGTTATTTTTATTATATTTTTATAAATTAGATTGACAAGTTCAAGAAAATAAATTAAACTAGTTAAAGGATTTTTTTTTTTAATAAAAACATACATGATTTTTTTATTTAACTGTTAATTTAAAATTTAGCCAACACATTCTACATGCCCAATTCCTTGTGAATTGAAATTGCTAGTGCTATCCAAGGTCAGTATTATATTCAAATTAGGAGCTACTATTTTGAAAAAAAAAATATTTTTTATTATTTTTAGATTCATTGTGTTAGAATTTTATTTAATTTCAATTTTAATTGGCTGGACCTATTTAGTTTATTATTTAAATAGGGTTGCACACATGTGTTTCAATCTTTATTTATATATCTTATATGCATCTTTGTCCAACTTATAATTTATTTTTAAAAAAGCTTCAATTAAAATATCAAAAAATTATTGTTTACACAATAGTTATCCTTCCTTTTTTTAGTGTCAACTGATCTATCGATTTAGCTAACAATTATTAATTGGTTGATCGATTTATCCTTCCTAATAATGCTGTAATTTAATTAATTTTGTGATTATGTACAGTAACATCAATTAGAATATTATTATTGTTATAAATTGTGATATTTAATTGATATTACAGTTTTTAATTATAATATTTAAATAAATATAGCATTTTTAAACCATGATATTAACTAAATATCACAATTCAAAATTATTACATCTAAAAATATGCAATTTTATCCTCTCTTTTTTTCTTGATACTATTATAATTCATCATATGTTTTATTTTTTATTTTTTATCCTAATTGTACAATTTGTCCTCATACTGCAAAAACCTAACTATCACCCTGCCGCCTGTTGACTTAACTTCAAATAATAATAATAATAATAATAAAAAACAATGGCAAGCAAGCAAGTCAACAATCTCAGGCTATTCATTGGTTGTCTTTAAATTATAATTATTCCGTTTTGGGCGGAAAGACCCTCCACCTAAATTATTCCACCCATATCAGATTGGACGGCTCTCATCATTACTTCTCATGTTCTCTCATTCAGAATTGATCTTGAACTCCTTTTATCATCGCCCCTCACCTTTCTTATGTGCATATCAAGTGACTGGTCGGAAGCCCTGCCTCGGCATAACACCGAAATTAGTATTTCTTTCTGATTTAAGAAAATAAATTTATAAATTATAGTTTTGTTTTACCCAATATTTTAAATAAATATTTTTTTTGTGAAATTCTTGCAAAACTATATTATATATTAATTAATCAAATACTTTCAATTTATAATTGAAATAAAATGCACACCCACACAATATCACAAAAAAAAAAAAAAAATGAATCCAGGATAGGAAATTGATCTATGGCTTGTTGTTCATTGGTTTTTCACCTTCTATAATGTTTGACATTGTGATGATTATTGTTTTTAAAATATTTTTATTTAAAAATGTATAATAAGGTATTTTTTTAAAATTTATTTGTGACATCAAATAATTAAAATTATTTTAAAACACAAAAAAATAATTTTTTTTAAAAAAGCAAGATTTTTAAAAGCACGACCACGTTTCAGAAGCAAACAGCCCCTTCACCCTCTAAAATAATATTTTAGATTATTTTTTGAAGTGTTTTTTTACTTGAAAATATATTAAAATAATACTATTTTTTATTTTTTTAAAATTCATTAATGACATCAGTGTATTAAAATAGTTCAAAATAAAAAATAATTTAAAGTAAAAAATTAAAAATATTTTTTAAATATAAAAAAAGAGACACTCTAACTTGTAATCATGGTTTTAAAAAAAAAAAACTTTTTTTTTCTGTCGTTGTTACCGGCGCCGAACTGGCACAAAAACACAATCGACGCAGATACAAACGTCTGTGGTCTAACCGGTGATTAGATATTGTCACCGAAATCCATGCTGATGTCGGCGTCAAATCAATTTGGCTCTTGACAATTTTGAAGTTTTATTGTCAAACATACGCTACGGCTTCTCTTTCGAGGGAGGCAGGCATGTGTTCCTTGCGCATCCAATTGAAGTCATGTAGGTCCAAGCGTGCCTAAGTAGAGAACACTCCTTTACTTTACGTGTTTTTTTTCTAATGTAACTATAAATATATATAGTTTGTATAAATTATTTGGTATTATTATTAAATTTAATTTAATAAATCAACTTTATAATATTTTGATTTAATTTTTTATCTAACTTAATTAAAATCAAATTATATAAAAGTTATTTTGATATAATCCAATCGACTAAATTAATTAAAAAACAACTTGATTAACAAGTCAAAAAATATAAGGGTAAAATTCAAAAAAAAAAATTAACAAATAAAAAATTTCTCCACTCGATTTCTCATCTAGCTCGGATTTAAAATAAAATTATATATAAGTTTTCAATTAACTTGATCGGTTCAAAGATAATAAAAACATCTAAGGAAAAAATATATAAACATTGAAGCTTCATGAAATTTCTTGAATTTTTAATACAATATGGTAATTTATAGGAAAAAATTATTCAAAATTAGAAGAATTTTTTAAAATTAAGCTTCGCACATAACAATTTTTTTTTTTCAAATCATACATGGCACTGGTGTTTTTGTTTTAACTACTAAACACATCTAAAACAAGACCAAACTTTAACTAACCAACAACAAATCCTACATTAATTAGGAAATCAATTTCAACAAGGACAAATAACTTGTAATAATTGCTAAAAGGACTAAGTTGCAAACTAATTGAAAAATATAAAGATTAAATAAATTGTCTCAAGAACTATAAATGAGAATTGACTAGCTAGCTTTGCTAACTATGATGACTAAGCGACAATTTACTCTAAATGCAGCCATCTGTTCTTCAATATTTGATATTCATGCTTGCTGAATGGTGGCAGAAAGCTCCCGGACCACAATTGCAATTATATAGGTTCGAGCTAAATATGCCAAAAAAGTCGACATTTGATAAGGAAACCTTTGACACCGCTTTTAGACTCGAGGAATACCTGGATTTATGCTAGGCTGCCAATAAGTTAGTAAAACACGTCTAACTTGATGAGCTGATGTGAGACGTTTCTCCTTCAATTAAATCCGGAGAAAATTTTGGATTTTTTTTTAAATTAGTACATTGAGTCAAAATTTTGGGCGAATAACATTATTCAAAATAAAAAAATTAGTGAAATTGAACTCTTTCACCTTATTGTGCTTCTAAAGTGCAATACTTAATAAATGTTAGGCTTGTTAATCTAGTTGTATCAATCACTTAACTATTTCACACAAAACTATAATTTTTTTAATATTTTTTATCAAATATATTTTATGAATGTCAATGATATAGTCAGGTTTATGATAATATATGATTTTAAATAATTAGATGTGAATCTATCACAATTAGATGAGAATATGGTCTAGAAAGATTATGTAAATGACTTAAAAGATACATTTATAAACTTGTGAGGATAAATCTAAGATCAAGAGGAGATTTGGTTATGCCAGATAAAGATGATGACTTTCATATTGCCTTATTAGCTTTTTTTCCCTTTCAATCACATCTTTTTTATAGCCTAGTTAGATAAAATTAGATTTGAAATTAAGATAAATTTACTTAATTAAAAGCTATAAGACTAAAAGTAAAATGCAAAGAGAATATATGTTGAACACTAAATCCATAACAACTATCATTTTAGAGCAAAAGTTTATTTTTTATTTTTTCAATCTTTTAGTTAGAGAGAGAAGAGAAAAATTCATCAAAAAATAGCAAAAGAGAGAGAAGGTTGTCGATTAACACGATTCCAAAAATCAAAATGGTCAAGCTTGATGTCAAAAGATTTCATTCAATAAAAAAAGTTTGATGTGGTGTTTTTTTGCCTTCATTGATCTTTGCTTGAAAGAGTAGATCATTTTTGAAAGAGTTTTTTTTATTTGATTTTATAGTTTTGAAGCAATTTATGGTGTTTTAAGTTGAGATATTATTTTTGTTGATGTTTATAGGATGTTTTTGTATCAAAACAGGTTAAAATTGAATCTTGAACCCAAAAACACCTCAACCTAATTTTTTAGCCACCCTTTGTTGTTGAAATCTAAGGCTAGCAAATGATGTATTGTTTGCTTATTTTTTTTTTTTTAAAAAAAAAAAAACGAACAACATATTGTTTATCCTTTAGAAAAAAAATTAAAAATAAACAAGGTCATGTGTAACTGGCTAACCTAAAATAACTTCAAATTCACTTGATCTTCTTCTATCTAGGTCAAGCCCTGGACTTGAACTATTTTTCTTCCTTTTATTTACAGTATAAAAAAATTATTTAACATGAAAATTCTCCAATCCTTCAATTTTTGACATGATTTCTAAATAATATTATTGGTTTTAATTAGAATGTTAACAATTTATTTTTCAATTATTATTATACATAATATTAAAATAAATAAATTAATAGTAATAATAAATTGCTCATGAGTATTCATTTAAAATCAACTTTTTAAAATTTAAAACTTTAAAATATATTTTAACATAATTTTATCACATTTATTATTGTTTTTAGCCTTAATCACATGTAAAAATATGGACCCATTGTTTATATACATATATATTAACTTGCTTTTACAACCATGAATCTTTCTTAAAATATTGATTCCACTTAAAAAAAAATGCTTTTAGTACAATAATCAAGAGATACATTAATAATATTTTTTTAATTTAAATTTAAAAAATACATGTTTTCTACTCATCTTAAATAGCTTACATTTTTAACAAGCCTTTGTTTTAATTATCACTTTTATTTATTTATTAGAAACGTGTGATTCCTGATAAAAAAAACAATCGTTGTTTTTAATTTTTTTATGTTGATACTATTAATTGCTCTATGGATAATTATGTATCAACATGATATGCCAAATTTTGATAATAATTTGCTCATTAATATTAAATGAGAAAAAAATATCTATATTTATTCTAATTCTTCTCGTTTTTATGAAATTAAGGACTCACAAAAAATGTGTTTTTTTGTTGAAAAAATATATTAATAAAAAAGCATGAATTATACTGCAAATGTTTTCTATGAAGTTTAAATTATTTATATTCTAACAAAAATAATTGAAAAGATTCTTGCAACATGAGATTATATATCTTAATATAAATATTTATATCAGATTTTCAACTCAATTTTTTTGTTGGAATCAATAAATTTGTTATTAATTTCAATTTTTTTACTAAACGCACGTAGTATTAACTTTCTAGTTTACAATTAAATTTATTTTATGATAGATAAAACAGTAACAACAACCAATCCTTTTTTGCATTGAAAAACAAAATTGTTGAGCCTCGCAATGTAGCATGGTAAATCAAACTAGTACTATACTAAATCTATATATTCATGAAATGAAACAAAATTGAAATGTTAACCATTTGAAAGTTAATCCCTGACATAACGGGGGGGAGTGGGTGGGACTTATAGTATTTAAAAATAAAAAAAGAAAAAGAGAAGTTACTATAGTTCTTGAAGAACGAAAAACCAACTTTAGCCACAATCCTTGTTGTATACTTTTTTTTTTTTTTTTCATGAGAAAGTTTGTTGGATCTTGTTCTGATTTTTTTCTTAATCACATGGTTAATTAATAATTAAAGTTATTGAAACTCAAACCTACTTAATTTCATGTAAATTATGGTGGAAGCACACACTTAATTTCGAGACTTTCAACTTTGGATGCATTGACTGTAGATTCAAGGAAAATGCAAAGGCTTTTATTTTTTTTCTCTTTTCAATCGACAAGACGGCTCTTTTTGCATCTCGGGTGAGAGAGAGAGCTAGTTTCCCCAACTTCCCGAGTGACGAAATGGCTTGAAAAGCAGCATTATTTTCTGAGAGCAGGACAAACCCTTAAAGAAACATGTAAAATCACTTATTCAATGCATTTTATTAAGCTGATAGCAATGCAATCATCTCAAGTTACGCTCAATGAATAGGCACGAGAGAGCTGGTTGACTACAAGAGATGCCCTAATTACTCCCCGAATTGGTTTTCTGTAGGGTTACTTGTACACCTCAAGGCTCAAGCATCGAGGGGAGGTGATACAATCTCTCCCTCCTCTTAATTTTGTCTGTAAAACCAAACTAAATAATTCTTGTTTCTCAGTCACCGATCATTACTAATAATGATTGATTTCTCTCTATATATTCTCTACAAGAATTTACCTTCAATTTTTTTTTAAAATGGAAACGTGATTTTTTTTTTTTTTATGGTAAATGTTAGTTTCCTTTTAATCTTTATACTTTCAAATGCTTTTGTAAGCTTCTCCTTTTTAGAAAATTCTCTTTCATATCTCATGAATTTATCAAACAATTTTTCAACTACAATATATACCAATAACTTATTCATGCCAAAAATCCTTTTAGATCCAAATATCAACGCTCCAACCCCACAAATTCTCAAGGAAACCTCTACACAACATGAAACAAAAATAGGGGCAGGTCCTTCCATGGCATCCAATAGCCTCGCATGAAGGGGGATCGAATTGAGGTGATTTAGCCATTGTTGTAAATATTCTTACTTTTATACCAAATTAAAGCCACTTTTGGATCCTTGTGTGTGGTAATTAGGAAAATTAAAGTAGAAATTCTAATTAATCCGGTGCCATTTCTGAAGAGCAGATTAAGGTGTGGTCAGTGCCGTTTAAAACATGAAGACAAGAGAAAAGCGTGTTATCATGCGAAGCAACAAACTCGACCGAGTGAAAGTAACTGAAATGTTACTCCAATTACAACACTTGGATAGCCCATGAACACAAAAACACAAGACGAGAGTGACAAACAGGAAACAAAAGCGACAGACCACCGTAACCTTTAATAGACAAGTTACGTTTGACCCGCTTTGATATAAAGTTTGGTTTGTTTAATTATCGTACCTATCTTTAATTTTTGAGGTGTGGGCTCATATAGTAGGTTAATTTGCTTCTTATTATATATATAAAACACAAGAAAGTTTTATAAATATGCAAATCTGAAAACCAAACTTATTTTTAAACTCAACTTAATTTGATGAATTAATTTTAAAAATTCAGGATTCGGAGGTTAATTCAGACTGGAATTTTAGTTAAATTGAACAATATATTAACATGGGTCAACTCAGTTTTACCCGGTCAATCTTAGTCCAAACCTTGTCGAGCCAACACTAAATAAAAAAAATGAAATCACATCATTTTAATAAAGATAATTCTTTATAACTCGCAAATCAAACTACTAATTTAATGATTTGGACTTTTTTTCGACTTAATTTACAAGTTAGATCTAATAACTATACTCAAAATTTAATGAAAAAAAAATCTAAATTAAAAGAGAGGTTTTCAATAAGCAAATACAAGCAATTTGATGGCATGCCAACTTTTTTAAAAGAGAGAGAGAGAGAGAGAGAGAGAGAGAGAGATAAATATATATATATATAAAAAGAACGAGAGAGAAAACATAGTGCTATAGGTTATAAATTTAATTTTCTCTCTACATGTTTATGTCTTTTTGTCTAAAATAAACACAATAAAATAAATAATTAAAATAGAAGCTACAGCGGATCATTTACCCGTCAAATAAAAAGTCTTTCCAAAATTACATTAAGTGCGTGCTTTGGACAAAAAGTTCGCCACAAACTTCGGTAAAGAAACGGAGATTTGTAGACGAGAGATGATGACGTGAAGGCCCAATCAGCCAAACGGAGGTGGAGAAATGATTTCAATTTGTTTTTAATTTCGGGAAAATAAACACTCACGTGCCAATCACGGTCAAATGACGGTGCCCAATACGGTACACGTGTGAGCCCAATTCTCCAATAGAAACCAAACCGTAATGTTGGAAACATTGACCGTGTATTTAGTTAGTCCCTCCACCTTTATTACATGACCGTGACTGCGTGCATATAAATAGTGGCTGGCCCCTCTTCTCAACCACAAACCATGGGTGCAGCTAATCTCCTTGCCGTCCTTATCCCTCCAACCTTTTTCTTTTCTTATGATTTTTTTTTAAAATATCTCCCCCAATTTATAAGAAAATAAGATGAGATTCAATTAATTGAATTTAAATTCAGGAACTAAATATTTAATTATCTCATATATAGGATGCCATGCGAGCTTGCTAGCTCTAATTAGAATATGGTTTGAGATAATTAAACTGTTTTCAAATTTACAGATGAAAGCTTGAGCTATTATATACCATTTTGTAATGATTTAGCATAAAACGAGAAATTGATTATTTATTAATTAATTGTATTCTCGTTGTATTGGTTATAATCAATTATCCACAAATTAATATACAGTATGGTACTCATTAATTCAGCAGAATAAAAAGAATAAATCATGGAATTAAATAATCATAGGCGTGTCCATTATACCATATGATATCGTGGGATAAGAATTATTTAGTGCATTTTTGGAAAATAAAGCCTCTAGTAATAATGATTAATTTTAGTTGTAATTGATCTATACAAGTATGAAATCGATCGGTGATAAAAATTAATCAATATGTTTTTTGAATTATAAATTTAGTTTTTGGCAATATTAATTTTATTATTGATAGATCATAAATTTTGAATGAGGATATTTTTTATTTGGTCCGTGATGCTATCGGTAAAATATATATATTAATATATTATAAAAATAAATGCTAATAAAAAATTTATTAATAAAATTATTAAATCTGTGTTAATTTTAGCATATGGTTTTTGAAAAGAAAAGCGGAGAAAATCAAAGGTTTTCCGGACTCAATAATGCAAGCTGTTAAGGATTCAGCCTTTGTGCTGGACATTGTAGAAAAACTTATCATTTCCATAATTAAACGAGACTTTTGATACTGTGGATTGAATTTAATTTTTTATTAAAGTAAAGGGTATTGTTAGATGAGTTTGTATATCAACAATAATTAATTAAGTTCTTTCTCTAAAAAATTATTTAAAGCGCGCCCCACTTCCTCGATAAATTAAATAAATAAAATTCTTACGGATATATATCATATATTATCCTTCAAATTTAGACACTTAAAAAAAATCAAGAAATACAATAACATACATTTTTACCTATCAAGAAAACATTTAAAGATTTAAATTCAATTAATAAGAAATGTATATAAGTGGAGATTAGCCAAACCTACCATCAAAACTAAATTCTCCGCTCCCGGCCCCTCTCTCTCTCTCTCTCTCTCTCTCTATCTCAATAAAAGTAAAATAAAAATCGAACGCAAAAGGTCTACTATTTATTATAAGAAGAAAACAAGCACCTTGAGAAAATCCCCCCCTCTCTGAGCTTTCAAGCATTGTAGTGTATCTAATTCCTCCTCCTCCTCCCCCCTCCTATTTTTCTCTCCTCTTCTTGATGTCAAATGAAAAGGAGGATCCATACAATTACGATCCCTTTTACTACAATATTCAGCACCGAACCAACCGGCCGGTGTCGGTGTTTCCATTCTTCAATGACAACAATCTCTCCGTGTACAATCAACAAGCACCCACACAAAGCTTACAAGGGTTTAACGATCCCCCGTATATGAGCTTCACTGACTGTTTACATGGCTCCGCGGATCACTATAACACCTTATCAAGAGCCCTCAACGTGTCTTGCTCGTCATCTGAGGTAATTAGCCCCATTGAAGACGGTTCAAAGAAAACTGGTGCTGGAGAATTATCAGCAGCTACTTATGAAAACCTACCATCCACACCGAATTCCTCCATATCTAATTCTTCTTCTAATGATGGAGCAACCGAAGAAGACTCTGGGAAGATCAAGAAAGATAAGCAGCCAAAAGAGAGTGAAGATGGGGATGGAGATGCTAAGAAAGTGTAAGTTTCTTGATTCTCCTTTGTAGTCTGTAGATTCATGCATGGTAAAGGTTAACAAGCTTTTTAATTACAGAATTAACTCCTTTAATTTCTTTTCTTTTCTTTATATAGTTGATTAGGGTTTGTGTATACCACTTTTTTTTTCCAAAGACAGTTTGTCAAAGTCTTTTGATAACTGATGAAGTTATTATTGCTTTTTCTCCCTGGTTGTTTTTCAAACTTATTATAAGACTTTTACTCCTTCTAGTGAAAGGGATATGGGCAATCTTTTTCTTATAAACTCCTGTACCATGCGTAGAACTATTTGAATGCTTACTTTCATCAGTTTCCTGGAAGTTAACGCAAAGATTTTCTGAATAAAATAGAGTATTATCCTTTTAGTGGGTAGAAACCCTAGTGCAAAAATGAAAGAAATCTCTGCTTGGACTATGAATATCTCTCTCTATGCACTTTGACTTTGTATTTTGGTGATTACTAGGAGCAAGACAAAAAAGAAAGAGAAACGGCAAAAGGAGCCACGGTTTGCCTTCTTGACAAAGAGTGAAATTGATCATCTCGAAGATGGATATAGATGGAGAAAGTATGGTCAGAAGGCCGTGAAGAATAGCCCTTATCCAAGGTCATTTTGCTCAATCACACACACATATATGCATCCATAAGATATGTACTAGAAATGAATCGATGAGAAATTAATCAAAGAATGCAGCTCCAAATAATTGATAATCATTGTTTGAGCTAAAATTATTTATTTTATGCAGTTAGATTTTTATTAGCCGGATATGCTGATGAATTGTTACTTCATGTATTTAAAGATCACATCTTTCGGCTATCATTGCATTCATGGTGTTAATTTTATCCTCTAACTCTATCAAATGATATTGTTGTCAAACCCGATCTTTTGTCACACTCAGTGTCTCTAGCTAAGATAGTGAGAGTTTCCATTTTGTGAAGCCAAATTGTAGCAAACAAATGAACTCCCCAAAATGGGCAAGCAAAAAACTAATTAAGAGCTTAATTTGGTGTCAAAGTTAGGAGAACTTAGACGACATCATAGGAGCATTAGTCCTCTTCGGACATACATTGAACCAATTATAGAGCCTATAAATCATTTGCCTATATATCAGTGTGATTTTCTAACTTGTTTCGAGCTGGAAGAGCACACACATATATATATACATCTAGCTAGATGACCACTGCATTAATAATGCTCTAATTATTACCCTAGCAGTGCTAGCTGGGTGCCTTAATTATCTACGTAGGTAGCCTCAATACCGTTGGTTCACTATATATCTTTCATTTTCTTGACCTTTGCTTAACTCTTAACACTGAACACTGCACATGACAAAATTTAGCTATAGGAAAAAAAACGAAAAGAAAAGGAAAAAGAAAATCTTGCAGCTGGTAGCTGCAAACTCAAAGTGTGGTGTTATCTGTAAAAACTCTTTTACATTGGAAGCTTTCTTCAAGATCATCACAAGAGAATATTTTTCTCCTTTGCTTTGAAATTGCAGAAGTTATTACAGATGCACAAGTCAAAAATGCACGGTTAAGAAACGTGTGGAAAGATCATTCCAAGACCCATCAGTCGTCATCACCACGTATGAAGGGCAGCATAACCATCACTGTCCAGCAACTCTTCGAGGTAATGCTACTGGAATGCTACCACCTTCCCTTCTGGCATCGACATCAATAGGGCAGAGCTTTCCTCAGGATCTCCTGACTCGCTTACTACCACCGAGTAACCAACAAGGCGACCAAACTTCGATGTTCTATCACAGCCTTGCTCCACAGAATCAGCAGCTGCAGCAGCACCAGCTCTATTCTGCTGATTATGGCCTTTTGCAAGATTTAGTTCCCTCCTTCATCCACAAGCAACAGCCATGAACTGCCCCCCGATATCCTCTCTCTTTCTTTAGTGTACTTAGATTCCCGTGGATGAGCTAATATACCAGTATGGTGCTCCCATAGAGCATTGAATGCATCTTTCAGGCAACTGGATTTTATATTCTCATTGATTCTATAAAAACCCTATTCGCTTTTGTCAAAAAATGAATGATGGGGTTTCCCTTCATAGGAATGGCAGTTTGCTTGCCAAACTGGAAATGAGAGCATTAAGTGACGACGGGAGACGGTGCTGGTAGGACTGCACTCAATTTAATTAGAATTGCGTTTATATATTGGACAGGGAGGTGAAATTGCGTGCGTGCGTGCGTGCGTGTGTGTGTCTATATATATATATGTTGGTGTGTGTGTGTGTGTGTTGTGTATATATGCAAGTGCAATTAATTCGGTACATAGCTTTTCGATCATGACGGGGCTGTGAAATTGCAAATATATATCGGAGATGGCTGTCTCCTTTACTTGTAAATGATCAATTTGATCCTGCTATGCTGTGTAAGGAGAATGGATAGTCGTAATTACTTTTCAATTTGAATATATATATTTGGCTTTGACAATTTATTTCTTCTTGTCAAAAGTTTTTTTCCATTTTGAAAGTTCTCTTCTTTTTCCTAGTAAATTTAATGATATTCTTCTGTAATTGTCACGACTAGCGAATATAAATGCCGGGGGCTAATGCTTCCTTTACTCTCTTTTTTCTTGCCTTCCCAAGTTTTTGTCAAACCATGCATAATCTTTCATGTTTTTAAATTGACTTTCAGTACAGGTGAAGTTGAATATTATATGCTTTGCATGTGAGGTAGAAAATATAAGAATAAAGATTAAAAAAGAAAAGATTTTCCATGAAAAATTTATCAGTACTTGTCCCAAAAAAACATATGGTAATTAATAGGAGCATTGAAGAGATATATCATATAATGTATAGACATTAAAATTTATATATAGTGACCCCAAATACATTCCCGTGGTACAGTCAAAATCAAAAGCTTAATTTGCTATAATATATGTCTACTGGGAGGGTAAGTCATGTACGAGAACCCGAGAAGGAATCGAGATAAATGATTTAATCCGACGAGTTCAACTTCCACTTGTTCGAACAGAAACAATTTTAGACAAGCGACAGAGACATGTAATAATTAGGTTTTCTTGAAATCCTAACCAAAACACGCTTGTCGAAATTGTTCAGTCTAAGAAATTAAAGAAAAATGAATGTATAGGTCTAGCATCTTTGTCTTTTATATACTAAAGCAGACTTGAGAAGAGGAATGGATACAGGGGCCTTTTTTAAATGCCCATGGAACAACCTCTCCGTCTCATTATTTAATTTTTTTAGTTAAAAGGTTCTTTAATATTAATTTAAGATTCTGTTAATTAAAACATTATCAGTTTAAATTTTTTTTTAATAAAAATACTTAATAAAATATATCAAAAAATATATATATATAAATCAAATTTTCAGACTTTATCACACCTACCATACGCAACTAGTGGTTTTCAGTAACCACAAGTAGAAGGACGTAGGGAGGTCAATTTAATATAGCAGCAGCGGTAGAGTCCGAATAATTTGCTTCTTTTTAAATTAATGTCTCCGAAATATTGTATTGTTAAAGCTCTTCATCGATTTCAAGAGTCAAAATCAACTCGAATCCGATAAAAAAAACATATTCAAATTCCCAATCACTGATCATTACTTAATTTTTTTCTCAAAGAACATAATCACTATTAAAAATTCGCTTAATACTAATAGATTTATCGGCGGATTTATATATATTTCATACAATGGCATTATTAAATTCACGCAGTAGCTGGGATTTGTAGGGCGTGTCCTTATTCATTGACGAACCTGCCAAATTTTGGCAATGACACTGAATTTTTTTAACACAAAATCTATGCAAGTCTTCATGTTCCCATTCCGACGAATCTCAAGAAACCGAGTTGAAAATATTGCATTCGAGAAATATCTTGGTGTGAACTGTTTCATTGACAATGAGCATTAGGAAATTTGTGGGATTAATGGTGACGTGATGAAATAACTAATACTAGCTTGGTGCTCATGCTTTGTTTTAAGTTTTAAGTGAATTATTTTTTTATACAAAAATATAATGTTTATATATTGAAATGAGATTAAAAAATAACATAAAAAACACGTCATAATAAATGTGTAACAATGTTAATTAATACTAAGACAACATTGCTAATTTTTTGACAACATGCAATCTCATAATGAAAAAAAAGACAACGAATAATAAAATTACATGATAAAAACCTATTTTTTACCGTCGAAAGCAGCCATACACACCGCCCAAAACACATGTGCTAATAGTTTTTTAAAATTTTAAAATATTATTTAAATACTAAATTATGTTATCACCATCCATCAAACCTACAATTGACAAGAGAAAAAACTGAGGCTAAAAGAGCTTAATACCCCTAACCCCTATTACTTACATTTCTTGGATTCAATGGCCTATGTGTAATTTGATTATTTATATATAAAAAAATACAAAGATACCGTTGCACCTATTGTATCGATTCTTTTATCCCTAAGGGTATTTTTGTTATTTTACTTTAATTAAAATATAGAATAGACAAATACCCCCAACCAAAATCTACAATGACTAATAAACAATGTGAAAATACATAAACACTATTGGCTCCAAGGCAACTATTTTTTTTAGGAAGGCTATAGACGTCACTTGACTATTGTAGTGAATATATAGTGGATTGTCTATATGGCTACAGAGAAACCTCTTTTCTTTTTAGTTGTTTTTTTTTTACCAGTTTCATTATCATTAATTATCAATGTTATTATCATTACTATTAGTATCATTATTATTATTGTTATTATTATTATTATTACTACTACCACTATCACCACCACATTATTATTATTATTATTATCATAATCACAATCACCACCACTACCATTATCATTATCATCATAATCATCATCGTACCACCACTATTATTACTATTATTATTACCATTATTATTATTGAAATAACAAAAAAAATATAAACTTGAATTTGAAGGGTGTTGTAGTTGTTGTTACCGCCACTATTGTGTTGCTACTACTACTATTATTATAATTACCATCACCATTACTATTACCGTATCTTCTTATAAGCAAAGAAAAATTTTATCACCCGATTATATTCACATTTTTTTTTTATCTTGATATTGACACAAACTACCCATCCTATCCTAAAGTGTAGTTATTTTCATGTTTATATATATATATATATCAAATACGCTAGGTTTGTGTAAATTAATGAGCTGTGCACATACTAAAACAAAACACCCATATATGATTATGCTTCTTTCACTAAAATGGGGAAAAGACACCATAGCACCATCCATTAATAAGAATATCTTCTGCAAGGTTGTTTAAGATTTGTACTGTTTTGAATTTGTTTCTCTTATTTTTTTATCTTGATATTGACACAAACAACTCGATTGTATATATATATTCTGGTTGTTGATAAAACAGAAGAAGAAGAAGGAATACATGAATAAAATGAGAAATAATAATAGAAATTAAAGTAACTTGCTCTTGTCTCTACTGCAAATAGTCTAATTGGATTACCTGTGAACCTCTGTGTAAGCTTTTGCATGATGCAATTTTTTATTTTTTTTTCCTGTGGTCAAGAGTATGTCTGGGTCTCGATATTGGGCCTATCTGATAACAAACTTGAGTTTATCAGTTTCAAAATGCCGAGGCAGTAAGGCCTGAGAGCACCCTGTTCAAGAATGGGTCAACAAATAAGAAAGTCATAAGCCCTAGGCCCAAATACCAAACAAATAAGAAAGTCCCAAGGCCCAAATACCATTTCAGTCTAGAAGGAGGTAATCATCCAAGTGGACAATTGCTCGTTTGAAGCTTATCGATCGAGCCCTTCTGTTTTTTCTCAAGTCGTTCTGAACTTCTGATCCTGGGAACAGAGATGCGACTTCAATTAGAGATGTCGCGGTGAAGGTTTTTTCCTCTCCTTTTCTTTTTCTGATTTTCTTCTTCTCTCAAAACTGTGAGTTGAAGCATTTTATTTTTCGACTATTTGGGAAAGTGAGCAAGATAAAAAATAAAATCAAATCCCTATCTAGTGATATTTGTTTTTGCGTTTCAAAAATATTTTAAATTTTTTTTTAAATTTTTCTAATCTTTTCTTTTCTTTAAATTAATATTTTTTTAGTGTTTTCATATCATTTTGATGTGCTGATGTTAAAAATAATTTTAAAAAAATAATATATATATATATATATATATATATATATATATTAATATATTTTTAAGTAAAAAACACTTTAAAAAATAACTGTAACCACATTTTCAAACAGACAAAAAATAACTATTTCATATCACTAAAATTAAGTATTTAATGAAATATTCTTTCCAGAAAAAAAAAATCATGGATGCAAGAATTGGGTTCCTTTTAAAAATTTCATGGCAGAATAATGTGGAATAAACTAAGAAAGCTTTTGTTAGGGTTATTTCTATTATGTAAAGATTTTATTAAGAATTCTTTTTTAATTAATTAAATATTTGAGTCCCATTTTTAGCTTAATCCGAATAAAAGGAAAAGTTACCAAATGCAATAGATCATGACTTGTTATTTCCTGCATTATTGTCGTGGCTTGGATTAAAAAAATTGGCATGGATAAAAATAATATCTAGACTGATAACTTTTCAATATTGTTATTAAATTTAGTATAATAATTTAAGATTAAAGAATTCCAAATTAATTTTTTATTTAGTTTCAGATTTTAAATTAAATAATGTAAGAATTATATTGACATGATTTTATCAATTTGATAGGTCCAAAGAAAAAAAAATTAAGTTCATCTATTAAACCCGGGCATGTAACCTGAGTTATGTGCTTTATTGGGTTGATTATTATTTTAAATTTTATCATATGATAAAAATACAAAAAATAATTCACAATTAACTTAATAATGGATGATAAAATCCGATGAAACCTAATATTAAATAATAAAAAATATATTAAAAAAGGCAATAAATAACCAGATGACTAACGAAAAGAAATTCATTGGGTCTGTTACAAAAAATTTTCAGGTGCATGGGTCGGAGACAAACCCGCTCACCCGATCTCTATTAATTTATTTTTTTTGGCTTTTTACACTGGACGGCATCCACCCCTTTTTCTTTAAACAGAGAAACATAGATAACATATGGTCTATAACATAACATAAAATATTGTCACCACCAATGTTCAAACCCGCAACCTTCATGAAGACAGCGGTAATTGTTCATATTATCAAATAATTAGAAAATATTATCATGGTTAATTGTTCATATGAACAGCTAAACCAGTCCAATTCTTTTAATTGTTTTGATAATTAAAGAGTGTTTTAAAAGGTGCAGTTAGCTTTTCTTCTTTCTTTATCACTCTTGGAAAAAAAATCCCAAAACAGAAAGGAAAACATATGGATCGGTTTGACACTATTTCTTTTTTTTGTGGGTTTCTAAAAACTTTTGGCCTTTCGTTTTAGAAAATAAAGGGAAAAGGTTTTATATGGATGTGATTTGACAGCATAATACATTATTACTAGTTACTATATATATATATCGCAAATGGTAATAACAGCATAATGCAGTTTTGGGACGCAGCAACGAGGTGGCTCCGGTTGGCAGCATGCTAAAGACAGCGGCGCGACAGCAGCCGCAGCAAGAACTATGGTAAGGGTAGTAATGTTGCTGATAGAGACGATGATAGTCATAGAAGTACTAAATCGATGGTGGGAGGCTGGTGATTATTTTATTAACAGCAAGTGAATAAACATGATGATGCTAATAAAATGGCAGGTCATAGCATGCACAGAGGCAATAATGGTGGTAGAGGAGGAGTTCATGATCATAATAAACTAGAGATGTAATCATAGTAAAATTGAACGATGGTTGCTGCTCGTATTTTATCAGTCATTTATACTTTCTGTGACGGTAGAAATGGTGTTGACAGCGGAGCTACCATCTTTCTGCAAATAAAAACTTGCTTGATAATGGTATTTTTCTTTTTCTTTTTTTAAAAAAAGGAAAGAAAACGCAACTAGCAGCGTCTAAGACAGTGTTTGGGAACACAGTTCAACCTGCGTTCCCAAAAATTTTGAAATTTTTTTTTTATTTTGCTAAAATTTAATATGATTTATATTTTTTGAATCGTTTTGATATAATGATATCAAAAATAATTTTTAAAAAAATAAAAAAATATTATTAACATATATTTTAATACAAAAAAATTATTTAAAAAGCAATCATTATTATACTGGCTACCATGCTAAAAACATGTGCATAGATAGACTTTCTAGCTGTATAAATAAAGTACTCTCGAGGAAAAGCCTTACAAAATTATACAGGTGTGATTATGATTCATTGCACCGGTCAATTAACACAACGTACAAAAGCAGCCTGAAAATCAAGGCTGCTCAGAACCACCTCAAGAACTGGTACCGATTACTGCAGGCCTGGCACAGTACAGCGTGCAGGTGACCTTTTCTTACCATACAAAAAATAGCATAAAGATGACCTAAGCAAATGGAACTACTACGAGGGGGCCTCTCAACACCATCCCGAGGATAATTTCCGGAATCAGACCGTTGCATGTCCATTATTGGACAAAAAAAATAAGAAAGTCAGAAGCTGGGATCCTCTGAATTCAAACTTAGATCCGAAGGAATTGTCAAGAAAACAGGACGTGGAAGAAAAAATGATAATTGATTGAAGGAAAGAACGTATTTCTTAAATTGAAATGCATATTATTTATTTATGCTTTATTCTTTGTTTTGACAAAAAAATATTTCTTATTAACGTCATTATTTAATAAAAATCAAAGGTAATTAAAATAAAAAACACAAGTTTCTCAATAATTTATTTTTCTATATATACAAAAAAATTATTAGTAGCATGTGTTTTTAAGCAAAAACTTAATGTGGCTGTATGAAAAAATAATTAATTAATTCATAAAAATCACATAACTCCAGAGATCAGATTGGAAAAACAAAGACTTCAAGGACCAAAGTGAACTTTTACCATCACCTCCTCACGCCTATGAGTAGGAGAACAGGAAAAGATCTGGGATATATTTCATATGATATAAAGGATCCAATAGCATGCTAAACGAGTCAGAAAAAAACATTTGATTAGTTCCACGACATCACCATCATAAACATGGAAGCAGATATCCCACTTGTATATAATTTACTCATGAGCAAGGAGCTCAACTGAGAAAACTCAACTTTACGCCACATGCTCAAGGGACAAGTCATTATAGTACGTTAAATGGCACTGAAAAGATGACAGAATGCAGTGATGAGAAGAGATCAAGCACAGTGGAGCATGCATCATTGTGCTGCAGCGAACGGCAAAACATTGCAGAATAAAGAGCAAGAGGGGCAGTGAAACACCATGTTTTTTATCATTGAAAATCATATTTCATAATAAAAAAAAAAAAAAAAAAAGGAAAGGAAACGGAAAAGTGTAAAGTGAAAGGAAATAATCATTCACTATCCCAAGAACAATAATCATGTAAGCAACAAAGTTTGAGAACCATAAATAATTATACTCGTTGTAATGAAAAGAAAGCCCATTGAACCTCAGCAAACATCTGTACACCTCTCTCTTTCTTCTCTCTCAAGTTGCCCTTCTTTTATGGGATTGAAAGCGACTCCTCATTAGTGTGCCAAGGCAGTATGGAACGAAGGCCAACACTCCACGATCAAAATGAGTAAACTGGATCCAAGCCACCTCTTCCATGCAGGAAGAAAACAAACATCTAGATTGTGTATTATCGATGAGTTATTGAAATCTTTTAATTTAATGGATGAGAAGGTAATGCTTCTCCCCCATAGTGCTCATCGGTCGGTCCTATCCATGAGTTCTCTCAGCTAAACGGCTTTCTGAATCCACTCCCTTGTTTTCACTTTCTGTTGATTCCTCTCTCATGGATTCAATTTCCATGCTAGTAGTCCGAGTCTTTCTGTTCCTCCGATCCTGCAAAGGATTGTACAGGTCAAATTCATGAGCTCTGCAATGCTGTAATATCATGAGCATGGTAAAATAAAAGAGTTTCTGAACCCTTCACATCCAGATTTATATAATAGTTGATAAATGACAAGAAAACATCTGGATAATTTGAGATAAGTCTCCGGGACAGACTATGGAACAGCAAATGCAAATAGGGCAGACCGTCTCCCTGAAGCAATTGCTATCACAGAATATAGCTATATCACATGGAAGAGTAGGCTTCAAAATAAAACCAAATGGCATTACCCATGATGCAAAAGCTGCCCTATTCATTATGCATACTCAAGGATCATATGTTGTCATAATTAATGGAAGATATTATAACTTTGCGTGAGGAAAAACAAGATCTTCCTCGACGGATTCATATAGCAACAAAGGTGTCCACCACAAGTGTCCAACCTATCCTTTGGTCAGGAAATTTGCAGAATGAGCAATAGGAAAGAAGCTCACAATAGATAGTTTCCGGGGAAACCTATCCCTTCCAGAGCAAGTACCTTATAAAGGTTACTCCACACAAAAACAGGATGACAGGCTATGCACCCTTCTGAAAAGAAAATTAAAATTCCCAAATTTCCATGAAAATATTAACTGCTGAATGGAGAAGGATGAAAAGAAAAGAAAAGAAAAGAAATAAAAGATCATACCTCACGAAGCGGGTACTCATCAGCTTCAAGCATCCTTACAACTTGGGTCATTTTAGGTCTCCTTTCTGCATCAGGATCAACACACCTTAGTGCAACCAAAAGAGCACGTTTTAAAGCACGTGTTGTTGGTTTAACTTCAAGATTTGGGTCCACAACTTCCTCAGCTCTTCTTGTCCCAACCATCATTTTAAGCCACTCAAGAAGATTAACCTGTCATACGCAAGTGATGTGCACTAAGGAAAAACTCTTGGAAGAAAAGGTTAATATTCTTTTCGAAAGAAGGTGCATGTGATGTGTGTACCCAAATATACATCAAAGAATATGGTACCTCATTAGCTGGCCGGCCATAGTCCACAGGGTCCCTTCCAGTCACTGCTTCTAGCAGCAGGACTCCAAAGCTATAAATGTCACTCTTCTCATTTAGTAAGCCTGTGTTAGCATACTCTGGTGCAACGTAACTGAGTTCCACAAATGAGACACCCATCAAGAGATACTCACCATAGAGACATAAACTATTGCACAAGTAAAAAAAATGTACACATACCCAAATGTACCCATAACTCTTGTTGTGATATGACTCTCTCCAGAACCAAGGAGCTTGGCCAACCCAAAATCAGAAACCTTGGCGTTAAACTCGTCATCAATCAAAATATTGCTGGATTTTATGTCTCGATGAACAACCTTTGGTTCTATTGCTTCATGCAAATAAGCAAGCCTGCCTCAGGTTTACAAAACAATTTCATCATCTTTGCATATACATCCAGGGAAAGAAAATACTAATTCCATTTCTGGCATCATCCTTTATTGAAGTTTTCCTTGAGAAATGAGTTAAAAATCAACCACAACTAGATAACCACTTTAGATGAAGTAAATAAAAAATAAAATGTCCAATCTATACATTTAATGGAGGTCCTTTTGAAATAATGGACAAATGTGGTTTGAATGGAGCTAAGAACTTACGCCTTAGCAGTACCGAGAAGAACCTTCATGCGGGCCTCCCAAGTAAGGATACCATGATGATGCATTGCCCCATGCAGCCATTGTTCTAAGTTCCCATTATTCACATATTCATACACCAGCATCCTGTGCAAATCAATTTTTTATGCAAAAAATCAAGCTCAAAGATGATCAAAGAAGCTATGCCAGGGTAGAATCATGAAGCACATGCCGCAGACTCGTGTGAGACTGGAATGCAGAAAATAACATCATACCTGTGAACTCCTTCGATACAGTAGCCAAGAAGCCGCACAAGATTCTTGTGTCGAACATGACCTATAGCCTCCACTTCGACCCTAAATTCCTTCTCTGCCTGTCCCCTGAAACCACAATCCAAAAGAAAATTGTTGGATAAACTAATACAGCAGTGGATTTTGGCATCACAAAAGTAAGACGTGACATCTTTAAAGAATCCTTACAAATTGTTAAGAAGCTTCTTCACTGCTACCTCGGTTCCATTTATTAGTGTACCCTTGTATACAACTCCATATCCACCCTCGCCAAGCACATTCTCTGCTACAA
Organism: Populus alba; assembly: GCF_005239225.2. Classification (NCBI taxonomy): domain Eukaryota; kingdom Viridiplantae; phylum Streptophyta; class Magnoliopsida; order Malpighiales; family Salicaceae; genus Populus; species Populus alba. Next base: position 11,893,593 of record NC_133297.1, on the reverse strand, counting down.
AACTATTTGTAGCAAACTCAAGATCCCTAAGTGTAAACCAGTGGCCCCATCCAAGGTGTGAAAATTCTGGCAAGCCGATTAAGGGAGAGGCTGTAACAAGTCCAGCGTGTGATAATGAAGATTGCTTTCGAAAAGTCCCAGAGCTTCCTTCTTCCCCTGAATGGGAACTGCATGCCCTCTCATGGTGATAAATTGAGCTGCATTGACTGGCATTGTCAGGATCACTAGATTTGCTCATTCCCAAATGAACCTGCATTTTCTCTGAATTCTTGTCACTCAATTTATCATTGACTGTGAGGAATAAACTTTCGGGGTGATCGCCGAAATTTTGAACCCCAACCCTATCAACCTTAATATCTTTTGATGTATTTGGTATTTTGGAATGCGAGTACTTGTCCACTGATCTCCTAGATTTCCTCCGAAATGTAACCCATGCAGATAAGGCACAGAGAATAGAAATTATAAACACTCCTACAGATACTCCTATTAAAACCCATAGTTTCAGACCAAAAACCGATGTCTTCTTTGATAGTTCTGCATTCAAACTCTCAGATGACATCTCTGGTCCTCCAGAAATCACAACTGAAAACTGTATTATGCAATCTGACTTTACACCAAGAGATTAACAGATATCCACCTGGACAAAGATAAAATGTCATGGATGTAAATACACATCAAGATGACCAACTGATGAAGTTTTGAACTTCTTATACGAGATGAATGTTTTGTCCAGCACTCTCTGAAGTTAACAACTGAAGCAACGTATTGATTAAAAAAGAGCTTTATTTTCCCGATTAACACTAAAACCTCAAGGAAATGAAAACAAAGGAAAATTAATCTACTGGAAATTGAGTAGAATAAATTCTTGGCTTCATCTACAACTATTTAAAAGGAACCAAACAAAGAGAAATTAAACAAAAGAAGGGATAGGAGAGAGTCCACGGGACATTTAAAGAATTTAAATTGCATAACAATTGGCAGTTCCTTAAGGTTTCTGCAGTGCGTACAAACATGAAAACAACTTCTACGCTCCAGCTATTTGACAAATCAACTAAAACCCATTTCCAGAAATGTCTCTCTGACCCAAGAAACCAGTGCAAAATCAAAGTTCAACGAAAAAGTAATCCCAGACTCATAAGTCACGAACAGTTAAATCACAAATCTCAAAACTACGACAAAAAGGAATAAGTTCTCAAAAAGCATCTCTTATGATCCAAGTAAGAGACAGATAAAGAGATGTGAAACCTTCGAGAGAAAAAAAAAAGGGAAGGCATTTACCTTTGCAGTCATCTGAGTGTCAAAGCTAACCCCCTTGATATTCTTCCTTGAGCACCCACAAAAGCAAATAAAGGGCTTCTCTTTTTCTAGGCAACTGAGACTCAATAAGCATGGATAGGCCAATGCAGACCTGAATAACACAAATCAACCAAAACCCAATAGCCACTACAAGGCAGAGCTGCAGAGAGTCGTAGTTTAGAAGCACAAGTTGTGGCCTCCAGTTGGCCAAAATAAAAAGAATTTTGTGAATAAAAGAAAGAAATGGCAAAGAAAGAAAGACAAAAATCTAATCTTTCAAGGCAAAATGTGTAAAGGGAGAGGGGGGGGATAATAATATAAATGAGGGTGATTCTAGGGGCCTAAAAAAGATAAAATGGGTGAAATGGTTGGTGGGTCTTTGTGTGCATGTGGAGGGAAGAGAGAAGGACCTTTCAGAAAGCTGGAAAGGAAGCTTGGTTTGCAATGGAGGAAAACAGAGAGAGAGAGAGAGAGAGAGAGAGAAACAGTAAAGGGAAAGCAAAATGAAGTTAAGAGAGGTGGCATTTATAACCAGGTAAGTAAAGAAAGAAAGAAAGATTATACTAATGAGAACCCATCAAAAAGCAAAGGAGAAAAGTGAAGGGCAAGAGATGGACAGGGAGAGAGGGGCAGAGAGTCAACATAACAGTAGGGAACTCCAAATCATAGCTTACCAAATTGTCCTTTTTTTTACAGGCTGTTTAATCCTTTTTAATCGAAATTTAAAAATTTTAATGAAATTTTATATTTATAATCATTTTTAGTATGAAAATAAATCCCAACTAGAATTCAATACCTAAAAATAGATCCTCTAAATGGAATTCAATTTAAAAATCTTAGTGAAATCTTGTATTTATAGCCATTTTTAGCGTAAAAAATAAATTTTTAAAAGATTTTAATTTCTAAAAAACAATATAAAAATAAATCAAACATTAACCTCTTTAATTTATTACAGAAAAAAAGGATGAACTAATGTTAAAACAATTTTTTTTAAATACCATCTCTTTTTTTTATATATAACTATTCTCCATCTTGTCAACAGCAAATATTCATCCCTATTAAAACCTCATCTAAACCATCACCAGAACACTATTTTTCTTCTCATGCAATCATATATCATATTGTTTGTCTTTAATTTTGTGACCTCTTTTCGTTCAATCATTTATTATATTATTTGTCTTTAATTTTGTGATTTGTGTAGTCGTGGAAAAATAAGACCTTAGAAAAAGGTATTTGGATTTGATATTTTTGGGTCATTTAGCATGCTAACGGAGGAGAATTAAAGTAAAATAAAGGTGATGGTGATAATATAAGTGTATGACGGATTGAATTTGGTGATACAGTATATTTACAAACTTGTGAATTCAAATTATTTATTAATTAAATCTCAAGTTTTTTATCACAGCATGTATAAAATATGCTATTTTATTAAATTTTTTAAAAATATTATGTTATTTTGGCACAGCCTTTATGCACTTGCAATTTCGTTTTTATTTTGGTATTTATAACTTGTATTTGTTTATAACTATGAATAAATAAGCAGCCAAAGAAGGCATGCCAAAAATAATTTTATTTCTCCTCTAAAACTAAGACGAAACATGAAGAAAGATTTATAGATATGTAAAAAATAATTTCAAATCACAGGTGTAATGGATGCATCATCTAGTAAATAAAACAATATCAATAGAGCACAAGAAATATCTAATAATTGTTCAACCATGTACAACTAATTTTTTTTTTTTAGTAATATGAATTTGCTATTTTTTAATATATAAAAAAAAAACAGAGCACAATTTTCAAGTCCCATTTCTTTTCCAGTCACTTTACAATAAAAAATAAATTATAATGTTTTAATTTTTTTAATTTTTAACAGGTTAATATTAAAAATAAATTTTAAAAAATATAAAATATAAAATATAAAATATTTTTAAAAAAAATAAAATTACAATATAATTTCAAATCACAGGTGTAATGGATGCATCATCTAGTAAATAAAACAATATCAATAGAACACAAGAAATATCTATAATAATTGTTCAACCATGCACAACTAATTTTGTTTTAGTAATATGAATTTTCTATTTTAAAAAAAAAATACAGAGCATAATTTTCAAATCCCATTTTTTTTCCAGTCACTTTATAATAAAAAAAATAATAATCCGTGAAAACAACTATTCCTTAATTGCAAGATCAAGGGCAGTTATGTCAATGTATATTCAGCCAAACCTGTGTTTGTTTTTCGGCGTGTTCGTGTTTTTTTTATTAATTTTTTAACAGTTTAATATTAAAAATAAATTTTAAAAAATATAAAATATTTTATTTTTAAAAAAAAAAATAAAGTATTAAAACAACTACTTCGAACCTGAAAAGAGCTTTTCGATAATAATAAATTAATTAATCATAGCTCGGAAGGAGATAATGCTGCACCCCGTAATCGGGGAGAGTCAGGGAGGCTTTGAGTTGAAGCATCGATAACTTTAGATTAAAGTATGTCTCCAACAAATCCTTTTCAATTCTCATAAAAAAAAAAAATCCTTTTTAATTCTTTCTTTTCAGAAATCACATTAGAAAACATACAATGGAACATTAAATTTTGCTGAGTGAAGAAAATTCATAAAAAAAAGAGATGCGGAGCCAATCGGACTCGGTTTTCGTGGGTGGCATTCGAGAGACGACGAGCACCAACTTTGACTTGATTAACATGGCCAATTGTAACCGTCTGATCATTATTAATCATGTGAAGTGTAACTTTTATTAGCATCAAGAAAAAATGAACAGTTGAAAATGGTGTGTGTGAGTTATACACAGCCTTCTCCTCCATGGCCACTTGCTTTCCTAGAAGCCTTGCACATGCGTCACGTGAATGGCACGCGGAAAAACTCCTTTACTAAACTAGATGTGAAGGGGTGATTGTTGTTTCGGTGTTACTTAGCTCTCAATATGTAAAATCTTTTCTCTCACAATTTTCAAAAACATAAATCATCTTTTTTAAAAAAATAAACAAACACTTGATAAATTACTACAAAAGACGAAGATTGATTATTAAATAACGACACCCATAATGATGAAAGTAGTGTTACAAGTGAAAACATGAAACATATAGGATACAATGATTAAACTTGTTCCAGGATCTAGACTAACTTGTAAGAAAAAATCAATTCAAAGTTGATTTTATTGGACCGGTTCACTTGATTTCTTGGTCAACTATGTTGCAAAAAAAAAGCCTATAATATCATTTTAACTTGTTAAAAAATTAAATAAATTGATCTAAATCCACCTAAATTAAAATATTAAATATAGATTCGAAATCTTTTATAAAGCATACACAAAATAAGAAGACAATGTTTGTGCTCCACAATCCTAATTCAATCATGAGCGGGGCACCAACATGCATGAACATGTCTCGAATTTTTAAATTTAATCAACATAGTGAATGATTAATTAATTAATGGAGAGAGAGAAAAATATTAGTCAATATCAATGTTAATTAATTAATACATGACAATAACTAGTTCTGAATTTAATGACTATATAAATATTTAGTAGTCTTAAAAAAAACTCAAACTTATAATTATTGAAACAAATATTAATTGAATTACCCTTTAGTTTCCCTTGAACAGTGCTCAGATGTGTGTTCAGGAATGTTGCACGACATGCTAACGAGGCTGTTTTTCTTCTCGTGATTGATTTTTCTATAGCAGCATGCCATGGCCGTCGTCGAAGATTTTCTTCGCACGGCACGCACACAAATCATTGATGAGAAAATGAATTTGAGTAAGGGGGGCTCGTGAAATTGGGTGAGCTTTAATTCAACGCTCTTATAAAAAAACAAGACTTTCTTGTGATTCGTGAAAACAACCCTTAAATATCATTAAAAAGCCAGAAATGAAATGACGAGAATAGGAATACAAAAATTAATTTCCTTTTAAAAAGAATAATTGGTGGCAGCAAATGAAGAGGGAATGGAGTAAAAAATAAACATATATAGTTATGTTTTAATTTAAAAAGTTGAATAAACACAAGAATTATTTATTAAAAAAAAAGAGAGAATATAACCTCAAACGATGGTTATTGTATATATATTTTTTTACAGCATGTTATATTATAAGTTATTACTTCTAGCAGTATCATCAACATATATATATCATTGTTATTACATAAAACTATATATTATATATCATCCCCCAGCAATATCACAATAATATTGTTATTGCTATTGTTGCCACCGTTAATGAATTTATTTTTTAATCATCATTCTTTTTCATCTATTAAAGTACTCAAATTTCATTTGAATTTATTGTTACTATTCAAAACCCGATATTAAAATTAAAATATAGTTTGTATTTCCCTTTTCTCATTTAAAGTATTTAATTTCTGATTACCCAAAGGACACCTTGGAGCAAAAAAAAACTTCACATTGACTAGAAGGACATTAATTCACAGCGTTGCATTACATTGTAAGCCGAATCATGAAAATTTTGAATTGTAAAAGAAAGTACGGGGAATAGATAATTATTTTACATTATTATTTAACTTTATTTAATGTGTTAATTTTAAAATCTTTAAATTTAATTTCTTGTTTAATATGATTAAAATTAAATTATATAAAAGTTATTCTGATATGACTCAATCAAATTGATAAATTCTAAAACAATATTGAATAACATGTAAAAAGTATGATTTAGCTTTTAAAAATAATTTAATATTTTTTTTTTTAATATTAAGACATCAATATTTTAGATTGACTAGACTTTTCACGAGTTAACATGTTAGAATCACAATTCGGGTTGTCATAACGCAATTTTTATCCCCTTTAGAAATTAAAAAACAATTGCACCAAGTTTTTTTTAGATAAATTTTGGCATATTTTTTGGAAAAAAAAGACTATTGTAAAAAAAAAAAACATGAAAAAAATAATTTAAGATGAAATCATAAAAATATTTAAAATAAAATAAAATTGAGAGAGCTTATCCAAAGCAAGTAAAACTAGGTCAGGGATAATTTTGAGGGAATGCAAGTAGACGGTTTAATTGAAGTGAAATTGAAGAAAAAGTTTGAAATTGATGGAATTTACATAAATAAAAAGGCTAGGGATGAAAAGGATGAAATTTTTTGAAAGTCTTACTAATACAATCACGGTTTTAATTAAAAAGAAAAATTAAAATTTGAGTCAACTAGTCAAAATTAAAAAAATAAAAGGATCAAGGGCCCAAACAAAAGAGATGACAAAGCTTGAAAGTCCAATTCATTTAATTAAAAGCTTAATTGAAGATGAAAGGGAGATTTTATGGCAAAATTGGCCAAATAAGCACAAATTGGATGGTCAAGGACCAAAATTGACAAAACAGAAAAGGTTGAACCAGGGACAAAAGTAAAAGAAATTCAAAGTTAAATGTTCAATTTGGGACCTAATTGAAAGTCTTGAAAACAAAAATTAATATTGAAAAGGCACTGAAGTGCAGGGACTAGCTTGAAATTTACCAAAACAATGTAGTTTCATCTTGATGAGAAACCCTTATCTAAAAAAGACACCATGCCGTTCAGCTTTTTCCTTGAAGGGAGAGACGACGTTGTCATCTTCTTCGTTGAAGGTTTTTCTGTAGAATTCCAGCCTTTCTCGCAAGCATGGATAACCATCTTTGTCCACTTTGATCCCTTCATTTTGTACTTGTTTCGAAACAAAAATCACTCCTTTTTGCACCATCTCATCACCCCTGCAACCAGCCAAAAACAAAACCCTGCACTTTATAGCCCTGAATCCGATGTAAAAACCGACCAAAAAACATGCCTACACCTGCTGCAATGATGGTACGAATGCGGGTGGACATGTTTCAACAACTCAAACTCTATGATAAATTTATTTTTTATTTAATTATATAATAATAAAAATAAATATCTTTAAAATTAAACCCCGGATAGAATGATTTTTTAAAAATTATAATAATTTTATAAAAATTAAATTAAAATAATTTATAAAAATAAATCTAAAATCAAGCATTTGTTAAAGAATAAAACTAAGAAAACAATAACAAAAAAAAGAGAGAGATAAAAAAAACCATCTTATTCACTTCACTATTCATTGCACCTCTAAGTTTGTTAGAATAGAAAATATAATTAATATCAGTTCAAAAAAATATTATTATGAGGGGTATATACAAATAAAGAATCTTGCTCAATATTTTAGGAAAGATTTGTATTTTTGTAAATAATAGAATTTGTTATATTTATAGTTTTTTTTCTCCATTTAAAATTAAGTACTTTTATTGTGTTCAAGCTGACATCTTATAAGTTACAGCTTGAGCCATTAACTAAAATGTCATATCATAATTTTATGTTATCGATCCAAAAAAATCATTAATCATGTCTAATTTTTTTATTTGGAACAATTATTAATATGATAAATTAAATGAAAACTATCACTGTTTATGGAGAGCTAAAATAATATAATTATTTCTTTTTGATATGAAAACAATTACTTTTAAAAAAACTAAATTAATGTAATTATTGTTTTAGTAAGGATTAGTAGCCTAAAATATGATTAATCTGATTTGTTATGTATTGAAATATTGTCTCATCATGAGAATGTAAATTAAAATTGATTCATCTAGAAAAGCAATAAATTAGCAATATGAGTAGGATATGATAATTTTTATCTTTTATTTTTCATTTCTATAGTAATAATCGGTGTGATAATTATGATTCATTTAATTTTAAAGAATAATATTTATGTTTACATAGTTCCGTAATATAAGATAAAATAAATTTTTTTATGAAAAATAATTATTTTAAATTCATGGAAAAAAAACTTATAATCAAACTCAAGTCCATTGTTTTCACAACTCAAAAGTTTTATTTTTAATTATGCATTAACCATTAAATAAATATGGTAATATGCCTAAAGAAACTTGAAAAAGACTTTAAAAACAACTCATAATAATCATGTTAATTTGTCTGTTTTAAAAAAATAATTCTTTTCCATTTAATTTCTCAATATAATTAATTTTTGAATTTTCTGGGTTAATGATATAATACATTAATTAATGGCTAAAGCTGTAATTTTTTTAATTACAATTTAAACACTATAAAATTTATCCTCGAAGCTATTGCCATTACACACGTGTTGTATAAATGGAAGGAAAGCTCAGAGAAAAGAATCACGTTTATATAGAGGAATTAGTTTGCATGCACGCGTTACATGCAGGGTACCAAGATTTTTTAAAACATAATAATAGATTTTATGAAATTTTCTTGTAATATTAAATATGAAAATACAATAATTTTAAATTTGTTTTCTATCAGAATTTTTTTTCCTAGTAATGTATTTTTTGTTTATCTTAACTAACATAATGTTTTTTAATTGAAATAATTGTTTCTCTTATTTTTTTTATAATTATCAAAGCAAGTCAGCAAAAAAATATCAAAATAGTATGTCCATATTTTATTTGTGATTGAAATCTGGAAAAAATAAATAATAAATGTGATAAAATCATATTTAAAATCTATGTAAAAATTTTTAAGAACAAAAACGATTTAAATTGTATTTTCATGAGCCATTTATTATTATTTTTTGTTTCAGATACATAATATTTAAAATTTATTTTTATTCAAATAAAAATTAATAATAATATTTAAGAATTATGTCAAAACTTAAAAGTAAGCGAATTTAGTTAATTTGTTTCTAACAGAAAAAAAATAAAGAAAAATACTACAATTAAGAGTTAGACTCAAAGTTTGTCCTTTCAATAATAGGCTAGTCGCGCGCCTTATCTTGCTTTAATTTGTTCTATCAAGGGGATACATGACATGTTTTTTGTCCCCTTGTTTTCTTGAAAAAATATGACCGACAAAACAATATAAAAAATATCCATTCTCTTTAGCACACAAACATGTGACCTTTGAGTTATCTCACACGCTAATCAATTGAGTTACAACATGAATTTATTATAAAACAACTAATTAAACAAGTATATTAACTTGCTTTATTATTCATATAAACAATTAAATTGACCCCAATTATTCTAATATATATAGTTGTATGATTAGATGGATGGTATGCTTTACACAATTACCATAATACTATACTTTTTTCAATGTAAAATAAAATGCTTAGAAGATGGTAGTATTTTTGTTTGAAATTGACAAACCATAATTATCTCATCTCATCTCATCTCTCTCTCTCTCTCACGCCATCTACCTCAACACTAGCATAGAAAAAAAGATATCCAATATTTCACCTCTTAATCTTTCAATCCCTAACCCTAACAAACTTGTAAAGAGTAATATATTTAGAAAATGGAACTCACTTGTTTACATAACCAATATATTTTTCTTTCTCGTACACTTTTCTCTTGGTTTTCAACTTTACCCTCCAATCTCTCTGAACGTGTTGTTTCATTTCACTCGCGGCAAAGAAATTCATGCTCGCAATGTTAGTGAACAAGAAGCGAAGTAGTGTGCAAGAAAGGAGGCGGGCAAGGAGAACGAGAAGAAGAAAAAAGTAAATTTAGGGATTTATTGTGTAGAAAATTAAATAAACTTGTCATATTTCTTACGGATAAAATATTATTCTTTAAACTCTGAGGAGTATAGGTTAATTGATCAGATCCGAGGTTTGTTTTTTAGAAATTACCAATTCAAATTCCACGAACTTCAGGGCTATTGAAGGCTTACATTGTTGTTAACTTTAGAGCTCTTGGGATTAGTCGACATGAATGCAAGCTAGCCTAAACATCCACGTTAATAAATAAATAAAAAATATTTTTTCATAATACTACTTAGATATGATAAAAATTAATTTTTATATTTTCTAAAAATACACAAAATAATTTCATAAAAAAAATATCTTGTTTGATCCATCTTTATAGAAATACAATCATGACAATAACCGTGTAAGCAAAGTCTCGTACAAGATCATGCAATTAACAATCTCTGGCATGATCCAAATAGTCTGAGAATCGCCATTGATGTAAGATTGAGATGACTAAATTATTTTTTCAATGAGAAAATCTCCTTGGACAAAGAATATGTTATGTAAATGATATAACGAATACAAACTTATTTAAGTACTTGAATCACTGTCAAGTGCTGTCTCAAACATTTATCATCTCTTAATATGGTGTTGAATGTTTTTTTTTTTTATTTTAAAAAGATTAATGGACCCTTAAAAAAGCAAAACATCAGAGTGTTTGCTCCTGCATAGCAACTCTGAAGTTAAAATCATAAAAAATTGAATTAAAGAAACAAAGGGTGCTATAAAAGCAGCTAAAAACTCCAAGAACAAGGCCCGTTAATCTGATGGGCTAGATTCCTGACCCGATTTCTGGCCCCTCTTCAATATCCTGGACGAATCGCATCTTCTAGGGTTTAGCGTCGCATCACCGGGAAATAAACCTTGTCATTAAAGAATCAAGACTCGGACATCGGAGTTCCAATCCAGCCAATTGCATACTCCTATTCCAGATCCCAATCCTTTTTTTTTCTGAAAGAAGTTGAATTTCAAGCTCATCTTTTGTTTGGTATGTGGGTTTTCGTTAATGAATCTTTCGGATTCCTCCACCGAGCACGTTCAGAATGGTGGCAGTTACTTTATCTTTCTACCCCCGCCCCTTCCATTATCTAGTCCAGCACCCATTAATAAGCAGTAACGGGCATAATCAAGCTCTGCCAGGCGCTATTTTATGGCATTTATACAGGACAAGCACCGGAAAAGATACCTAAACCAGAGTAAATTGTATCATAGATGTAAAATATAGTAAAAGGATTGGATTGATCACCGTAGTAATTCACAACACCCATAATATATATATTCATTCATCGTCGAGTCTTTTTTTCCCCTCAATCGCAATCTTTTATGTTTAATTTCATAACCAATTTGTAAAACAATTGTTAAGAGAAGAGAATTTAGTAACACAAGATCAAAGTGTAAAATAAAGAGAAGTTTCATGGCTAATCTCAAATTTAGTAGGAAAAATTCTTTTTAGTCCACTTTTATTTTTTCTTACCCTTTGGTCCTTTTAGTTTTTTACAATTTTAATTTTTGGGTTTAAAAGTTCATTTTTCTTAGTATTTTAATATTTGAGTTTGAAAGAGAAAATAGAAAATTGAAAAAAAATTTGATGGTGGTGATATTTTTTTTTTGTGCTCAATTTATAATTTTTTTGATTTGGTTGATTCTTATTTTCTTAGTGATTTTTAAGGTATTTTAGGGTTGATAGGTGATTTATTATAAAGATTTTTATGGTGTTTTTTAAAACAAAAATAACTATAAATTTTGATTTTTAAGACCAAAAAATCCCTCATCCATTTTACAAAGAATATAGTGATGGTTATATTCTAAGCTAATATTAGGAGATTACATGTCACATGCCGCTATAAATGCCTTGTTGCCTATTGAAAAAAAAAAATAAACAACATATTGTCTATTCTAAGGCAAAAAAATAGGCACGAGCTTAGGCTTTCATACTCAAGCTTAAATGAACTTTTTTATTAAACCCAAACACTGACCCATTGACGCCTGAATTTTTTCTCTTTTGTGATTGATTATTTTTTAATTTCATCGTTTATTATTAGTTTTTTTTTGTTGATTTTTATTATTTTTTTTTCAATTCCATCTTTTAATATCTAGTTGATTTTGATTTGGGTTTCAATATTTGTTTCTATTTGTTTTTTATTGGTTTATCACGGTATCAAATAAATATTTTGATATTTGATAGTTTTGTACTCAATTTTACAAGTATTTATTTTTGTTATCATATAATTAAGTAAAAAAAGTTTACAATAAAACCTATGAGAGTTTATAATCGAGATCATGGACTTAAAAGATTAATCCGTGAAACCTAGATGAATTTAATGTATCACTGTCAAATATTAAAAAAGATGTTATCTTAGAGTTTTTCTTTGTAAAGCTAAACTTTGTTTTTTCTAGTCATCACGACTGATTATAAAATTGCTAAGTTGATTGGGTCATATTTTGATTGGAAGATTTCAAGATTAACTAACTAAACCAAATTTTAATAATCTTGTTAAAGAATTTCCCGTGGTTTAGATATTCTTTTTTATTTTTTTAAAAAAATTATCCAACCTCTGCCAATTATATAAATTTGCCTAAAACATGTATACATGATTATTTTGGAAAAAAATATTTTAAATAATATTATTTTAATATAATTATAAATAAAAAGTAAAAAATAACCACTTCCACTATCATATTTTTATTAAATCGATGGAACTATTTTTTATAACCACCGTGAGCCCAGAAGCGATCAAAGAAACCCATTCCTTGCTATTTGGTACCTGGTGAGTCCGGGGGCTCTCAACTGAACTCTGCCAGATCCGCTAAAACGAGTCAAATGGATTGATTTTTGGAGCCCATTACCTTGCACGACTCCAAGTCTCAAATGCTGTCGAGGTACGATCCACATGAAGCAAGGCAGAGTGGTGCTTCTCGTTCGAATTATATATAGTATTATCAATTAAAAGATTGTACATGAAAATTGTGAATTTATATCCGCTGCCTTCTCCCCCTACCAAATAAATGGAAGCAGGATTCCTGGTAATTACCTAGTGATTGAATTTGAAGGAGAAAGAACATCACTGGCCTGCGATAAATCACACCGAAGGTGTTCAGCCTCTTCACAATTCTGTGGATTGGCATTGAAATCATTTTCCAAAACCTTGGATGTCCTCCTGCTCCTTTGAGACTTCTCTCATCGTGGCTCGTTTCTTCCCGTTTATGTTCAAGCATTTATATGCAACGTTAGCAACTGCCACAATTACCTCTTTCTCAGCCCGCAGCACAAGTTCAGAATCAACAATATCTTGTAGCCGATTCTCCTCCATACAAAGCATGGAATATAAGATCAAACCTCCATCTTCTTCAGACCTAGTCGAGGAGTAAGGTTTCTGTCTGGTTAAGAGCTCGACAAGGACTACTCGATCCATAGCTATAAACATCACTCTTTGCTTTACTGGATGTATTCTGGGTCTAAGTGCCCAAATGTGCCTTGTACTTCTGTAGTCACATGAGTTTGGTCTACGGCAACTGATTTAGAGATTCCGAAATCCGCGACTTTTGCTCCATACTTATCATATAAAATAATGTTCGAAGACTTGATGTCACGATGATAAACAGGTAACGAAGCTGCCGAATGCAAGTAAGAAAGAGCACCAGCAACTTTTCCATGGCAATCCTTAAACGTATATCCCACTTCAGCAGAAACTCCTCGCATTGATCGTGAAGATACTAGAAAAGGGTTCCATTAGGGATTGTTAAGAATTGTGTTGTTGTGTTTTGTGCAGGTGAAGGGATGCACAATCAAGAACAACAATGCTGGTATTGAAGAACACGAATTACACACAAGGTGTTTGATAAAATGTCTCAGTGAGTATTTCATTAACTGCATGTCTTTAAATACAACAAACCTCCCTAGTTATCAGCCACTAACTGTAGTGGACAATTTGCTGTCACTAGCCACTAACTGTAGTGGAGAATATGCTGCCACTAATCTCAGCAACAACATCAGAAAAACAAGGGATTTACTTTAACAAAATCAAAACAGAAATGAAAGAAAAGAAAACAAACAATACTTGATTAAACAACATGAAACACTAGAGTTAAAAAATGTCAATTGTCTAACACTCCTCCTTGACATTTTGACGACAAATTCCAATCATTTGTCTTAATGTCTCAAATCTCTCTTTAGGTAGTGGTTTGGTAAATATATCTGCAAGTTGTTCTTCGGAAGAACAATGAATCAGCATCACTTCATTAGATTGTTGAACTTCTCTAATAAAATGAAACTTGATTTTGATATGCTTTGTATGTCCATGAAAGACTGGATTCTTTGAAATTGATACTGCAGAACTGTTATCACACATGATTTTAGTAGCTTCAACCTGTTCATGTCCCAAATCCTTTAACATTTTCCTCAACCAAATTGCTTGGTTGACAGCAGCGGCAGCAACAATGTACTCTGCTTCTGCAGTGGATTGAGCTGTTGTCTCTTGCTTCTTTGAACTCCAGGTGAAGACACCTGAATTGAGTGAGAATAAATACCCTGAAGTGCTTCTTGAATCATCAACACAGCCTCCCCAGTCACTGTCAGTATAGCCTTTTAGTTCCACAGCCCCTTCTGATGATCTTGGACAGAAAATACCAAGATCAATGGTACCTTTGATGTATCTAAGTATCCTTTTTGCTGCAATGAAATGAGTCTCCCTTGGAGAATGCATGAACCTTGAAAGAATACTCACAGCAAATAATATGTCAGGTCTACTTGCTGTAAGATATTGAAGGCTGCCAATTAAGCCTCTATACAAACTTTCATCCACTTTTTCAGATTCATCATCCTTGCTAAGCTTGATACTTGTTGTCATAGGAGTCCCCACTGGTTTACAATCCTCCATTTTGAATCTTTTTAGGATGTCTGAAGCATACTTCTTTTGGCATGTAAAAATGCCATTGCTGGATTGCATCACTTCCATTCCAAGGAAGTAATTCATCATTCCAAGGTCAGACATCTCAAACATCTTCTTCATTTCATCTTTGAACTCTTGGATCATTCCAAGTTCACTTCCTGTGATAAGCATATCATCTACGTAAATAGATACAATTAGAAAATGGTTACCACATGATTTCACATACAAAGTTGCTTCATTTTGGCTTCTGCTGAACCCAAGTTGAAGCAGATGTGTGTCCATTCTGTCATACCAAGCTCGGGGAGCTTGTTTCAACCCATACAAGGCCTTCTTAAGTAGATACACATGATCTTCTTTATCTTTAACAGCATACCCATCGGGTTGCTCTACAAAGATTTCTTCAGCAAGAAATCCATTCAAGAAGGCAGACTTGACATCAAGTTGGTGAATCTGCCAAGAGTTATGTGTTGCAAGTGTAATGAGAAGTCTAATAGTATCATACCTTGCTACTGGAGCAAAGGTCTCTAGGTAGTCCACACCATATTGCTGAGCATAGCCCTTTACCACCAATCTAGCCTTGTGTTTGCATACTGACCCATCTGAATTGAGTTTTGTTTTGAAAACCCATCTTACACCTATCACCTTGCGATGCTTAGGCCTTTCAATCAGCTGCCATGTTGCATTTTTGTTGATCATTTCCATTTCTGCCTCCATTGCTCTCCTCCATGCTGGAAATTCTTGAGCTTCAGTATAGCTGGTTGGTTCTAGGATTGCCATGTTGCATCTTAGGTGAATATCTTCCAATGATCTTGTGCCTCTAACTGGAAAATCATCCACTGATTCATCAGCTACTGGTTGGGGCTGAATGGTGAATGGTTGATCAGAAATCATATTTTTCTGATGTTCCCAATCCCATGTGATTGCTTCATCAACCTTCACATCTCTGCTGAGAATTACCTTCTCTGTTTGTAAGCAAAGAATTCTGTATCCTTTGGTTGTTATTCCATAACCCACAAGAACTCCCTTTTGAGCTTTGTTGTCAAGTTTGCTCCTCTTTGGCTCAGCTATATGATAATAGCATATGCTGCCAAAGATTCGAAGATGATCTACAACAGGTTTAACACCATTCCAGCCTTCATATGATGTCTTGTCCTCCAGTGCTTTGGTTGGAAGTCGGTTCAGCAAGTAAACAGAGGTATTGACTGCCTCTGCCCATAATTTGTTTGGCATTTTCTTTTCAAGTAAGAGACATCTAGCCATCTCCATTACTGTCCTGTTCTTCCTCTCACATACACCATTTTGTTGTGGTGTGTATGGTGTAGTGTACTGGTGCACAATGCCTCTGCTGTTGCAAAACTCAAGAAACTGATTTGAAGTATATTCAGTACCATTGTCAGATCTTAAGCATTTAATTAGCATGTCACTTTGATTCTCAACTAAAGCTTTGAATGTTTGAAAGATTGTAAATACTTCACTCTTAAATTTGATGAAATACACCCAACACATCCTAGTATAATCATCAATAAAGAGAATGAAATACTTGTTACCACATAATGAGGCTGTCTTCATAGGTCCACACACGTCAGTGTGGATGAGCTGAAGTTTTGGCTGGCTCTCCATGCTTGCCTTTTAGGAAATGGTGGCCTTGATTGCTTGCCAAGTTGACATGTTTCACACAATTGAATCTCACCATTCAATGTGGGCAATGCTGCAACCATTTCCTTTTGTTTCAAAATTGACAAGCCCTTTTGATTGAAATGTCCAAATCTTTTATGCCAAAGATTTGAAACATCCTGAGTAGCACTCACATATGCATGATTGGATACTTTATCCCAGTCAACAACAAAGCTTCTGTTTTTCATCTTTACACAGAACATTTGTTCTCCAGAAGAATCAAAGATAATGCATTTATGATCCTTAAACTGAAGAGAATAGTTTTTCTCCATCATTTGTCCAACACTCAACAAATTTTGACTGATTTCAGGTATAAATAACACATCAGGAATGATTTTGATACCTGAACTTGTTTGAACATTTACTGACCCTCTGCCTTTGACCTCCAGAAATTCTCCATTGCCAACCTTTACTCTGGATTTGTAAGATTCATCAAGGGTTTTGAACATTCCAGCATCATTGCACAAATGATGTGTGCATCCACTGTCAATAAGCCAAGTATCAGCTGGATCATTTGTTGAGAAACAAGTGACAACAAAGAATTGCTCCTCCTGTGTATCAACTTCATCTGCTAGGTGAGCTTGTTGAGGTTTTGGATCTGATTTTTTGAACTTGCAGACCTTTGTGATGTGCCCTGATTGCTTGCAATTTCCACAAATTGCATCTGGCCTCCACCAACAATATTTTTCTGAATGTGTGTTTCTTTTGCAGTGAGTGCAAGGAGGAAACTTCTTTTGTTTTGAAGCTTCACTAGTGCTGCCCCCTTCATTTCTGCCTTTGAATCTCAGATTAGGCAACTTCTTTCCTTTTCCAGCTTGTTGTTTTTGCACATAAAAGGCTCCTTCAGTCAATCTGTCTTGCCTGATTGTTCTTCGTTGCTCCTGTGCTTGAAGAGCACTCATTAGTTCACCTAATGAGATTTTACTGAGGTCCTTTGATTCTTCTAGAGAGGAGATTTTGGATTCAAACCTCTCAGGAAGAGTCACAAGGACCTTCTCCACAATCCTACTGTCAGGAAAGTCTTCTCCAAGTAATCTGATGTTGTTGATAATTAGTGAAATTCGATCAGAATACTTAGAGATTGTTTCATCTTCTTGCATGTTAAGTGCCTCAAAATCTCTCTTCAAATTCAGCACTTGCATTTGCCTTGTTCTGTCACTGCCTTGGTATTCTTCTTTTAGTTTGTTCCAAGCCTCTTTGGCTGAATTGCATGCCATAATTCTGTAGAAAATGCTTTCTGCCACAGCATTTTGGATGATTGATTTCGCCTTGGATTTCTTTGCCTTTTCCTCACTGCTGAACTTGATTTGAGCCATAGTGGGATTTGTTGGTAAGGGAGCTACTGGTTTGTCTTCGGAAACAATTTCCCAAAGATCATAAGCTTCAAGAAAAGCTTGCATCTTCACTGACCAAATATGGTAGTTTTCACCAGTAAATATAATGGGGGAGTTTAAAAGTAAGTTGTTGGATGTCATTTTTGAGATTTTGAAAAAAAAAAAGTGTTTTGGTCCTGTAAGATCTGAAATGCTCTGATACCACTGTTAAGAATTGTGTTGTTGTGTTTTGTGCAGGTGAAGGGATGCACAATCAAGAACAACAATGCTGGTATTGAAGAACACGAATTACACACAAGGTGTTTGATAAAATGTCTCAGTGAGTATTTCATTAACTGCATGTCTTTAAATACAACAAACCTCCCTAGTTATCAGCCACTAACTGTAGTGGACAATTTGCTGTCACTAGCCACTAACTGTAGTGGAGAATATGCTGCCACTAATCTCAGCAACAACATCAGAAAAACAAGGGATTTACTTTAACAAAATCAAAACAGAAATGAAAGAAAAGAAAACAAACAATACTTGATTAAACAACATGAAACACTAGAGTTAAAAATGTCAATTGTCTAACAGGGATGAATTCATAGACTAGTGATGGAACCCCGGTTTCCAAGCAACAACCTAATAGCCTAACCACATTCCTATGATTAATTAATTTGTAAGAGAATGACAACTTCATTGATGAATTTTTCAAGCTTTCTTCTCTAATCAATCGCGACTTTTTCATTGCAACAATCCTACCATCTGCCAACATTTCTTTGTAAACAGTCCCTTGTCCTCCCTGTCCAACCTTTCTATGCACACTAAAATGGTCATTGACCCTCTCTAGTTCAGTTCACTAACCAATCTTTTATTCAGGGTTACATGCACTCCAACAGTTGAACATTGTAGCGTGGCAACAGTCATTGGTCTTTACTGGAGAGTCGAACTTATGAGAAGCCTGCCACAACGTTACAAGGTATTTGTTAAATGGGTTTTCTGCTTTGTTATCTATTTCTGTAGCGAAGGCAGATGATAATTTAGGATTAGCAGTATTGTAAAGTTCCTTTAATGGATGTTGCAAGGTCGTATGACTTCCCCTGATAACATGAATAGCTAGCTATTCATGAACCTAAATCTGATCATGTATGCTAAGATATGCCTTTTTTTTATGAACTTAGATTGAGGATAAAGTTATTGTTGAAGTTTGTGGAATACACAACTAAAAAGCTTGGTGGCTTTGTTTTGCTAGGAATGTTAGGCACATAATTGCTTAAATTGATTTATTGGCATTCTTTATACAGTATGACATTTTGTACTTGTTATTTATTAATGAAATTTTGAGTGTACCATAATATATCTGGAGTAATTAGCAAATGCCTTCTTGACTGGTCTGCAACAAAACCATATGCGAGCACTGGAGTTACGTGATTCACCAGCTCTGGGAATGGAGGAGCACACGGGGGATGTTTGGCATTGTGGTGGAAAAGTGCTTTTTAAAAAATATAATTTTTATTTGTTTTAAATTAATATATTTTTGATGTTTTTAAATCATTTTGATGTGCTGATCTCAAAAATAATTTTTAAAAAATAAAAAAAAATATTATTCACATGTTTTTTTGAGTGAAAAACACTTTGAAAAATAACAGCAATTAACCACACTCCCAAACAAGACAACAAAGTTTTCCAGGTTGCACTGTCAACACTGTGCTTTATAGTTATATAAAAGGAAGTTTTGTTCCACAAACCCTCATTACTCCCTTTAAGAAAGATTTCTTATCACTAGAATTACTCCCTTTAAGAAAGACTAGATTTCTTATCACTAGAAAAAGTCTCGCAAACATGGAACAAAGGATTTGTACTTCCAACATTTGTCGTTCTTTTAAGAAGTTTGCAACTTTGATAATACTGAGTTTGGTGTGTTGGTTTAAAGCTGCAATGAAACTGTAATATTGTCCTTCTGCTTAATCTTCTGCTAGTTTCTGCTTTGTATTTATAATCCTATGGTATAAAAAAAAGAATGAAAGAAAATACTATTTTGGATCTCCCTTCTATACGTACATAAAAAAGCTTTTCTGTTTCTGTATCTGTATATGCTAGAGCTTTTCACAGTGGTTTCTTCTTTTTTGTATGGCTGGAGTCCAGAAGGATTCATTTGGCACTTCACAGCATCATAACTCACTTCTTTTATCCTTCTTCCTAGGAACTCTGATTTGGACATACATTCCCAGCAGCACTTTTTGGTTGAGGAAGCTGCGGTAGCCCTTTTTGGACGAAAACTTTTGATATGCTTATACGCTAAGCTAAAATTTTGGAACAGTCTGTAAATGGTTTGTATGAAACACTGCTGCTGCTTTTGCAAAACTAGACTGGAATTATGTATCCTGTTGTTCCTCTTCCTACAGCCTTTGGTTTATTACACATGACATAATAGAATTTCACGGTGCTCCTACCTCTATTTTACATGGAAAAAGAGAAATTTCAGATGGCCTGTGTTACAAACCTTTTATTTTAATAGCATTGTGAATACCATACTTTTGATGGTAAAGATGGGTTAATGACACGCTTTATTCTTGATAAAAATGCAACATGACCTAGATGTTGCAAGTTTGATTAAAATTGACGAAAACAACATAATTTTGCTCCTTAGTAAGCATTGCCCGCTGCGAAGCACGGGTCTAAAAACTAAGTATACACTGAATCCCTAACAGCACCGAGGAACACAGATGATACTATAACTCCAAGCACATCCATAGTTACCTTAAAAACAAGTACGTCCCTGGCATTTCTGAAAAGATTATTACAGCTTGGCGCCACCAAATGCAATAAAGTCCCACCAGCTGGCGACAAAGTCCTGTGCTGCAATGCATACATTCAACTAAATTATAGTCCTAAACTAGTTGCTCGTTGAATTCAATCAAGTAATAAGATGTCAGCATATCATAAAAACAAAAGAAGTGTCACATATAATGTTTGCAGAGGCGACAAGCATATACATATACTCAAGAGAAGATTATTACTGCTAGTTCTAAGGACTGTTACATAAAACCATGATCATCATTCAACTTGAAACACGTGGATGAAAAACCTCGCTAGTGACATTCATGACTCATTAAGGCAGTTTTACATCTGACACTATACATTCATAGTAGAAACTGTTATTCATGTCTACAATCCAACTCTATTTGAGCTGAAGTCCTGAATCCATTGTTTTGGCAATGAAGATCCAAATATTCGAAGAAGCAAAGCTCTCTGTTTCCTGCCTAGCTTGTTTACACCATAAGTGCGGTAGACACCAAGTTTACGTGCTTCTCGCCCTTCTTCAACAGCTCTTTTCCTAACAGACGTCAATAAACCAGTCCCTTGTGGATCAATTTCATTACTCTCCATCTTTCCATTCTCACCTTTCTCTTCGTCTACAATCACCACACTGGTACCAGCATCTGGCCTTTCTTCAATCGATCTTGTAAAAATAATCTTATCAATCGATCTTGTAAAAATAATTACCATCTTTCTTTCCTGCAAGAATCATAGAAATCTGGAGGCCTCTGCTAAATGCTTGATTGAAGAGCAGGCGAGTTTGGAACTCTGAAACAAATGAGAACCATGACAGGATGGCTATTGGCATGAAAAGCAATAAGCCCATGATGTACTCGTATGCCCTTGCTAGCTCCTTTATCGAATCCCAGAATCCTATCCACTTAAACAAACTCATGCATGCCTGTCCAATCTATATAAAGAGGATTTAATCATGCAGTGACCAACTGAAGGAGAACCCTTGAAGTATATAATCACACATTTTGAACAAAATTTGTGCACTTACAAGAAGAAGGGCCCACCCTGTGGGCATGAACGCGAGGATGGCAGCAAATAGATCTTGTATTGTGAGACCACAAACTATGAAGAGAACAATCATGACAGACATGAAGCCGATAAATAGGAATGCCTTGAGAATCCTGAACATGAGCTGAAAGTCTGTACGGAATTTTATAGAGACCACCATCTGAAAGCAACGTTTGAAACACAAACAGCAGCAGACTAAGTTCAGAGATAAAGCATAGACACAAACTTACTTGAGATTAATTTACTAGATATAAGCTTAAAATGCTAGATTTTTTTTATTCAAGCTACTCCTAATCACATTTGCTTTCTACATGAGTTCCATTGGCATGCCACATACCTTGTGGACTAAAAGAGAAGTAATCATAACTATCCACGAAAGTCCGTAAACCTGCAATAAAGATTTTAAGTTTATAGTAGAGAGGTTAGTTTATGGTAGCAGAAATCAACCAAAAAGTTATAGGCCAACAAATAACAAAACATCACTCAAATATGGATTGTACCAGCAAACTTTTACTGTGATGGGATATATCAAGGTGGTAGACAATGCCATATTGGTAGATAAAGAAGCGAAATGCAAGGATTATTTCAAGCAACCATCCCCTGAAATTAGTGTGTCTGAGATGTTCATGTTCTCCAGCCCACCATGATTCCCAGCTTTTATCAGGAGAAATTCCTATACCACCACGATTTCCCAACCACCGTTCCCAATCTGTCCAATCATCCATTGTTTTTTGCCAGTCAAATCCAGATGGATTGAACACAAATGGAGCAAACAACCAGGATCCAACCATGAACCACATGGATAATGTGATGAACATAAAAAGACTTGAACTGCGATATGATGCCCCGTAAACTTCATACACGATCAGCAGTATAAATAATTCCAATCCCTTAACAAAGTGACTTCGTGAGTATAGCCTGTAGTTTTCTGCAAACTTCGCATGGAAAACAACAAAGCCACGCCCAGTGGCTCGATATTTGGAACCACCATGAAGAATTGTTCTTCCGAAATAATGTGATTTGGTTCCAAGCTGGAATGTAAAGAACACAGATGCAAGCTGTAGCTGCATAATGACAAAATTACCTAGAGCAGTGCGGAACCCTTTCTCCAAGCCAATTTCCATAACCATGGGCAGCACTAGAAAAAAGCCTAGCTGAAAAATGGATTGAGGAGCCATAGCCTGTTCAAAGACCTTGCTCTCACTTATGCTCGGGTCATTAAGAATCTCCCTATCTAATCCACTCAGTACCATGTATATGCGTCCATATAAGAACACATATACAGTAATCACAGTTACCTGAAACGACAAAAACATACCAAATCAAACTATAACACACACTTTCCATTCCATGGAGTTATAATAAAACTTGAAGTAAATCATGGTAGGAATATTAAAATGGCTTCACAAGTAACAAGCTGGCCAAGTGACCTGAATCACCTAATGGTATCTAGCACTTTTGAATTCCATAAAACTGGGGTCTCATTAATTGAAACCAAAAAGACTATAAAAGGAAGCTTAGACTTTTTGTTCGGCTCAAAGACAGTGAAATAAAGATCAACATACCATGCTACTGAAATAGAAACCAACTGTCGTATAGTAGAATGAGAGCATCCTATAGAAGTCAAAAACAGCGCCCCAGTCGATAAACATCACGGCTAAGTGTCTGCTCTCCATTTCCATTTGCAACCTTTGCCTCAAAAGATGATATCTGATTCATCCCCACATCATGCCCTTTCCCTACTTGGATATATTCATGATGCGTTACATATCCCCCACGTAGGGTTGTGTTGTATCCTGAAGACATCCGAATGCTTAATCATCACACGATAATTGTATCTAATGGCAATAGTGTTCAAACCCATATAAAATTACCTGCAAATATATCCTCGCTTAAATTTATTATTTTTGAAGCTTTGCTTATGCCACCCCTTGTTATGTGGAATATTCTGTCAAATATATCAGGATGGCCGTAATGGAATCGTACCCTACGAAGTTAGACAACATTTGTTAGAATCTTAAATTGGTGGTAATAGAACAAAATTAAATTAGATTTTTGAGCCTCAGACAGAATATTTTAATTAGAGCAACATACAACATTGTACGTCAAAAACAACAAAAATGCTATAGAACTGCAAAATACAACATTGCATGTTAATGGAAACGAGGCGCTCCAAATAGTTTGTTATGACACGAGCAAGAGAGAAGACACCATTTTCATCCAAAGTACAAAAAATAACATGCTCCTGTAAAATTTGAGTTGTTCTGTTCTAAAAGGATCGAACCTCTTCATTAAAGAACTGTTGGACTAATTGAATTCATGTCTAGGCAAAATGAAGAATTCAAGACAGACGAATTATTTGACATTTTGATTTCAAGACATTAAAGACAAGCAAATAATCATCACAAGGTGTCTAAATAATTTGAAGCTTGCAATTTTTCCTATATTTGAAAGAGTTTTAGAGTCCTCTTTTCTGTAAGTAATTTTTTAAAATCATGTGGTCTCTTAATACTTTCAACCTGGATCAAAGGTCATTGTTAAGTTGATTCAGATAACTTGTACTGGTCAATGAGCAAAACAAGTCTGTTTTGAGGAAAAGGGAGAACCTGTCAAGTGGTGATTTACACATAAGATGGCCGTTTTTTGGGAGATTACCAGGAGCGATTTGTGATTTTGAATTTTATTTTCCTCAAGCAGAGAAATATCATCTGTCTGAGGTTTGAAATTTTTTCATCCCATGTTTGAGAATTAGAAGGAAAAAATAGAAAGGTACGCAGATACAAATTTTAAACAGATGGAAAGAGCATTCAAATTGTAAATTGTATATAATACTATTCATTGATCGCTGGCTAAAATTAGGCTTACCTTAGAGGACTAGCTAACACACGTTGGCCAATAGTCACAAAGCTGGTCTCCTGATTGGACATGAACCAAGCAAGTGATGAAACACTGTCAAATGAAAGGGAAGAAATATAAGGATTTATACTGTCAAAATCAGCATTGTTCTACAGCATAATTCTCTTGCATGCTAACATGTGTTAGCACAACCATTAAATGGTAAGGCTGACCTTCCAGTAAATATATGCTCCCTGACACCCAAAATCGTAGGGTTTTGTTTCCTACGGTGAGATTTTTTAAGCTCCTCCAACACATTCCTCATTTTAAAAGCTTCTTCAAAGTAATTGTCCTGAAAACAAAGGGAAAGTTTAGTGAATTACTATGTGATGTAATTTACAAATGAAAGGATAAAGAAAAAGTTAACCACCTGATTCATGTCTATAGTCTGTAAGGCTTCTCCACGAGTAAAGATAATGGCATGATTTTGATTCTCAGGTTTTCCTTCACCAATATCTGTTGGAGGACCTGGAAGCTTGATTCGGTAGATTTCCTAGCGATGTAACAAGAACGACATATAAGAGAACATGTTTCAGATTGAAAAAAAATGGCAAAAGAAGCTTGGAATACTGGAGCAGCATTTACAATCAACTACTCTCAAAATTTTTCTTGAGACCACAAAGGCAGGACATGTTCCTCATTCTCAGTAAATGAATGAAGGTGCTAAACTAAGCAGTTGGGGAACATCGCATAAATGTAGATACATGACCCGCGCGATGCCGCGGGTCATTTTTTTTTGCATAAAAAATATTAAAAAAAATAAAAATTTAAAAATCTTGGGTTTTTCTGCAAAGCTATACCCAAGAATTTTAGGTTTGGTTGCAATGCCTAACCTAAAAGTAATATTTATAATATTACTAGTAAAATTAAACTTGCACGACCCAAGTTTAAGTGATCCTAGCTGCAACACCGGATCCAAGAATATTGGATGTGGGTCTGGCTATAAGGTTGTGTCATAAAAGTGTGATAATTAAATAGATTAATTAAAAAAACAAATAAAAAAAATCAACTGGAAGGAAAAAATTAATGAAGAAAAAGAAAAAAAATTGAATTAATTGGGTTAACCCTTTAAATCAGGTTATCCCGTAAAACCTAGGATTCACATTATGAAAGTTTGATAACTAAAATGATGGGTTTACCCAGAATTAACTGGGTTAACCCATCAAACAAAGTAAACTCGTCAAGCCCAGGATATGTGTTATGAAAGTATGAAAGTCTGATAATTAAATAGAAAGAAAATTAACTTTAACAAACTAAACTAAATGAAAAAAATAACTCGTTAAATCAGGGTAACCTATCAAACCCGAGATCCGTATCATGAAAATCTATTTGATAACTAAATAAAAAAAATAATTAACATTAACAAACTAAATCAAACAAAAAAAATTTCATTAAAAAAATTAAAAAGAAAAAAAAGAAAAAAAAAGTTATATAATTATAATCATAATTATAATAATATAATAATATAATAATTATATAATATATATATTAATAAGTAAATATATTAGTAAAAGGCGTGACATATCCGCGCGATGCCGCGAGCTTGTGGTATGCTTGTGCATTATCGTGGATTTGTGAAAAAAATCATATAAAAAAAAACTTTTATCATCTATAATATTTTAAAGAAAAAAACTACAAAGCTATATTCTCAACCAGCTCAATATTACAAAAACAAAATCGACAAAAAAAATTATAAAAAAAAACACAAAAAAAATGAAAAAAAAGAAGAAGACAATTTTGGAAGAAAAAAAAGCAAAAAGAAAATAATAAACAAATAAAAAAAAAACATGCGGGGAAAGTTAAAGCTAAATTTTCAATCAACTCAATATTAAAATCATTTAAGAAAACACTGTAGAAATCTATAGTATTTTGTGATGAAATATACAACTATAATTCTCAACCAGCTCAATATTAAAAAAAAATCAACAAAGACAATTTAAAAAAAAAACATAACAAAAAAAATCATATGGAAAAACAGCGTAGCAATCAAAGATGTTTTAAGAAAAAAAATCTAAATTGTCAATCAGTTTAGTATGAAAAAAATAAATTTGGAAAAAAAAACATCGATAAAAAAAACATGTGGGGAAAAACTATAGCAAAGCAAAAATCATGTGGGAAAACACTGTAGCAATCTACAGTGTTTTAAATAACTACAAAGCTAAATTCTCAATTAACTTAATATGAAAAAAAAAAAAATCGACAAAGATAATTCTAAAAAAAATTATTTAATAAAAAACCATGTAGAGAAATACTATAGCAATCTAGTGTTTTAAAGAAAAAAAATTAAAAAACTAAATTCTCAATCAGCTCAATAGTAAAAAAATAAAATCAACAAAAATAATTATATAAAAAAAAGAAAATATAAAGAAGAAAGACAATTTTGGGAAAAAATTAAAAAAACAAAAAAAAAACGTGGGGAAAGCTAAAGTTAAATTCTCAACCAACTCAATATTGAAAAAATAAATTCGACAAAGATAATTTAAAAAAAAACGTGTGGGGGAAGCACTGTAGCAAAAAAAAAACCATGTAAGGGAAAACACTGTAGTAATCTATAGCTTTTTTTTTTTTTTTTGAAAAAAGCTATAAAGCTAATTTCTCACCAGCTCAATATATAGAAAAAAACCGACAAAAACTATTTTCAAAAAAAAAAAAAAAGAAGAAGTCAATTTTGGGTAAAATAAATGAAAAAAAAAACATGTAAAAAAAAGGAAAAAAAGCCAAAAAAAAAAAACGTGGGAAAAACTACAGTGTTTTAAAGCAAAAAAAAAAAAAAACAAAAAAACTAAATTTTCAACCTGCTCAATAGTAAAAAAATAAAAATCAACAAAAATAATTCTGAAAAAAACAAAACAAAAAAAAATGGAAAAAATGACAATTTTGAAAAAAAAGAAAAACAAATTAAAAAAATAAAAAAAACATGTGGGGAAAACTAAAGTTAGATTATCAGCCAGTTTAATATTAAAAAAATAAATTCGATAAAGATAATTTTTTAAAAAAATATGTGGAGAAACATTGCAGCAAAACAAAAACTATATAGGGGAAACATTGTAGTAATCCATATTATTTTTTTTTTTTAAAAAAAAATCTACAAAGCTAAATTTTAAACCAACTTAATATAAAAAAATAAAATCTACAAAGATCATTTTGAAAAAAAAAAAGGAATAAATAAATCATAAAAAGAAAAAAAAACAATGTATGAGAATATTATAGCAATCCATAATGTTTTAAAAAAAAAAACCTATATAGTTAAAATTTCAACCAGCTCAATATTTAAAAAAAATTAAAAAAGATAATTTAAAAAAAAATTTAAAAAAAAAAGGAGAAGAAGAAGTCAATTTTGGGTTAAAAAAAGGAAAAAAAACATGTATAAAAAAAAGAAGAAAAAACAAAAAAAAAAAAACTTGCTGCAAAAAAAAACAAAAAAAAACCTGCTGCTACAGGAAAAATCCACGCGTCTTAGAGTTCTTTAATTGTTCCTTCAAAATAGTCCTTTACAGCACAATTTATTTACATCTGCAGATAACAAAGTACTTCATAGGATTATCTTGCAGACACTAACTAGATTTTTTCCAGAACACAACCCTGAAATTTCCAAACCTTAATTGCAATTTGAAATGTGATAAATTTAACTGGAAGTGACCACATCTACTAAATTTTTATCATAGAAATCCAGCAACACTTAAATTCTGCACCAAACAAGGAATCAGTCCCATACCTCATCAAACTTGTCACCTCCTTTGACGAGAACAGAGTAATACAATTTTTGAGATCTTCCATTCACTGTCTCCTCTCTCTCGTCGATGTAAGCAATACGTAGCGAAGGATTCCTGCAATAATGTTATTAAATTAAGGATTCCATCAACCTTTTGCATTTAAATGGAGAACTTCATGTAACGCATAGAGACATAATTTTAACTTACACTAGCATTAGATTCAGAATATTACTGTAACAACTTCGGTCCCGGGCTTCAGTGGATTTTTTTCTGAGCTCCATACACCTGACAAGAAACAACATAGGTGAACTTCAAATCAGCCAGTGCTTGTGCATGATCAAAGTAAGCTTTCTGTTCCTGCTCAAGTTCCAAGGTACGGGAAGGCCCTCGAAAGAGCTGCAAAGCAAAACGGGGATTAGTTTATCAAAAAGAGAAATGAATCATTAGAGGCAATGGAATCAAATGCTAAATTTCAGAAATCATAATGTGTATATATGTTAAGAAATCACAAACCATGGTCTCCTGCAAATTCCAATAAGCACTGAAGTTCTAGGGCTTGCCTATAGTACATCATCCCTCTCACTGGAAAATTTTTTTGAGAAATATATATGAGTGGTTACATGATAGCCTAGTCAACATCCAGAAATGAAGTTGGTAAGTACAGCTGCAAAAATCTTCACTATTCAAACCTGTTCTAGCAAGGGTCTGCCCCCTGTAGGATACCCACTGACGAGTAAGCTCCACCTTCTCTTTGGAAGAACATGTATTTGTGCGTTCCTCAAAATTTTTCCATTCATCTGTTTTTTTTTTCTCGATCAAATGTAAAGAAAGTGTATAGATCAAAAAGAAGCTGGAGACAGCAATTTCATCTGTTTTGTAGTCATTTGTGCTTGATAAGTTAACCCCATTATAAAAGACCAAAAGTGTGATGCAGGAACTGGTGCAAAACTCACTCACCACGATATATGGTCTTTAGGTAGAACAAAATTGTTATCCCATCTTCATTTTCCTTGTGAAGTTCGTCATCAGAATAAAGAACATCTTCTTTGTAATACGGAGTCAAAACACTAATAATATCAAAAAATACATCTAAAGTCAGAGCAGAAAAAAAATGAAAATAAGTAACCTTCTATTTATGACCAATGAATGATCATTTATACGGAAGAAAATGAGAGTATAGAAGCATATGACCATTTATAAAGATAGTGAATGAGAGAAGAAACTGTGTAATCCTTATTAACAGACAACAACGTTAAATAGTAAATTCAGCATAGCATGAAGTGCTTTCACTCTGAACCCTTACTATAGAATATGATGCACTTGACATATTGAATAATTATTTAGCACTCAACTGATTGCTGATCAGATCTTCTGTTCTCAAGGAATATATGAACTCATTCCACACATGTGAAAAATTTGCAATATTTTTTCTTTCGTATTGCTCAACCTGACATGAAGAGAACTGTCAATTTAGCCAAAGACAAAGGAGAAAGATCCAATTGATTGCTGTATAAAATAAGTTGGAAGACCAAATAATATTGATGCTTTCGTATTTGGAACAAAATGCATCCAAAAGGAACATCATGAAAAAAAAGAAGATACATGTATCAAACAGCCAGCGCAGATAAGCAAACTACTACATAGATTTGTTAGAATTGCTACCGTCTCATGCTTCCCTAAAACATTCTCATCTGACGATGGCACAAGATGGCGACTGAAAGCTGAAGGCACGGATTCAAATCTGGACCTTAACATCCCTAGTGTCCTTATCTGGAAAATCAAAGTTACAAGTGTAATGCACGATCAAAACCCATTTGTAGAACTAGGATTTCAGATCTCTTGTAACAATTAAAACAATGTTGGTTTTATAGTATCATTGCACATCATATGATTGCTAATATATTATTGTAGGAGAAAAAATGACCACTAACCTCACCCAAATGGTTGAATGCTCCTTGAATCCACCAACAAGTGTAGAAAATATGGCATACCATATTTGTGCATCCAAAAAATAAACCTAACACAATAACAGAATTTACCTTATTGAAGAAGTTTGTAATGTAACATAATGCTATGAAGTTTCTCTTACCTAATTAAACCTCAAATTCAGTCCACTTACCAGAATAACAGGGGCCCATATTGAGATAACAACACCAATATTATACGTAACTACAACAGTTTCAAAACATGACTTAGTTACAGCTTCACGATGAAACAAGTACAAATAGTCATTGAAAAGGGTGAAGTATTACATCGAGGAAAGAATTCATGCCATTGATAGTTATCAACGGTAATCTCCATAATCAACTTTGTTGGTTCAACTAAAGGCAGTATCTATTCACAAATATGCAGGATACAAGTTATAAGCATAATAAATTTGACAAACCAACAAAGAAAACACGTCCCCATAAAAAGTAAATAACCTATAAAATGGACAAATATAGAATCTCTTTTTCTATTTTGCCACATCCATAGTATAGTTTCTGCAAAAATTCACGAGAAGTGCAATCATGGAGCATAGGATTTTACCAGCTTGTTTTTGGCATTTGTTTTTTGTTAAAAAATATCATATTTTTTATTATTAAGGTAAAGGTTCCTGAGAAATGTAAAGGAAGTTGTATTCCTTCTTACTATTAGAATGGTAGTCAGCATCTAAGAATTCCTTATCTGCTGGTGGCAAAAGATTTCAATCATACAAGATAAGGCCAGAAAAGTATAGCACTTTCACCCTACTTTCCCATAGTAGGGTTATCTGTTTTTGGAACAAATGAAGAAAATTCAGGAAACTGTGTCTCTCCTAGTATTATACACAGGCTTCAATACCCTCTCTCTCGGGAATTGTATTTCTTGCTCTCGTATTAGCC
This sequence comes from Populus alba, assembly GCF_005239225.2. NCBI lineage: Eukaryota > Viridiplantae > Streptophyta > Magnoliopsida > Malpighiales > Salicaceae > Populus > Populus alba. The sequence continues at coordinate 11,862,576 of NC_133297.1, read as the reverse complement.
ATGTAACTAAGAGTTTGATCCTTGGAGAAATTTAAAATATCTCACATGGCAACTGCATCCAAAGGGTGTTCCAAATAATGTAAATTTCAGGAAGTCAAGTTTCTATCCCTCAACTCCCAACCCTACACTGCATGCAACTGTTCTTTAATTTGAGAAGCACAAATATATGTGACGGTGGAAAGACTTCAGAGTTCCTCCTAAACTTATTTATGACAATTCCATGCTTTTTTATCTAAATATCTTCGTTTCATGTGTATATATCCAAATTTTAAATACGTGCATATAAGCAAACTTGTAACATCTCTATGTATGCATGTGTGTTTTATGAGTACTAATGCATTTAAACTCAGAATACTATTAACTAAAATCTATTCCAAAAGGAGTACTGAAATTCAACAACTAAGGTGTTCAAGGAGAGAAAACCTCCACATAGTAGCTAAATGCTAGCTTGCAGATTATCAGCAGGATCCAAAACAATGTATACCTGTGCATATGAGAAAATCAAGATTTTAGGAGAAAGAATCTCTAATTTATATCTGAATCAAATTCATGTTAAATTTCCCAGTAAGAATTCTAACATAAATTAAATATTTGCACCAAATAATGCAACTTTCTAGTAACCTCACTCATCCCCTTCTAAAAAATAAAAATAAAATAAAATAACAATCAATAACGTTTGTTTTCTTACTTCAAAAGTGAGAACATATCCTCATGCATGCCTCTTCCTACAAATAGTTTTGGCTGCAGGTAGGCAAAAAAAATATTTAAAGCAATCCCTAGGTTGAAGAGGGAAGAAAAAAACAAAATATAAACTATCAACCAAGCCAGAAACACACACAACCACATGCACACAAACACTAGAGTAAGAAGTAACGGTGCTAAACATGCTTGCCTGAGCCCACCACATAATAAGAGTGACAATCCGCCAGTTTGAATGTTCCATGGTTCTCCGTAAAGGCGGAAGAAAAAAAAATATGGCAGCCAGTATATTGGGTATCAAATAAATTGCAATGGCATAGGTATAAAATGACTGGTTCTGCGAATCCATAGACCAGGTGCTAAAGAACTTTACAAGTCCTGTTGGATTCAACACAGAGCTTGAATAACCAATTGGCAGAACCACAGCCCATGCAGCAGCCACAACAAACTTCAGAAGATATCGCAGTATTTGTGTGACTTTTAAGCTCCTCCATGCATTAAGACTCAGAATTATATCCAGAAAAGCTGCAAAAGAAAAGGTGAAAATGTCAAGGGAAAACCAGAAATGTTGCTTAATCTACAACACACAACCATTGCAGGATATAGACATCTGGAAAACTTTTAAAATTCATGTTAAGGTTTCATATAACTTTAGAAATTGCTTTAAGGATTTCTTTCATTTGGTTGATGTCCACATTCCACAAGAACTGCTAATTCGCTTGAAAATAAGGCAAGTAAAGTTTTTTCTTTCCAATGGAATAAAAGAAATAAAAACTAAAATAACAAAAAACAATCTTGTCTGTAAATGATTTTTTTTTTTTGAGAATTTCACCAATACCTTGCAGAAGATTAAGAAATGCAGAAGTAATAAAGATGCTCAAAACACTTTTGAAGACATCTTTATCGAAAAAGGCTACAATAGATCCAGAAGGACTCCATGCAACAATTATCATAGCCTGGAAAATAAGTTCATATTCAGTTAATTCCTAGCAGAAAAATTGATTGAACGCATTAACTCAAAACATTTTAGGCCACCTGCAAAGCCAATATAAAAAATATCCACATTCGATCAAAACTTCTAAAGAGGTGCCAAAAAGTGCGGACTTCAACAAAATTAGTTTTAGGCTTCCTCTTTCCAGTGCTTTGGTTAGGTCTCTGCAAGAAGCACAAAAACTTCAACAAAAAATACTTGGAAGAAATGCATGATAAACCACTCCCCAAGGGAACACATAAAATATAAAAATTCAGAAACACGGAAGAAGTTCAAGAGTTCAACATTAGAGACTAATATAATTATCAATGGCTTAAAAAACATCATTACATCATGTTTTAAAGGAATAAAAAAAAACCAGTTGAAAGATGTTTCAAAAATGATGATGAATTTAAAGATCAGCAAGAAACAGTTGATGACAAAAACCGTGCTCTATAATTTCTTATTTTTGTGAAGTACAATTGTTCACATGCTTCAGTAAAAGGCTACAACACACTGGAGTTCGGAATATTTTCTGATGCCTTAACCTCTTTTTTTGGTTTTGTGGGGAGGGGAATAGAAGAGAGAGATACCTCATTTGCAGGTGGACTCTCGTCAGAATGAAGAAAAAAATCTGCTTTAAGGTCCATTGGCCAATTTAATTTAAAACACTTGTCAGACCTAAAAGATGAAAAAAGTTGACTATCAGTAATCTTGATCAAATATGGGAACAAAACTTACTCTTCAAAGGATCTCACCAGAAGTACTCATTCAAATCATCATAATTTCTCCATTTTGAATGGCTAGCCTTGCCTCCTTTGTTTATCCTTGCTTCCTTTTTCAGGAAATGAAATTATTTTCCAGATGTAACATGTAATTGAAGGTTAAATGATAAGCAAAAAATTGAGTTAAAAAATACCTTGCGCAAAACCTGATAGATTGGGGTTATAAACATTCCTCAGAAAGGCTTCATCATCAGGTGCTGCTGTCTCATATGTCTCCCCACTAATAGGATGCACGTTGCTATACAATATTCCATAGACTTCATTTGCCATCTTATACATAGGGAAATAAGGAGAGCATTACACTCGCATACAAAACAGATATGGAACATCAAAAAAATCATTATGTAGGAAGCTAAACAGATACCAGCCTAAGAAAGTTTCATTTGCTTTTCCAAGATAGGAGAATTATATGCCGAAGATTAATTTCCAATGATTCTGCTATCATAATTGGCACAAATGCTTCTGCTATTTGGAAACTCGTAACAAGCAAAAGAGACAGATTGATTCTGCTATTTGGAAACCAAGGTTAAGACCTTTATTTCGGTCAATAGTAGATGATTAAGATAATCCTAACAACTAATTACAAGTAAAAAGACCTCACAAGGCACTTTCAAGACAAATGACCTTTTTTGATACTTTGTAGTCTGGTTTGGGATATGCAGAATACAGTTTCTGATACCACTGGTGAGCATCAGCAACAATAGCAAGATGGAAGAGTTTTTTTTTTATGCAGGTGGTGGGTTTGGGGAGAAAGGATTATAAAATTATGTATGAATGTGCAATATTTGCAGTGGTATGAAAAAATCAATCCTTTTTCACATAATAAATGTGGGATCAATCATTTTCCTAGCTTCTTCGTTGTACAATGTATCTGGGGGCATTTAGGAGTTTCTTTAGTGGATATGAATTGAGACTAGAAAGCCATTGTTTTTTTAATTCTTTTTATAATCTTTTATGTTCCCCACAGAAAATTTCCGTGCTCTACTTATTCAGGATTCCTTTTCTCTTGAAGATCATACCTTTTCCATTAAAAACAATACCCAGCGCCTTTCTTTAATTCATTTAAAATTTTATTTATCTCTTTCAGCAAAAACAAAGGCCTACAATGCTGCTGGAACATGTGAATCATAATTCCTATGCAAGATGTTATGTTGAATGAAACGAATCACTTTGAAACTTGACAGTAGTCCATGAAAAAACGTACTTTGTGGAAGATATAGCAAATGCATTCTGGCATGAATCGTATATTTGAAGCTTCACCCCATATAAGAAGATAGAGTGCAATGTAAATAAGCATTTGCTGTTGGGTGTCAGACTTTTCAGGAAACCTGCAAGATCAAAAAACTTCAGCCACCTGAAATAATACACCATACCTACTGAAATCTTACTTAAGACACAGTGGCACAATAACTTACTTAATATTTGATTTACATCGCAAATAGTTACACCATGAACGATAATTCTTGAAAATCTTATCCGACAATTTCTGTATGGTCCTACTATTGAGCTGCAATAAGCTTTAATTCAATCTTTGAAAGACAATGATATAAAGATGTCAACAAAAAAGCTTCTATAGAGAGAATAGAAGAAAGCGATCAAGCTTTTACCGCAATATAATCATCAAGACTCGTATTCCTTACATCCATATTTGCTAGTAGCAATATCAGGTGCTCCCTCTGATTTGCCACATTTCCTCGCTTTGAACCCCCACAAGATAAAAAAAAAGAAGCATTATATAGTTAGATAAACTAATGTTCGTTTCATTAAACTTTATAGATGAAATAAAAATATAAGGAGATGTAACTGAATCAGAATTCTTTTATGCATAAAGCTGACTTGGTTATATGAAAATAGCACACAAGTTTCGTTATGACCATCGAAACTATGATATTTTTGTGGCAGCTCAAAGGTATCAGTGAACCCGCACTAGATATCTAACAAAGATAAACAAATTGTCAAATCCACGCAACACTAATCTTGTTTTTCCAAATGCCAGCCTCGTTTTGATGATTTGGAGGAGAGGGGAGGAGGGAGAGAGAGTTCTTTTCTTTTCCAAATGTTCTTTTTTTAAACATTCTGATTTTTTCTCCACAAGCATTAAAAAGAGATGCACTGATTTCTTTATTACTTTCGTTGCAATCTCCTCATTGCCATATAAGATTCACCTAGCTTCATAAAGAACAATACTGCTGCCAATTCTCAAAAGGAATAAAGTATATGAATAATAGTGAACTGCAACCCAAAGGTCCAAGCATTCATATCTGTGAGTCCTTAAAGCAACTTAAACGTGAAGAAGCTATAAATGCAGATTACTTCAGAGCTAACAAACTAAAGACCCAAAATTGATGACATTTTAGATGCAAATGCGAAAACATATTGCAAAGATAGAACTGAAGGTGCAAGTTACCTGAAACCCGAAAATGGATGAAAGCCAATCGAGTATGTCAATGACAGATTTACCACTTTCCTTAGTCAAGTCATCAGAGGAAACATGTGGCCGCCTAATTCTGGGCATTGGAAGATTATCCAAATCACGTAGAGCATGAAGTGCAGCTTTGATCTATATTTTCAAGGATGACCATGATAAATTTCAGGCATTCATAATTAATGTGATTAGCACAAGCAAAACAAGATTACATATAGTACATATATCCAACCTCTGGAAGTTCCATGATTGCTGGTTTTACCCCGGAATCCAGTGGAAGAATGTTATAGGGTTCATGCTCTGCCTCTTTCCTCGCAACATCCTCAGCATATTTCCTTGTCTGTGACAATAAAACCAATCTAACATCCATGATCAAGCACCTAAAACATATACCTTAAGAACTCATGTCAGGATGCTGAAAGCAATCAAAACAAACCTCACTGTCAATTTTTCCTTCTGGTACCACCGTTTGCAGCACATCATATAATACTGTAGCAATGCGAAGAATTTTAGCCATCTCTTCCCTGCAAGAGTTGACAAAATACAAAGAATAAGATATGATAAATGCTTCGTAACTTTGGCAAGACAACAACTAGACTAAAAAATAAAGAAGAAAGTAAGCTCCTTAAAATTAATCAAGACTCACGGTTTTTTTGTATGTTGTGCATCTTTAATGTTCTGCTCGTAGAATCTTTGGTAAAACAACTGGATTTCTCTTGGATCATTTCTTGCCAGCTGAGGCTTTGTTTCCAATTCTTCCTAAATAAAAGGGAAATTTAAAAGGTCTAAAATCATTTCCCTGAGAACTCTGGAATATAATTCGAGTATATTTTTAATACAGCAATCTGATAATATCTTCTTTTTTCATAAAAGGACTATTGCAATCTGAAAGTGTTATTGAAATATATATGTATGTATGTATATGTATGCATGTATATATGTATATATATATATATATGTATATATGTTGAACAGGTTACCTAATGACCAATTACATCTTAGGAAACTGTGATTAGGCTAAACCATCAATCGGTTACGCAGTTCCTCAATTATTTGATTTTCAAAAGGCCAACTTTTTCCTTCTTAACGAAACTACAGTTTACTTTGGCAATATATCCAGTCAAGAGCAATCCCCAGGAGAGTAAGAGAACAAAATAAATAAATTACGGAACATATATTTTTTTACAATTGAAAGAATTTGGACAAGAATGGGATATCAAACAAGAATTTAAAATCGAAGAAATGCCAGAGTAGAAAACAATCACATAAATAGCAATCCATCTATGCTGCAGAGCATCATGAACAGGATTATACAAATTGTTCTCATGGTTAGTGCATCTAACGATAAGGCTTCTGTTGGTTAGTGAGAAAGCAACACGCTGTATAAGGCTACACTGGACCTTCATATATCCAGTTCATTGTAAGATTGCGCAATGTCCCACTCATGTTCAGGCCCAACAGAATCATGCAAACGCCACACATTAGACAGGACTCTATACATGCATTTTCTAATATATACTTTGTAAGAGCATCTGAACCAAATTGTTCCGATTAGCTGTATAAGTCGTACCAAATTTCAGCTAGTATGCCAAGAATGCTCCAAGAAGTCAGGCAAGCAGTGCCATAATGACTTTCTTCGAGATACAGGCCAGCAGTACGGTAATTATTTTTTTACTAAGAATCAGGCAAGCAGTTGAACTAAAAACTTCAGGCACCCTAAAACAAGCTGGATAAAAACATCAGGTAAGCAGTTTAGTTAATTTTTTATGGATATGTGATCAAACAACTGCCTAAATTTTCCTAGATTGATAGTATGATCCCGATTGGCACATGAACAAAATTCAACTGGAATCTTGAACTTCATAACACAAATTATGTACAGTGTATATCAGATAATCTTGAATACTGCTGTAAGTTTTTTATAAATTTACCAGCTTCCGAGGAGTGAATATGCCTGCCGGTTAAAAGTTCAAAAATGCTAAAATTAACAAAAGGGAATTCATCGAGAATACTAAGAAAATTCACAACCAATGCAGCTATACAAATTCACTTCATTGGTACTTGAAACAAAGAAAAGAGAAGAAAACAGCTATAAGAAACAAATTTCATTCGAGGAGAACACCACAATCATTCCTAAAATCCCCAGCAATGAAACCTGAACAAAATATTTTTCTAAGAAAAAAAAATCAGTTATACCCTCTCAAGCCTGTGAAGCAGATAGGTCTTGAACTGTCGAACTCCACGTCCACTCGACGTCTGATCCATCTTATGAGCCTTCTCAAATGCATGGAATCGGCCTGCTCGCACAAAAACACAGATAAATATAAAAGCCATTATGCAATTAATTGTTAATTAGAGGAAAAAAGAAAGAAAGAAAGAGTATGCAAAGGAGAGGTGGAAGAGGTTACGTACAGAGATAAGCGACGCGTGGATTGTCCTTCTCAATCTCATTAGCAACGCGAAGAATAGGAACGATACTGGCCAAAGAAGACGGCACAAGCTCACTGTCAACGGAGGTGTTATCCTCGTCAGGTAAATCCACCATCATCGTCGGTGCTCGCGTCATTCTCCGAGACAGCGACCGCGGCGGACCTGCGTCATTCTTGGTCCCGCTCGAACTCGCCATCGCCGATCAACGAGGACGTACAATGCGTTATATTTCAGGTTTGGGAGTTTCTTTGAGTTTCGGTATCTTGTCTGAGTTGTTAGGGTTGGTTGAAGGTAGTGAAAACGAGAGAGGCCATTCTGTTTTTGTATAGAGAGAGGCAGAAGCAGAAAGATTGATGCTTTGAGTGTGGAGTGGGGCAAAGTGAGTGGGTGATTGCTCTGGTGGCAAGAAAAGAATTGAACTTAAAGTTTATTTTTATAGGACGGTGCTTCTTTTTCTTTTGAGTTACATGAGGAACAGACAGCAGTTCCATCTGCTTTTCGTAACTAAAGTGGATGCTGGCGGGAATTGTAAAAGGCGGGGAGAGAGGGTTTCATCGTTTTGTGATGCGTTAATATGGAAAATAAATTTAAAAAAATAAAAAAATATTCGATATACTTTCAAATAAGAAAAAAAAATATTAACGTTAGGAATTTTAGAATATGATAATGATGCTTATATTGGACTTGCTTTTGACGCCTGAAATGAAAACGCAGAGAGAGACTTTTAGTATATTTGGTTCAGTTTCATGCACAGGTAAAATGAAATGGGAAAGTAGTTGCTGCAATCACAAGTTCATCGCAAAAGCACCAAGATTACCACGATGCAAGCAAGGAATACGAGGGTGACAAAGAATAAACCTTCCTTGTTATTATGATGTGCCCGATATGAATGATTAACCAGAAAGTAAGGATCATAATCTTCGCTTTCCCCATATAAATTCTTCCATTTCGACGTGCTTGAACTTTTTATTCAAATACAATACTTCCCCTCCCAAAAAACTTTCAAATTAATTTGTACGGCGTTTAGAAAACATATTTTAGAGGTTTGATAGTTTTTCTTTGCAAGTTTGCTAATGTTTTTCAATTTTTTTTCTCTTATATATAAGCATTATTTAGCAGTGTAAGATATTAATCAAACTGTCATTTGATTAGTTATTAATTTGTTGTGGGTCTGCTCTTAAATTGTTGACTTTATCATATAAACACCAACATTTCGTAACTAATCAAATGACATTTCGTGCAAAGACACTGTCAAAGGCCTTAGCTCAACTATAAAATGCCAGCACTTGTGTTCCAAACCATCTCATCCTTGAAGTACAGCTTCAAAACTTCACTCAAGGGAAAATGGCTATTCAAAAGCTTTTCGCGGTCTGCTTTCTTCAACTCGTTTTCGCCTTTTTGCTTGCAGGTCTCACTAATGCAGGGGGTTTGCAACTCGGATTCTACCAGAGACCATGTCCTGATGCAGAGCTTATAGTCCATCAAACTCTGCATGTATCGTTACATTGCTAGGGACCGAACCCTTGCTGCTCCTCTGCTAAGAATGCATTTCCATGATTGCTTCATCAGGGTAAGCTTTGAAGCTAAAGTACTAGTATACAATAGTATGTATCTGATATCATCATCATCATCATCTCAATTGTTACCTTGACACAAAAGCACTTGGAAATCAAGCGTGCAGACAGTTTATCTTTCAATTCATGTATCAACAGCATTAATGACGCCTCGTAATGAGAATCAGCATTGCACAACAAATCCACAATGCAAAGTATCTTTTTCCGAGTACAAAACAAAGTGTTGTCAAGCATATATTCACCTTCAAATCAACATCAATTAAAAGTAAGAATCATGTTAACAATTTATAATCTGATTGAAACCTTCTGTGTGTGTGGTTTTCAGTTGAGTAATAAAAAGAGTTTATACTATACTTGTTTGAAATATCATTAGTGGATCCTCTAACCTTGACAATTATTTTATCCTTGTTTAATCCTTCAACTCCTTTTGTATCATTATCTATTTCTTTGTTTGTAGTTTATACAATTCACCTCCTTGTGATTTGACCCCGGTCTTGCCGGATTATTTATTACTTTGACACTCCTACACTTGAAAGAAGACATCAATCTTTTAATGTAAGTCCTAAAGAGACTCTCTGCATTCTTGCTTCAATATTATTTTCCCTAGAGGTAAGACCTCGAATAGCACTATTCAAAGTCGACATTCGGCGATGTATACTGTAATGTTTTGAAATTAATAAGATAGGATATTACCACAAAGCCCTTGGAGGCTCAAAAGTGGGAATAAATGAATAAGGGGTATTGTAGTAATTCAACAAACTTGATAAATATAAATAGAAGTAAAAAAAAAAGAAGGAGAAATCTGATTTTGAGAGGAAGAGAATCCACAGAAGTGAGAAAGGAAAGAAGAAGAAGAGAAAAGAGGGGAAAATAAGGGAAGAAGGAAAGGAATTGGAGGAAATAAGTTTAAAGGTAAACTTTAAGTTGTTAAATGTATAATTATGTGTTAATTAAGCTTTAATTTCAGTTTTGATAAATGTTAGGGTTATGAAATTTATGTTTTGGGTTTAATTGATGAATTAAATTGAAGGTTAGGGGTTGATTGTTGTGTGTAATTGATTATTAAGTTGATTATGGAAGATTGTGATGATTTTGAGTTATGGTTTTGTTTGAATGGTGAATTTGTGTTAGAAATCAGGGGATAACAGTAGGTGATCTGTTGAAATTCTGGGTTTGAGGTTGAAGATGATGAAAATTCAATTTGGTCCCTCAATTTCTGAAAATTACAGTTTAGTCCCCGAACTTTGGAAAATTACAAATTGGTCCCTGGGGCATATTCCGAGATTCTGAACAGAATAACATATGAATTATGGACAGAATTACTGTATAGATAAGAGAATTTAACACTTTCAATTTAGTCCTCCAATTTGACAAAAAGTATGATTTGACCCTAAAATTTTGGTAAAATTCCAGAATGATCCCTGAAGCATAATGATACATCCTGGACAGAATTGAGGATTAATTGAGGTCAGAATTTCAGTATATTCATGGATTTATGACAAATTTCAGTTTGGTCCTCCATTAGATGAAAATTACAATTTGGCCCTAAAAATATAGTAAAATTCCAGATTTGTCCCTAGCTGTAATATTAGCTTTTGCAGATTAGTTTGATGAATAATTAAGGGTTATTTAGTGAATTATTACCAATTTTATTAGTTGTTTTTATTATGGATTAGATTTCGGGAAAACCGTTAGATTTTGGGTTTTTAAGAAAATTGATTAGTTAGTTCAAAAACATATAGGATTACGGAATACACTCTTAGTTAAGTGTATTAAATAGGTTATATGTTCTTTCGATTCATTCTTGAATATGTCTTTTTTGTATTCAGATAATCCTGATATTCTACCGGCAGGACATCAGTAGGATTTCCTTCGGTTTCAGCTTGTGAGTGTTGTTTGCTTTTGAGTCAGGTGAGTGGATAATTTTCCATATGCATGAGAAATACTATAAATATTTGATTTGTTAATATGAATTGGATCATGCTTCTTGATAATATATATTGATTATTATCTTTGTTATGATAAAGCATGATCAATTATTGAATCTGAATTCTTGATATGAACCAACATATATTTTGAATTGACTTCTGGATTGATAGCTCCTCATTTGATTGATGTCATGAGTTGAGCTTTGAGATATGAATATGTTTGTTAGATTATGATTATGAACCTATGGTATGTCAGTCAGAATACCCATGCTAACAGGGTAATGTTAGTCTTTGTGCACATCGTATCTGAACCCTAGTTGGTCGGGGGAGTCACTAACCTGTGTGGACTGATCATCCCACAGTACGGAGCCTCATGCTCATTGCATTTTGATTTTCTGACGAGTTCTACCATATGATATTCTTGTTATGGCCTATTTGAGAAACTTTATAGAAGAACCTAAAGCCATAATTGTATATATATTCTCATTGTTATATTATCTCATGTGTGTATATTGAACATTATCTACTCACTGAGTTGTTGAACTCATCCTCTCATTATTTATCCTTTTCAGGCTTATAGCTTGATAACAGGTCACTTTTGTTGAATCTTCTGAACTTGCTTTTGGTTGTAATTTGTACCTTCCTTTTGTGTCAAGTTAGTGCTCCAAAACTATGAAATGATATTAACTCTTGTATTAAGACAATCGAATTATGTTATGAAGTTAATTTATTGTTAATGCTGTGTTAAACTCTGATTGAGTTGTTTAAAGGATTGTATGTAAGTTTGGGTTCGCATAGGTTTGGAACCTTGGAGGGGAATCTTGCCTATGTGCTGGTCATGGATCCGGGATTCGGGTCGTGACATATACGTAGCCAAGATTTTGATGGTCTCCCAAAAGCTTGATGTCCAACTGCAAACAAAGAAAAGATGCATGTGAGATTCCTCAACTTGCCCACAAAACACGCAGGAGGTGTCCAATGGGATGAAACATAATTTGTCCTTAGTTTTATATTTAAACTATCATTCTTGTATACTAAATAATCATTAATCTTTGTGACAACACCTCGACTAATCCCACGGGTCCTGAAGTTAATGACCATGTAAACCTCCAGTGGCTATCATATGAGTAACACATGGCTCGAACCTGAGACCACAGAGGAAACAAACTTCTTAGTTTCAAGCTCTTACCACTTGACTACCACCTAGATGGTTCCTATTTTAATATATTTAATATTAATACTGCTAGCTTTTTTTTTCCTTTCATTTTTCTTTTATCTTTCTTATTTAAAAAGCCCCTAGTTGTCAGTTTTCATCTTGTATCAATATTACTATATTTTGTCTTGTGCTATGCTGCATGTCAAAAAAATAATGGTAAAAATAATGGTACTATTTTTGGTGACAACTAGAAAAAAATTTAACAACACCTAATTTTTTTTTTTTGGAAAATATTCCCAAACATATATTAAGTAATACTCTAAAAGGCATGGGAAAGCACTGTAGCTTTCCCACGCCTTTCACTAAAGCCTTATTAATATATTATATTATAATAATAATTATATTATATTATATTATATTATAGAACTGTCTTCTTCTTTCTTTCTTTTTTTAATTTTTTTTTCAATGATTTTTTTTAGTTTGATTTAGTTTGTTAATGTTAATTTTTTTTTATTTAGTTATCAGACTTTCATGATACGGATCCTGAATTTGATGGGTTAACCTGATTTAACGAGTTAACCCAGATTTTTTTTCTTTTTAATTAGTTTTTTTGTTTAGTTTAGTTTGTTAATGTTAAATTTCTAGTCTCCAATCAAGTAAGCACTATTTGTTATATAAATTATTAGCACTTATTTTATGAATTTTTTGGCTAACAACTTAAAATTGCCACGTGTTTTATCCCGGATGAATGTGTGAGTATGAGTTTGAATTTTCAGGTATTCATGTTATGTTTTGAAGGTTGCAACTTTGTCAAGCTTGATTTATGTTTCTAAAATCTGTTCTTCAGAGAATCCAATTGCTTGACACGGGGAGCACTTCTTCTAAATTTAAGATAAATCATTGCATTCGGATGTTTGTGTCTTAATCCATCTACATTTTAATTCTAAAATCTGTTTCTGCTTGCATAAACGGGTTTGTCTTAAGCTACTTTCTAACAAAATGGTCATTCCTGTCACATCTCTGTATATTTCATTTTTTTATTGCATCTTCCTCTATTCAGGTTGACTAGTTTGACGGTTTCAATTGCATATGCTATTTTGCCTGCTCTTGTGATGGATGAATGGTTTCCAAAGGAGTTATCTTGAAAGCTTTTTTTCGCTTTCCATGGTAGATGATGGTACATGATTTCTTTTTTCTTTTTTTTTTTAAGTTTCCTCTTAATTTACGTAGTCATTCCCTTCTCAGTTCAATTTTCTTTTCGCTCAAGTTTATTTTGTTGCGCTGTAAATTGTTCTAGAATATTTTATTTTGATAATTTTTATTATTGCTTGAAGAAGGGGCAAGTGATTGTGACCTGTTTTAAAGTAATAGCAGGTAGCAGCAACAGTTTTCCCAGTCATAGAAGGGGCAAGTGATTATTTTTTTTAGATTAATATAGTTGTTCAAATCAGTATGCACGTAACTTAACTAATTCTACGGATCCTGAAGTTAATAATTATATAAATTTTTAGTGGTCCTGAGATTTATGGGATTCAAATAAATAATTTCTAGAAAAGTAAATTTAAGATATGAATAATTAAGCTATACTCTGTAATTCAAAATCATGAGTTACCCTTAGTTAGTTCCCCTTGAACAGTGCTCAGATGTGTGTTCAGGAATGTTGCACGAGGCTGTTTTTCTTCTCGTGATTGATTTTTCTATAGCAGCATGCCATGGCCGTCGTCGAAGATTTTCTTCGCACGTCACGCACGCAAATCATCGATGAGAAAATGAATTTCAGTAAGGGGGGCTCGTGAAATTGGGTGAGCTTTAATTCAAGGCTCATAAAAAAACAAGATTTTCTTGTGATTCGTGAAAACAACCCTTAAATATCATTAAAAAGCGAGAAATGAAATGACGAGAATAGGAATATAAAAATTAATTTCCATTTAAAAAGAATAATTGGTGGCAGAAAATGAAGAGGGAATGGAGTAAAAATTAAACATAGTTATATTTTAATTTAAAAGGTAGAATAAACACAAGAATTATTTATTAAAAAAAGAGAATGGGATTTTATTTTTTTAAATGGTGCATTATTGCTGCTATTTATTATATATATCACCTCTGTTATTACATTGTTATTACAATAATATATAACTATATCATTGTTATTACATACAACTATATATTATCATCCCCGGCATCAGAATAATATTGTTAATATTGTTATTGCTATTGTTATCACCGTTAACAAATTTATTTTTTAATCATCATTCTTTTTTCATCTATTAAAGTACTCAAATTTCATTTGAATTTTTTTTTTATTATTCAAAACCTGATATTAAAATTAAATATAGTTTGTATTAACCTTTTTTCATTTAAAGTATTTCATTTCTGATTACCCAAAGGACACCTTGGAGCAAAATAAAAATAAAAATTCACATTGATTAGATGGACATTAATTTACAGCGTTGCATTACATTGTAAACCGAATGAAGAAAATTTTGAACGTAGAAGAAAGTTTGGGAATAGATAATTATTTGATATTATTATTAAATTTGATTTAATGTGTTAATTTTAAAATTTTTTAATTTAATTTATTGTTTAACATGAATTTAAAATTAAATTGTATGAAAGCTGTCCTGATATGAATTAATCAAATTGATAGGTTCAAAGACAATATTTACGACATATAAGAAACATGATTTATCTTTTAAAAAATAATTCAAGATTTTTTTTTAATATTAAGATATCAATATTTTAGATCGACTAATTTTTTCGCGAATTAACATGTTAAAATAATGATTCGGATTGTCATAACCCAATTTTTACCCCTTTAGAAATTAAAAAACAATTGCACCAAGTTATTTTTAGATAAATGTTGGCATATTTTTGGGGGAAAAAAAAAGACTATTGTCGAAAATAACAAAAAAAAAACATGAAAACAATAATTTGAGATGAAATCATAAAAATATTAAAGAAAAATCGAAAGAATTGATACAAAGCAAGTAAAACTACAGCAGTGACAATTTTGAGGGAATGCAAGTAAGGGGTTTAATTGAAGTGAAATCGAAGAAAAAGTCTGAAATTGATGGAATTTGCATAAATAAAAAGGTCAGGGATGAAAAGGATGAAATTTTTTGAAAATCTTATAGATGAAATTTTTTGAAAATCTTATAAATGCAATCACGGTCTTCATTAAAGAGAAAAATTGAAATATTAGTCAAACTGGTCAAAATTATAAAAATAAAAGGATCAAGGGCCAAAACAAAAGAGATGACAAAGCTTGGAAGTCGAATTCATTCAATTAAGAGCTTAATTGAAGATGAAATGGAGACTCTATGGAAAAATTGGCCAAATATGCACAAATTGGATAGCCAAGGATCAAAATTGACGAAGCAGAAAAAGTTGAACCAGGGACAAAATTAAAGGAAATTCAAAGTTAAATGTTCAATTTGAGACCTAATTTAAAGTCTTTGAAAACAAAAAATAATATTGAAAAAGCACTGAAGTGTAAGGACTAGCTTGAAATTTACCAAAACAATGTAGTTTCATCTTGATAAGAAACCTTTATCTAAAAAAGACACCATGCCGTTCAGCTTTTTTCTTGAAGGGAGAAACGACGTTGTCCTCTTCTTCATTGAAGGTTTTTCTGTAGACTTCCAGCCTTTCTCGCAGGCATGGATAACCACTCTGATCTCTTCATTTTGTACGTGTTTCGAAACAAAAATCACTCCTTTTTGCACCATCTCATCACCCCTGCACTGCAACCAGCCAAAAAAAAACCCTGCACTTTATAGCCCTGAACCCGATGTAAAAGCCGACCGAAAGATGGTATGAATGTGGTTGGACATATTTCAACAACTAAACTTCATGATAACTTTATTTTTTAAAATTATTTTTTATTTAATTATATACTAATAAAAATAAATATTTTTAAAATTAAACATGGATCACATATTAAGATATTTTTTAAAAATTATGATATTTTTTAAAAAATTAAATTGAAATAATTTATAAAAATAGATCTAAAATCAAGTATTTGTTAAAGAATAAAATTGAGAAAATAATAATGAAAAAAAGAATGAAAAATGAAAAAGAAAGAGAAAAAAGAAACCATCACATTCACTTTATCGCACTTCTAAGTTTTTTAGAATAGAAAATATAATTAAAATCAATTCAAAATATATTATTCCGAGGGATATATACATATAAAAAATCTTGCTCATTTAAGGAAAGACTAAAGCTGTAATTTTTTTAATTACAATTCAAACACTATATATAAAATTTATCCTGGAAGCTACTGGTATTACACGTGTTGTATAAATGGAAGGGAAGCCAAGAGAAAAGAATCACGTTTATATGGAGTTCTTTAATTTCCTATATCTATCATTTTATATTTCAGAACGTGTTATATTATCTTGAAGTATAATTTCCACTCTATTGGCACGAGGAATTAGTTTGCACGCACGCGTTACATGCAGGGTAACAAGATTTTTTAAAACATAATAATAAAATTTTTTTCAGGTATTATGAAATTTTCTTGTATTATTAAATATGAAAATACAATAATTTTAAATTTATTTTCTATCAGATTTTTTTTTCAGTAATGTATTTTTTGTTTATCTTAACGAGCATAATGTTTTTAATTGAAATAATTGTCTTTTTTATTTTTTTTATAATTATTAAAGCAAGTTAACAAAAAATATCATTTTATTTGTGATTGAAAGCTAAAAAAAAAATAATAAATGTGATAAAATCATATTTAAAATCTATGTAAAAAATGTTAAGAATAAAAAACGATTTGAATTGTATTTTCATGAGCTCTGTTTCAGATACATAATGCATCACAGTGTTTGCTCCTGCATAGCAACTCTGAAGTTAAAAATCATAAAAAATTGAATTAAGGAAACAAAGGGTGCTATAAAAGCTGCTAAGAACTCCAAGAACAAGGCCCGTTAATCTGATGGGCTAGATTCCTGACCCGATTTCTGGCCCCTCTTCAATATCCTGGACGAATCGCATCTTCTAGGGTTTAGCGTCGCATCACCGGGAAATAAACCTTGTCATTAAAGAATCAAGACTCGAACATCGGAGTTCCAATCCAGCCAATGGCATACTCCTATTCCAGATCTCAATCCTTTTCTTTTCTGAACGAAGTTGAATTTCAAGCTCATCTTTTGTTTGGTCTGTGGGTTTTCGTAAATAAATCTTTGGGATTCCTCCACCGAGCACGTTCAGAATGGCGGCAGTTACTTTATCTTTCTACCCCCGCCCCTTTCATTATCTAATCCAGCACCCATTAATAAGCAGTAACGGACATAATCAAGCTCTGCCAGACGCTATTTTATGGAATTTTATACAGGACATGCACCGGAAAAGATACCTAAACCAGAGTAAATTATCAGAGAAAAGGTATAGCGTTTTTAAGGAAATCCATTGTTTCGAGACAGTGGAATTGAGTTGGTAACGTGACAGGTCATTTATGCACAACTCTAGCTATCCTCCTGCTTGCCTACAGGTTCAATTGGGTGGTATTTTAAAGTTCATGAATTACAGATACATTTATATTATATCATAAATGTAAAATATAGTAAAAGGATTCGATTGATCACCGTAGCGATTCACAACACCCATAATGTTTTTTTTTTTTAAAAATATTTTCATCCTCAAATTTTTTTCTTTCTTTTTGGATTGCAATCTTTTATTTTTAATTTCATAACTAATTTATAAAAAATCATCGAGAGAAATTTTTTTATCAACATAAGATCGAAGTGTAAAACAAGAAGAAATCTTCTGGCTAATATCAAAATCCAGTAGAAAAAATTCTTTTTAGTCCACTTTTATTTTTTCTTACTCTACAATCTTTTTAGTTTTTATAATTTTAATTTTGGGTCCAAAATTTTACTTTTTTAATATTTTAATTCTTGAGTTTGAAAGAAGAGATAGATAGTTGTCTAAATACTACGGAGAAACAAAATTTACGAATAATTACTTTTTTGGTGACAAGATTCTTTGTTCTTTGTTTTCACATGTTTCATTTGATGATGAGAGTTTGATGATATTGATATCTTCTATAAACTTGCTTGAAAAAGTAGATTGGGCTCAATTTAGATTTTATTTTTTTTCGTGATTTTAAGGTATTTTAGGGTTGATAAGTGGTTCAAGGAGATTTTTAAATTTTGATTTTTAAGACAAAAAAACCCCTCTCGCCCATTTTACAAATACTATAGCAGTGGTCATATTTTAAGCTAACTCCAAAAGATGACATATCACATGCCACTACAAATGACTCGTCGAATGCCACCACAAACAACATGTTGCCTACTTAAAAAAAAGATTTGGATAACATATAGAAGCTTAGGCTTCTATGCTCAGACATTAACGAGCTTTTTAATTAAGTCCAAACACATGGACTTGACCCATCAACACTTGATTTCTCCCTCCCCTCTTTTTTTTAAAAAAAATTTTACACTTTATCGTTGGTTTTTTATTTTTTTTAACTTCATCCTTCAATGTTTGATTGATTTTGATTTGGATTTCAATATTTGTTTCAATTTGCTTTTTGTTGGTTTATTTCAGTCTCAAACAAATATTTGGATATTTGATAGTTTGTACTCAATTTTACAATCATCTATTTTTATTATTATATAATTAAGTAAAAAAAATCTATAATAAAACTCAGGAGAATTCATGATTGAGGTTATAGGTTAAGAAGGTTAATCCATAAAACCTGGGTGGATTCAATGTATTACTATCTAATTATTAAAAAAAAAGATGTTATCTTAGACTTTTTTCTTGTAAAATCAAGCTTTGTTTTTTCTGGTTATTATAATTGTTTATATAATTATTAAGTTGATTGAGTCATATTTGATTAAATAGTTTCAAAATTGACCTACTAAACCAAATTTAACGATTTTGTCAAAGAATTTTCCATCATTTAGATATTCTTTTTAATTTTCAAGAAAAAAATTTGGGTCAACCTACAGTTAGCAATTATTATGTAAATTTGCCTAAAACACGTAAACATGATTTTCTTGGAAACAAATATTTTAAATAAAAAGTATTCTCTATTATTCGGTGAGAAATGAAATATAAATTTACGAGCCATATTCAATAATTGATTAGGATGGGCAATTACGGTGTTACTGTGATGGCCGTATTGGTAACAAGATACGTATGTAACAGTGACACTGGTTACAACTATGACTTGCAGCCAAGTTTTTTCCTTAGCATTGTCAATGGATGGAAATACTCAAACTGGAAAAAAAGACAAAAATAAAATAATCTGTAGATCTCCTGTTTGTTTACTTCATATATATATATATATATATATATACACGAACTAATAAACCGTATAATAGAGTCTAAACTTTAAATTCACGTGTAAAATTCTGTGGATTGACATTGAAATCATTTTGCAATATTTGCATTTCCTCCAGCTTCTTTGAGACTTCTCTCATCGTGGGTCGTTACTTCCTGTTTATGTTCTGGCATTTATAAGATCAAACGATATCTTGTAGCCGATTCTCCTCCATACAAGGCATGAAATATAAGATCAAACCTCCATCTTCTTCAGACGTAGTCGAGGAGTAAGGTTTTTGTCTAGTTAAAGAGCTCGACAAGGACTATTCCATAGCTATAAACATCACTCTTTGCTTTACTGGATGTATTCTGGGTCTAAGTGCCCAAATGTGCCTTGTACTTCTGTAGTCACATGAGTTTGGTCTAAGGCAACTGATTTAGAGATTCCAAAATCCGCGACTTTTGCTCCATACTTATCATATAACATAATGTTTGAAGACTTGATGTCACGATGATAAACAGGTAACGAAGCTGCCGAATGCAAGTAAGAAAGAGCACCAGCAACTTTTCCATGGCAATCCTTAAACGTATATCCCACTTTAGCAGAAACTCCTCGCATTGATCGTGAAGATACTAGAAAAGGGTTCCATTAGGGATGAATTCATAGACTAGTGATGGAACCCCGGTTTCCAAGCAACAACCTAATAGCCTAACCACATTCCTATGATTAATTAATTTGTAAGAGAATGACAACTTCATTGATGAATTTTTCAAGCTTTCCTTCTCTAATCAATCCCGACTTTTTCATTGCAACAATCCTACCATCTGCCAACATTTCTTTGTAAACAGTCCCTTGTCCTCCCTGTCCAACCTTTCTATGCACACTAAAATGGTCATTGACCCTCTCTAGTTCAGTTCACTAACCAATCTTTTATTCAGGGTTACATGCACTCCAACAGTTGAACATTGTAGCGTGGCAACAGTCATTGGTCTTTACTGGAGAGTCGAACTTATGAGAAGCCTGCCACAACGTTACAAGGTATTTGTTAAATGGGTTTTCTGCTTTGTTATCTATTTCTGTAGCGAAGGCAGATGATAATTTAGGATTAGCAGTATTGTAAAGTTCCTTTAATGGATGTTGCAAGGTCGTATGACTTCCCCTGATAACATGAATAGCTAGCTGTTCATGAACCTAAATCTGATCATGTATGCTGAGATATGCCTTTTTTTTATGAACTTACATTGAGGATAAAGTTATTGTTGATGTTTGTGGAATACACAACTAAAAAGCTTGGTGGCTTTGTTTTGCTAGGAATGTTAGGCACATAATTGCTTAAATTGATTTATTGGCATTCTTTACAGCATGACATTTTGTACTTGTTATTTATTAATGAAATTTTGAGAGTACCATAATATATCTGGAGTAATTAGCAAATGCCTTCTTGACTGGCTGTTACGATCCTAGTCTCCTAGTCTACTGATGGGGAAATCTGTTGAAGATATTGTTTTACGCATCTTTTGTTTGAATTAGTCAATAATGTTGCTGTTAAATTCCTTATAAGCAGGAGTCAAAATAATTAGTTTGTTAAGTAACAAACTATGAGTACAAGTAGGCATAAACTGAGGAAACAACTCCTCTGATTCTCTGTATTTAAATCTTTGTTGGAAATGAAATAACATGCAGAATTCAATCCTTAAGAAAAGACCAATTGTCTTTTGGAGGCCAAGCTATCCTCGAAGTTAGTTTACATTCTTTTCTATATTTATTAGCCAGCTCCAGCTAAGAAATATAACAGTGGTATCAGAGCCAAACTTCCTCTGCCATTTTCATCAGTAACCTTTAAACCCAAACCCCTCCCCTTCTTATAAATATGGCTAACCAAGACGCCCCAGGAACCCGTTTTAATGTCTTATCAGAAACAGTTTCCAGGCAAGGTTCCATGTTGCAACAAATCAACACCCATATGACCGATATTCAACAACAAATTACAGCCCTCACCTTATCCATTGAAAAGCTCTCCAAAGAACCGCAACCTGTGAGAGAAGAACACAGTGTTGGACCTTCAGTAAGGCATTCACTGGCTTCTGATTCCAGCGGGTTACCAACAAAAGGGCTAAAGATTGATCTATTCAAATATGATGGCACTGAAGACCCTTCTGGCTGGATTTTACTAGCTGATCAATACTTCCTGCTACATCAGATCCATCCAGCACAACGTCTCCTCTATGCTTCTTTCCACTTGAAGGGAGCAGCACTCCAATATTACAAATATTTACAACATGCAGGTGAGCTTAATGATTGGGTGTCGTTTATCCAAGCCCTTGAAAAGCGGTTTGGACCTACAGAATATGAGGATCCAGAGGGCGAACTGTCAAAACTTCGTCAAACTTCCACAGTTGCAACTTATCAAAGTCAGTTTGAGAATTTGGCTCAACGAATCGATGGTCTTCCTGACAGATTTCTCACACGCACTTTCATTAGTGGTCTCAAAGATGACATAAGGACAAATGTTAAGTCATTCCGTCCCACTTCTTTAAAAGATGCCATCGGTCTCGCTCGTCTCCAGGAGAAGAGTTATTCAAGAGATCGTAGAAGTTTTCCAAGACCCCAAGCACCCACCCATGCAGTTCCAGACCCAAAGGTGAAAAAGATATCTTTTGAAGAGATGAAAGAGCGCCGGGAAAAAGGGCTGTGCTACAATTGTGATGAGAAATTCAAACCTGGCCATAAATGTAAATCTCTTACTCTCTTCCTTATTGATGGAAACGATTATTGTGATGAAGATATGGACTGCTCTCCTGATAGCGATGCTGTTCCACATCCAGAGATATCTCTTCATGCAATTGCAGGTGCTGCTAACCCCAGACGATGCGTGTCACTGGTTATTATCACAATAAACCTCTTTACATATTACTGGACTCTGGTTCTACTCATAATTTCTTGGATCCTTCAGTTGCATCAAAGCTTAATATTCCTATATCTTGTAAGACCTCCTTTAATGTCATGGTGGCTAATGGAGATCGCTTATATAGTGAGGGGCAATGTCAAAATATATTCATTGACATCCAAGGAGTTCCAGTTACCTCAGATTTTTATCTCCTTTCCCTCGGAGGATATGATGCTGTTTTGGGTGAACATTGGCTGCAGACCCTCGGTCCTATTTTATGGGATTTCTCCAAGCTGACCATGGAATTCTGTTCCCAAGGGAAAACACATATGCTGGCTGGTATACCTACAAAGGAGTTGTCCGTCCTCTCATGTCATCAACTGGAGAAACTTTTTCGAGTCAGATCACCAAGTCTGCTTCTAAATGTTTCACAGATTTATGCCATCGACAACGTTTATCAGGTTCCACCCACCATTCAGGCAGTCATTTATGTTTTTTCTGATCTGTTTTGTCCACCATCAGGTTTGCCTCCTACTCGGTATCATGATCATCGCATAATACTTCCTCCAGGCACATCGCCTACTAATGTGCGCCCATACCGATACCCGATGCTTCAAAAGGCTGAAATTGAACGCATGGTCAAAGAGATGCTCCATGAAGGAATAATTCGTCCCAGTCGCAGCCCATTCTCATCTCCTGTCCTGTTAGTTCGCAAACATGATGGCACTTGGCGATTATGTGTTGATTATCGTGCTTTAAATGTTGTCACAGTCAAGGATCGATTTCCTATACCTGTGGTAGATGAGCTTCTTGATGAGCTTCATGGCGCAACCATTTTCTCCAAATTAGACCTGAGATCAGGTTTCCACCAGATCAGAGTAGCTGACGAAGATATTCCTAAAACTGCATTTAGGACCCATGACGGCCATTACGAGTTCCTCGTTATGCCTTTCGGTCTCACAAACGCACCATCAACTTTCCAAAGCCTCATGAATGAAATCTTTCGTCCATTTTTAAGACAATTCATTCTGGTCTTCTTCGACGATATCCTGGTTTACAGCCATTCAGAGGAAGAACATGTCATTCATCTTCAGAAAACTTTGGAGATTCTTCGTCTTCATAAGTTGCATGCTAAACTATCTAAATGTCGTTTTGGGTGCTCAAAAATTGATTATTTGGGCCATGTGATTTCTGCTGCCGGGGTTGCTGTTGATAAGAATAAGATTGAATCCATTCTTCAATGGCCTTTTCCATCTTCGCTGAAATCCTTACGTGGATTCCTTGGCCTCACTGGATATTACAGAAAGTTTGTGCACGGGTATGGACAGATTGCAAGACCTCTTACAGACATGCTCAAGAAGGGGGCTTTTCAGTGGACTCCTACATCTGAATTAGCTTTCAACGAACTTAAATTGGCTATGACTCGGCCGCCAGTTCTAGCACTTCCTGATTTCTCAAAAAAATTTGTTATCGAGTGTGATGCATCAGGAAGTGGGATTGGTGCAGTTCTCATGCAGTCAGGACGTCCCTTGGCTTATTTCAGCCAAGCCTTGCATGGTAAAAATCTCCAACTTTCTACTTATGAAAAAGAGCTGCTTGCGCTTATTCTTGCTGTTCAGCGATGGCGTCCTTATTTGCTGGGTAGCTGTTTTATAGTTAGAACTGATCATCACAGCCTGAAATACTTGCTTGAGCAAAGGGTGGGAACTCCTTCTCAACAACGTTGGTTATCCAAGCTTCTGGGATACGACTTTACTGTTGAATATCGCAAGGGATCACTGAATGTGGTGGCAGATGCACTCTCTAGGCGTGATCCTGAAGTTGCTATCCATTCAGTTTCTCAGCTGGAACCAATTTGGATTGAGGCAATTGACAAAATGACTCATACTGATCCAGATATTATTGACAAGCTACAGTCTTATGCAAATGGCCAGCTTGATCAATCCAAATTTTCTGTTCACAATGGCAGGGTGTTCTATAAGGGAAAATTGTACATTGGGGCAGATTCATCTTTTCGCAGCTTGATCTTAAAGGAGCTCCATTCCAGTCCAGTTGGAGGTCATTCTGGTTTCCTTCAGACACTACAACGAATTCGACAGAACTTCTACTGGCCTCACATGCGCTCCTTTATAAAACAGTATATTCAGGAGTGTGAAACCTGTCAACGCAACAAGTCAGAAAATGTTCATCCTGCAGGTCTTTTGCAGCCACTTCCAATTCCACACCAGATTTGGGAAGATATATCGATGGATTTTATCGATGGGTTACCCAAATCCAGAGGTAAAAATGTCATTTTTGTTGTTGTGGACCGCTTGTCCAAATATGCTCACTTCATCGCGCTGTCCCATCCTTATACAGCCTCCTCTGTTGCACAAGCCTTCTTTGATAATGTGTTCAAAATCCATGGTATGCCTAAAACCATAGTAAGTGATCGTGATCGTGTTTTTCTTAGTGACTTTTGGCAGCAGTTATTCAAGTTACAAGGGACAAGTCTCCATTTCAGTTCTTCCTATCACCCTCAAACAGACGGCCAGACAGAAGTAATCAACAGGTGTCTTCAGAATTATCTTCGGTGTTTTGTTAGCCTTCGGCCTAAAGATTGGATGCAATTCCTCACATTGGCAGAGTATTGGCATAATACTAACGTGAACTCCTCTACTGGCTATACTCCATTTGAAGCAGTTTATGGATGTAAGCCTCCAAAGCTAATCCCATATATTGAACAGTCCTCTTCTTTACCTCAGCTAGATGAACTCCTAAGGACTCGTTCATCTATTCTTCAAATGTTGCGACAAAATCTGCTTGAAGCTCAAAACCGCATGAAGACTTTTGCTGATAGAAAACGCACTGACCGTGAATTCGAGGTTGGTGATTATGTTTACTTACGCCTACAGCCGTATCGCCAATGCTCAGTTGCACTAAGAAGATCTCTCAAGCTTTCACCTCGATATTATGGTCCATTTCAGATCAAAGAAAAGATTGGGGCAGTGGCTTACAAGCTCATTTTGCCTTCATCTGCAAGAATTCACAATGTTTTCCATGTATCCCAGCTAAAGAGGAAGTTAGGTACTGCAGACGTATCACAAATTTCCCTTCCAGATATTTCAGATGAGGGAATCCTGAAGCCCAAACCAGCTCATGTGTTGGATGGTCGCATAGTTCGTCGGGGTCGACGCAATGTTACTGAAATCCTAGTTCAATGGGAAGGCACTTCTCGAGCTTCTGCAACCTGGGAGCGATTATTTGATATGAAGAGGCAGTTTCCTGAACTTAACCTTGGGGACAAGGTTAGTTTTGAGGGGGAGGCATTGTTACGATCCTAGTCTCCTAGTCTACTGATGGGGAAATCTGTTGAAGATATTGTTTTACGCATCTTTTGTTTGAATTAGTCAATAATGTTGCTGTTAAATTCCTTATAAGCAGGAGTCAAAATAATTAGTTTGTTAAGTAACAAACTATGAGTACAAGTAGGCATAAACTGAGGAAACAACTCCTCTGATTCTCTGTATTTAAATCTTTGTTGGAAATGAAATAACATGCAGAATTCAATCCTTAAGAAAAGACCAATTGTCTTTTGGAGGCCAAGCTATCCTCGAAGTTAGTTTACATTCTTTTCTATATTTATTAGCCAGCTCCAGCTAAGAAATATAACACTGGCCTGCAGCAAAACCATATGCGAGCACTGGAGTTATGTGATTCACCAGCACTGGGAATGGGGGAGCACACTAGACTGAGATTAAGTAGACGACAAAGTTTTCCAGGCTGCACTGTCAACACTGTGCTTTATAGTTATATAAAGGAAGTTTTGTTCCACAAACCCTCATTACTCCCTTTAAGAAAGACTAGATTTCTTATCACTAGAAAAAGTCTCGCAAACATGGAACAAAGGATTTGTACTTCCAACATTTGTCGTTCTTTTAAGAAGTTTGCAACTTTGATAATACTGAGTTTAGTGTGCTGGTTTAAAGCTGCAATGAAACTGCAATATTGTCCTTCTGCTTAATCTTCTGCTAGTTTCTGCTTTGTATTTCTAATCCTATGGTATAAAAAAAAGAATGAAAGAAAATACTATTTTGGATCTCCCTTCTATACGTACATAAAAAAGCTTTTCTGTATCTGTATATGCTAGAGCTTTCCACAGTGGTTTCTTCTTTTTTGTATGGCTGGAGTCCAGAAGGATTCATTTGGCACTTCACAGCACTGCTGTGAATCCCTGGTTTCGCATAGAAATCTCAAGCTCTTTTTGGTTGAGGTAGCTGCGGTAGCCCTTTTTGGACGAAAACTTTTGATATGCTTATACGCTAAGCTAAAATTTTGGAACAGTACTCTGTAAATGGTTTGCATGAAACACTGCTGCTGCTTTTGCAAAACTAAACTGGAATTATGTATCCTGTTGTTCCTCTTCCTACAGCCTTTGGTTTATTACAGATGACATAATAGACCCAACAATTATTAGGCACCTAACTTCATCAGATTATTAGTCGCATTAGGCTTGAAATCTTTTACTCTGCATCACAGCTGTACTTCCCTTGTTTTTTTCCTTCATGAAGAAAGCGATAAGATATGCTTTATGGTGTTTGCTTGCGAAAAGCTATTTCTGGACTCCTTTTTTCCCAATGATCATTAAGATGATAGTATCGGCTATAAGCGTTGTCCAGATGGGAAATTTATTGTGAAAAGTGCATAGGAAGCATTGAGACCAAGGGGTGTTATAACCCCTTATATATCCCTCGACACAATTTTGTAACCTGACTCGAATCCTTCAAAGATAGACAGATAAGAAGAGGGAGAATTACTGGCCCAATTTGTGTTTATGCAAGGATACCAATGAGAGTAGAGATCATTTGTTCTTTAAATGTCAATATGCCAAGGACATTTGGAGCGAAGAATTGAAAAAATGCGACGTCTCCACACAAGTCGGTATTTGGGACCAACTGGGATGAGCAAAGAAAAATTTGCAGAAAAACATTGTTTTCTCCATGCTGTTAAGAATTTCACGGTGCCCCTTCCTCTATTTTACATGGAAAAAGAGAAATTTCAGATGGCCTGCGTTACAAACCTTTTATTTTCATAGTATTGTGAATACCATACTTTTGATCGTAAAGATGGGTTAATGACACGCTTTATTCTTGATAAAAATGCAACATGACCTAGATGCTGCAAGTTTGATTAAAAGTGACGAAAACAACATAATTTTGCTCCTTCGTAAGCATTGCCCGCTGCGAAGCACGGGTCTAAAAACTAAGTATACACTGAATCCCTAACAGCACCGAGGAACACAGATGATACTATAACTCCAAGCACATCCATAGTTACCTTAAAAACAAGTACGTCCCTGGCATTTCTGAAAAGATTATTACAGCTTGGCGCCACCATATGCAATAAAGTCCCACCAGCTGGTGACAAAGTCCTGTGCTGCAATGCATACATTCAACTAAATTATAGTCCTAAACTAGTTGCTCGTTGAATTCAATCAAGTAATAAGATGTCAGCATATCATAAAAACAAAAGAAGTGTCACATATAATGTTTGCAGAGGCGACAAGCATATACATATACTCAAGAGAAGATTATTACTGCTAGTTCTAACGACTGTTACATAAAACCATGATCATCATTCAACTTGAAACACGTGGATGAAAAACCTTGCTAGTGACATTCATGACTCATTAAGGCAGTTTTACATCTGACACTATACATTCATAGTAGAAACTGTTATTCATGTCTACAATCCAACTCTATTTGAACTGAAGTCCTGAATCCATTGTTTTGGCAATGAAGATCCAAATATTCGAAGAAGCAAAGCTCTCTGTTTCCTGCCTAACTTGTTTACACCATAAGTGCGGTAGACACCAAGTTTACGTGCTTCTCGCCCTTCTTCAACAGCTCTTTTCCTAACAGACGTCAATAAACCAGTCCCTTGTGGATCAATTTCATTACTCTCCATCTTTCCATTCTCACCTTTCTCTTCGTCTACAATCACCGCACTGGTACCAGCATCTGCCTTTTCTTCAGATTGATGGCCGTCATCTTCATCAGTCTCAATTCCAGCTCTATCAGTGGCCCTTTGAGTATCAGACAGGCTGCTACCCCACCATTTATTCGTAGCTGTTGATAAACCATCTGATGGAAATCCATATTTAAACTCATCCAAACCCATCAATCCTTTTGCCAACCCTGGAGTGAGCGTGATATGTTGCCGCCCAACTAGAACATCCTTAGTTCCTTGTTGCTGCAATTTGTGAGGTTTGGAATTCTCATTGTTTTGCTGCTGGATACCACTGATCAGATCATGAAAATAGGCCAGAGAAAGAAACTGAATCAAATTGAGTATACATAAATACAAAAGCATATAATTCAAATGGACTTAGATGATAGAATTGTTTTCATCATGTCAAGCATTTCCTCAACAGAAATTTACTAGGTGATATCTGAATTCCCTCGTGACCTGTTGTTCACTTATTAGATCACAGACAAATGACTAGATAAAGACAACTGCAACTAACACACCATCTGCTAGCCACTCTTATCCATAAAAAGAAAACACTCACCTCCAAATTGTCCTAATCAATGCAAGAAGCAAGGATAATGAATAACCATGCACACCAGAAACCAATTCTGAATGCAGACACATAAAGAAAACCCATCAACTATTGCAAAAGGCGAATCCAACCATCGCTACCAACATCAAACCTCACAAAATCTATTCTTTCAATTTTTTCCCATTAAAAAGTCTCTATCTTGGTCGAAATCTTTAGTAAGAACACTAAAAACAAACCAAGGTAATTTTTCATTCAGAGAAACTTATATTACCACAATCCTATTTCTTAAATCTTCTTAGTAAAACAAACATAATGACAAATTCTCGAAAGCAAAATTTATGACAAATCAAACGGCGTTAAATTCTAAAACTCTGTCACTTGCTTGCATTGATTAGTAACAAAAAAAGAAAAAAAAGAAAAAAAAAGAAAAAAACACACCTTTTGTTAGCAGCCTTGGCGAGGTCGGCAATGGCTTTGATTTTTTCTCTAGCAGCATACCTTCTAATGTCCTCTATGCTCTTTCCAGCTAAGTACTGAAATACCCCGGGGGGGGGGAGTAATTAAGTTTCTATAGAAGAAAATTCATTTCTACCAAGAAAATAGAAGAAAAGATTACTGATAGGAATCGAGAAAAACAAAAACAAAAAACTGACCTTGCGATATGGCCATCTATCAAGACCATTCTCGCGGCAGATTTTCTTAAGCACACTGACACAGACGCCTGCTCCAATAATTACACAAAATATTAATAAAAAATAAATAATTTGAAACTTGAAAGTCCAAATGCGAGATGAAGGGAGAGAGGTACCGAGATTGTTAGCGGCATCGGAGAGAGGAAGAGAGAAGTGCTTGGAGATGGCTTCCCAGGAGGGCGGTTTTTGATTCGATTGTTGCTGCTGCTGGATATTCATTTTTTTTTTTTGAATAACTTTAAAATCAATCTAAGAGCCCAAAAATATAATCAAGGGTTTCTTTAATCCGTGAGAGTGATGATAAGAGATTCGAGCTATGGATGGATGGATGCAGTTTTCTGTGTTTTTTCCCTTTTTTCTTTTTTATTGTGACAGACGGTAACCTAAGGGGGTATTGGGGTCCGACTCGACCGCTCTCTCTCTCTCTCTCTCTCTCTCTCTCTCTCTCTCTTTGTTTCTATATATATATATATATATATATTAAAATAATATATTTTTTAATTTATTAGAAACATTATCAAATTAAAACAATTTAAAATTTTTTAAAAATAAAAAATATTAGTTTATGTTTTTTTATCACGGAATTCCCATAAGTATTTATAATTAATTAAAGAATCATCTAATAAATATAAATTTTTTAATCTTGAATTGTTAAGTTAATCTCTTACATTCAAATAACTTGACTATACTACAAGTTTTTTATTTGTTTTTTTTATACATATATAAAGATCATATAATTTTAAAATTTATATTTGAAAGACATCATTATAAGTTGGAATACAAGTGTGAAATTTTAGGAAAAATACTAATATCAAATTTAACACATAACTTTAAAATTCAAAGTTTTCTTAGTCAGAGGTAGTCTTAGAAAACCTCAAAACAACTATATAATTATATTTTTATAGAATTGTTTTCTCACAAGATATTTTTTTTCTTTTCTTAAAAAAACAAGATTACTATAGTGATTTTCATTATTTTAGTTTTACTGTTATAAATCATTCCATTTAATAGCTAATGCACATACACCTTCAGTATAAAGTTTGGGAATAGGCGAAAGGAAGAAACGAAACTACTCCCTCATCTTCTTCTTCAATTTATCTCAGTTATTGATTTTTTATTTTTCTTACCTCTCACACGTCCTTTTCAACTATTCCCACCAAACAAATACCTACCTTTCATTCTGATTCTGATTAATTTAACTCGTATTTGCTCAATAACCTTTTTATATTAAAAAATTTCTAGATCTGACCTCTTCCACCTATAAGGTCCAACTAGTCTATAAACTCGTCTACCTATAAGGTTCTAACAAACTTAGAAATTTTGATGCGAAACCTAAAATCCCCAGATTTGACATCTTCCCTATCATGAGGTTATCATCTTTGTTCATGCTTGGGGTTTCAATACTAGCTAATGACCCACGATCACTCTTTATGATAAGCTCTTGAAGGTTTCTCCCAAAAAAGAGTCTCCTCATCCTTTTTTGGACACGCCCTATTCTATAACTTCTTCCTACCATGGTTGTTTAGTAACACACAACAAGCAAACAATTAACTTATGTTGTTCATTTATGTAATTTAGTGTCTCATGATTGGTAATGAGGACGAACTCTTTTTGCACTAGATAATGTCGCTAATGTTTGAAACTCTAACTAATAACATAAAGTTTCAGATCATA
The DNA here is from genome assembly GCF_005239225.2 of Populus alba. Lineage (NCBI taxonomy): Eukaryota > Viridiplantae > Streptophyta > Magnoliopsida > Malpighiales > Salicaceae > Populus > Populus alba. Next base: position 11,831,530 of record NC_133297.1, on the reverse strand, counting down.
CTTCTAGTAATTCTTCTTTGAACTAGATAGCTTCTTATTGAAAAGAGTGATAAGCCGCCCATCTTGGTTAATAACTCCTCTAATGCCTATCCCAAATGAATCACAATTAACCTCAAATAGCTTCTTAAAGTTTGAGAGTGCTGGTACAAAAGTTTCAGTCATTTCCCGTTTAACAAGCTAAAAACTAAATTCAGCCTTCATGTCCACTTAAAAGAATGCCCCTTCAAACACTTCATAATAGGTGAAATAAGAGAACTAAAATTTTGAATGAAACTCCTATAAAAGGATACAAGTATGTGAAAGCACATGATATCATGAACACTTTGAAAAACTTGCACCTTTTGCAATTCACATACAAATGCTTATTTTTTAAGATTGCAAAAATAGCAACCCAATTCATTTGGGACCTACAGGTCCACTCTTTTTCCTATTCAAAGACTAGCCCCTTGTCTCCATGTTTTCACATTGAGAATTCTTTGCAGATGAAGAGATGTCAATGAGGCTTCTTACTTCCCAAATAGATCCTCCTACATTTATATATAAACACTGGTTTATCAAGAATACGTAAGAAAAGCACTTTGAATTGTTAATTCATCGCCAAGAGTGGCTTATAACCAAGAGTTCATTATCTAATGGATTTTTCCGTTCTAATACTCTCTATCCGAGTGTTATCAGTATTTATCAAATCTGTTCCTATCTAACGAAAGGCTATTGGATTGTATTTGTTGCAAATTCTAATTTGAATAGAAAATCAAAGTTCTCTTTATTCCTCCATTCATACGTATTTTAGACATTTCATATTCATATAAGGAATTAGATAAATTTTTATGTGATTTTGTAAATAGAACAACAATTCCATTAGTGCTGATCGATTCATATAATTGGATAAAAAACAATTCAATAATAGGATATTTTTTTTCAATAAATGGGAAATTTAAAATGCTCGGGGATGGAAATGGGAGAATTAATGTCTACAATACCTGGATTTAATCAGATATAATTTGAAAGATTACTGCTTTTTATGAAGCACAAATAAGAGAATTTGTTCTGAAAGCGAAAGAACTACTAAAACTATGCGAAATTCTCACAAGGGTTTATGCACAAAAAACATACAAACTCTTATGGATTGTATCTGAAGATATGGAAAGTGATGTTTTTATGTCAATAAAAATCCAAGTTTATGGAAATGTTGATCTTGTAGCAATTGCATAAAAAATAGTAAGAATTTCACCCAAATCATGATTTGAGAAGGTTTCATATTCTATTAATTTGACTATGTGAGATTCCAAAATGGGGTTGTAAATCAAAATATTATAAAAACCATTTCCTCGTGAACTCAATACATGATGCATGAACCTCATGCAAATACTGAACGCATTGTACATACCAAATGATATAACCATCAATTCGTATAACCCTTGCCGAGTTTCAGCACCTTTCTGCTAAGGGGGCAATGCTGAGAGATGAGAACCCAAAAACCCAACTCACACGTGTTGTTGTCAACTAAAAAAACAATAAAGAGGGTCCTAAATTCCCAATTTACATAGCCGAAAAAGTCATGCTGTGGTGGGGCATGATTTCTTATGATCATATATTACAGGATGGGAGATTTTGCTTATATCCCCTGTTTATGTTGAAAATTTACCAGCTAGCTACTACTGATAAAGATTTTACAGGCTTATATAACCATTGTTAATTTTAAAACTTTTAAAATTAATCAAGATATATACAAATTTGATTACAAAGACGAAGATGTTAATATAAAAATTGAAATTGAAAATTCACTTCTTGCATCTGAAGAAGTGAACAGCATAGGATTAACTAGATTGTGTTTAAAGCTATAAGATTAGAGAAATTCATCTCTCTATCAAGATTCCATGTAACATTGGCACCTTATAAATAGCTTCACAGATCATAATAAAAAACAAAAAGAGAAGAAATAAAATTAACTAAGGAAGATTTATTTTCCTAAAAAGCTCCTACACCGTAAAGAAAAAAAAGATCATATCAATCGATCTTGTAAGAACAATTACCATCTTTCCTGGACTTCCAACTAATTTGAGATACAGGACAGAATAAACAAAATGAAAGTGAAAGGTAGAAGATCTAGTTAGATGGTGTTTTCCTTACTGCATCAGCGCCTTCTTTCCTTACTGCTTCAGGCACATCTTTCTTTACAGTATCGTTTCCATCTTTCTTTCCCGCAAGAATCATAGAGATCTGGAGGCCTCTGCTAAATGCTTGATTGAAGAGCAGGCGAGTTTGGAACTCCGAAACAAATGAGAACCATGACAGGATGGCTATTGGCATGAAAAGCAACAAGCCCATGATGTACTCGTATGCCCTTGCTAGCTCCTTCATCGAATCCCAGAATCCTATCCACTTGAACAGGCTCATGCATGCCTGTCCAATCTACATAAAGAGGATTTAATCATGCAGTGAACACCTGAAGGAGAACCCTTGAAGTATATAATCACACATTTTGAACAAAATTTGTTTACTTACAAGAAGAAGGGCCCACCCTGTGGGCATGAACGCGAGGATGGCAGCGAATAGATCTTGTACTGTGAGACCACAAACTACGAAGAGAACAGTCATGACTGACATGAAGCCGAGAAAGAGGAGTGCCTTGAGAATCCTGAACATGAGCTGAAAGTCTGTACGGAATTTTCTTCTCCCCATTGATACCATCTGAGAGCAACGTTTGAAGCACAAACAGCAGTAGGCTAAGTTCAGAAATATGGTATAGACACAAACTTACTTGAGATTAGTTTACTAGAGAACACCGCTACATTCTTCATTCAAATGGTCAAGTTATAAGGTTAAAATGCTGATTTGCTAGTTTTCGAATACAATGCTAGGTTTTTTTTTATTCAAGCTCCTCCTAATCACATTTACTTTCTACATGAGTTCCATTGGCATGCCACATACCTTGAGGACTAAAAGAGCAGTAATCATAACTATCCACGAAAGTCCGTAAACCTGCAATGAAGATTTTAAGTTTATAGTAGAGAGGTTAGTTTATGGTAGCAGAAATCAACCACAAAGTTATAGGCCAACAAATAACAAAACATCACTCAAATATGGATTGTACCAGCAAACTTTTACTGTGATGGGATATATCAAGGTGGTAGACAATGCCATATTGGTAGATAAAGAAGCGAAATGCAAGGATTATTTCAAGCAACCATCCCCTGAAATTTGTGTGTTTGAGATGTTCATGTTCCCCAGCCCACCATGATTCCCAGCTTTTATCAGGAGGAATTCCTATACCACCACGATTGCCCATCCACCGTTTCCAATCCGTCCAATCATCCACTGTTTTTTGCCAGTCAAATCCAGATGGGTTGAACACAAATGGAGCAAACAACCAGGATCCAACCATGAACCACATGGATAATGTGATGAACATAAAAAGACTTGAACTGCGATATGATGCCCCGTAAACTTCATACACGATCAGCAGTATAAATAATTCCAATCCCTTAACAAAGTGACTTCGTGAGTATAGCCTGTAGTTTTCTGCAAACTTCGCATGGAAAACAACAAAGCCACGCCCAGTGGCTCGATATTTGGAACCACCATGAAGAATTGTTCTTCCGAAATAATGTGATTTGGTTCCAAGCTGGAATGTGAAGAACACAGATGCAAGCTGTAGCTGCATAATGACAAAATCACCTAGAGCAGTGCGGAACCCTTTCTCCAAGCCAATTTCCATAACCATGGGCAGCACTAGAAAAAAGCCTAGCTGAAAAATGGATTGAGGAGCCATAGCCTGTTCAAGGACCTTGCTCTCACTTATGCTCGGGTCATTAAGAATCTCCCTATCTAATCCACTCAGTACCATGTATATGCGTCCATATAGGAACACATATACGGTAATCACAGTTACCTGAAACGACAAAAACATACCAAATCAAACTATAACACACACTTTCCATTCCATGCAGTTATAATAGAACTTGAAGTAAATCAAGGTAGGAATATCAAAATGGCTTCACAAGTAACAAGCTGGCCAAGTGACCTGAATCACCTAATGGCTTTTGAATTCCATAAAACTGGGGTCTCTTTTTTTTAGTACCTCATTAATGCAGGAAATAATTGAGAAACCATCACCACGTAATATTGGTCACCACAGAGGACTGAAGCATAGGGCCCCATCTGAAACAAACTGATCTTATTCTTAATGTTTAATAATTTATATTTTGATACCAGCATAAATGACGCTCCGTCCTCAATAAGCAGCTTGGAATATGTAGATAAGAATAATCTGAGCTACATTTACTGGGGAGCCTAGTTAGAGTTATGTTATCCATTTCTTTTTTAAATTGAAAAAAAAAAAAAAAAAACATAAACAGGGAGGAAGATAAGGGCATTTCCTAAAACAGAAGTAATGAAGGGGATGAAATCACCTTGAAGCTCCAGATTTGGAACTCCTCAAGGAGACCAACAAACCACCATAACTCAGAAAACTTAAAGAAAAAGAGATGCCACCGGTAGTAGTCAAGAAGACTATAAAAGGAAGCAAGAAACTTAGACTTTTGTTCGGCACAAAGACAGTGAAATAAGGATCAACATACCATGCTACTGAAATAGAAACCAACTGTCGTATAGTAGAATGAGAGCATCCTATAGAAGTCAAAACGGCGCCCCAGTCGATAAACATCACGGCTAAGTGTCTGCTCTCCATTTCCATTTGCAACCTTTGCCTCAAAAGATGATATCTGATTCATCCCCACATCACGCCCTTTCCCTACTTGGATATATTCATGATGCGTTACATATCCCCCACGTAGGGTTGTGTTGTATCCTGAAGACATCCGAATGCTTAATCATCACACGATAATTATATCTAATGGCGATAGTGCTCAAACCCATATAAAATTACCTGCAAATATATCCTCGCTTAAATTTATTATTTTTGAAGCTTTGCTTATGCCACCCCTTGTTATGTGGAATATTCTGTCAAATATATCAGGATGGCCGTAATGGAATCGTACCCTATGAAGTTAGACAACATTTGTTAGAATCTTAAATTGGTGGTAATAGAACAAAATTAAATTAGATTTTTGAGCCTGAGACAGAATATTTTAATTAGAGCAACATGCAACATTGTACGTCAAAAACAACAAAAATGCTATAGAACTGCAAAATACAACATTGCATGTTAATGGAAACGAGGCGCTCCAAATAGTTTGTTATGACACGAGCAAGAGAGAAGACACCATTTTCATCCAAAAGTACAAAAAATAACATGCTCCTGTAAAATTTGAGTTGTTCTGTTCTAAAAGGATCGAACCTCTTCATTAAAGAACTGTTGGACTAATTGAATTCATGTCTAGGCAAAATGAAGAATTCAAGACAGACGAATTATTTGACATTTTGATTTCAAGACATTAGAGACAAGCAAATAATCATCACAAGGTGTCTAAATAATTTGAAGCTTGCAATTTTTCCTATATTTGAAAGAGTTTTAGAGTCCTCTTTTCTGTAAGTAATTTTTTAAAATCATGTGGTCTCTTAATACTTTCAACCTGGATCAAAGGTCATTGTTAAGTTGATTCAGATAACTTGTACTGGTCAATGAGCAAAACAAGTCTGTTTTGAGGAAAAGGGAGAACCTGTCAAGTGGTGATTTACACATAAGATGGCCGTTTTTTGGGAGATTACCAGGAGCGATTTGTGATTTTGAATTTTATTTTCCTCAAGCAGTGAAATATCATCTGTCTGAGGTTTGAAATTTTTTCATCCCATGTTTGAGAATTAAAAGGAAAAAAATAGAAAGGTACGCAGATACAGATTTTAACAGATGGAAAGAGCATTCAAATTGTAAATTGTATATAATACTATTCATTGATCGCTGGCTAAAATTAGGCTTACCTTAGAGGACTAGCTAACACACGTTGGCCAATAGTCACAAAGCTGGTCTCCTGATTGGACATGAACCAAGCAAGTGATGAAACACTGTCAAATGAAAGGGAAGAAATATAAGGATTTATACTGTCAAAATCAGCATTGTTCTACAGCATAATTCTCTTGCATGCTAACATGTGTTAGCACAACCATTAAATGGTAAGGCTGACCTTCCAGTAAATATATGCTCCCTGACACCCAAAATCGTAGGGTTTTGTTTCCTACGGTGAGATTTTTTAAGCTCCTCCAACACATTCCTCATTTTAAAAGCTTCTTCAAAGTAATTGTCCTGAAAACAAAGGGAAAGTTTAGTGAATTACTATGTGATGTAATTTACAAATGAAAGGATAAAGAAAAAGTTAACCACCTGATTCATGTCTATAGTCTGTAAGGCTTCTCCACGAGTAAAGATAATGGCATGATTTTGATTCTCAGGTTTTCCTTCACCGATATCTGTTGGAGGACCTGGAAGCTTGATTCGGTAGATTTCCTAGCAATGTAACAAGAACGACATATAAGAGAACATGTTTCAGATTGAAAAAAAATGGCAAAAGAAGCTTGTAATACTGGAGCAGCATTAACAATCAACTACTCTCAAAAATTTTCTTGAGACCGCAAAGGCAGGACATTTTCCTCATTCTCAGAAAATGAATGAAGGTGCTAACCTAAGCAGTTGGGGAACATCGCATAAATGTAATTGTTCCTTAAAAAATAGTCCTTTACAGCATAATTTATTTACATCTGCAGATAACAAAGTACTTCATAGGATTATCTTGCAGACACTAACTAGATTTTTTCCAGAACATTACTCTGCAATTTCCAAACCTTAATTGCAATTTGAAATGTGATAAATTTAACTGGAAGTGACCAATTAATCTACTAAATTTTTATCATAGAAATCCAGCAACACTTAAATTCTACACCAAACAAGGAATCAGTCCCATACCTCATCAAACTTATCACCTCCTTTGACGAGAACAGAGTAATACAATTTTTGAGATTTTCCATTCACTGTCACCTCTCTCTCGTCGATGTAAGCAATACGTAGCGAAGGATTCCTGCAATAATGTTATTAAATTAAGGATTCCATCAACCTTTTGCATTTAAATGGAGAACTTCATGTAACGCATAGAGACATAATTTTAACTTACGTTAGCATTAGATTCAGAATATTACTGTAACAACTTCGGTCCCGGGCTTCAGTGGATTTTTTCTGAGCTCCATACACCTGACAAGAAACAACATAGGTGAACTTCAAATCCGCCAGTGCTTGTGCATGATCAAAGTAAGCTTTCTGTTCCTGCTCATGTTCCAAGGTACGGAAGGCCCTCGAAAGAGCTGCAAAGCAAAACGGTGATTAGTTTATCAAAAAGAGAATGAATCATTAGAGGCAATGGAATCAAATGCTAAATTTCAGAAATCATAATGTGTATATATGTTAAGAAATCACAAACCATGGTCTCCTGCAAATTCCAATAAGCACTGAAGTTCTAGGGCTTGCCTATAGTACATCATCCCTCTCACTGGAAATTTTTTTGAGAAATAAATATGAGTGGTTACATGATAGCCTAGTCAACATCCAGAAATGAAGTTGGTAAGTACAGCTGCAAAAATCTTCACTATTCAAACCTGTTCTAGCAAGGGTCTGCCCCCTGTAGGATACCCAGTGACGAGTAAGCTCCATCTTCTCTTTGGAAGAACATGTATTTGTGCGTTCCTCAAAATTTTTCCATTCATCTGTTTTGTAGTCATTTGTGCTTGATAAGTTAACCCCATTATAAAAGACCAAAAGTGTGATGCAGGAACTGGTGCAAAACTCACTCACCACGATATATGGTCTTTAGGTAGAACAAAATTGTTATCCCATCTTCATTTTCCTTGTGAAGTTCGTCATCAGAATAAAGAACATCTTCTTTGTAATACGGAGTCAAAACACTAATAATATCAAAAAATACATCTAAAGTCAGAGCAGAAAAGAATGAAAATAAGTAACCTTCTATTTATGACCAATGAATGATCATCTATACGGAAGAAAATGAGGAGTATAGAAGCATATGACCATTTATAAAGATAGTGAATGAGAGAAGAAACTGTGTAATCCTTATTAACACAATCAATATCATGTTTGCATGAGAATGGTACCATTTCTTCATTTCTGACCTGATTGTGGCAAAAAGCCATGAACATTGTTGAAAATGATTTATTTAGAACTTGTTGTTGCCATGATGAAACTATAGACAAAAAGCTACTCCCATCTATAACATTTTTTGCTTACAAGTTTCACATTGTTTCAATCACTCACCTAAAAGAGAACATGTCTCGGACTTTTGGAGCCTTCGGCATGTTCATGAATAAGGAATTTGCAAAGAAAGTTATTCGGCGACGAGCATCCAAGTTCGAGGGCACATTTATGGCAGATTCCTTGGTAGTCAAAAGTAAATGGAGCCTAATGACCTACGGGAGAAATATAAAATAGTAAGAAAATTAAAGATGTATATGTGAAAATCATAACATGACATTTGTAAAAAAAAATACGCAAGTGCGAGGAAAACCTTATCCGTCCAGTACTTGTTATTTGTACGGTCTATATTTATCCTTCCAAACCTCTGTTCTCTTACACTACTTTGATCCCCTGTGGTGTTAGTGTGAGCTCTTTCCAGGATTCTGCAGGGATATGTATCTAAACGTTTAGTAATCACAGTTCAGTCTGTCACAACCATTTTGACATCCCCAGTAAATTAGTTATCATTCAGAGCTTACTCATGGCCATGCTTCATGATATCTTGAGTGATAACTTCTATAATAGACTGGAGAGCATTAATTATCTTGAGATTTGTACATGTCAGCATCTTCATGATCACCTAGCTGTCAAAAAGATTCTAGTGTGAGCACTCAAATATGAGCATGTGCAGGCCACAATGACAAGTTACAAGCTAAAATGCACAGAACTTAAAGAAAAAAAAAAAAAAAATGAAAGCATAGAGAAAGCACATTACCAAGAATTTTAGAAATCTCTCCAGATATTCACTAAGCAAAGGCAATCCACTCATCCGGAATTCATTCAAAAACCGATGTTGTTGTATGCTCACGTCTACTTCATAACATATCTGCCTTACAATCCTAATTTAGAAAATAAATAAAAAAAAAAGGGATAAATAATCAATCATATATGGCCATATTCATCTAATATTACTCGCGAGAACTCAAGCTCACTAGACAGATGCTTTCTTACATTCTTATCTGTACCATCTTCCAGAAGGCCATATATTATGTCCCTCAATGACTCATAACACTCAGTTACTGCTTGATTGCATATAATCATCCATCTTCTTATACAACTCAGCGTCCTCCTTCCCCTTGAAATCTTTTTTGCCATGTCCAATGCTATAGGAATCTGTCATGTGTCAATCAACACATGGAAATAAATTGGAATTGGATTTGCATTGAGTACAAACATTAAGAATAACAATGACAAGAAGGTATTACCTTGCTAGCAAGCAAAAAAGGAGGCCAACTGCACGACAGAGACATCACTTGAAGAATACGGCACAAGCAGCAAGTCTCTTTCACTGAACAGTGAAGTAAATTAAAACCTTACAACTATAGAATATGATGCACTTGACATATTGAATAATTATTTAGCAAGAAGAGTCTCAACTGATTGCTGATCAGATCTTCTGTTCTCAAGGAATAATATGAACTCATTCCACACATGTGAAAAATTTGCAATATTTTTTCTTTCGTATTGCTCAACCTGACATGAAGAGAACTGTCAATTTAGCCAAAGACAAAGGAGAAAGATCCAATTGATTGATGTATAAAATAAGTTGGAAGACCAAAATAATATTGCTGCTTTCGTATTTGGAACAAAATGCATCCAAAAGGAACATCATGAAAAAAAGAAGATACATATATCAAACAGCCAGCGCAGATAAGCAAACTACTACATAGATTTGTTAGAATTGCTACCGTCTCAAGGTTCCCTGAAACATTCTCATCTGACGATGGCACAAGATGGCGACTGAAAGCTGAAGGCACGGATTCAAATCTGGACCTTAACATCCCTAGTGTCCTTATCTGGAAAATCAAAAGTTACAAGTGTAATGCACGATCAAAACCGCCATTTGTAAAGTGATAATTTCCAAAATCAAATATGAACTAGGATTTCAAATCTCTTATAACAATTAAAACAATGTTGGTTTTATGATTGCTAATATATCATTATAGGAGAAAAAAAAGACCACTAACCTCACCCAAAATGGTTAAATGCTCCTTGAATCCCACCAACAAGTGTAGAAAATATGGCATACCATATTTGGTGGCATCCAAAAAATAAACCTAACACAATAACAGAATTTACCTTATTGAAAAAGTTTGTAATGTAACATAATGCTATGAAGTTTCTCTTTCCTAATTAAACCTCTTATTCAGTCCACTTACCAGAATAACAGGGGCCCATATTGAGATAACAACACCAATGTTATACGTAACTACAACAGTTTCAAAACATGACTTAGTTACAGCTTCATAATGAAACAAGTATAAATAGTCATATGATGAAACAAGTACAAATAGTCATTGAAAAGGGTGAAGTATTACGTCGAGGAAAGAATTCATGCCATTGATAGTTATCAACAGTAATCTCCATAATCAACTTTGTTGGTTCAACTAGAGGCAGTATCTATTCACAAATATGCAGGATAGAGGTTATAAGCAGAATGAATTTAACAAATCAACAAAGAAAACACGTCCACATAAAAAGTAAATAACCTATAAAATGGACAAATATAGAATCTCTTTTTCTATTTTGCCACATAGTATAGTTTCTGCAAAAATTCACGAGAAGTGCAATCATGGATAAGTATAGGATTTTACCAGCTTGTTTTTGGCACTTTTTTTTGTTAAAAAATATCATATTTTTTATTATTAAGGTAAAGGTTCCTGAGAAATGTAAAAGGAAGTTGTATTCCTTCTCACTATTAGAATGGTAGTCAGCATCTAAGAATTTCTTATCTGCTAGTGGCAAAATATTTCAATCATACGAGATAAGGCCAGAAAAGTATAGCACTTTCACCCTACTTTCCCATAGTAGGGTTATCTGTTTCTGGAACAAATGAAGAAAATTCAGAAACTGTGTCTCTCCTATGAATAATACATAAGCTTTAATACCCTCTCTCTCAGGAATTTTGTATTTCTTGCTCTCGTATTAGCCCATGTAACTAAGAGTTTGATCCTTGGAGCAATTTAAAATATCTCACATGGCAACTGCATTCAAAGGGTGTTCCAAATAATGTAAATTTCAGGAAGTCAAGTTTCTATCCCTCAACTCCCAACCCTACACTCTACACTGCATGCAAACTGTTCTTTAATTTGAGAAGCACAAAATATATGTGGCAGTGCTGTGAAACAAGGAGGGAACACCCTTTTAGGTGGCGGCAAAAGACTTCAGAGTTCCTCCTAAACTTATTCATGACAATTCAATGCTTTTTATGCTGAATATCTTCGTTTCATGTGTATATATTCCA